>NC_091989.1:266505-1466505 GCF_044704955.1 Pristiophorus japonicus | reverse complement strand
CGGTGCCGCAAGTCTCCTGAGGTCAGCGGCATATTTTGAAATCTCCTGGCTCTCAGGTCTGCGGTGAATGTAGAATCTGTGCCTGGTCGTGAGGATGCTCTGTTTTAGTTTTAGTTGGTCGTGAATTAGTTCAGTCAGTTCATCGTATGTCTTATCCTTGGCCTTCATGGATGCCAGAAAGTCCCTGAGGAGGCGGTAGACCTCGGGCCCACAACTGGTCAGCAGTATAGCCTTGCACTTCTCCGCCAATGTGTCCATCTCCCCTGCCAGGTTGTTTGCCACAAAATAATGCTCGAGCCTTTCCGTGAAGGCATCTCAATCATCACCCTCTGCGAAGTCTTTTAGTTTGCCGAATCGCGTGAAAGTCCATATTTTCATCGCTGGTTGTTATGTCTGTAATGCACTTATGAATGACTCCATGAGGCAATGTGTTGTACTCAAACTGTAGTGACCTTGGTCCTTTATTTGTAACTTCAGAGTGAGGCATAAGCATGGTTGGCAGCCTTTTATACTGGGCCCTGCACACCTATGCAGGTGACCCTCAGGTCTCCCACCACAGTGCCCTCTGGTGGACAGCCTCTGCCACCAGGGCATGAAACTTCGGTCTCCCCCGGTTGCACCCTCTAGTGGTGCCTGCATAGTATATACACAGTGTAAACCTTATTGATAGTACATCAGGTAACAAGTCTCCATCTTATGCAACTATACAGTGACTCCACAGAGACTATATCTATAGTCTGCATATATAACAGGCTATATTGCCCCTTCTCCGAGGTCCACTCTAAGGCAGCTAAGCTCATTCTGCTGTGTTTCTCAAATCCTCCAAAGTGTCTAAAGTAAATGCTGAGCAAAAGTATTGTGAACAACCCCTTCCCCACTGGTAGGTGAGAAAGTGGCTATGAGTACTGAGTATTTATTGCAGTATTTCCATGGGTTTAATCCACCTCCTCACCCTGTTGTGTTCTCACCTTACTGTCAATGGTGAGTTTGAGGAAGCCCAGACTCCCATGGATGCGACATTATATATGAGCGATTGTGTTAACCTGCCTGTCCCGAGGGGGTTTCCTGCGATAAACCCGCCTGAGATAAACGCGGAAGTCGGAGAGTTGGAGCTCCTTCAGATTCAAATTCTGCCCAAAGTGTCGAAATGTTTCAAATTTACACAGAGTCAATTGCATCTCTAATGTCACAATTGGAAACTTGCCCTTCTTTGTACTTTTTCCCAAACTTCATGTACACACTGGTCAGAACATACATTGCACTCTAATTGTAGCAGAGTAAGTGAGACTTACACTCACTCCTTCTGGTGTACATCGTGTGATCTTGTTTAACAGACAGAGTGGTTCTTGGCGGCTGCACTGACAAGAGATATTTGTTCAATTGAAGTATTGAGTTGCAGCCATGTTAAAATTCAATACCCAATGCAAATCAAAGATTACCCAATCTTTGATCCGTGGAATGTTTCAGCAATTTAACCGAACTTTGAATTTCCTGTTGATGCAATCGTACTCTTGCCCCGAAGCCTTGGCAGTAGCCTCTGCAACCTACACAACACTAGGTTATTGTGCGCAGCACTTTGCAATGTTTCAACATGATAAAGGGCTATAAAATTGCAAATATTATCCAGTACTCCAGCTCAGCCTCGGAATTGATGTGACACCAGCTGTTTATAATGCTAACAACCTGTAATGGAACCCATTTGTTTTTCTCAAATGGGACTTCCAACTTCTTATATCAATTAGCTACTCATGCACCACATTGAGCTGGTGTCTGCAATGAAGGTGAAACTGGAGCTGGACTCGGGCTTGCAATGTGTTCCTCAGCTGCCTATGCTGCTTTTACAAAGTCAAGCCAAAAGGATTTAATTCAATAATTAGATTGTGTTCAATACTTCGTTAAAAATACCATGACATAATAGTTATGACATGCAGTAGGCATTATCTGGTGACAGAAAATCATTTCCGCACCAAACTTTATTTTTATTGGCCTGGAAATTGCTGTCAAACGACCAGCGTGGCGAATGATGTTCACCGTTATTTATGTGCAAATGTCAGAGCAACTTCAGGCAGGAGTGCATGTGTGATTAACTGGAAATTGAGACGCGCCATCTCCACTGTTAGCTTTGTGAAAATGGCATCTCACTGACTGCCTCACCGGTCGGGTGCATTGAATGGTGTGAGCTTGTGGTATTGGTGTGGCAGATACAGACTTACCTCGCCACAGAAAGATGCCTTACCATTTTAGTCTAAGTATCCTTTTAACAACAAGGTAAGTGTTAATTACAGCCAATCAATCTCTCTGCCACAGAAAATTCAATATTACAAGTGTGGCATCTCATTGCTTCAGTTTTTAATTTTTTTAATTAACATTTTTATTAAATTTTTCTTTCTGTCTCCTTTTTTTCTCTCTTAATCCGCTCTTTCTTTCCCTCTCTTTATTTCTCGTTCTGTACCTGATTTGACATTGTATTCACCCGCTCTAACATACACTTCCTTGTTCCGACCATGCGCTGTGCATTTCACAACCCTTCAATCTGATTGGTTAACCCAGCTTGCCCTGTTCACCCAGATGCCCTGTAGAGGGCGCCGCGCTATTTCCAACACCGACCTTCCAGCGAGTTGCAATGCTCGATATCGTCGGCAAGGGCAAGTCTGACTAACAGCAGGAGTTATTCATTGGCTGGTTACAGGAATGTCTGGGGCAACATTTGGCAAGTTATGTTGATTGGGTGGTTTGGTTCATGGTATCAACAATCCTTTGGCTGCTTCAACAGAGGGTTAGAGCAAATACTGGTGCCCTTTTCTCTTTCCCACTTTCTGTAACTCTCTCTCTTTGTCTGTAATCTCTTTCTTTGGTATGTCTTTCATTCTTTCCATATGCCACTCACCTACTTTTCATGTCTCTGTCTCTAAATATCTCTCTCTTTCTCTTTTTCCCGGGCACCTTGGAGGTGGATTCCAGGCCCAAACACTGAGAGGTGGGGAAGTGGAGTCTTCCTGCAGTGGTACTGAGCTGGGAGTGTGCTTGGACTGGGGCACAGAGGAGCTGCTGCCTGCTGGGCTTTTGGTGAAGGGTTCTGATCGGACGTACTCAGGCTTAGACTGAGTTTCCAGGCCCATGAGTGGCTGGGTAGGGCCATTCACTATTTTTGCATTAACGATTCCATGCATTTGGCAAGCAGAGCTAACTGGGGAAACTGAAGGTGCGGTGGTACCGTGTGGACTGTGTGTGCACCTCCCACAGACAGAGAAACCCTGGCACAATGCCTCCTGTGGGCAAATAGCCACACCGGGGCTCCTGGGAGCTTCTGTGGGAACAGTAACCCTGGCAATAGACACATCTATTACATTGTTCAGGAGACTGTTCGGAATCCGGAATGTTCAAAGGCCCAGAGGTTGCACTGTGTTAATGGCAGAAGAACAGGAAGGTTTGTTTAGTACACCGTGTGCCTTCAGCTATGTGTGTATGTTATGTAAGTTTTATTTTTGGAGTGTATTTTGTGAGGAACGATCGCGGAGGCTGTATATGAGAATTTGTATCGCTGAAATGGGATTGTGTAGATTTTTTTGGTGGCAGGTGATGGGAAAGGAAGGTTTTGAGTAATATAACTGGTGAATAAGGAAAGTCGAAAATAGCAAATTAGAAAGAAGAAAACACAAAAGGCTAAAAATCCGCTGTAACCCAGTTTGAGGTGGTGACACTGCCTGGGCGCTAATTTTAGCGCTGGGCAATGTCTACCGCCTCCAACTATTCACTTAGCGCCCCACGAGGGGAGGGGAGTGGAGTGCAAAGGGAAGCATTGCACGTTAATCCTAGGTCGATACGGGGCGGGAGCACGGCGGGGATATTGAAGTTCTGGCGCTAGGGAACTGGCATCCCAGCGCCTAATGGGGAGGTCAGCTGACCACCCGGAAAATGCGAGAACGTTGAAGGGGGCATTGGAAACATCGGCAGCAGTATGTCAGAGCTCAGAAAATCACAGCGATGTTAACAGACTTTACACTATAATATCGCCCCTGGAGCTCCCACGGAACGTCTGCTCTCCCTGTTGGTGACGGCGCCGGGCACTACGGCAGGTGAAAGGAGTGAAGTTCAGGATCACGGTGCTAACGTGGTATTGCACACTCATGATGTCACCAAGTGGGTGGCACTAGAGCGTGCAGCGCTAACTGATAGTGCCTGCCGTGACCTTCATCAGTGGTGCTAACAGCGCGGCGCACGGGCACTAACGGGCACCGATATATAACTGAATTTCTAGCCCAGAGATTTAAACACTTAACCAACCAGGAAGAAGAAAATTGACCAACAGACTGAAGAGTCGTGTCAACAGCAGACTGAACATACGTGACAGACAAATAATATTGCCAAAATAATTAATAAACAAAATCTGATGTTTGCGGAGACTGATGTCGTTTGGAAAATGTTCTGTAATTAAGATTGTAAGTGCATTGTAAACACATCATTAGGGAATAACATTTTGAGAAGTGTTCGACCTGTGATACGTACTTGTAAAGATCAAGACCTCCACCTGCTGGAACGTCTGTATTGTTCACAAGGAAAGCTGGGCTGGGTGTGACAGAGCGGGCAGCTCCAACACACTTCGTCAGCAGCATTTATTATATCAACAATGGCGTGATTAACAATTGTGGATATCATTTTATCACTAAATTGATTAGTAAAAATATTCAGCATTTATGACTAGTCACAGTTCTTGCATTGAGCAATGTTGCTCTTTCTCGCGGCTGATTTCCCCTCGCTGAGTAATGATTGGTGAGAAGGTAGACGTGACTGAACAGGGAGACATCTGGAACACAATGCAAAGGAATGACTGTTGATATTTGCACTTGAAGGCATGATTTTGGATGACATTCCCTCTGTGTTTTATCAGCAAAAGCCGCATTAGCAAATGCTTTAACGCCTATGTTAAAATAATGGAGAGAGGATTGTCATACGAACATGTTCATGAGATAATATCGTCAACAGTCATGTTTAGGTTTTAGTCTCCTCTTATTTTCCCTATTCGAGGACTTCTCTCATTTGGGTGAAAAAGTTCCCTCCCTATAATAAAGAAACTGACTAACGCCACCGTTAAAGGGCAATCTTGAGAAATTCTTTCAGTTTTGCTCCTGGTGGGAGAATGATGGAAGTTAAGTTTATTACCCACCATCAGACCTGTGAGTTTATTCTGCAAACAACAGGCAAGATATCAAAGTTTAAATGGAGCACTGTCAGAAGTAAAATTGTGTTAGTTGCTAATGTTGGTTCCCGAGCTATCTGACGGTAATCTTATTACTGGTGATTGAAACATTTGCATTAATAAACACTAATGGACTTAAATTGCACCCATGATTTGATTGTCAGTTCTGAAATTCCTCAAAAATAAGAGGATGAAAAAAAGCAAAGGGGACAAAATTGGCCCTTTTTATAGCCCCATTAGCGCCAGGGCAAGGGGGGCGCCACTGAACTGGGAAATTGGCCCTTTCCCTTTTTATAGCCCCGTTAGTGCCCGGGGGAGGGGGCGCTATTGAACCAGGAAATTGCCTGGGAGTTTGAGGAAGTGCTGCCATGTGTGTCTCAGGCCTCTTGAATATGTAAATTGGGGGCTTGATAATGGACCCTTTGACTGTAGGTAATTAATTCTTCAGCAGCCCCTGCGGACACCAATCAGCGGTAAGGTTTTGATTTTTTTTATAGAGAAACAGCTTGTTCTGCAGGCGGGAGTGGCAAGAATCCTCCCCCGGCTCCAGAGAAGTTGCGATTATGCACCTTCTATAGTAAAACCTATTATGAAAACCATCCAAATACCCATCACATTGTTAACATCACCATTGTCTAAAAGGATCCCACTTGTTTATTTTAATATGGTCTTCATTACCCCACTTCCTCAAACACCCACAGCAATATACTTTCTCTAATTTTGCTCTTATCACTTTTATACAACTTAATTCATTCCATTTCCTTGAATCCCCTTTAAACAGTGCGAACAAACATACAGAATATATGGTAAACTTTAGCCGGAGTTTGCAGTCAGCGGCGCTCACCATTCATTACGCTTACAGTTGTCCACATACTTTCCGTGGGCAACTTACTGCCATTGGGAGTCTGAAACAGCACGGCGCCCTTTACAGGGGATCTGGGACCTGTGTGAATGGGTCAAGCAACAGCATGGCTCTTCAACCAATCAGATTCAACAATCCTTACTGAGACACGCAGAGTCTAAACCAGGAAGTGTAAGTTAGAATATTTAATTCAATGTCAAATCATGTACAGGTAATGAAGTAAAGAGAGGGAAAGAAAGATGGGATTAAAAGAGAGATGAAAGAGACAGAAAGAGAAAAGAAAAATACATTATTTTAATTTTAAATTTTTTAAAATCTCCAACCAAATTAAAATTTGAAGGAATGAGTTGCCACACTTGTAAAAGTTGATTTCCAGGGCCAAAGAGGTTGTTTGGCAGTAATTAAGCCTTAACATGCTATTTAGAAAAACACTTACATGAGAATGGACAAGTCCTAACTTATAGTGGCATGTTTAGTGGGTATCTGGAGGGTGCGTACTGCAACTTCACACCCTTCATGTGTGTGAATGCTGAGTCTCTCCATGATGTACCGGTGTAGCAAAACTTGCGGAGGAGCAGGTTAACTCCTGATTTACACATTTAGCTGAGCAAGTTCGGATTCCGGAGGTTGCTGTCTGATTTACTCCTTTATAACGATGATAGCCTCCCTGTTACTCTTTCCACAAAGTCCGAGCTGTTATAATGTTGCCGTTTTTTTCAGTGATTCTAGGAGCTGGGATAATGGAGATCTCCGATTATAAAACACACCCACAGCCACCTGCCTGATGGAGGAGTCATCACTGCACACTCCAACACGGCACAGCAGTGGGGGTTCTGCACTCCAGTGGCACATCTTGGGAGATGGGCCATTAACTTTTATCATTGTAACTTCCTGGAAATGGAGGCATTAAACATTGCTTAGTTCGTTTAAATCTGCAGTGTGCCTTCAGTTGTCTAATACCTGGGTTTTACAATGTGTCTTATCCTGCTTCCATCGTATTTACTATTCACCACTAAAGATGAAAAAGAATATATTACCATTGTATGAGGGGCCACTTTTGATGAACCTGTATAAAACACTGGTTCAGCCCCAACTGGAGCATTGTGTCCAATTCTGGGCACCACACTTTAGGAAGGATGTGAAGGCCTTAGAGAGGGTGCAGAAAAGATCTACGAGAATGGTTCCAGGGATGAGGGACTTCAGTGACGGGGATAGACTGGAGAAGCTGGGGTTGTTCTCCTTGGAGCAGAGAAGGTTGAGAGGAGATTTGATCGAGGTGCTCAAAATCATGAGGGATCTGGACAGAGTAGATCGAGAGAAACTGTTCCCATTGGTGGAAGGGAGTTGGATAAGTACCTGAAGAAAAATCATTCACAGGGCTGCGGGGAGTGGGACTGGCTGAGGTGCTCTTGCAGAGAGCCAGCACAGGCTTGACGGGCCGAATGGCCTCCTTCTGTGCTGTAACTGTTCTATGATTCTACGACTTTAGAGACTTTTGTCAGTATTGGTAAACTGCGGAAGCATAACACTTTTTGTCAGTACTTTCTTTACTACATTTAGTGATAAAGTGAAATTATTTATTTCATAAGAACATAAGTATATAAGAAATAGGAGCAGAAGTCGGCCATTTGGCACCTCGAGCCTTCTCCGCCATTCAATAAGATCATGGCTGATCTGATCATAGACTCAGCTCCACTTCCCCGCCCGCTCCCCATAACCCTTTACTCCCTTATCGCTCAAAAATCTGTCTATCTCCGCCTTAAATATATTCAATGACCCAGCCTCCACAGCTCTCTGGGGCAGATAATTCCACAGATTTACAACCCTCTGAGAGAAGAAATTCCTCCTCATCTCAGTTTTAAATGGGTGGCCCTTTATTCTAAGACTATGTCCCCTAGTTTTAGTTTCCCCTATGAGTGGAAATATCCTCTGCATCCACCTTGTCGAGCCCCCTCATTATCTTATATCTTTTGATAAGATCACTTCTCATTCTTCTGAACGCCAATGAGTAGAGGCCCAACCTACCCAATCTTCATAAGTCAACCTCCTCATCTCCGGAATCAACCTAGTGAACCTTCTCTGAACAGCCTGCAATGCAAGTATATCCTTTCTTAAATACCGAGACCAAAACTGTACGCAGTACTCCAGGTGTGGCCTCACCAATACCCTGTACAGTTGAAGCAGGACTTCTCTGCTTTTATACTCTATCTCCCTTGCAATAAAGGCCAACATTCCATTTGCCTTCCTGATTACTTGCTGTACCTGCATACTAACGTTTTGTGTTTCATGCACAAGGACCCCTAGGTCCCTCTGTACTGCAGCACTTTGCAATTTTTCTCCATTTAAATTATAATTTGCTTTTCTATTTTTTCTGCCAAAGTGGATAACTTCACATTTTCCCACATTATACTCCATCTGCCAAATTTTTGCCCACTCACTTAGCCTGTCTATATCCCTTTGCAGATGTTGTGTGTCCTCCTCACAACTTGCTTTCCCACCCATCTTTGTATCATCAGCAAACTTGGCTACATTACACTCGGTCCCTTCATCCAAGTCATTAATATAGATTGCAAATAGTTGAGGACCCAGCACCGATCCCTGCGGCACCCCACTAGTTACTGTTTGCCCAGGGAAAATGACCCATTTATCCCGACTCTCTGTTTTCTGTTGGTTAGTCAATCCTCTGCCCTTGCTAATATATTGCCCCCAACCCCGTGAACTTTTATCTTGTGCAACAATCTTTTATGTGGCACCTTATCGAATGACTTCTGGAAATCGAATAACACCATATCCGCTGGTTCCCCCTTATCCACCCTGGTCGTTACATCCTCAAAGAACTCCAGCAAATTTGTCAAACATGATTTCCCTTTCATAAAACTATGCTGACTCTGCTTGATTGAATTATGCTTTTCTAAATGTCCCACTACTGCTTCCTTAATAATGGACTCCTGCATTTTTATAACAACAGATGTTAAGCTAACTGGTCTATAGTTTCCTGCTTTTTGTCTGCCTCCTTTTTTTAAATAGAGCCATTACATTTGCGGTTTTCCAATCCGCTGGGACTGCGCCAGAATCCAGGGAATTTTGGCAGATTACAACCAATGCATCCACTATCTCTGCAGACACTTCTTTTAAAACCCTGGGATGTAAGCCATCAATTTCCTATTTGGGTTTTGCATTCCGAAGCGCATTTGGAATGAATCTTTTCTTGCTTCCTGTTAAAAGAGCAGCCCCATAATCCCCAAACCTATCGATGGGAAGCCATTCTTCATTGAAATCTGTGCGGAAAGATGGCCAGATTGGAGCAACTATGGGCTGGAGGCAAACTCATCCCAATGGTACTACAAAACACAGTGACTTACCATAGAAGCGATAAGCGTTGGAGGACGAGAGTAAGATTAGTATTAGTGAATAAAATCAGGCCCATTTTCTCTTGGTATACTGCACCTTTATATCTAGAATCATAGAACGGTTACAGAACAGTAGGAGGCTATTCGGCCCGTCGAACCCGTGCTGGCTTTCTGCAAGAGCACCTCAGTCAGTCCCACTCCCCCGCCCTTTCCCTGTAGTCCTGCAATTTATTTGTCCTTCAGGTACTTATCCAACTCCCTTTTGAAAGCCACGATTGAGTCTGCCTCCACCACCCTCTCAGGCAGCGCATTCCAGATCCTAACCACTCGCTGCGTAAAAAAGTTTTACCTGAAATACCTAAAACATTTCGTCATCTGTATCTATCACTATAACCTTCTTGAACAGATATTTATCAACTCTGTTTTGAAAGAGTTCATTATCAGTACAGCTTTAACTATTTTTTTCTGGTTTATTCCTCATATCCATTACTCTGTGGAGAAAAGTTATTTTAGTCTCTAGTCTTGCCTGAGACTCATTAATTTTATATTCGTGTATTGCAGTTATGTGCTCAAATTCTAAGTTAAATAACCAGCTTACACCCACATTATTATAAATCGATTGTGGAGTGATTAATCAAATGGATCATATTTTAAGACATCTTATAATTGTGACAGGAATGTTGAAGGAGTGACGGCCACAATAGACTCTGCAAAGGCTTGGGTATTGGTCTTATGAATTCCATCACAAAAATATTCAATTCTTCAAGTTCCTTTTTCCAAAAATCAGTTAGCAAGCTTCAAAAAAGAAGGAAAGGATGAATAATTGTATTTCTGAAGATCTCAAAGTTGACTAGAAACTAACTGAGAAAATATAAAACTCACTCACGAGATTTTCTGTATAATGAAATCAAAAGCGGATCCTGAGGCTGCATGTGGAAGCCTGACATTATCAAATACTATTCCTCTTTATTGTTTATAATGTATATCGATTTGCAGATTATTGCGTACACTGGGATTTCCCCAACAGTCCAAGAGATTTTCAGCAAAAGTTTACTTTTTATAATTGCAACTTTGAACATTTCCATCAGGCTGATATTTGATACAGAGAGTGAACCTGCACAACATTACTAAACATCTCAGTCAATAACATAGCAACAACGCTTTGACAGTGATATTTCAGTTCCTCAATCTTCCGTGCTTGTGCCTGAGCCATCACATGAAGGTAACTCCGTGATGCTGTGTTAGCAAAACAAGTGTTGTCCCAAGGAATAGGTGACAAGGTCTTTATAGGATCACTCAGCAACAAAGCTTAGTTTTGGGTCTACAACGTTACCCAACTGTTTGTTTAAGAAACCCATACATTGCTTCTTTTTCATTCCTTCTTGGGATGTGGGTGTCGCTGGCAAGGCCAACATTTATTACCTAACCCCGGCTGCCCTCGAGAAGGAGGTGCTGGATCTTCTTCTTGAACCGCTGCAGTCCGTGAGGTGAAGGAACTCCCACAATTCTGTAAAGGGAGGGAGTTCCAGGATTTTGGCCCAGTGATGATGAAAGAATGGCCGATATATTTCCAAGTCAGGATGGTGTGTGACTGGGAGGGGAACGTGGAGGTGGTGGTGTTCCCATGCGCCTGCTGCCCTTGTCCTTCCAGACGATAGAGGTCGTGGGCTTGGGAGGAGCTGTCGAAGAAGCCTTGGCGAGTTGCTGCAGTGCATCTTGTAGATGGTACACACTGCAGCCACGGTGCGCCGGTGGTGGAGGGAGTGAATGTTGAAGGTGGTGGATGAGGGGCCGATCGAGCGGCTGCTTTGTCCTGGATGGTGTCGCGCTTCTTGAGTGTTGTTGGAGCTGCACTCATGCAGGCAAGTGGAGAGTATTCCATCACACTCCTGACTTGTGCCTTGTAGATGGAAAAGCTTTGGGGAGTCAGGAGTTGAGACACTCACCGCAGAATACCCAGCCTCTGGCCTGCTCTTTTAGCCACAGTGTTTATGTGGCTGGTCCAGTTAAGTGTCTGGTCAATGGTGACTCCCAGGATGTTGATGGTGGAGGATTCGGCGATGGGAATCACATTGAATGTCATGGGGCGGTGGTTAGACTCTCTGGAGATGATCATTACCTTGCTGGTGGTGGTAAGTGCCCTGTACAGATCGCTTGGAAGAACTAAATGATAACAAATTCTAAATGAATCCTGAGAAAGTTGTGAGGTTATACTATAATAAATATATCTGTTGTTATCAGCTCAAATTTAAATAATCTTAAAATAAATAAAAATGAAGAGAAAGGTCACATAGGTCGGCAGGTTTAATTTTGTGAGAACAGTTATGAGGCTGTAGGAAATGGACATTTCACAGAATGAAGTGATTTCCGTGAGTCACACAAAATTTGTTTTGCTGAATCTTTCAGCTTAATTGAAAATATTGTCATAGAATCATAAAAATGTCAGTGCGGAAGTCAGTCCGACTTTCGGCCAAACCGGAATGACCACTGTACCCGCTCAATCGACTCGATGGGAAGCCCAAACCCGCGAGCCTGGTTAGAATACAGCTGGTGAGCTGTGCACCCACATTGTGCCCACCTGTGGCTCCGTGAGGGAGCTGAGCTATGGGTCAGCAGTGAGAAGGGCACAGGGAGGAGTCAAGCCAGTGACCCATACTGGGCCTGTTCCGTCTAAACTCACAATACCTCCCCCCAAAAATGTTCCAGGCCATTTCTGGAACAGTCCCTTTTTAGGAGCCCTGGTTCGGCTTCTCATCACTTGGTACAAAGTGCAAGCAGGGTCCAACAACTGGCGTGTGACTCCAATTTGCCGATGCAAGCAGCTGTTTTGGATGGGAGTGATGCTCCCTGTTTACAAGCCCGCCTGGAACTCTCATTCCCAGGACCTTGGGCATCCATGGGGATGCTGCGGTTGCTCAGCTATTTTCAATGATAAATAGGGCAGTCAGCAGTTGGAAATCACCCTCTTATTGCAATGCAGTTGCTGGCTTCATATTGCAGCCATCGACCCGAATCCCACATCTTTGCTCTTGCTTCATACTTTAGTAACTCCCCATCACCGAGCGTTTGTCTAATTCTCGCTGTAGTGCTTGACTATTTCAGTGTCAATTGCTATTTCTGGTAATTGCTATTTGTGGTGCAGGCTCAAAGGGCCGAATGGCCTACTCCTGCACCTATTTTCTATGTAATAAACACTTGCAGGAGAGATATTTTTTTGACCTGTCTTTTGTGATATGTACCATTTATTCAGTACATTTTCCCCTTCATCAACGGGGAGGGCCAAGCTGTCAACACTGCTGGTCCCTACCTGGAGCGAGGTACCGGGGCAGTCACATGGAGCACCGGACTGCCATATCGCGGCACGCACCCCGCGATCCATGACACAATGTGCCGCAACCGGCATGTCGGCCGATTTAGCGTCCTGTCAGCGGCCGGCTGACATCTACACCGGGCACAGATTCAGGGGGCGCTCATGAATTTTTGCTCCAGGAGAAACCAGACCACTGCGCACGTTGATGATATCGTCATCGCCGATGCAGCGGAGCAGGGCGCTACCGGTTACCGCCATCGCTAAACTGCCGTAGAATTTAGCGGGAGTCGCTAGCAGCCCCGCGGCAGGTGAATATCTGTTTGCGCCCTGTTTGTGCCACCCTTGCATGTTAACTTTCAGTGATTGGTGTACAAGGACACCCAGGTCCCTCTGAACACCAACATTTCCCAATCTCTCACCATTTAAAAAATACTCTGCTTTTCTATTTTTCTGATCAAAATGGATAATTTCACATTTCTCCAAATTATATTCCATTTGCCATGTTCTTGCCCACTCACTTAGCCTGTTTATATCCCCATGGCCAAGGTTAGTGGGAAACTAGAAGATTGGGAAAACTTTAAACAACAGCAAAGAATGACTAAGAAAGCAATAAAGAAAGGAAAGATAGATTACGAAAGTAAACTTGCGCAAAACATAAAAACAGATAGTAAAAGCTTTTACAGATATATAAAACGGAAAAGAGTGACTAAAATAAATGTTGGTCCCTTAGAAGATGAGAAGGGGGATTTAATAATGGGAAATGTGGAAATGGCTGTGACCTTAAACAATTATTTTGCTTCGGTCTTCACAGTGGAAGACACAAAAACCATGCCAAAAATTGATGGTCACAGGAATGTGGGAAGGGAGGACCTTGAGACAATCACTATCACTAGGGGGATAGTGCTGGACAGGCTAATGGGAATCAAGGTAGACAAGTCCCCTGGTCCTGATGAAATGCATCCCAGGGTATTAAAGAGATGGCGGAAGTTATAGCAGATGCATTCGTTATAATCTACCAAAATTCTCTGGACTCTGGGGAGGTACCAGCGGATTGGAAAGCAGCTAATGTAACGACTCTGTTTAAAAAAAGGGGGCAGACAAAAGGCAGGTAACTATAGGCCGGTTAGTTTAACATCTGTAGTGGGGAAAATGCTTGAAACTATCATTAAGGAAGAAATAGCAAGACATCTAGATAGGAATGGTGCAATCAAGCAGACGCAACATGGATTCATGAAGGGGAAATCATGTTTAACTAATTTACTGGAATTCTTTGAGGATATAACGAGCATGGTGGATAGAGGTGTACCGATGGATGTGGTGTATTTAGATTTCCAAAAGGCATTCGATAAGGTGCCACACAAAAGGTTACTGCAGAAGATAAAGGTACACGGAGTCAGAGGAAATGTATTAGTATGGATAGAGAATTGGCTGGCTAACAGAAAGCAGATAGTCGGGATAAATGGGTCCTTTTCGGGTTGGAAATCGGTGGTTAGTGGTGTGCCACAGGGATCGGTGCTGGGACCACAACTGTTTACAATATACATAGATGACCTGGAAGAGGGGACAGAGTGTAGTGCAACAAAATTTGCAGATGACACAAAGATTAGTGGGAAAGCGGGTTTTGTAGAGGACACAGAGAGGCTGCAAAGAGATTTAGATAGGTTAAGCGAATGGGCTAAGGTTTGGCAGATGGAATACAATGTCGGAAAGTGTGAGGTCATCCACCTTGGGAAAAGAAACAGCAAAAGGGAATATTATTTGAATGGGGAGAAATTACAACATGCTACGGTGCAGAGGGACCTGGGGGTCCTTGTGCATGAATTCCAAAAAGTTAGTTTGCAGGTGCAGCAGGTAATCAGGAAGGTGAATGGAATGTTGGCCTTCATTGCGAGAGGGATGGAGTACAAAAGCAAGGAGGTCCTGCTGCAACTGTACAGGGTATTGGTGAGGCCGCACCTGGAGTACTGTGTGCAGTTTTGGTCACCTTACTTAAGGAAGGATATACTAGCTTTGGAGGGGGTTCAGAGACAATTCACGAGGCTGATTCCGGAGATGAGGGGGTTACCTTATGATGATAGATTGAGTAGACTGGGTCTTTACTCGTTGGAGTTCAGAAGGATGAGTGGTGATCTTATAGAAACATTTAAAATAATGAAAGGGATAGACAAGATAGAGGCAGAGAGGTTGTTTCCACTGGTCGGGGAGACTAGAACTAGGGGGCACAGCCTCAAAATATGGGGGAGCCAATTTAAAACCGAGTTGAGAAGGAATTTCTTCTCCCAGAGGGTTGTGAATCTGTGGAATTCTCTGCCCAAGGAAGCAGTTGAGGCTAGCTCATTGAATGTATTCAAGTCACAGAGAGATAGATTTTTAACCAATAAGGGAATTAAGGGTTACGGGGAGCGGGCGGGTAAGTGGAGCTGAGTCCACGGCCAGATCAGCCATGATCTTGATGAATGGCGGAGCAGGCTCGAGGGGCTAGATGGCCTACTCCTGTTCCTAATTCTTATGTTCTTATGAATTATGAAGAAACCCCTTTCTGCTAAATTAATGGCCCTGAAATCCCGGTCCTCTATTCCCCGCGGGCGCTCGACAGAAAACAGTTAAAAAGATGCGCATCTACCTGTTCCTGCTGCACCTGCCAGCGATCCTGGTCCTGAGGCCCACTCTCCCTGTGCATCGCACCACGTCAGGACGGACATTAGCTGGACTGGAGTCACATGGCACTAGGAAGCTAATTCAGGTACAGTATTTTCTCATTCATAATAATGGGAACTCTGTAAATAGGAATTCTCATTGTTATGATTGAGAAACAGCAACCCCCCCCAACATCCAAGCACCAATAATAAAATAGAAAAATATCATCACATATTTAACATTAATTTAAATTAAAGTTAATAAATGTCTTAGAAAAACTATATATTTTTCCGATTTTTAAAAAAAGTTTTTTAATTATGGTTTAAAATAAACTTATCTTAGTGGGCAGGGTTTTTAACATTAAAATATGTTTTTAAATTTTATTTTTATATGTTTTTGTATGTTTTAAAACTCTTACGCTGGTAAAAGTACGCTATGTGCCTGCTTTTACCAGGCGCAAGTGTTTTCAGGACATTCGCTGGGCAAGAGATGGTTAAATACCACAATCTTGCCCATGCGAATGTCCTGGCTGTGGGGATACGGAGGAGCTTGACAGATCGGAAAAGCCGTTTTTTGGCGCATGTGCATTGTGTGCCGAAAACGGGCTTTTGTGATGCTTTCTCGGGTCTGTACACTCCCCGTACACACCGCGTACACACTCCGAACACACCACTTACACACCCCGTACACACCCCGTACATTCCCCGTACACACCCCGTACACACCCCGTACACTCCCCGTACACACCCCGTACACACTCCGAACACACCCCGTACACACCCCGTACACTCCCCGTACACACTCCGAACACACCACTTACACACCCCGTACACACCCCGTACACACCCCGTACACACCCCGTACACTCCCCGTACACTCCGCGTACACACCGCGTACACACCCCGTACACTCCCCGTACACTCCCCGTACACACCCCGTACACACCCCGTACACACCCCGTACACACCCCGTACACACCCCGTACACACCTCGTACACACCCCGTACAGTCCCGGGGAGGCCGGAATTTCAGGGCCAATAAGTAAATTACTTGGGGATCTCAGTAGAATTTTAAGTGAGAAACAGACAGCTTTTGATTGAATTCACGCAGACGATGAGAGCGTGGACTATTGCACCACCATTGGTGCTAATGGTCAGCGAGCAGCGAGCCCCTCTGGCACAGCTACCAGTTCCAAACCCCCAACTCCCAGCAAGTCAAGCATTTCACTTTGAGACGCTTTGAGATCAGTTTCAGAATGCTTGAATTCAAATTCAGGAGAAAGCACTCCATCCAAAACAACACACAGGAAACAAAAAAAAAATTATATTACATAAAATTTGCAGCACAGAAAGAGGCCATTGGGCCCGACCGCTCTCCGCCCGTGTTTCTGCTCCTCCTAACCCACTGCTACTAACCCTGTAAAAATATTCCTCTCAAACAGAAGCAAGACCATTAGCCGGAAGTGGATTACATACCATTGTCCCTGCAACATAAAGTCGACAGATTTTCATTTGATCAGAATGGTGCTGGGCCCATGAGTCAATGTACAGTTTCTCTTATTAGTCAGATATTTAACATATTGTGCATTAATATGTAGTTGTTACATTGCATGGGCACAAACTATGTATTATCTACTCAGAGAGAGAAAAAATGCTAACATTTCAGGTCAATGACCTTCCATCGCAACAGTTCTGACGAAGGTGCGTCTGTCCTCCCAGGGTATTTGAAGGATCTTGTGGAGGCATCATTGGTGGTATATCTCCAGCGACTTGAGGTGTCTACTGTACATGGTCCATGTCTCTGAGCCATACAGGAGGGTGGATATTACTACAGCCCAGTAGACTATGAGCTTGGTGGCTGATTTGAGGACCTGGTCTTCGAACACTCCTTTCCTCAGGTGGCCGAAGATTGCACTGGTGCACTGGAGGCGGTGTTGAATCTCATCGTCAATGTCGGCTCTTGTTGATAACAGGCTCCTGAGGTATGGGAAATAGTCCACGTTGTCCAGGGCCGTGCCGTGGATCTTGATGACTGTGCTGTGCGGTGAGGACAGGCTGGTGGAGGACCTTGTCTTACGGATGTTTAGCGTAAGGCCTATGCTTTCATACACCTCAGTAAATATGTTGACTATGACTTGGAGTTCAGCCTCTGTATGTGCGCAGACGCAGGTGTCGACGACAGAGGTTGGGGTGTTCTTGGACCTGGCCTGGAGACGGCACAGGTTGGACAGGTTCCCACTGGTTCTGTAGTTTAGCTGCACTCCAGCGGGGAGCTTGTTGAGTGTGAGGTGGAGCAAGGCAGCGAGGGAGATTGAGAACCGACCAGGCTAACATCCCCAGCATTGAAGCAGTGACCGCACTTGATCAGCTGGGCAGGCCACATTGTCCGCACTCCCAAAGCAAGCGCTCGACTCAGAACTCCTTCACAACAAACGAGCCAAAGGTGGGCAGAGGAAACATTTCAAGGGCACCCTCAAAGCCTCCTTGATAAAGTGCAACATCCCCACCAACATCTGGGAATCCCTGGCCAAAGACCGCCCTAAGTGGAGGAAGTGCATCCGGGAGGGTGCTGAGCACCTCGAGTCTCATCGCCGAGAGCATACAGAAAACAAGCGCAGGCAGCGGAAGGAGCGTGCGGCAAACCAGACTCCCCACCCTCCCTTTCCCTCAACGACTATCTGTTCCACCTGTGACAGGGACTGAGGCTCTCGTATTGGGCTGTTCAGTTACCTAAGAACTCATTTTTGAAGTGGAAGCAAGTCTTCCTCGATCCCAAGGGACTGCCTATGATGATGATGACCTGACGACGGGTCACCGACCTGAAACGTTAACCCTTTCTCTCTCCACAGATGCTGCCTGACCCGCTGAGTGTTTCCAGTATTTTCTGTTTCCATTTCAGATTTCCAACACCAACAGTGTTTTGCTTTGCCGTTATTTATTAGGAGGAAATCACTCAAATTGAATTTAGGTAAACACTGTGAGAACTCATTGGATTGGTCTTACAATCCTTTGGCTTCGCGAAGGATGCAGTATAACTACAATCATTGCACAGCGCTTCAATGGATCCCCTGAAAACATTCTCAGCTTTAATTTTAATCCTTTTAATGTGAAGAGATAATCAATTCCACATTGTCTCTCTCTTAACTTTAGAATTCAGCAGAGGAGGACAAAGGATTTAATTAGGACGGGGAAAATAGAGTATGAGAGGAAGCTTGCTGGGAACATAAGCTTCTATAGATATGTGAAGAGAAAAAGATTAGTGAAGACAAATGCAGTCAGATTCGGGTGAATTTATAATGGGGAACAAAGAAATGGCAGACCAGTTGAACAAATACTTTGGTTTTGTCTTCACTAAGGAAAACACAAATAACCTTCTGGAAATACTAGCGGGCCGAAGGTCTAGCGAGAAGGAGGAACTGAAGGAAATCCTTAATAGCCAAGAAATTGTGTTAAGGAAATTGATTGGATTGAAGGCCGATAGATCCCCAGGGCCTGATAGTCTGCATCCCAGAGTACTTAAGGAAGTGGCCTAGAAATAGTGGATGCATTGGTGATCGTTTTCTAACAGTCTATCGACTCTGGATCAGTTCCTATGGACTGGAGGGTAGCTAATGTAACACCACTTTTTAAAAAAGGACAGAGTGAGAAAACAGGAAATTATAGATCAGTTAGCCTGACTGATCTATAATTCCCTGTTTTGTAGTGGGGAAAATGTTGGAATTAATTATTAAAGATGAAATAGCAGCGCATTTGGAAAGCAGTGACAGGATCGATCCAAGCCAGCATGGATTTCTGAAAGCGAAATCATGCTTGACAAATCTTTAGAATTTTTTAAAGATGTAACTAGTAGAGTGGACAAGGGAGAACCAGTGGATGTGGTGTGTTTGGACTTTCAAAAGACTTTTGACAAGGTCCCACACAAGAGATTGGTGTGCAAAATTAAAGCACATGGTATTGGGAGTAATGTACTGACGTGGATAGAGAACTGGTTGGCAGACAGGAAGCAGAGAGTCGGGATAAACGGTTCCTTTTCAGAATGGCAGGCAGTAACTAGTGGGGTGCCACAGGGCTCAGTGCTGGGACCCCAGCTATTTACAATATACATTAATGATTTAGATGAAGGAATTGAGTGTAATATCGTCAAATTTGCAGATGACACTAAGCTGGGTGGCGGTGTGAGCTGTGAGGAGGATGCTAAGAGGCTGCAGGGTGATTTGGACAGGTTAAGTGAGTGGGCAAATGCATGGCAGATGCAGTATAATGTGGATAAATGTGAGGTTATCCACTTTGGGGGCAAAAACAGAAAGGCAGAATATTATCTGAATGGAAGCAGATTAGGAAAAGGAGAGGTCCAACGAGACCTGGGTGTCATGGTACATCAGTCATTGAAGGTTGGCATGCAGGTACAGCAGGCGGTGAAGAAGGCAAATGGCATATTGGCCTTCATAGCTTGGAGATTTGAGTATAGGAGCAAGGAAGTCTTGCTGCAGCTGTACAGGGCCTTGGTGAGGTCTCACCTGGAATACTGTGTTCAGTTTTGGTCTCCTAATCTGAGGAAGGAATTTCTTGCTATTGAGGGAGTGCAGCGAAGGTTTACCAGACTGATGTCCGGGATGGCTGGACTGACATATGAGAGGAGACTAGATTGACTGGGCCTGTATCCACTGGAGTTTAGAAGAATGAGAGGGGATCTCATAGAAACATATAAAATTCTGATGGGACTGGACAGGTTAGATGCAGGAAGAATGTTCCCGATGTTGGGGAAGTCCAGAACCAGGGGTCACAGTCAAAGGATAAGGGGTAAGCCATTTAGGACCGAGATGAGGAGAAACTTCTTCACTCAGAGAGTTGTTAACCTGTGGAATTCCCTGCCGCAAAGAGTTGTTGATGCCAGTTCATTGGATATATTCAAGAGGGAGTTCGATGTGGCCCTTACGGCTAAAGAGATCAAGGGTATGGAGAGAAAGCAGGAAAGGGGTACTGAGATGAATGATCAGCCATGATCTTATTGAATGGTGGTGCAGGCTCGAAGGGCCCAATGACCTACTCCTGCACCTATTTTCTATGTTTCTATGTTAATCAGCATTATGTGCAGGTAATAGTATCATTTTTTCCTTTTCCACAGGGTAGGCTGGAACAATTAATCGTGATACCAATGACATGTGGAAACAATGAGCAGATACATATCAATGCAATTGTTGGAAATCTGAAACAAAAACAGAAAATATTTAACAAATACAGCCATGGAGAGAACGGAAACAGGACATTTCAAGATGAACCATTCTTCAGGCCTGCAATTTAAAAAGGGAAGCTGTACAAGTACATGAGGGGGAAAGGAATTGAAGGATATGGTGATGGGGTGAGATGAAGAGGGGTGGGAGGAGGCTGGTGTGGAGCATAGACACTGGCACGGAGCATTTGGGCCAAATGGCCTGTTTCTGTGCTGTAATATCCAATGTCATTCTGCTGTGAAAAAGCTATCGGGCTGGATTCTCGGCCTGTTTCCGCCTGAGGGACGGTAATGGTGGCACAAAACATACAGCACCCCGCCGGGACATTTGGTGCGAGGTTTGCAGGGCGTGAAGCAGTAGTGCCCGGGTGAGGCGAGCCAGTGTGCAACGCCCCTGGACACTGTCTCGATATTTGGTTTGTGCCCGATCTGCAGCGCCCTAGTGGGACCGCCTGGGAAACGGGCGGCCTGAGCTGTACCGGCTGCGCTGAGGGGAGTAATCTCGACCTCAGGTAAGTGTGAGTGTTTTGTATTTTGTTATTTTTGTGATTTATGTGGATGTGGTGTTAAAAGTTTTGGAGATGCTTTTGATGTTTTTTTTCAGATTTCATTTTCCCTCGGAAGCCTCTGTCCGTGTGCTCCGAGGCCGGCTGTTTAGCTTGGGATTTCCCCATGCTCAGCCGGCCTAGCGCCCTGAGAGCGGTGTGGAATACCTCCCTCAGTGCCCCGCCCCACACTCAGGACACAGCTGGTGAATTTTGCGGCTGGAGACGCAAATCATTTCCCGGCGCGAACTTTACTGCCCCGCCTGGGCTAATGTCGCAACAGAGACACGGCCGAATTACCACCCCAGGCATTTTAGTAGATTGAGGAGCGAGGACACACAGCACAAAGCACAAACAGATACTCCAGTCACGGAGAAGGTTGACTGACTCGGAGACACTCTGGAAGACAAAAGAACTCACAATTAGCTGGGACGGTGAGAGGCTGACCCAAGTGAGAGAATGGGTAAAATCAGCAGAAAGAAAAGAAAGTTTGCAGATCCTGTGAAATGTGAACTGCTGGAAACATTGGGTACATCACTCCTGCAAATGGAAAAAAATAAAATGAACCTTTTCCAAATACTGTAGCTTGTGTAAGCAGTTCAATTTATTCCAGGCAATAAAACTGTTCATTTATCTTGCTCCCCCATTTAGCAATACCCGTCTCTATTGATTTAAATGACAGGAATGGATTTGTCTCTGACAAAGTTTCTTGTAAAGGATTATTCCATTTGTTATTTTAATTGTACTTCTAAATTATATCCCAATTAATTTCTGTCGACTTAAAGGTTCCCAAAAGTACTTGCAAAGCATTCTTTAGTGAAATCCTTTGCAATTAATCGAATAGAATAAAAGAAATGGATAAGGTTTTCTCTCGCAATCTAAACATTATGATAGGCCCCTTGTTATTAAACAGCACCAATATCTCCTCTTCCATTCTGGATATCCAACCGTACAAAATCAGGGTTTCCATTTCAATGAACCTGTATCTGTCTCTGTGACAGATAACAGCTGTTTATTTGACAGAAACTGACTCCGTGGGGTTTTGTTATTGTGATCATGGGTACTGACATTTTGAACATGTACAATTCTATTGCTGGCTTATTAACAGTAACAGTTTCAGGCAGGAGAAGACTTCGGGTCCATCAAGCCCCTCTATCCACAATTACTTGGTGTATTTCTTACAATCCTGTTTGTTGACAAGAACCTGTCTAGTTCTTTATTGAAGCCTATGAATGTATCTTGTTTCACTACCTGTACTGACGATCTCGCCCACATATTTATCACCCTTTCAGTTAAAAAACAATTAGTCCTGTTTTATTTTGTTATCCTTAATTTATAAATTGTGCCTAAGTATTGTATATGGCAGCAAAGCTTATTTGGACCCAATTTGCCCCAAACTTTCATAATTTTAAACTCCTCTATCATATCCCTTCTCAGTCTTCTGTTTCCAAGGGAGGAAAGACCCAGCTAGGCAGCTTTTCCTCACACATTATCCCTCAAGTTCTCAGAGTCACCATGTAGTCCTTCTCTGCATACCTCCAAAATCTGAATATCCTTTTAGAAAACTACACGCAGTCATTAGATGTGGTCTCACCAATGCCAAATACAGATTTACAATGACCTCCCTGGATTTATATGTTGTGTCCCTTGCTATGCATCCCAATATTTTGTTTGCTTTTCTAACAGCCCGGGAATATTGCTCCAATGGTTTTACTGACCTGTCCACAGAAACCACAAGATCGCTCCTGTTCCGGCACCTCAAGTACAGACCCAATTAGCACACAGATCCCGTCAATCTCCCTCCTGCCAAATCCCTGGTTTCACATGTGCCTGTAAAAAGTGCATCTGCCATTCCCTGCCCACTGATTGAAGTTATCAAGATCCTTTTGAATTTGTGTGCATTGGTATTCATCATTTGTCAGGAATGGGGTACTGAGGGAATGATCAGCCATGATCATATTGAATGGTGGTGCAGGCTCGAAGGGCGGAACGGCCTACTCCTGCACCTATTTTCTATGTTTCTATTTGTCACTGCTTGCACTGCAAATTTAGGGTTAGGGTTGCACTGCAAATTTAGGGTTAGGGTTGCACTGCAAATTTGAATACTTTCGCCATAATTCCTTCCATATAACTCACTTTAAAAAAATTATAAACAACAGCGGTCCCAACACTTAACCTTGCAACCCTCCACAAATAACTGGCAGCCAACCAGATACTAGGCTTCACATTACTGTCCGTGTGGTCTACCAACAGATTGTTCCAAACCCTCGAAGGTGTGTGTGTGTTTAAAGCTTACCTCTAAAGCTTCCTGTGATTGAATTGTTGAACAGTAGTCAAAGCTCTTTATTTGTTCAATACTATTTTCTCTTCATATTCCCATTCCGGTCACAGGGATAAGTGAGCAGTCGACACTAAGACGTCGGCCAGTGCTGCTCCCCGATCATAATGACTTGCTTTTATATTTACGTTTCATTTGGAAAACATCCTTTTACAGAGAGGTTCGTCACCAAGTCATGATTAGTTTGAAAGTGGGAAGGATATGCTTGAGGGTTTCAGTAGCAAGGGATTAAGGCACAGATGGAGCAGAGCACTGTTATGGAAGTGGACGTAACCAGACTTGGGGGATTTGAAGCTCAGCATTGACCATGGGCTGAGGTTTTGCACAGCCTGGTTCAGCCTGAGCATGACAATGCCAGGGGAACACCGCTCCTGCTGGGGAATGAACAAGAGGAGTTCACTTGCTGATGTTCAGCTGCAGGAGGATGTGACTTATCCATGACTGATGATATTTAGGCCGTCTGACAGTATGAGGGGGGTCATGGCTTCAAGATAAGAGGTGGAGAGATTGAGCTGAGTGTCATCAGCGTATATATGGAAGCTTACCCTGAGCTTGTGGATGATGTCACCGAGGGGGTAATATGTCAATGAGGAAGAGAAGGGAGACAAAGATAGATCCTGATGGGAGCCAAAAGATGACAGTGGGGATGATTATTGCTGAAAATGCACAGGCTCCATTTCAATAAGTAGGACTGGAACCTCAGGCGGGAAGACCCAGAGCTGGTCAAGTGTCTCAATCACTGGGCAGAGGCTGAGGAGGAGAAGGATGGAACACAGCTCAGACAATGTCATTCGTTGGCAAGAGCAGCCTCAGTATTATGAGAAGGGCAGATGTCAGGACACACATCATCATCAACTCTGCACAACTGTCAATGAATTTTTCCTTGCTCCTTCAGCAATTAACCTGCTCTTAAATTCTTTACTACCTTGTGCTAGTTGAGTTGAAGATCAGGAACTTGCAGTGAACCGACTGCTTACCATCCTGCCAAACATTCCATCACAACTTTAACCAACTACAACCCAACTTTGCCCAATGACATTTTTGGTAACAGCACTTGTTAAAGGCTCACATTTCTGACACAAAAACAACAAAAGAATATCGAAGCTGAAAAGGACAAAATGCCAAAGGCTGTTCCTGAGTAGTGTCAATGCATTGGTTAACGTGGCTTTGCCCAGTGTTGACATCCCATGTGCTTTGTTGTTATTCTACCTTCACAGCTGATTACAGTTTGCCTTCCAAACATGTCTCCACTTCCACTAAATCATCACTGGCTGGCTAATTTCCCACAAGAGACTCAAAGTATTTGGACAATTAAGAGGGATTTTGTTTAAGTGTTAGGTGAACAAGGTCTTGTGTTAAAAGATGAGAGATTAGATGATTCTATTTGTAGTTGGTTGATATGGAGCATCGGGTGTTGGAGAGGGGGGAACTGTTATCAGAAGCCTTACTAAACATGCCCAGTTAAAGCTCAGAGATTCTCTGCATGCATCCAACATGTGCACTCATGCTGTGCATATTATCGGCTTTCACAGCACAGCCCTTTATTGTTTGGACAGCAGTATGAACAGCTGGATGCACTTTGCGCATGTTGTCTTTAGCTCCAGGTTCCAGACTGCATGAAGCCTATCAATGGTCACTCTCTCATGAAGGCCAGTGCTTGTTGAAACAAATATTCTTGGGGAAAATCTGGTGACACAAGCACAAATCCTCATCTCCCCACTAGTCGCAGGGAAAGTCCACGTCCAGTTTAACAGTGACTGGCTGCTTTTGTTAAAATACACTAGCCATCGCTAAGGTGACAAATAAACCTCTTAAGACCAAACCTAAGGAAGAAGCAAAAGACAGAGCAGTATGTTGAAGGACCTTTTATAATGAGAGAATGCCAAAAATAAATACGACCCAGCATAGCAGTGGATAGCATTACTGAGTACATTACTGGCACCAAACCAGAAGATCGTTTTTCCAAATTATACAGCAAGACTGTTATTTTATTTAGGCAAACAAAGAGAATATCTTCTCCTTTTCTCTATAATACTTTTCTAGCCATCAAATATTGAAGTTGTTTCACCGTATTGCTATCTCTCTGAATATGAAACTATTATAAACATCTGGTGCAATAATATTTTGTTATCCAAGTAATATAGTTTATTTATGATAAATATTATGACATATACCCTCTGAACTTGATGAACTCGATACACTTTGACCATATAAAGTTGTTCGCTGCAACCTCCACTCACTGCACAGATTGAATATTTTTTCCACGGGTTGCAATCCCTTCCAAACAGAATTAAAATAGTTTGATTGTGGGTTTTTTCAGGTCCTCCCCCTTTCCCTAATGGTTTCTTGGCAAATCTTTAAATAAGATGTTCCAAACTGCAGACTTCTGCATAGTTGGTGTCAGTCCCACTCCAGCTGTGACCGATTGTGGCTGACTCGGATGAGTGAACGCAATGGAACAGATTTAGTGAGGTGAAGAGTGTAGGTACCAAACCAGGGCAACCTGGGCTACAGATCCTTGAAAGAAGGTGGCACAGGGCCATTCCAGCTGATGCCAAGGTACAATGTGCCAGCGTGCTTCACAGCTAACCGCGAGATTGAGAGTGGGGAAATAAAAGAAAAATCCAAATGTGATCCTTGTATTCACATTTTCCAGCTGGGATCTCCCAATGCAATGAGGCTCCCTTCAAGGAACAGTCCATGGCCAACAGCAACCCTATGGCACTCTGACCAACCCTGACATTCTTTACTCCCAAAGCTGCCAAATAAAGAGAAAAGGTCACGGCTCAGGCACCTCATGGTCCCTGGGCGCTGGTGAGGTATTTATAGGGGTAAAAAGATACAGCGAGGTAATTCAGCTCAAGGGCAAGTGGTTTCCTTCACTGACTTTCTTGTGAAATGGATTCAAGTTGTTTGAGCCATTGCACTTGTGCTATAATACACTGGATCAGCATTTACGTCAAGTCATATTTTTGAAACTGTTTGATTGTGTTTGTTCACCTTGACTGAGTCAGTCACAGGCAATCACCGTCAGTCACAGGCAATCACTGTCAGTCACCGTCAGTCACCGGCAATCACCGGCAATCACCGTCAGTCACCGGCAATCACCGTCAGTTGCAGTCACCGTCAGTCACCATCAGCTACAGTCAGTCACCGTCAGCTAAAGTCAGTCACCGTCAGTCACCGTCAGCTACAGTCCGTCACCGTCAGCTACAGTCAGTCACCGTCAGTCACAGGCAATCACCGTCAGTCACCGTCAGCTACAGTCCGTCACCGTCAGCTACAGTCAGTCACCGTCAGTCACAGGCAATCACCGTCAGTCACCGTCAGCTAAAGTCAGTCACCGTCAGTCACCGTCAGCTACAGTCCGTCACCGTCAGCTACAGTCAGTCACCGTCAGTCACAGGCAATCACCGTCAGTCACCGTCAGCTACAGTCAGTCACCGGCAATCACCGGCAATCACCGTCAGTTGCAGTCACCGTCAGTCACCGTCAGTCACAGGCAATCACCGTCAGTCACCGTCAGCTACAGTCAGTCGCCGTCAGCTACAGTCAGTCACCGTCAGTCACCGTCAGCTACAGTCAGTCACTGTCAGTCACCGTCAGTCACCGTCAGCTACAGTCAGTCACAGGCAATCACCGTCAGTCACCGTCAGTCACCGGCAATCACCGTCAGTCACCGTCAGTCACCGTCAGTCACCGGCAATCACTGTTAGTCACCGTCAGTCACCGTCAGTCTCCGTCAGCTACAGTCAGTCACAGTTAGCTACAGGCAATCACCGTCAGTCACCGTCAGTCACAGTCAGTCACCGTCAGTCACCGTCAGTCTCCGTCAGCTACAGTCAGTCACAGTTAGCTACAGGCAATCACCGTCAGTCACCGTCAGCTACAGTCAGTCACAGTCAGCTACAGGCAATCACCGTCAGTCACCGTCAGCTACAGTCAGTCACAGTCAGCTACAGGCAATTACCGTCAGTCACCATCAGTCACCGTCAGACACAGTTATTCACCATCAGCTACAGTCAGGGGTGGACGGGTCGGGAGCAGGGTGCAGCGTTACGCACTGGGCCATGTAGTGCTGCCCCTTGGGTATGACTCTTCCCTTCATTAATGGGAAAGGCCCAAGCTGCAAACTGCATGGATGAAAGGGTCCTCCAGAGTGCTGGGCTGACCAATCGCACGGACCTTACATCCAAAGCATCAAAAAATTGGAGCTTTTTGTTCAATGGCCGACACCTCCCCTTTAACTTGCGCCCCATGAGTAGCCGGCCTCCCAGTTGACGGCCCCGAAGTTGTCGCTGGCTGTGCACAGTGATGATGTCAGGATTAGCGGCACAGCGGACGACTCTATGGGTTACTGTCGCTGCTAAACCCCGCCGAATTTAGCAGGTGTCGTTAGCGGTGCCGCGCTGTCGAGGCACAAATGACCCAAAATTCTCGGCCTTAAACTTTTGACGGTGGAAATAATAGTGAACAAAGGGTTAATGTCACGTGAATGTGTGAAAGTATCAGGCCACTAATATCAGCAACAGTATTCTCTAAGTGTTGGAGTGAACATTAGCACCAAGAGGAGAACGGATAAATGTTGAACGTGAAATGAAGCCGAGGATCTAAGAACACGCTCTCACACTGACACCTGGAATTACAGAGGCACAACAAGGCCATCATTGCTCGTTACTAATAAGCTGCTTTTCAGTTGTCTTGAAGTCCAATTAAATGCCTTAGAAACTAACATCAATTTCTCACACATGTGACATTGTTGTTTGTCCCGATAAATAAAGGCCTTCCTCATAGTCTCGTCTGAATCACTGACGGAGTAGTTAACTCACCTTTAATCTGACATTGTGGCTCAACTATTTTTCTGAATTGCTGATGGAAGTGTTTGCAGAGAGTGGCTCTCCTGTCCATATGTGGCTTTGAACAATCTCGGGTTGTATATGCAATAACTGTTAGACTGAGTACTGTTTATCTCCAAGAGGTGACCATGGCTCTGCTTCATTAAGGCCCAAAGTGACTAATATACAAAATGGCTGGCCTTTTATACTTGGGCTGCATACACATGCGCGCAGCCCAATGGCCTCTAACAGTGATGCCATCTAGTGGCTAGTGATCCCAGAAGTACATACATGACATCTCACACGTCAAACTGACAGAGATTCCCGACACCTGCACCAAGGGGCGTGTGACCATGTGGGTCAATCTGTTCGAACCCTTAACCTGCTGATGTGTATTTTTGTAGCATTCAAATGGTTTGCAATTCAGCATTAATTTTTAAACAACCAGCAGCGTTACTGAGCATTTTCTTTCATGCCAATGTTTTGAGGAAGAACAGAATTTGTGGCCTAAAATAGAAAGAGAGAAGGCAGTAAATCTCAGTGCAGTGGTTATGTTACAGCAGGACGGGCAGCATCTGTGGAGAGAGAAACAGAGTTAACGTTTCGGGTCGATGTCCTCTCGGCAGAACTGGTGTCAGAACGCTCTTTCTGAGATTTATACTTGAAAATTCTTAAAAACCCTACGTAAAGGGAACAATCGGTTGAACAAGAGGACTTATAGCCTCTCTTGTGCAGAGATAGTTTATATACGTTAAAAATGTAACATCGGGGCAAGCGGTAGCTACAAGTGGTATTGAGACACATAATTTATTAAGTAAAAGCTTACTTTGCAAGGCAGTTAATAATTTTTTGCAAGGTGATCGGGCTGATTCTCGGAGGCTCTGAACGCATCAGTTGGGCTGCCACTGAACCTTTCCTGAGGCCCGGATTGCCGACGAGTGCAGAAGATTGTGGATGGCACTAATACATTGCAAAATCAGGAGGGCCGGGACTGTGGGGTGCCTGGGTGCCACTGACACTGACAGGTGATGTGCGCTGGGGAGGACGACACACAGGGTAACAGTCTTCACACCCATCTCATTGAGCAGTACAGCGGTCCCAGCCAGCACACACATCACGCACTGTGTTAAATGACCTTGCTGGAGTCTGCCTGGCCACTCCCGAGGCCTCGGGTTGTTAGTTTGCATAATTTGCCTGCCCAATTGAAACGAGGCTGGGGCCTCAAGATCACGGGGGGGTGGGTTTGTTCACCGCCAGATCGGACGGTCAATCGCCTGCTTTCCAGTGTACGGAGTATCTGTGCCAAAGGCAGTCCCATAAAAGTACTGGTCTGTTACTAGCTGTCACAGACATCACTGAAATCATTATTTCAACAACACTGGCATGCAATGGTGCAGTATGCAGTGCCTTATTGTAGTGACATACTCTGCCACACATTTAATGGGAATTGCTTTCTCTGTGATTTCTCTGACGGCGAATGTCATGCTTTCAGCAGGAGGTAGGATGCAAGTTAGTCACTTCTCCACACAAAGAGGGGGTGCATCATGTCACGCACACACGGTAGTGCTGTGGTTGAACGTGAGTTTAACTTTCACCAATGTAGTTTGAGAATTTGAATTTGAATAAAGCTATCAGATTGTCATAAAAACCCATCTGATTCATTAATGTCCTTTGTGGAAGAAAATTTGCCACCCTTACCTGGTCTGACCTGTATGTGACCTCTGTCCCACACCAATGGAGCCGTCTCTTAACTGCCCTGTGAAATGGCAAAGCGAACTGCTCCGTATCAAGGCCGATCGTCACTTCCACCTTCTCAGGGTCACTCGGGGTGGCCAATAAAGGCTAGCCTTGAAAATGGATTACTCTGGAAGTGCTGTTGTGTAAGTAAATGTGGCAGCCAATTTTCATACAGCACAATCCCATGATGAAGAACGGAATCAATGACCCATTTATAAATGACCCATTTACCTACTTTTGTTGATGCAGGATGTTGGTGAGAACCGCAGAACTCCTTGCTTTTCAAAACGTGGTGTGGAGCCTCTGAGCAGGCAAATCGTGCCACAGTTTAAAATCTCATCCACCCTCAGCACTACACCGAAGTATGAACCAAGACTGTGTGCTCAAGCCTGAGTGCAGCTCGAACACTCAACCTTCTGACTTGGAGGCAAGAGTAAAAATGACTGAGCCAAACTGACACCCTGTCTGACTAAGATCCATTTGTGAACCTTGGCAGTAAGTGTTGGCAGAGTATTGGACACATAAGAGGCATTACTGACCCGCTCCTCACCGAATGTCCTTCCAGCAGTGACCAGAGGTGGTCCTGACTTTACTACCATCCCACCCAAGATTAGCTCATTGAACACAGGCCGGAGAGCTGGTCTGGGACCTCCCTGATGTCGGGTTCAGCAACTCTCCAGATAAACACTTGAAAGTAGCATGTTTATGAGAAACCACAGAAAACGTTTCTGTAATGCCTCTCTCCATCCCCCACTCCTTGGGTTTTGGTGCTTTATTAAGCGATAATAACATACATTCCAAAATGGAAATAAGAGCCTTTTATTAATAATAACTTGCCGGTGAAGGGTTAGCAAAATATAAAAATATGAAAACAATAAGATCGAGAGTTTTGGGAGCAATGAACCTGCCACTGACTTCAGTCAGCTCCTTAAATCTAATCGTTGTGTCGCTCTTCACACTGCCGCACACACACTTGTATCAATTTCTCTACAGATTATGAAAACCTTCATTATTTACATTATATTCTATGAGTGTCTGAGGTTTGAGGTATGTGGGATGACGGTATAATTGGATTGTTGATAACGTGCTCCAAACCAGACATAAATCAACGTGCTTTTCTAACAGGCTGTAACTAAAATACTCTTGGCTTCTTCCTCTCCCCCAGGTTTTTTATGCAATTTCTTGCTGATGTTAGGTTCCTGTGTACTTCAACTACAACCTGAGAGAGAAGACAGTGGCTTGATTTTGCCTTTGTGGGTTGACTTGCGTAGTGTGCCAGCGGTTTTCCCCGTACCCTCGGAACAGAGCCCTCCCTGCATCCCCCCACCTGCCGATTCTAAAGCCTGAGTCTCATTTAAATTTTGTCTGAAAATGTTCCTGTGAATCACCTTGCTATACCAAAGGTGCTATATAAATGCAAGTTGTTGGTGTTGTTGTAAACCGCACCCAATAGGCAGCTCGCTGCCCACAGCAACCTCGGCCAATGGGGATGCTGGAAGGGCAGGGGGCAAGAGGAGGTGAGGTGAGGCCAATGGGGATGCTGGAGGTGGGTCCTGGGAGGGAGGGGGGCAGGCGGAGGCGAGGTGAGGCCAGGAGGGGACAAGCCTGAGCCTTCAGCGGCCCTCAACATTTCTATCAATCCGAGAGGAGCAAAGTTATCTTTTCAGACCCTCGGACCCTGTTGCCCGCAGACGCTCAGCCCAGTTCAGTCTTACAATGATAACCGGGCTCCTTCACACATCATTGGACTCCGATTAAAGAGGAGGGGCCTTTTGCCCGCGACAGGCGGGTACTTCGGGTGTTCAGTGCTAGGCCCCTTTCAAAATGGCAGTGGTTGCATGGTCCGTCCCCAATCTGAGGCCATTAAACACTCGGTAACACCGATATCAGGGAGTAAATATCGACCTCAGTTACTTTAATTGGCCCTGAAGTGTTTTGGGACGTCATGCGCTACAGGAATGGAGGTTATTCCTTACCTTCACTCTTCACCAGTAGAATTTGCTGACAAGTTGGAAGAGGTGCATGTGAGCGATTCAAGTTAATTCTCACACCCAAACACAGCGTCTGTGCAAGTAAAGAATATTCAGGTATAATTCAGGGAAAGTACATTTTTCGGTAATATTTTATTGATGTTGAAAGGCTGCTAAAATTTATAGTTTGAAATGATGACGTGTTGCTGATAGAAACAAGTGTATTGATGCATCTGTATGATATTTCCCTGTTATTTCAACACAGGCATTAATCCATAAAAAATATAGGTTTGAGCCCTTGTTAAAAATACATTTGTTATTTATCACAGTACAATTTCAACCAATAGTCTCATCAAATGTTATTCTATAATTGGAATCCCTCAATAACCTCCCCGCCACCCGATCTCTGCAACCTCCTCCAACACTACAACCTCGCCCCCCAATCCGACCTCTATCGCTCTGACTCTGGCATCCCTGCCATCTTCCGCCCACCATTCCCATAGACATCTTCGGCTAACTCATCCCACACTCTGGAATTCCCTCCTTAAATCCCTCCGTCTCTCCACCTTTCCCTGCTCCTTGAGTTTTATTACAGGTCATTCTCTGGTGTGTGCTCACAAATTAGCAGATTTATTGAAATCAATTTGCCAACTTGTCATGCTGGGATCAGGATTGCTGGTCCAGTACCACAGCAACTAGGCCACTGTACCTGCAGTGATGCATTGTGATATGTCATTGGCACACACGAATAGTTTGCGTTCATTCTCTCCTGCCTCCACAATACTCCACAAATGCCCGAAGGCATTCTGACACCAGAGGCTCTGTGGCCACGCAAAGCAAAGGAGAGACAGGGCTCCTTGTCTGGTCCTCGGTGGAGTGGGCCCTCAGGGGAGATCAGGCCAGTGCAGACTTGTCGATTCCTGGTTCGAGTACAGTATTTCAATCCACTTCCTGACTGTGTCACCAAAGGAATTCTCCCCAGTTGCATGAGAAGGAACTGCCATTCCACCCCCAGCAATCCTCTTCAAAATATTCAATGCACTCGCACCAGTACGGCTCTTGAAAAACTCTGTCAATAGCTCACTAAAGCTTTGACAATGTTGCAGTAATTAAAGCAGTTAAGGGATTGCAGCTGATCCCAGCCAGATCAGACTAAGCAGGGGCCACATGGCCTAATGGATAAAATGTCTGACATCATTGCAAAGACTGATGTTCTCAGACGTTTGCAGGTTCGAGTCTTATTCTAAAAGGACAAAGGGTGTTAAAAAAGCAAGCCTGAAAGCTTTGTGTCTTAATGCAAGGAGTATCCGTAATAAGGTGGATGAATTAACTGTGCAAATAGATGTTAACAAATATGATGTGATTGGGATTACGGAGACGTGGCTCCAGGATGATCAGGGCTGGGAACTCAACATCCAGGGGTATTCAACATTCAGGAAGGATAGAATAAAAGGAAAAGGAGGTGGGGTAGCATTGCTGGTTAAAGAGGAGATTAATGCAATAGTTAGGAAGGACATTAGCTTGGATGATGTGGAATCTATATGGGTAGAGCTGCAGAACACTAAAGGGCAAAAAATGTTAGTGGGAGTTGTGTACAGACCTCCAAACAGTAGTAGTGATGTTGGGGAGGGCATCAAACAGGAAATTAGGAGTGCATGCAATAAAGGTGCAGCAGTTATAATGGGTGACTTTAATATGCACATAGATTGGGCTAGCCAAACTGGAAGCAATACGGTGGAGGAGGATTTCCTGGATTGCATAAGGGATGGTTTTCTAGACCAATATGTCGAGGAACCAACTAGGGGGGAGGCCATCTTAGACTGGGTGTTGTGTAATGAGAGAGGATTAATTAACAATCTCATTGTGCGAGGCCCCTTGGGGAAGAGTGACCATAATATGGTGGAATTCTGCATTAGGATGGAGAATGAAACAGTTAATTCAGAGACCATGGTCCAGAACTTAAAGAAGGGTAACTTTGAAGGTATGAGGCGTGAATTGGCTAAGATAGATTGGCGAATGATACTTAAGGGGTTAACTGTGGATGGGCAATGGCAGACATTTAGAGACCGCATGGATGAATTACAACAATTGTACATTCCTGTCTGGCGTAAAAATAATAAAGGGAAGGTGACTCAACCGTGGCTATCTAGGGAAATCAGGGATAGTATTAAAGCCAAGGAAGTGGCATACAAATTGGCCAGAAATAGCAGCGAACCTGGGGACTGGGAGAAATTTAGAACTCAGCAGAGGAGGACAAAGGGTTTGATTAGGGCAGGGAAAATGGAGTACGAGAAGAAGCTTGCAGGGAACATTAAGGCGGATTGCAAAAGTTTCTATAGGTATGTAAAGAGAAAAAGGTTAGTAAAGACAAACGTAGGTCCTCTGCAGTCAGAATCAGGGGAAGTCATAACGGGGAACAAAGAAATGGCAGACCAATTGAACAAGTACTTTGGTTCAGTATTCACTAAGGAGGACACAAACAACCTTCCGGATATAAAAGGGGTCAGAGAGTCTAGTAAGGAGGAGGAACTGAGGGAAATCTTTATTAGTCGGGAAATTGTGTTGGGGAAATTGATGGGATTGAAGGCCGATAAATCCCCAGGGCCTGATGGACTGCATCCCAGAGTACTTAAGGAGGTGGCCTTGGAAATAGCGGATGCATTGACAGTCATTTTCCAACATTCCATTGATTCTGGATCAGTTCCTATCGAGTGGAGGGTAGCCAATGTAACCCCACTTTTTAAAAAAGGAGGGAGAGAGAAAGCAGGGAATTATAGACCGGTCAGCCTGACCTCAGTAGTGGGTAAAATGATGGAATCAATTATTAAGGATGTCATAGCAGCGCATTTGGAAAATGGTGACATGATAGGTCCAAGTCAGCATGGAGTTGTGAAAGGGAGATCATGCTTGACAAATCTTCTGGAATTTTTTGAGGATGTTTCCAGTAAAGTGGACAAAGGAGAACCAGTTGATGTGGTATATTTGGACTTTCAGAAGGCTTTCGACAAGGTCCCACACAGGAGATTAATGTGCAAAGTTAAAGCACATGGGATTGGGGGTAGTGGATTGAGAACTGGTTGTCAGACAGGAAACAAAGAGTAGGAGTAAATGGGGACTTTTCAGAATGGCAGGCAGTGACTAGTGGGGTACCGCAAAGTTCTGTGCTGGGGCCCCAGCTGTTTACATTGTACATTAATGATTTAGACAAGGGGATTAAATGTAGTATCTCCAAATTTGCGGATGACACTAAGTTGGGTGGCAGTGTGAGCTGCGAGGAGGATGCTATGAGGCTGCAGAGTGACTTGGATAGGTTAGGTGAGTGGGCAAATGCGTGGCAGATGAAGTATAATGTGGATAAATGTGAGGTTATCCACTTTGGTGGTAAAAACAGAGAGACAGACTATTATCTGAATGGTGACAGATTAGGAAAAGTGAAGGTGCAACGAGACCTGGGTGTCATGGTACATCAGTCATTGAAGGTTGGCATGCAGGTACAGCAGGCGGTTAAGAAAGCAAATGGCATGTTGGCCTTCATAGCGAGGGGATTTGAGTACAGGGGCAGGGAGGTGTTGCTACAGTTGTACAGGGCCTTGGTGAGGCCACACCTGGAGTATTGTGTACAGTTTTGGTCTCCTAACTTGAGGAAGGACATTCTTGCTATTGAGGGAGTGCAGCGAAGATTCACCAGACTGATTCCCGGGATGGTGGGACTGACCTATCAAGAAAGACTGGATCAACTGGGCTTGTATTCACTGGAGTTCAGAAGAGTGAGAGGGGACCTCATAGAAACGTTTAAAATTCTGACGGGTTTGGACAGGTTAGATGCAGGAAGAATGTTCCCAATGTTGGGGAAGTCCAGAACCAGGGGTCACAGTCTAAGGATAAGGGGTAAGCCATTTAGGACCGAGATGAGGAGAAACTTCTTCACCCAGAGAGTGGTGAACCTGTGGAATTCTCTACCACAGAAAGTTGTTGAGGCCAATTCACTAAATATATTCAAAAGGGAGTTAGATGAAGTCCTTACTACTCGGGGGATCAAGGGTATGGCGAGAAAGCAGGAAGGGGGTACTGAAGTTTCATGTTCAGCCATGAACTCATTGAATGGCGGTGCAGGCTAGAAGGGCTGAATGGCCTGCTCCTGCACCTATTTTCTATGTTTCTATGTTTCTATGTTTATCGTGACTGCTTAAGAACCAAATTTTAATTTGAACCATGTCAAAAGTTTAATTTGTTTAAGTTTGTCGGTTTTAGTGCCCCCCTCGCCCCCTTTTAGCCAGGGGGCACTTGTATAATTTGTGTTTTGGTGCCCTCAGGGAAAAATACCCCAAAAAAACAGGGGGCACCTGAAAAGGTTTTGGAGTGCCCCCCACCTTTAATCAGGGGGCACTTGATTACTGATACAACTCACAATAGTTGTAATGCCTTCTGCCAAATCCCAACATATCATGAATCCTATTCTGTATACATCCCTTGCAGAATCCAGCTGGTAACCCCGCCCTGTCAAGTCCCAGCGGAGAGTCAATGACCCTTTCTAAACTATGCAAGCACGAGTGCTATCAAGATCTCAACAATAACAGAGTTATTAATGAGCTTGGCACATTTGTACATTCAACAACTGCAATAATAGCATTTCTGTGTTCCTACTCAAATATTTTTGCCACAAAAATCCATCGTGAATAATTTACGTCCCCTTCTTAGCTTGAACATGGACCAGATGGCCTTGTGGTCGATGTAGAAGAGGTATTCCTGTGCTCGTTCAGCCACCTTCATGAAAAATGAATCCCCGGCCAACTATAAAAGCCGAACTATGTTCAAGAAAATGATAGAGCAGCACGTCTTTGCCTTCAAGTGAAAAGTTGTAAATCTGCAGATGCTGGAAATCTGAAACAAAAGCAGAGAGTGCTGGAAGATCTCAGCGGGTCAGTCAGTCTCCATGGAGAGAACAACTATTTATGTTTGTGGTGTGGACCGGAATGTCAACCTGTTCGCTTCCTCCACGGGCACCAACTCAGCTGCTGTGTGTTTCCATTATTTCCTGCTCATGCTTCAGGACTTGGCTTTGTCTATTTTCTGAAGTTTATTTGGAGTTGTAAATGTCACTGGCCCATCAGTCGCAACAATCTTAATTTATCTTAATGTTTCCAGCCAAGAGTTAAATAAACTAATCAAACTCCAAGAGGATAAAACCCCCGGAGCAGGATTTTCGGCCCATTCGCGCCTTGGTTCGTGCCCTGATGGGGCATTAAATGGTGTTTTTGGGCGTTATGCCAACGTCCAGGATTTACCGCCCGGCCGGAAGATTCGGCTATTGGTTTGCGCCAGTGCAAAAACTTCCCGTCCCGTCCTCCACTTTTAGCGTGATGATGACGTCAATCATGGTGCAACGTTGCGTTAGTGCCCTGGATGGAACATTCAGCCTTAACACCTCATTGAACGCCCGCACCAAGAAATGCCTGAATAAAACCAGGCGGTCCTAGGGTGCGGCAGGCGGTATTGGTGACGTGGTTAAATGGAGGGAGGAGAGTCCTACATCGCAGGTCATATTAACTACAATGGTTGCGCACATCATGCTGAGTAAAGCTCCAAATTGCAAACTTCACTTTTATCTGCCATTACAGTGCCTTGACAACTTCAGTGAGAAAATGTAATGGGGCATTAGTAGTTCACCAGCGTATCATGCTCCATGCTATTGCCAGGTGGTGTCAAGCTAGAGGAAGGACTCTTGGACGTGTCAGCCCACGGATGAGGAGGGCTTACTCCCCTCGGGTTTACAGGCACCAACGCTCGGACCTCCAGCTCTCTGAGGAGCAGTGTGTGAGATGGCTGCACTGCCAGGTATTGCCCGTGGGGATTGCAGGCACACCTCAGGAGGAGGAGGATGATGAAGAGGAGCCTGGCGAGGCCCCCATTGGATAGCCCCCTGATCCACGGGGAGGCAGCGTGGAGATGCTGCCAGACCAACACTCGCACGTCGCCGGCTCGTAATGCACCGGCTCCGAAATGGAGGAAACTGAGGGATGGAGCTAATCCTGGGCACGCTGGGTGTCCCCATAAAGGCACATCTCCAGTGACCGTTGTAATGATGCACAAGATACCAAGGCAATTGATGAGTCAGAAATTTTACTGAAACAAAGTCACAAAAACATCCCCCCACCAAAATAAAACCTTACAATACACACCGTTATGTAGCAGGGCACTAAACAACAATGAAACTTCTTTTTCGGCTCGGCGCACAAAGTCCGTTGTGTAACGCCTGACTTAACGCCAACACTCCTTCAACTTACATTTTCACCGAAACTTGCAGTTGGAGGTGCAAACTATTTTCAGGCACTAACTTTAAAGCCCTGCCGCGATTAACGCCCCGAAATCCAAAAAGCCCAAAATCCAGCCCCTGGTCCGGAAGATTGCTTCCACGCATTTCAAAAGAATCTAGGGAAGAGATAGCAGAGGCATTACTACACATATTTAATAATTCATTAGAAAAAGGTGTAGTGCCAGAGGACTGGCGGGTAGCTAATGTAATACCTATATTTAAGTAGGGGGATATAGAAAATGTCCAAGGAATTATAGACCAGTCAGTTTAGCAGCAGTGGCAGGAAATATAATGGAATCCCTACTAAAGGAAAAAATAGAAGAATATCTAGAAACCAAAGATATAACAATGAATAATCAGCATGGATTTCAAAAGGGAAAGTCTGGCTTGACCAACCTCAGTGAATGTTTTGAAGAGGTAACAGAGAGAGTAGACAAGGATAATGCAGTAGTTGTAATTTATTTAGATTTTCAAAAGGCCTTCGATAAGGTGCCCCATAATAGACTGATGAACAAGGTCAGAGAATGCGGAGTCAGGGGACAAGTGGCAGAATGGATAACTAGTAGACAGAAAGCAGAGAGTGGGGGTAAAGGCAGCTATTCACAGGGGCAGAAGGTAGGTAGTGGTGTTCCACAAGGATCAGTGCTGGGACCACTGTTGGTCACAATTTAATCTTTGGAATCAAAAACACAATTTCTAAATTTGCAGATGACGCCAAATTGCGGGGATAGTCAATACTGAAGAGGACAGCGAGAAATTACAGGAGGGCATTAATAAACTTGCAGAATGGGCAAATGAAGTTCAACACGGATAAGGTAGGAAGAATAGGGAGGTCACTTATTACTGGGAGGGTGTGAGTCTGGGTGGGGTAGAGAAACAAAGGGATCTCGGATACAAATACACAAATCACTAAACGTTGTGACACAGGTTAGCAAGGCCATAAAAAGCAAACCAAGCACCAGGGTTTATTTCGAGAGGAATAGAATTGAAAAGTAGGGAAGTTATGCTAAACCTGTATCGAACCTTGGTTAGACCGCACTTGGAGTACTGCGCACAGTTCTGGTCACCATATTATAAAAAGGATATATATATATAGAGGCACCGGAGAGGGTGCAGAGAAGATTTACAAAGACGATACCAGAAATGCGAGGGTATACATATCAGGAAATGATGAACAGGCTGGATCTCTTTTCTCTTGAAAAAAGGCTAAGAGGTGACCTAATAGAGGTCTTTAAAATTATGAAAGGTTTTGATGGAGTGGATACAGAGAGAATGTTTTCACTTGTGGGGAAGAGCATAACTAGAGGCCATCAATATAAGATAGTCACCCAGAAATCCAATGGGGAATTCAGGAGAAACTTCTTTACCCAGAGAGCAGTGAGAATGTGGAACTTGTTGAAGCAAATAGTATCGATACATTTAAGGGGAGACTACACAAACATATGAGGGAGAAGGGAATAGAGGGTTATGCTGATAGATTTAGATGAGGAAAGACGGGAGGAGGCTCGAGTGGAGCATAAACGCCGGCACGGACTGGTTGGGCCGAATGGCCTGTTTCTGTGCCGTATATCCCGTGTAATCCTTTGTAAACAGCTTCTCTATGATTAGATTTCAATGTAAACACAGACTATCTCTGCCTCCCCACAAGGCGGCTTTGAACCTTAGTACCACCTCGCGCTGTTGGTGGTCTGGGAGCTTTGCTCTTAGACTGATCTATGAAGTTAGTGCGAATTATACCAGGACACCACATCGCCTAGCTCGAAACTGATTTAAAATTATTATTTTAAAAAGATAGAATCTCTCATGGGAGAGGTGAGGAGAAATTTCTTTACGCAGCGAGTTTTTGTGATTGGGAACGTGCTGACTGAAAGGGCAGTGGAATCAGATTCAATAGTAACTTTCAAAAGAGGAATTGGATAAATACGTGAAGAGCTATGGGCAAAGAGCTGGGGAGTGGGACTAATTGGATCACTCTATCAATGAGCTGGGACAGACAATGGACCAAATGGCCTCCTTATGAGCTGCAAGATTCTATGCACATTACCCGCAGATTCAAGGTAAGCAGTTAACAGAACTGAAAGTTCCATTGAGGAAAATACCATTTCATGGCAGACAGAACATGTTCTTCACTGTGGCTATCCAGTCCCAGAGCAATTAAATACCAATTACAGAGTGCAAGGTTTAGGCAGCACCCGTTTCGGAGAGGATTGAGCTACTAATTCAAACAAAAAATGTTCATTTCAAGATAAAAAATGATTTAACATTCCTTGCATTCCCAGTTAGACATTGCCATCAGTCTGGAGTGTGAGTCTGTTTGGGAGCACTTCCTGTGACATTGCTCACTTAGGGCTATCCATCATTCGACTAATGCTCTGCAGTGACGCAACAACAGCACAGCTCCCCAAACTGTTTCAGGGATGATAGAGACTAATGCGAGCGAAGGAGGTCATTACTGGCTTTATTTTCATAGCAATATTAGACATGAGGATATGGGCAGCTGTGATTTCACGATCTGATCACACCAGTGGGAATGTGGATAGAGTGCATATTCAGACAATTCACAGCCAACTGGCTAACCTCCAAGTATCTTTCTGACTTTTATATTGAAAAGAGCTAACAATTAATGGCCAGGTGGGAGAAAGTATAACGATTATAGTGTGAGTACTTCAAAAGATCACAAGACAGATACTATGCTTGTATGATAGAGACAAGGATGACCATTCCATCCACCTTAGCTCATCCATCCACACAGACCCCTCACAACATCCCAATGATTTACGGCATTTTGCCTCCGCCACTCTATCCGGAACTCGATTGATGTGTTGATCGATTGATGTGTTGATCACTATTTGTGTGAAGAAGATCTTCCTGACATCAATCCTACATTAGCATTTCACTCGTCAGAGTGTGTGTCCCCCTAGCCTCCCATCTTGGTTCAGTTTGGAACAGTTTCTCTGAATTCTCTCCTTTGGCTGTCAGCTGTGGCTCAGTGGGTAGCACATTTGCTTCTGAGTGAGAAGGTTGTGGGTTCAAGTCCCACTCCAAGGACTTGAGCACCTAAATTTAGGCTGACACTCCAGCGCAGTGCTGAGGGAGTGCTGCACTGTCGGAGGTGCCGTCTTTTGGATGAGACATTAAACCGTGGTCCTGTCTGCCCTCTCAGGATGTCAAAGACCCCATGGCACTATTTTGAAGAAGAGCAGGGGAGTTCTCTCTGGTGTCCTGGCCAATATTTATCCCTCAATCAACATCACTAAAATAGATTATCTGATCATTATCACGTTACTGTTTGTGGGAGCTTGCTGTGTGCAAATTGGCTGCAGCGTTTCCCACATTACAACTGTGACTACACTTCAAAAGTACCTCATTGGCTGTAAAGCACTTTGAGATGTCCAGTGGTTTTGAAAGGTGCTATATAAATACAAGTCTTTCTTTTTCCCCTTCTCCTGGCCTGACTCTCTCATCTCTAAGTTGTAATTCGTGCTCAACCAGCAGCCAGCTGTTGCTGTATCTTCTCATCTCCGTCTTTCTTTTTCTGTAAAAGATCCTGAGGTTTCAGCCTTATGTTACAAATATTTATCCATACCAAGTAGTGCATATACAATGTACAGTTACATAGTTCTCTTTTTATTTCAACAATTAAGTGTCATGAATGTTGGCAGCAGATTTGCAGCAGTGCTCTTCCCTTGTGCCAGTTTACAAATAATGTCTGACCCCTGAACTCCTGCAGTTCTGTCATAATTGACGAATTAATGGGGTGGGTCTGGTGACTGGTTCAAGGGCAGCACTGTAACCCAGCTGGTCCTGTGGCACAGGGGGCACCACTTGCCAAACAGCCGATTGGCCAGCTGCAGTGCCTGGCACTTTAATTGTCTCTGTTGCCAGGTGGAATCAGTGAGAGGGCTGTCAGCACTGCACATTGACTGTCGCTCATGTTTACTGAGGTAGCTGGCAATGCGCCAGAGCAATCAAGCTGAAGTAAGTTGGCCAAATTAAGAGTTTGTCCAGAATGCCTACATTTTTGGCCATGATAGATTTTATCTTTGGATTTTGGGTATGGTGTGCAGGGCTGCTTTCTGTTCCTTCTTGGGATCCTAGCCGACCGACAATGATTTGGCCAGAAAGACTCAGCCACTCGATGTAACAAACCATTCAAAGGCAGAGACTTGGAGACAGCGAGAGTCTGGAATCTGAATATAGAATAATGCTTTATTAAACTGAAGCTAATTCACCCACTGCCAGGCTGTTAGGTGATGAACCCAGGCAGTATATCCTCCATCCCTGGAAATGTTACATAGGATTACACTGGATATATGGCACAGAAACAGGCCATTTGCCCCAACCAGTCCATGCCACCGTTTATGCTCCACTCGAGCCACCTCCCGTCTTTCCCCAACTAAATCTATCAGCATAACCCTCTATTTCCTTGCAATCAGATTCAAGTGAATTTATAATGGGGAACAAATACTTTGGTTCTGTCTTCACAAAGGAAGACACAAATAAACTTCCGGAAATACTAGGGGACAGAGGGTCTAGTGAGAAGGAGGAACTGAAGGAAATCCTTATTACGCGGGAAATTGTGTTAGGGAAATTGATGGGATTGAAGGCCGATAAATCCCCAGGGCCCGATAGTCTGCATCTCAGAGTACTTAACGAAGTGGCCCTAGAAATAGTGGATGCATTGGTGATCATTTTCCAACAGTCTATAGACTCTGGATCAGTTCCTATGGACTGGAGGGTAGCTGATGTAACACCACTTTTTAAAAAAGGAGGGAGAGAGAAAACGGGGAATTATAGATTGGTTAGCCTGACATCAGCAGTGGGGAAAATGTTGGAATCAATTATTAAAGATGAAATAGCAGCCCATTTGGAAAGCAGTGACAGGATCGAACCAAGTCAGCATGGATTTATGAAAGGGAAATCCTGCTTGACAAATCTTCTAGAATTTTCTGAGGATGTAACTAGTAGAGTGGACAAGGGATGTGGTGTATTTGGACTTTCAAAAGGCTTTTGACAAGATCTCACACAAGAGATTAGTGTGCAAAATTAAAGCACATGGTATTGGGGTAATGTACTGACGTGGATAGAGAACTGGTTGGCAGACAGGAAGCAGAGAGTCTGGATAAACGGGTCCTTTTCAGAATGGCAGGCAGTGACTAGTGGAGTGCCGCAGGGCTCAGTGCTGGGACCCCAGCTATTTACAATATACATTAACGATTTGGATGAAGGAATTGAGTGTAATATCTCCAAGTTTGCAGATGACACTAAACTAGGTGGTGGTGTGAGCTGTGAGGAGGACTTTAAGAGGCTGCAGGGTGACTTGGACAGATTAGGTGAGTGGGTAAATGCATGGCAGATGCAGTATAATGTGGATAAATGTGAGGTTATGCACTTTGGGTCAAAAACACAAAGGCAGAATATTATCTGAATGGCGGCAGATTAGGAAAAGGGGAGGTGCAACGAGACCTGGGTGTCCTGGTACATCAGTCATTGAAAGTTGGCATGCAGGTACAGCAGGCGGTGAAGAAGGCAAATGGTATGTTGGCCTTCATAGCTAGGGGATTTGAATATAGGAGCAGGGAGATCTTACTGCAGTTGTGGAGCTCGCTGCCACAGGGAGTGGTTGAGGCGAATAGTATCGATGCATTTAAGGGGAGGCTGGACAAGCCAATGGGGGAGAAACATAGAAACATAGAAAATTCCAGTTGTACAGGGCCTTGGTGAGACCTCACCTGGAATATTGTGTTCAGTTTTGGTCTCCTAATCTGAGGAAGGACATTCTTGCTATTGAGGGAGTGCAGCAAAGGTTCACCAGACTGATTCCCGGGGTGGCAAGACTGACATATGAGCAGAGATTGAATCGACTGGGCCTGTATTCACTGGAGTTTAGAAGGATGAGAGGGGATCTCATAGAAACATATAAAATTCTGACTGTACTGGACAGGTTAGATGCAGGAAGAATGTTCCCGATGTTATGGGAAGTCCAGAACCAGGGGACACAGTCTAAGGATAAGGGGTAAGCCATTTAGGACTGAGATGAGGAGAAACTTCTTCACTCAGAGAGTTGTTAACCTGTGGAATTCCCTACCACAGAGAGTTGTTGAGGCCAGTGCATTGGATATATTCAAGAGGGAGTTAGATATGGCCCTTACGGCTAAAGGGATCAAGGGGTATGGAGAGAAAGCAGGAAAGGGGTACTGAGGTGAATGATCAGCCATGATCTTATTGAATGGTGGTGCAGGCTCGAAGGACCGAATGGCCTGCTCCTGCACCTATTTTCTATGTTTCTATGTTTCTTCCCCATACGCTTGTCCAGCCTCCCCTTAAATGCATCGATACTATTCGCCTCAACCCCTCCCTGTGGCAGCGAGTTCCACATTCTCACCACTCTCTGGGTTAAGATGTTTCTCCTGAATTCCCTATTGGATTTCTTGGTGACTATCTTATATTGATGGCCTCTAGTTATGCTCTTCCCCACAAGTGGAAACACTCTCTCTGTATCCACTCGATCATTTTAAAGACGTGTACTTGGTCAGATGTATACAATCCAGGCAACTCTCTGACTTAAACACAGATACCCCGGGTGAGAGTCTGGTTTGATGCAGATTATAAATCACCAATACTACCAGGTCACTTATCATTCTTGCCTTTAACTTTAAAATGAGCTGTTGTGATTTATATTTGTAATCAGCTTTATTGTGTATGTTAATCTCTCTCGGTTAGTTTGAGCCGGCCTAATGTGCATCATTTCAGCCTGCAGTTCCTGACACACCAAGTGTGTGCAGAAACACTTCAGCACTTTAATTGTTGCTGCCGTCTCTGTGTACAGTAACGTTTGATTACTAAAAACAAAATAATCATTTATAGTTAGTGATGAAGGAATCAAAGTGCGTCACATATATCAATCCCGAGGTCTGAGTTGATGGATCTACATTCGTGTTAAATGAAAGAAAGTGGTGACCATTGGCTGATGACGCATCAGGGGTGGGCAGCAGCAGCCAAGTTCATGGCACCGTGGCTGGCTCTGCTGCACAGGAGGGCGGGAAAAAGAGTGGGAGAGCTATAGTGGTAGGGGATTCTATTATCAGTGGAATAGATAGACGTTTCTGCGCCGCAATCGAGACTCCAGGATGGTATGTTGCCTCCCTGGTGCAAGGGTCAAGGATGTCTCGGAGCGGGTGCAGGACATTCTGAAGGGGCAGGGTAAATAGCCAGTTGTTGTGATGCATAGAGGTACCAACGATATAGGTAAAAAATGGAATGAGGTCCTACAGGCTGAATTTAGGGAGCTAGGAGTTAAATTAAAAAGTAGGACCTCAAAGGTAGTAATCTCGAGATTGCTACCAGTGCCACGTGCTAGTCAGAGTAGGAATCGCAGGGTAACTCAGATGAATACGTGACTTGAGGAGTGGTGCAGAAGGGAGGGATTCAAATTCCTGGGACATTGGAACCGGTTCTGGGGGAGGTGGGACCACTACAAATCAGACGGTCTGCACCTAGGCAGGACTGGAACCAATGTCCTAGGGGGAGTGTTTGCTAGTGCTGTTGGGGAGGGGTTAAACTAATATGGCAGGGGGATGGGAATCTATGCAGAGAGAAATATACTGGCATGGATCGAGAATTGGCTGGCTAACAGAAAGCAGAGAGTCGGGATAAATGGGTCCTTTTCGGGTTGGAAATCGGTGGTTAGTGGTGTGCCACAGGGATTGGTGCTGGGACCACAACTGTTTACAATATACATAGATGACCTGGAACAGGGGACAGAGTGTAGTGTAACAAAATTTGCAGATGACACAAAGATTAGTGGGAAAGCGGGTTGGGTAGAGGACACAGAGAGGCTGCAAAGAGATTTAGATAGGTTAAGCAAATGAGCTAAGGTTTGGCAGATGGAATACAATGTCGGAAAATGTGAGGTCATCCACCTTGGAAAAAAAAACAGTAAAAGGGAATATTATTTGAATGGGGAGAAATTACAACATGCTGCGATGCAGAGGGACCTGGGGTCCTTGTGCATGAAACTCTTTTTGGGTCCTTGTGCATGAATCCCAAAAAGTTAGTTTGCAGGTGCAGCAGGTAATCAGGAAGGCGAATGGAATGTTGGCCTTCATTGCGAGAGGGATGGAGTACAAAAGCAGGGAGGTCCTGCTGCAACTGTACAGGGTATTGGTGAGGCCGCACCTGGAGTACTGCGTGCAGTTTTGGTCACCTTACTTAAGGAAGGATATACTAGCCTTGGAGGGGGTACAGAGACGATTTACGAGGCTGATTCCGGAGATGAGGGGGTTACCTTATGATGATAGATTGAGTAGACTGGGTCTTTACTTGTTGGAGTTCAGAAGGATGAGGGGTGATCTTATAGAAACATTTAAAATAATGAAAGGGATAGACAAGATAGAGGCAGAGAGGTTGTGTCCACTGATCGGGGAGACTAGAACTAGGGGGCACAGCCTCAAAATATGGGGAAGCCAATTTAAAACCGAGTTGAGAAGGAATTTCTTCTCCCAGAGGGTTGTGAATCTGTGGAATTCTCTGCCCAAGGAAGCAGTTGAGGCTAGCTCATTGAATGTATTCAAATCACAGATAGATAGATTTTTAACCAATAGGGGAATTAAGGGTTACGGGGAGCGGGCGGGTAAGTGGAGCTGAGTCCACGACCCGATCAGCCATGATCTTGTTGAATGGCGGAGCAGGCTCAAGGGGCTAGATGGCCTACTTCTGTTCCTAATTCTTATGTTCTTATGTTCTTATGAGGGAAAGCAGGAAAGGGGTACTGAGGTGAATGATCAGCCATGATCTTCTTGAATGGTGGTGCAGGCTCGCAGGACCGAAAGGCCTACTCCTGCACCTATTTTCTATGTTTCTATGTTTCTATGTTGCACAAGTGACTTTGTGTGTGTCTGTGGCGAACATGATGTCAGCACAATGCCGGCAGACTCTGTCCCTTTAACATGGTCAGAGGTTGTTGGCAAGCGTGTTACCGGTGCAACAGGAATAAGTGTTGCACAAACCAGCATTTGTTCCCGGCCGAGTCCAAAGGGCAGATTTGGATTATAGTCTATCTGCCAATCAACACACGGCCACTGTTACTGTTCGCTTCCCTTGTAACATTTCACCAGAAGAAGCAGCTTTTACTTTCCCCTGCAGCCCGGGGCTAGGTTTTCCTCAGTGTGCTGCAGGAGTGTGCTGTTATGATTCAGAGCATTTGGGCCTGTTCCTGATATGAACCAGATGAGTGAAGCTTTGGCCTTGTGCAGGCAAGCCTCAGTATTCTGGCAGGAGCAGTCCCACTCTGCAGCTACTGATGTGAAAAACGCGGAAACGTTTTATACGAGGGAGGGAGAATGTAGAAAAAGTAGTTTTCGGGAACAGTTTTCTCTGTTTAACAGCTAGTTTGTCTCTTGTGTCCATTGTTTCAAGCCTTGAGCCACATGAATTAACATCTTATTATGGGATGGCTGTGTGATTGACAGGCGGAGGATTGGAAATGGCTGGACAGACTAAATGTCCCACCTTCCACCATACTGAGGCCTTTCCAACTTACACACATCATTATTTCAGAAAGGGTGGGGGAGAGAACGGGACAAGCTGAATGGTGATGGGTATAATGTGAGATAGAGGCCTGTAACTGAGTGAGTGGGAACAGGGGACACACTTACAGTGTTGGCATTCCTTTAATGGAGCGCCACCCACATAAACTAACTGGTCAACATCGGCATCAAAACTGCATGGGAACGTCACACACATTTACTGAGCAAGTTTCTGCTGATACAGAAATCATTTCTAGATCATAAAGAGATATCGAGATGCGATGCTTGAATCATATTTCCCTATGTCATTGATTCTTTTTTTAATCTCAAGGAGAGTATTCAGTTTCAATTTTCCACATTGGATCTGATCTGAGTGTTGATAAATATTTGTAGGTTTAAGGATGTATTCAGACGATAACTGGTCTCAGACATGCTGCAGTTAATGCTGCCCGATTGAGAGTCAAGCTCCAACAAACATTGTCCATGTGGTCACTGGAATATGGCTGGTGATGGTCTCGGTCATTACGCAGTGAGCCCTGCTAGAATCCTATGTACATGAGGGTGGACGAAAGCTCGTCTGTGAAGGTCGACAGAATCGAGTCATTATGGTATTCCAGTCTCACAAATGAATAATGATTACTTAACCATCGTACCTCAGTATGAATCATAACAGTCAGTGAAAGAGGAAAAATAAGAAGATGGAGAAAAAATAAAGTGGTAAAAATGATACAACAATAAGGGAAACCATGTTTACTCATTGTTAATTCAAAGAGCCTCTGTGGCACTGCCCATGGGAGGGTGGTTCGGGAGTGGAGGGCCACATCCAACTTAACATGGACAGAACTTAAATCACCACTTTGTCATCACGTCCTGCAGTTAGCTATCTGTTTAAGGCCTCGTGTATTTATTGGGCAGGAGGAGAGCCTGCAAGCCGGCTCAAGGCTTGACAGCAGAGCCTGGGCTGCTCTCCTTCCTGCTGCTTGTGAAGTACGTTGTGAATTCTGGAAGTTATGGAAAATGTGTCCCATGTGTCCATCCCGGAGATCCCCTGGAGACTCCCTTTGGTCTGGTCATGTTAATATCACTTGTTTCTCTGGGTGTTTTCAATGTGTTCTTTCTCTCTCACTGTCGCTATGTTTCCAAGGCTCCCGCTTTTCTCACTGTATTTATTAATGTGTCCGTCTCTCTCTCATTGTCTTTCGATTTGTGTTTCTCTTTGTGTTACCCTATTCTACCCTGTTCTTGTATTTCTGTTACACTTCCACTTTCTCCCTGTTTTTTTCTCTTTCTGTATCACCTTTTGTGTATTTCTCTGTGTTACCGCAATAACCGCTGCCAATGGGACGCGTCCCCTCTCGTGATCTTGGATAACTTAAACACAGGACTCCAACCATGGAGCTGATACTCAAACTTTGGGGTAGGAAGGCGGGAGCAATCTGATGGGTATCGGAATCCACTTTCTTTACATCAGGTCTCAGAACATTGGGGCTGGATTACAGGGGTACAGGTATACAGGGGTACGAGGGCACATGGGTATAGGGGTACAGGAGTACAGGGGTACTGGGGTACAGGCATACAGGGGTACAGGGATACGAGAGTACAGGGGAACAGGAGTACACGAGTATGAGAGCACAGGGGTACAGGGATACGAGAGTACAGAGGTACAGGAGTACAGGGGTACGAGAGTACAGGGGTACAGGGATACGAGAGTACAGGGGTACAGGGATATGAGAATACAGGGGTACAGGAGTACAAGAGTACAGGGGTACAGGGGTACGAGAGTACAGGGGTACAGGAGTACAGGGGTATGAGAGTACAGGGGGACAGGGATACGAGAGTACAGGGGTACAGGGATATGAGAATACAGGGGTACAGGAGTACAAAAGTACAGGGGTACAGGAGTACAGGGGTATGAGAGTACAGGGGTACAGGAGTACGAGAGTACAGGGGTACAGGAGTACGAGAGTACAGGGGTACAGGGGTACAGGAGTACGAGAGTACAGGGGTACAGGGGTACGAGAGTACAGGGGTACAGGGGTGTGAGAGCACAGGGGTATGAGATTACAGGGGTAAAGAGGTAGAGGGGTATGAGAGTACAAGGGTACAGGAGTAAAGTGAGTACAGGGATACAGGAGTACAGGGGTACAGAGGTAGAGGGGTACAGGAGTACAGGCATACAGGAGTACAGGGGTACAGGAATAGTGGGTACAGGAGTACAGGGGTACAGGAGTCAGGGGTACAGGGATACGAGAGTACAGGAGTACAGGAATAGAGGGGTACAGGAGTACAGGGATATGAGAGTACAGGGGTACAGGGATACGAGAGTACAGGGGTACAGGGATACGAGAGTACAGGGGTACAGGGATACGAGAGTACAGAGGTACGAGAGTACAGGGGTATGAGAGTACAGGAGTACAGGGGTACGAGAGTACAGGGGTACAGGGATACGAGAGTACAGGAGTACAGGGGTACGAGAGTACAGGGCTGCAGGAGTACAGGAGTACAGGAGTATGAGAGTACAGGGGTACAGGTATATGAGAGTACAGGGGTACAGGAGTACAGGGGTACAGGAATACGAGAGTACAGGGGTACAGGGATATGAGAGTACAGGAGTACAGGGGTACAGGAGTACAGGGGTATGAGTGTACAGGGGTACAGGGATACGAGAGTACAGGGGTACAGGGATACGAGAGTACAGGGGTACAGGAGTACGAGAGTACAGGGGTACAGGGGTACGAGAGTAAAGGGGTACAGGGGTACGAGAGTACAGGGGTACAGGAGTACGAGAGTACAGGGGTACGAGAGTGCTGGGGTACGAGAGTACAGGAGTACAGGGGTACGAGAGTACAGGAGTACGAGAGTACAGGGGTATGAGAGTACAGGGGTACAGGAGTACGAGAGTACAGGGGTACAGGGATACGAGAGTACAGGGGTACAGGGGTACGAGAGTACAGGTGAACAGGAGTACGAGAGTACAGGGGTACAGGGGTACAGGAGTACGAGAGTACAGGGATACAGGGGTACAGTAGTACAGGGGTACAGGAGTACGAGAGTACAGGGGTACAGGGGTACAGGGGTACGAGAGTACAGGGGTACAGGGGTGTGAGAGCACAGGGGTATGAGATTACAGGGGTAAAGAGGTACAGGGGTATGAGATTACAGGGGTAAAGAGGTACAGGGGTATGAGAGTACAAGGGTAGAGGAGTAAAGTGAGTACAGGAATACAGGAGTACAGGGGTACAGAGGTAGAGGGGTACAGGAGTACAGGCGTACAGGAGTACAGGGGTACAGGAATAGAGGGGTACAGGGGTACAGGAGTACAGGGGTACAGGGACACGAGAGTACAGGAGTACAGGAATAGAGGGGTACAGGAGTACAGGGATATGAGAGTACAGGGGTACAGGGATACGAGAGTACAGAGGTACAGGGATATGAGAGTACAGGGGTACAGGGGTACGAGAGTACAGGGGTTCAGGGGTACGAGAGTACAGGAGTACAGGGGTACGAGAGTACAGGAGTACAGGGGTACAGGGGTACGAGAGTACAGGAGTACAGGGATACGAGAGTACAGGGGTACAAGGATGCGAGAGTACAGGAGTACAGCCGTACGAGAGTACAGGGGTACAGGGATACGAGAGTACAGGGGTACGCGAGTACAGGGGTACAGGGATACGAGAGTACAGGAGTATAGGGGTACGAGAGTACAGGGGTACAGGGATACGAGAGTACAGGAGTATAGGGGTACGAGAGCACAGGGGTACAGGGGTGTGAGAGCACAGGGGTATGAGATTACAGGGGTAAAGAGGTACAGGGGTATGAGATTACAGGGGTAAAGAGGTACAGGGGTATGAGAGTACAAGGGTACAGGAGTAAAGTGAGTACAGGAATACAGGAGTACAGGGGTACAGAGGTAGAGGGGTACAGGAGTACAGGCGTACAAGAGTACAGGGGTACAGGAATAGAGGGGTACAGGGGTACAGGAGTACAGGGGTACAGGGACACGAGAGTACAGGAGTACAGGAATAGAGGGGTACAGGAGTACAGGGATACGAGAGTACAGGGGTACAGGGATATGAGAGTACAGGGGTACAGGGGTACGAGAGTACAGGGGTTCAGGGGTACGAGAGTACAGGAGTACAGGGGTACAAGAGTACAGGGGTACAGGGGTACGAGAGTACAGGAGTACAGGGATACGAGAGTACAGGGGTACAGGGATACGAGAGTACAGGAGTACAGCCGTACGAGAATACAGGGGTACAGGGATACGAGAGTACAGGGGTACGCGAGTACAGGGGTACAGAGATACGAGAGTACAGGAGTATAGGGGTACGAGAGTACAGGGGTACAGGGATACGAGAGTACAGGAGTATAGGGGTACGAGAGTACAGGGGTACAGGAGTACAGGGGTACGAGAGTACAGGAGTACGAGAGTACAGGGGTATGAGAGTACAGGGGTACAGGAGTACGAGAGTACAGGGGTACAGGGATACGAGAGTACAGGGGTACAGGGGTACGAGAGTACAGGGGAACAGGAGTACGAGAGTACAGGGGTACAGGGGTACAGGAGTACGAGAGTACAGGGATACAGGGGTACAGTAGTACAGGGGTACAGGAGTACGAGAGTACAGGGGTACAGGGGTACAGGGGTACGAGAGTACAGGGGTACAGGGGTGTGAGAGCACAGGGGTATGAGATTACAGGGGTAAAGAGGTACAGGGGTATGAGATTACAGGGGTAAAGAGGTACAGGGGTATGAGAGTACAAGGGTAGAGGAGTAAAGTGAGTACAGGAATACAGGAGTACAGGGGTACAGAGGTAGAGGGGTACAGGAGTACAGGCGTACAGGAGTACAGGGGTACAGGAATAGAGGGGTACAGGGGTACAGGAGTACAGGGGTACAGGGACACGAGAGTACAGGAGTACAGGAATAGAGGGGTACAGGAGTACAGGGATATGAGAGTACAGCGGTACAGGGATACGAGAGTACAGGGGTACAGGGATATGAGAGTACAGGGGTACAGGGGTACGAGAGTACAGGGGTTCAGGGGTACGAGAGTACAGGAGTACAGGGGTACGAGAGTACAGGAGTACAGGGGTACAGGGGTACAGGGGTACGAGAGTACAGGAGTACAGGGATACGAGAGTACAGGGGTACAAGGATACGAGAGTACAGGAGTACAGCCGTACGAGAGTACAGGGGTACAGGGATACGAGAGTACAGGGGTACGCGAGTACAGGGGTACAGGGATACGAGAGTACAGGAGTATAGGGGTACGAGAGTACAGGGGTACAGGGATACGAGAGTACAGGAGTATAGGGGTACGAGAGCACAGGGGTACAGGGGTGTGAGAGCACAGGGGTATGAGATTACAGGGGTAAAGAGGTACAGGGGTATGAGATTACAGGGGTAAAGAGGTACAGGGGTATGAGAGTACAAGGGTACAGGAGTAAAGTGAGTACAGGAATACAGGAGTACAGGGGTACAGAGGTAGAGGGGTACAGGAGTACAGGCGTACAGGAGTACAGGGGTACAGGAATAGAGGGGTACAGGGGTACAGGAGTACAGGGGTACAGGGACACGAGAGTACAGGAGTACAGGAATAGAGGGGTACAGGAGTACAGGGATACGAGAGTACAGGGGTACAGGGATATGAGAGTACAGGGGTACAGGGGTACGAGAGTACAGGGGTTCAGGGGTACGAGAGTACAGGAGTACAGAGGTACAAGAGTACAGGGGTACAGGGGTACGAGAGTACAGGAGTACAGGGATACGAGAGTACAGGGGTACAGGGATACGAGAGTACAGGAGTACAGCCGTACGAGAATACAGGGGTACAGGGATACGAGAGTACAGGGGTACGCGAGTACAGGGGTACAGAGATACGAGAGTACAGGAGTATAGGGGTACGAGAGTACAGGGGTACAGGGATACGAGAGTACAGGAGTATAGGGGTACGAGAGTACAGGGGTACAGGGATACGAGAGTACAGGAGTATAGGGGTACGAGAGTACAGGGGTACAGGGATACGAGAGTACAGGAGTACAGGGGTATGAGAGTACAGGGGTACAGGGGTACGAGAGTACAGGGGTACAGGGATACGAGAGTACAGGCGTACAGGAGTACAGGGGTACAGGGGTACGAGAGTACAGGGGTACAGGGGTACGAGAGTACAGGGGTACAGGGGTACGAGAGTACGGGGGTATGAGAGTACGGGGGTACAGGGGTACAGGGGTACGAGAGTAAAGGAGTGCAGGGTATGAGAGTACAGGGGTACAGGGGTACAGGAGTACAGGCGTACAGGAGTACAGGGGTACAGGGGTACGAGAGTACAGGGGTACAGGAGTACAGGGGTACAGGGGTACGAGAGTACAGGAGTACAGGGGTAGAGGGGTACAGGGATACGAGAGTACAGGGGTACAGGGGTGTGAGAGCACAGGGGTATGAGATTACAGGGGTAAAGAGGTACAGGGGTATGAGATTACAGGGGTAAAGAGGTACAGGGGTATGAGAGTACAAGGGTAGAGGAGTAAAGTGAGTACAGGAATACAGGAGTACAGGGGTACAGAGGTAGAGGGGTACAGGAGTACAGGCGTACAGGAGTACAGGGGTACAGGAATAGAGGGGTACAGGGGTACAGGAGTACAGGGGTACAGGGACACGAGAGTACAGGAGTACAGGAATAGAGGGGTACAGGAGTACAGGGATATGAGAGTACAGGGGTACAGGGATACGAGAGTACAGGGGTACAGGGATATGAGAGTACAGGGGTACAGGGGTACGAGAGTACAGGGGTTCAGGGGTACGAGAGTACAGGAGTACAGGGGTACGAGAGTACAGGAGTACAGGGGTACAGGGGTACAGGGGTACGAGAGTACAGGAGTACAGGGATACGAGAGTACAGGGGTACAAGGATACGAGAGTACAGGAGTACAGCCGTACGAGAGTACAGGGGTACAGGGATACGAGAGTACAGGGGTACGCGAGTACAGGGGTACAGGGATACGAGAGTACAGGAGTATAGGGGTACGAGAGTACAGGGGTACAGGGATACGAGAGTACAGGAGTATAGGGGTACGAGAGCACAGGGGTACAGGGGTGTGAGAGCACAGGGGTATGAGATTACAGGGGTAAAGAGGTACAGGGGTATGAGATTACAGGGGTAAAGAGGTACAGGGGTATGAGAGTACAAGGGTACAGGAGTAAAGTGAGTACAGGAATACAGGAGTACAGGGGTACAGAGGTAGAGGGGTACAGGAGTACAGGCGTACAGGAGTACAGGGGTACAGGAATAGAGGGGTACAGGGGTACAGGAGTACAGGGGTACAGGGACACGAGAGTACAGGAGTACAGGAATAGAGGGGTACAGGAGTACAGGGATACGAGAGTACAGTGGTACAGGGATATGAGAGTACAGGGGTACAGGGGTACGAGAGTACAGGGGTTCAGGGGTACGAGAGTACAGGAGTACAGGGGTACAAGAGTACAGGGGTACAGGGGTACGAGAGTACAGGAGTACAGGGATACGAGAGTACAGGGGTACAGGGATACGAGAGTACAGGAGTACAGCCGTACGAGAATACAGGGGTACAGGGATACGAGAGTACAGGGGTACGCGAGTACAGGGGTACAGAGATACGAGAGTACAGGAGTATAGGGGTACGAGAGTACAGGGGTACAGGGATACGAGAGTACAGGAGTATAGGGGTACGAGAGTACAGGGGTACAGGGATACGAGAGTACAGGAGTATAGGGGTACGAGAGTACAGGGGTACAGGGATACGAGAGTACAGGAGTACAGGGGTATGAGAGTACAGGGGTACAGGGGTACGAGAGTACAGGGGTACAGGGATACGAGAGTACAGGCGTACAGGAGTACAGGGGTACAGGGGTACGAGAGTACAGGGGTACAGGGGTACGAGAGTACAGGGGTACAGGGGTACGAGAGTACGGGGGTATGAGAGTACGGGGGTACAGGGGTACAGGGGTACGAGAGTAAAGGAGTGCAGGGTACGAGAGTACAGGGGTACAGGGGTACAGGAGTACAGGCGTACAGGAGTACAGGGGTACAGGGGTACGAGAGTACAGGGGTACAGGAGTACAGGGGTACAGGGGTACGAGAGTACAGGAGTACAGGGGTAGAGGGGTACAGGGATACGAGAGTACAGGGGTACAGGGGTGTGAGAGCACAGGGGTATGAGATTACAGGGGTAAAGAGGTACAGGGGTATGAGATTACAGGGGTAAAGAGGTACAGGGGTATGAGAGTACAAGGGTAGAGGAGTAAAGTGAGTACAGGAATACAGGAGTACAGGGGTACAGAGGTAGAGGGGTACAGGAGTACAGGCGTACAGGAGTACAGGGGTACAGGAATAGAGGGGTACAGGGGTACAGGAGTACAGGGGTACAGGGACACGAGAGTACAGGAGTACAGGAATAGAGGGGTACAGGAGTACAGGGATATGAGAGTACAGGGGTACAGGGATACGAGAGTACAGGGGTACAGGGATATGAGAGTACAGGGGTACAGGGGTACGAGAGTACAGGGGTTCAGGGGTACGAGAGTACAGGAGTACAGGGGTACGAGAGTACAGGAGTACAGGGGTACAGGGGTACAGGGGTACGAGAGTACAGGAGTACAGGGATACGAGAGTACAGGGGTACAAGGATACGAGAGTACAGGAGTACAGCCGTACGAGAGTACAGGGGTACAGGGATACGAGAGTACAGGGGTACGCGAGTACAGGGGTACAGGGATACGAGAGTACAGGAGTATAGGGGTACGAGAGTACAGGGGTACAGGGATACGAGAGTACAGGAGTATAGGGGTACGAGAGCACAGGGGTACAGGGGTGTGAGAGCACAGGGGTATGAGATTACAGGGGTAAAGAGGTACAGGGGTATGAGATTACAGGGGTAAAGAGGTACAGGGGTATGAGAGTACAAGGGTACAGGAGTAAAGTGAGTACAGGAATACAGGGGTACAGGGGTACAGAGGTAGAGGGGTACAGGAGTACAGGCGTACAGGAGTACAGGGGTACAGGAATAGAGGGGTACAGGGGTACAGGAGTACAGGGGTACAGGGACACGAGAGTACAGGAGTACAGGAATAGAGGGGTACAGGAGTACAGGGATACGAGAGTACAGGGGTACAGGGATATGAGAGTACAGGGGTACAGGGGTACGAGAGTACAGGGGTTCAGGGGTACGAGAGTACAGGAGTACAGGGGTACAAGAGTACAGGGGTACAGGGGTACGAGAGTACAGGAGTACAGGGATACGAGAGTACAGGGGTACAGGGATACGAGAGTACAGGAGTACAGTCGTACGAGAATACAGGGGTACAGGGATACGAGAGTACAGGGGTACGCGAGTACAGGGGTACAGAGATACGAGAGTACAGGAGTATAGGGGTACGAGAGTACAGGGGTACAGGGATACGAGAGTACAGGAGTATAGGGGTACGAGAGTACAGGGGTACAGGGATACGAGAGTACAGGAGTATAGGGGTACGAGAGTACAGGGGTACAGGGATACGAGAGTACAGGAGTACAGGGGTATGAGAGTACAGGGGTACAGGGGTACGAGAGTACAGGGGTACAGGGATACAAGAGTACAGGCGTACAGGAGTACAGGGGTACAGGGGTACGAGAGTACAGGGGTACAGGGGTACGAGAGTACAGGGGTACAGGGGTACGAGAGTACGGGGGTATGAGAGTACGGGGGTACAGGGGTACAGGGGTACGAGAGTAAAGGAGTGCAGGGTACGAGAGTACAGGGGTACAGGGGTACAGGAGTACAGGCGTACAGGAGTACAGGGGTACAGGGGTACGAGAGTACAGGGGTACAGGAGTACAGGGGTACAGGGGTACGAGAGTACAGGAGTACAGGGGTAGAGGGGTACAGGGATACGAGAGTACAGGGGTACAGGGGTACAGGAGGACAGGGGTACAGGGATACGAGAGTACAGGAGTACAGGGGTACAGGAGTACAGGGGTACGAGAGTACAGGGGTACAGGAGTACAGGGGTACAGGGGTACAGGAGTACAGGGGTACGAGAGTACAGGGGTACAGGGATACGAGAGTACAGGAGTATAGGGGTACGAGAGCACAGGGGTACAGGGGTGTGAGAGCACAGGGGTATGAGATTACAGGGGTAAAGAGGTACAGGGGTATGAGATTACAGGGGTAAAGAGGTACAGGGGTATGAGAGTACAAGGGTACAGGAGTAAAGTGAGTACAGGAATACAGGAGTACAGGGGTACAGAGGTAGAGGGGTACAGGAGTACAGGCGTACAAGAGTACAGGGGTACAGGAATAGAGGGGTACAGGGGTACAGGAGTACAGGGGTACAGGGACACGAGAGTACAGGAGTACAGGAATAGAGGGGTACAGGAGTACAGGGATACGAGAGTACAGGGGTACAGGGATATGAGAGTACAGGGGTACAGGGGTACGAGAGTACAGGGGTTCAGGGGTACGAGAGTACAGGAGTACAGGGGTACAAGAGTACAGGGGTACAGGGGTACGAGAGTACAGGAGTACAGGGATACGAGAGTACAGGGGTACAGGGATACGAGAGTACAGGAGTACAGCCGTACGAGAATACAGGGGTACAGGGATACGAGAGTACAGGGGTACGCGAGTACAGGGGTACAGAGATACGAGAGTACAGGAGTATAGGGGTACGAGAGTACAGGGGTACAGGGATACGAGAGTACAGGAGTATAGGGGTACGAGAGTACAGGGGTACAGGAGTACAGGGGTACGAGAGTACAGGAGTACGAGAGTACAGGGGTATGAGAGTACAGGGGTACAGGAGTACGAGAGTACAGGGGTACAGGGATACGAGAATACAGGGGTACAGGGGTACGAGAGTACAGGGGAACAGGAGTACGAGAGTACAGGGGTACAGGGGTACAGGAGTACGAGAGTACAGGGATACAGGGGTACAGTAGTACAGGGGTACAGGAGTACGAGAGTACAGGGGTACAGGGGTACAGGGGTACGAGAGTACAGGGGTACAGGGGTGTGAGAGCACAGGGGTATGAGATTACAGGGGTAAAGAGGTACAGGGGTATGAGATTACAGGGGTAAAGAGGTACAGGGGTATGAGAGTACAAGGGTAGAGGAGTAAAGTGAGTACAGGAATACAGGAGTACAGGGGTACAGAGGTAGAGGGGTACAGGAGTACAGGCGTACAGGAGTACAGGGGTACAGGAATAGAGGGGTACAGGGGTACAGGAGTACAGGGGTACAGGGACACGAGAGTACAGGAGTACAGGAATAGAGGGGTACAGGAGTACAGGGATATGAGAGTACAGGGGTACAGGGATACGAGAGTACAGGAGTATAGGGGTACGAGAGTACAGGGGTACAGGGATACGAGAGTACAGGAGTATAGGGGTACGAGAGCACAGGGGTACAGGGGTGTGAGAGCACAGGGGTATGAGATTACAGGGGTAAAGAGGTACAGGGGTATGAGATTACAGGGGTAAAGAGGTACAGGGGTATGAGAGTACAAGGGTACAGGAGTAAAGTGAGTACAGGAATACAGGAGTACAGGGGTACAGAGGTAGAGGGGTACAGGAGTACAGGCGTACAGGAGTACAGGGGTACAGGAATAGAGGGGTACAGGGGTACAGGAGTACAGGGGTACAGGGACACGAGAGTACAGGAGTACAGGAATAGAGGGGTACAGGAGTACAGGGATACGAGAGTACAGGGGTACAGGGATATGAGAGTACAGGGGTACAGGGGTACGAGAGTACAGGGGTTCAGGGGTACGAGAGTACAGGAGTACAGGGGTACAAGAGTACAGGGGTACAGGGGTACGAGAGTACAGGAGTACAGGGATACGAGAGTACAGGGGTACAGGGATACGAGAGTACAGGAGTACAGCCGTACGAGAATACAGGGGTACAGGGATACGAGAGTACAGGGGTACGCGAGTACAGGGGTACAGAGATACGAGAGTACAGGAGTATAGGGGTACGAGAGTACAGGGGTACAGGGATACGAGAGTACAGGAGTATAGGGGTACGAGAGTACAGGGGTACAGGGATACGAGAGTACAGGAGTATAGGGGTACGAGAGTACAGGGGTACAGGGATACGAGAGTACAGGAGTACAGGGGTATGAGAGTACAGGGGTACAGGGGTACGAGAGTACAGGGGTACAGGGATACGAGAGTACAGGCGTACAGGAGTACAGGGGTACAGGGGTACGAGAGTACAGGGGTACAGGGGTACGAGAGTACAGGGGTACAGGGGTACGAGAGTACGGGGGTATGAGAGTACGGGGGTACAGGGGTACAGGGGTACGAGAGTAAAGGAGTGCAGGGTACGAGAGTACAGGGGTACAGGGGTACAGGAGTACAGGCGTACAGGAGTACAGGGGTACAGGGGTACGAGAGTACAGGGGTACAGGAGTACAGGGGTACAGGGGTACGAGAGTACAGGAGTACAGGGGTAGAGGGGTACAGGGATACGAGAGTACAGGGGTACAGGGGTGTGAGAGCACAGGGGTATGAGATTACAGGGGTAAAGAGGTACAGGGGTATGAGATTACAGGGGTAAAGAGGTACAGGGGTATGAGAGTACAAGGGTAGAGGAGTAAAGTGAGTACAGGAATACAGGAGTACAGGGGTACAGAGGTAGAGGGGTACAGGAGTACAGGCGTACAGGAGTACAGGGGTACAGGAATAGAGGGGTACAGGGGTACAGGAGTACAGGGGTACAGGGACACGAGAGTACAGGAGTACAGGAATAGAGGGGTACAGGAGTACAGGGATATGAGAGTACAGGGGTACAGGGATACGAGAGTACAGGGGTACAGGGATATGAGAGTACAGGGGTACAGGGGTACGAGAGTACAGGGGTTCAGGGGTACGAGAGTACAGGAGTACAGGGGTACGAGAGTACAGGAGTACAGGGGTACAGGGGTACAGGGGTACGAGAGTACAGGAGTACAGGGATACGAGAGTACAGGGGTACAAGGATACGAGAGTACAGGAGTACAGCCGTACGAGAGTACAGGGGTACGCGAGTACAGGGGTACAGGGATACGAGAGTACAGGAGTATAGGGGTACGAGAGTACAGGGGTACAGGGATACGAGAGTACAGGAGTATAGGGGTACGAGAGCACATGGGTACAGGGGTGTGAGAGCACAGGGGTATGAGATTACAGGGGTAAAGAGGTACAGGGGTATGAGATTACAGGGGTAAAGAGGTACAGGGGTATGAGAGTACAAGGGTACAGGAGTAAAGTGAGTACAGGAATACAGGGGTACAGGGGTACAGAGGTAGAGGGGTACAGGAGTACAGGCGTACAGGAGTACAGGGGTACAGGAATAGAGGGGTACAGGGGTACAGGAGTACAGGGGTACAGGGACACGAGAGTACAGGAGTACAGGAATAGAGGGGTACAGGAGTACAGGGATACGAGAGTACAGGGGTACAGGGATATGAGAGTACAGGGGTACAGGGGTACGAGAGTACAGGGGTTCAGGGATACGAGAGTACAGGGGTACAGGGATACGAGAGTACAGGAGTACAGTCGTACGAGAATACAGGGGTACAGGGATACGAGAGTACAGGGGTACGCGAGTACAGGGGTACAGAGATACGAGAGTACAGGAGTATAGGGGTACGAGAGTACAGGGGTACAGGGATACGAGAGTACAGGAGTATAGGGGTACGAGAGTACAGGGGTACAGGGATACGAGAGTACAGGAGTATAGGGGTACGAGAGTACAGGGGTACAGGGATACGAGAGTACAGGAGTACAGGGGTATGAGAGTACAGGGGTACAGGGGTACGAGAGTACAGGGGTACAGGGATACAAGAGTACAGGCGTATAGGAGTACAGGGGTACAGGGGTACGAGAGTACAGGGGTACAGGGGTACGAGAGTACAGGGGTACAGGGGTACGAGAGTACGGGGGTATGAGAGTACGGGGGTACAGGGGTACAGGGGTACGAGAGTAAAGGAGTGCAGGGTACGAGAGTACAGGGGTACAGGGGTACAGGAGTACAGGCGTACAGGAGTACAGGGGTACAGGGGTACGAGAGTACAGGGGTACAGGAGTACAGGGGTACAGGGGTACGAGAGTACAGGAGTACAGGGGTAGAGGGGTACAGGGATACGAGAGTACAGGGGTACAGGGGTACAGGAGGACAGGGGTACAGGGATACGAGAGTACAGGAGTACAGGGGTACAGGAGTACAGGGGTACGAGAGTACAGGGGTACAGGAGTACAGGGGTACAGGGGTACAGGAGTACAGGGGTACGAGAGTACAGGGGTACAGGGATACGAGAGTACAGGAGTATAGGGGTACGAGAGCACAGGGGTACAGGGGTGTGAGAGCACAGGGGTATGAGATTACAGGGGTAAAGAGGTACAGGGGTATGAGATTACAGGGGTAAAGAGGTACAGGGGTATGAGAGTACAAGGGTACAGGAGTAAAGTGAGTACAGGAATACAGGAGTACAGGGGTACAGAGGTAGAGGGGTACAGGAGTACAGGCGTACAAGAGTACAGGGGTACAGGAATAGAGGGGTACAGGGGTACAGGAGTACAGGGGTACAGGGACACGAGAGTACAGGAGTACAGGAATAGAGGGGTACAGGAGTACAGGGATACGAGAGTACAGGGGTACAGGGATATGAGAGTACAGGGGTACAGGGGTACGAGAGTACAGGGGTTCAGGGGTACGAGAGTACAGGAGTACAGGGGTACAAGAGTACAGGGGTACAGGGGTACGAGAGTACAGGAGTACAGGGATACGAGAGTACAGGGGTACAGGGATACGAGAGTACAGGAGTACAGCCGTACGAGAATACAGGGGTACAGGGATACGAGAGTACAGGGGTACGCGAGTACAGGGGTACAGAGATACGAGAGTACAGGAGTATAGGGGTACGAGAGTACAGGGGTACAGGGATACGAGAGTACAGGAGTATAGGGGTACGAGAGTACAGGGGTACAGGAGTACAGGGGTACGAGAGTACAGGAGTACGAGAGTACAGGGGTATGAGAGTACAGGGGTACAGGAGTACGAGAGTACAGGGGTACAGGGATACGAGAATACAGGGGTACAGGGGTACGAGAGTACAGGGGAACAGGAGTACGAGAGTACAGGGGTACAGGGGTACAGGAGTACGAGAGTACAGGGATACAGGGGTACAGTAGTACAGGGGTACAGGAGTACGAGAGTACAGGGGTACAGGGGTACAGGGGTACGAGAGTACAGGGGTACAGGGGTGTGAGAGCACAGGGGTATGAGATTACAGGGGTAAAGAGGTACAGGGGTATGAGATTACAGGGGTAAAGAGGTACAGGGGTATGAGAGTACAAGGGTAGAGGAGTAAAGTGAGTACAGGAATACAGGAGTACAGGGGTACAGAGGTAGAGGGGTACAGGAGTACAGGCGTACAGGAGTACAGGGGTACAGGAATAGAGGGGTACAGGGGTACAGGAGTACAGGGGTACAGGGACACGAGAGTACAGGAGTACAGGAATAGAGGGGTACAGGAGTACAGGGATATGAGAGTACAGGGGTACAGGGATACGAGAGTACAGGGGTACAGGGATATGAGAGTACAGGGGTACAGGGGTACGAGAGTACAGGGGTTCAGGGGTACGAGAGTACAGGAGTACAGGGGTACGAGAGTACAGGAGTACAGGGGTACAGGGGTACAGGGGTACGAGAGTACAGGAGTACAGGGATACGAGAGTACAGGGGTACAAGGATACGAGAGTACAGGAGTACAGCCGTACGAGAGTACAGGGGTACAGGGATACGAGAGTACAGGGGTACGCGAGTACAGGGGTACAGGGATACGAGAGTACAGGAGTATAGGGGTACGAGAGTACAGGGGTACAGGGATACGAGAGTACAGGAGTATAGGGGTACGAGAGCACAGGGGTACAGGGGTGTGAGAGCACAGGGGTATGAGATTACAGGGGTAAAGAGGTACAGGGGTATGAGATTACAGGGGTAAAGAGGTACAGGGGTATGAGAGTACAAGGGTACAGGAGTAAAGTGAGTACAGGAATACAGGAGTACAGGGGTACAGAGGTAGAGGGGTACAGGAGTACAGGCGTACAGGAGTACAGGGGTACAGGAATAGAGGGGTACAGGGGTACAGGAGTACAGGGGTACAGGGACACGAGAGTACAGGAGTACAGGAATAGAGAGGTACAGGAGTACAGGGATACGAGAGTACAGGGGTACAGGGATATGAGAGTACAGGGGTACAGGGGTACGAGAGTACAGGGGTTCAGGGGTACGAGAGTACAGGAGTACAGAGGTACAAGAGTACAGGGGTACAGGGGTACGAGAGTACAGGAGTACAGGGATACGAGAGTACAGGGGTACAGGGATACGAGAGTACAGGAGTACAGCCGTACGAGAATACAGGGGTACAGGGATACGAGAGTACAGGGGTACGCGAGTACAGGGGTACAGAGATACGAGAGTACAGGAGTATAGGGGTACGAGAGTACAGGGGTACAGGGATACGAGAGTACAGGAGTATAGGGGTACGAGAGTACAGGGGTACAGGGATACGAGAGTACAGGAGTATAGGGGTACGAGAGTACAGGGGTACAGGGATACGAGAGTACAGGAGTACAGGGGTATGAGAGTACAGGGGTACAGGGGTACGAGAGTACAGGGGTACAGGGATACGAGAGTACAGGCGTACAGGAGTACAGGGGTACAGGGGTACGAGAGTACAGGGGTACAGGGGTACGAGAGTACAGGGGTACAGGGGTACGAGAGTACGGGGGTATGAGAGTACGGGGGTACAGGGGTACAGGGGTACGAGAGTAAAGGAGTGCAGGGTACGAGAGTACAGGGGTACAGGGGTACAGGTGTACAGGCGTACAGGAGTACAGGGGTACAGGGGTACGAGAGTACAGGGGTACAGGAGTACAGGGGTACAGGGGTACGAGAGTACAGGAGTACAGGGGTAGAGGGGTACAGGGATACGAGAGTACAGGGGTACAGGGGTGTGAGAGCACAGGGGTATGAGATTACAGGGGTAAAGAGGTACAGGGGTATGAGATTACAGGGGTAAAGAGGTACAGGGGTATGAGAGTACAAGGGTAGAGGAGTAAAGTGAGTACAGGAATACAGGAGTACAGGGGTACAGAGGTAGAGGGGTACAGGAGTACAGGCGTACAGGAGTACAGGGGTACAGGAATAGAGGGGTACAGGGGTATAGGAGTACAGGGGTACAGGGACACGAGAGTACAGGAGTACAGGAATAGAGGGGTACAGGAGTACAGGGATATGAGAGTACAGGGGTACAGGGATACGAGAGTACAGGGGTACAGGGATATGAGAGTACAGGGGTACAGGGGTACGAGAGTACAGGGGTTCAGGGGTACGAGAGTACAGGAGTACAGGGGTACGAGAGTACAGGAGTACAGGGGTACAGGGGTACAGGGGTACGAGAGTACAGGAGTACAGGGATACGAGAGTACAGGGGTACAAGGATACGAGAGTACAGGAGTACAGCCGTACGAGAGTACAGGGGTACAGGGATACGAGAGTACAGGGGTACGCGAGTACAGGGGTACAGGGATACGAGAGTACAGGAGTATAGGGGTACGAGAGTACAGGGGTACAGGGATACGAGAGTACAGGAGTATAGGGGTACGAGAGCACAGGGGTACAGGGGTGTGAGAGCACAGGGGTATGAGATTACAGGGGTAAAGAGGTACAGGGGTATGAGATTACAGGGGTAAAGAGGTACAGGGGTATGAGAGTACAAGGGTACAGGAGTAAAGTGAGTACAGGAATACAGGAGTACAGGGGTACAGAGGTAGAGGGGTACAGGAGTACAGGCGTACAGGAGTACAGGGGTACAGGAATAGAGGGGTACAGGGGTACAGGAGTACAGGGGTACAGGGACACGAGAGTACAGGAGTACAGGAATAGAGGGGTACAGGAGTACAGGGATACGAGAGTACAGGGGTACAGGGATATGAGAGTACAGGGGTACAGGGGTACGAGAGTACAGGGGTTCAGGGGTACGAGAGTACAGGAGTACAGGGGTACAAGAGTACAGGGGTACAGGGGTACGAGAGTACAGGAGTACAGGGATACGAGAGTACAGGGGTACAGGGATACGAGAGTACAGGAGTACAGCCGTACGAGAATACAGGGGTACAGGGATACGAGAGTACAGGGGTACGCGAGTACAGGGGTACAGAGATACGAGAGTACAGGAGTATAGGGGTACGAGAGTACAGGGGTACAGGGATACGAGAGTACAGGAGTATAGGGGTACGAGAGTACAGGGGTACAGGGATACGAGAGTACAGGAGTATAGGGGTACGAGAGTACAGGGGTACAGGGATACGAGAGTACAGGAGTACAGGGGTATGAGAGTACAGGGGTACAGGGGTACGAGAGTACAGGGGTACAGGGATACGAGAGTACAGGCGTACAGGAGTACAGGGGTACAGGGGTACGAGAGTACAGGGGTACAGGGGTACGAGAGTACAGGGGTACAGGGGTACGAGAGTACGGGGGTATGAGAGTACGGGGGTACAGGGGTACAGGGGTACGAGAGTAAAGGAGTGCAGGGTACGAGAGTACAGGGGTACAGGGGTACAGGAGTACAGGCGTACAGGAGTACAGGGGTACAGGGGTACGAGAGTACAGGGGTACAGGAGTACAGGGGTACAGGGGTACGAGAGTACAGGAGTACAGGGGTAGAGGGGTACAGGGATACGAGAGTACAGGGGTACAGGGGTGTGAGAGCACAGGGGTATGAGATTACAGGGGTAAAGAGGTACAGGGGTATGAGATTACAGGGGTAAAGAGGTACAGGGGTATGAGAGTACAAGGGTAGAGGAGTAAAGTGAGTACAGGAATACAGGAGTACAGGGGTACAGAGGTAGAGGGGTACAGGAGTACAGGCGTACAGGAGTACAGGGGTACAGGAATAGAGGGGTACAGGGGTACAGGAGTACAGGGGTACAGGGACACGAGAGTACAGGAGTACAGGAATAGAGGGGTACAGGAGTACAGGGATATGAGAGTACAGGGGTACAGGGATACGAGAGTACAGGGGTACAGGGATATGAGAGTACAGGGGTACAGGGGTACGAGAGTACAGGGGTTCAGGGGTACGAGAGTACAGGAGTACAGGGGTACGAGAGTACAGGAGTACAGGGGTACAGGGGTACAGGGGTACGAGAGTACAGGAGTACAGGGATACGAGAGTACAGGGGTACAAGGATACGAGAGTACAGGAGTACAGCCGTACGAGAGTACAGGGGTACAGGGATACGAGAGTACAGGGGTACGCGAGTACAGGGGTACAGGGATACGAGAGTACAGGAGTATAGGGGTACGAGAGCACAGGGGTACAGGGGTGTGAGAGCACAGGGGTATGAGATTACAGGGGTAAAGAGGTACAGGGGTATGAGATTACAGGGGTAAAGAGGTACAGGGGTATGAGAGTACAAGGGTACAGGAGTAAAGTGAGTACAGGAATACAGGGGTACAGGGGTACAGAGGTAGAGGGGTACAGGAGTACAGGCGTACAGGAGTACAGGGGTACAGGAATAGAGGGGTACAGGGGTACAGGAGTACAGGGGTACAGGGACACGAGAGTACAGGAGTACAGGAATAGAGGGGTACAGGAGTACAGGGATACGAGAGTACAGGGGTACAGGGATATGAGAGTACAGGGGTACAGGGGTACGAGAGTACAGGGGTTCAGGGGTACGAGAGTACAGGAGTACAGGGGTACAAGAGTACAGGGGTACAGGGGTACGAGAGTACAGGAGTACACGGATACGAGAGTACAGGGGTACAGGGATACGAGAGTACAGGAGTACAGTCGTACGAGAATACAGGGGTACAGGGATACGAGAGTACAGGGGTACGCGAGTACAGGGGTACAGAGATACGAGAGTACAGGAGTATAGGGGTACGAGAGTACAGGGGTACAGGGATACGAGAGTACAGGAGTATAGGGGTACGAGAGTACAGGGGTACAGGGATACGAGAGTACAGGAGTATAGGGGTACGAGAGTACAGGGGTACAGGGATACGAGAGTACAGGAGTACAGGGGTATGAGAGTACAGGGGTACAGGGGTACGAGAGTACAGGGGTACAGGGATACAAGAGTACAGGCGTACAGGAGTACAGGGGTACAGGGGTACGAGAGTACAGGGGTACAGGGGTACGAGAGTACAGGGGTACAGGGGTACGAGAGTACGGGGGTATGAGAGTACGGGGGTACAGGGGTACAGGGGTACGAGAGTAAAGGAGTGCAGGGTACGAGAGTACAGGGGTACAGGGGTACAGGAGTACAGGCGTACAGGAGTACAGGGGTACAGGGGTACGAGAGTACAGGGGTACAGGAGTACAGGGGTACAGGGGTACGAGAGTACAGGAGTACAGGGGTAGAGGGGTACAGGGATACGAGAGTACAGGGGTACAGGGGTACAGGAGGACAGGGGTACAGGGATACGAGAGTACAGGAGTACAGGGGTACAGGAGTACAGGGGTACGAGAGTACAGGGGTACAGGAGTACAGGGGTACAGGGGTACAGGAGTACAGGGGTACGAGAGTACAGGGGTACAGGGGTACGAGAGTACAGGAGTACAGGGGTACGAGAGTACAGGAGTACAGGGGTACGAGAGTACAGGGGTACAGGGGTACGAGAGTACAGGAGTACAGGGGTACGAGAGTACAGGAGTACAGGGGTACATGGGTACAGGAGTATAGGGGTATGAGAGTACAGGGGTATGAGAGTACAGGGATATGAGAGTACAAGAGTATAGGAGTACACGGGTATGAAAGAACAGGGGTATGAGAGTACAGGGGTATAGGAGTACACGGGTATGAGAGTACAGGGGTATGAGAGTACAGGGGTATGAGAGTACAGGGGTACCGGGGTACAGGGGTATGAGAGTACAGGGGTATAGGAGTACAGGGGTACAGGGGTATAGGAGTACAGGGGTCTGAGAGTACAGGGCTATGAGAGTACAGGGGTATAGGAGTACAGGGGTACCGGGGTACAGGAGTACCAGGGTACAGGAGTACAAGGATACGGGGGTATGTTATAAAGATTGTTTTTAAGAGGTGCGTATTTCGAGAGGGTGAGGAGCCACTTGTTTGATTGAGTGTCACAGAAATGTAATGTGGTCACCTGCATTTTGCTTTTTTTCTGACGGAACTATGAGGCGTGGCACTGCAGTAAAGATTCTGTGATGTGACTATACCCCAGTGATACGGCTCTAGGGTTTGGTTTGTTCTGGATTTTGGGATCTGATTGGTTGAACAGACAGTGTTTTCTGGTATTTGATTGATTGGAGTTGTGTGATTTGATCGTTTGGACGGACAGTTGGCTCTGTTTTTGGTGAAAGGTCTTGTATAACTTGCCATTACATTAATCTGCTTTTATCAGTCATAAGCATTTCAAGGACAGTCATGGGTAGGAGTTGCACAAATAGCCCAAATCTCCACCCACGGAGGCCCCATATGTTTGGATGCATGGGATCTGTCAAGAGGTTGCCTTGCGTGTGGAGCCCAACAGGCAAGTGTGGAGCCGTGAATTCAGGGCCATTATCTTCAGCAACTCGCTAAGGCTTCTTCGGCAGCACCTCCCAAACCCGCGACCTCTACCCCCTAGAAGGACAAGGGCAGCAGGCACATGGGAACACCACCACCTCCACGTTCCCCTCCCAGTCACACACCATCCTGACTTGGAAATATATCGGCCGTTCCTTCATCGTCGCTGGGTCACAATCCTGGAACTCCCTCCCTAACAGCACTGTGGGAGCACCTTCACCACACGGACTGCAGCGGTTCAAGAAGGCGGCTCACCACCACCTTCTCAAGGGGCAATTAGGGATGGGCAATAAATGCCGGCCTTGCCAGTGACACCTATATCCTGCAACAAATTTTTTTAAAGACTTATTATCACCGTTGGGGAGTTGAGCTCTGTAGCTCAGCCGTTCCCTCTTCAGATCCAGTTAGCTTCACTTTAGAAAAACAGGAAATAATTGAGTCTTCTTGGGAGATGGGCCCGAGTGATTCCAACTTGTTTACTTTCACATTGCCATCAGAGACCAGTGCATCAGAGTCCGAGTCTTCCATTACAATCTGAAAGCAGTTTAACTGTGTATGACTTAGCGATTCACTGCTGTAACCAGCTGCACCATCAGGGGAGTCTTTATTTGCTTCTATTTACAAATATACAATCACAGAACAGTTCCAACACAGGAGGAGGCCATTCGGCCCGTCGAGCCCATGCTGACACTCAGCCAGTCTCACTTCCCCGCCCTTTCCCCGTAGCCCTGCAATATTTTTTCTTCAGGTACTTATCCAATTCCCTTTTGAAAGCCACGATTGAGTCTGCCTCCACCACCCTCTCAGGCAGCGCATTCCAGATCCTAACCACTCGCTGTGTAAAAACGTTTTCCTCATGTCGCCTTTGGTTCTTCTGCCAATCGAGTTAAATCTGTGTCCTCTGGTTCCCGACCCTTCCACCAATGGGAACAGTTTCTCTCGATCTACTCTGTCCAGACCCCTCATGATTTTGAACACCTCGATCAAATCTCCACTCAACCTCCTCTGCTCCAAGGAGAACAACCCCAGCTTCTCCAGTCTATCCCCGTCACTGAAGTCCCTCATCCCTGGAACCATTCTCGTCAATCTTTTCTGCTCCCTCTCTAAGGCCTTCACATCCTTCCTAAAGTGTGGTGCCCAGAATTGGACACAATACTCCAGTTGAGGCCGAACTAATGTTTTATACAGGTTCGTCATAATTTCCTTTAAGTAAGGTGAAATGCCTTGCAAAACTTTAAATTCAGATTCTGCTGTCACTGGTTTCAAGAACTGCCCATCAGACAGGGTCGCCTTATTGAATGTGAGCAGGCTCAGTGGGCTAAATGGTCTACTCCTGCTCCTATTTCTTATGTTCTTATGTTCTGATTACTCTATCTGTCAATCAGACCTCCTGGTAATGCAGTATACATTTCTGTTTACATTATTTTGTCATTTTCCCTCAATTAGAATGTGATGGAGACTAAATTTGATCCCCGGATCTTGCAGTATCTATTACACCATAAGGCTAATATTTGTACGAGTATGTAACTGTATCAATGGCCTTGGGGGAAACACAATGTGCTGACAGGTGGAACTGGAGGAATAAAATCAATTGAAATTGAACAATTAAACAATGGCGTTATGGGTTGGGCTTTTTCCCAATTCTTTTAACCTTTGTCCACAGTGCAATACAACTTTCATAAGGAGAGAGTGAGTCTGTTCCGGACCTGCATGTTGTATATGTTGTAAATGGGAGCAACAATTAGCGTTCAGTTACAAGGTAACAGTGCACAATGCCCCTACACTCTCCTGACTTTGCTAAAAGTGGTAAATACTATACTGCCAGATCATTCCGTTCCTGCTAAAACAAGTCACAGGCACAGCAAGCTGTTGAAAGGACGGATACTTTGAAAACATTACAAGTGGAGTCATTCCGTTACAGACTACAACATATTCTTCCAATCTGATATTTTTACCCAGTCTGAGAGACCTGCTGGGCTTTTGGAGGAAACAGCCTTACAAAGACTTCCCTTTGAGCAAGTGGGTCCATCGTTCAGCCCACCAAACTCAACACCAGCTCAAGGGTCCAGAATCGGAAATGAAGTTGCCCCGATATTTACTGGGAGTTGGGCGAGGAGCGGAGGCGCTGTCAGCGCCCGGGAAATCCGGAAACTCGGGAAAGGCGGAGGTCCAGCTGAATTTTGTGCTCAGTCTCCCGCACTCAGCCGGCCGGTTGAGAGTGGAAAGTCTGCGGTGTCCATCGTCTCTCAGCACCTCTTGTTCCTTGAGCAGAATAAGCAGTTTCAATATAATCAAATGTCAGAGGAGGCAGAACGCGATGCCAGTTTTGTCTGACATTGTGTATCTTCTGCTGCAACTAAATGAGTAATGGCTGAGTTTTCGGGGAGCTGGGTTTGTGTCGGGTAGGGCAGTGCTGGTGTTACTGGCCCAACAATCCAGCCTCGGCAGCTTGTAGATTTGTATTTGTGTTTAAAATAGAGACTTGGAGTGAGATTGCTGCACGAAGGACAGGCAAGGGTTAAGTGTAAGGGGACAGGGGAGTGACTTCTCTGTCATCGCAGAGTCAACAGGACCAAATTTGGAAATGCCACGGCTTGTTTTCTATTTATACCTTGACATTCATCAATAATTGTGTGTTATAATTCTGAGATAATTAAATAAATACTTGAGCTAAAGGGTTTAGACAAAATCCGCAGCTGGTGAAAGCAAGACTTGGGCGGATTTGGAACTGTTACATGAAACCATAATGAGACCATAATCCCGGGTGGGTTTTTATATAGACAGGAATGGGGGAGAAAGGTCACAGTGTGGGGTCTGGGGGTCGCGGGGAGGGAGGGAGACTGCTCAGGTAAGCTTGGGGGCTCGGGGGAAACAGACCTGCCCCTCCCGGCCCACAAACAGAGCCGGATCTGGCGCATCTCGCCTCCCTTCAGCTGCCGGGTTTCCCGAGCAAATCTGGCAAATCCAGCCCGCCGCCAAATCCAAATGGCTGCTAAAATTTGAGGCAGCAGCCTGATTAAAATAGTATAACTTCTGACCCGCCTCTGAAGAACAGGTTACTGGCCCGACTCCCAACCCACCGACCCCAAACCCCCAAAGCACTGACCCCTGACCCCCAACCCACCGACCCCCGAACCCAAACCCCTGACTCCCAGCCACCTGACCCCCAATCCCCAACCTGCCAACCCCTGACCCCCAAACCACTGATCCCTGACCCCCAACCCACTGACCCCCGAACCCAAATCCCCAACCCCCAATCACCTGATGCCCAAACCCCAACCCGCCAACCCCTGACCCTCGCCCCTCAACTCACCGGCCCCCAACCTGACAACCCCTGACCCTTGATCCCCTGCTCAACCCACCCCGTGTAAACTGGAGGTGGGCGCGTTCTCAGCCCCAGCAGCACCACCAACAACACAAACCTTCTCCGCAACCACCTGATGCTGCACAGGACACAGGCATCAGCACCCAACCACATTGCTGCCCGGGACACCAGGGATGTCCCACCATTGCCACATTTACTTCACTTGACGCTGTACACCCTGACTGTCACATGATGCACCAGGTTGGCACCACCCCACACCGACAACATAAAGCATCCCTACAATGCCCAAGCCATTCCTTTCACACTCATCACCATTGTGGGGGGTAATGTTATGTCTCACCATTCACTGCAACTCACTAAGCCACTTCCAAAGGTGCACACAAATCTGTCCAAGAACGCAAAGTGTTGAAAATAAAGAGTTCAATGTTTGACAGCACATTAACAAAAATTTGCATGAACATTGGCTAAAACACCAAAGTGCCTACCCTTGTGTGTTGTTAGTTGATATGATTGGACTAGGATAATGGTGAGCGTGAGGTGTGGCTAGTGAGATGGGGAAGTGATAATGTAGAGAGATGGGTGGAGGTGCAAGATAAGTTGGTGTGAATAAGGATGTGCAGGAGTAGGGTAGGGAAGGCAGAGTGATGGGGATGTGGGATGTGGCACAGCAGGATGATGTTGAGTGTGGTTTGCAGTAACGTTTCGTGATCTACTGAGATCATTGAAAGGTTTGTGCCACTGCAGCCTGGTCCTCCTGACCACATCCCTGCGTGTGCCCTCCTGTGCAATGTGCAACCCAGACAAAAAGTCATTTGCGCCCCGTTAGCCCCCCTGGGGTTGCAAACGACACTAATTCCTTCCCCTTAGTCGATGGTTCTAACAGATTATTCAGTCTACTCCTGCTAATTTGAAGTTATTTATTGCATGACATTTTCTAATTATCCCAGAGTTTGAATTAAACAATTTGAATAAACAATACAATAGGCATTTTTACTTGAATAAAATGCAAATTAACAGACAATTCCAAATAAGCAACTTTGAATAAGAGCAATAGTCTGAGCATGTGCAAAGGACGGATTCGATGTCAATAATGACTCATCGAGTGGGCATGCACTAATGATGGTAAAAAGATTTTAGATACTGTCTGCCAACCAACTTGACTGAACGTCCATTATACATTAAGGATCATGTCAAATGCAAATCCAAAAATTCACAGTGTCATATAAATGTGCCCACAACTCCTTTAGTTATTGGTGGTTAGAAGGTTTGGCAGAGGGAATAAACGTTTTAAAAATTTGTTCTGCAACGTGGGCATCGCTAGCAAGACCAGCATTTATTGCCCATCCCTAATTGCTCCTTGAGAAGGTGGTAGTGAGCCACCTTCTTGAACCGCTGCAGTCCGTGTGGTGAAGGTGCTCCCACAGTGCTGTTAGGGAGGGAGTTCCAGGATTGTGACCCAGCAACGATGAAGGAACGCCGATATATTTACAAGTCAGGATGATGTGTGACTTGGAGGGGAACTTGGAGGTGATGGTGTTCCCATGGGCCTGCTGCCCTTGTCCTTCTAGGTGGTAGAGGTCGCGGGTTTGGGAGGTGCTGCCGAAGAAGCCTTGGCGAGTTGCTGCAGTGCATCTTATAGACTTCTAAACTAATCTCCATCTGTTGTTACTTTGTAAATTGGATGATAGGAGGCACAATCCCAGTCCAATTCCATTGAGTCTGACTCTGGATTCGCAAACAATCCCACTTTACATTAACATATTCTAATAGTTGAGTCTCACACAGTGATATATCTATTGCTGAATTATTTAATTTCTCAAATAACACTTTTTGCACTAAGTTAGACCACAAAAAAAATTATTTGAGCTGAAACTGTCAGGTAAACATTTGGGGGGAGAAATTCGTATTGTCGTGTTTGGAGCGTTAACTTTTGAAATTTTTGAGAATTTAGCGCAATTCGCGAATGATTCTGAACTTCTACTAAATTGGGTGTTAGTGCCCCAAGAAGGAAGTGGAGTGCTAAATCAAGCGCTATTGCCCTCAGTAGGGAGCTAGAGGGCTGCGACCAGCAGAGCGATAATGAATATCAGGTGCAATGCATTCAGCAATGATCCTTCACACTGGCCCCAGGAGGCTGGTCTGTCGGTCGCCTTCCTATCCCTCGACCAAGAGAAGGCGTTCGACAGGGTGGATCACGACTATCTTCTCGGAACTCTGCGCGCTTTCGGGTTCGGGACGCATTTCGTCGCCCGGATCCGACTTTTGTACGCCGCCGCGGAGTGTCTGATAAAGGTTAACGGGTCCTTGACGGCGCCCCTTCGCTTTAGGAGAGGGGTGCGCCAGGGATGCCCCATGTCCGGCCAGTTATACGCCGTTTGCGTGGAGCCTTTCCTGCGCCTCTTGCGGACGAGGTTGACGGGACTGGCTCTGCAAGGGCCGGGCGTGGAGGTCGTCCTCTCGGCTTACACCAATGACGTGCTCCTCGCGGTAGAGGATCCCGCTGACCTGCGGAGGATGCGTGAGTACCAAGAGATTTACTCGGCCGCATCCTCCGCCAGAATCAACTGGGAGAAATGTTCCGGACTCCTGGTGGGTCAGTGGCGGGTGGACTCCCTGCCGGAGGAGCTCAGGCCTTTTGCCTGGAGCACGACCCATCTCCTCTATCTGGGAGTCTACCTTAGCCCCGACGAGGGAGCCTGGCCGGCGAACTGGCAGGAGCTGGAGGCCAAGGTCGCCGCTCGCCTAGGGCGCTGGACAGGACTGCTCTGAGTGCTGTTCTACAGGGGTCGAGCGCTAGTCATAACCCAGCTGGTGGCCGCAATGTTGTGGTACCGGCTTGTCACTTTGACCCCTCCCCCTGCGTTTGTCGCCAAGATACAGAAGAAGCTGGTGGACTTCTTCTGGAACAACAGGAAGCACTGGGTCTCTGCCGCGGTCTTGAGTCTCCCGCTTGAGGAGGGCGGTCAGTCGTTGGTGTGCGTCAGCGCCCAGCTCGCGACTTTCCGTCTTCAGACCCTGCAGAGATACCTTAACGTCGAGCCCCCTCCTAGGTGGTGTGCTCTGGTGACGTATTTCTTCCGCCAGCAGCGCGACCTCAATTACGACACGCAGCTCCTGTTTGTGAACTTGGGGGTGTCAGGACCGCCCTCCGGGAGCTGCCTGTCTTTTACAAGGAACTCATCAGGGTCTGGAACAAAGTCTCCACCAAGCGCAGCTCTCCGCCGGCTGGAGTGGCGGCCGTCCTGCAGGAGCCGCTGCTCGGGAATCCGTACCTCCACGACCAAGGTTTTATGTGGCGGTCGGAAGAGAGGGCTGTGGCTGGTGAGGTGACCAGGGTCAGGGACCTGCTCGATGGATGAGGAGCGGGCTGGATGGCGCCAGACACGCTGGCGCGGCGCCTAAATTCTGCCAACGTCCGCCACGCGGCCGATGCCATCGAGTCGCTAAAAACAGCTTTGGGCCCTGACTCCGTTAGGTGCATCGAGGAGGCTCAAGCACGTGGGGAGATCCCGTCCGAACTGACCCCCGTCCGGACGGAATTCCTCATCGGCGCCAAACCCCGGAACCTCCCTCGGGGGCCGGCGCCTCACAACTTGAGCCGCCTCGGGGAAATCCCCTCCGTGCCTTTCAGTTCCGCGCGGAGGGGTTTCCTGTACGGGCTGCTCCTGCACACTCTCAACTTTGCCATCCTCGCCTGCCGTCCGGACACGCCATGGCGTACCATCCTGCCGTCCGGAGGAGGCGGAGGTCCCCGATGGAGGGCACTCTACGCAGGGGTCCTCCCACTATTCATCGGGGACTTGGCCTGGAGGGTGGTGCACGGAGCAGTGCCGTGCAATAAATTTTTAAGCCGGTTCACGGACTCCCAGGCCGCCTGCAATTTCTGCGGTCTGGAGGAGTCCGTGTTCCATGTTTTTATTGAGTGCACAAGGTTGTAGCCCCTGTTCCATTATTTGAAGGGGCTGCTCCTGAAATTCTGGCTGCACTTCAGTCCCACACTCCTGATCTTTGGGCACCCTGTGCGGAGGGGAGCGGGTAGGTCCGAAGGCCTCCTCGTAGGACTGCTCCTGGGCACGGCCAAGGGTGCCATCAGCCGGTCCAGGCAGCGGGTGGTCGAGGGCGTCGTTCAACCTGACTGCCTGCCTCTCTTCCGCTCTTACATCCGGTCCAGGGTGTCCTTGGAGATGGAGCACGCGGTGTCCACCGGTACGCTCGCGGCCCTCCGCGAGAGGTGGGCACCGGAGGGACTGCATCATCACGCCTGGCAACCAAATTTTAATTTGATTTTACGTTTTAAAGTTTAATTTGTTTTAATTGCCAGTGCTTTTAGTGTCCCCTTCCCTTTTATCGGGGGCACTGGGAAAATTCTGATTTTAGTGCCCAAAAAAAAAAAGAAAAACACAAAAAAACCAAAAAAGGAAAAAAAGGGCCTTGTAAATGTCTGGTGTGTCACCCAGGTCGGGTGGCACAGTTTAATGTTTTATGTTTTGTAGGTAGACTCTAAAAGAGTTTCCTTCACACTGGCTCATTCCAGCTCTTAAAGGGGAGGTTGTATCATTGTGCAGAGGCTCATTTTCAGCATTGCTGGCTCAGAAAGTGACCTGCGAGCAACTGAATCTCATGATGGCAATGGCTGATCGCACTCCCAGAGTGAGAGCTCGTCGTTCCAGTGACAAGGCATTGGAGGTATTGGTCACAGGAGTGGAGCGAAGGAGGGCAGTGCTGTTCCTGCCCACTGGAAGGAAACCATTGCCTCAGGTCTTCAGAGCAATGTGGAGGGAAGTGGCCCAGGAGGTCTCGGCCAGCAGTGCGGTTGAATGCAGCCTGACACAGTGCCGCAAGGAATTCAATTACCTCAGTCCAGTGGTCAAGGTTCATGCTTCAACAGGTCCTATATACAAGCATCTGAACCTCTGTGTACACACTGCACAAAACAGCATACTCCCACCACTCACCCACCAAGCACCTCCACCTACTCAAACTCACATCCGCATCTCACAAGTTGCCTACAATCACAGCTATTCAATGATGGCAGGCTATCTCCCAAACACAGAGCTGGACCCTGACACACACATTCCTTTCTTTTGCAGGCCAAGATGACCCACAATAGGAGGGAGCAGGAGAGAACAGGTGGAGGTGATGCGTGTCTCCAGCAGCTCTCAGACCACGAGGAGCGAGTGCTCTGACTCATTGGGCAGCAGGGCGCCGTGTCCGTCGGCAACGTTGACCTCGCTCGGGGCAACAACGGTAGCTTCAGCCCGTTCCTTTTCTCATCCAACTCCCCCCTCACACCACAAGCCTTTCTCGCGTTCCAGCTCCTGAGACTGTCTGCCTTCCTTGCTCCATTCCTGCCCCCAGTACACACCTTAACGTGAGTCTTGTGCATTTGTGCTTTCAGATAATCAGCCAGCAGATGACCAGCTGATCCCTGAGCCCCCCACTGAGAGTGAGGAAGGAGAAGAGAAGGAAGAGCAAGTCACCACATCACCACAAGTCTCACCCACAGTCACCTCCTCAGAGACCAGCACTATGCGGTCCTTAGAGGCAAGTTTAGCAACGGGGTCTGCATCGGGGCCTAGCGAGCTGCAGCAAGGTCAAGAGTGTCATGTTTTCAACCAGCATCATAACCCATGTATAATCTGACCTAAGTTGTACACTGTGAGAACAATGACCACTAGGTGGTGAACTTGTGGGAGACACTCCTAACCTGGACCTTCAGGTATAAAAGGGGAAGCTCCACCCACCTTCTTCACTTGAGTGCTAAGGAATAAAGGACAGGTCACAGACTGACCTTCTCTCAAACATGGGCCTCATGTGCATTTATACTGCATAGTAAGGACGTATCAATGGCGACGAGAAACTGGGATTTAAATCACGCGAGCATGGCCACTTGCAGAACAGACGAGAGGTACTGTGTTAAGGAATGGTTGGGACAGAGATTCAACATTGTTAAAGCAGCACACAGTTCTCCAGGCAGACAAGGGCAATTGGGCATGCCCCAACATGTAGTCGAACCCAGAGGGGGAGTTTGACAGAGACAATGGCAAGCTGAACAGCGATTCACGCCATTGCAAGGGACAATGCGGCCAGTAATGGGGCCATCAACACCTGTTAATGGCACACTCAAGGACAATAACAGGGGCAGTCAGGGACGATCGACTGGCAAGGGACCTTTTGTTTCCAACAACAGCTCATGCCAGAGGTGTGGAGGCACACACTCAGCCGGAGTTTGCAGAGATGAACAAAAAACCTGCAGAAATTGCAGAAATGGACATTGGGGGAAATCGCTGGAAGCTGAAGTTCAGCGAGTTCATGTGGAGCACATATACAGTTCATACACCAGGACGCCACCGATAATGATGAAAGTGCTCCTCAATGGCATCCCAGTATCAATGGAGCTAGACACAGGGGCCAGCCAGTCCCTGATGGGTATCAAACAGTTTGAAAAGTTGTGGCCGTCCAAGGCCAGGAGGCCAAAATTATCGCCGATTGATGCACAGCTACAGACTTACACAAAGCAGATCATTCCGGTGCTAGGCAGCGCCACTGTAGTCGTGACCCACAAAGATTCGGAGAACAGGTTGCCACTCTGGATTGTCCCAGGGGACGGTCCCGCACTGCTGGGGAGGAGTTAGCTTGCTGTCATGAACTGGAAATGGGGCGATGTCAATGCAATTTCCTCTGGAGAGCGAGTATCATGCTCACAGATCATGGACAAATTTGACTCATTATTTCAACCCGGCATTGGCACTTTCATGGGGGCCAAGGTAGTGATTCACATCAACCCGGACGCCAGGCCAGTACACCACAAGGCCAGAGCGGTGCCGTACGTGATGCGGGAAAAGATAGAAGGCGAATTGGACCGCCTGCTGAGGGAAGGCATCATCTCGCCAGTCGAATTCAGTGACTGGGTGAGCCCGATTGTGCCGGTGCTCAAGGCGGATGATCGGTCAGGATATGTGGTGATTACAAGGCCACCATCAATCGGGTGTCACTCCAAGACCAGTACCCGCTACCGAGAGCGGAGGACCTCTTTGTGACGCTATCTGGTGGCAAACTTTTTTCAAAATTGGACCTGACTTCAGCTTACTTGACCCAGGAACTGGCGAGTGAGTCGAAGAAGCTGACCACCATCACGATACACAAGTACAACAGATGTCCATTCGGGATTCGCTCGGCCGCCGCGATCTTCCAACAAAATATGGAAAGCCTCCTCAAGTCGATTCCAGGGATGGTGGTTTTTCAGAATGACATCCTCATCACGGGTTACGATACTGAAGAACACCTCCACAACCTGGAGGAGGTGCTACGCAGACTGGACCAGGTAGGGCTGTGATTGAAGAAGGCGAAGTGCATCTTCCTAGCTCCAGAGGTAGAATTCCTGGGGATGAGGGTTGCAGCAGATGGGATCAGCCCTACTGCGTCCAAGACGGAAGCAATCCAGAGAGCACCCACACCCCGTAACACGACGGAGCTGCGTTCGTTCCTGGGGCTCCTGAATTATTTGGTAACTTTCTTCCCAAATTGAGCACGCTGCTAGAGCCGCTACATGTGCTCCTACGCAAAGGTCGTGAATGGGTCTGGGGGGACAGCCAGGAAAGGGCTTTTAATTGAGCACGCAATTTGTTTTGTTCCAACAATCTGTTAACGCTATATGACCCATGTAAGGAACTTGTGTCGTCCTATGGTGTCGGGTGTGTGTTGCAGCATGTCAATGCCAAGGGTCAATTACAGCCGGTAGCTTATGCCTCCAGAGGTCTGTCCCAGGCAGAAAGGGGCTACGGGATCGTAGAAAAGGAGGCGCTCGCATGGGTATATGCGGTAAAGAAAATGCACCTGTACCTGTTTGGCAGGAAATTTGAGCTGGAGACAGATCACAAACCCCTAATGTCCCTTTTGGCCGACAACAAGGCCATAAATGCAAACGCATCGGCCTGCATACAGAGGTGGGCACTCACGTTAGCCGTCTATGACTATACAATTTGGCACAGACCAGGCACCGAAAACTGCACCGATGCACTCATCAGGCTCCCACTAGCCACCACTGAGGAGGCTACCGAGCATGCTGCTGAGATGGTCATGGCTGTTGAGGTTTTCGGAAGCGAAGACTCACTCGTGACAACCCGTCAGATTAAAGTCTGGACAAATAGAGACCCGCTATTGTCTCTCGTCAAGAAGTGTGTCCTGAATGGGAACTGAGCAGCCACGTACAGGGCATGCCGAGGAATTAAAACCATTTCACAGGCGCAGGGATGAACTCTCGATTCAGGCCGATTGCCTACTGTGGGGAAACCACGTAGTCATGCCCCAGATGGGCAGAGAGGTGTTCATCAGAGAACTCCACAATGAGCACCCGGGCATTGTCATGATGAAAGCAATTGCCAGGTCACACGTTTGGTGGCCAGGGATAGACGCAGATCTGGAACTTTGTGTTCGCAGGTGCAACACGTGTGCCCAGCTGGGCAATGCGCCCAGGGAAGCCCCCCTTAGCCCCTGGCCATGGCCCACCAAGCCTTGGTCACGCATCCATGTGGACTACGTAGGTCCTTTCATGGAAAAATGTTTTTGGTTATAGTAGACGCCTACTCCAAATGGATCGAGTGTGACATTTTAAATTCAAGCACATCCTCTGCCACGGTAGAAAGTCTACGGGCAATGTTCGTTGCCCACGGTCTACCGGACATCTTGGTCAGCGACAATGGCCCATGCTTCAGAAGCACTGAATTCCAGGACTTCAGGGCAGGCAATGGAATTAACCATGTCAGAACGGCACCGTTCAAGCCGGCCTCAAACGGCCAGGCAGAACGAGCAGTGCAGATAATCAAACAGAGGATGCTCAGAATCCAAGGGGGTTCCCTACAAAGCCGCTTATCACGCTTCCTGTTGGCCTACAGATCCCGACCACACTCGCTCACAGGGGTCCCACCCGCAGAGCTGCAAATGAAAAGGATGCTCAAAACCTGGTTATCCCTTATACACCCCACCATGAAAGAGATTGTCGAGAGCAGGTGCCAGTCACAATATGACTACCATGACAGGAATGCGAGGGCACGATGTATTGATGTAAATGACCCTGTTTTTGTCCTCAAATAAGCTGCAGGGCCCAAATGGGTCACAGGCACTGTGATTGCCAAAGAGGGAAATAGGATTCTGGTAGTTAAACTGACCAATGGACAAATCTGTCGCAAACACGTGGATCAAACAAAAAGATGGTTCAGCAACCCCATAGAAGAAGCAGAGGAAGAACAAGATATAGAGTTCACTCCACCACAGGTGACCAAACACCAGAACCAAAGGGAGGAGAGCCCAGTCACTGTGGGCAGTCCGGACAGGCCTGAGGCACTGCAAACAGCAGACACTCAGGCCAGCGCCCAACAACCGGAGCCCCAACTCAGGTGCTCTACAATAAGCGTAAACCACCAGAGAGACTCAACCTGTGATCCCAATAAGACTTTGGGGGGGGAGGTGATGTCATGTATTCAACCAGCATTGTAACCCATGTATAATCTGACCTAAGTTGTACACTGTGAGAACAATGACCACTAGGTGGTGAACTTGTGGGAGACACTCCTAACCTGGACCTTCAGGTATAAAAGCGGAAGCTCCACCCACTTTCACCACTTGAGTGCTAAGGAATAAAGGACAGGTCACAGACTGACCTTCTCTCAAACATGGGCCTCATGTGCATTTATACTGTATAGTAAGGACGTATCAAAGAGGAAAGGGAAGCTCAGGAGCCAGCTCCCGGGAGGGCGAGTGCGTGCGTGAGTTCTGCTGCACAGGGCTCAGATGACGACCTCGATGGGGAGGCGTTCACAACAAGGGTAATGGCCATGCACTCGGAGAAGATAGGTGCAATGGCAGGGGTGCCCGAGAGCCTGTCGACAATGGTAATGATCATGGATGCGTCCACCACAACATTGCTCAGAGCTCTGCGCACACCATGGAGCCATCATTTCCCGTCTGTAGACGATGGAAGACTCCCAGAGAGACCGGGTGCAACCAGACCTCATGACGCGTGTCATGGGCGATGTGGCAGCTTCCATTGCAGCACAGGCAGAAGCAACGCAACGTCTCAGTGCTGTCAGGCAGACAATGGTTGGTGGCATCGAGTCCCAGACTGCTCTCAGCTGGGTGACACGTGAGCTCCGACTGCTGCCAACATTGCTGGGTCCACCACAGTCCAGCTCATGGTAGGGAGTGACAGTGGGTCAGTGGAGCAGGTACCTGCTGTCCTCTCTCAGGATAGAAACATAGAAACATAGAAAATAGGTGCAGGAGCAGGCCATTCGGCCCTTCGAGCCTGCACCACCATTCAATAAGATCATGGCTGATCATTCACCTCAGTACCCCTTTCCTGCTTTCTCCCCATACCCCTTGATCCTTTTAGCCGTAAGGGCCACATCTAACTCCCTCTTGAATATATCCAATGAACTGACATCAACAACTCTCTGCGGTAGAGAATTCCACAGGTTAACAACTCTCTGAGTGAAGAAGTTTCTCCTCATCTCAGTCCTAAATGGCTTACCTCTTATCCTAAGACTGTGTCCCCTGGTTCTGCATCTAACCTGTCCAGTCCCATCAGAATTTTACATGTTTCTGAGATCCCCTCTCATCCTTCTGAACTTCAGTGAATACAGGCCCAGTCGATCCAGTCTCTCCTCATATGTCAGTCCTGCCATCCCGGGAATCAGTCTGGTGAACCTTCGCTGCACTCCCTCAATAGTAAGAATGTCCTTCCTCAGATTAGGAGACCAAAACTGAACATAATATTACAGGTGAGGCCTCACCAAGGCCCTGTACAACTGCAGTAAGACCTCCCTGCTCCCATACGCAAATCCTCTCGCTATGAAGGCCAATATACCATTTGCCTTCTTCACCACCTGCTGTACCTGCATGCCAACTTTCAATGACTGATGTACCATGACACTGAGGTCTCGCTGCATTTCCCCTTTTCCTAATCTGTCGCCATTCAGATAATATTCTGCCTTCGTGTTTTTTCCACCAAGTGGATAACCTCACATTTATCCACATTATACTGGATGACAGCATTCCTAAACCCACCACTGCCACTCCGCCATTGCACTTGTCGCTGCCTATGACCCAGCCAGCCCAGACTGCTGTCGCCCAGCCTGAGGTGGTGCAGCCTACAGCCTGGCCCTCCAGACCCAGAGCTGGTCAAAGGTGTCCTGCAAGGCCACCTGTAGTCTCTGGCACCAATACTCAGCAGCCTGCCACCAGCCCTGAGTCAGAGCAATAGAATAGGAAAAGGGACTGTAAAGATGGGAGTAAAGGGTTTGCATAAGGCTGCTTAGTCAATATTATTGTTATGCACCTATGAGGTTAAAGGTTTTTGATAAATTTATTACTGGAATGTTGCAGGTTTGTTGCTGTCTCTGATTTCAGTTTTGGGGTGTGTTATGGATTGACAAATGAATGGAATGATGGGGACGTGCCTCGAACTTACTGGAAACGAAGTCTGATGAAATGGTCATGGACCGACTGTCCAGAAGTCCGATTCAGTGGTTGCTTCATCCCTCATTCTTCCTCCTCCTCAGGTGGTGCGGCTATTCCTGGTGGCAATGGCTGTGCCCTTATGATGGCCAGGTTGTGCAGCAGACGATGATGAATAGGGACACCCGCTCAGGCGAGTACTGCAGGACTCCTCCCAAGCGGTCAAGGCAGCGGAACCATTGCTTCAACACCCCGATGGTCTGCTCAATGATGTTCCTGGTGGCGGCATGGCTCTCATTATACGAGTGCTGGGACGGAGTGTTGGGGTTGGGGAGGGGAGGCATGAGCCAGGTGGAGAGCGGATAGCCCTTGCCTCTGACCAGCACGCCGTGATGTGGGGGCTGGAAGAGAGCTGGCACACGGGTCTGGTGCAGGATGAAGGCATCGTGGCTGCTGCCAGGATAGCGGGCATTGACAGTGAGGATTCGGCGTGTGTGGTCACACACCAACTGCACAGTGAGTGGCAGCCTCTCCGGTTACGGAATACCTCAGGATTGTGATACGGAGCTCTCAAAGCGATGTGGGTGCAGTCAGTGCCGCCCTGCACCATGGGGAAGGCCGCTATCCTGGCAAAGCCACATGTATGCTCGTGCTGCTTCTCTCTGGTGATGGGGAAGTAGATGTAGTCCCTCCTCCTTCTGTACAGAGCATCTGTGACCTCGCGGATGGAGCAATGGACGGAAAACTGGGAGATGTTGGCGATGTCTCCTGTCACACCCTGGAAGCATCCATTGATGTAGAAATTGAGCGCGATGGTGATTTTAACTGCCAGTGAGAGAGCTATGGTCACCTTAGTCAGTGGCTCGAGGTCTGCTTGCAGGCGGTGGCCAAGCTCTGTGACCAGGTCCTTGCTGAAGTGGAGCCTTCGAACACACAGTGAAACTGATGTAGGAAATGTGTTGCCAGAATACCCTGGGATGGTAAGGCCTCCTGTTATGAGCCCTGTTGGCCCTCCTCCCTCTGCCCACATTTTGCACTCATTCGCTGAGCCCCAGTTGCCTCCGATGTTGACGCTGGAGGGCGAGGTCTAGTGCCAGCACAGCCATGAAAGGACCTAAATACCGCAGTTTCAAATCTCTCCTCAATGAAACTTAAGAATTGTTGTGAGCCAGAACATTTGTTAAACTCAAATCGGTCAAAAGGTTCAAATCAGTCATATCGCCTGTTTGCCCATGTGAAAGTAACAAGGCAGTATTGTTGACCGACGAAAACTAACCCGGATGTTGACGCCTTTAAATAGCGACATCCAACTGAAAGCCGCCTCCTCTTGCTGCTGGTGTTAACGGCAGACACACAAACAGGGGGCGAGAGGCAATTTAGCATCCGGGGCGCAGTGCACGGCGATGACGTCACGATCTTCGGCCGCAGGAGATCGGGGCACGATGTCTTACCGCCGCCTTAAAACTCCCGCTGCATTTAGCGGGAGTCGTTGATCTCTCTGCGACCTGTCACAGAGCCATTTGTGCCTGTTACCGCCCCCTGGAGGCACTCACGGGAGGTTCAGACGAGCTCCATTTCTCCTCCTAAATTTGACAACTGGGAGCAACAGCTGAAAGACCGGAATTAGACCGGAATGTTTTGTGTGACTGCATTGGGAGCTTATAACATTGAAGTTATCAAGGTATTGAGCTTAGCTCATCAGTAACCTCATTGTTATTATGTGATTCTGACTTGAACTTACAGTATCCAAGCACCCCCAGGGCTATGTTACAGTGTTTTTTTTACAGAGTTACTAGTTTACACAGATGTATGGATATAAAGAATAGAAAGATAAGAATCTTTGGCAAGAGGAAACACTGTTTGGTTGAAAAGTCTGTCCCTACCTCCCTGCCATCTTGACATATCCCAACATTCCTGCTTTTTCCACATTGCCATCAGAAATGTTAGCAAACATATACATAAATAATCACATTCAGTCTTCAATTTAGTCAAATGGGTATGGGATATAAAGTGCACAAGGGTTTGTGAAATGAAGGTTTGATCAGATAAAGGCAATTTGGTTGAGTGAGATCATGTTGCAATTGTTTACTAAATAGGAACTTCAATCTGAGACTTATTTCAAAACAAAATAATATTGCATTGCCTTCAATTGTCGAGAATCTTGGCACACTTTGTTCTTGCTCTGAAGACGAATGCCAAAAATGATTCATCAGTTCAGATTTCCTCATTGTGGAGGAGTGTGGACTGTTAGTTGCCTGTTCAACTGTTCTTCATAGTCTTCAATTGTCGCTAGTATTTCACCATCATACATGCCAACCTAAAGGGCTCAATTTTCCCCAATGCTGTTTTTTGGCGTATTGCCAGAGTTACCCTCTTTTTTTCTTGGCCCCAACTACTCCAAAAAAAGTAGCAAGTTTTCCCACTCCATTTTTTGAATTGCCGCTGTGCAGCCTGTCCTGTAGTTTTGGGGGTGGAGTCTAACGTCCGCGCCGAGAAAACGATACCCCCCTTTCTGCGCATGTGCGAAAAAAAAGGACGTTTTTGACATGATGGAACATCAGGCAGGCCATGCATGGCAAACATGGCCCGCAGGCTTTCAATGGTGGCAGCGGATGTGCTTGCCAAAATGATCTCAAATTCAATCCATTTGGAGTACACATCTACAACCACAAGGAACATTTTTCCCAAGAACGGGCCTGCATAGCTGACATGGACCCTGGACCACAGTTTGGAGAGCCAGGACCATATACTTAGTGGTGCCTCCCTGGATGTATTGCTTAACTGAGAACATGTGTTACATTTGTGCACAGAGGACTCTAAGTCTGCATCGATACCGGGCCACCACACATGGGATCTGGCTATCGCTTTCATCATTACAATGCCTGGGTGGGTGCTGTGGAGGTCACTAATGAAAGTTTCCCTGCTGTTGGAGTGGATTTTTGGACATAGCAAAGCATGATGGGGTAAGCCAACTATCTGCCTTTCCACTAAATGAATTTTGTCCCAAGAAGCCTATCTGCTGTCCCTAATATGAATTCTGCAGCAACAAGTGACTCCTGGCCAGGTGCAGACCACTGTTTCATAGAAAGCTTTGCAACAGAATAAATAACCACAAAAGAAGATACAGAGGAAGGGCCCCGAAACTCGCACCATGCTATCAGGGTTCACTAGGACTAAAAAGTTGTATGTAAATGAATTGTGTTACCATATGGATTGATTGGTTGTATGTAAATGAATTTAAATGATTGTATTCAGTCCCCCTGTAAACTGCTTATAACCCCGCGGCACAAGGCACTCGGGGAGATCGCGGGATCTCAACTCTTCTCACAGAGCTCTGTTAGCAATAAAGTTGTCTCTCTTACTTTACCAGAGTCTATGTGAATTTATTTTCATTAACAAATTGGCGTAGTCGGCAGGATACCGCGGAGCTGGATAGTCGTATGACCCAGTAGAACAGGACAGTAGTCAATTTCTGACCACCCAGAAATTATACTGGGGGAAGCGGCTGGCCGGCGAAGTGATATCAAACGAATAAAATAGATTAAGTGAGGAAAGAAACATAACTTGATAGTATGTGATCGTATGTGATAAGAGTTAAGAAATTCAGACTGTAGTGGCGTACAACGCAGACTGAAAGTAAAGTAATTCGTGATGCGGGGGTTGATTATTTTAGTCCAATGTTCATAGAAGGTGATATAGAAATCGGTGCGGAAGGGAGCTGATCACTCCAACCAAGAGCAGGACTCCGGTGGTAAGGAAACACGTTAATCTTCACGAGCAAGATAAGAGGTCTCTGCGAGGTGAATCGTGGCCGTGAGTATTTAAGTTCGGAAATTCCATAAACTAGAGAGGAATACAGGAATATAGAGTAAACATCTTCAATGGCAGGTAAGGAAACGGACGTAAAATGTGGACCACCCGGGTCCCTAATTAACTCTTACATGACCGATCGACAAGTCTTAATTAAAAAATTGCAGAAACACGGCTGGGATGTATCCCAGACATTAGAACAACAATGAAATTGGATATCAAAGCAAAAGAAAGATAAAACCAAAAAGGCCAGAGTATTACTCGCACATCAGTTAGCAGGACTAATTGAGCAAGTAAAGGACGTTGGAGAGAAAAGGGAAGAGAAAAGTAAACAATTAAGTCAGGCACAAGGAAAATGTAGAGAATGAGAAAAGAAATGCCTGGCGTTAGAACAACAGATTCAGAACCGCTCCCAATGGGGGGGAGAAACAGCCTCACTGCCCCCTTACGAAGATTACCAAGGTGAGGCAACAGCCCCGGGTCAGGAAGATCTAGAAACCTTCCCGGCGGCGCCAGTCACCAGGGGAGGAACTGCAGCGAATCCCACTGTAACCTATAAACCATTTACCCCCGGCGAGAGACAGCAGATACTGGCATCCCTGGGCAAATTACAACCCCGGTGTGCGAATACCAAATTCTGGGCAGAGCTGGATACAGTTTGGGTGGGCCACCAACTACACTTTAGGTAATGACCCGACTAATTGGAGCAAAATTACTACAACCAAACAACAAAAGGGGGAAGGAGCCTCCGAGTATGGGGAACGATTATTCCAGATATATCAAGAATGGTCTGGACAGGGAAACCCGGGCCGCGGCGATCGAGCATTTATCCAGGCATTGAAGGACGGACTATCTGCTGCACACCAGACCATTATAAAAATGGGAGTAATTGTAACCCAGGATTATGATGAACTGGTCGAGTGGGCTAGTGGCGTCCAGGGAGGGGGCGATGAAAAATCCCAAACAAAGATAAAACAAGAAAAGGTTTTTGCAGCAGGGACGGGGGTAGGACAGAAAAAGGGGACATGCCATAACTGCGGGAAGGTGGGTCACTTTGCCAAAGAATGTAAGGGGAAACGCATGGAAAAACAATGCACATATTGCGGCAAAAAGGAACATTTAGACGCGACCAGCTATAGTAAAAATGGGTATCCTAACAAAGCGATAGTCAGATCCCATGTGTGGTGGCCCGGTATCGATGCAGACTTAGAGTCCTCTGTGCACAAATGTAACACATGTTCTCAGTTAAGCAATGCATCCAGGGAGGCGCCACTAAGTTTATGGTCCTGGCTCTCCAAACTGTGGTCCAGGGTCCATGTCAGCTATGCAGGCCCGTTCTTGGGAAAAATGTTCCTTGTGGTTGTAGATGTGTACTCCAAATGGATTGAATTTGAGATCATTTTGGCAAGCACATCCGCTGCCGCCATTGAAAACCTGCGGGCCATGTTTGCCATGCAGACATGGACCCTATTAAGGTCCCTGGACCATCTCATAAACCACACCGGCAATACCCTATAAGACCCGAAGCCAGAACAGCAGTTGTAGAAACAGTAAAGGGACTAGTGGAAAAAGGTATCTTAAGAGAAACTATTAGCACCACTAACTCCCCAACATGGCCAGTAGGGAAGCCAGATGGGAGTTATAGACTAACCATTGACTACACTGCCCTTAATAAGGTCACCCCCAAACTATACCCGATAGTGGCCAGTCCCTCCACAATCCTTAATGGATTATTCCCTGAACATAAAATCTTTACAGTCCTGGACATAGCCAGTGGCTTCTGGGCACTTCCCCTCGACCCAGAATCACAAGAGAAATTCGCCTTCACGGTGGAGGATAAACAATATACTTGGACCCGATTACCACAAGGGTTCCATAATAGTCCTGTCATATTCCACTGAGTCATGAGCGACGTACTAAAACAAATAGAAGTACCGGTAGGAAATAGTATTTTACAATATGTCGACGACATATTAACAGCTTCAGAAACCAAGGAGGGACATCAGGCAACCCTATACCTGGTGTTACGAGCTTTGCAGACGGCAGGCCTTAAGGTCAACCCCAAGAAAGCCCAGGTAGGGAAAACCCAAGTCCTGTACCTAGGGTACTGCCTTTCAAAGGGGTTGAAAGAAATGCCCTCGGATAGGAAAAAGGCTGTCAAGGACATGCCTAGACCAGTAACGGTAAGGGGGGTGAGGAAGGTACTGGGTCTCTTTAATTACAGCCGGAACTTTATCCCTGAGTTTGCAAAGATTGCCGAGCCTATACAAAGACTAGTAAAGGGAGGAAAACCGGCCCTAGACCTTATAGAGTGGGGCCCTGAACAAGAACAGGCATATAGTAAACTCAAGTCAGAGCTAATCTCCGCACCTGGATTGGGACTGCCTGACATGGGTAAAGATTTCCACATCCACTGTACCAATGAAGATGGGTTCTATACGGCCGTGGTCACCCAAGATCACGGGGATAAAAGGAGACCTATAGCCTATTACTCCACCGCCGAAGGTCCGGTGGTGACCGGATTATCCAGATGTATAGCTGCACTAGACTGCGCAGCTTGGGCAGTAGAAATAAGCGAGCCCGTGGTAATGACCAGAAACATCATTCTCCACACCAAACACACGTTGGTAAAAATGTTAAACACAGGAAAACTGAGAACCGTTTCTAATATGAGATGGGCAAAGTGGGAAGCAGTCCTCTTGCCACCCAACAAAGCAGTAACTATAATTAGAGATGTAGGGGAAAACCCCGTGGAGGGCATAGTGCAAGAGGGAGAGCCCCACGATTGAGGGGACGTGGATATGGACATGGAAGAGGATAGAATAAAAGACACGCCCCTTCAAACCGCAGAACAAATCTTGTTTGTGGACGGCTCGCGAAAATAGGTAGAGGGACTACCTCGTAGCGGATGGGCTGTAGTTAACCAGGATCTAGAGACAGTCGAATCAGGGCGAATTAGTGGGGGCAGAATTGGTAGCCCTCACCTGGGCACTGGAACTATCCGAGGGTAAGATCGTTAATATCTATACGGACAGTAGATATGCATTCGGGGTAGGACACGATTATATGACAGCATGGGAGAGGAGGGGTTTTATCACAAATCGCGGACATCCCATAAAACACCAGCTGAGAATAGAAGCTCTCTTAGCAGCCAGTAATAAACCAAAACAGGTAGCGGTCATTAAAATGAAAGCCCACCAAAGGGAACCGGACCGAACCAGTCCAGATTGGCTGAGTCACCAGGGAAATCAAGCTGTGGACTTAGCTGCACAAGAGGCATTAGAACAAGAGGAGTGTGAGGAAGCCTCAGTCAGCGCCGCTGGGGTCTGAGACGAACAGATAAGTATCGAGAAACTACACCAGGACACTTCTGAGGAAGAAAGGGGTATGTGGACAAAGCAGGGCGCAACGCAAGGGAAGGATAACGTTTGGAGACGAAACGACAAGGTAATGGTGCCTGAATGCTTACAGAATACCTTATTGGAGTTGCACCATGGCCTGTCCCATTCGGGATGAGAGGCCATGACCGGGAGTCTTGGGAGAGATTGGTGGTGGAAGGGGATGGGGAGAGATATTGCCAAACATTGCCATCGATGCGTTACGTGCGCACAATATAATCCAGGCAGGCCCATTAAAATTAAAATGGGACACCAGCCCCGTCCACGGGGGCCATGGGAACATTTACAAATTGATTTCACAGGTCCTTTGCCCCCATCCCATGGAAAAAGATATTGCCTAGTGATTATAGATCAATTTACCCGGTGGGTGGAAGCTTTCCCCACACGTGATTGCACTGCCTCAACAGTGGCAAGGATATTGACCGAGCAGGTGATTCCCCGATGGGGAGTGCCTCAACAGTGGCAAGGATATTGACCGAGCAGGTGATTCCCCGATGGGGAGTGCCTCAACAGTGGCAAGGATATTGACCGAGCAGGTGATTCCCCGATGGGGAGTGCCTCAACAGTGGCAAGGGTATTGACCGAGCCGGTGATTCCCCGATGGGGAGTGCCTCAACAGTGGCAAGGATATTGACCGAGCAGGTGATTCCCCAATGGGGAGTGCCTCAACAGTGGCAAGGATATTGACCGAGCAGGTGATTCCCCGATGGGGAGTGCCTCAACAGTGGCAAGGATATTGACCGAGCAGGTGATTCCCCGATGGGGAGTGCCTCTTCAGATAGATTCCGACAGGCACCCACTTCACCGGGAAAATTGTAAAAACAGTATGCCAGCTGATGGGCATAAAACAAAAATTCCACATCCCCTACCACCCGCAGAGTTCTGGAATGGGAGAACGCATGAACCGTACCCTTAAGAACGCCCTGGCAAAGGCCATGCAAACGTCAAGAAGAACGTGGACAGAAGTATTACCTATTTTATTAATGAAGTTTAGAGCCATGGTAAACCGGACAACCGAATTAACCCCTTATGAACTAATAACAGGAAGGGCGATGCAATTACCAGAAAGCATCATAACAGGTGGGGCCGACGTAGGCCCATTAAAAGACAAAATTAAACGGTATGTTTTGGAACTAAGCACTCAACTCAAAGGGATGCGTAAATGAGTAAGAGACAATCAGGAAGAGAGAGACGCTCAGAAAGAGCTTGAAAGGCTCCCTGACATCCCGATAGCGGGACGTCGCATCATGGTAAAAACATTACCTGAAAAACCAGGGTTTGCACCAAAATGGAATGACCCATATGAGGTCATAATCAGTGGAGACACCTGTGCCTGTCTGGACATAAGAGGGAAGAGTGTATGGAAACATTGGACCCAGTTGAAATTGTACAAAGAAACTAATGAGTAAACATAAGACATGTGATTCACGATAATGTAACCAGGATACTTGTTTATGCACCCCGAACAGGTGACGACTGCAAGCAAGTCCAAATTACGGCTACTGCTAATGTGTAAATATTGTATTGTTTGAGTGTAACAAACATGTCTCAGATAGCGTATATAATCGGGTTACTCTATGTTGTCACGGTTGTAAAGCTAATAGGATTAGAAGATAACTTGTTTTTCAAGACCCATATACGTTTACACAGCAATCGAACCGTGTGTTACCCACTAGCCCAATCAGTAGAGGCCCTGTTCGTGGCCACCCCTGGGTAGACCCCCCGTGACGTATATACGGCGGATATCTCGGACGCACCCTGTGAGGGACAAACGGGCGAATATAGAAGGGGTATACAGGGAAGATGCGTGGAATTAATAAATCCCACAGATCCTGTGTGCAGGGGGTCCCGGGGAAAGGACGAAACAGTATGCTCAGACAATGCAAGCTACCCGCTTTGCTTCTCGGGGCAAGGATGGGGGTGTGCATATGCCCTGGTCCCTGAGAACGCCACCTGTGTGCAGACGCAGTGTGCCTGTCAGCACTGTCGAGTGCATAGAGGCCAGTTTACTTGCACCTGTAATGAGCAAAGATGCCTGAACGTGACCGCAGGGAGGCAATTTATCTGCGGTCAGTGCAACGGAACTCATGTCAGCTCAGAAACATGGGCATACCCGTTTGATGCTTACCAATTGGTAGGATCGGGCTCAAATTCCAGGGAACCGAGCAATTGGTGGTATAAGCAGTTCACGAGTATTAGCAACACCGATGTAAAGTGTTATAGAGCGAAGGAGGGATTCGTGTTCTTCCTCAATGGCACCTTCAAGACAGCAACACCGACCCTCCCGGTCCTCTTTGCAGTAGGACCACTCACTGTTTCATGCCCCCAAGGGGGCATACCCGGAGAAGGATACTAACACGGGACATCAGCAAGGAGTTCTGTGCCGATTGGGAGGATCCTATCACGCTGGGATCATCACTCGGCTACGGGTTCCTCGGGGCCCTGTCTGTGGGGTAATCAGCGGGGGTAATTAGTGCCAAAAATAGGAACTATCTTATTTGTGGATTAACTATTCTGGGAAACAGCACATCTAAGGGATTGGATGCCATTAACCGGGAGCTGTCTGAATTAAGATTGTATACGCAGCAGACCCGTTATGCCATGGATTACCAATTGGCCCAACAGGGGGGAGTATACACAATAATAGGAGACAAATGTATAACGCATGTTACGGATGAATCATATAATATCACCCAAGCCATTGATGCCATAAGAAAGCAGCTTGACTGGCTATTAGGGGGATCCTGGGGGTCCTATTTAACGCATGGAGTAGTAATTCTTGTTTTAATAATAATTACTTGTTGCTTGATTATCGGATGTTTTAATATCTGCTGTAAAGTCATGATGGCCCGAATAGTGCCGGTTGCCAGCGTGATCACCGGAAAAGAACATCTGATGGGAACACCCGGAGACGCCGAGGAAGACAGAGCGGATGGCGCAGGCACAGACCACTACCTATGAAGGGTAGGCTACTTGCCTCGAAGGTAGGCACTGAGCCACCTTCATTGTGGTCACCTGGATTTCGTGACCATCCTCCAGGACCAACAAGGGGAACTGTTGGAGTGGATTTTCAGACATAGCAAAGCATGATGGGGTAAGCCAACTATCTGCCTTTCCACGAAATGAACTTTGCACCAAGAAGCCTATCTGCTGTCTCTGATATGAACTCTGCAGCAACAAGTGACTCCTGGCCAGGTGCAGGCCACTGTTTCATCGAAAGCTTTGCAACAGAATAACTAACCACAAAAGAAGATACAGAGGAAGGGTCCCCAAACTCGCGCCATGCTATCAGGTTTCACTAGGACTAAAAAGTTGTATGTAAATGAATTGCGTTGTCATATGGATTGATTGGTTGTATGTAAATGAATTTAAATGATTGTATTCTGCTCAATTAGTCCTGCTAACTGATGTACTAGTAATACTCTGGCCTTTTTGGTTTTATTTTTCTTTTGTTTTGACATCCAATTTCGTTGTTGTTCTAATGTGTGGGATACATCCCAGCCGTCTTTCTGCAATTTTTTAATTAAGACTTGTCGATCGGTCATGTAAGAGTTAATTAGGGACCCGGGCGGTCCACATTTTACGTCCGTTTCCTTACCTGTCATTGAAGATGTTTACTCGATGTTCCTGTATTCCCCTCTAGTTTATGGAATTTCCGAACTTAAATACTCACGGCCACGATTCACCTCGCAGAGACCTCTTATCTTGCTCATGAAGATTAACGTGTTTCCTTACCACCGGAGTCCTGCTCTTGGTTGGAGTGATCAGCTCCCTTCCGCACCGATTTCTATATCACCTTCTATGAACATTGGACTAAAATAATCAACCCCCGCATCACTAATTACTTTACTTTCAGTCTGCGTTGTATGCCACTACAGTCTGAATTTCTTAACTCTTATCACATACTATCACATACTATCAAGTTATGTTTCTTTCCTCACTTAATCTATTTTATTCGTTTGATATCACTTCGCCGGCCAGCCGTTTCCCCCAGTATAATTTCTGGGTGGTCAGAAATTGACTACTGTCCCGTTCTACTGGGTCATACGACTATCCAGCTCCGCGGTATCCTGCCGACTACGCCAATTTGTTAATGAAAATAAATTCACATAGACTCTGGTAAAGAGAGACAACTTTATTGCTAACAGAGCTCTGGGAGAAGAGTTGTGATCCCGCGATCTGCGAACACCTTCTCCCCGAGAGCCTTGTGCCGCGGGGTTATAAGCAGTTTACAGGGGGCGGAATACAATCATTTAAATTCATTTACATACAACCAATCAATCTATATGGCAACACAATTCATTTACATACAACTTTTTAGTCCTAGTGAACCCTGATAGCATGGTGCGAGTTTGGGGACCCTTCCTCTGTATCTTCTTTTGTGGTTCGTTATTCTGTTGCAAAGCTTTCTATGAAAAAGTGTCCTGCACCTGGCCAGGAGTCACTTGTTGCTGCAGAGTTCATATCAGGGACAGCAGACAGGCTTCTTGGTGCAAAGTTCATTTAGTGGTGGCTTACCCCATCCTGCTTTGCTATGTCCGAAAATCCACTCCAACACAAACGCTTACATGGATCATACAACACAAGCAATTTGTTTGAGCATAACAGTTTCCTGCTTTCTCAAAGGCATTTTCTTGGCTTTTACCCCATACCCATTCATCTCCTTTACGCAGTAAAGAGTGCAGTGCTTCTAACAGTTTGCTAAGACTCAGTAAGAAGTTACCAAAGTAGTTCAGGAATCCTAGAAACGACCGCAGCTCCGTCACGTTCTGTGGTCTCAATGTGTTCTTGATTGCCTCCGTCTTCGAATCGGTGGGCCTGATGCCGTCTGCCACGATTCTTCTCCCCAGGAACTCCACTTCAGGTGCCAGGAAAACACACTTCGAGCATTTTAACCTGAGCCCCACATGATTAAGTCGACTAAGAACCTCCTCCAGGTTCTGCAGATGCAAGACGGTGTCCTGACCTGTAACCAAGATGTCGTCCTGGAAGACCACGGTGCGCGGGACCAACTTCAGCAAGCTTTCCATGGTCCTCTGGAATATCGCCACAGCTGATCGAATCTCAAACGGGCATCTGTTGTAAATGAAGAGATCTTTGTGCATGTTGATGCAGGTGAAGCCCTTCGATGATTCCTCCAGCTCCTGCGTCATGTAGGTCAAGATCAAATCCATCTTCATGAATGTTCTTCCTCCCACCAGAGGCGCAAATAGGTCATCTCCTTTGGTAGTGGGTATTGATCCTGCAGGGAGAAGTGATTGATAGTTACTTTGTAATCACCACAGATTCTGACGGTGCCATCTTTCTTGAGGACTGGAACAATCAGACTGGCACACTCATTGAATTCGATCGGCGAAATGATGCCCTCTCGTTGCAGCCGGTCCAGCTCGATCTGCATCCTCTGCCTCATCATGTACGGTACTGCTCTCGCCTTGTGATGGATGGGTTGCGTACCCGGAATCAAATGGATCTGCCCTTTGCTCCTTGGAACTTCCCGCTACCCGGTTCGAACAGCGAGGAGAACTTGTTTAAGACCTAGGCACATGAAGTGTCGTCGACGGACGAGAGCGCTCGGACATCGTCCCAGTTCCAGTGTATCTTTCCCAACCAGCTCCTGCCGAACAGTGTGGGGCCATCGCCCGGTACCACCCAGAGTGGTAATTTCTGCACCGCTCCATCGTAGGAGACCTTTATGGTAGCACTGCTGATTGAAATCTGTTCCTTGAGGCCTTGCTGCACCACAATTTATCGAAAGTCTTTATGCTCATTATGAACTGGCCCGTGTCCAGCTTCATCGACACCGGGAGTCCATTTAATTCAACCTTCAGCATTATCGGGGGACACTTTGTGGTAAATGTGTGCACCCCATATACCTCTGCCTCCTCAGTCTGAGGCTCTGGTTCACCATGCTCCCCCATGGATCTGTCCTCTTCTGCAACATGGTGGTTTGCAGGATTAGCAGGGTTTGCAACTCGCCTGCACATACATTGGAGGTGTCCCATTGTTCCACAGCCCTTGCAAACGTATTCTTTGAAGTGGCATGAATGGAAACAATGCTCACCTCCGCAGCACCAACAAGGTGTTAATGGTCTAGCATTTACCACCCTTGATGGTGGACTCTGAGACATCTGCAGACGTGCAGCTGTAGGCATGTGAGTCCTGCCCTGTATGTTACGATTCAAAAACAACATTACTTTGTTCACAGTACTTGCAACAGCACTCGTGTGCTGAGAGATTTGCTTAGTATTGTCACTGGTGGCAATGAACGCCTGGGCTATCGCTATGGCTTTAATCAAGGTTGGGGTTTCTACAGTCAAAAGTTTGTGAAGTATTACTTCATGGCCAATGCCAAGTACAAAGAAGTCCCTGAGCATGAGCTCCAAGTGTCCTGCAAGGTGCCTTAGCTCGCCACTTCCTGGTCTTCAGACCTCTTGTACATGTAGAACCGGTACCTCGCCATCAGAACGCTTTCCTTCGGTTTTCGATGCTCCTGGACTAGTGTGCACAAATCATCGTATGACTTCTCTGTGGGTTTCACTGGAGCGAGCAGATTTTTCATGAGGCCATACGCTGGTGCCCCGCAAACGGTGAGGAGGATCGCTCTTCATTTGGCAGCGTTCGTTTCTCCTTCCAGCTCGTTGGCCGTGAAGTATTGATCGAGTCATTCCACGAAGATTTCCCAATAATCTCACTCCGAAAATTTCTCCAGGATGCCCACGGTTCTCTGCATTGTTGCGGTGGGGTTAATTATCTGTATCTCGTCGCTAGTTGTTAAGTCTTGCATGAAGAATATGACCAGATACTGTGAGCTCAAAGTAACGTGTGACCGTAATCCTTTATTCAGGTCTCCAAAGTCCCTCTCCAGCCTGTGAGGCCTCCTTAAGTATAGGTGCTCCCAAGGGATTGTGTATATACACAATAGAGACACAGAATAGTCAAAATATATACATAATATATGCACAATATATACACAATATAGACAATAGCATAATCCACAAGACATAACAATGCATCTCCCATGACATACAAATTGGACACTGTAAACTCGAATGTGCCCCCCGCCCCGCGAACTTCTCCAATCATTCATTTGGCAGAACTGGAGAAGACTCTGCTCAGACAGAGTTAATGAGAAATTGAGAAGCTGGTTTATTTCTCAAAATACATGACTGAATAAAGGTAACAATTCCAGACTTTTAAAAACTTCTCCTAGTCTTCTTTTTCTCAGGCAGTCCCTCGTATCGAGGATGACTTGCTCCCACGCCAAAAAATGGATGAGTTGACAGGTGTTTCAATGAAGGACTTGATATTCCAGGTCCCGAAATACATGTTGAAGGGTGGAAGATGCCTGTGCGTGGATTTTTTTAACGTGTGGTGACCGTTGCACACCAGCCACCTCACGGGGCTTGACAGAGCGAGGTCTTGGTCCAGTGGCAAGGGTTAAACAGGACGACTGGAGACCAGCTCTGCTGCATGGACCCAGTGCGCACACATATCGCAGTGTGGGCTGGCCCGTGCTGACCCTGGGCCCTCGCCTCTCCTGGGCCCTGGTCATGTCACTCTACAATCTCTCGCTGCTCCTGCTGTACCTGGCCACGCCCCAAATAAATAGTGACATCCAATCCAATCGCCCTCTTCACAGCCGTCGCCCTCAAGGACTGGCTCGTGCTGCTCTTCCCACCCACCCTTTCCCTCAACCACAGTCTGTCCCACCTGTGACAGAGACTGTAATTCCCGTATTGGACTGTTCAGTCACCTGAGAACTCACTTTTAGAGTGGAAGCAAGTCTTCCTCGATTCCGAGGGACTGCCTATGATGATGATGTTGACCTTGCAGTGTTCCTTTTACAGCCCAGACCTGCCGCTGATGGTTCCCGTAACAGCATAACACCACAGGCATACGACTCTACCCTGAACACTGCACAGAGTATTCACCTTTATTTTATTTCCTTTTGGAAAAAGCTGGGAAAAAGACCTGTTGTGTCTTAATTCCCCGCTGAAGCCAAGACCTGCGTTCTTGCAGCCTGTGTGAGAGCGGACTGACCCAGAACATGGGTTTTAATCACCTGTGTGTTCATTCCCAGCCCAGGAGATGGAAAGCCCCAGCTGGGCACTGATAGAGCTCCTCCCCAGGGTAGGTGTAAACAGTCAGTGAGTCACACAAACTTAACTTTCATGGTCTGAAGCGACTGCTCCTCACAAGCTGCCTAAACCTATTCTGCAACTCTCAACATAACTCAAATGTTGGGGGAAGACTTTCCACTTTGGACGCAATCGCCGATTCTGGAGCAATTTGTCCGGTTTTGGAAAGTGTTTTTCCCCTGAGCTGCAGATTGGTAAATACACAACCTGCACCGAACCAACGGATCCAGCAACGTTTTAAACATATTTTTTTTAATTTGCTTTAATAAATTTTCCATGATGTATTTAAGAGTAGTTAATACTGCTGACAATGGGCTTAACACAAAAATAAACATTTTAAATCAGAGTGTCAATCCACCACCTGTGAGCAACCAGATTTTAAATCACTGAAAATTACTTCAAAAAAATACACAGAACTATGTTCTAGTTATATTGGGGTACATTAGTCAGTTCTACAATAAAATAAAAACAAGTTGTATCAAACCTTTTAAAAGCTGCTTGTTAGTGTCCGTGCGCCCAAAAGTTCCAGCGTAATTTTTGGGGCCTCCTCGAAACTCCGCAAACGAGCGCAATTAGCGGGAACTCGCCACGGTGATTCATTCACCCTGAGGGCGGGGCCAGTGTTGTGGGCGGGGCCAGCTTCCAGCGCAATGTTTTAAAACTCGCAAAAGATCACGGAAACCCGAGTTGCACGGAACATAATTTGCGTTTAACATTCCGCAATCTTTGGCACCGGTTACGCCGATATCACGGGAATTATGCTGAAAAAAAATCAAGTCAACTGGAAACTCCAGGCCAGTATTTTTAAGATATATAAGGTTCCCTGGTGGACCACAGTCAGAAATTCTGAAACATGACATATATGAAGACAAGCCGTTGAGTGAAAGTACAATGGGAAACAGATTTGTCATAACTTTAACTGCAGGCATATCCAACTTTCATCGCAGTGAAAGTTAAACCGAAACAATACAAAACAGAATTGGCTGCAGTGACCAGCTCAGATATTAGTAAGCAGGGTTGTGAATGCTGAAAGCTGGAGATTATTTTCTTGGCTGACTGGCAATTTGGAACGTGTTGTAGTTCTGCCTTTTCAACCAAAAATAATTCCTCCTCAATGGGTTACAGATATTTATAGGGATTTCAGTAAAACTTTACAAGGTCCAGTTCCTTTCCTTGTCAGCTTGACCTCAGGCACATTGGCTTGAGGCCATCGGCCTGACCCCAGACACATCGGCCTGACCTCAGACACATCGGCCGAGAGACTGGATTGTGCCTGCACAGGCTCGATAGGGAGAGCGGCAGGTCTGGTCCGTCAGTCTCATTAGGATGGAGCAGGCGAGCTGACTGTTCAGGTATATATTACAGATATAGAACAGCAATAATCCGATCTGAACCCGCAAGAAATCAGACCAACTGGTCATTCACCTCATTGCTGCGATGTGATTGTTTTGTTTCTATTCATTCCCAGGATGTGGGCGTCACTGACAAGGCCAGCATTTATTACCCATCCCTAATTGCCCTTGAGACAACTGAGTGTCTCGCTGGGCCATTCCAGAGGGCAATTAAGAGTCAACCACATTGCTGTGGGTCTGGAGTCACATAGAGCCCAGACTGGGTAAGGCTGACAGATTGCATTCCCTGAAGGACATCAGTGAACCTGATGGGTTTTTATGATAATCCGGTAGTTTCATGGTCACCTTTACTAACACGAGCTTTTTAATTCCAGATGTATTTAATTGAATTTAAATTCTCCAGCTGCCGTGGTGGGATTTGAACTCACGCCTCCAGACCATTAGTCCATGCCCCTGGATTATTAGCCCAGGAGGCGGGAGCTCGAGGTGCGGGGTGAGGCCTATAAAGGCCCAGCGGCTGTGAGAGACAGCGGCAGATCGGAGGTGGGAGCTCGAGGTGCGGGGTGAAGCCTATAAAGGCGGAGCTTGTGCAGCTCCAGCCGGGAGAAAAAGCAAAAAAGAAGCAGAAGGAAATCAAAAGGTGATGTCACAGTCAAAGGGGTAAGTGACTGGCTGGTGATTGGTGAGCAGCTTTTCTTTTTCTTTTTTATATCAGTAAGTAACCTGTTAACATTGTTGTCGCCAAGTTAAGTGTATCTAAAGGTTAAGAGATGGCAGGAGAGCTCGGTCACATGTTATGCTCCTCCTGTACTATGTGGGAACTCAGGGATATTTCGGTGTTCCTGACGACTACGTGTGCGGGAAGTGTATCCGCCTCCAGCTCCTGACGGACCGCGTTGTGGCCCTGGAGCTGAGGGTGGATTCACTCTGGAGCATCCACGATGCTGAGAATGACGTGAGTAGCACGTGTAGTGAGTTGGTCTTACCGCAGGTGAAGGGTCCTCAGCCAGATAGGGAATGGAAGACCAGCAGGAAGAGCAGTGCAAGGAAGGTAGTGCAGGGGTCCCCTGCGCTCATCCCCCTGCAAAACAGATACACCGTTTTGAGTACTGTTGAGGGGGATGACTCATCAGGGGAGGGCAGCAGCAGCCAAGTTCATGGCACCGTGGCTGGCTCTGCTGCACAGGAGGGCAGGAAAAAGAGTGGGAGAGCGATAGTGATAGGGGATTCAATTGTAAGGGGAATAGATAGGCGTTTCTGCGGCCGCAACCGAGACTCCAGGATGGTATGTTGCCTCCCTGGTGCAAGGGTCAAGGATGTCTCGGAGCGGGTGCAGGACATTCTAAAAAGGGAGGGAGAACAGCCAGTTGTCGTGGTGCACATTGGTACCAACGACATAGGTAAAAAAAGGGATGAGGTCCTACGAGACGAATTTAAGGAGCTAGGAGCCAAAATAAAAAGTAGGACCTCAAAAGTAGTAATCTCAGGATTGCTACCAGTGCCACGTGCTAGTCAGAGTAGGAATCGCAGGATAGTGCAGATGAATATGTGGCTTGAGCAGTGGTGCAGCAGGGAGGGATTCAAATTCCTGGGGCATTAGAACCGGTTCTGGGGGAGGTGGGACCAGCCCAAACCGGATGGTCTGCACCTGGGCAGGACCGGAACCAATGTCCTAGGGGGAGTGTTTGCTAGTGCTGTTGGGGAGGAGTTAAACTAATATGGCAGGGGGATGGGAACCAATGCAGGGAGACAGAGGGAAACAAAATGGAGACAGAAATAAAAGACAGAAAGGAGATGAGTAAAAGTGGAGGGCAGAGAAACCCAAGGCAAAAAACAAAGAGGGCCAATGTACAGCAAAATTCTAAAGGGTCAAAGTGTAATAAAAAGGCAAGCCTGAAAGCTTGGTGCCTCAATGCAAGGAGTATTCGGAACCCAGGAGAGGGCTCTGAGCTAGTTAGAGTGGGTGAGAGCGCAGATGAACAGGACCCCAAGAAAGAATGCAAAAGGCAGGAGGCAACAGAGCAGAGTAGCACTGGGGTAAGTGTAAACCACAAGGTGATAGGAAGGGACAATATGTATGAATATAAAGGGGCTGCAGGAGGGGTCAAAACTTAAAATCATGGTTTAAAAACTAGTATTGAAACACTCTACCTAAACGCACGCAACATTTGAAATAAAGTAAATGAGTTGACGGCACAAATCATTGCAAATGGGTATGAGTTGGTGCCCATTACAGAAACGTGGTTGCAGGGTGGCCAAGACTGGGAATTAAACATACAGGGGTATCTGACAATTCGGAAGGATAGACAAGAAGGGAAAGGAGGTGGGGTAGCTCTGTTAATAAAGGATGATATCAGGGCAGTTGTGAGAGATGATATTGGCTCGAATGAACAAAATGTTGATTCATTGTGGGTGGAGATTAGAGAAAGTAAGGAGAAAAAGTCACTGGTGGGTGTAGTTTATAGGCCCCCAAATAATAACTTCACGGTGGGGCGCACAATAATCAAGGGAATAATAGAGGCATGTGAAAAAGGAACGGCAGTAATCATGGGGGATTTTAACCTACATATCGATTGGTCAAATCAAATCGCACGGGGTAGCCTGGAGGAGGAATTCATAGAATGCATACGGGATTGTTTCTTTGAACAGTATGTTACAGAACCTACAAGGGAGCAAGCTATCTTAGATCTGGTCCTGTGTAATGAGACAGGAATAATAAACGATCTCCTAGTAAAAGATCCTCTCGGAATGAGTGATCACAATATGGTTGAATTTGTAATACAGATTGAGGGTGAGGAAGTAGTGTCTCAAACGAGCGTACTATACTTAAACAAAGGGGACTATAGTGGGATGAGGGCAGAGTTAGCTAAAGTAGACTGGGAACACAGACTAAATGGTGGCACAATTGAGGAACAGTGGAGGACTTTTAAGGAGCTCTTTAATAATGCTCAACAAAAATATATTCCAGTGAAAAAGAAGGGCGGTAAGAGAAAGGATAACCAGCCGTGGATAACCAAGGCAATAAAGGAGAGTATCAAATTAAAAAACAATGCGTATAAGGTGGCCAAGGTTAGTGGGAAACTAGAAGATTGGGAAAATTTTAAACGACAGCAAAGAATGACTAAGAAAGCAATAAAGAAAGGAAAGATAGATTACGAAAGTAAACTTGCGCAAAACATAAAAACAGATAGTAAAAGCTTTTACCGATATATAAAACGAAAAAGAGTGACTAAAGTGAATGTTGGTCCCTTAGAAGATGAGAAGGGGGATTTAATAATGGGAAATGTGGAAATGGCTGAGACCTTAAACAATTATTTTGCTTCGGTCTTCACAGTGGAAGACACAAAAACCATGCCAAAAATTGCTGGTCACAGGAATGTGGGAAGGGAGGACCTTGAGACAATCACCATCACGAGGAGGGTAGTGTTGGACAGGCTAATGGGACTCAAGGTAGACAAGTCCCCTGGTCCTGATGAAATGCATCCCAGGTTATTAAAAGAGATGGCGGAAGTTATAACAGATGCATTCGTTATAATCTACCAAAATTCTCTGGACTCTGGATAGGTACCAGCGGATTGGAGAGCAGCTAATGTAACGCCTCTGTTTAAAAAAGGGGGCAGACAAAAGGCAGGTATCTATAGGCCGGTTAGTTTAACATCTGTAGTGGGGAAAATGCTTGAAACTATCATTAATGAAGAAATAGCGGGACATCTAGATAGGAATAGTGCAATCAAGTAGACGCAACATGGATTCATAAAGGGGAAATCATGTTTAACTAATTTACTGGAATTCTTTGAGGAGATAACGAGCATGGTGGATAGAGGTGTACCGATGGATGTGGTGTATTTAGATTTCCAAAGGGCATTCGATAAGGTGCCACACAAAAGGTTACTGCAGAAGATAAAGGTACGCGGAGTCAGAGGAAATGTATTAGCATGGATCGAGAATTGGCTGGCTAACAGAAAGCAGATAGTCGGGATAAATGGGTCCTTTTCGGGTTAGAAATCGGTGGTTTGTGATGTGCCACAGGGATCGGTGCTGGGACCACAACTGTTTACAATATACATAGATGACCTGGAAGAGGGGACAGAGTGTAGTGCAACAAAATTTGCAGATGCCACAAAGATTATTGGAAAAGCGGGTTTTGTAGAGGACACAGAGAGGCTGCAAAGAGATTTAGATAGGTTAAGCGAATGGGCTAAGGTTTGGCAGATGGAATACAATGTCAGAAAATGTGAGGTCATCCACCTTGGGAAAAAAAACAGTAAAAGGGAATATTATTTGAATGGGGAGAAATTACAACATGCTGCGGTGCAGAGGGACCTGGGGGTCCTTGTGCATGAAACTCTTTTGAGTTTACCTGCGAAAACATAAAACATTAAACGGTGCCACCCGACCTGGGTGACACTCCAGACATTTACAAGGCCCTTTTTTTTTCCCCCCCTTTTTTTGTTTTTTTTTGTGTTTTTCTTTTTTGGTTTTTTTTTGGGCACTAAAATCACAATTTTCCCCAGTGCCCCCTATAAAAGGGAAGGGGGACACTAAAAGCACCGGCAATTAAAACAAATTAAACTTAAAAATGTAAAATCAAATTAAAATTTGGTTGCCGGGCGTGATGATGCACTCCAGTCCCTCCGGTGCCCACCTCTCGCGGAAGGCCGCGAGCGTACCGGTGGACACCGCGTGCTCCATCTCCAAGGACACCCTGGACCGGATGTAAGAGCGGAAGAGAGGCAGGCAGTCAGGTTGAACGACCCCCTCGACCGCCCGCTGCCTGGACCGGCTGATGGCACCCTTGGCCGTGCCCAGGAGCAGTCCTACGAGGAGGCCTTCGGACCTACCCGCTCCCCTCCGCACAGGGTGCCCAAAGATCAGGAGAGTGGGACTGAAGTGCAGCCAGAATTTCAGGAGCAGCCCCTTCAAATAGTGGAACAGGGGCTGCAACCTTGTGCATTCCATAAAAACATGGAACACGGACTCCTCCAGAGCGCAGAAATTGCAGGCGGCCTGGGAGTCCGTGAACCGGCTTAAAAATTTGTTGCACGGCACTGCTCCGTGCACCACCCTCCAGGCCAAGTCCCCGATGAATAGTGGGAGGACCCCTGCGTAGAGTGCCCTCCATCGGGGACCCCCGCCTCCTCCGGACGGCAAGATGGTACGCCATGGCGTGTCCGGACGGCCGGCGAGGATGGCAAAGTTGAGGGTGTGCAGGAGCAGCCCGTACAGGAAACCCCTCCGCGCGGAACTGAAAGGCACGGAGGGGATTTCCCCGAGGCGGCTCAAGTTGTGAGGCGCCGGCCCCCGAGGGAGGTTCCGGGGTTTGGCGCCGATGAGGAATTCCGTCCGGACGGGGCTCAGTTCGGACGGGATCTCCCCACGTGCTTGAGCCTCCTCGATGCACCTAACGGAGTCAGGGCCCAGAGCTGTTTTTAGCGACTCGATGGCATCGGCCGCGTGGCGGACGTTGGCAGAATTTAGGCGCCGCGCCAGCGTGTCTGGCGCCATCCAGCCCGCTCCTCCGCCATCGAGCAGGTCCCTGACCCTGGTCACCTCACCAGCCACAGCCCTCTCTTCCGACCGCCACATAAAACCTCGGCCGTGGAGGTACGGATTCCCGAGCAGCGGCTCCTGCAGGACGGCCGCCACTCCAGCCGGCGGAGAGCTGCGCTTGGTGGAGACTTTGTTCCAGACCCTGATGAGTTCCCTGTAAAAGACAGGCAGCTCCCGGAGGGCGGTCCTGGCACCCCCCAAGTTCACAAACAGGAGCTGCGTGTCATAATTGAGGTCGAGCTGCTGGCGGAAGAAATACCTCGCCAGAGCACACCACCTAGGAGGGGGCTCGACGTAAAGGTATCTCTGCAGGGTCTGAAGACGGAAAGTCGCGAGCTGGGCGCTGACGCACACCAACGACTGACCGCCCTCCTCAAGCGGGAGACTCAGGACCGCGGCAGAGACCCAGTGCTTCCTGTTGTTCCAGAAGAAGTCCACCAGCTTCTTCTGTATCTTGGCGACAAACGCAGGGGGAGGGGTCAAAGTGACCAGCCGGTACCACAACATTGCGGCCACCAGCTGGTTTATGACTAGCGCTCGACCCCTGTAGGACAGCACTCGGAGCAGTCCTGTCCAGCACCCTAGGCGAGCGGCGACCTTGGCCTCCAGCTCCTGCCAGTTCGCCGGCCAGGCTCCCTCGTCGGGGCTAAGGTAGACTCCCAGATAGAGGAGATGGGTCGTGCTCCAGGCAAAAGGCCTGAGCTCCTCCGGCAGGGAGTCCACCCGCCACTGACCCACCAGGAGTCCGGAACATTTCTCCCAGTTGATCCTGGCGGAGGACGCGGCCGAGTAAATCTCCTGGCACTCACGCATCCTCCGCAGGTCAGCGGGATCCTCTACCGCGAGGAGCACGTCATCGGCGTAAGCCGAGAGGACGATCTCCACGCCCGGCCCTTGCAGAGCCAGTCCCGTCAACCTCGTCCGCAAGAGGCGCAGGAAAGGCTCCACGCAAACAGCATCCTTGTGCATGAAACTCTTTTGAGTTCACCTGTGAAAACATAAAAACAATAAACGGTGCCACCCGACCTGGGTGACACTCCAGACATTTTCAAGGCCCTTTTTTTCCACCCTTTTTTTTTTTTTTTGGTTTTTTTTTGTGTTTTTCTTTTTTTTTTTTTGGTTTTTTTTTGGGCACTAAAATCACAATTTTCCCCAGTGCCCCCTATAAAAGGGAAGGGGGACACTAAAAGCACCGGCAATTAAAACAAATTAAACTTTAAAACGTAAAATCAAATTAAAATTTGGTTGCCGGGCGTGATGATGCACTCCAGTCCCTCCGGTGCCCACCTCTCGCGGAAGGCCGCGAGCGTACCGGTGGACACCGCGTGCTCCATCTCCAAGGACACCCTGGACCGGATGTAAGAGCGGAAGAGAGGCAGGCAGTCAGGTTGAACGACCCCCTCGACCGCCCGCTGCCTGGACCGGCTGATGGCACCCTTGGCCGTGCCCAGGAGCAGTCCTACGAGGAGGCCTTCAGACCTACCCGCTCCCCTCCGCACAGGGTGCCCAAAGATCAGGAGAGTGGGACTGAAGTGCAGCCAGAATTTCAGGAGCAGCCCCTTCAAATAGTGGAACAGGGGCTGCAACCTCGTGCATTCAATAAAAACATGGAACACGGACTCCTCCAGACCGCAGAAATTGCAGGCGGCCTGGGAGTCCGTGAACCGGCTTAAAAATTTATTGCACGGCACTGCTCCGTGCACCACCGTCCAGGCCAAGTCCCCGATGAATAGTGGGAGGACCCCTGCGTAGAGTGCCCTCCATCGGGGACCCCCGCCTCCTCCGGACGGCAAGATGGTACGCCATGGCGTGTCCGGACGGCCGGCGAGGATGGCAAAGTTGAGGGTGTGCAGGAGCAGCCCGTACAGGAAACCCCTCCGCGCGGAACTGAAAGGCACGGAGGGGATTTCCCCGAGGCGGCTCAAGTTGTGAGGCGCCGGCCCCCGAGGGAGGTTCCGGGGTTTGGCGCCGATGAGGAATTCCGTCCGGACGGGGGTCAGTTCGGACGGGATCTCCCCACGTGCTTGTGCCTCCTCGATACACCTAACGGAGTCAGGGCCCAGAGCTGTTTTTAGCGACTCGATGGCATCGGCCGCGCGGCGGACGTTGGCAGAATTTAGGCGCCGTGCCAGCGTGACTGGCGCCATCCAGCCCGCTCCTCCGCCATCGAGCAGGTCCCTGACCCTGGTCACCTCACCAGCCACAGCCCTCTCTTCCGACCGCCACATAAAACCTCGGCCGTGGAGGTACGGATTCCCGAGCAGCGGCTCCTGCAGGACGGCCGCCACTCCAGCCGGTGGAGAGCTGCGCTTGGTGGAGACTTTGTTCCAGACCCTGATGAGTTCCCTGTAAAAGACAGGCAGCTCCCGGAGGGCGGTCCTGGCACCCCCCAAGTTCACAAACAGGAGCTGCGTGTCATAATTGAGGTCGAGCTGCTGGCGGAAGAAATACCTCGCCAGAGCACACCACCTAGGAGGGGGCTCGACGTAAAGGTATCTCTGCAGGGTCTGAAGACGGAAAGTCGCGAGCTGGGCGCTGACGCACACCAACGACTGACCGCCCTCCTCAAGCGGGAGACTCAAGACCGCGGCAGAGACCCAGTGCTTCCTGTTGTTCCAGAAGAAGTCCACCAGCTTCTTCTGTATCTTGGCGACAAACGCAGGGGGAGGGGTCAAAGTGACCAGCCGGTACCACAGCATTGCGGCCACCAGCTGGTTTATGACTAGCGCTCGACCCCTGTAGGACAGCACTCGGAGCAGTCCTGTCCAGCGCCCTAGGCGAGCGGCGACCTTGGCCTCCAGCTCCTGCCAGTTCGCCGGCCAGGCTCCCTCGTCGGGGCTAAGGTAGACTCCCAGATAGCGGAGATGGGTCGTGCTCCAGGCAAAAGGCCTGAGCTCCTCCGGCAGGGAGTCCACCCGCCACTGACCCACCAGGAGTCCGGAACATTTCTCCCAGTTGATCCTGGCGGAGGACGCGGCCGAGTAAATCTCCTGGCACTCACGCATCCTCCGCAGGTCAGCGGGATCCTCTACCGCGAGGAGCACGTCATCGGCGTAAGCCGAGAGGACGACCTCCACGCCCGGCCCTTGCAGAGCCAGTCCCGTCAACCTCGTCCGCAAGAGGCGCAGGAAAGGCTCCACGCAAACAGCATCCTTGTGCATGAAATCCCAAAAATTAGTTTGCAGGTGCAGCAGGTAATCAGGAAGGCAAATGGAATGTTGGCCTTCATTGCGAGAGGGATGGAGTACAAAAGCAGGGAGGTCCTGCTGCAACTGTACAGGGTATTGGTGAGGCCACACCTGGAGTACTGTGTGCCGTTTTGCTCACCTTACTTAAGGAAGGATATACTAGCCTTGGAGGGGGTACAGAGACGATTCACTAGGCTGATTCCGGAGATGAGGGGGTTACCTTATGATGATAGATTGAGTAGACTGGTTCTTTACTCGTTAGAGTTCAGAAGGATGAGGGATGATCTTATAGAAACATTTAAAATAATGAAAGGGATAGACAAGATAGAGGCAGAGAGGTTGTTTCCACTGGTCGGGGAGACTAGAACTAGGGGGCACAGCCTCAAAATATGGGGGAGACAATTTAAAACCGAGTTGAGAAGGAATTTCTTCTCCCAGAGGGTTGTGAATCTGTGGAATTCTCTGCCCAAGGAAGCAGTTGAGGCTAGCTCATTGAATGTATTCAAATCACAAATAGATAGATTTTTAACCAATAAGGGAATTAAGGGTTATGGGGAGCGGGCGGGTAAGTGGAGCTGAGTCCATGGCCAGATCAGCCATGATCTTGTTGAATGGCGGAGCAGGCTCAAGGGGCTAGATGGCCTACTCCTGTTCCTAATTCTTATGTTATATGATCTTATAACATAACCACTGTGCTCCCTGTTGTGTTCATACTCTATTTGCTTGTTCCAGCTCACTAGACAGGCATTAGGACCCTGCGGGAACTATTCACACACAGCTGTAAACATTCTGGTTCATTCTGGTTTTGGACACCATTTTTGGAGTTGCTATAAAGGACACAGTTAAGTTATCTTACTCCTGTTTCAGTTCGTCTGTTTATTTATGTACACTACATAATTTGGTGAGGCGGCTGAATCAAATTAACCTCCCTACCTGCCCCCCCACCCTCCGCCTTTCCTCTCCACACCCGGGGTCCCTCCAATTCCATGACCAAGATAGATGAAAAGCTTTTCTACGTACATCACGGTGAGTGGGTTAGACGGTGACAACATAACACCAGCAATCCTTATCCACTGCCTTGGCACTGAAGGCCAATGCATCTTTGGCCAAGTTGAAGACACAGAGTCCAATGACAAAGTGGTAAGCGCCTGAGAGAAATATTTTGGGCAAAAGAAAAGTATCTTGATGGAGAGATACAATTTTCAGCAAAGGGGGCAAGGGAACGGTGAACCAATCAAACAGAACATTATTTCATTAACTGAACCGGCCGCTACGTGTAACTTTGGAGCACTCCCAGAAGAAATGATCAGGGATCAAATTATTGAGAAAACAACGATCGCCCGCATTCGGGAACGCTTGCTAATGGAGGATGAAAAATTGACATTGGACAAAGCAACTAATTTGGCCATCCAAATCGAATCAGTGCTGCACCGATTCCCTGCTTCCCTCTACTCGAAACTCCTTCACGGCAAATGAGCCAAAGGTGGGCAGTGGAAACGTTACAGGGACACCCTTAAAGCCACCCTGATAAAGTGCAACATCCCCACCGACACCTGGGAGTCCCTGGCCAGAGACCGCCCTAAGTGGAGGAAGTGCATCCGGGAGGACACTGAGCACCTCGAGTCTCATCGCCGAGAGAATGCAGAAAACAAGCGCAGGCAGTAGAAGGATCGTGCGGCAAACTAGTCCCACCCACCCCTTCCCTCAACCACTGTCTGTCCCACATGTGACAGAGACTGTGGTTATCGTATTGGACTGTTCAGTCACCTAAGAACTCATGTTAAGAGTGGAAGCAGGACCTCCTCGATTCTGAGGGACTGCCTATGATGATTTCCCTGTGCAGCAGATTGCATCTACAGCCCATGTGCAAGGCATTCGTCCAAAGTGGAAATCATAGCAGAAACCCAGGGCTAGTAATTAGCCATCCACTACGGATCGCGGGCTTAACTTTCACTGCTTTAACTGTGGGGATAAGTCACATTCAGCAAAGAGTCCTAACAGCCCTGCACATGGGAAGAAATGCTCTGCATGTGGTAAAATGAACCATTTTGCTAGTGTCTGTCACTCATCGCAGCATATTCGACATGTGGACAACCCCAATAGTGATAAACCCAATATGGTTTGCACCGTTAGTGACATTTTGCACATCGGTTCAGGCAAATTCAAGGACTGTGATGTAAACATTGACGGCATGCCCATCTGCCTCCTCATTGACCTTGTAGCCAAAGTCTCCATATTCCATATCCAAAACCCACTTTACGCACTGTCAACTGCAGCCCGCAACTTCCACTCTACATGCGTACTCCCACTCCAAAATTGAGGTACTTGGGGCCATATCTGTCCCGATATACCACAAGGATATAACACTGGAGAACTTTCACGAAGGGACGAAGTCTCAAGGGTATTAACCTTTTTGACAAGCTTGGATTCAAAGTTTACGACCCAACGGGCACACCTGTGTACACGGTGAACTTTGACAAGCAGTATCCCTCAATCGTCACAGGGTTTCGAGTGACAACAAATTTCTGCCATCGTCCCCACGTTGACCCTTCCATCAAACCGGTTACACAGCGACTTCACCGTCTCCCATTCGTGGTTCATGACCAAGTCTCCACAGAATTAACGTGACTTGAATCTCAAGGAATCATTGAAAGTATTGTGTTCCTAACACAGATGAGACTGCACACAGGGAGGTTAAAGTAACAGTGACCTCAGTCTTTATTAAGACACTCCAGAGTGAGGAACAGGCCTTAGGGGCCGGCTTATATACAGTGCTCCCAAGGGATGCTGGGATCCCTTGGGACTTCAGGGGATGCGCTCCCTGGTGGCGGAACATGGGAGTGCATGCTTTACAGATACACAACATCACTCCCCCACAAAGTCAAAGTGAAAACTATTTACAAGGTGAGGCGGTCGGGAGCCTTTCTTTCCCTGGTGGGACCGCCTCGGTGCAGATGTCTGTTCTGGTGTGTTGGCTGTGCCCTCGCTGGGCTGGCGTGTTGTTGGCCCCGCAGGGCTGCTGGGTGAGCCTGGCCTTGCTGGACTGTTGGGTGTGATGGGTTCGATTTCCTGGTCCGGGGTGGTGTCGTTGATCCTTTGGGTGTGTGTTGTGGGCTCGAAAAAGGTGGTGCCTGCTGTGGGTTGTTCAGGTCAGTCTGTGAACCGCAGCCTCGTTTGGTCCAGGTGCTTTCTGCAAATTTGTCCATTGTCTAGTTTGACTACAAACACCCTTCTCCCTTCTTTTACTATCACCGTGCCCGCGATCCACTTGGGACCATGTCCATAGTTTAGCACATACAGGGTCATTCAGATCAATTTCCCGTGACACAGTGGCGCGATCATCGTTTACATTTTGTTGCTGCCGCCTGCTCTCTACCTGATCATGCAGGTTGGGGTGAACCAGCGAGAGTCTGGTTTTAAGTGTCCTTTTCATGAGTAGCTCAGCCGGGGGCACCCCTGTGAGTGAGTGGGGTCTCGTGCGGTAGCTGAACAGTACTCGGGACAGGCGGGTTTGGAGTGAGCCTTCTGTGACTTGTTTAAGGCTCTGTTTGATTGTTTGTACTGCCCGCTCTGCCTACCCATTGGAGGCTGGTTTAAACAGGGCCGAGGTGACATCTTTGATCCCATTGCGGATCATAAATTCTTTAAATTCGGCACTGGTGAAACATGGCCCGTTGTCACTGACCAGTATGTCAGGCAGGCCGTGGGTGGCAAACATGGCCCTCAGTCTTTCAATGGTGGCGGTGGCGGTGCTTCCCGACATTATTTCACATTCAATCCATTTTGAAAAAGCATCCACCACCACCAGGAACATTTTACCGAGAAACGGGCCCGCATAGTCGACATGGATCCTCAACCATGATCTGGAGGACCAGGACCACAAACTTAGTGGTGCCTCTCTGGGCGCGTTGCTCAACTGAGCACACACACTGCATTGCCGTACACAGGACTCTAAGTCAGTGTCGATACCGGGCCACCACACGTGGGATCTGGCTATCGCTTTCATCATTACTGTACCCGGGTGTGTGCTGTGGAGATCCGAGATAGAAACATAGAAACATAGAAACATAGAAAATAGGTGCAGGAGTAGGCCATTCGGCCCTTCTAGCCTGCACCGCCATTCAATGAGTTCATGGCTGAACATGCAACTTCAGTACCCCATTCCTGCTTTCTCGCCATACCCCTTGATCCCCCTAGCAGTAAGGACCTCATCTAACTCCTTTTTGAATATATTTAGTGAATTGGCCTCAACAACTTTCTGTGGTAGAGAATTCCACAGGTTCACCACTCTCTGGGTGAAGAAGTTCCTCCGCATCTCGGTCCTAAATGGCTTACCCCTTATCCTTAGACTGTGACCCCTGGTTCTGGACTTCCCCAACATTGGGAACATTCTTCCTGCATCTAACCTGTCTAACCCCGTCAGAATTTTATATGTTTCTATGAGGTCCCCTCTCATTCTTCTGAACTCCAGTGAATACAAGCCCAGTTGATCCAGTCTTTCTTGATAGGTCAGTCCCGCCATCCCGGGAATCAGTCTGGTGAACCTTCGCTGCACTCCCTCAATAGCAAGAATGTCCTTCCTCAGGTTAGGAGACCAAAACTGTACACAATACTCCAGGTGTGGCCTCACCAATGCCCTGTACAACTGTAGCAACACCTCCCTGCCCCTGTACTCAAATCCCCTTGCTATGAAGGCCAACATGCCATTTGCTTTCTTAACCGCCTGCTGCACCTGCATGCCAACCTTCAATGACTGATGTACCATGACACCCAGGTCTCTTTGCACCTCCCCTTTTCCTAATCTGTCACCATTCAGATAATAGTCTGTCTCTCTGTTTTTACCACCAAAGTGGATAACCTCACATTTATCCACATTATACTTCATCTGCCATGCATTTGCCCACTCACCTAACCTATCCAAGTCGCTCTGCAGCCTCACAGCATCCTCCTCGCAGCTCACACTGCCACCCAACTTAGTGTCATCCGCAAATTTGGAGATACTACATTTAATCCCCTCATCTAAATCATTAATGTACAGTGTAAACAGCTGGGGCCCCAGCACAGAACCTTGCGGTACCCCACTAGTCACTGCCTGCCATTCTGAAAAGTACCCATTTACTCCTACTCTTTGCTTCCTGTCTGACAACCAGTTCTCAATCCATGTCAGTACACTACCCCCAATCCCATGTGCTCTAACTTTGCACATCAATCTCTTGTGTGGGACCTTGTCGAACGCCTTCTGAAAGTCCAAATATACCACATCAACTGGTTCTCCCTTATCCACTCTACTGGAAACATCCTCAAAAAATTCCAGAAGATTTGTCAAGCATGATTTCCCTTTCACAAATCCATGCTGACTTGGACCTATCATGTCACCTCTTTCCAAATGCACTGCTATGACATCCTTAATAATTGATTCCATCATTTTACCCACTACCGATGTCAGGCTGACCGGTCTATAATTCCCTGTTTTCTCTCTCCCTCCTTTTTTAAAAAGTGGGGTTACATTGGCTACCCTCCACTCCATAGGAACTGATCCAGAGTCAATGGAATGTTGGAAAATGACTGTCAACGCATCCACTATTTCCAAGGCCACCTCCTTAAGTACTCTGGGATGCAGTCCATCAGGCCCTGGGGATTTATCGGCCTTCAATGCCATCAATTTCCCCAACACAATTTCCCGGCTAATAAGGATTTCCCTCAGTTCCTCCTCCTTACTAGACCCCCCGACCCCTTTTATAACCGGAAGGTTGTTCGTGTCCTCCTTCGTGAATACCGAACCAAAGTACTTGTTCAATTGGTCCGCCATTTCTTTGTTCCCCGTTATGACTTCCCCTGATTCTGACTGCAGGGGACCTACATTTGTCTTTACTAACCTTTTTCTCTTTACATATCTATAGAAACTTTTGCAATCCGTCTTAATGTTCCCTGCAAGCTTCTTCTCATACTCCATTTTCCCTGCCCTAATCAAACCCTTTGTCCTCCTCTGCTGAGTTCTAAATTTCTCCCAGTCCCCAGGTTCGCTGCTATTTCTGGCCAATTTGTATGCCACTTCCTTGGCTTTAATACTATCCCTGATTTCCCTTGATAGCCACGGTTGAGCCACCTTCCCTTTTTTATTTCTATGCCAGACAGGAATGTACAATTGTTGTAGTTCATCCATGCGGTCTCTAAATGTCTGCCATTGCCCATCCACAGTCAACCCCTTAAGTATCATTCGCCAATCCATCTCAGCCAATTCACGCCTCATACCTTCAAAGTTAGCCTTCTTTAAGTTCTGGACCATGGTCTCTGAATTAACTGTTTCATTCTCCATCCTAATGCAGAATTCCACCATATTATGGTCACTCTTCCCCAAGGGGCCTCGCACAACGAGATTGCTAATTAATCCTTTCTCATTACATAACACCCAGTCTAAGATGGCCTCCCCCCTAGTTGGTTCCTCGACATATTGGTCTAAAAAACCATCCCTTATGCACTCCAGAAAATCCTCCTCCACCGTATTGCTTCCAGTTTGGTTAGCCCAATCTATGTGCATATTAAAGTCACCCATTATAACTGCTGCACCTTTATTGCACGCACCCCTAATTTCCTGTTTGATGCCCTCCCCAACATCACTACTACTGTTTGGAGGTCTGTACACAACTCCCACTAACGTTTTTTGCCCTTTGGTGTTCTGCAGCTCTACCCATATAGATTCCACATCATCCAAGCTAATGTCCTTCCTAACTATTGCCTTAATCGCCTCCTTAACCAGCAATGCTACCCCACCTCCTTTTCCTTTTATTCTATCCTTCCTGAATGTTGAATACCCCTGGATGTTGAGTTTCCAGCCCTGCTCATCCTGGAGCCACGTCTCCGTAATCCCTGCCCTTTCTGGGTAGCACTACGCGGTTACCCCACAACAGGCAGTCTGCCTGAATGGACAGCTTGTCCTTTCGCTGCTGGAATGGCTTGATTAGCTCTTGCATTTCAACGGGGATGCTGGCCCAGCTCCCAAGCAATACACAGTTTTTTACTAGGGACAGAAGAGGATCTTGGCTGGTCCAAGTCCTAATCTGGCGGGCCATGACAGGTGATTTATCATTTTCAAATGCTTCCATAACCATCAACAAGTCTGCGGGCTGCGCCATTTCCACCCCCGTGATAGCCGACTGAGAGCATCCGCACAGTTCTCGGTGCTTGGCCTGTGGCGGATGGTATAGTTATACGCTGATAGCATGAGTGACCACCTTTGTATGTGGGCTGAGGCATTAGTATTTATCCACTTGTTTTCAGTGAACAGGGATATGAGGGGCTTGTGATCGGTTTCCAGCTCAAATTTGAGGCCAAACAGGTACTGATGCGTTTTCTTTACCCCGAACACACACACACGCGAATGCCTCTTTCTCAATCATGCTGTAGGCCCTCTTGGCCTTAGACATGCTTCTGGAGGCATAGGCGACAGGTTGCAACTTCCCCGCAATGTTAGCTTGTTGTAATACACACCCGACTCCGTACGACGACGCGTCACATGCTAGCACAAGTCTTTTACACGGGTTATACAATACAAGCAGCTTGTTGGAGCATAAAATGTTTCTGGCTTTCTCAAAAGCAATTACTTGTTTTTTTCCCCATACCCAGTTCTCACCTTTACGCAATAACACATGTAGGGGCTCTAAGAGGGTGCTTAATCCCGGTAGGAAGTTACCAAAATAGTTGAGTCCCAGGAACGACTGCAGCTCCGTGATGTTCTGTGGCCTGGGCGCGTTCCTGATAGCCTCTGTCTTGGCGCCTGTGGGCCGAATGCCGCCCGCTGTGATCTTTCTCCCAAAAAACTCCACCTGTTGCCATGAAGATGCATTTCGACCTCTTCAGCCGCAGCCCTACACGATCCAGTCGCTGAAGGACCTCCTCCAGGTTTTGTAGGTGCTCGGCGGTGTCCCGACCCGTGACCAATATGTCGTCCTGAAAGACCATGTATAGTACCAACTGGAGCAGGCTCTCCATGTTTCTCTGGAAGATCACTGCAGCCGACTGAATTCCAAATGGTCATCTGTTGTAGATGAACAGTCCCTTGTGCGTGTTGATGCAGGTGAGGCCCTTCGAAGACGCCTCCAGCTCCTGCGTCATGTAGGCCGAAGTCAGGTCGAGCTTGGTGAACGTCTTGCCTCCTGCCAGTGTCACAAATAGGTCGTCTGCCTTCAGTAGCGGGTATTGGTCCTGTAGCGAGAAACGATTAATAGTTACTTTATAATCGCTGCAAATCCTGAACGTGCCATCACTTTTGAGTACTGGAACAATCGGGCTGGCCCACTCGCTGAATTCCACTGGGGAGATGATGCCCTCGTGTTGCAGCCTGTCCAGCTCGATTTCCACTATCTCCCTCATCATGTGAGATACCGCTCGCGCCTTGTGGTGAATGGGCCGTGCCTCTGGGACCAAGTGGATCCGCACTTTCGCTCCTGAAAAGTTTCCAATGCGTGGCTCAAAAAGGGAAGGAAATTTGTTAAGAACCTGGGTACATGAGGCCTCATCGACATGTGATAGCGCTCGGATGTCATCCCAGTTCCAGCGGATTTTCCCCAGCCAGCTCCTTCCAAGCAGTGTGGGGCCATCGCCCGGGACAATCCAGAGTGGCAGAGTTCGTGCACCGTGCCCTCGTAGATGACCTTGACCATGGTGCTGCCCAGGACAGTGATAAGCTCTTTGGTGTACATTCTCAGTTTCATGTGGATGGGGCTCAGGGCTGGTCTGAGTGCCTTGCTGCACCACAGTCTCTCAAACATCTTTTTACTCATGATGGATTGGCTAGCGCCAGTGTCCAGTTCCATGGCTACGGGTAAGCCATTCAACTTTACATTTAGCATTATAGATGGACATTTTATCGAAAATGTGTGCACCTCGTGCACTTCAGTATCTGTCTCCTCTCTCTGAGACTCGAAATTGCTTTGATCCACCATGGACCGATCTTCCTCTGCCACGTGGTGGTTAGCAGGTTTTACAGAGCTTGCAGATGAGTTGGAGGTGCCCATTGTTCCACAGCTCTTGCAAACATACCCTTTGAAGCAGCATGAATAGGCTGAATGGAAGCCTCCACAACGTCAACAAGGTGTGAATTGCCTTGCATTCATCCTTTGTTGCGGACTCTGAGTCATCTGGGTCGCCTGAGGCCTGCTGGTGGTTTCTGCCCTGTACATTTCTGCTTGCAACACAGTTCCAGTTAATTTATGAACATTGCTAGCACTTGTGTGCTGAGAGATTTGTTTTGGTGTTATCACTGGTGGACATAAACGCCTGTGCTATCGCAATGGCCTTACTGAGGGTCGGTGTCTCTACCGTCAAAAGTTTTCGTAAGATGGTCTCGTGGCCAATGCCCAGTACAAAAAAGTCTCTGAGCATATGCTCCAGGTGGCCATCAAACTCACATTGTCCTGCAAGTCGCCTTAGCTCGACGACGTAGCTCGCCACTTCCTGACCTCCAGATCGCTGGCACGTGTAGAACCGATACCTCGCCATCAGCATGCTCTCCCTCGGGTTAAGATGCTCTCGAACCAGTGTACACAGCTCCTCATGCAACTTATCTGTGGTTTTCACTGGAGCCAGAAGGTTCTTCATGAGGCTGTAGGTCGGTGCCCCGCAGACTGTGAGGAGGACCACTCTCCTTTTTGCAGCGCTTCCTTCTCCGTCCAGCTCGTTGGCTACAAAGTACTGGTCTAGCCATTTGTCATAGGCTTCCCAGTCCTCACCCTCCGAGAACTTCTCCAGGATGCCCACAGTTTGCTGCATCTTTGCGTTGGATTCGTATTCTCATCGCTAGTTATTGTGTTCCTAACACAGATGAGACTGCACACAGGGAGATTAAAGTAACAGTGACCTCAGTCTTTATTAAGGCACTCCAGAGTGAGGAACAGGCCTTAGGGGCCGGCTTATATATAGTGCTCCCAAGTGATGCTGGGATCCCTTGGGACTTCAGGGATGCGCTCCCTGGTGGCGGAACATGGGAGTGCATGCTCTACAGATATACAACAGAAAACATCGAAGCCTCACCCTGAATCTCGAACTTAGTCATTGCTTGGATTAAAAATGGGGAGATCCGCCTCTGCATCGACCTGAAAGAGGTCAACAAGGCCATCATCCCTGACAAGTACCCTCTTCCTACCATCGACGAACTGTCTTCAGAATTCCACAGCTCAATAGTTTTTTCGAAACTCGACAGGCGCTGCAGTTATCTGCAAATACCCCTAGCAGAGGACCGCAAACCGCTCACGGCTTTCACGACACATGATGGTCTGTATCAATATTGACGCATGCCCTACGGACTATCTTCTGCACCAAGTGCATTTCAGAAGATTGTCACTATGCTAGCAGGCATAGAGGGAGCCCTCAATCTGCTTGACAATATCGTCGTCCATGTTCGGACAATGGAAGAACATGACCGGCGACTTCACGCAGTTATTGCTTCATATAACATTACACTTAATGCCAATAAGTGTACATTCGTTGCTGGAGAACTAAACTTTCTGGGCTACAGAGCCACAGCACAAGTGTCACGCTTGACAACATTGACACAATCCAGCGAATGCAGGAGGCTACCAACATCAAAGAACTTTCATCATTCCTCGGCACTTGCAACTTCTATCTGAAGTTGGTCCCGCACTACACACACATTGCCGAACCACTTCGCAAATTGCTGCGCAAGGACGTCCCGTGGGAATGGACAGGTTCCCAGGCTCAGGCATTCACCACACATCAGGAGAAAATCACATCCCCTCCTATCCTCGCGCACTTTGATCCAATGTCACTACATACGTCACCACGGATGCATCAGGCACTGCCATGGGTGCTGTGCTCTCGCAATGGATTGACGGTCTGGAACGCCCAATCGCCTTCGCCTCTCGCACGCTCTCGTCTGCAGAACGTAAATACTCAACGGGGGAATGCGAAGCAGTCGCTTGCATCTATGCATGTGAACACTGGCACATCTACCTCTGTGGCAGGAAATTTACCCTCTGTACAGATCACCAAACGCTAACTACAACTGGATCTGGGCACAGACAACCCCGAATCAGCTGATGGTCAGATCACCTTCATCAGTATAGCTTTGATGTGCAGTACATCGCTGGCAGTCACAAGCACGTAGCTGACATGCTCAGCCACTCCACACCTGCTTTGGACTCTGGTGCTGACTTATTCACAGATGACGACACATATGTCACGTCGATCATCACTCCATCCATCAGAAATCTTGTCTCCTGTGACAGACTCAAAACCGAATCACAGCGTGATGCTACACTCCAGCACATGTGCCACTTCCTCCAGACTGAGTGGCCTAAGAAAATTCCGGAAGAGCTGAAAAAATTCCACAGACTTTGCGGTTAATTTTCTGTTTGGACCGATGGCTGCCTAACTCGTGGTGATAGAGCAGTAATTCCCAAGTCGCTTCAACAGCGTGTTTTCTCATCGGCACACGATGGACACTCTGGCATTGTCCGCATGAAGCAGAGATGTCGCGATTCAGTATGGTGGCCTGGGATTGACACTCGCATTGAGGAGTTTGTCTCACTGAGCTGACATTTCAACTTGCAAACCTGTTCTGTGATGTTTGCATGTTGAATTGCAGCCATCACTTCAACTTACAAAGTTATGGAACTGAATATTGCGAGTGTATTGACCCACAATGGGGTCTCAGCTGGTGTGTTGGCACCAGAAAAAGCAACAGCTGAATAATGGGCACTATTGTGCGACTGTTGAGAGCAATGCAACAGATACAACATCTCAGATGTGGAAAGAAGTATCACTTAGAAATGTTTAGACCATTTTGCTTTTATCTGGGCAGCAGAAATGATTTATTTTACTCCTGCAGAGAAATACCCGTGAGACTGAGCCGAGTGCTGTAAAATCACAATGAGAAAGTGATATCACTGTGGCTTTGAAATGTGGTCACGTAATATTAATGTACACAATTCCTTTGTCCATTATTTTAACTGGGGTTTTAACCTATTTAATGTAAACAGGTTAAAGTAAGGAGGGAATTTTCATATGTGTCTATCATGCAGCTTAATTTTAAGGCCCAGGTAATTTGTTGTGCCTTGGGTAGGTAGACGACAGGAATAAAATAATTCTGGGAAATTCAAGGTTGCCCCTCCCTCGCAGTTTACAATTATCTAGAGTACAAAAGACCCAGCTCCCAGAGCCATCCTGGTCACTAACGGATATTCCATGTATCTACGGAACTTCGGGATAAGGTGAAACCAGGAAGCAGTCCCCAGTCAGACATTGTGGCGAAGTTGTGTCTATTGTAAGGTTCACAGTTTAGAAAGAGGCTTGTTGGTATATTGTGAATAGCAGACACCTTACACGTTCAATGCCCACCGGAGTGACTGGAGCTCGTGTTTGATATCGCGATCCTAATGTAATGTGGTGTTAGAAGATCAAAAGAGTAATTCTAGAATTCTGGCCAACAAGACTCAGACCTACTTCAGTGTTAATGATCTCAAAGTGAAGACAGACTGTTAAATAGATTTATACATCGGCAGTATGCAGGACAGAGTTCATTCTAGCAGATATACAGGACAGAGGTTGTAAAACTCAGCTGCCAATTGAGATTTTATCAGATACAAGCAAGGGCGCTGAATCAGGGGTTCACTGACCCTGGGGTACACTGACTCTGACCCTAGGGTACACTGACACTGACCCTGGGTACACTGACCCTGGGGTACACTGACACTGACCCTGGGGTACACTGACCCTGGGGTACACTGACCCTGGGGTACAAAGATCCTTGGGTACACTGACACTGACCCTGGGGTACACTGACACTGACCCTGGGGTACACTGACCCTGGGGTACACTGACCCTGGGATACAAAGATCCTGGGGTACACTGACACTGACCCTGGGGTACACTGACACTGACCCTGGGGTACACTAACCCTGGGGTACACTGACACTGACCCTGGGGTACACTGACACTGACCCTGGGGTACACTAACCCTGAGGTAGACTAACCATGGGGTACACTGATCCTGGGGTACACTGGCACTAACCCTGGGGTACACTGACACTGACCCTGGGGTACACTAACCCTGGGGTACACTGACACTGACCCTGGGGTACACTAACCCTGAGGTAGACTAACCATGGGGTACACTGATCCTGGGGTACACTGGCACTAACCCTGGGGTACACTGACCCTGGGGTATACTGACCCTGGGGTACACTGACACTAACCCTGGGGTACACTGATCCTGGGGTACACTGGCACTAACCCTGGGGTACACTGACCCTGGGGTACACTGACCGTGGGGTACACTGACACTAACCCTGGGGTACACTGACACTGACCCTGGGGTACACTAACCCTGAGGTAGACTAACCATGGGGTACACTGATCCTGGGGGTACACTGGCACTAACCCTGGGGTACACTGACCCTGGGGTACACTGACACTAACCCTGGGGTACACTGATCCTGGGGTACACTGGCACTAACCCTGGGGTACACTGACCCTGGGGTACACTAACCCTGAGGTAGACTAACCATGGGGTACACTGATCCTGGGGTACACTGGCACTAACCCTGGGGTACACTGACCCTTGGATACACTGACCCTAGGGTACACTGACACTAACCCTTGGGTACACTGATCCTGCGGTACACTGGCATTAACCCCGGGGTACACTGACCCTGGGGTACACTAACACTAACCCTGGGGTGCACTAACCCTGAGGTACACTGACCCTGGGGTACACTGACACTGACCCTGGGGTACACTGACACTGACACTGACCCTGGGGTACACTGACACTGACCCTGGGATACACTGACACTGACCCTGGGGCTCACTAATCCTGGGGTACACTAACCCTTGGGTACACTGACACTGACTCTGGGGTACACTATCCCTGAGGTAGACTAACCATGGGGTACACTGATCCTGGGGTACACTGGCACTAACCCTGGGGTACACTGACACTAACCCTGGGGTACACTGACCCTGGGGTACACTGACACTGACCCTGGGGTACACTGACACTGACCCTGGGGTACACTAACTCTGAGGTACACTGACTCTGGGTTACACGGACACTGACCCTGAGGTACACTAACCCTGGGGTACACTAACGCTGGGGTACAATGACACTGACCCTGGGGTACAGGGACACTGACTCTGTTAAAGGCGCTATATCAATTCAGGTTTCTGTTACTGTTGTGTAGATACCTGAGACTGGAGCATTTGAAGGTGACAAAGGGTCAAACAGCCGTGATGTGACCAATAAGGTGGCAGATTTCACCCTGATAAGTGCAAGTTCACTGTTTTAAAGCTGTATTTATCCTTGTGTTGAACTAACAGTTCCCTGCAGGAAACCTCCTCTCGTGTCAGCTTGGCTCAGCGATAGCACTCTTGTCCCTGAAGGTTGTAGGTTCAAGTCCCACTTCAAGACATGAGGCTGCTCGACTAGGAGAGGGCTGCAGTGTTTGAGATACACGTTTTCAGATGTGGTGTAGGTAATAGATCCAAGGGTCCTATTCAAAGAGAAGGGGCGTTCTCATGATGTCCTGGCCAGAACTCATCCTTCAAACAACAGCACAAGAACACAATAACTGGACACTTGTCTCCTTACAGTTTGTGGAGTCTTGCTGTGCAGAAACTGACTTGCATTTGCCTACAGTTAAAGGTGCTATAAAAATGCAGGTCAAAGTTCATGTAACAATACTTAATGGCCTCATATTAAATATATATATTATTCTGCCAGTAATTATGAACAATTAAATGTCTGTTTAAAAGCAGAGCACGCGGGAATGCTGTGCAAGTGTGGTTTGCTGGTTAGATTTTCCACACTGGAAGTTGCGCTGATGCTTAAGAATGAGGCAGAGAAAAATAATCCATGTTCAGTGACCACAAAAAATGGTGTGAATAAATCCGGATGATGTATTACCCAGACCTCTGAATTAGTCACAAACATCCAGGTTGGTCCGGCACGTTAGTCAGCATTTACCTGCCAACAAAATCATCGTTTGGAATAGAATGTCAGAAATGTGCAAATGTTATTGGTCCCAGGAGTGGGATTGAGAAACGTACTAAAGTTCACATGTGAACAAACAGCTGAGCCCACAGCATCCATTAACTTTCTGGTGGTTTTGCAAAGTGCTTCAACACTGAGAGAGGACATTTCTTCTCCGTACAGTGCAAGTGGGTGGGAATCAAAGAGAACGACACGTGAATAAAAGTTCAATATTAACTTTCCTTTAGGCTACTGTCTCGGCTCAGATTGTGATTTACCAGGGAACAAAGCATGGGCTGTGGTCAGGCAGCGGCAGGGACAGTTTAATGAAGAGTCCAGGGCAGCAGGATTGGTTTTCCAGGCAACAGTTAGAATGTGGAGCAGCCTCCCTTGGCTACAGATATATCCAGCCCCAGGGCTAATCAGGTATGCTAATGTTATATTTTTCCTGCATGGACTTTAGGAATTCCTTCTGGTTTATGTAATGCCATTGTCCACATATCTCAATGGACTTTAGGGGTGAATTTAACCCACCCCACCCAGTAGGGAGTTAAAATCGGTGGGGGATTTACCCTGCGACATCCCTCTCCTTTCCCACGTTCTTCAACTTTAACTTCAGATCAGACACCGGCCTGAAATCGGTTGCGGTCCTTCTCTCACAGAGAGTGGGCAGCACTCCCCTCTGAGTCAGAAGGTTGTGGGTTCAAGTCCCACTCCAGAGACTTGAGCACAAAGATCTAGGCTGACACTCCAGTGCAGTGCTGAGGGAGTGCTGCACTGTCGGAGGTGCCGCCTTTCAAATGAGACGTTAAACCGAGGCCCCGTCTGTTCTCTCTTGTGGACGTAAAAGATCCCATGGCACTATTTTCAAGAAGAGCAGGGGAGTTATCCCTGGGGCCAATATTTATGCATCAATCAACATCACTAAAACAGATTATCTGGTCATTATCACATGGGAGCTTGCTGTGCACAAATTGGCTGCCGTGTTTCCCAAATTACAACAGTGACCACACTTCAAAAAGTACCTCATTGGCTGTAAAGCGCTTTGGGACATGGAAGTGAAAGGTGCTATAGAAATGCGAGTCTTTCCGTACGAACGTACAAACAATGGCGGACAGGTAAAGACCATCTAGTCCATCGAGCCTGTCCCATCTTTTATCTTTTAACTCTGCAGACTGGGCTCCGATGGCATCATCTCTGCAGGTCCTACTGATAGATTTGTGGGGACCATTTTTCACGTGTAGGTTAATGAGAGGCCCACCCACTGTTGAAGGCTGATGGAGAAATGGAGTTTGCGATGGGCAAGGCAGACGTCGGACCTGCCTCCCTCAGGATTTGTAAATGCCACCGCAGCCGCCAAACACAGATAAATATTTCAATGACAATAAACCGCCTTCCTGTGTATCCAGGGGGAGCGGCTGTGTCCCACCCGTTACCCAATCCACCCCTCCTTCCACAATGTGCCGCTGCTGGTACCGCAAAATGAATCGTTCTCTTGGGGCGAGCAGGTGGGGAAGCTCAGCGAGCTCGGGCACACTCCGAAGGTGTCGATTAGTGCGAGGCCCAATTCTGGGACAAAGCTGGGCACGCCGAGACTGCACCCATAGGCTCAGACTCATTCCTGACCCTTTATGTCCAAACAACCCTCTGTGTAAAAAGCATCTTCTAATCTCTCCTTTTGTTCTATTGGTGATGATTTTAAATGTCTGCATCAGTCAGCAGCCTGTGGAAATGGTCTTGCCTTATTATAATTCTGAAAACCACCAACAGGTCACTTGTTGACCTTTTTTTGTTTGAATAAAAAATACATGCTTCACTAGTCTTTCCTCATAATTAAAAGCTGTTGTCCCTTGTCAATCTCCGCTGCACTCTCTCTCTCGGCTCGACTTGTTTCCTCAAACAAGCGGCCCAAAACTCAACCCAATATTGTAGCTGGTCCAAACCAATAAATTGTAACCGTTTAGCAGAACCTTTAGTTTCTGTTCTTGATGCCCCAATATTGGATCTGACACCTGCCAGCCTTTCGGCTCCTTCAGCATTTAGAGTATATTTACTGTACATGCCCTCTCTTTATTCTGTTATTTATATACTATTCTATTTTACCAGCATTTAATAAAGAGTGCAGCAGAATTAATGTGGACTATCTAGTTAAAACAACATACAACGACAGCATATTGACATGTGTTGCATCAATTATGCTGTGTATATAGATACTAGAATAGAATCATACAGCACCGAAGGAGGCCATTCAGCCCATTGTGCCTCTGCCCGCTCTTTGATAGAGCGATCCAATTAATGCCACTCCCCTGCTCTGCCCCCATACCCCTTCACTGTTCACCCCTTCAAGTATTTATCCAAATCCCTTTTGAAATCCCCATTGAATCTGCTTCCAAACCATTTCAGGCAGGGCATTCCAGATCATAACAACTGGAGTGCGTAAAACCATTTATCCTCATCCCACCTCTGTCGCTTTTACTAATTAACTTAACCCAGTGTCCTCTGATTACAGACCATCTGCCAGTGGAAACAGTTTTTCTTTATTAACTCTAACAAAACCCTTCATGATTTTAACCACCTCTATCAAATCACCCCTTAACTTTCTGTCCTCTACGGAAAAGAAGCACAGCTTCTCCAGTCTCTCCACTTTACTGAAGTTCCTCATCCCTCGTACCATTCTGGTAAATCTCCTCGCGCACCCGCTCCAAAGTCTTGTCATCTTTCCTAAAGTGCGCTGCCCAGCGATGTTGCCTCTAATTGTGTTTCCTGCGTGGACCCTTTAGCGGCTGTGTATGCACGTAATCCCTCCCAGCGGCACGAGCTGTTGAGCAGCCTGTGTGGGACCTCGCAATTGGTGCACAGCTGCGCACCTTAGAGGGAACATTGGTGCCCAGGATTGAACGCAATACTCAAACTGATGCCTAACCAGTCAATTCTAAAGGCTTAGTGTAACTTTCTTGTTTTTGCACTCGATGCCACTATTTATAAAGCCAAGGATCCCGTATGCCAACTTGCCCTGCCATCTTCAAATATCTCTGCACATACACCCCAGGTCTCTCTGTTTCTGCACCCCCTTTAACATTGTACCATTCAGTTTATATTACCTCTCTTCACTCTTCCTCCCAAAGTGTATCACTTCACACATCTCCACGTTAAATTACTGTGCAAGTAATTAATGGCCCAGATATTGCTGTAGCAGGATATCTCCTGTATCTGCCTTTAGTTAGGCATGCTCTTGCCTGTTTCGGTATTTAAATGTGTTGCGTGGCGAGTTGCTGAAAGTGCGAGCTGAGAACGTCACAGCGAGGAAAAACCAGGAATCTGGGACCCAAGTGAGCAGGTCAAGCAACTGGGCATCTCCTTAACCAATCAGACTGCAGGATTGTGAGATTAACAACACAAGAAGTGTAAGTTAGAGTGGGTGAATTCAATGTCAAATCAGGTACAGAAAGAGAAATAAAGAGAGTGAAAGAAAGAGTCAGAAAGGAAAAGTTAACAAAATTTTAAATTTTACATTTAACATAATTAAAATCTCCAACAATTAACACCCGATTGAAAGAGACTCCACACTTAGAATAGTTAATTTTCAGTGTCAGGGAGGTTGATTGGCAATAATTAACATTTATCACGTCATCCTACCTCAGTACCCTACTTGACCCTGAGATGACCTTCCAATCACATGTCTGCTCCATCATCAATATCGCCTAATTCCACCTCCGACTCCACCCATGCCTCAGCTCATCTGAATATATTCAAGACTGAAATCGACAGATTTTTGGACTCTAGGGGAATCAAGGGATATGGGGATAGAGTGGGAAAGTGGAGTTGAGGTCAATCACCAGCCATGATCGTATTGAATTGCAGAGCAGGCTCGAGGGGCCGTATGTCTACTCCTGCTCCTAATTCTTATGTTCTTATGTTCATCTGCTGCTGAAATCCTATCCATGCCTTTGTTATCTCAAGATTTGACTATTCCAATGTTCTCCTGTCTGGTCTCACATCCTTCACCCTCCATAAACTAGAGCTCTTCCAAACTCGCACCGAGTCCCGTTCACCCATCACCCCGTGCTCGCTGACCTACATTGGCTCCCAGTCCAACAACGCCTCAATTTTAAAATTCTCATCCTTATTTTCAAATCCCTCCATGGCCTCACCCCTCCCTATCTCTGTAATCTCCTCCAGCCCCACAACCCTCCGAGATCACTTGGCTTCTCAAAATCTGCCCTCTTGCATATCTCCAATTTTAATCGCTCCACCATTGATGGCAGTGCCTTCTGTTGCCTGGGCCCTAAGCTCTGGAACTCCCTGCCTAAACCTCTCTGCCTCTCTACCTCTCTCTCTTCCTTTAAGTCCCTCATTAAAACCTACCTCTTTAACTAAGCTTTTGGTCACCTGTCCTAATATCACTGTGCGTGGCTCGGTATAAGTTTTGTCTGATAATGCTCCTGTGAACTGCCTTGGGACATTTTACGACATTAAAGGCACTGTATAAATAAAAGTTGATGTTGTAAAATGGTACTAAGGCTTGAAACGACAAGACTTAACTTTTTGTGGCGAGTTTAGTTTGTATCTACCACGAAAGTACAGGAGCATCAGACAAACCGATGCCTGTCAATGGCGAGGCAAGCGACGAGCTCGTAGTGAAGGTAATAATGGAGCAACTGTCGGATAGTCCCATTTCACCGTCCATCTGCCCCACACTGCAAGATTAACAATTAAAGAGATATTCTGAGGAAAGTAGTTCACTTTCTGTGTAAAGTTTAAAAAAACACTTATAAACGAATGACAGTTTAGCAACATGGAATAACTTTTACACAACTTAACTTTCACAGAGGATTACACCGGATATACGGCACAGAAACTGGCCATTCGGCCCAACCAGTCCATGCCGACGTTTATGCTCCACTCGAGCCTCCTCCCGTCTTTCCTCATCTAAATCTATCAGCATAACCCTCTATTCCCTTCTCCCCCATATGCTTGTCCAGCCTCCCCTTAAATGTATCGATACTATTCACCTCAACCACTCCCTGTGGCAGCGAGTTCCACATTCTCACCACTCTCTGGGTAAAGAAGTTTCTCCTGAATTACCCATTGGATTTCTTGGTGACTATCTTATATTGATGGCCTCTAGTTATGCTCTTCCCCACAAGTGGAAACATTCTCTCTGTATCCACTCTATCAAAACCTTTCATCATTTTAAAGACCTCTATTGAGTCACACTTCTTTTTTCAAGAGAAAAGAGATCCAGCCTGATATGTATACCCTCGCATTTCTGGTATCATCCTTGTAAATCTTCTCTGCACCCTCTCCAGTGCCTCTATATCCTTTTCATAATATGGCGACCAGAACTGTACTTGTATGTGATGTTGTTGGAGGCAAAATGTAGTCCATAAAGCAAAATGTTTCAAACCGTTTATGATGTTATGATGGAAACAATATGAATGAAGCCTCCGAGCAAGGACCACGTGAGCAGTCAGCTTTGGTACCACATTGAACAAACTACAGATTGGTTCCTGTTTACCATTAAAAAAAATGTTGTGCCAAAAAAGCTGACGTAAATCAAACTCATCCTTTTCGAGCGGGTTTCCGGATGATTGGAGGCATTAGACAGAATTTTCTCCCAACACCACAAACTGCAGCAGTGGTAGAGGACAAAGTCACAGGAGCTGCCAGCCCAACAGCACCACCCCCTCGCACTGGGCCCCACCCACTCCCACTGGGCCCCATCATCTCCCACTTTGCCGCACCCCCCACTGGGCCCCACCCACACCCACTGGTCCCCACCCCCTCCCTCCCACTGGGCCCAACCCCCCACTGACACCCTGCACCCCCCTCACTGACACCCTGCTCCCTCCCCCACTGACACCCTTCCCCCTCCCCCTCCCCCCTCACTGACACACTGCCCCCCTCTCACTGACACATTGCCCCCCCCTCGCTGACACACTTCACCCCCCCTCACTGAGACACTGCTCCCCCCCCACTGACACACTGCCCCCCCCTCACTGACACACTGCCCCCCTCACTGACACACTGCTCCCCCCTCACTGACACCCTGCTCCCCCCCCACTGACATACTGCTCCCCCCTCACTGACACACTGCTCCCCCCTCACTGACACCCTGCTTCCCCCCCCACTGACACACTGCTCCCCCCTCACTGACACACTGCTCCCCCCTCACTGACACACTGCTCCCCCTCACTGACACCCTGCCCCCCCCCCACTGACACACTGCCCCCCTCTCACTGACACACTGCCCCCCTCACTGACACACTGCCCCCCCTCACTGACACACTGCTCCCCCCCCCACTGACACCCTTCCCCCTCCCCCTCCCCCCTCACTGACACACTGCCCCCCCCTCACTGACACACTGCCCCCCCTCACTGACACACTGCTCCCCCCTCACTGACACACTGCTCCCCCCCCTCACTGACACACTGCTCCCCCCTCACTGACACCCTGCCCCCCCCCACTGACACACTGCCCCCCTCTCACTGACACACTGCCCCCCTCACTGACACACTGCCCCCCCTCACTGACACACTGCTCCCCCCCCACTGACACACTGCCCCCCCTCACTGACACCCTGCTTCCCACCCCACTGACACACTGCCCCCCTCTCACTGACACACTCCCCCCCCCCCTCACTGACACACTGCCCCCCCTCACTGACACCCTGCTTCCCCCCCCACTGACACACTGCCCCCCTCTCACTGACACACTGCCCCCCCTCACTGACACCCTGCTTCCCCCCCCTCACTGACACACTGCCCCCTCTCACTGACACACTTCCCCCCCCCTCACTGACACACTGCTCCCCCCCACTGACACACTGCCCCCCCCCTCACTGACACACTGCTCCCCCCTCACTGACTCACTGCTCCCCCCTCACTGACACCCTGCCCCCCGCTCACTGACAGACTGCCCCCCCTCACTGACACACTGCCCCCCCTCACTGACACACTGCCCCCCCCTCACTGACACACTGCCCCCCCCTCACTGACACACTGCTCCCCCCTCACTGACACCCTGCCCCCCGCTCACTGACACACTGCCCTCCCTCACTGACACACTGCCCCCCCCTCACTGACACACTGCCCCCCCCCTCACTGACACACTGCCCCCCCTCACTGACACACTGCCCCCCCTCAATGACACATTGCTCCCCTCTCACTGACACACTGCTCCCCTCTCACTGACACACTGCCCCCCCCTCACTGACACACTGCCCCCTGCTCACTGACACACTGCCCTCCCTCACTGACACACTGCCCCCCCCTCACTGACACACTGCTCCCCCCTCACTGACTCACTGCTCCCCCCCCCTCACTGACACACTGCTCCTTCCTCACTGACACCCTGCCCCCCGCTCACTGACACCCCTCCCCCCTCACTGACACACTGCCCTCCCTCACTGACACACTGCCCCCCCTCACTGACACCCCTCCCCCCCTCACTGACACACTGCCCCCCCTCACTGACACCCCTCCCCCCCCTCACTGACACCCCTCCCCCCCCCTCACTGACACCCCTCCCCCCCTCACTGACACACTGCCCCCCGCTCACTGACACACTGCCCTCCCTCACTGACACACTGCCCCCCCTCACTGTCACCCCTCCCCCCCTCACTGACACACTGCCCTCCCTCACTGACACCCCTCCCCCCCACTCACTGACACACTGCCCCCCTCACTGACACCCCTCCCCCCCTCACTGACACACTGCCCTCCCTCACTGACACCCCCCCTCACTGACACACTGCCCCCCCCTCACTGACACCCCTCCCCCCCCTCACTGACACAGTGCCCCCCTCACTGACACACTGCCCCCCCCTCACTGACACACTGCCCCCCCCTCACTGACACACTGCCCCCCCCTCACTGACACACTGCTCCTCCCTCACTGACACACTGCCCCCCCCTCACTGACACACTGCCCCCCTCACTGACACACTGCCCCACTCACTGACACATTTCCCCCCTTCTCACTGACACCCCTCCCCCCCCTCACTGACACACTGCCCTCCCTCACTGACACACTGCTCCCCCCCCCTCACTGACACCCCTCCCCCCCCTCACTGACACACTGCCCCCCCTCACTGACACACTGCTCCCCCCCCTCACTGACACACTGCTCCCCCCTCACTGACACACTGCTCCCCCCCTCACTGATACACTGCCCCCCCTCACTGACACACTGCTCCCCCCTCACTGACACACTGCTCCCCCTCACTGACACCCTGCCCCCCCACTGACACACTGCCCCCCTCTCACTGACACACTGCCCCCCCCTCACTGACACACTGCTCCCCCCCCCACTGACACACTGCCCCCCCTCACTGACACCCTGCTTCCCCCCCCACTGACACACTGCCCCCCTCTCACTGACACCCCTCCCCCTCCCCCCACACTGACACACTTCCCCCCCCTCACTGACACACTGCCCCCTCTCACTGACACACTTCCCCCCCCCTCACTGACACACTGCTCCCCCCCACTGACACACTGCCCCCCCTCACTGACACACTGCCCCCCGCTCACTGACACACTGCCCTCCCTCACTGACACACTGCCCCCCTCACTGACACACTGCCCCCCCTCATTGACACACTGCCCCCCCCTCACTGACACACTGCCCCCCCCCCTCACTGACACACTGCTCCCCCCTCACTGACACCCTGCCCCCCGCTCACTGACACACTGCCCTCCCTCACTGACACACTGCCCCCCCCTCACTGACACGCTGCCCCCCCTCACTGACACACTGCCCCCCCTCAATGACACATTGCTCCCCCCTCAATGACACATTGCTCCCCTCTCACTGACACATTGCTCCCCTCTCACTGACACACTGCCCCCCCCTCACTGACACACTGCCCCCCCCTCACTGACACACTGCCCCCCCCTCACTGACACACTGCTCCTCCCTCACTGACACACTGCCCCCCCCTCACTGACACACTGCTCCCCCCTCACTGACTCACTGCTCCCCCCTCACTGACACACTGCTCCTTCCTCACTGACACCCTGCCCCCCGCTCACTGACACCCCTCCCCCCCTCACTGACACACTGCCCTCACTCACTGACACACTGCCCCCCCTCACTGACACCCCTCCCCCCCTCACTGACACACTGCCCCCCCTCACTGACACCCCTCCCCCCCCCTCACTGACACCCCTCACTGACACACTGCCCCCCGCTCACTGACACACTGCCCTCCCTCACTGACACACTGCCCCCCCGTCACTGACACCCCTCCCCCCCTCACTGACACACTGCCCCCCCTCACTGACACCCCTCCCCCCCTCACTGACACACTGCCCCCCCTCACTGACACCCCTCCCCCCCCCTCACTGACACCCCTCCCCCCCTCACTGACACATTTCCCCCCCCTCACTGACACCCCTCCCCCCCACTCACTGACACACTGCCCCCCCTCACTGACACCCCTCCCCCCCCTCACTAACACCCCTCCCCCCCACTCACTGACACACTGCCCCCCTCACTGACACCCCTCCCCCCCCTCACTGACACACTGCCCTCCCTCACTGACACCCCCCCCCCTCACTGACACACTGCCCCCCCTCACTGACACCCCTCCCCCCCTCACTGACACACTGCCCCCCTCACTGACACACTGCCCCCCCCTCACTGACACACTGCCCCCCCTCACTGACACACTGCCCCCCTCACTGACACACTGCTCCTCCCTCACTGACACACTGCCCCCCGCTCACTGACACACTGCCCCCCCTCACTGACACATTTCCCCCCTTCTCACTGACACCCCTCCCCCCCCTCACTGACACACTGCTCCTCCCTCACTGACACACTGCCCCCCGCTCACTGACACACTGCCCCCCCTCACTGACACATTTCCCCCCTTCTCACTGACACACTGCCCCCCCTCACTGACACACTGCCCCCCGCTCACTGACACACTGCCCCCCCTCACTGACACATTTCCCCCCTTCTCACTGACACACTGCCCTCCCTCACTGACACCCCTCCCCCCCTCACTGACACACTGCCCTCCCTCACTGACACCCTGCCCCCCGCTCACTGACACACTGCCCTCCCTCACTGACACACTGCCCCCCCCTCACTGACACACTGCCCCCCTCACTGACACACTGCCCCCCCTCACTGACACATTTCCCCCCTTCTCACTGACACCCCTCCCCCCCCTCACTGACACACTGCCCTCCCTCACTGACACCCCTCCCCCCCCTCACTGACACACTGCACTCCCTCACTGACACCCCTCCCCCCCTCACTGACACACTGCCCCCCCTCACTGACACACTGCCCCCCCCCTCACTGACACACTGCCCCCCCTCACTGACACCCCTCCCCCTCCCCCCTCACTGACACCCTGCCCCCCTCCCCCCACTCACTGCCCCCACCCCGGCGCTGCGTTCCCCTGGCAAGGTGGGCAGCAGGCGCTGATCTCATGGTGCGGATATACCTGAATGTGCCTGTTTGGCATCATCAGACCCTATGTTACAGAGTTCCTTCACCTGCCGGAGCAAGGGCCTCACAAACTGCACGAAACACGCCCGTTACCATGGCAGCATGCAGCGGGCATCCAGTGAGCACAATGCTGGCGGTATTTTAATGGCCCATACACCCCATCCTATGTAAACTTGGGGCTACAGAAATATCTGGCGATTTAAACCTCCTGATGGTAAAAGGACACAACGTTTGAGGCAGATGTGCTGCCCTATTGTGGATCAGCAAGCACCAAAAATGCCATTTGTTGATGCTTCACGTGCTTAATTTTTAATGCATTTCAAAACATTATTGTTTCTGTCATTCATGGAAAATCTGTTGATTTTAGTCTGTGAATGTTTTAAGCCACCTGGGCATAATTCCAGTTCTACAAGTTGGAGAGCAAGTTATAAACTGGGACTGCACCCGTGTTATTGTCCCAATAATAGCATGCGATGCTGTGCAAGGAGGTGTACACCTGTGCAAGGTGCAGGGTGCCAAGTTCTCCAGATGTTTGGCAACTGCACATGTTGCCTCAAATAGCTGACAGGATCGGAAAGTTGAACATAAGGATTGGGTTATTGATATCACTTGATCCACTTTGAAAATGCATCTACAACTACGAGGAACATTTTTCCCATGAATGGGCCCGCATAGTCTACGTGCACCCCCGATCACGGTTTGGTGGGCCAGGGTCAGGGGGGCCTCCCTGGGGGCATTACTGAGTTGGGCACAAATGGTGCACTGTCGGACGCAGAGCTCCAAGTCCGTGTCAACGCCAGGCCACCAGATGTGGGATCTGGCTATGGCCTTCATGAGATCGATCCCCGGGTGCTCGCGGTGGAGCTCCCGGACAAATGCCTCTCTGCCTCGCAGAGGCATAACTACTCGGCTGCCCCACATCAGGCAGTCTGCTTGTAGTGACAGCTCACGCATGCGCCTGTGAAAGGGTTTTAATTCCTCGGGGCAGGCATAGCGAGCCTCTGCCCAGTCACCAGTTAGGACACATCTTTTTACTAGGGATAACGTGGAGTTGCTGGTCGTCCAGGCTCTGATTTGGCGAGCCGTCATGGGCGAACCTGTGGACTCAAAGGCATTGATTGCCATGACCATCTCACAGTCCTGTTCGTCAGACCCTTCCGTGGTCATCAGGGGTAGCCTGCTAAGCGCGTCAGCACAGTTGTCTGTGCCTGGTCTGTGCCTTATGGTGTAATCATAAGACGCCAACATGAGTGCCCACCGTTGAATTCGCGCCGAGGCGTTGGCGTTTATTGCTTTGCACTTGGATAGGAGGGACGTGAGGGGTTTGTGGTCAGTTTCTAATGCAAACTTGGCCCCGAAAAGATATTGGTGCATCTTTTTGACACCGTACACGCACGCGAGCGCCTCCTTCTCCACCATTCTGTACCCGCGCTCCGCCTGCGAAAATGACCTGGAGGCATAAACTATGGGTTGTAATTTACCCGCACTATTGACATGTTGTAAAACGCACCCAACCCCATACATTGACGCATCACATGTAAGAACTAGCTTTTTACCTGGATCAAAGAAAGCCAAATCACTGTTGGAACACAGAAGGTTGTGTGCCTTATTGAAGGCGCGTTCCTGGGCGTCCCCCCAAAACCAATCGCACCCCTTTCTGAGTAGCATGTGGAGAGGCTCCAGCAGCGTGCTTAAGTTCTGCATAAAGTTCCCAAAGTAATTGAGTAGCCCGAGAAAGGCGCGCAGTTCTGAGACATTCCGGGGCCTGGGTGCCAGGCGAATTGCTTCTGTTTTGGACTCTGTTGGGCGGATTCAATCAGTGGCAACCTCGGGCGCGAGAAACAGGCACTTGGATTTAGGCCTACCCGATCCAACCGCTTTAGTACTTCCTCCAAATTACGGAGATGGGAGTCAGTGTCCCTGCCCGTGATAAGTATGTCGTCTTGAAATACAACCGTCCCCAGGATGGACTTGAGCAGACTCTCCATGTTGTGCTGGAATATGGCAGCTGCCGACCTGATGCCGAATGGGCATCGATTGTACATGAAAAGGCCTCAATGTGTGTTGATGTTGGTGAGTAGCTTGGACTCGTCGGTCAGTTCTTGCGTCATATACGCAGATGTGAGATCTAGTTTTGAGAAAAATTGTCCTCCAGCCAATGTGGCAAATAAGTCCTCCGCTCTGGGCAGTGGGTATTGGTCCTGTTGGGAGACTCTGTTTATGGTAGATTTGTAGTCCCCATAGATTTGTATGGATCCATCAGGCTTCATGACTGGGACGATGGGACTTGCCCAGTCGCTAAATTCCACGAGTGAGATAATGCCTTCCCGCAGAAGCCTGTCCAGTTCATGTTCAATCTTTTTCCTCATCATATAGGGCACAGCTCTGGCCTTGTGATGGACCGGTCTAGCATCCTGTGTGATGTAGATTTTGACTTTAGCCCCTTTGAAGGTGCCCACACCTGGCTGAAAGAGATGTTCAAATCAACTTAGAACTGTTGAGCAGGAGGTCTGTTCCTCTGATGACATGGCGTGAACATCATCCCATTTCCAGTTTAGTTTTGCCAGCCAGCTTCTTCCCAGCAGTGCTGGGAGATCTCCGGGGACAATCCACAGGGGAAGTCGGTTCACTGTCCCTTTGTGTGTGACAGAGAGCATGGCGCTGCCAAGGACTGGGATGATTTCTTTGGTATAGGTCCTTAGTTTGGTGTCGACCCTTGTGAGTTTTGGTCTGTCTCTTTTGTGCGGCCACATCTGTTCAAATTGTTGAGCGCTCATGAGAGATTGACTCGGTCCCGTATCCAGCTCCATGTTGACGGATATCCCGTTGAGTAGGACCCTCATCATTATTGTCCCGGGTACTGTCCCCACCGTCTTCTGGTACGCTTTCCGACCCATCTGATTCGTATACCAGCCGAGCTGCCATTTTTCTGCACATGCGGGCCAGATGCCCTGTATAGTCACAGTTTCTGCAAACAGCATGCTGAAATCGACACCCCCTTGATGAGTGCCTTCCCCCACATCTCCAGCACAGACCGCTTCCATTGTTTCCAAAGGATGAGCTGCGTCTGGCTGATCTCTCTTGAGCTTCTCTCAGTTTGTAGCTGATTGCTCGCATTGTGGGTTGATGAGGTGTGAACGGCCGTTCATGTGGCCCTTGATGGCTTCTGATGCCACTGCCTGCTGTTGAGGGCCTGCTCTCCTGCCTTTGTCTGTGTGTGGGGGTAGCAGCTTGTTTCACGCTGTGAACCCCTTGTTCCGATGTTTCGTTAGTTGTCGTACCCGCAGTGTAGATCAACCTCGTTTCTTCTTCTCCTGCCAAGAATGCCTGTACAACCAGTGCTGCTGTCTCTAGGGTCAAGTTCTTGGTCTCTATGAGCTTTCGGAATACACCTGCATGGCCTATTCCTTCAATAAAATAGTCTCTCAGTACTTCTCTCCTTAGTTCATCGGAGAACTCACATAAACTAGCCAACCTCCGAAGTTCCGCCACGAAGTTGGGTATGCTCTGGCCCACACAGCGTCTGTAGTTGTAGAACCTGTGTCTGGCCATGTGTAGGCTGCTCGCTGGCTTCAGGTGGTCTCTTACCAGTGTGCTCAACTCTTCAAACGACTTGCTTGCTGGTTTCTCGGGTGCCAACAGGTCCTTCATTAAGGTGTATGTTTTCGAGCTACAGCTGGTCAAGAGATGGGCTCTTCTCTTGTCTGCCTTATCGTCACCTAACCAGTCTTTGGTTATGAAGCTTTGCTGGAGCCTTTCTATAAAGTCCTCCCAATTATCTCCAGCATTGTATTTTTCATCTGAGCCATTGGTCGCCATTCTGTGGATTCTGTAATCCTGTAACTCGTCGCCACTGTAAAGTCCTGTCCCCTCAGTACAGATTCACACGAGGCACATACTGAAGTCAAGGTCATTCAGGACCTGCACCTTTATTACACAGCTCTTGAATGCCTCATTTGCCTGAGACCTGTCCTGATATACCTGTCTGGGACAGGTATCCAGTGTCTCCTGCAAGTGCACCCCTGGTGGTAAGCTAAGCTTGTGGTTACAGGTCATCTCTAGATACAGTCATGTATAGCATGGTAAGATACAGTTATGTACAGTAGTGTGAGATACATGACACTGACAGACTGAACTTTATACATGCTCAGTCCTTACAGCTGCTCCGTCTGCTCTCTCTGGCACACAGTTAGCCCAGGCAGGTACTGGAGAACTGTGGGGAGCTTTCAAACTGGAACCAGCGGGATGGGAGGCGCATGAGACGAGGAAGGCCATCACCATCCACCACAGAGATGCCCCTCGAGCCTGCTCCGCCATTCAATGAGATCATGGCTGACCTTCGACCTCAACTCCACATCCCTGCACTTTCCCCATATCCCTTGATTCCCTGAATATCCAAAAATCTATGGGCCCAAGTTTCGTCGAGTTTTCTGGGCACTCTCCCCTCCAAGCGAGTTTGGTCAGGCCCTCACGCCGGCAGGGGGAGAAGACCGCTGGGAGCGTCCGCTGGTGTGCACTGGCATGCAGCGTCCGCTGGTGTGCACTGACGTGCAGCGTCCACTGGTGTGCACTGACGTGCAGCGTCCACTGGTGTGCACTGGCGTGCAGCGTCCGCTGGTGTGCACTGGCGTGCAGCGTCCGGTGATGTGCACTGGCGTGCAGCATCCGGTGATGTGCACTGGTGTGCAGCGTCCGCTGGTGTGCACTGGCATGCAGCGTCTGCTGGTGTGCACTGGCGTGCAGCGCCGGTGATGTGTACTGGCATGCAGCGTCCGCTGGTGTGCACTGGCGTGCAGCGTCCGCTGGTGTGCACTGGCGTGCAGCGTCCGGTGATGTGCACTGGCGTGCAGCGTCCGCTGGTGTGCACTGGCGTGCAGCGTCCGCTGGTGTGCACTGGTGTGCAGCGTCCGCTGGTGTGCACTGGCGTGCAGCGTCCGGTGATGTGCACTGGCGTGCAGCGTCCGCTGGTGTGCACTGGTGTGCAGCGTCCGCTGGTGTGCACTGGCGTGCAGCGTCTGCTGGTGTGCACTGGCGTGCAGCGTCCGGTGATGTGTACTGGCATGCAGCGTCCGCTGGTGTGCACTGGCGTGCAGCGTCCGCTGGTGTGCACTGGCGTGCAGCGTCCGCTGGTGTGCACTGGCGTGCAGCGTCTGCTGGTGTGCACTGGCGTGCAGCGTCCGCTGGTGTGCACTGGCATGCAGCGTCCTCTGGTGTGCACTGCCGAGGATGGGAGAGGGAGGAGCGAGGGGGGAGGTGGAGGAGGGAGGGGGAGGAGGATAGGAGAGGGAGGAGGGAGGAGCAAGGGGGAGGAGGGGGAGAAGCGAGGGAGAGGGGGAGGAAGGAGGGAGGTAGGAGGAAAGAGGAGGGATGGGGGAGTTGTGAGGAGGATTGGAGAGGGAGGAGGGAGGGGGGAGTTGTGGGGAGGAGGGAGGGGGAGGGAGGAGCATAATTGAAAAAGTTATTTTTTTAATTGGCATCAATTTCCTATTCCTGTCACAAAGCTCGGCAAATTATACAAACAATTTGCTTCGGTAACAAGCAGCAAAATATAGAATAAAGTGAGAGGCAGAATGCTGCATGAGATCTCAATGCTATTATTGGCAGGTCACCTGAACAGACACTTTGGATTAACAACAAAAAATGCTGAAACACTCAGCGGGTCGGGCAGCCTCGGTGGAGAGAGAGACAGTTAACGTTTCAGTTCGATGACCTATCACCAGACCCTTAGCACTGGTTAATATCTGTAGCCTTACAATTTGAAAACACAAGGGAAAGTGATTTACTGTTGGGTATGATCCAGACTTTGAGAATCTGGCAGCCTAAAATCTTCTTAATGTAATGACAGCGTTCCTATAGACATTGGAAGAAATCGATAACTTCATTTTATTATTTATGATGTTTTCTATGTAAATTGGCAGACTCTCCACTGACTACCACAAGTTCATGGCCATGTTCCACCCACAATCAGACTGAGAATATTGCTGGTGCATTACTCATGAACAAAGTCTCCTTTCATTCTCTGAGGACCTCTGGCACCTGAGATGTAAAGGAAATGAGAGCTGGTGATGAGTACTAAAACCAAGTGATGACGTTTACTGATGCATCACTGAAGATACAATCAGTGTTTTGGCCTTTGCTGATTCTCCAAATGATTCTGAATCTCTACTATAAAACATTCGTATCCATATACATGTCACTGAGGAAATCCGAAAATCTCACTCAGCAATCATTGTGTTGATGTAATCATTTGGTGTTGGAAGTTGTTCAGAGTTGTTGTCTTTGAGCTGATTCTATGCTGTTGCCATGTTTTCAGACTGTTTTTAGTCCTTATTGCTGAGAGCAACAGGCCTGAGTGAGCAAGTGCAAGGGTCATGTCACTGCCTTTATAAACTTACCATCACCCCTGACAGCAGTTAATCCACTTGCCTCCGTGAGGCTCAAAATAATGTTAAATAACGAGACAACTGCCGGAATTGATGCTGGATAACAAGACGCCTGCATTGTAATGGGCAACAATGCTTTTGTTGATGCTGCAGCAACTGATAATGGACTCTGATCCTAAAGATACAACTCAGCAAATAAAGTGATTTGGAAGAATGGGTGGAAGAGTTGATGGAGATCTCTTCTCACAGACACACTGTGATGGCCACATTCTTGGAGCTTGAGTGCAGCTGTGTAAAAATATATATCCTCTGGCACATGGATGGAGTGGTAGTAGAGATCCCGAGGATGTAGAGGATTTGAAGCAACATTGGATTTACTCTATTGTTATTTGTTACAAGGTTGCTTAAGAACTTTTTTATATGTTGGTACTCACCACGTGCTGGGGGAGAAGAGGCCAGGTCATCAGCGGGGAAGGAGAGGTCTAGCCGTCATTAAGGGAGGCGGAGAGGCCCAGTCGTACGTCGCGGTTAGAGGGGGCCCGATCGCGGCTGGGTGACCAGGCCCTCAAACCTACCATCAAGTTCATGGTCTACAGGGCTGTAGTAATACCGCCCTCCTGTATGGATCAGAAGCATGGACGACTTACAGAAGACACCTCAAGTCGCTGGAGATATATCACCAACGATGTCTCCGCAAGATCCTGCAAATCTCCTGGGAGGACAAATGCACCAACATCAGTGTCCTCGCCCAGGCTAACATCCCCAGCATTGAAGCACTGACCACACTCAATCAGCTTCGCTGGGCAGGCCACATGGTTCGCATGCTAGACATGAGACTCCCAAAGCAACTGCTCTCTGCGGAGCTCCTTCACGGTAAACGAGCCAAAGGTGAGCAGCAGAAACGTTACAAGAACACCCTCAAAGCCTCCCTGGTAAAGTGCGACATCACCATTGACATCTGGGAGACCCTGGCTGAAGACCGCCCGAGGTGGAGGAAGTGCATCTGGGAGGGTGTTGAGCTCTTCGAATCTCAACACTGCGAGCGCAGGCAGCAGAAGGAGCGTGCGGCAAATCAGTCCCACCCATCCCTTCCCTTGGTGAATGTCTGTCCCACCTGTGACAGGGTCTGTGGCTCTCGTGTTGGACTGTTCAGCCATCAAAGAACTCACTTTAGGAGTGGAAGCAAGTCTTCCTCGATTCCGAGGGACTGCCTATGATAAAGATATATGTTGCAAACTTGAATTACTCAATCAAAATGCTTAGTACGATTTAAACAGATATTTCATTCATTTAGGTTCCCAACAGTGCTAGATTTATTCCTATCCAATTCCTATTTCCCCATTTGTCCTGACACATTGATTGGCACTCCCTTACCCAAGGGTGGCCGCCACTTGGCCATTATTCATGTGCAAACCAGGGCAGCGGACAGACCATCTAACTGTGGAGGACAACAAAGGGGAACCCACTCCTGCCCTTACCCAAGATCCACATGAATGTATTCCCACTAACGGGCAGTGAGTGCTGATTAGGAGCAAGACACTGTCTGATTTCCCCCTCCCAAACCCAAGGGTGCTGTGATGTTTTGACTGGGATTCGCTAACCAATCCGAAACCCAAGGGTTGAGATTGTCCTTGTTTGTAAGGCTCAGAGTGAGAGGCTTTACCTCTGAGACACGAAGGGGTCAGTCCAAATACTTCTGTATTTTCGAGCTGGGAGAACATGCTACTCTGTTTATCCTGCTCTCACTGCACCAAGCCACTCTTTGTCTAAAACACCAACAATCACATAAATAATCTTTACAAAAAAGTCACAAGATGAAAGTGAGGGAAGAACTTGGATTGTTATAGTACCTATCACAACCTGAAAATGTTTCAAAGCCAATGAATGATTTTTGTTAAACTGCAGCCACTGTTGTAATGTGGGAAACACAGCAGCCAATTTGCGCACAGCAAGCTCCCACAAACAGCAATGTGATAATGACTCAATAATCTGTTTTAGTGATGTTGATTGAGGAATGAATGTTGGCCGTAGGACACCGCGGATAATTCCCCTGCTCTTCGTCGAATTAGTGCCACGGGATCTTTTACGTTCACCTGAGAGGGCAGGCGGGGCCTCGATTTAACATCTCACCTGAAAGAGTTCAGCTTTTGTTGCTCACAATGCGGCAATGGCTTCCAACCTGTGACACTGAGTGGCCATGTTGTAACCAGCAGAGGAATTCAAATACTCAAAGAAGAGCGAAGAACTCAGTTCATCCATTGGCACGGTAGGTCCAGAGTGAGCAGAGAGTGCCAAACACTGGTTGCTTTACAATGTGATAGTTGAAGATGGAAGTATTTTAATAATTATGTGATAGATGAAAACATACATTGGTTAACATAGAAACCTAGAAACATAGAAAATAGGTGCAGGAGTAGGCCATTCGGCCCATCGAGCCTGCACCACCATTCAATATGATCATGGCTGATACTGCACTTCAGTACCCCATTCCTGCTTTCTCACCATACTCATTGATCTCCTTAGCTGTGAGGGCCACATCTAGCTCCCTTTTCAATATATCTAACGAACTGGCCGCAACAACTTTCTATGGTAGAGAATTCCACATGCCCACAACTCTTTGAGTGAAGAAGTTTCTCCTCACCTCGGTCCTAAGGTGAGGGAGCAGTTTGTATATTTAATTAGCTATTTGAAGGAAGCAACAAAATATACTAAAGATATTTTTCATTTTTTATTATTTCCATTCGAAAACACTTTGTTCCAACAATTTTTTTTAACGTTTTCACCGATAAGCCATGTCAATATCTTGCCGTAAAAACAGAAAATGCTGTAAACGCGCAACGGGTTGGGGAGCCTCTGTAGGAGAGAAACAGAGTTAACGTTTCAAGTTGGTGACCAGCATTTGACAATTTTGGCAATCTGCTGACCCAGATTTCTGTGGAAAGCAGTGGGGGGATGAAAGGTGCAGGGAGCTGGAGATGCCTTTCAGATACGGTGCAATGAAAGCTGAAGAAGCATCTTAAAGTCGATTCATGGGAGGTATTGGTACAGAAAGAGATAGTCCCTGATCTCCGGCGTTACCAGGGACGTTGGCAAGAAGACTATTGGCAAAGTCAGCACTTGAGGTATGGAGGGGTTTGATGAGTGCACTTTATTTTATTCAATAACAGATGTGGGGAGGGGTGCGGGTCGAGGGGGCAGGTGGGGGGTTAGGGGGGTACTGGTCGGGGGTGGGGGGTGCGGGTCAGGGGGTTGGGAGTGTGGGGGTGGCTGCGGTTCGGGGGGGTGGGGGGTGCGAGTCGGGGGGTGAGGTTGTGGGGAGTGCGGGTCGGGGGGTTGGGGATGTGGGTCGAGAGGTGTGGTGGGGGGTGGGGGTGCGGGTCGGGGGGGTGAGGTGGGGGGGTTAGGGGGGTGCGGGTCAGGGGGTGTGGGTGGGGGGGTGGGGGGTACAGTTCAGGGGGTGGGGGAGTGCGGGTCGGGGGGTGGGTCAGGGGGTTGGGGGTGTGGGTTGGGAGGTGTGGTGGGGGGGTGGGGGGTGCAGGGTGCGGGTTGGGGGGACAGGTGGGGGGTTGGGGGAGTGCGGGTCGGGGGGTGGGTCAGGGGGTTGGGGGTGTGGGTTGGGAGGCGTGGTGGGGTGCGGGTTGGGGGGGCAGGTGGGGGGTTAGGGGAGTGCGGTTCGGGGGGGTGGGGTGGGTGGGTGGGGTGGTGCGAGTCGGGGGTTGGGGTTGTGGGGAGTGCAGGTCTGGGGTGGGGGGGTGGGTTGGAAGGCCTGGTGGGGGGGTGGGGTGGTGCGAGTCGGGGGGGGTTGTGGGGGAGTGCGGGTCAGGGGGGTGAGGTGGGGGGGTGGGGGAGTGCGGGTCAGGGGGGTGAGGTGGGGGGGTGGGGGGTGCGACTCGGGGGGTGGGGTGGTGCGGGTCGGGGGGTGGGGTTGTGGGGAGTGCGGTTCGGGGGTGTGGGGGGTGTGGGCCGGGGGTGTGGGGGTGGCTGCGGTTCGGGGGGGGGTTGTGGGGAGTGCGGGTCGGGGGGTGTGGGTTGTGGGGAGTGCGGGTCGGAGGGGGTGGGGGGTTAGGGGGGTGCGAGTCGGGGGTGGTTGTGGGGGAGTGCGGGTCAGGGGGGTGAGGTGGGGGGGTGTGGGGGAGTGCGGGTCGAGGGATGTGGGTTGTGGGGAGTGTGGGTCAGGGGGGTGGGAGGTTAGGGGGGTGCGGGTCGGGGAGTGCGGTTGTGGGGGAGTGCGGGTCAGGGGGGTGAGGTGGGTGGGTGGGGTGGTGCGAGTCGGGGGGTGGGGTTGTGGGGAGTGCGGGTCGGGGGGGGTGGGGGGTTAGGGGTGTGTGGGTCGGGGGGGGTTAGGGGGGTGCGGGTCGGGGGGGGATTGTGGGGAAGTGCGGGTCAGGGGGGTGAGGTGGGTGGGTGGGGTGGTGCGAGTCGGGGGGTGGGATTGTGGGGAGTGCGGGTCGGGGGGGGCGGTGGGGTGGGAGGGGGTTGCTCGATGTTGGAGATGGGCAGAGTGATCAGTTCACGAGAGACACAGTCACACGCAGGGCAGAGCGAGCTCACTCTGCAGACAATCTCACCCCCTGTGGCAAAACCTTCCTTTCAATCGCGGCCTCAGACATTTCCCCTTCCCAGTCTCTCTCGCTGCCTCTAAAAGACAGTACACCATCCAGCGCTTACAGTGGGCTGGCTGTGTTAACACCACGCACCCGTTATAAGCGCTGGGAACTATATCTATATATTACTCTCTTCACAAGACAGGCCAGGTGTTATTCGATTATTAAGGGAGCAGCAAAATCTGTTGGATAATGCGGGGGGGATGTTGTATCAATGGATGGAAATAACAGGTGGGTGATCCATGGAACATTTGCCTTCGAATTGATTTGTTAACCAGACAGCTGTGATTGTGATTATGTGCTTTAAGTCCATAGCCCAGGGCTCATGAGGAGAGATTCCCGATTGAACTATAAAGCTAGTTTCAATCGAGCATGACACTGCCAAATGCTGATATTTATACCGTTGACTGTACTCGAGTTAAAGTGACCCCAGGGAACGATTCAGCAGTAATTATTTCAGCAAAAACTGTCAAACATTTGATAAGCTGTCACTTCAAAAGGCTTGTTCCAAAATAAAGTCAGCATAATTATGGAATTTTAAAATGTGCTTAAAACCCTTACACAGTGATCTAACTTGTTTTTAACGTTGTGGTACTATTTAAAAATAATTGTAACATCTTATGAATGACCAACAATAAAGCAAGTGAGCGACACCAGGGGCACCAGCAGCAATAAGCAGGAGAAAAAGCAAACCATTTCTGCATCTTTATGGGAATCGTGAGATAAATGTCATTAAAGAATAACGGTTAGCAATTACAGTTATAAAGATAAATGTTAAGAAAAAAAGAGAAGGCAGATAGAATTTGTTGGCCAAAGGGTAATAATGGAATATGTTGCCTGAGAATACTATTAAAGCAGTGTCTGAGCTGCAGACACTGCGACACATCAGGGAGGGGGAGAGTTACCCGGACGCCGTGATCCAGGAGGAAGTCACACCACTTAAATTAATTCATTGCAATTTGATCCGTGGTCAGGGACAGGAGGGTGTGACTATGAGTGAGGAAGGTACGGGGACACAGGATGGAGTGATGGAGGAGCCTCAGCCCTTGCTCTTGTCCAACAGGTTCGAGGCTCTTACTCCCCGTGTGGACAAGAGCAGGGACTGCAGGGAGGATGAGCAAACTGACCACAGCACCGTGGTACAGGGGGCCATTCAAGTGGGGGGAGTAAAAAGAAACGTTATAGTGGTAGGGGACAGTATCATTAGGGGGACAGATACTGTTCTCTGCAGCCGAGAGCCTGAGTCCCGAAGGCTGTGTTGCCTGCCCGGTGCCAGGGTTAAGGACATCTCCTCAGGGCTGGAGAGGAACTTGGAGTGGGAGGGGGAAGATCCAGTTGTCGTGGTCCACGTGGGTGCCAACAACATCGGTAGATCACAGAAAGAGGTTCTGCAGAGAGAGTATGAGCAGTTAGGGGCCAAATTAAAAAGCAGAACCACAAAGGTAATAATCTCTGGATTACTACCTGAGCCACGAGCAGATTTGCGTCGGGTGAATAAGATCAGAGAATTAAACATGTGGCTCAAAGACTAGTGTGGGAGAAATGGGTTTTGGTTCCTGGGACACTGGCACCAGTACTGGGGTAAGAGGGAGCTGTTCCGTTAGGACGGGCTCCACTTAGACCGTGCCGGGACTAGGGTCCTGGCCAATCCAATAACTGGGGCTGTAGAGAGGGCTTTAAACTAAATAGTGGGGAGGGGTTGATTCAGCTGAGCGAAAATTTTAAAAGTCAAAGAACAAGGAGAAGGCAGTAGATCAGGGTAGCACTGGGGGAAATGAAAACCAGAGCGTGCCAGGAAGGGACAGAATGTATAAACATAAAGGCGAATCAGAAAGTGGGGTCAAAGCAGGAAACATGGTAAAAAAAACAAATTTAAAAGCTCTTTATCTGAATGCATGCAGCATTCGCAACAAAATAGAGGAGTTGACGGCACAAATAGATAAAATGGGTATGATCTGATAGCCATTACAGAGACGTGGTTGCAAAGTGACCGGGGGGCGGTCATTGGAGTCTGGGCGGGACAGTGGGGGAGGGGGTCATTGTGGGGGGAGGGGGCCTGTTGCACTCTGAGCGTGAGGTTGAGAGGAGCTGGTAATCAGGAATGGTTGCAGATAGTCGACTAACCCCCGCGTACCTTGACACTGCTGACACACCCAGCACTCACCGTAGCCCCAACACCTGCTCATTTGCCACTGGATCCAGTTAAAGGCAATAAGGTTCAACTCCCACTCCCAAACAATAAAACTGGGGTTTGCTGCAACCACATACACAGACCTGCTTACAGGTAAAGATGATGGGGCTGAAATTCAGGGACTCAGAAAAAGCCGTTGCTGCCCGTTTGTGGAATCCCGTGGCTGCCGCCTTGTGGTCAACTGGCCGCTCTGACCCAAATACAAGTCAGGGATTTTTTGGCCTGGACCCGATTCCGCCCCGATGCTGATAACCACCACAAGCACATCATCAGAACATGCACCCCACCCTCCCTCACCCCAGCCCCCCGCTCACCCCAGCCCCCCGCTCACCCCAGCCCTCCCACAGCCCCGCCCTCCCCCAACCCACCCACACTCACCGCCCTCCCTCACCCCGCTCCCCCTCACCCCCGCTCCCCCTCACCATCGGCCCCCCTCACCCCCGCTCCCCCTCACCATCGGCCCCCCTCACCCCCGCTCCCCCTCACCATCGGCCCCCCTCACCGCCGGCCCCCCTCATCATCAGCCCCCCCTCACCGCCGGCCCCCCTTACCGCCGGCCCCCCTCACCCCCGCTCCCCCTCACCATCGGCCCCCCTCACCCCGCTCCCCCTCACCCCCGCTCCCCCTCACCATCGGCCCCCCGCACCGCCGGCCCCCCTCACCATCGGCCCCCTTCACCGCCGGCGCCACTCACCATCAGCCCCCCTCACCGCTGGCCCCCCTCACCCCCGCTCCCCCTCACCATTGCCCCCCCTCACCCCCGCTCCCACTCACCATTGCCCCCCCTCACCCCCGCTCCCCCTCACCATCGGCCCCCCTCACCCCCGCTCCCCCTCACCATCGGCCCCCCTCACCCCCCGCTCCCCCTCACCGCCGGCCCCCCTCACCCCCTGCTCCCCCTCACCATCGGCCCCCCTCACCCCCGCTCCCCCTCACTGCCGGCCCCCCTCACCGCCACCCTCTCTCACCGCTGCTCTCCCCTGAAAAATAAACCGACAGAAATTCACCTCACAAAATGGACACCCCGCCGTGCGCCCGACAGCTTTCCCCGACGGTGCAGGGTATCCGCAGTGAGTGCAGCCCAGCAGCACGGCAGCCCTTCAAGGGGAGGGCCCACTGCCGCGGCCGCCATTTATTTATTTTTGCCGGCCGACTTTCCGAGTGGCCGGTGAGGCAAATGCCCCGGGTTCGGCTGGGCCGCCAATGGGCAGCCTGGCACACACCCCCCCCGTACCCCCTCTCTTGGGTGCCAGGCCGCTGGCCCGGCCCGGCCCAAACCCTCCCTGTTGGCCCAGAGGCCGAAGACGCAAACTGACCGATTCTCTCCCCTTTAACGGAGGGAGGAGCACGGTGACACACACGCTGTGACATCACCAACGCTGAGTGACAGCGGTGGAGTCCCGGTCCGACCCAGATTCAGCCCCCCAGCCTGACTTCCTGTCCCACTTCCGCCCCAGCCTGACTTCCTGTCCATACCCCGCCCCCCCCAGCCTGACTTCCTGTCCATACCCCGCCCCCCCTAGCCTGACTTCCTGTCCCTCTCCCGGCCCCAGCCTGCCTTCTCGCAGTCAGCCACCCACAGGTGCCTCACACAGGTGACTGCTGCCCTCTTTGACAATTCAGCCAATTGTATCAATTTTGCCAGTGAAGCCAGAGTTACTGAGCTTTGTCACTCTGGCTGGCTTCCCACGGGTGCAGGGTGTTATCGACTGCGCACATGTGGCCATCAGGGCTCCCCTTCATCACCCAGGAGTGTTTGTCGACCGCAAGGGCTTCCACTCCTCTGTGCAGCTGGTCTGCGGCCATAGCAAGATCATCATGCACATGTACGCTACTTCTGTCCTGCGTCAGTCAACCTGCCCTCAGCATCGCAGCGCCAAACACACTTAGCAGCTGGCTGCTTGGAGACAACCTCTATCCACTGAAGACGTAGCTTATGCCGTCCTTGAGGAGGCCAAGTAATGAGGGTGAGGAGCGTTATAATGAAAGCCACATCTCCAGCAGATGTGTCATTGAGCAAACAATAGGCATGCTCAAGATGCGCTTCAGATGCCTGGACTGATCCTGGAGGAGCCAGGTCTTCAGAATCATCATCGTCTGCTGCGTGCTGCACAACACAAAGCAGCAACGAGGATCAGAGCTGTGTGAGGACCAAGGCACAGAGTGCACTGCCTCTTTAGAGGGGGAGCAGGAGGTGCATCAGCTGGAAGATGAGGAGGAGGAACCTGAGTTGGAGATGGACCAACAATGTAGCACGTTGCTGCCTGGGAGGCCAGGGATGTTCTCCTCATGGCCAGATTTACTTCTGCATTGCTCATAGACCTTTAATTATACGGGTACATAGGGGTCGAAATTCGGCCCTGACATGTTTGAGGTGGTGTCACCGCCTGAGTGCTGATTTTAGCGGTGGCCGTTCGGTGCAGGCTCCAACTGCCACATTCAGTTTTTACGGCCACAGATGCGAGAGCAGTGCTAAAGGTGGCGTTACAGACGGACCCTGGGGCGGGCACTCAGGGGGCGACTGAATCTCAAATCAGGAGACTGCCACCGAGTCCGCTAGGAAACGGAATGCAAAGTTCTCCGACCCACACACACTTCCCCACTGTTAGAACTAATGAAATAATGAAGAAATAAATAGAGAGAGAAACTTACCTTGCTCTCCGGCCGATTCCGCCCGAGTTCCGCTCTTTAACCACCAGTGTTTTCCAGGCTGTACGACCGCCTGTCGGTACGGCAACCGTCCAAAGCAAATATCGCGACAGAGGCGCCAGGGAGGCATTGCACGCTGGGTGATGCCACTACGCGGGTGGCGTTAGCTGGCGCAGCGTTACCTCTTGACATTTCTGCCAAAGAGCCAACTGAATTTCGGCCAGGTGTGGACGCCGATGGTCGGTCTTTGCCGCCCGTTAGCCGCCTGCCGCACGCGGTAACCGGCGGTGGTATAAACTGAACTTCGAGCCCATAGTTTTTAAATTGCAGAAGCATGATTGATAAAGCAAATATTATTGTGTCACAGAAGAAATGATTGACATTGGATATGTGCCTATAGAAAGTGTTTGACAGACTGAAGTCCCGTTAAAATATTGTGATGTTGACAGATGTCTTTCTGCAAAAGCAGCCTTAGAAACATAGAAACATAGAAAATAGGTGCAGGAGTAGGCCATTCGGCCCTTCTAGCCTGCACCGCCATTCAATGAGTTCATGGCTGAACATGCAACTTCAGTACCCCCTTCCTGCTTTCTCACCATACCCCTTGATTCCCCTAGTAGTAAGGACTCCATCTATAGAATTGTATCACAATACTGGGTGGTACACAGGAATAAACATTAAGGCTAAATGTTGGAACATAAAAAATAGGAACAGGAGTAGGCCATACGGCCCCTCAAGCTTGCCCCACCATTCAATAAGGTCATGGCTGGCCTGATCATGGACTCTGCTCCACTTCCCTGCCCGCTCCCCATAACCCCTTATCCCCTTATCGTTTAAGAAACTGTCTATTTCTGTCTTACATTTGTGGGGCTGGACACTAGAAGCCGTGCCTCACAAAATGTGCTCTGTACAGTTCAAGTATGATACATCGGCCTTTTTAATGCGTCAGCTATAAGAGTTAATAAGGACCAGCTTTCAATTCTAAATCCAAGATTGTGCTGTCTTGTAAGCAGATACTGTAGATCCAGGGAGCTGTCTACCCAGTACTGGATAATGTAAACCAACACTTCTGTTGCACGGTCCAAGCTAATAAGCTGTTTATTATAACACAACCCATCATTATGGTATTTACATCAGAACCTGATTCTAGCAAATGTGGTAATTACAAACCTTCCAATGCATTAAAACATTTCCCAGGTCCCAGAGTGCTTTGGACATTAAGGGAATTCTAGCCCTGTGAAGATGAACTCCAAACACGGTTTTGCTAATTTGTACGATCTCAGAATAGTGGAGGTTAACTACAGAAAGGAATCTTGCTGGAGTTGCATCAGTCCTAAAGTTTGCCTTGAGTTGGTGCAGGTTAGCTTTAATCAAGTATAACTGCATGCTCTTGAGGAATTTATAGTTCAGGGTCTTCTAACACAATCTTACACTTCTGTATCCTGTCGGGTCTTCATTTGAAAAGTGAAGTGACAGGGTTAGCAGGAGAAAAACAATAAGAAAGCCATCTCAGCCAGCGCTATAATTATCAATAATTGCCCCCGTTGTCCAGGGATTTGAAGTGTTACATTGCTGGTTATAACGTTTCAGTTCTTTGTCCAATGTAAGTGTCTCTGGTGATTCTCCTCCTCCCTAGAGCAACAGGCTACAGTCATACCACCACATTCACATCGTGGAGAAGGGGTTTGGGGTGCACACTGACATGAAAAGTAGCATTTTCTGTTTTTATATATTACAGGTAGAACGTCCGAAATCCGAACTTCTAAAAGGCGGAATTATCCGAAAACGGGACACTGTGCAGATTGCAAGAGCCGTTGTCCAGAATCTGGAAATATTGCCCGAAAAATAGACTTTTAAGCTGCACATACCTTTTTTAAACATGAATTCAAAAAAATACGCAAACCGGCGCGGCCTGGCCTCGAGGTTGCCGGATTGGGGCCGATAGATTTTCTTCCCCAAAATCGTGAAATACCTGAGACTCAGGCCAAAGGTTTCCGGATTCAGGACGTCAGATTTATTCTCCAAAATCCGGGAAAAAACCCGAAAACCAGAATGGCCTCGGTCCTGTAGCTCAAGATCTGCTACTGATCTGGCACCAGAATGGGTTAAAGCAGAACACAGTGAGACCCCCTCCATTACATCCAGTTCACACCTGCTGCAGTATAACTGCCGCCTCGTATGATGCTGCATTTCAAAAATGCTGAGGCGCTCTGTGAAACCCCGGGAAGTTTCCAAACTTTGAATGAAATGTTTTTAACATTTGGAGAAATTGTGCATGCCTTCCTCCGCTCGTGTGCCAACGCATATTGTGGTGTTGGGCAGGTTTGTGTCAGTGCTATAAGAAGGGTTTGTCGACTCAACACCGTAGGCAACGGATACCGCCTTGGGTTGTGCTGTAATGTAACCACATTTCATCTGAAATTGCCTTTTCCACAAATCAGCCATAGATTCTTCCTGTTTGGAGAGAGCTAAGCCAATGGGATAGACTTTCATCCTCGGCGATTGGGCATTGATCCGCACTGTATAGAACCGTCCCCAATGTTCATTCCATTGATTCTGGCTCTAATCTCGTCAAGAACTAAACTGATGCCATTTCTTAAATTTTAATAACATTTTTACAATTCAGCTCTGTGATGAATAGAGAGTTCCAGTCATAATTCTATTCATAAGAAAGCTCTATAACTGTCTGAGAAACTGGCAGTCACTTGATGCTTTGGTAGCTACAAGCCCATAATTGAACTGGAGCAGAATGCGCTTCATCAGTGTGCGATTAGGTGCTGCATTCCAGTAATGATTCAGCTACAGGTGGCTTTAATACGTTTATGTATTTAATGGAAAAAGCATTTGGGTTGATCCCTTCCCGTTAACTGCTTTCTTTGTTCAAGCGAGTGGTCCTTGGAACTACAGACATTTTCCGTGTCTTTAGCTCCATTATCGCTGTGCCAGGATGGAAGGCCAACTCGATGGACCTTGGTCTTTTCTTGTCTAGCAACCTTTATGCTCCTATATTTAATTGCATGTATGATTTGGAAATGTATTTGTTTTAAAAGACACATTTTTTTTTTGTATTCCTTTGCTCCTGACCAATTTTGCTGACTGCCAGCAGCATACTCTGAGGAGACTTCCAAGCTCACCCAAGGCCATTGAGAGGGAGGCGGGAGGTTCCATGGAAGAACAAGCAAAGATGTCCCTGTAAGGTTATATATTAGCTAAGGTGATGTTTGTTCATTATTTTCTGTACTTGAGGTGTGTAATGTATTTGCTTCATGGGTTCTTTGCTTAAGAATTCACAGCAACGCATTGCTACTAAGAACTAGTTGGTTTATTAACAAAGGTTTAACAATCACACGACACATTACCAGTTCATCCACCAGGCTCACAACTGCTTACCTCATCGTGGATGACCTAGACCCAACTGACTGGGGTTTTATTGAGTCTTGTGAACATCACGTGACTAGCTAAGCCACTCACAATGCAACAGCTCTACAACTATTTTAAAGCACAACATTAAATCAAGTGCTCCCTTTTGACAAGGGCACTAGAACCCACAAATTTCCAAATAAACTTTTACAGAAACTTAAATCAAATTGCAACAGCTCTACAAACCTGTGAACTGGTGCATACATTACAAGGGGGAATCAATATGTTCTGTAAATTTCTTCTCTTTTGGGTTAGATTTTTTGCTTCTGTTATTTTTTAATAAACCCCTTCTGAAATTTACAGCTTAAGCCTCAGTCTGATCAAATCTTTATTCCACCGCTTTCTAAGGTCTGTGAGATCACAACAGGATCTTTGACACAACCAGAACACAGGTTTCTCTAGGGTTACAGCACTACCAGATATTGGGCCGATAAAGGTCCACTCAGTTGTAGGAAGGGAGCCTAACTTGCACAGTGGTCTGTGCCAACATCTATGAAAAGTATTTGTGCAAATGTCTAAAGAACAACAATTTTTGGTAAAGTAATGCCGACACTGCAGCCAATTCGTATTTTAACATAAACGATCCTATCTACTAATGGTATATTCGTGGAGTTATACAATACTAAAAGATGTTTCATTGTACTTTATCTTTTGACTCGATTATAAACCAAAATCGAAATGTGTACAAAGTACAATTTATTCAGTGAATCCACTGAGTGATAAAATCCATGCGATCTTTTTTACATGCTAGTCCTCAACAATTAAATAATCTTGTCCTCAAAATGATTAATATACAAGCTCTCTCTGTCTGCCTTCATTACAATGAAATATGGAGAAAAAGATGGTAGGAACATCTTTGAATAAATGTCAAGGTTGTCAGAGTTATGATAGGAACTACATCTTGAAAGGATATAGCCCGTAACTGTGGAATATCCATTAACCTTGGTCTTTGTCTACAGCAGCCTGTTTGTCCAGTTCCAGCAAATCCAATTCCCACCAGACTTATTAGCATAGTCCATGCTAAGCAACACTCCATTTCCTCTGGCCTATTAACTTGGTCTGAAAGATCCATTTACATCAATAGAAAAAGGAACTAATTTGTCACACTTGTCTGCAATAACGGATCAGCTTAAAGGTAGTGGATGTAATTTATAGAACATTGGCACTGTCATCATCAGAGACACAACCTTCTGACTTCCGCTTCATTTTTCCAGTGATAATTCTCAGTCTTTATTGGCACGTCTTCATCTCTCACTTCTTCTGCTCCATTGAGAGTCTTACTGCTCTTCTCAAATCTTTCCAAAATATATTAATTCAGGTTTCTCTGCCTTGACCTGCATCTGTCATCTATCTACCCACTAAGCTAATCTATGTCTTCTTGCAATTTCCTGCATTCATGTTTAACATGTTCCAGCAAGGTCCAACATCAATCCTCTTGTGCCTATCGCCAATCATTTATACAAAAGGAAATCAAAAGAGATTTCCTGGAGTGTATTAGGGATGGTTTTCTCGACCAATATCTTGAGCAACCAACCAGAGAGCTGGCCATTCTAGACTGGGTGATGTGTAATGAGAAAGGACTAATTAGCAATCTTGTTTTGCGAGGCCCCTTGGGGAAGAGTGACCATAATATGGTAGAATTCTTTATTAAGATGGAGAGTGACACAGTTAATTCAGAGATTCGGGTCCTGAACTTAAGGAAAGGTAACTCCGATGGTATGAGATGTGAATTGGCTAGAATAGACTGGCGAATGATACTTAAAGAGTTGATGGTGGATAGGCAATGGCAAACATTCAAAGATCACATGGATGAACTTCAACAATTGTACATCTCTGTCTGGAGTAAAAATAAAATGGGGAAGGTGGCTCAACCGTGACTAACAAGGGAAATTAAGGATAGTGTTAAATCTAAAGAATAGGCATAAAAATTGGCCAGAAAAAGCAGCAAACTTTAGGACTGGGAGAAATTTAGAATCCAGCAGAGGAGGACAAAGTGTTTAATTAGCAGGGAGAAACTAGAGTATGAGAGGAAGCTTGCTGGGAACATAAAAACTGACTGCAAAAGCTTCTATAGATATGTGAAAAGAAAAAGTTTAGTGAAGACAAACGTAGGTCCCTTGCAGTCAGATTCAGGTGGATTTATAATGGGGAACAAAGAAATGGTAGAGCAGTTGAACAAATACTTTGGTTCTGTCTTCACGAAGGAAGACACAAATAACCTTCTGGAAATACTAGGGGACCGAGGGTCTAGTGAGAAGGAGGAACTGAAGGAAATCCTTATTAGGCGGGAAATTGTGTTACAGAAATTGATGGAATTGAAGGCCAATAAATTCCCAGGGCCTGATAGTCTGCATCCCAGAATACTTAAGGAAGTGGCCCTAGAAATAGTGGATGCATTGGTAATCATTTTCTAACAGTCGAATCTGGATCAGTTCCTATGGACTAGAGAGTAGCTAATGTAGCACCACTTTTTAAAAAAGAAGGGAGAGAGAAAACGGATAATTATAGATGGGTTAGCCTGACATCAGTAGTGGGGAAAATGTTGGAATCAATTATTAAAGATGAAATAGCAGCGCATTTGGAAAGCAGTGACAGGATCAGTCCAAGTCAGCATGGATTTATGAAAGGGAACTCATGCTTGACAAATCTTCTAGAATTTTTTGAGGATGTAACAGTTAAGAGGACACGGCAGAACCAGTGGATGTGGTGTATTTGGACTTTCAAACGCCATTTGACAAAGTCCCACATGAGAGATTGTTGTGCAAAATTAAAGCATATGGTATTGGGGGTAATGTACTGACGTGGATAGAGAACTGGTTGGCAGACAGGAAGCAGAGAGTTGGGATAAACGGGTCCTTTTCAGAATGGTAGGCAGTGACTAGTGGGCTGCCGCAGGGCTCAGTGCTGGGACCCCAGCTATTTAAAATATACATCAATGATTTAGATGAAGGAATTGAGTGTAATATCTTCAAGTTTGCAGATGACACTAAGCTGGGTGGTGGTGTGAGCTGTGAGGAGGATGCTAAGAGGCTGCAGGGTGACTTGGACAGGTTAGGTGAGTGGGCAAATGCATGGCAGATGCAGTATAATGTGGATAAATGTGAGGTTATCCACTTTGGGGGCAAAAACACGAAGGCAGAATATTATCTGAATGGCGGCAGATCAGGAAAAGTGGAGGTGCAACGAGACCTGGGTGTCATGGTACATCAGTCATTGAAGGTTGGCACGCAGGTTCAGCAGGCCGTGAAGAAGGCAAATGGTATGTTGGCCTTCATAGCTAGGGGATTTGAGTATAGGAGCAGGGAGGTCTTACTGCAGTTGTACAGGGCCTTGATGAAGCCTCACCTGGAATATTGTGTTTGGTTTTGCTCTCCTAATCTGAGGAAGGACATTCTTGCTATTGAGGGAATGCAGCCAACGTTCACCTGACTGATTCCCAGGATGGCAGGACTGACATATGAGGAGAGACTGGATTGATTGGGCCTTTATACACTGGAGTTTAGAAGGATGAGTGGGGATCTCATAGAAACATATAAAATTCTGACGAGACTGGACAGGTTAGATGCAGGAAGAATGTTCCCGATGTTGGGGAAGTCCAGAACCAGGGGACACAGTCCTAGGATAAGGGATAAATATTTCGGACTGAGATGAGGAGAAACTTCTTCACTCAGAGAGTTATTAACCTGTGGAATTCTCTACCGCAGAGAGTTGTTGATGGCAGTTCATTGGATATATTTATGAGCGAGTTAGATATGGCCCTTATGGCTAAAGGGATCAAGGGGTATGGAGAGAAAGCAGGAAAGGGGTACTGAGGTGAATGATCAGCCATGATCTTATTGAATGGTGATGCAGGCTCGAAGGGCCCAACGTCCTACTCCTGCACCTACTTTCTATGTTTCTATGTTTCTATATACAGATCCCTGAGTCTCAGCAATATCTATATTCTACCAATCCCAAAAAAGCATCCATTTGCCTCTACCCTCATCTTCCTGACCCTTTGCCATCTCTCTTTGCATGTACCAGGTCTCATTGCCACTTCCATTATCATTAGTACGGATAATTGTTGGTCAGTCATCACATTGAAATGAGACTGTGGCGGTAGGGGAGCGGCAAGTGGAACAGTAATTGATCTTCTGTCCTTCGACATATGGGCTCGATTGTGTTGTTTTTTTCAGCACAATTCCCCCGCTATCGATGTAAGCGGTCCAAAAAATTGTAGAATTTAAAGCGCAAATTGCGTTCAGTGCAATTCGACTTTTCCCGATCTTTTGCACGCTCGAAGCCGGCCCCGTCCACAAAACTGGCCCCGCCCCAGGGTGAATAATCTGCTAATTGCGCTCATTAAGCTGGAGCTTGTGGGCACAAGGACACCAATAGGAACGTTTTCAAAGCTTTTGAATGATTTTTTTTTTAATTTACTTAGGAACTGACTACTGTACCAATATAACTAGAAAATGTGTTGTATATTTTTGTGGTTTTTCAGTGATTTAAAATTGGGTTACTCACAGGTGGTTGATTGACATTGTGATTTAAAATGTTTATTGCTTGTGATAAACCCATTTTTAACTGCATTAATCAAACCCAAGTTACCGCTGTTAAATATATCAATTTAATGTATTTAAAGCAAAATTTAAAAAAAAAATAGGTTTCAAATCGCTGCCCGATTGTGCTGGTTTACGGCAGAATTTGTGTTCGCCGATATGCAAATGAGTTGGAGTAGAAAGAGTTGAGAAACAGAATGACATAGGGTTGTTGTGGAAGTACCGCCATTGTCGTTGCTGAAGGAAGCTGTCTGCTCTCTGAGCGCTGACATTACTGCTGTCAGTTTTTTATGACAATACACCTTCAACATTAGTTTTCTGCATATGTTACTTCACGTTGTTTGAGGACAATAATCGTTAATGCAGCATAGAATCATAGAATGGTTACAGTGCAGGAGGAGGCCACTCAGCCAGTCGAGCCCGTGTCGGCTCCCTGCAAGAGCACCTCAGCCAGTCCCACTCCCCCACACTTTCCCCATAGTCCTGCGAATTTTTCCCACTCCCGTTTGAAAGCCACGATTGAGTCTGCCTCCACCACCCTCTCAGGCACTGCATTCCAGATCCTAACCACTCGCTGCGTAAAAAATGTTTTCCTCATGTCGCCTTTGGTTCTTCTGCCAATCGCCTTAAATCTGTGTCCTCTGGTTCTCGACCCCTCCACCAATGGGAACAGTTTCTCTCGATCTACTCTGTCCAGACCTCTCATGATTTTGAACCTCGATCAAATCTCCTCTCAACCTTCTCTGCTCCAAGGAGAACAACCCCAGCTTCTCCAGTCTATCCACGTAACTGAAGTCCCTCATCCCTGGAACCATTCTCATAAATCTTTTCTGCACCCTCTCTAAGGCCTTCACATCCTTCCTAAAGTGCAGTGCCTAGAATTGGACACAATACTCCAGTTGAGGCCGAACCAGTGTTTTATAAAGGTTCATCATAACTTCCTTGCTTTTGTACTGTATGCCTCTATTTATGAAGCCCAGGATCCCGTATGCTTTTTTAACCGCTTTCTCAGCCTGCCCTGCCACCTTCAACGATTTGTGCACATCCACTACCAGCATACGTTCAAACTTGGGTCAGACAAAGATGGCATTGCTAATCCGATGATGACATTTCGGACTGTTTTAAGTTCTGTTTCCAGTGGGTATGATTGACTGTAGCATTTTGGTTCAACAATCTGATGGAGACTGGGACCCTCACACGGTACAGTAATCGTTGGTCTGTGCTTGGGTGAGTTTGTGCTGGTCCCAAGAGCGAACTTGGTATTACTGAGCCATATTCTATTTTCAGAAATGGTTAGTACGATTTCCCCTGGCTGGGAAGTCTAGAACAAGGGGTCACAGTCTCAGGATACGAGGTAGGAAAATTAGGACTGAGATGAGGAGAAACTTTTTCACTCAGAGGGTGGTGAACCTGTGGAATTCTCTACCACAGAAGGCTGTGGAGGCCAAATCACTGAATATATTTAAGAGGGAGATAGATAGATTTCTAGAAACAAATGGCATCAAGGTGTATGGGGGAAAAACGGGATTATGGTGTTGAGATAGAGGATCAGCCATGATCATATTGAATGGTGGTGCAAACTCGAGGGGCCGAATGGCCTACTACTGCTCCTATTTTCTATGTTTCTATGAGCTGGAACCTCCACTTTTGTGCTTATTGCCCAAAAATGGGCGTTATTTCCGATGTGGGCATTAAAAAAGGGTTTTCAGATCGTCCATTCTCAAAATACCTAGTTTACATTTTTGAAAATGCCCGTTACCGCGAGCGATATCAAATGGGTGGTAGCGTTATATTTTTTGAACTTCTGCCATAAAGTATGGCCGTCCTTAGCAACAGCATGGCAATGCTCGATTCCCGCGATTCAGGAAATCAAGGATCATCATGACATGCGCAGAGGAGGAGACAGAGAGAGAGGGAGCTCAGAGGCACTGATGTGTGCTTGTTTGGCTGTTGTGGGAGGCACGACGGAGATTCACCAGCAGCAAAAAGCCTACTGAGCACCAAGAACATAGTTGGCATTGAGTTTTTGTCCAACAAATAAGATATAACATGGAAGGAATGGAGGAGACCCTGGAGCTGGTAGCCAGGAATACTGGTGGCAGAGGGCTCCCAGTGGTCCCGGAGTGTCGCACTGCACCCCAAGGTGCTGCACCCCCATTGCCAACCACACATGAGAGCCATGAGCAACATCTTGCTTCCGGCTTGGAGCATGTTCCCACCTCAGGACCGTCCTCTCCCATATCCGTCCAAGCAGCGCTTTGGCCATCACCCGCGACCCCCCCCCACCAATGAAGCATCGCCTGAGGAGCTCCTCAGCAAGGCAGCTTGGAGTTAGGAGGGAAAGAGGAAGGGATAGAGGTAGAGAGGAGAAGCGGGGAGGGGAAAGAGTTGGTTTGTACAGAAACACTGATAGTTTCAGACTAATGTTTGGTTTAAATGTTTTTTATTTAACAAAACCTTGTAGCACATTGGCTCAGATAGCTGCACCATTACACGCTGGTGATTCCTTAACATCAAAGGGTATAATCACACTTAACTTCAATCAACTTAAACTTTAACCGTCACCAAGGTGATGCCCACCATTGATGTTGGACCTGCACACCCAGCAGTGTGCCAGTCTTGTAAATAACACCAACATTCTTTCAGGCAAAGCGATCATTGATGAGCTCCTGACGTAAGGCTCTTGCAGCTATCATGCCACCACGGTCCCTTTCTTGCGAAAGGGGTGCGGGAGCATGGCTTCAGCATCAGCCTGATTGTCTGGGCCGATGTCAGCATCCGCCTCCTCATCCTCCTCTTCCTCTCTGTGGTGAGGTGGACTGTCAGACTCATCAGGCAATTCTTGTCCCCTCCTGATAGCCAAGTTGTGTAGCATGGAGCACACCACCATGAATTGAGCGACCTGCTCAGGGTGGTATTGGAGCTTGCCTCCTGAATGGTCCGGGCATTTAAAGCATTGATTCAGCACTCCCAATGGTTTTCTCCATGATATTGAGAGTTGCTCTGTGGCTCTCGTTGTATCGCCTCTCGGCCTCGGTGTGAGTGCCTCGCAGTGGGGTCATCAGCCAGGTGGTGAGGCCATATCCTTTGTCCCCAAGCATCCAGCATTGACCTTGTGGCTGATTGTTAAACAAGTCAGATACAGTGCTATCACACAGAATGTGAGCATCATGGATGCTGGCCGGAAATTGAGCATTCACTGCCAGTATAATTTGCTGGTGGCCGACAACCAGTTGGACATTCAGGGAGTGGAATCCCTTGCGGTTCCTGAAAACCTCAGCATCCTGAAAAGATGCCCGCATCGCGATGTGCGTACAGTCTATTGCTCCCTGCACCTTGGGGAAGTTTGCAATTCTGGAGAATCCTAGAGCCCTCTCACTCTGTGCCTCCCTGGTCATAGGGAAGCTGATCAAGTCCCTCCTGCATGTGTACAGGGCTTCAGTGACCTGTCTAATGCAGAGATGTGTGGCATGCTGAGAAAGTCCGCAAATGTCGCCAGCTGTGACCTGAAAAGAACCTTAGGCGTAGAACGACAGTGCCGTGGTGACTGACCTCGAAGGACAGTGTTGTTCTGATGGTGCCGGCAGGCTGCAGATCTGCCTCTATCAGCTGGCATACCTCAGTGATAACCTTTTTGTGGAAGCGCTGTCTCTGAAGGCAGGTGTTGTCGGGCAAGTCGAGGTAAGAATGCTTCTCCTTGTACTTGCGGGGGGTGTAATGTCTGGTCCTCCTCATCTGTCTGTCACTTCGTACATTGGGCACATAATGCAGTGGAGCGTTCCTTCGGCGATGTCGAGTTTGCTGCATGTATTTGGTCACCAAGAGAGGGTGAGAAAGGACAGGCCCCATTGCAGTAGCTCTCTGTTCTCCACCAATTGCACACAAACAAGGAATGTCCCGACGAGCACACCTCTTCAATGCCAATCGATCACAGTGTGGTCAAGATGTTTTTAGATATGTTCACATCAACTCCAACAACCTGCAGAGTACATCCAAACTCCGCCGAGGTTGAAGCACCGCAACTTTTAAAGGATGCGACATGTGATCTAGAACATGGCGTCATAACGCTGTGATTCGTTCCACTTTTTGTGAGCAGTTTTTTGAGCGAGCGATATTGTGGGCGAAATGTGTGCGAGGTGGTGAAATTGATGATGGGCGATATCCATGGCTGCTAGTTTAGGTAAATGTGCTCTTTACGATAAAAAATAGTGGGCAGGCGTTAATATTGAATCTCGGTGTTAAATCCATGCAAAAAGTATGGGGCGATATTATGGCCGTTGAATTCGCCCATTCTGCTGATTCTGCCCCAAAAAAGTGGCTTTCTCGCCGTTAAGCACATGGGGAAAGTAACGCTCGCCGATAAGTTTCCGAAAAATGCCCGGCAGTTTCCATTTTGTGCCAAAATGGGCGATATCTGAGCGTTATATGCCATTTCAGCGGTAAAATGGCATTAAGTGGGCGTTAAGCCGACAAAAAAGTGGAGGTTCTAGCCCATAGTTTCTACGTACCATGAAGTACTTTGTGGTACAGATTTCATTCTCCAGAGTAATCCTTCCTTTCCTGAATGATCAATAAGCAGAACCTGTACACTTGGGATAAATACTGCACTCAAATCTTAAAATAAGACATCATAAATTTGCATGACAATGCGTGCCTTTGTTATTATCTGTGTACAAAGATCTGTATGATGCTTTCGTCAGATGGTGAGGTATTGGATCTGTGTGAATTATCCTCAGTCATGCTTCACAAATCCACCAGGTCATGTCACAGTGCGATAAACATTCGAACAAAGTGACTCAGTGGGCCACACTTTCGTGTCACACTAACGGTGAGGCTACTGGTGTCCCTGTTATTTATGCGGAAATGGTACTGCATTGTCAGGCGAGGGGCAGTTGCGCGATTAAACACAGATATCCAGCCCTCGCTGTCCGGGCTGCGTCGCTCCGCCATTAGCTTTACAGAAACAGCACTGCTGACAGGCACTGAACGGCGTGACGCTGCTGTATTTGCGCGGTAGATACGAACTAAACCCGCTGCAGATAGTTAAGGCTAGTAATTACAAGCACAAGTACACTTTTAATGGCCCGTGAATGTTAATGATTGCCAATCAACCTCTCTGGCATGGACAAGTAACTATGATAAGTGTGAAGCTTCATTCCTTCAGGTTGTGAATTGTTTTAAGAGATTCTAAAAATGCCCCCCCCCCCTGCAAATTCTTACTTTCCTTTCTGTCTCTTTCTTCTCTCAGTCCAGTCTGTCTTTCCTTCTCTTTAATTCTCTTTCTGTACATGATGTAATATTGAATTCACCCTCCCTCTCAGTCCTTCCGCTGATCTTTAGATTTCACTGGTTCGGGAGCTGGCCTGCCTCCCGCGCCGGGCCGTTAACAGCTCACACGTTCAGCAAGTTTGTTGGCAGAATTTGTTTGAGCGGAACGATGCAGGAGCACATCGAACCAACGGTAGATGTGCTGAGCTGCTCTCCTGGCCCAATATACACTCGCAAAATAATGCAATGTCTATTCCTGAAACTCAGATTTTAAGCTCTTTACAGAAGGTTTTATAAGATTTAAATATTTGTACAATACATGAAAGGAAATAAAAGCAGATGTGCAAAAATCCACTACTTATAAAACTTGTGTTACTTAAAACCATATTCAAGCATATTATCCGGGTTTATTCAAACCAGGCTCAAATCTCGAAATACAATCCGAAAAGTTATTGGACCATAATATGCTATGATTATGGAGTCTTTTCGTAATATGTGGAGTTAGCTTGTGTCAAGCTTGCCTTTACTTGAAGGCTTCTTGTGACCTTCTGTTCGGGTCCTGGGATGAGTCTGGATAAGACCCTCATGCAGATGCGGTATCTGTTGGCAGAAATTGAAGCATTTCCGTTTAGTAGATGAGATAACCTCTCTAGCCTGCCCTCCTGGGTACTGGTATAATGCATGGCATTGAAATTATCCATAGTATGAGTCGTCCCGCTGAGTAACATTGACCTGAAGTTGGAGAACATGCGCACTTGCTGCCAGTTCATCAGGCAATTAATTCCTGGGCTCGGAACATAAGAAATAGGAGCAGGAGTAGGCCAATTGGTCCCTCGAGCCTGCTCCGCCATTTAATAAGATCATGGCTGATCTGATCATGGGCTCAGCTTCACTTCCCCGCCCGCTCCCTATAACCATTAATCTGTGATCAATGGTGAAACAACGATGTTGCCGTTGGCCCCAAACTAAACTTCGGCCAAAGATTTCATGATCCCTTGTATCGAAAAGTTTGGGTTTTTCGACATGCAATTCAAATCAACGGAAGTTAATGGGAATCCCCTTGTGTGAGCTGCTGTGATGTCACCAAGCAGCCAATCAAAAGGCAGAATTCACACAAACCGCAAACAAGGAATTCTAACATTTTAAAAATTTGAGAGAGAGCAAAACAAAGATTGGGGTTCTCACACGGGGAAAAGGCAAACCTGAAATAAAGGGATGAACAAACTTTAAAAAAATGTCTTAAAATGTTTATAGATAAATTTGACACTGCACAAAGTTAAAATTAGTTCTTCAGAGCCATAGCCTGTGTTTAGCAGTCATCATCATCATAGGCAGTCCCTCGGAATTGAGGAAGACTTGCTTCCAATCTTAACATGAGTTCTTAGGTGGCTGAACAGTCCAATACAGAACCACAGTCCCTGTCACAGGTGGGACAGATGAGGTGCGTCGCTGAGGCGTGAGTTCCGGGGTCGGCGAGAGGCGAGCCGGTGCAGCTACAGGGAGAAGGCAAAAGAGAATTAGAAAGAAAGAGAAAGGTGACGTCACAGCCAAGGGGGTAAGTGATTGGCTGGATTGGTGAGTAGTTTTTCCTTTTTCTCTTCTATAATAGTGAGTAAACTGTAACATTGTTGTTGCCAAATTAAGTGTATCTAAGGGTTAAGTCATGGCAGGAGAGCTCGGTCACGTGATATGCTCCTCCTGTACCATGTGGGAACTCAGGGACACTTCCGGTGTTCCTGACGACTACGTGTGCGGGAAGTGTGTCCATCTCCAGCTCCTGACAGACCGCGTTGCGGAATTGGAGCTGAGGGTGGATTCACTCTGGAGCATCCACGATGCTGAGAATGATGTGAGTAGCATTTGTAGCGAGTTGGTCTTACCGCAGGTGAAGGGTCCACAACCAGCTAGGGAATGGAAGACCAGCAGGAAGAGCTGTGCAAGGAAGGTAGTGCAGGGATCCCCTGCGGTCATTCCCCTGCAAAACAGATACACCGTTTTGAGTACTGTTGGGGGGGATGACTCATCAGGGGAGGGCAGCAGCAGCCAAGTTCATGGCACCGTGGCTGGCTCTGCTGCATAGGAGGGCAGGAAAAAGAGTGGGAGAGTGATAGTGCTAGGGGATTCGATTGTAAGGGGAATAGATAGGCGTTTCTGCGGCCGCAACCGAGACTCCAGGTTGGTGCAAGGGTCAAGGATGTCTCAGAACGTGTGCAGGACATTCTGAAAAGGGAGGGTGAACAGCCAGTTGTCGTGGTGCACATTGGTACCAACGATATAGGTAAAAAAATGGATGAGGTCCTACGAGACGAATTTAAGGATCTAGAAGCTAAATTAAAATGTAGGACCTCAAAAGTAGTAATCTCAGGATTGCTACCAGTGCCACGTGCTAGTCAGAGTAGGAATCGCAGGATAGCTCAGATGAATACGTGGCTTGAGCAGTGGTGCAGCAGGGAGGGATTCAAATTCCTGGGGCATTGGAACCGGTTCTGGGGGAGGTGGGACCAATACAAACCGGACGGTCTGCACCTGGGCAGGACCGGAACCAATATCCTCGGGGGAGTGTTTGCTAGTGCTGTTGGGGAGGAGTTAAACTAATATGGCAGGGGGATGGGAACCAATGCAGGGAGACAAAGAGAAACAAAAAGGAGACAAAAGCAAAGAACAGAAAGGAGATGAGTAAAAGTGGAGGGCAGAGAAATCCAAGGCAAAAAACAAAAAGGGCCACTGAATATAAAGGGGCTGCAGGAGGGGTCAAAACTAAAAATCATGGTTTAAAAACTAGTATTAAAACACTCTACCTAAACGCACGCAGCATTCGAAATAAAGTAAATGAGTTGACGGCACAAATCATTACAAATGGGTATGATTTGGTGGCCATTACAGAAACGTGGTTGCAGGGTGGCCAAGACTGGGAATTAAACATACAGGGGTATCTGACGATTCAGAAAGATAGACAAGAAGGGAAAGGAGGTGGGGTAGCTCTGTTAATAAAGGATGATATCAGGGCAGTTGTGAGAGACGATATTGGCTCTAATGAACAAAATGTTGAATCATTGTGGGTGGAGATTAGAGATAGTAAGGGGAAAAAGTCGCTGGTGGGCATAGTTTACAGACCACCAAATAATAACTTCACGGTGGGGCGGGCAATAATCAAGGGAATAATGGAGGCATGTGAAAAAGGAATGGCAGTAATCATGGGGGATTTTAACCTACATATCGATTGGTCAAATCAAATCGCACGGGGTAGCCTGGAGGAGGAATTTATAGAATGCATACGGGATTGTTTCTTAGAACAGTATGTTACAGAACCTACAAGGGAGCAAGCTATCTTAGATCTGGTCCTGTGTAATGAGACAGGGATAATAAATGATCTCCAAGCAAAAGATCCTCTCGGAATGAGTGATCACAGTATGGTTGAATTTGTAATACAGATTGAGGGTGAGGAAGTAGTGTCTCAAACGAGTGTACTATGCTTAAACAAAGGGGACTACAGTGGGATGAGGGCAGAGTTGGCGAAAGTAGACTGGAAAGACAGACTAAACAGTGGCATAATTGAGGAACAGTGGAGGACTTTTAAGGAGCTCTTTCATAGTGCTCAACAAAAATATATTCCAGTGAAAAAGAAGGGCGGTAACAGAAAGGGATAACCAGCCGTGGATAACCAAGGAAATAAAGGAGAGTATCAAATTAAAAACAAATGCGTATAAGGTGGCCAAGGTTAGTGGGAAACTAGAAGATTGGGAAAATTTTAAATAACAGCAAAGAATGACTAAGAAAGCAATAAAAAAGGAAAGATGGATTACGAAGGTAAACTTGCGCAAAACATAAAAACGGATAGTAAAAGCTTTTACAGATATATAAAACGGAAAAGAGTGACTAAAGTAAATGTTGGTCCCTTAGAAGATGAGAAGGGGGATTTAATAATGGGAAATGTGGAAATGGCTGAGACCTTAAACAATGATTTTGCTTCGGTCTTTACAGTGGAAGACACAAAAACCATGCCAAAAATTGCTGGTCACCGGAATGTGGGAAGGGAGGACCTTGAGACAATTACTATCATGAGGCGGTAGTGCTGGACAGGCTAAAGTAGACAAGTCCCCTGGTCCTGATGAAATGCATCCCAGGGTATTAAAAGAGATGGCGGAAGTTATAGCAGATGCATTTGTTATAATCTACCAAAATTCTCTGGACTCTGGGGAGGTACCAGTGGATTGGAAAACAGCTAATGTAATGCCTCTGTTTAAAAAAGGGGGCAGACAAAAGGCAGGTAACTATAGGCCGGTTAGTTTAACATCTGTAGTGGGGAAAATGACTGAAACTATCATTAAGGAAGAAATAGCGGGGACATCCAGATAGGAATAGTGCAATCAAGCAGACAAGGCATGGATTCATGAAGGGGAAATCATGTTTAACTAATTTACTGGAATTCTTTGAGGATATAACGAGCATGGTGGATAGAGGTGTACCGATGGATGTGGTGTATTTAGATTTCCAAAAGGCATTCGATAAGGTGCCACTCAAAAGGTTACTGCAGAAGATAAAGGTACGCGGAGTCAGAGGAAATGTATTAGCATGGATAGAGAATTGGCTGGCTAACAGAAAGCAGAGAGTCGGGATAAATGGGTCCTTTTCGGGTTGGAAATCGGTGGTTAGTGGTGTGCCACAGGGATCGGTGCTGCGACCACAACTGTTTACAATATACATAGATGACCTGGAAGAGGGGACAGAGTGTAGTGTAACAAAATTTGCAGATGACGCAAAGATTAGTGGGAAAGCAGGTTGTGTAGAGGACACAGAGAGGCTGCAAAGAGATTTAGATAGGTTAAGCAAATGGGCTAAGGTTTGGCAGATGGAATACAATGTCGGAAATTGTGAGGTCATCCACCTTGGGAAAAAAAATAGTGAAAGGGAATATTATTTGAATGGGGAGAAATTACAACATGCTGCGGTGAAGAGGGACCTGGGGGTCCTTGTGCATGAATCCCAAAAAAGTAGTTTGCAGGTGCAGCAGGTAATCAGGAAGGCGAATGGAATGTTGGCCTTCATTGCGAGAGGGATGGATTACAAAAGCAGGGAGGTCCTTCTGCAAATGTATAGGGTATTGGTGAGGCCACACCTGGAGTACTGCGTGCAGTTTTGGTCACCTTACTTAAGGAAGGATATACTGGCTTTGGAGGGTGTACAGAGACGATTCACTAGGCTGATTCCGGAGATGAGGGGGTTACCTTATGATGATAGATTGAGTAGACTGGGTCTTTACTCGTTGAAGTTCAGAAGGATGAGGGGTGATCTTATAGAAACATTTAAAATAATGAAAGGGATAGACAAGATAGAGGCAGAGAGGTTGTTTCCACTGGTCGGGGAGACTAGAACTAGGGAGCACAGCCTCAAAATACGGGGCAGCCAATTTAAAACCGAGTTGCGAAGGAATTTCTTCTCCCAGAGGATTGTGAATCTGCGGAATTCTCTGCCCAAGGAAGCAGTTGAGGCTAGCTCATTGAATGTATTCAAGTCACAGATAGATAGATTTTTAACCAATAAGGGAATTAAGGGTTACGGGGAGCAGGCGGGTAAGTGGAGCTGAGTCCACAGCCAGATCAGCCATGATCTTGTTGAATGGCGGAGCAGGCTCGAGGGGCTAGATGGCCTACTCCTGTTCCTAATTCTTATGTTATGTTCTTATGTAGGTTGAGGGAAAGGGTGGGTGGGAATGGTTTGCCGCATGGTCCTTCCGCTGCCTGCACTTGGTTTCTGCATGCTCTAGGCGACGAAACTCGAGGTGCTCAGCGCCCTCCGGGATGCACTTCCTCCACTTAGGGCGGTCTTTGGTCAGGGACTCCCAGGTGTCAGTAGGAGGGAGGCTTTGAGGATGTCGTTGTAACGTTTCCTCTGCCCACCTTTGGCGCGTTTGCCATGAAGGAGTTCCGAGTAGAGAATGCCAGAGCAGTGAACATGCTGTTAAACCCCCGGTTACACCAATCGCTTTGGGTCTAAATTTTAGTGGGGAATTTAACAGCGTAATGGAAGTGTTTAGGTCAGTTTAGCTGATTTGAGAGATGTCCCTGATTGCCGGCTCCATGTGTTGGGGAGGGGGTTGGAACAGGGCGCTATACTGCCAGTGTCGGTGCAGTGAGTGACAAACGGCAAAGTTACGATTTCCGTGTCAGGCCACGCATGCACTAAATCCTGAAGTTGCGTCCGTTTCACGGGTGCAATGATGGGGAACGCTGCCAGTTCCCCATCAGGACCCTGGGTTCCCGGTCCCGATTCAGTCACGCCATTCGGTGGGAAACAGAAAGTGAACGGCAGCTGCTTCTCCAACGGGATGAAGGCTGTGCTTTGGAGAAAAATGTAAAGAGATGAAAGTGCAAAATAACTTGCCAATTTAAATACAAATGGTGATATAACGCAGTGTGATATGTATTCCAACACATTAGACTTCTCTGTCTGCTCATTTAACAAAGGCAATACCCCATTTAAGAGATTAATGCCGTCACTAGAAACATAGAAACATAGAAACTAGGTGCAGGAGTAGGACATTCGGCCCTTCGAGCCTGCACCGCCATTCAATGAGCTCATGGCTGAACATGCAACTTCAGTACCCCATTCCTGCTTTCTCGCCATACCTCTTAATCCCCCTAGTAGTAAGGACTTCACATAACTCCTTTTTGAATATATTTAGTGAATTGGCCTCAACAACTTTCTGTGGTAGATAATTCCACAGGTTCACCACTCTCTGGGTGAAGAAGTTTCTCCTCATCTCGGTCCTAAATGGCTTACCCCTTATCCTTAGACTGTGACTCCTGGTTCTGGACTTCCCCAACATTGGGAACATTCTTCCTGCATCTAACCTGTCTAAACCCATCAGAATTTTAAACGTTTCTATGAGGTCCCCTCTCCCCCTCTCATTCGTCTGAACTCCAGTGAATACAAGCCCAGTTGATCCGGTCTTTCTTGATATGTCAGTCCCGCCATCCCGGGAATCATTCTGGTGAACCTTCGCTGCACTCCCTCAATAGCAAGAATGTCCTTCCTCAGGTAAAATGGCACTAACATGGCAACGTATTATATAAATATTGTAAAGCGCTATTTCACCCCACAACTGCAGTCAGTGGGAAAGTTGCTGAAGCCACTATTATCTGGTTTTGAATTGGAATGCACAAGCACTCCTCCATGCAGACTTGTGGTGCAGCAAGTTGGTTTAGGCTGGTGCCGCAGTGTGACAGGATCCAGTTGTTTGTGTGTTATTTTATAGATGGCAAGTTTCCAATCGGAACTCAGCCATCTGAGCAACTGCCCAGCAGCGGCAATTCCGCATATGGTGCAGCTTTTGTGATAGCTGTACATACAATACACTGAGGCATCACTAGCTGTACAAACAACAAACAGAACCATCACTAGCTGTACATACAACACACAGAACCATCACTAGCTGTACAAACAACAAACAGAACCATCACTAGCTGTACATACAACACACAGAACCATCACTAGCTGTACATACAATACACAGAACCATCACTAGCTGTACATACAATACACAGAACCATCACTAGCTGTACATACAACACACAGAACCATCACTAGCTGTACATAAAACACACTGAGGCATCACTAGCTGTACATACAATACACAGAACCATCACTAGCTGTACATACAACACACAGAACCATCACTAGCTGTACATCCAACACAATGAGGCATTACTAGCTGTACATACAATACACAGAACCATCACTAGCTGTACATACAACACACAGAACCATCACTAGCTGTACATACAACACACAGAACCATCACTAGCTGTACATACAATACACAGAACCATCACTAGCTGTACATACAATACACAGAACCATCACTAGCTGTACATACAATACACAGAACCATCACTAGCTGTACATACAACACACAGAACCATCACTAGCTGTACATACAATACACAGAACCATCACTAGCTGTACATACAACACACAGAACCATCACTAGCTGTACATACAACACACAGAACCATCACTAGCTGTACATACAATACACAGAACCATCACTAGCTGTACATACAATACACAGAACCATCACTAGCTGTACATACAATACACAGAACCATCACTAGCTGTACATACAACACACAGAACCATCACTAGCTGTACATAAAACACACTGAGGCATCACTAGCTGTACATACAATACACAGAACCATCACTAGCTGTACATACAACACACAGAACCATCACTAGCTGTACATCCAACACAATGAGGCATTACTAGCTGTACATACAATACACAGAACCATCACTAGCTGTACATACAACACACAGAACCATCACTAGCTGTACATACAATACACAGAACCATCACTAGCTGTACATACAATACACAGAACCATCACTAGCTGTACATACAATACACAGAACCATCACTAGCTGTACATACAACACACAGAACCATCACTAGCTGTACATACAATACACAGAACCATCACTAGCTGTACATACAACACACAGAACCATCACTAGCTGTACATACAATACACAGAACCATCACTAGCTGTACATACAACACACAGAACCATCACTAGCTGTACATACAATACACAGAACCATCACTAGCTCTACCTACAATGCACCCAGGCACACAGATCCATCTAATACAATAATGTTAATGTCGAATTCTCAATGTCCCATGCAGAGCAGAAATCCATTTGCCCTCTGCAGTTTACAGTTCAGTATAAACCCAAAACCAGTATTTTGGTAAAAATATATATCCAGTTTCATATTTAGCCGTCACTTTCCTAACCTTTATGATTTGCTGAATGGACAACATGTGGAACAGTATATGCAAGAAAGTTGTGCAAGCATCTGTTAGCGATCTCTGCATATATTAAACACCAACTCAAGATAATTGTCATCGTTGTGAGAGAAATTGGCTCAGTCCGCCAAGACTGTTCATGCCATTTTTTTCGGAGTCAGTCCACTGCTGTTATTTTGTGAGTGTGGAGTTGGGTGTGGGGCAAAGTCAAGTCGAATGTACAGTGAAGCATCCCAGGCACACACACACACACACACACTCAGTGATTGGCTCGTCAGTCTTATTTAAATAATTTACATACTTTGTTTCCATTCTTGTGCGGTAATAAGATTTATCTGCCAACATGCTCCCCTTTAAGTTTTGCATCAACATTGTTGTAATGCCTTCCATGCGGCAAACTGCAAAATATTTCAGTGACCATGTTGCCAAGAGATGGAAACAATATCACTCTTGGGAACTAAGGATCCTTTAGTCCATGTGAAGATGTCTTCCTGTCTTGGAGAACAAAGTGCTCAATAAGGACCAGAGATTACGATTGACTTTTGCAGATAACGTTGTTCAAGGAGCTGGACAACTAACATCTCTGGGACTTCGCTTCCAATCACCCCCTTTGTGAATCTCTTCCTTCCTGGCTCCGCCCTGCCCCCCTTTCATTGTATCTATGTGTGATGAGCCGCAGAATTTTATTTACACCAAAGGCATTTCTTAAACGATAAGGGGATAAGGGATTATGGGGAGCGGGTGGGGAAGTGGAGCTGAGCCCATGATCAGATCAGCCATAATCGTATTAAATGGTGGAGCAGGCTCGAGGGGACTATGGCCTACTCCTGCTCCTATTTCTAATGTTCTTATAAATGCAAGTTGTTGTATTTAGTTATGATGGATGACATCCAAGTAGCAACCCGAAACTCCAGTATGATCGAAGATTAATGTCAGTCGCCATTTTATGAGTCTTGTGTGCAGCAGCAACACTGCATCCCTGAAACAAACTGCAGTCCGGTCCCCGTCTCCCACAAAATAATCAATTTTAATCAGCTAATAGTAATTACCTAATCAATACCACTATGTAACCATCAAAATGATTGGCATAAATGTCTATTCAGACTGGTTCTACATTACAACAGTGACTACACTTCAAAAAAGCACTTCATTGGCTGTAAAGCGCTTTGAGATGTCCGGTGGTCGTGAAAGGCGCTATATAAATGCAAGTCTTTCTTTCTTCCTGGTGCTCTATCAGAAAAATAGCACTTTGCTAAAGGGAATCTTTATATCCATTTAAGCATGATGCTTAAAACAATAAAGAGTTTATTTGACCAGGAATACAGCTTCCGCCTAAATACCTATTGCCTAGTTATACTATTATTACTGCCTGGTCATTCACATAATTATTACATGTTTCTCATGCACATAAACGTACCCACAATTACTTGTTCACGTTTACACAGTCATTGCGATCCCCAGCATGTTGTCTGTAGTCAAATTGCATTTTCCAGACTCCTGAAAATAGTAGAAATAAAGAAAATTCATGCATATTGGTCAAAAATATATATCGAGGTATAAAAATGTAATTTGTAAGTTTGGTCACAGGCAAGTAAATATTGATATTGCACAGCCGACAGACATATTGATCCATGAAGCGATGACAATGGATTTGGAAGCAATTGCTTCTCGCAGGAGGGTTTTATTTTCTACAATGATAGTTTTTAAAATCTAGAAATTATTTTATTTCACTTTTTATGTAATGATCAGAGTGCTCATGTACTGATTGCTTATGTTACTGATCCCATCTGTGAACATTGATTCTGAACAGGAGCGAACATCCCATATTAAACTGCTCAGTCAGCATGGTGGAAGTTTCTGAGAAGGTGTGGTGCTGGTATTGGGTGCTACATGCATTCTCAAGGACTTTAGTATCTTCACACTGTCATCCTGCTGGGAAAGGTGGACAGTTAGGGTAACAGCACAGAATACCCAAGATGGTATTGAACACAATGGGAGCATATCACATGGCAAATTTCCTGTGATCTTTTTAACAATTTATTTTCAAAGAGTTTATATATGTTGATGAAAATGCAGATACATTGTGTAAAGATCACATGACCAAAAATGATATTGGAACAAATGAAACTGACAGCTTATATTTATGTGACGAAGCATGTGAGCTCGTTACTGGGTTGGGATTGGGTGATACCTCAGAGTGGAAATAAGAGTTCTTGAGGATGGATTGGATGTGGGTTTGAAGCCCAGTTCAGAGTTGAAGTTTTGCACCGTTGGGCTAGACCCTCAGTCGCTGTCCAGGGAGGAGAATGGGAACAAGTTTGACAGTTCACCTAATAAGGGAAATTCATTTTGTGACACCCCTTTTCACCAGCATTGTTCTCGCCAATGTTGAGCTGCAAAAGCTTTTGTTTCATTCATGGCTTGCTGTCAGTCAGCCAATGAGGTGGCACCACATCAGGCGTGGAATGGAGGCTGGCTCTCGTCAGCGTGCATCTGAATTAGATTCACATTTTAGTCATGTTTCTCTGGAGTAGGTGAGTTCTGAGCATACAGGGATGCTAATATACTTTTATTCTATTTATTGATATTTGATTGCAAAGACAAATAATAGTTCTTCAAATATATAGCTTTCACATTCAGTGTTCATTGATACAATGACATCTTTATCTTTTTAATATGGATGATCATTAAGAATTTTGAATCCATGGGAGGCATGTTAGCCAAAGATCTGGAGCATAGGACTCTCAGCTAAAAGGTCCGAATTCCTAACCTCATCTCTATAACAGCATTCACACTCCGCCTTTCTCCCAGGAAGTGATGTTGTCTGGGCTGATTTGGGGAAGGAGAGAAGAGGTGGCTTTGGAGGAATCCTCTCTCCCTCTTGTACAATTTGCCACCGATGCTGCAGTTGTGTAAACATAGCCTCAATCCGGAAGCAAAATACTGCGGATGCTGGAAATCTGAAATATAAACAGAATATGCTGGAAATATTCAGCGGGTCAGGCAGCAACTGTGCAGAGAGAAACAGTTAACGTTTCAGGTTGATCAGAACCTAAATCCTGAGTCAGGACCTGACTTGACCCCAAAGCGAAATGGCTTTGGAAGAGGAAAAGACTCCCTCGAGGAGTTGGATCTTAACTCCAGATTTACAAAGACAGTGTGAACATTCGTGTAAATATACACTTTAGTTTCGTTGATTCAATTGCTGGGGATTCCCAGTGTAGATTACAGATTACTATACATCAGTCACAATGTTGGGTAACTGAAATAATATCATTCTTTATAACTTCACCATAAGTATCGCAGAATTAAGAAACGATAGATGAAGGTTGCTAATGAAAGCAATTAATACTGTCCTAGTCCAGACCAGTTCATGTTGTTTGATCATTGATTAGTGGCCATTAGTTCAATGTGATTTTTATCATTAAAAGTTCAGTTACGTGGATAGACTGGAGAAGCTGGGGTTGTTCTTGGAGCAGAGAAGGTTGAGAGGAGATTTGATCGAGGTGTTCAAAATCATGAGGGGTCTGGACAGAGTAGATCGAGAGAAACTGTTCCCATTGGTGGAAGGGTCGGGAACCAGAGGACACAGGTTTAAGGTGATTGGTAGAAGAACCAAAGGCGACATGAGGGAAAACATTTTTACGCAGCTAGTGGTTAGGATCTGGAATGCGCTGTCCCAGAGGGTGTTGGAGGCAGACTCAATCGTGGCTTTCAACAAGGAGTTGGATAAATACCTGAAGGACAGACATTTGCAGGGTTATGGGGAAAGGGCGGGTGAGTGGGACTGGCTGAGGTGCTCTGGCAGAGAGCCGGCATGGGCTCGACGGGCTGAATGGCTGCCTCCCGTGCTGTAACCGTTCTATGATTCTAGTTCTAATTGAAAATGAGATCGCCGATGACACTGGATGATACTGACTTCTTTAGAGGGTGCTTATTAGGAAGTTGAATGGTCAGCAGTTTTGCACCTGCGACTTGACCTCATTATCTCTTCTGAACGAACAGTAGTTAAGAGGGGATTCAAATCACTGTCCGCACACCTAAAAGTGATCAGATTTTATAATGTTACAATAACCTTAGTCAATATTGAAAAGGATTTTCTGATTTAAAAATAGTTGGCCCTCAACCTAATGTCAAAAGTATGTCATATTGGATAAATATTCTATCTTGATATCTCTTTGTAAAAATATTTTTCTCTTCCTACTATCCGTACATCAATGTTTTGCTTTGAAGTTCAGAACACAAGCTTGTCAGTTGGTGAGGCCTATAAAGGCCCAGCGACAGCGCGAGGCGGCGGCAGTCCGAGAGGCAGGAGTTCGTGGTTGGTGAGGCCTATAAAGGCCCAGCGGCAGCGAGAGGCGGCGGCAGTCCGAGAGGCGTAACTTGTGCAGCTGCAGCGGGGAGAGAAGGCAAAAAAGAAGTAGAAAGAAATCAAAAGGTGACGTCACAGCCAAGGGGGTAAGTGATTGGCTGGTGATTGGTGAGTAGTTTTTCTTTTTTCTCTTCTATAACAGTGAGTAAACTTTAACATTGTTATTGCCAATTTAAGTGTATCTAAGGGTTAAGTCATGGCAGGAGAGCTCGGTCCGGTGTTATGCTCCTCCTGTACCATGTGGGAACTCAGGGACGACTCCAGTGTCCCTGACGACTACGTGTGCGGGAAGTGTATCCACCTCCAGCTCCTGACGGTCCGCATTGCGGAGTTGGAGCTGAGGGTGGATTCACTCTGGAGCATCCACGATGCTGAGAATGACGTGAGTATCACGTGTAGCGAGTTGGTCGTACCGCAGGGAAAGGGTCCACAGCCAGATAGGGAATGGAAGACCAGCAGGAAGAGCAGTGCAAGGAAGGTAGTGCAGGAGTCCCCTGTGGTCATCCCCCTGCAAAACAGATAGACTGCTTTGAGTACTGTTGAGGGGGATGACTCATCAGGGGAGGGCAGCAGCAGCCAAGTTCATGGCACCGTGGCTGGCTCTGTTGCACAGGAGGGCAGGAAAAAGGGTGAGAGAGCGATAGTGAGAGGGGATTCGATTGTAAGGGGAATACATAGGCGTTTCTGCGGCCGCAACCGAGACTCCAGGATGGTATGTTGCCTCCCTGGTGCAAGGGTCAAGGATGTCTCGGAGTGGGTGCAGGACATTCTAAAAAGGGGGGGAGATCAGCCAGTTGTCGTGGTGCACATTGGTACCAACGACATAGGTAAAAAAAGGGATGAGGTCCTACGAAACGAATTTAAGGAGCTAAGAGCTAAATTAAAAAGTAGGACTTCAAAAGTAGTAATCTCGGGATTGCTACCAGTGCCACATGATAGTTAGAGTAGGAATCGCAGGATAACGCAGATGAATACGTGGCTTGAGCAGTGGTGCAGCAGGGAGGGATTCAAATTCCTGGGGCATTGAAACCGGTTCTGGGGGAGGTGGGACCAGTATAAACCGGACGGTCTGCACCTGGGCAGGACCAGAACCAATGTCCTGGGGGGAGTGTTTGCTAGTGCTGTTGGGGAGGAGTTAAACTAATATGGCAGGGGGATGGGAACCAATGCAGGGAGACAGAGGGAAACAAAAAGGAGGCAAAAGCAAAAGACAGAAAGAAGATGAGGAAAAGTGGAGGGCAGAGAAACCCAAGGCAAAGAACAAAAAGGGCCATTGTACAGCAAAATTCTAAAAGGACAAAGGGTGTTAAAAAAACAAGCCTGAAGGCTTTGTGTCTTAATGCAAGGAGTATCCGCAATAAGGTGGATGAATTAACTGTGCAAATAGATGTTAACAAATATGATGTGATTGGGATTACGGAGACGTGGCTCCAGGATGATCAGGGCTGGGAACTCAACATCCAGGGGTATTCAACATTCAGGAAAGATAGAATAAAAGGAAAAGGAGGTGGGGTAGCATTGCTGGTTAAAGGGGAAATTAAGGCAATAGTTTGGAAGGACATTAGCTTGGATGATGTGGAATCTATATGGGTAGAGCTGCAGAACACCAAAGGGCAAAAAACGTTAGTGGGAGTTGTGTACAGACCTCCAAACAGTAGTAGTGATGTTGGGGAGGGCATCAAATATGAAATTAGGGGTGCGTGCAATAAAGGTGCAGCAGTTATAATGGGTGACTTTAATATGCACATAGATTGGGCTAACCAAACTGGAAGCAATACGGGGGAGGAGGATTTCCTGGAGTGCATAAGGGATGGTTTTTTAAACCAATATGTCGAGGAACCAACTAGGGGGGAGGCCATCTTAGACTGGGTGTTGTGTAATGAGAGAGGATTAATTAGCAATCTCGTTGTGCGAGGCCCCTTGGGGAAGAGTGACCATAATATGGTGGAATTCTGCATTAGGATGGAGAATGAAACAGTTAATTCAGAGACCATGGTCCAGAACTTAAAGAAGGGTAACTTTGAAGGTATGAGGCGTGAATTGGCTAGGATAGATTGGCGAATGATACTGAAGGGGTTGACTGTGGATGGGCAATGGCAGACATTTAGAGACCGCATGGATGAATTACAACAATTGTACATTCCTGTCTGGCGTAAAAATAAAAAAGGGAAGGTGGCTCAACCGTGGCTATCAAGGGAAATCAGGGATAGTATTAAAGCCAAGGAAGTGGCATACAAATTGGCCAGAAATAGCAGCGAACCCGGGGACTGGGAGAAATTTAGAACTCAGCAGAGGAGGACAAAGGGTTTGATTAGGGCAGGGAAAATGGAGTACGAGAAGAAGCTTGCGGGTAACTTTAAGACGGATTGCAAAAGTTTCTATAGATATGTAAAGAGAAAAAGGTTAGTAAAGACAAACGTAGGTCCCCTGCAGTCAGAATCAGGGGAAGTCATAACGGGGAACAAAGAAATGGCGGACCAATTGAACAAGTACTTTGGTTCGGTATTCACTAAGGAGGACACAAACAACCTTCCGGATATAAAAGGGGTCGGAGGGTCTAATAAGGAGGAGAAACTGAGGGAAATCCTTATTAGTCGGGAAATTGTGTTGGGGAAATTGATGGGATTGAAGGCCGATAAATCCCCAGGGCCTGATGGACTGCATCCCAGAGTAGTTAAGGAGGTGGCCTTGGAAATAGTGGATGCATTGACAGTCATTTTCCAACATTCCATTGACTATGGATCAGTTCCTATGGAGTGGAGGGTAGCCAATGTAACCCCACTTTTTAAGAAGGGAGGGAGAGAGATAGCAGGGAATTATAGACCGGTCAGCCTGACATCGGTAGTGGGTAAAATGATGGAATCAATTATTAAGGATGTCATAGCAGTGCATTTGGAAAGAGGTGATATGATAGGTCCAAGTCAGCATGGATTTGTGAAAGGGAAATCATGCTTGACAAATTTTCTGGAATTTTTTGAGGATGTTTCTGGTAGAGTGGACAAGGGAGAACCAGTTGATGTGGTATATTTGGACTTTCAGAAGGCTTTCGACAAGGTCCCACACAAGAGATTAATGTGCAAAGTTAAAGCACATGGGATTGGGGGTAGTGTGCTGACATGGATTGAGAATTGGTTGTCAGACAGGAAGCAAAGAGTAGGAGTAAATGGGTACTTTTCAGAATGGCAGGCAGTGACTAGTGGGGTACCGCAAGGTTCTGTGCTGGGGCCCCAGCTGTTTACACTGTGCGTTAATGATTTAGACGAGGGGATTAAATGTAGTATCTCCAAATTTGCGGATGACACTAAGTTGGGTGGCAGTGTGAGCTGCGAGGAGGATGCTATGAGGCTGCAGAGTGACTTGGATAGGTTAGGTGAGTGGGCAAATGCATGGCAGATGAAGTATAATGTGGATAAATGTGAGGTTATCCACTTTGGTGGTAAAAACAGAGAGACAGACTATTATCTGAATGGTGACAGATTAGGAAAAGGGGAGGTGCAAAGAGACCTGGGTGTCATGGTACATCAGTCATTGAAGGTTGGCATGCAGGTACAGCAGGCGGTTAAGAAAGCAAATGGCATGTTGGCCTTCATAGCGAGGGGATTTGAGTACAGTGGCAGTGATGAGTTACTACAGTTGTACAGGGCCTTGGTGAGGCCACACCTGGAGTATTGTGTACAGTTTTGGTCTCCTCACCTGAGGAAGGACATTCTTGCTATTGAGGGAGTGCAGCGAAGGTTCACCAGACTGATTCCCGGGATGGCGGGACTGACCTATCAAGAAAGACTGGATCAACTGGGCTTGTATTCACTGGAGTTCAGAAGAATGAGAGGGGACCTCATAGAAACGTTTAAAATTCTGACGGGGTTGGACAGGTTAGATGCAGGAAGAATGTTCCCAATGTTGGGGAAGTCCAGAACCAGGGGTCACAGTCTAAGGATAAGGGGTAAGCCATTTAGGACCGAGATGAGGAGAAATTTCTTCACCCAGAGAGTGGTGAACCTGTGGAATTCTCTACCACAGAAAGTTGTTGAGGCCAATTCACTAAATATATTCAAAAAGGAGTTAGATGAAGTCCTTACTACTAGGGGGATCAAGGGGTACTGAAAGCAGGAATGGGGTACTGAAGTTGCATGTTCAGCCATGAACTCATTGAATGGCGGTGCAGGCTAGAAGGGGCGAATGGCCTACTCCTGCACCTATTTTCTATGTTTCTATATAATAATGCAACTTCACTTTGAATGAAACAAAGATAAAATCTTTCTTTGACACAGAAGATCTTCTTCTTAGATACAAGAGGTATTTGACCTCATAGAGACATCCTGCTGCAACTACTGAAGCAACTCGTGTGAAACAGTGATTCCATCTGCTCTGTCACTGCATGTCATGATGTTATCAAGATGTTCAGTCATGTCAATCTTTTAAGATTAAATGTACTTTTCATCGCTGGTAAAAAAAGAATTTAATTTTTTTAAATGCTGCTAATTTGGCACAAATGTTACCCCGCCGCCCATTTCTCCTCTAACCGTACCCGGCTGAGGCACGGCTCACCGGGACTGCCAGAATCCACCTGGTAAAAACTGAGCAATGCAACGGTAAACTCAAACATAGAAACATCGACATTTACAGCGCAGAAGGAGGCCATTTCGGCCCATCGTGTCCAACAAAGGATGCCGAGACCAGCCAGTGGGAGCTGATTTTTAAAGGAAAAAGTGAGCATCTTAAATGTGAAATTTGAGAAAAGCCTCTGAGATAAGACCTGTGGTGGGGTTCCAGCTTTGACTGAGCGGTCTGGGGGAGGGAGGAAAGTTAATCTGGAAGAAGGAGTTTTCTGCATCTGTTAAATGCAAGTCCTGAAGGGGAATGCAGGAACAGCTTGGTGTCGTCATGGACTCCACTGTAAGCTGAGTCACCTCGTCCGTTGCTCATCATTAACGGAAAGATTGCTGCTGGTGCAATATTCAGGGGTTACTGAAAATCTCAGATTATCACCTGTCAGGATTGTTCCTGCCCGTGGGTTTTCAGACAAATGAGGATTGGAGACCGGGAAAAGGCTCAAGGTTGCATTTCGCTGTCTGCCCATATCACTCACACATTGCGTGATTTCCTGGGAAGCTCAATGCTCTCAGACAAATGCTGCAAAAACTCTGCAATCTCATAGGCTAACAATGCCTATTTTACAATTCTGCGGGTTTTTGATAGAGTAGATCGGGGGAAACTGTTTCCACTGGGAGGAGGGTTGGATAACCAGAGGAGTCAGATTTAAGACAATTGCCAAAAAGCCAGAGGGGAGATGTGGAGAATTGTTTTACTCAGTGCCTTATGATGATCTGGAACGCGCTGCCTGAAAGGGCCGTGAAAGCAGATTCAATAGTAACTTTCAAAAGGGAATTGGATAAATACTTCAAAAGGAATCATTTCCAGGGCTACAGAGAAAGAGCAGGGGGATTGGGACTAATTGGATCGATCTACCAAAGAGCCAGCACAGGCACGATGGGCTGAATGGCCTCCTTCTGTGCTATATGATTCTATGATTCACATCATCCTTAAAGACCAATCATGTTTTGCCCTTTTAGTGAATGTTTTTTTAAAAAGATGAATAGATTGAAATGTTTTTGCTGGACACAAACAAATGGGTGTCACCTTTGGCTCAGTGGGCAGCACACTCACCTCTGAGTCAGAAGGTTGTGACTTCAAGTCCCTCTCCAGAGACTTGGGCACAAAAATCTGGGCTAACACGCCCAGTGCAGTACTGAGCGAGTGCTGCACTGTCGGAGGTGCTGTCTTTTGTATGAGACGTGAAACCCTGTCTGCCCCCTCAGGTGGATGTAAAAGATCCCACGGCACAATTTTGAAGAAGAACAGGGGAGCCATCCCCAGTGTCTTGGCCAATATTATCACTCAATCAACATCACTAAAATAGATTACCTGATCATAGTTCTTTGAGGATGTAACGAGCAGGGTGGATAAAGGGGAACCAGTAGATGTTGTGTATTTGGAGTTCCAGACAGCATTCGATAAGGTGCCACATAAAAGGTGACTGCACAAGATAAACGTTCATGGGGTTGGGTGTAACATATTAGCATGGAGAGAGGATTGGCTAACTATTAGAAAACAGAGAGTCAGGATAACTGGGTCATTTTCCGGCTGGCAAACTGTAACTAGTGGGGTGCCACAGGGATCAGTGATGGGGCCTCAACTATTTACAATTTATATTAATGACTTGGATGAAGAGACCGAGTGTAATGGAGCCAAGTTTGCTCATGATACAAAGATGGGTGGGAAAGCAAATTGTGAGGAGGACACAAGGAATCTGCAAAGGGTTATAGACAGGCTCAGTGAGTGGGCAAAAATTTGGCAGATAGAGTATATTGTGGGGAAATGTGAGGTTATCCACTTTGGTAGGAACAACAAAAAAGCAAATGATTTAAATGGGGAGAGATTACAAAATGCTGCAGTGCAGAGGGATCTGGATGTCCGTGTACATGAAACACAAAGGGGGGGGGAAATTGGGGCCCGAGGCTTCCTCGGTACAAACGCCTCCAACTCGAAAAAAATCTACAAAAGTACTTGGTGGTTCCAGAGGAATGTAGGATCCCGGTCGGAAGCTGAGATTCGCTGTGCAGTGCACGGGGCGATGCCTTTCAGGTATGTACGGACATGCTGGAGTCACATGGGCCTGGACCACCAATCGCCATGCAGCATTCTCATTGATAAAAATGGGAACTACGTTTGTATGAGCTCCCATTACTATCAATGAGAAAACCCCCAAAACAATGAAACACAGCACAATAAATAAATAAAACACCACATATTTAAAATTAGTTGAAATAAAATGTAACTAAAAGTTTTGTTTGTGTTTTATTAGTGTTACAAATAAACTTACCTTAATGGACAGGGTTTTTAATATAAAAATGAGCGTTTAAATTTAATTGTTCCATGTTTTAAAAGTGTTATGCCGGTAAAAGTAAGCCATGCTTACTTTTACCAGGTATAAGAGTTTGAAGGACATTCACTGGGCATGAGTTGGGCAAAGAGCGCAATCTCTCCCTCGCAAATGTTCTACTCCCAGGGAGGCAGAGGATCTGTCAAGAGAAATCTTCACAGAACGGAAAAGCCGGTTTTCGCCGCACGTGCATCGTCCCCCGAGAACCGTTTTTTTGCGAAGCCTCGCCGGGTCCGTATGCACTCCGTACACAGCCGGAGAGGCCGGAACTTTTGGCCCATTATTTAGTACGCAGGTATAGCAAGTAATTAGGAAGGCAAATGGAATATTGGCCTTTATTGCAAAGGAGATAGGGTATAAAGGTAGGGAGGTTCTGCTACAAATGTACATGGCATTGGGGAGACCACACCTGGAGTACTGCGTACAGTTTTAGTCTCCTTATTTAAGGAGGGATAAACTTTCATTGGAGGCTGTTCAGAGAAGGTTCACAAGGTTGATTCCTGAGATGAAGGGTATGACTTATGAAGATAGGTTGAGCAGGTTGGGCCTATACACATTGGAGTTTAGAAGAATGAGAGGTGATTTTATTGAAACATATAAGATACTGAGGGAGCTCGACAAGGTGGATGCAGAGAGGATATTTCCCCTCATGGGGGAATCTAGAACAAGAAGGCATAGCTTGTTGGGGTCATCCATTTAAAATGGAAATGAGGAGGAATTTCTTCTCTCAGAGGGTCATGAATCGTTGGAATTCTCTGCCCCAGAGAGCTGTGGAGGCTGGATCGTTGAATATATTTAAGGTGGTGATAGACAGATTTTTGAATGATAAGGGAGTCAAGGGTTATGGGGAGCGGGCAGGGAAGTGGAGTTGAGGCCAAAATCAGATCAGCCATGAACTTATTGAATGACGGAGCAAGCTCGAGGGGCCGAATGGCCGATTCCTGCTCCTGTTTCTTATGTTCTTATTATTATATTGCTGTTTGTGGGAGCTTCCTGTGCATGAATTGGTTGGCTTGTTTCCTACATTACAACAATGACTACACTCCAATAGTACTTCATTGTTTGTAAACCGCTTTGGGATGCCTGGTGATCATGAAAGGCGCTATATAAATGTAAGTCTTTCTTTCTTTTAAAATGGAGATGACCTTTAGTGGTCCTGTATCCTTGTGCTTTTTGGGAGGTTGGAAAAGGGGATGAAGAAAGAGAGGCCTGGGAGGTTGGCCTGAACATGAAACAGGTGCAACCTCACAGGACCATCAAAAGTAGACTATGGGGCAGATGGTGATGGAGGTGTGTCATCTGTTGCAAACTGACCTACAGACAGCCTCACCATCAGGGTCGTCACTGCTAGTGGCAGGCAGGGTTATCGCCCTCAAGTTCTCTGCCACCATTTGTTTTGAGGCTGGTACAGGATCATGTGTAACTGACCTGACAGGGGAGTAACCATGACCCCAAAGTGGTTCTCCCTGGATCAGGAAGGTGGTTCTCCTATGCTTTTTGGAAATAGGAGGTGGGTTGGGTGGCTTGACCCATCCACCTCCATGGAGGTGTGTGGGGGGCCTGACCCATCCACCTCCATGGCACGAACCTGGTATTGCAGTACTTCCAGGAACGGTGCTTGGGCTCTAGGCCTTTTGGCTAAGAGCATTAGCGCAGGGTGATCCTTGATGTGTGCAAGGTGACCTCTGGCGTTTGTGATCTGACAAAGAATTGGAAAGATTGGCAACGAAAAATTAAAAAAATAAAAATAAAAATGTTTTTAAAAAAATAATTTAAAAAACCCATCAATTTTCTGCTGTGCACAGATGCATCATGCAGGTCGATAATGCTTTGTTGACCAGGTCAAACAGCTTTCCCCATGACAAAATGAGAGTAACATTGCAGGGCTGCAAACCTTCACTTTGCAGATTTACCACACTCCAGGACATTACTGAGAGCACCTTAGTGCATGTCCGTAATCTTAACCACAACCTAATTCCTTCCATGAAATTCCGAAGGCTTTCACTTCATCAATGCCCAGATGACCAGGATCATGCGGATTGAAGACCACCTCCCAGACAGCAGTCATAATTATTGTATTTTCAGGCAGTCTCTGTGCATGGGCTACTTGAATTGGAAGGCAGACTTGAAAGAAAGTAAATTGTTTTGAGTTGTGTGAGGAGTGTGTGCGTAGGCAGGGAACAATATGCAAAGCATGGTGCCAGCCTACAGCACAGTAAAGACCTTTGGCTTCATCCCACTCTTCATGTGTTCGCAATTCTGGAATTTCCGGTAGGCATCTTCAAAGGCACTCAGAGATGAGCTCGGGCTGGAAAGTCAAAATACTGAAAACCTAGCAGCAGGCGCTAATGATTCTGAGCTTCACTAAATTGGCAGTTAGCACTCCAAGAAAGAACTGGCGTGCTAAATCAAGTGCTAATTACCGCACACGGGAGCTACAGGGGAGTACCAGCAGGGCGATAATGAATTTCAGGTGCAATGCAATCAGGAATAATCATTCACATTGTTTTTTTAAATTCGGTCACAGGATGTGGGTATAGCTGGCAAGGCCGGCATTTATTGCCCATCCCTAATTGCCCCTTGGGAAGATGGTGGTGAGCCGCCTTCTTGAACCGCTGCAGTCCGTGTGGTGAAGGTGCTCCCACAGTGCTGTTAGGGAGGGATTTTGACCCAGTGACAATGAAGGAACGGCCGATATATTTCCCAGTCAGGATAGTAACTGGGAGGGGAATGTGGAGGTGGTGGTATTCCCATGCGCCTGCTGCCCTTGTCCTTCTAGGTGGTAGAGTTTGCGGGTTTGGGAGGTGCTGCCGAAGAAGCCTTGGCGAGTTGCTGCAGTGCATCTTGTAGATGGTACACACTGCAGCCACGGTGCGCCGGTGGTGGAGGGAGTGAATGTTGAAGGTGGTGGCTGGGGTCCCAATCAAGCGGACTGCTTTGTCCTGGATGGTGTCGAGCTTCTCAAGTATTGCTGGAGCTGCACTCATCCAGGCTCCTTCCAGCTGTTAAAGGGGAGATAGCATCACTGTGCAAATCCTCATTATCTACATTGCTGGCTGTGAAAGCGACCTGCAAGCAACTGAATCTGATAATTCTCATGGCTGATCCACTCCCAGGGAGAAAGTTCATTGTTCCAGAGACCAGGCATTGGATGCCTTGGTCACAGGAGTGGAGCGAAGGAGGGCAGGGCTATTCCTGGCTACTGAAAGGAAGTCATTGCCCCAGGTCCTCAGGGCTATGTGGAGGGAAGTGGCCCAGGAGGTCTCGGCCAGTAATGTAGTCGTGAGGAGCCTGACACAGTGCCGGAAGAAATTCAATGACCTCAGTCGGGTGGTCAGGGTGAGTACATGCTTCAATAGGTCCTACATACCAGCATCTGAACCTCTGTGTACACACTGCACAAAGCTCCATACTCCCACCATCCATTCACCAAGCACCTCCACCTACTCAAACTCACATCCACATCTCATGCCTTGCCTACAATTACAGCTATTCAGCGATGACAGGCACATCTCCCTAACACATAGCTGCACTCTGACTCACACACATTAGTTTATCTTGCAGGCCAAGATAGTCCACAACAGGCAGGGGGGATGGCAGCTCCAGCAACTTTCCATCCTAGAGGAGCAAGTGCTGTAACTCACCCTTCTCTCCTCCCACTTCCCCCTCACAGCACAAGCCTTTCTCACTTTCCAGCTCCTGATATTGTCTGCATTCCTTGCTCCATTCCTGCCGCCCTGCCCTCACATTAATGTAAGTCTTGTGCATTTGTGCTTTCAGTTAATCAGCAACCAGATGTGCAGCGTGATCCTCTCAGTGAAGCGCCGAGTCATTGCATCTCTCACCCGCAGGCACCTCCTCAGAGACCGGCACGACGCAATCATTAGAGCCAAGTTTAGCAGAGGGGTCTGCACTGGGTGATGCACCGGAGATGAGTGGGCTGAAACAAGTCCATGGGGAAAGGTCTTGCTTCAGCTCCCCGGAGGACGAGTTCGTGCACGAGTTCTGCTGCACAGGACTCAGATGACGACCTCGATGGGGAGATGTCCACAGGAAGGGTGATGGCCATGCACTCCGACATGATAGGTGCAATGGCAAGGGTGCCTGAGAGCCTCTCGGCAATGGAGGAGTCCACCTCCAACATTGCTCAGAGCTCTGCACACACCATGGAGCTCATCATATCCACTCTGCAGAGGATGGTGGACTCCCAGAGAGACCGTGCAGATCCAGACCTCATGATGCCTGTCATGGGCGATGTGGCAGCATCCATTGCGGCACAGGTGCAGGCAACACAACATCTTAGAGCTGTAATGCAGACAATGGTTGGTGGCATCAAGTCTCAGACTGCTCTCATGCTGTCCCAGCTGGATGCCACGCGAGCTCCGACTGCTAACATCACCGTTGGGTCCACCACAGTCCGCTGGGAATCTCATGGGGTCACAGCAGGCCACCAATCTGTGCTCCAGCTGGTTGGTGGGGATGCTGAGGTGCTGCCCCGGGGAAGTGGCAGTGGGTCAGTGGAGCAGGAACCTGCTGTCCTCTCTCAGGATGACATCATTCCTGACCCCACCACTGCCTCTCCGCCATTGCACCCAGCCAGCCCAGACTGCCGCCGCCTGAGGTGGTACAGCCTACAGCCGGGCCTTCCAGGCCCAGAGCTGGTCGAGGGCATCCTGCAAGACCATCTGTAGTCTCTGGCCATGACACTCAGCAACCCTGCTGCAGCCACAGGGGAGACACTGCGTAGGAACAGTAGACTAGGAATAGGGACTGTAAAGAGGGGAAGTAACAGTTTGCACAAGTGTGATTAGTTAATATTGATATTGTATATATGTGGTTACTGAATTTAGACACATTTATTAATGCAATGTGGCAGACTTGGTGCTGTGCCTCATTTCAGCTTTGGGGTGTGGTTTGGAATGAGAAACTGATGGAATGATGGGGACGGCTGAGCAACCAGGACATGATCTCAAATTCATTGGAAGCGAAGGCTGATGAGGCGGTCATGGACCGCCTTTCCACAAGGCCGATGGAGTGGCTGCCTCCTCCCTCGCTGCTCTTCCTCCTCCTCCTTGTCCTCCTCCTCCTCCTTGTCCTCCTCATCCTCCTCGTCTCCCTCTTCCTCCTCCTGAAGTGGTGCGGCAATGCCTGCTGGCAATGGCTTGTCCTCATGATGGCCATGATGCAGCAGATGACGACGAAAAGGGAGACCCGCCCAGCTGAGTACTGGAGTACTCCTTCCGGGCGGATAAGGCAGCTGAACCGTTGAAGGCTTCGTGGCTGCTGCCAGGATAGCGGCATTGACGATGAGGATTTGCCATGTGTGGTTGCAGACCATCTGCACATTCAGTGAGTGGCAGCCTTTGTGGTTACGGAATACCTGAGGATTGTGGTGCGGTGCCCACAAAGCGAGGTGGATGCAGTCAGTGCCGCCCTGCACCATGGGGAAGGCCGCTATCCTGGCAAAGCCCCATGCATGCTCATGCTGTTTCTCTCTGGTGATGGGGAAGGAGATGTAATCCCTCCTCCTTCTGTACAGAGCATCTGTGACCTCGCGGATGAGCAATGGACAGAAAACTGGGAGATGTTGGAGATGTCTCCGGTTGCAGGCTGGAAGGATCCGCTAACGTAGAAATTGAGGGTGACAGTGACCTTGACTATCACTGGGAGAGCTGTGGTCACCCTGGTCTGAGGCTCGTGGTCTGGTTGTAGGAGAGTACAGAGCTCTGTGACCACATCCTTGGTGAATCGGAGCCTTCGAACACACTGCTCCTCAGTGAAATTGATGTAGAAGAAGCGTTCCTGGAATACCCTGGGAGGGTAAGGCCTCCTGTTGTGAGCCCTCTGGCCATGTTTTGCAATCTTTCTTTCTGCCTCGGCTGCCTCCGACATTGATGCTGGAAGGCGAGGCCCAGTGCTTGTATAGCCCCTATTAACACATGGAAATGTAACACTTTAAAATCTCGCCTGAATGATGCTGAATAATTATCTTGAGGCTGAATACTCTTGAAAATGAAAAACAATGAAATTGCTCAAAACATCTGTTTGCCGATCTCAGGCCGACAAGGCAGCAGTCTTTGCCGACTATAAATAAAGCGGATGCTGATGCCTTTAAATACCGCTCCTCCAACGGCGATCCGACTGCACACCGCCTGCTCCTCCTGCCGTTGCTGACGACAGGCGCTCGCAGGAGGCGTGAGGGAATTTCTGATCTGGGGCTGTAACAGGGCGCAACGCATCAGATGACATCACGAGCAGTCGGGCGCTAGTGAGCGAGGCAGTGAGTGTTAGTGCCAGCGCAAAACCGCCAGGGAAGTTGGCGGGTGTCGGTGAATTCACCGCGCCCGGTCGGGAACCCCTTAGCGCCCCATTATCGCCCCCCACAGGCACTAACAGGAGGCGCACACCAGGCCAATTGTTCCCCCTGGATGTCGAGGCCTGCTCCCTTTGGATACATGACACCTTGTCCTGCAGGTGGGGCTTTGCCTCATGACATCAGTGATATGCCCAACAAGGATCTGGGATAGCTGTGTGGGCCGCATTGTATCAATGCTTAGGTTATGTCCGTGGCTGCCACAAGATGCCAATCCCCAAGGCCTAAGAGGGGAATCTCCCCCAGGAGCATTCCTCCCACTTAACTTTCCCATTCAAATCATTTTCTCCTCCATGATAGGCAAAAAGTAAATGCTTTATGGTGGGTGGAGGGAGAGCAGGACTGATCCAGTTTTCTTGGCCACAGACCAGTTGGAAACGCAGAGAATAGAATTGCTTTTTGTTCATGTCACCCATACTATTATGAGCACAACCCCAAATGCCTTTTTGTGTGCAACCAAACAATGTGGAATGCCAGTAGTGAGGTAGAATAATGCATTGCGTCCAAGCTACTGCTCAGTAATTCCTGATAAAGCATCAGTCACTTCTCTGATGCACCTGTGAGCTACAAACTGGGTGGCATTGCAATTACAGGCTGCTAATCCAAATGTCGAGTTTCTGCATTAGCCTGGTCACTACCTCCTACCTGCTGAAGTATAGCCCGACACACTGCTCTTCAGCAAATCCCCAATAGCTGTCCCTGAGATAAAGCACTCCATGGCTAGTGTAGGAACAGGTCTGGACAGTATGCATTTGCTACACCTTACAGCTCTGACTGTCCATTCCAGCTCTTCCTCCTCAGCCAGGTCCAGAGCTCGGGGTGCAATGATTGCATCCCCATTGTGCTGTTTATCCAAATCAGTTGTTGCCTGGGAAACCTACATGTCTCGGCTTCAATAAAATCAAAGAGCAAGTTATTATTTAAATGGAGAAAGATTGCAAAGTGCTGCAGTACAGCGGGACCTGGGGTTACTTGTGCATGAAACACAAAAGGTTAGTATGCAGGTACAGCAAGTGATCAGGAAGGCCAATGGAATCTTGGCCTTTATTACAAAGGGGATGGAATATAAAAGCAGGGAAGTCTTGCTACAGCTGTACAAGGTATTGGTGAGGTCACACCTGGAATACTGCGTGCAGTTTTGGTTTCCATACTTACGAAAGGATATACTTGCTTTGGAGGCAGTTCAGAGAAGGTTCACTCGGTTGATTCTGGGGATGAGGGGGTTGACTTATGAGGAAAGGTTGAGTAGGTTGGGCCTCTACTCATTGGAATTCAGAAGAATGAGAGGTGATCTTATCGAAATGTAAAGGATTATGAGGGAGCTTAACAAGGTGGATGCAGAGAGGATGTTTCCACTGATGGGGAAGACTAGAACTAAGGGGCATGGTCTTAGAATAAGGGGCCACCCATTTAAAACTGAGATGAGGAGGAATTTCTTCTCTCAGAGGGTTGTAAATCTGTGGAATTCTCTGCCCCAGAGAGCTGTGGAAGCTGGGTCATTGAATAAATTTAAAACAGAAATAAACAGTTTCTTAAACGATAAAGGGATAACGGGTTATGGGGAGCGGGCAGGGAAGCGGAGCTGAGTCCATGATCAGATCAGCCATGATCTTATTGAATGGTGGAGCAGGCTTGAGAGGCTGTATGGCCTACTCCTGTTCCTATATCTTATGTTCTTAATACATGAATTACACGGAATGAATCACGCATTGCATGAATATCACTCATCCTCCTCTTGACCAGCAATCATGCTGGTATTAATTGCCTGAATTGTAGTTACACCCATGTTGGCAGTAATGTGGAACACATCATAGACTGATTGGAAACATGTTCAAAGCCACACTTTCAATGTTCATGCCACTTGGCCCTGAGTTACTGTCAGTGGAAGATTTTACACTGATGCGAATTTCCAGGCTCATGTTGAAGTCCTGTGAGATGGCTAAGAACCAAACCAATAGGAAGCTGGTCGTGTGGTCAGGTGAGCAGAGTTCACGTGGTCAGAAAGTATGACTGAAGCTGGAAAGTGCTGTTGCAGTGAGAGGAATTAGGGTGGGAGGAGGCTGGTGTGGAGCAGACCAGCACAGACCAGTTGGGCCGAATGGCCTGTTTCTGTGCCGCACATGCTCTGTACGTTTACTCCTGGAGTACTGCAATACCGCTCTGTTCCTCACGTCAAGAGGGGGTCACCCAGACTCTGGAGGAGAGCAATGCGTCTTATCTCCAATGTCAGAGCGAGACCCATGAGCAACATCTTGGTGAGCAAGGACTTTGAAAAAAGAATTATCTCCAAAGAATATTTTTTAGGAGATGTAAAAAATACTTAACCAGATAAAGGAAGTAACGTAGTACCGAAAGTATTTCTTCACACTGTACGTGCCAGCCATCCATGTGAGCCATGAACAATCTGTTCAGGTGTCTGGCACGTTTGGTGCTGCTCACAGATAATGTGCAGAGTGGACTGGACCATATGGGCAGCAGTGGGAACAGCATGAACAGCAGGACTCCGGCAGGAGTGGGAAGGATGAAGTTGGGAGCAGTGCTTTGTAGTGAACAGTAACAGAAAGTGGCACCTTGGGGAGGAGGAAAAGGGGCAGAGTCCGAGAGCAGCGTCCAGCTGTAGAGGGGAAGGAGGGGGAAGCTGGGGATGGGGAGGGGGGGTGGTGGGAAGGAGAGGGAAGAGGGGGAGGGGAAGGAGAGGGAAGGTGGGAGCAGCACCTCAGGATGGTAACAGGAATTCAGGAGCGGTGCTTTGATGGAGGAAGATTTCCAAAGTTAGGTGCAGGTCTTTGGGTGAGAGAGGAAGGCCAGCGCCGACATTGACTGGAGATGAGGAGTTCGGGCCTGAGCTTTGGAGGGTGGAGGACAGCACTTGGAACTGCAGGAGCTGCTGCACTGCATAATAATAAAGTTATTCTAAACCTTAATACAACACATTCCCTTATCATTCATTCTCGGATCACAATGAAAGTTAAAACAAGTTGAAAGTAAGAATTTTACACTCTGTTTCTTCAGTGTTAGCAAGCTATTGGGCTACAGAGGGCATTAGCCCTGACCCTGACCCCGTTGCCGAGAATCCACACACTGCCCTGTCCAGCAGTGGTTACAGGGAAGCTAGCAGAAGCGAGATCTCTGGCTGATTTTATTCCCTTGTGTTTGGCACACGAGTATTAACCCTTGCCCTGCCCTGGCCGGGATCCACATAATCAGCATAGGCCAGGGGGGTTAAATGAAGAGGTCGTTTGTACTGATGCAATATGTTTAATCAGAACTTACATCATTATGATGTGATTGACATTTTCCTAGTTGCATTTTGAAATTATTTTAAAAGATATTTTGAAGATATTGATGAAGATAATCAAATGTTAATGTTGCTCATTGGGTTTTAATTGTCACAGAGAGCTGGCTGCTGTGTCATTGGGAACAAGGAAGGAAAGTATAAGTATCAGATTTAAAGATCAAGAAGCAAAGTACCCACAAATGGCAGTGAGACATTATTTATAATGATATAAGTGCAGGGATTAGAGGCTTACACCACTCACAAATCTTCAATGCAGCCATTGTGATCAGTACCACCTGCTGAGGAGTCATTGCACGCACTGACTGGCTCCGATCTTCTGCATGTTCGCGAATAGCTTTTATTGTCTCCTCTATTCTGATTAATACAGAGAAGTTGCAGAGGATATCTTATTCACTTTTCCTTCCTAATTGAGGCAAACCCAATCTGTCCTTGGCTTGTTTAATGAGGGTCTTCCAGGTAAACTCTCATCTGGCAACTCTACACCCAATGGTCTTACCTCAATACCATGCAGAAATAATGCAATCAGTTATCAGAAGTTAACTTGAGTACTAACTGTATAATCAGCTAGTGAACAGCAGTTAGCAGAAGGGAACTATATTCCTTCACTAATCTCTTGGGCTGTTTGGAGGAAGTGAGATTCCAAGTGAACTTAGACTTTTAAAGGACATTTGGCAAGTTCTCCTCAAAGGCTCTTATTTAAGCTCAGTGCTGTAAGGACTTGAGGTAAATCTTTGAGAATGGCAAAGAAATTGGCTGAAGGGTAGGAAACAGTGAATCCTTGCCAAAGGAGTTGTGTTAGCGTGAAGGCGAATTGGGTGATCCGGGGATCAGTGCTGGGGCCACTGCATGGCTACTTCACCTGGATTCGGTAATTCATTGCACGATGGTCAAATTTGCATGTGGCCAAACTAAAAGGGGAGGTTGAGTCTGAGGAGGTAGCTTGGGGAATAAATATAAGCCAAACAAGTGATATAAGTGGGTAGAACAACGGCAGGTGCAAGTTAATATGAACAAGTGTAAACTATTACACATAGGAAGAAAGTGTGGATCAATAGCAAAACATTGCGGATGCTGGAATCCGAAACAAAAACAGAGAATGCTGGAGTCACTCTGTCATGTATTCAAGCAGCATTGTAACCTATGTATAATCTGACCTAAGTTGTACACTGTGAGAACAATGACCACTAGGTGGTGAACTTGTGGGAGACACTCCTAACCTGGACCTTCAGGTATAAAAGGGGAAGCTCCACCCACTTCCATCACTTGAGTGCTAAGGAATAAAGGACAGGTCACAGACTGACCTTCTCTCAAGCATGGGCCTTGTGTGCATTTACACTGTATAGTAAGGACGTATCAATGGCGACAAGGATGGGATTTAAACCATGCGAGCATGGCCACTAGCATAACAGACATAGACATAGAAACATAGAAAATAGGTGCAGGGGTAGGCCATTCAGCCCTTCTAGCCTGCACTGCTATTCAATGAGTTCATGGCTGAACATGCAACTTCAGTACCCCATTCCTGCTTTCTCGCCATACCCCTTGATCCCCCGAGTAGTAAGGACTACATCTAACTCCTTTTTGAATATATTTAGTGAATTGGCCTCAACAACTTTCTGTGGTAGAGAATTCCATAGGTTCACCACTCTCTGGGTGAAGAAGTTTCTCCTCATCTCGGTCCTAAATGGCTTACCCCTTATCCTTAGACTGTGACCCCTGTTTCTGGACTTCCCCAACATTGGGAACATTCTTCCTGCATCCAACCTGTCTAAACCCATCAGAATTTTAAACGTTTCTATGAGGTCCCCTCTCATTCTTCTGAACTCCAGTGAATACAAGCGCAGTTGATCCAGTCTTTCTTGATAGGTCAGTCCCGCCATCCCGGGAATCAGTCTGGTGAACCTTCGCTGCACTCCCTCAATAACAAGAATGTCCTTCCTCAGGTTAGGAGACCAAAACTGTACACAATACTCCAGGTGTGGCCTCACCAAGGCCCTGTACAACTGTAGTAACACCTCCCTGCCCCTGTACTCAAATCCCCTCGCTATGAAGGCCAACATGCCATTTGCTTTCTTAACCGCCTGCTGTACCTGCATTTCAACCTTCAATGACTGATGTACCATGACACCCAGGTCTCTTTGCACCTCCCGTATTCCTAATCTGTCACCATTCAGATAATAGTCTGTCTCTCTGTTTTTACCACCAAAGTGGATAACCTCACATTTATCCACATTATACTTCATCTGCCATGTATTTGCCCACTCACCTAACCTATCCAAGTTGCTCTGCAGCCTCGTAGCATCCTCCTCGCAGCTCACACTGCCACCTAACTTAGTGTCATCCGCAAATTTGGAGATACTACATTTAATCCCCTCGTCTAAATCATTAATGTACAGTGCAAACAGCTGGGGCCCCAGCACAGAACCTTGCGGTACCCCACTAGTCACCGCCTGCCATTCTGAAAATTACCCATTTACTCCTACTCTTTGATCCTGTCTGACAACCAGTTCTCAATCCATGTCAGCACACTACCCCCAATCCCATGTGCTTTAACATTGCACATTAATCTCTTGTGTGGGACCTTGTCGAAAGCCTTCTGAAAGTCCAAATATACCACAACAACTGGTTCTCCCTTGTCCACTCTACTGGAAACATCCTCAAAAAATTCCAGAAGATTTGTCAAGCATGATTTCCCTTTCACAAATCCATGTTGACTTGGACCTATCATGTCACCTCTTTCCAAACACGAGAGGCACTGTGTTAAGGAATGGTTGGGACAGAGATTCAACATTGTTAAAACAGAACACAGTTCTCCAGGCAGACAAGGGCAATCGGGCATGCCCCAACATGTAGTCGAACCCAGAGGGGGAGTTCGACAGAGACAATGGCAAGCTGAACGGCGATTCACGCCATTGCAAGGGACAATGCGGCCTGTAATGGGGCCATCAACACCTGTTAATGGCGCACTCAAGGACAGGGGCAGTCAGGGACGATCAACTGGCAAGGGACCTTTTGTTTCCAACAACAGCTCATGTTGGAGGCGTGGAGGCACACACTCAGCCGGAGTTTGCAGAGATGAGTAAAATACCTGCAAAAATTGCAGAAATGAATGCTGGGGGAAATCGCTGGAAGCTGAAGTTCAGCGAGTTCATGTGGAGCATGTATACAGTTCATACACCAGGACGCCACCGATAATGATGAAAGTGCTCCTCAATGGCATCCCAGTATCAATGGAGTTAGACACGGAGGCCAGTCAGTCCCTGATAGGTATCAAACAGTTCGAAAAGTTGTGGCCGTCCAAGGCCAGGAGGCCAAAATTATCGCCGATTGACGCACAGCTACGGACATACACAAAGCAGATCATTCCGGTGCGAGGCAGCGCCACTGTAGTCGTGACCCACAAAGATTCGGAGAACAGGTTGCCACTCTGGGTTGTCCCGGGGGACGGTCCCGCACTACTGGGGAGAAGTTGGCTTGCTGTCATGAACTGGAAATGGGGCGATGTCAATGCAATTTCCTCTGGGGAGCGAGTATCATGCTCACAGATCCTGGACAAATTTGACTCATTATTTCAACCCGGCATTGGCACTTTCATGGGGGCCAAGGTAGTGATTCACATAAACCCGGACGTCAGGCCAGTGCACCACAAGGCCAGGGCGGTGCCGTACGTGATGCAGGAAAAGATAGAAGGCGAATTGGACCGCCTGCTGAGGGAAGGCATCATCTCATCAGTCGAATTCAGTGACTGGGCGAGCCCGATTGTGCCAGTGCTCAAGGTGGATGGATCAGTCAGGATATGTGGTGATTACAAGGCCACCATCAATTGGGTGTCACTCCAAGACCAGTACCCGCTACCGAGAGCGGAGGACCTCTTTGTGACGCTATCCGGTTGCAAATTTTTTTCAAAATTGTACCTGACCTCAGCTTGCATGACCCAGGAGCTGGTGAATGAGTCGAAGAAGCTGAGCACCATCACGACACACAAGGGGTTGTTTGAGTACAACAGATATCCATTCGGGATTCGCTCGGCCGCCGCGATCTTCCAATGAAACATGGAAAGCCTCCTCAAGTCGATTCCAGGGCTGGTAGTTTTTCAGGACGACATCCTCATCACGGGTTACGATACTGAAGAACACCTCTACAACCTGGAGGAGGTGCTACGCAGACTGGACCGGGTAGGGCTGCGACTGAAAAAGGTGAAATGCGCCTTCCTAGCTCCAGAGGTAGAATTCCTGGGATGAGGGTAGCAGCAGACGGGATCAGCCCGACTGCGTATAAGACGGAAGCGATCCAGAGAGCACCCAGACCCCGTAACACGACGGAGCTGCATTCATTCCTGGGGCTCCTGAACTATTTTGCGAACTTTCTCCCCAAATTGAGCACGCTGCTAGAGCTGTTACACGTGCTCCTATGCAAAGGTCGTGAATGGGTCTGGGGGACAGCCAGGAAAGGGCTTTTAATAGAGCACGCAATTTGTTATGTTCCAACAATCTATTAATGCTATATGACCCATGTAAGAAACTTGTGTTAACGTGCGATGCGTCGTCCTATGGGGTCGGGTGTGTGTTGCAGCATGTCAATGCCAAGGGTCAGTTACAGCCAGTAGCTTATGCCTCCAGAAGTCTGTCCCAGGCAGAAAGGGGCTACGAGATGGTAGAAAAGGAGGCACTCGCATGTGTATATGCAGTAAAGAAAATGCACCAGTACCAGTTTGGCAGGAAATTTGAGCTGGAGACAGATCACAAACCCCTAACATCCCTTTTGGCCGACATCAAGGCCATAAATGCAAACGCATCGGCCCACATACAGAGGTGGGCACTCACGTTAGCCACCTATGACTACACAATTCGGCACAGACCAGGCACCGAAAACTGCGCCGATGCACTCAGCAGGCTCCCACTAGCCACCACTGAGGGGGCTACCGAGCATGGTGCTGAGATGGTCATGGCTGTTGAAGCTTTCGGAAGCGAAGGCTCACCCGTGACAGCCCGTCAGACTAAAGTCTGGACAAATAGAGACCCGCTATTGTCTCTAGTCAAGAAATTTGTCCTGAATGGGGACTGGGCAGCCACGCATAGGGCATGCCCTAAGGAATTTAAACCATTTCACAGGCGCAGGGATGAACTCTCGATTCAGGCCGATTGCCTTCTGTGGGGAAACTGCGTAGTCATGCCCCAGATGGGCAGAGAGGTGTTCATCAGAGAACTCCACAATGAGCACCCGGGCATTGTCATGATGAAGGCAATTGCCAGGTCACACGTTTGGTGGCCAGGTTTAGACGCAGATCTGGAACTTTGTGTTCGCAGGTGCAACACGTGTGCCCAGCTGGGCAATGCGCCCAGGGAAGCCCCCCTTAGCCCCTGGTCATGGCCCGCCAAGCCTTGGTCATGCAACCACGTGGACTATGCAGGTCCTTTCATGGGAAAAATGTTTTTGGTTGTAGTAGACGCCTGCTCCAAATGGATCGAGTGTGACATTTTAAATTCAAGCACATCCCCTGCCACGGTAGAAAGTTTATGGGCAATGTTCGCCGCCCACGGTCTACCGGACATCTTGGTCAGCGACAATGGCCCGTGCTTCACAAGCACTGAATTCCAGGACTTCATGGCAGGCAATGGAATTAACCATGTCAGAACGGCACCGTTCAAGCCGGCCTCTAATGGCCAGGCAGAACGAGCAGTGCAGATAATCAAACAGGGGATGCTCAGAATCCAAGGGGGTTCCCTAGAACGCCGCTTATCATGCCTCCTGTTGGCCTACAGATCCCGATCACACTCGCTCACAGGGGTTCCTCCCGCAGAGCTGCTAATGAAAAGGACGCTCAAAACCCGGTTATTCCTCATACACCCCACCATGAAAGAAATTGTCGAGAGCAGGCGCCAGTCACAATATGGCTACCATGACAAGAATGCGAGGGCGCGATGTATTGATGTAAATGATCCTGTTTTTGTCCTCAACTAAGCTGCAGGGCCCAAATGGCTCACAGGCACTGTGATTGCCAAAGAGGGAAATAGGATTCTGGTAGTTAAACTTACCAATGGACAAATCTGCCGCAAACACGTGGATCAAATAAAAAGGAGGTTCAGCAACCCAATAGAAGAAGCAGAGGAAGAACACGATATAGAGTTCACTCCACCACAGGTGACCGAACACCGGAACCAAAGGGAGGAGAGCCCAGTCACTGTGGGCAGTCTGGACAGGCCTGAGGCACCGCAAACAGCAGACACTCAGGCCAGCGCCCAACAACCGGAGCCCCAACTCAGGCGCTCTACAAGAGAGCGTAAACGACCAGAGAGACTCAACCTGTGATCCCAATAAGACTTTGGGGGGAGGTGATGTCATGTATTCAACCAGCATTGTAACCCATGTATAATCTGACCTAAGTTGTACACAGTGAGAACAATGACCACTAGGTGGTGAACTTGTGGGAGACACTCCTAACCTGGACCTTCAGGTATAAAAGGGGAAGCTCCACCCACTTCCATCACTTGAGTGCTAAGGAATAAAGGACAGGGCCTCGTGTGCATTTATACTGTATAGTAAGGACGTATCACACTCAGCAGGTCAGGCAGCGTCTGTGGTGAGAGACAGAGCAAACGTTTCAGGTCAGTACAGCCTTCTGGACTCAACGTCGAGTTCAACAATGTCAGGCCATAACTTCTGCTCCTATTTTGTCATGCGGCAGCTGTCGATGATTCTGCCATTCCCATTTGTAGCATTTAATCTCTCCTGCCTTCCACCCTATCACAGACCTTCCCTTTTGTTCCTTCCTCCCCTCCCCCCTTTCCCTGCCCCGACACTTGCTTACAATCTGTTATATCTCCAACATTTCCAGTTCTGACGAAGGGTTATCGACCCTGCAAAGTTAACTATTTCTCTCTCCACGGATGCTGCCTGACCTGCTGTGTAGTTCCAGCATTTTCTGCTTTTGTTAAGAAAATATAGATGTTAGATTTGCTCCACGAATAGTGAAAATAGCTAAGGATTAACCGAAAAGAGTTCCAGGGGTTTTCGCGGAGCGAGTGCTCTGCACACCCGACCTCTGCAGAGCAACGATGAAGACAAATCGAATGGTGGCTTACAGCTGAAGCCTGAGCCCCCAGGTTAATCCCCAGTGTCGGAGCCCTGAGCCCCCAGGTTAATCCCCAGTGTCGGAGCCCTGAGCCCCCAGGTTAATCCCCAGTGTCAGAGCCCTGAGCCCCCAGGTTAATCCCCAGTGTCGGAGCCCTGAGCCCCCAGTTAATCCCCAGTGTCGGAGCCCTGAGCCCCCAGGTTAATCCCCAGTGTCGGAGCCCTGAGCCCCCAGGTTAATCCCCAGTGTCGGAGCCCTGAGCCCCCAGGTTAATCCCCAGTGTCGGAGCCCTGAGCCCCCAGGTTAATCCCCAGTGTCGGAGCCCTGAGCCCCCAGGTTAATCTCCAGTGTCGGAGCCCTGAACCCCCAGGTTAATCCCCAGTGTCGGAGCCCTGAGCCCCCAGGTTAATCTCCAGTGTCGGAGCCCTGAGCCCCCAGGTTAATCCCCAGTGTCGGAGCCCTGAGCCCCCAGTTAAACCCCAGTGTCGGAGCCCTGAGCCCCCAGGTTAATCCCCAGTGTCGGAGCCCTGAGCCCCCAGTTAATCCCCACTGTCAGAGCCCTGAGCCCCCAGGTTAATCCCCAGTGTCGGAGCCCTGAGCCCCCAGGTTAATCCCCAGTGTCGGAGCCCTGAGCCCCCAGGTTAATCCCCAGTGTCGGAGCCTTGAGCCCCCAGGTTAATCCCCAGTGTCGGAGCCCTGAACCCCCAGTTAATCCCCAGTGTCGGAGCCCTGAGCCCCCAGGTTAATCTCCAGTGTCGGAGCCCTGAGCCCCCAGGTTAATCCCCAGTGTCGGAGCCCTGAGCCCCCAGGTTAATCCCCAGTGTCGGAGCCCTGAGCCCCCAGGTTAATCCCCAGTGTCGGAGCCCTGAGCCCCCAGGTTAATCTCCAGTGTCGGAGCCCTGAGCCCCCAGTTAAACCCCAGTGTCGGAGCCCTGAGCCCCCAGTTAATCCCCAGTGTCGGAGCCCTTAGCCCCCAGGTTAATCCCCAGTGTCGGAGCCCTGAGCCCCCAGTTAATCCCCAGTGTCAGAGCCCTGAGCCCCCAGGTTAATCCCCAGTGTCGGAGCCCTGAGCCCCCAGTTAATCCCCAGTGTCGGAGCCCTGAGCCCCCAGGTTAATCCCCAGTGTCGGAGCCCTGAGCCCCCAGTTAATCCCCAGTGTCAGAGCCCTGAGCCCCCAGTTAATCCCCAGTGTCGGAGCCCTGAGCCCCCAGGTTAATCCCCAGTGTCGGAGCCCTGAGCCCCCAATTAATCCCCAGTGTCGGAGCCCTGAGTCCCCAGTTAATCCCCAGTGTTGGAGCCCTGAGCCCCCAGTTAATCCCCAGTGTCGGAGCCCTGAGCCCCCAGTTAATCCCCAGTGTCGGAGCCCTGAGCCCCCAGGTTAATCCCCAGTGTCGGAGCCCTGAGTCCCCAGTTAATCCCCAGTGTCGGAGCCCTGAGCCCCCAGTTAATCCCCAGTGTCGGAGCCCTGAGCCCCCAGGTTAATCCCCACTGTCGGAGCCCTGAGCCCCCAGGTTAATCCCCAGTGTTGAAGCCCTGAGTTATGCAGCAAGACTGGAGGGCCTATCATTTTTCAGCTTTGGGAGGAAGAGCCTGAGCAGTGATCTTACCGAGACAGGTAAGATAGTAAACAGTATGGAAACAGGAAACCCAGAATATTACTTCACATTAAATTAGATAATTAAGGGAAGAGGACATGGGCCCAAATTAGTAAATGGCAAACTTAGGACTGATGTCAGGAAGTTTTTGATTGGAAGAGTGTTCAGTATCTGGAATGGATTTCCAAGTCAAATAATTGAAGCCAAAATACTAAATCATTGAAACAAGGAGATAGTGCGACTGGGACTGGGGTGGGGAGTCACGCATCTCGGCCTTTCTGTATGGATGAACTAACAGCCCAAATGGCCGTCTTCCTCTGTAGATATTGTGTCACCTCACTTTCTTTTTGCAAGTTCACGTTCGAAAAAGTTTCAAAACTATGCTTTCTATTTAAAGGGTCGCAAATGGAGCTTTGAGTTTGCAGGAGAACTTACTCAGAAAACTCAGCAGCGAGTCCCAACACTCTCGACCAAATGTTTACAGTGCAGTTTTTGTAGATTCATTTTAACTTTTAATAATAAATTATCAATTTTTAATGTGAAATGGGTCCAGCTATGCAATGATGCTATATTGCAAGTCAAAATCTGAAATGATAGAATTCAACATCCACTGGGAGAGATACAGATAGGAAGGATATCCTGCATATTAAATCTGAAATACTCAAAACTAAAATAAGGAATGAAAAAAAACTCCAGCAGAAAACCATGTGTGAGAGAGAGAGAAAGTGACACAGAGAGAGTGTGTGAGGGAGAGAGAGAGAGAGAGAGAAAGTGTGTGAAGAATGTGTGTGTGAGTGTAAGGGAGAGAGTGAGAAAGAGAGAAAGTGAGGGAGAGAGTGAGAAAGAGAGAAAGTGAGAGAGAGAGAGCGTGAGAGAGAGTGTGTGTGAGAGAGAGAGAGAGAGAGAGAGAGAGAGAGAGATTCAAATTGAGGTCTTGAAACCAGTGATATATTCCTGTGTGTAGCCAGGATTCACTAACTCCATGGTTAGAATGCATTTAGCGATAGTCTGAGGCTCCAGACCATTTACAGTCCGACCCATGAAACCTCAGCAAATGTTGCATTGGGAAAACTTTATGAAGTGTTTTGGCTTCTGATCCACACGCTCCTAATTTCCTTTATTAATGTTATTACAAAATATTGCATGATACAAAAATCATGTTAATTTTGTTCATGGTCTATACACACAGTCAGCATGTCACACCGAAAATCAGCAATCTGGGGTCGGTATCAGTGTGTCAGCATTCTCAGCACTAATTAGCACAAGCAGAGCTGCTCTCTGACCTGCACCCCCCTCTTCCCCTCCATCCCCTCCCCTCCATCCACCCCCCCACTCCATCACACCCCCCCTCCCCCCGCTAACCCACCCCACTTCCCAAAACCAGTTCTTAATGCACTGAAGAGATTCTGCTCCTCCTTCACACCAGTACTTGTGGTAATGGCCAGAAAACTAGCAGTGAATACTGAAAGGAGAAACCCTTGCAAGAATTGGAGTCCCCACCCCAGCACACACAGGCAGCAACGCCAGGCATTAGCACCAAAAGTGCTGTGAAGTAAGTAGTAGGACTGGGATTGGAGTGGGAGCAGAGCGAATGCATGGCAAGGAAAGGGAGGGAATGGAAAGGGAGGGCAGAGAAGAATGCTTGGCAGCTGGAGGGGAAATGGCAGAATGCATGGCAAAGGAGGAATGGATAGGGAGGGAGAAGGAAAATGGATAACAGTGAAAGAAGAGGTGGGGTGGCTGGCAGTGAAAAAGGGTGAAATCCATGGCAATGAAGGGGGAGGTAATTTCATGTCAATTAAATAAATAAATGTTAGTAAAGGTGAGAGGGACGTGGGGCAAGAGCTAGAATCAGTGCTTTGGGAAGGTGGGGGGCGGGGGGGGGGTGGTGGAAGAGAGTGCAGACACTGAATGGGAGGGAGCATTCTTTGTGAGTTGGAGGAAGGAGCGTGCATCTTGAATTGTGGGGAGGGTAAGATTGCTAGCTCAGGTGGAGAGAGGGGGAAGGGTGCCATTATTAAAGGGGAGGTTAGGGAGATAAGAGACTCTGTGAAAGGGTTAGAATATAGAACATAAGAATTAGGAACAGGAGTAGGCCATCTAGCCCCTCGAGCCTGCTCCGCCATTCAAAAAGATCATGGCTGATCTGGCCGTGGACTCAGCTCCACTTACCCGCCCGCTCCATATAACTTTTAATTCCCTTATTGGTTAAAAATCTATCTATCTGTGATTTGAATACATTCAATGAGCTAGCCTCAACTGCTTCCTTGGGCAGAGAATTCCACAGATTCACAATCTTCTGGGAGAAGAAATTCCTTCTCAACTCGGTTTTAAATTGGCTCCCCTGTATTTTGAGGCTGTGCCCCCTAGTTCTAGTCTCCCCGACCAGTGGAAACAACTTCTCTGCCTCTATCTTGTCTAACCCTTTCATTATTTTAAATGTTTCTATAAGATCACACCTCATCCTTCTGAATTCCAATGAGTAAAGACCCAGTCTACTCAATCTATCATCATAAGGTAACCCCCTCATCTCCGGAATCAGCCTAGTGAATTGTCTCTGTACCCCCTCCAAGGCTAGAATATCCTTCCTTAAGTAAGGTGACCAAAACTGCACGCAGTACTCCAGGTGTGGCCTCACCAATACCCTGTACAGTTGCAGCAGGACCTTCCTGCTTTTGTACTCCATCCCTCTCGCAATGAAGGCCAACATTCCATTCGCCTTCCTGATTACCTGCTGCACCTGCAAACTAACTTTTTGGGATTCATGCACAAGGACCCCCAGGCCCCTCTGCACCACAGCATGTTGTAATTTCTCCCCATTCAAATAATATTCCCTTTTACTGTTTTTTTTTCCAAGGTGGACGACCTCACTTTTTCCGACATTGTATTCCATCTGCCAAACCTTAGCCCATTCGCTTAACCCATCTAAATCTCTTTGCAGCCTCTCTGTGTCCTCTACACAACCTGCTTTCCCACTAATCTTTGTGTCATCTGCAAATTTTGTTACACTACACTCTGTCCCCTCTTCCAGGTCATCTATGTATATTGTAAACAGTTGTGGTCCCAGCACCGATCCCTGTGGCACACCACTAACCACCGATTTCCAACCCGAAAAGGACCCATTTATCCCGACTATCTGCTTTCTGTTAGCCAGCCAATTCTCTATCCATGCTAATACATTTCCTCTGACTCCACGTACCTTTATCCTCTGCAGTAACCTTTTGTGTGGCACCTTATCGAATGCCTTTTGGAAATCTAAATGCACCACATCCATCGGTACACCTCTATCCACCATGCTCGTTATATCCTCAATTCCAGTAAATTAGTTAAACATGATTTCTCCTTCATGAATCCATGTTGCGTCTGCTTGATTGCACTATTCCTATCTAGATGTCCCGCTATTTCTTCCTTAATGATAGTTTCAGGCATTTTCCCCACTACAGATGTTAAACTAACCGGCCTATAGTTACCTGCCTTTTGTCTGCCCCCTTTTTTAAACAGAGGCATTACATTAGCTGCTTTCCAATCCGATGGTACCTCCCCAGAGTCCAGAGACTTTTGGTAGATTATAACGAATGCATCTGCTATAACATCCGCCATCTCTTTTAATACCCTGGGGTGCATTTCATCAGGACCAGGGGACTTGTCTACCTTGAGTCCCATTAGCCTGTCCAGCACTACTCCCTCGTGATAGTGATTGTCTCAAGGTCCTCCCTTCCCACATTCCCGTGACCAGCAATTTTTGGCATGGTTTTTGTGTCTTCCACTGTGAAGACCGAAGCAAAATAATTGTTTGAGGTCTCAGCCATTTCTACATTTCCCATTATTAAATCCCCCTTCTCATCTTCTAAGGGACCAACATTTAGTTTAGTCACTCTCTTCCGTTTTATATATCAGTATAGCTTTTACTATCTGTTTTTATGTTTTGTGCAAGTTTACGTTCGTAATCTATCTTTCCTTTCTTTATTGCTTTCTTAGTCATTCTTTGCTGTCATTTAAAATTTTCCCAATCTCTTAGTTTCCCAATAACCTTGGCCACCTTATACGCATTGGTTTTTAATTTGATACTCTCCTTTATTTCCTTGGTTATCCATGCCTGGTTATCCCTTCTCTTACCACCCTTCTTTTTCACTGGAGTATATTTTTGTTGAGCACTATGAAAGAGCTCCTTAAAAGTCCTCCACTGTTCTTCAATTGTGCCACCGTTTAGTCTGTGTTCCAGTCTACTTTAGCCAACTCTGCCCTCATCCTACTGTAGTCCCCTTTCTTTAAGCATAGTACGCTCATTTGAGACACTACTTCCTCACCCTCAATCTGTATTACAAATTCAACCATACTGTGATCACTCATTCCGAGAGGATCTTTTACTAGGAGATCGTTTATTATTCCTGTCTCATTACACAGGATCAGATCTAAGATAGCTTGCTCCCTTGTAGGTTCTGTAACATACTGTTCTAAGAAACAATCCCGTATGCATTCTATGAATTCCTCCTCCAGGCTACCCCGTGCGATTTGATGTGACCAATCGATATGTAGGTTAAAATCCCCCATGATTACTGCCGTTCCTTTTTCACTTGCCTCCATTATTCCCTTGATTATTGTCTGCCCCACCGTGAAGTTATTATTTGGGGGCCTATAAACTACGCCCACCAGTGACTTTTTTCCCTTACTATCTCTAATCTTCACCCACAATGATTCAACATTTTGTTAATTAGAGCCAATATCATCTCTCACAACTGCCCTGATATCATTCTTTATTAACAGAGCTACCCCACCTCTTTTCCCTTCTTGTCTATCTTTCCGAATTGTCAGATACCCCTATATGTTTAATTCCCAGTCTTGGCCACCCTGCAACCACGTTTCTGTAATGGCCACCAAATCATACCCATTTGTAATGATTTGTGCCGTCAACTCATTTACTTTCGGAGTTGAAGTGAGTATAATGTGTCTGTAACCTGGGTCCCAATCTAACAACAGCGTCATGTCAGACAGACTCAGGCAAGATTTCCTTCAGATCTCCAAAGCTTTTCTATTTTCGGCAGGCCATTTTTCCTCGACAGATGTCCAAATCTTCTTAGCATTTTTAGGTAAACCAGCAATAAATCAAGGACATAATCGTCACCATATACCAGTATTGCTTGGAGACAGCAGCTGTCAAACACAGCACAGCATTTCCACTCATTGCTTCCTAAATATCATCACAATATAAAACATGTTTTGATGGACCTCTGCAGATCTTCAGTTCCTTTTTGCACTGTCGTGTCCTTGTTCTAACTCTTACTCATTGAAAGTCATACTTTGCATGTTAGTTGATATCTCTAATTCATTGCTGATGGCACCTTTACATTACATACATACATCGGATATATGGCCCAGAAACAGGCCATTCGGCCCAACCAGTCCATGCTGGCGTTTATGCCCCACTCGAGCCTCCTCCCGTCTTTCCCCATCTAAATCTATCAGCGTAACCCTCTATTCCCTTCTCCCCCATTGGCTTGTCCAGCCTCCCCTTAAATGCATCGATACTATTCGCTGTGGCAGCGAGTTCCACATTCTTGGTGACTATCTTAGTTATGCTCTCGTTATGCTCTTCCCTACAAGTGGAAACATTCGCCCTGTATCCACTCTATCAAAACCTTTCATAATTTTAAAGACCTTTATTAGGTCGCCCCTCAGCCTTCTTTTTTTCAAGAGAAAAGAGACCCAGCCTGTTCATCCTTTGCTGATATGTATACCTTCATATTTCTGGTATCATCGTAAATCTTCTCTGCCCCATCTCCAGTGCCTGTATTTACTTTTTATAACATGGCAACCAATGCAGTGCTCTCATGCAGTCGACGTATTTACTGAGGCGTACAAAAGCATGGGCATTACACTAAATATCCAGAAGACAAAGGTCCTCCACCAGCCTGTCCTCACCGCACAGCACTGTCCCCCAGTCATCAAGATCCACGGCACGGCCTATGACACCATGGACCACTTCTCATATCTCGGGAGCCTCCTATCAACAAGAGCAGGCAAAGACGATGAGATCCAATACCACCTCCAGTGCGCTAGTGCAGCCTTCGGACGCCTGAGGAAAGGAGTGTTTGAAGACCAGGCCCTCAAAACTGCCACCAAGCTCATGGTCTACAGGGCTGTAGAAATACCTGCCCTCCTGTATGGCTCAGAGACATGGAACATGTACAGTAGACACCTCAAGTTGCTGGAGAAATATCACCAACAATTTCTCCGCAAGATCCTACAAATCCCCTGGGAGGACAGGAGCACCAACATCCCCAGCATTGAAGCACTGACCACACTTGATCAGCTCCACTGGGCAGGCCACATAGTTCTCATGCCAGACACGAGACTCCCAAAGCAAGTGCTCTACTCGGAGCTCCTTCACGCAAATGAGCCAAAGATTGGCAGCGGAAACTCTACAAGAACACCTTCAAAGCCTTCCTGATAAAGTGCGACATCCCCACTGACACCTGGGAGTCCCTGGCCCAAGACCGCCTTAAGTGGAGGAAGTGCATTCGCGAGGGCGCTGAGCACCTCGAGTCTCAACGCCGAGAGCATGCAGAAACCAAGCGCAGGCAGCGGAAAGAGCGTGCGACAAACCAGACTCCCCACCCACCCTTTCCCTCAATGACTATCTGTCCCACCTGCGATAGAGTCTGTGGCTCTCGTATTGGACTGTTCAGCCACGAAAGAACTCACTTCAGGAGTGGAAGCAAGTCTTTCTCGATTCCGAGGGACTGCCTATGATGATGATGATGATGACGCTCTAAGTGCGGTCTAACCAAGGTTCGATACAGGTTTAGCATAACTTCCCTACTTTTCAATTCTATCCCTCTCGAAATAAACCCTAGTGTTGGGTTTACTTTTTATGACCTTGCTAACCTGTGTCGCAACATTTAGTGATTTGTGTATTTGTCTCCAAGATCCCTTTGTTCCTCTACCCCATCCAAACTCGCACCGTCCCAGTAATAAGTGACCTCCCTATTCTTCCTACCAAAATGTAATGCCTCACATTTACCTGTGTTGAACTTCATTGGCCAACTACTTGCCCATTCTGCAAGTTTATTAATGTCCTCCTGTAATTTGTTGTAGTCCTCCTCAGTACTGTCCCCAATTTGGTGTCATCCGCAAATTTAGAAATTGTGCCTTTGATTCCAAAGTTTAAATTGTTAATATAAATTGTGAACAACATGGTCCCAGCACTGGTCCTTGTGGAACACTTTCTGCCCCTGTGAATAGCAACCCTTTACCCCCACTCTCTGCTTTCTGAATCCAGCTCGCGATCCATTCTGCTGCTTGTCCCTGACTCTGCATTCTTCAACCTTGTTCATCAGTCTATTATGGGGAACCTTGTCGAAGGCCTTTTGAAAATTTAGATAAATCACAATACATCCCAATATGTTCCTAAAATAAGATATTGAGGTAAAAAGCATTTTATTTCAACAGTAATGCTGCAAGCCAGTCTTTTAAAAATTCTGGTACTTTAATTTTTTCACAAAACATCCCTCCAGGGCAGACATTTATAGATGTGCAATTCACCCCAAAACGTGGACCTGCAAAGGTTGTGATTCAAATAAATATTCTTATTGTATTGAAAACGCATGTTGTAAATAACAATCTTTCCGTTCTGCAATTTAGTGTCAGCATTTCATAAGCTGAGCCAATACTGAATTATATTAGAGTTTGCAACACGAGGGGAAATGTTATAACAGGGAGAGAACGCTTATCTTACGGAAAGATGATTTTCCATATTGCAAATTAGTACAACATTCACTCACTTTCATTCATATTTAATGTATATTATTGCAAAGGATGATTGTGCAGTTACGATGTAAAGGCTTGTGCTGTCCCAACTCTTGGCTTTGTCCGCGTGCTATTTTCTTGGTTTTGGCATTGTCTGCTGTGTGTTCTGTAACTATTGCATTTTCTTGGCACTGTACATAATGTAACACAGAATGAATTAATCCAGGAAGATTGCTCTGGTATGTTATAGTTATGGCAAAAATCCAACACATGCAGCAAGAAAAGATTTCCAAAGTGACGTTAAACGAAATGCTTTTTTAAGAAGAGTCATTAATAATAATTGTCTGTTGTATAGAAGTGGAGCTCATTTTACATCAATTGCTCCCAAAACAGGTCAAGTGATTTATAATGGAAATATATCAGGAACTGTCACAATAAATTTGGGTTCATTTTTTAGATAGATGCTAGAAGATGATTCTGGCCTGTATTTTGCATTGAGAATAATAGTGAGGAAAACAGCGTTGGCCATTATAGTAGAGTAAATCTGGAGTACACACATGCGCAGTTAAACGCCAAAATCTGGGTGTTGCTGTCAGAGATACCCCGTTCCTCCACAGGGGGCGCTGTAACATAGAAACATAGAAAAATCGAAAATAGGTGCAGGAGTAGGCCATTCGGCCCTTCGAGCCTGCGCCACCATTCAATAAGATCATGGCTGAACATGCAACTTCAGTACCCCTTTCCTGCTTTCTCTCCATACCCTTTGATCCCTTTAGCTGTAAGGGCCATATCTAACTCCCTCTTAATTATATCCAACGAACTGGCATCAATAACTCTCTGCGGTAGGGAATTCCACAGGTTAACAACTCTCTGAGTGAAGAAGTTTCTCCTCATCTCAGTCCTAAATGGCTTATCCCTTATCCTTAGACTGTGTCCCCTGGTTCTGGACTTCTCCAACATCGGGAAGATTCTTCCTGCATCTAACCTGTCCAGTCCCGTCAGAATTTTATATGTTTCTATAAGATCCCCTCTCATCCTTCTAAACTCCAGTGGATACAGGCCCAGTCGATCCAGTCTCTCCTTATATGTCAGTCCAGCCATCCCAGGAATCAGTCTGGTGAACCTTCGCTGCACTCCCTTAATAGCAAGAACGTCCTTCCTCAGATTAGGAGACCAAAACTGAATACAGTATTCCAGGTGAGGCCTCACCAAGGCCCTGTACAACTGCAGTAAGACCTCCCTGCTCCTATACTCAAATCCTCTCGCTATGAAGACCAACATACCATTTGCCGCCTTCACCGCCTGCTGTACCTGCATGCCAACTTTCAATGACTGATGTACCATGACACCCAGGTCTCATTGCACCTCCCCTTTTCCGAATCTGCCACCATTCTGATAATATTCTGCCTTCATGTTTTTGTCAACAAAGTGGATAACCTCACATTGATCCACATTATACTGCATCTGCCATGCACTTGCCCACTTAACTAACCTGTCCAAGTCACCCTACAGCCTCTTAGCGTCCTCCTCACAGCTCACACCGCCACCCAGTTTAGTGTCATCTGCAAACTTGGAGATATTACACTCAATTCGTTCATCTAAATCATTAATGTATATTGTAAATAGCTGGGGTCCCAGCACTGAGTCCTGCGGCATTCCACTAGTCACTGCCTGCCATAACAGTCCTCACCAATTGGCTCGGCACTGAAATCAATGCAGTGACGTGGCCTTGGGCACATACCCACTAGTTCCCCACTAAAGACACTAGAAAAAGTTTGGGCTGGTGCATTCAGGACTAAGTGAATTATTAGAGGCATGATAAGTGATAATTATTGCCAAACAACCTCTCTAGTGCTGAAAATTTAATTTTACAAGTGTGGAGTCTCATTCCTTCAGAAGTTATTTAGTGTTGGAGTTTTTTATGGACGATTGATTTCTTGAAGCATGGATAATGTGTCTTTTTATGTAAATTTATTCCTGCTGCAGAGAAAATCACATGGCTGGGATTAGTGGTAATTATAACAGTGAGGTTATCAGCGCTCACCATGATTACAGCGTAAATCGGCCAGCAATTCCGACGTCCGCACATCAGGCAGTTAAATGCGTTAATCAGGAAGTTGCTGTCCGCTTTGCTCCACAGCATCGCACCAAGGGACTCAGTGTTCACACACCTGGAGCGTGTGAAGTTGCTGCACTTACCCACTAAAATCATACTAAACTCACCGGAAAAAGTTAAAGCTTGTCCAATCTTGTGTGATAAGTTGTAATTACTGCCAAACAACCTCTCTGGCACTGAAAATAAAATTTTACCAGTGTGGAGTCCCATTCCTTCAGACTTTAATTGTTGTTCCAGATTTAGAAAAATAAAAAAATAAATAGTTTTTTAAAAACCTTCTTCTTTGTTACTTTTGTTCTCTCTTAATCTCATCTTTCTTTCCTTTTCTCTATTTCACTCCTTGTACAAGATTTGGCATTGAATGAACTATTCTAACGCACACTTCCTGGTTCATACTCTGCGTGCCTCATTAATGATTCTTCAATCTGATTGGTTGAAGAGCCACGCTCTTGCTTGGCCTATTCACACAGGTCCCAGATGCCCTGTAGAGGGGGCCATGCTGTTTGGGGTTTCTAATATCTGCAAGTTTCAGTGCAAAAGGCCACAGAAACTTTGTGGGCAAGTGTAATCATAATGAATGGCACCACTGATCGTCAAATCAGGTTTGTGATGTCCACTCAAGTCGGAATGAATTAGTTTGTAACTGTTGCAATCTCATCTCATTTGTAGGTCGCTCATTTTCAAACGGATAAACTGCTTCAGATGAAGCCAATTAAAATTGGACAATTCAAAGAATCAAACCTGATTGTCATGGGTTAGTGCAGATTTTTTCTAGGTATTACTGAATCTTTTCGCAAATGCCCAATTCACGATCTTTTCTGATGAGATTGTTCATAATTAACACGGAATATCTTTACTGTACAGAAAATGGATGTTGCAAATACCAAACTTTTCAATAGTCCTACTCTTATAGCATTTACAGCATTTGTGTTTCAGGGGCCACGGAAAACTCATTAATGTGGGTTCCAACAGTGTCAAACGCAGCAGCACTAATTAGTGCACCATGGAACCCTAATTATCCCATAAAATCTTTATAAAGAATTCATTCTTAATATGGCTATATTTTTCTGTTTTACAAGTAAAGTTAAATGAAAATTATTTTACTGAATTGAGATTAATAAGAACGTAAGAAATAGGAGCAGGAATCGGCCACCTGGCCCCTCAAGCCTGTTCCGCCATTCAATACGATCATGGCTGATCTGATCATAGGCTCAGCTCCACTTCCCTGCCCGCTCCCATAACCCTTCACTCCCTTATTGCTCAAAAATCTGTCCATCTCCGCCTTAAATATATTCAATGACCCAGCCTCCACAGCTCTCGGGCAGAGAATTCCACAGATTTACAACCCTTTGAGAGAAGAAATTCCTCGTCATCTCAGTTTTAAATGGGCGGCCCCTTATTCTGCGGCTATGTCCCCTAGTTTTAGTTTCTCCTATGAGTGGAAATATCCTCTCTGCATCGAGCCCACTCATTATCTTATATGTTTCGATAAGATCACCTCTCATTCTTATGAACTCCAATATGTATAGTCTCAACCTATCTTTATAAGTCAACCCCCCCTCATCTCCGGAATCAACCTAGTGAACCTTTTCTTAACAGCCTCCAATGCAAGTATATCCTTCCTTAAATACGGAGACCAAAACTGTACACAGTACTCCAGGTGTAGCCTCACCAATATCCTGTACAGTTGTAGCAGGACTTTTCTGCTTTTATACTCTATCCCCCTTGCAATAAAGGCCAACATTCAATTTGCCTTCCTGATTACTTGCTGTACCTGCATACTAACTTTTTATGTTTCATGCACAAGGACCCCCAGGTCTCTTTGTATTGCTGTACTTTACAATTTTTCACCATTTAAATTTTAATTTGCTTTTCTATTTTTTCTGCCAAAGTGGATCACTTCACATTTTCGCGCATTATACTCCATCTGCCAAATTTTTGCCCACTCACTTAGCCTGTCTATATCCCTTTGCAGATTTTTTGTGTCCTCCTCACACATCTTTGTGTCATCAGCAAACTTAGCTACATTACACTCAGTCCCTTCATCCAAGTCATTAATATAGATTGTAAATAGTTGAGGACCCAGCACCAACCCCTGTGGCACCTCACTAATTACTGTTTGCCAAAGGAAAATTACCCATTTATCCCGATTCTCTGTTTTCTGTTAGTTAGCCAATCCTTTATCTATACTAATATATTAGCCACAACCTCATGAACTTTTATCTTGTGCAGTAACCTTTTATGTGGCACCTTATCGAATGCCTTCTGGAAATCCAAATACACCACATCCACTGGTTCCCCCTTATCCACCCTGCTCGTTACATCCTCAAAGAATTCCAGCAAATTTGTCAAACATGATTTCTATTTCATAAAGCCATGCTGACTCTGCTTGATTGAATTATGCTTTTCCAAATGTCCCGCTACTGCTTCCTTAATAATGGTCTCTAGCATTTTCCCAACGACAGATGTTAGGCTAACTGATAGTTTCCTGATTTTTGTCTGCCTCCTTTTCGCAGTTTAGTAAAATAATTTCCCTATAACCTTCCACACACAGAAAAATCTATCTCATTGATCTTTGTGCCTGACGGCAGCATTATTTACGCTGTGTTTGTTCTTAGAGCACTGAGAAACATTCCACTGGCAGCCTACTCCCATATTACTGTCCTCAGTGTCGAAAGTGCCGTGACATTGAGATCCAATGAGTTCACCAATAAAGAACCCAGTGATGGGGCGGATAGAATCAGTGCAAACCTTAAAGCTGCAGCATGTCTAGGGTTCCACCCCTGCCTATTCCTGCTTACTCTGCAAGTGCTTTACAACACGTGTCACAGGAAAGGACTGTGAAAGCATGTGCATGGCATTATTCATCCCAGTCTCCCTGGGGCTGACACTTCCTTTTAGCATTGCACAAGCAAAGCATTCTTCAGCAATTTTTCACAAACCGATAACATACGAGCTGCTTATTTCTGACTATTCAGGGTACCGGCATATTGTCAACACATTCTTGTTTCTTGAGGATGTTAAAGTTAGCTTCAAAACAGAGGGAGATCAGAAGAGACTGCTACCTCAGTTCTGCTCTATATGAAACGGTCCATATTTTGGTTAATCTCAGGGGCTAGAACGCATACTCCTTGCGTATATGATACATTTTGTCATTTTTCTTTTAGTATTGATCTCGCTCTCTCTTTCCATTTGTTTTTAAATTACAAAAAAACACAGACAGCAGAAGAAAAGACAATAGGCTTTCCCGTCGAATGAAGCTCAGCACGGGAGCAAGATTTCATAAGAAAGACTTGCATTTATATAGCGCCTTTCACCATCACCAGACGTCTCAAAGCACTTTACAGCCAGGGAATTACTTTTGGAGTGTAGTCACTGTTGTAATCTCATCGCCGAGAGCATGCAGAAATCAAGCACAGGCAGCGGAAAGAGCGTGCGGCAAACCAGTCCCACCCATCCCTTCCCTCAACGATTATCTGTCCCACCTGTGTCAGGGTCTGTGGCTCTCATATCGGACTGTTCAGCCACCAAAGAACTCACTTCAGGAGTGGAAGCAAGTCTTCCTCGATTCTGAGGGACTGCCTATGATGATGAATGAATGAATGAATGAAAGAAAGAAAGATTTGCATTTATATAGCGCCTTTCATGACCACTCAAGGTGCTCTACAGCCAGTGATGTACTTTTGAAGTGTAGTTGTAACATGGGAAACGTGGCAGCCAATTCATGCACAGCAAGCTCCCACACACAGCAATATGATAATGACCAGATAATCTGTTTTTTGTTTGTTGATTGAGGTCCTTAGACCTTTTCTTTCAGGCTTCAGAATGTTCTGATGATGTGGTATTGTGCCGTTGTCAGTATAAATTCCTCTCCATCTTTCAAAAGAGAACGGTACACTTCCCAAGCGAGGAGGACACTTCAATTTGTAAAAGGTAGTTGGCAGGATAGCTGCTGAGAGAATCCGAACAAATTTCCCAGATTTATTCCTTAAATTGACAACCGTTTTTTTTGTCTTTTTTTATTTGTTCTGGGATGTGGCCATCGCTGGCAAGGCCAGCATTTATTGCCCATCCCTAATTGCCCTCGAGAAGGCCAGCAGGCTGTGGGGAGGGGTGGTGGATTGAGTTGAGGTGTACTATATGGGTAAACTTGATGGACCCGTCCTTTTCATATGTTTTCCTGTTTCTATAGTAACCAAAGGAAGCGTATTGTGACATGTTGGAGATATGACATGGAACAAGACCAGAGAGATTCTCGCAATCTGGGATAGGGCCTTACCGGACCCCAGAACTAACAGTATCGGAGCAGGAAAATAATATAATGAGAGTGGCCTTTGAAATTACTCAAATAGCTTTGATTTGCATTTGGCCTTTAGCACACGATAAAACGTTCATGATAAGAATAGTGCAGTTAAGCTTCTTTTTGAAGGGGTCAATTTATGTTCGGTGCTCATTTGCAGCTTTTATACAGTGATAATAAAAACCAGAAAGAGATGAATTGTGTGAGAATGGTCTGATTGAAACACTGTACAAGCTGAGTCACAACTGGGTCCTTACTGGCAGCAGAAAGGTTCACGTGATGGGCGATATCTAATTACAGATCACTCCTTTATCCAGCATGGTCAAGCCGCTAACATTTCCCATCTGATCTTCGATCACCTTGGGGTTCTGTGTCATCGTGATTCAGATAAGGAACAGCAGCATGTTTTCGTTACAGTTGAGCAAGGCAGCCCTTTGAGTCCTGGCTGTAAGCGGGTAATGTGAAAGCCAAAAAATATTTACCTATGTTTTAAGGAGTACAAAATATCACAAGAATATCTCAAACTAACTTTGTTAGAAAATAAGAAATAGGAGCAGGAGTTGGCCATCTGGTCCCTTGAGCCTGCTCCGCCATTCAATAAGATCATGGCTGATCTTCCATCTTTGGAATTCTCTGCCCAGAGGGCTGTGGATGCTGAGTCTCTGAATATATTCAAGGCTGAGATCGATAGATTTTTGGAGTCTAGGGGAATCAAGGGATATGGGGATCGGGTGGGAAAGTGGAGTTACCATTCAAGAAATGAAATAATTTGTCTGTAGGTTATTCTAAAAAATATGACCTGTGTAAAGTAAATGAGGTGCGTGTCAGTGCAGGAAGTACTGAATTATTATGAAATAAATGGACTTTTTTCTCTCTTGGTTCTTCCTACGATCCTGTGCATGTGTCTGTTTCTTGATCCCTGTGTGATTTCGTGACCTAACTTATTATTGAATGCGCAGAGAACCACTGAATTAACATAGAGGCCTCGTTGTTGTATTTACACTAATACTTAGATTACATGTCATCCATCATATAATATTTACAAGGACACTAGTTGGTAATATTTTTAAGTTTTGAAATGAAATTCATTAGTCAAAGAATATTATCTTACAAACAGTAATGACTGAGTTGAACATGTTTTCTCACGCTAGAGGGTACCAGCCTGCCGTGGGTTCATTAATGTTTCAGTTTTATGATTGGACCGGGTATTGTGTATCATTGGACAATTAACCAACCACTCTTTCTACTAATTGCACCAAGCTCTCATAACATTCACATTACCACCTCACATGGTGTATGAGAAAGCAGTAATCAATCACATTAGCAATAAACCAGCAAATCATTTGCAATTTCGTGTTACTGATCATTGTTATGTTCTACTGAAACTCCCAGAAGCCAGATGGTGCAGAAAGATGTGGGGAGGTGACACATGGGCAGGAATTAAACAGGCAACAACAGGGAGGAGATAACGGACATTGCACGGATCAGACTTCAACTCATTCTTGTTTTCTTGGAACTCTTTTGATATCATATCATCATAGACAGTCCCTCGGAATTGAGGAGGACTCTCTTCCACTCCCAAAGTGAGTTCTTTGATGGCTGAACAGTCCGATACGAGAGCCACAGACCCTGTTACAGGTGGGACAGACATTCGTCGAGGGAAGGGGTCGAGGGCTTGGCCTCTTCACGCTCTTTACGTTGAGACTCGAAGAGCTTAACGTCCTCCCGGATACACTTTCTCCACCTCGGGCGGTCTTCGGCCAGAGTCTCCCAGGTGTCAGTGGTGATGTCGCACTTTACCAGGGAGGCTTTGAGGGTGTCCTTATAACGTTTCCACTGTCCTCCTTTGGCTCGTTTACCATGAAAGAGCTCCGCATAAAGCATTTGCTTACGGAGTCTCGTATCTGGCATGCGAACAATGTGGCCTCCCCAGCGAAGCTGATCGAGTGTGGTCAGTGCCTCAATAATGGGAATGTTAGCCTGGACGAGGACACTGATGTTGGTGCATCTGTCCTCCCAGGCGATTTGCAGGATCTTGTGGAGACATCGTTGGTGATATATCTCCAGCGACTTGAGGTGCCTTCTGTACATCGTCCATGCCTCAGATCCATACAGGAGGGCGGGTATTACTACAGCCCTGCAGACCATGAGTTTGGTGGTAGATTTGAGGGCCTGGTCTTCGAACACTCTTTTCCTCAGGCGGCTGAGGGCTGCGCTGGTGCACTGGAGGCGATGCAGAATCTCCGCATCAATGTCTGCCTTTGTTGATAAGAGGCTCCCGAGGTTTGGGAAATGGAGCACGTTGTCCAGGGCTGCGCCGTGGATCTTGATGATTGGAGGGCAGTGCTGTGCAGCGATGACAGGCTGGTGAAGGACCTTTGTCTTACGGATGTTAAGCGTAAGGCCCATGCTTTCATATGCCTCAGTGAATACATTGACTATGTCCTGGAGTTCAGCCTCTGAATGTGCACAGACGCAGGCATCGTCCACATACTGCAGCTCAATGCCAGAGGTTGGGGTGATCTTGGACCTGGCCTGGAGGCGGCGTAGGTTAAACAGCTTCCCACTGGTTCTGTAGTTTAATTCCACTCCAGCGGGGAGCTTGTTGATTGTGAGGTGGAGCATGGCGGTGAGGAAGATTGAGAAGAGGGTTGGAGCGATAACGCAGCCCCGTTTGACCCCGGTCCGGACGTGGATTGGGTCTGTAATGGATCCGTTGGTAAGGATCACGGCCTGCATGTTGTCGTGAAGCAGGCGAAGGATATTGACAAACTTTTGGGGGCATCCGAAACGGAGGAGGACGCTCCATTGACGCTCACGGTTGACAGTGTCAAAGGCCTTTGTAAGATCGAAAAAGGCCATGTATAAGCGCTGGCGCTGCTCCCTGCATTTTTCCTGCAACTGGCGCGCTGCAAATATCATGTCTGTTGTGTCCCGTAGGGGACGAAATCCACATTGTGATTCCGGGAGGAGCTCTTCGGCCACAGGGAGAAGACGATTGAGGAGAACTCGAGCGACAACTTTCCCAGTGACTGAAAGCAGGGAGATTCCTCTGTAGTTGCTGCAGTCGGACTTGTCCCCCTTTTTAAAAATGGTCACAATCACTGCATCTCTGAGATCTCCCGACATGCTCTCCTCCCTCCAGATGAGAGAGATGAGGTCATGTATCCGCGCCAACAACGCCTCTCCGCCATACTTTAGCGCCTCAGCAGGGATTCCATCAGCACCCATAGCCTTGCTATTCTTAAGCTGTTTTATGGCTTTACCAACCTCTTGCAACGTTGGGGTCTCACTGAGTTGGTGGCGGGTCGCATGCTGCGGGATGGAGTCGAGAACACTCGAGTCAAAGGCAGAGTCTCGATTGAGGAGATTTTCAAAGTGCTCCTTCCATCGGGCCCTGACAGTCTCGGTATCCTTGATGAGTGTTTCCCTGTTCTTGGCCAGGAGTGGGGTGGGGCCTTGGGAGTTTGGACCGTAAGTGGCCTTGACTGCAGCGAAGAATCCTCGCATATCGTGGCTGTCGGCCAGTTGTTGTATCTCCTGTGCTTTTCTCCATCCACCACCTGTTCTTTAGGTCCCAAGTTTTTTTTTGGACCTGAGCCTTGAGACGTCTGTAACGTTGCTTTGTGGTTGCCGAGTTGGGCTGTTGCTTGAGGCTCAGAAATGCTTTGCGCTTGCGATCTATTAGTTCTTCAATCTCCTGATCATTTTCATCAAACCAGTCCTGATGTTTTCTGGTTGAGTGACCAAGTGTCTCTTCACAGGCACTGGTTATAGAGGCCTGGAGGGCAGACCAAGCGCTGTGGACATTCAGCATCTCAGGGTCATCAAGGCACGCCAGATTGGCTGTGAGACGCTGGCTGTATAGGGCTCTCTTAGCTGGGTCTCTAAGTGCCCCGGCATTAACTTGTTTGTGGAACTGCTTCTGCCGTCCCCTCTCCTTTGGGGCTATGTTAATGTTGATGATGGATCGGATTAGGTGATGGTCTGTCCAACAGTCGTCAGCTCCTGTCATGGCGCGGGTGATGCGGACATCCTTGCGATCCCTGGCTCGGACGATGGCATAATCGAGCAGGTGCCAGTGTTTGGAGTGAGGGTGTTGACACAATGCCTTATATTTGTCCCTCTGGAGGAACAGGGTGTTGGTGATGATGAGTTCATGTTCTAGACATTTTGTCAGGAGTAGGGTACCGCTGGAGTTGGCTTTTCCTACCCCCTCTCTGCCAATTACCTCTGCCCAGAGGGCTGTGCCTTTGCCAACCCTGGCATTAAAATCACCTAGGAGGATCAATTTGTCACCCGTGGGGACGCGGGACAGGGATGTCTCAAGATTGGAATAAAAACTCTCTTTAACCTCATCCATTGCATCGAGTGTAGGGGTGTACGCACTGATGAATGTGGCACATTGGTTCCGAGATAGAGTGATACGGAGAGTCATGAGGCATTCGTTAACCCCACAAGGGGAGTCTTTAAGACGGTCGACCAGTTAATTCTTGACAGCCAAGCCTACTCCATGAAGGCGGCATTCTGCTTCTGGTTTCCCTTTCCAGAAAAAGGTGTAACCTCCACCATGTTCCTTCAACTGGCCTTCCCCTGCCCGTCGGGTCTCGCTTAGGGCGGCGATGTCAATGTCAAAGCGTCTGAGGTCCTGGGCAACTATGATGGTGCGGCGTTCCGGCCTGTTGCTGTTGGGATTGTCCATGACGGTCCTAATGTTCCAGGTCCTGAACTTCATACTGACGAAGTGGAAGATGCCTGTGCGCGAGTTCTTTTAACGTGGGGTGGCCTGTGCACACCGGCAACCACACGGGCTTAGCTGAGCAAGGTCTTGGTCCAGTGGCAAGGGGATCCAAGACTACTGGAGACCAGGCAAGGCTCGATAAGCCTAATTGCCTACGGCGAAGTGTTGGCCGCAAGCTCGATGCCGGGTAGCGCCATTGATGCTAGATGGCCCGAGGCTAGGTTGGGGAGCAAGGTGACTTCCAAAGTTATTTTAAAAGTTAAAAGTTGATAAAGATTCCCAATTTATTTCAAACGTTTCTAAGAGTTGTTAAAAAGTTTTTTTAAAGTTTCTAAGAGTTGTTAAAAGTCTAAGATGTAAATCAATAATAGATTATAAAAGTTTCCCCAATTTAAAAAGTTTCAAAAAGTTGTTAAAAGTCAGAGATGTAGATTAATAAAAGATTTTTTAAAGTATTTCAATTGAGAGTCTAAAATGTTAGTTTTAAAAGTTCTCCCAAATTGTTTAATAAGTTTAAAAGTTGGTTAAAATTTGATAACTAGAATATTTGCAGTTTGCAGCACTCGCACTGCTGAGTCAAAAGGTTTGGGTTAAAGTGTCGCTCCAGAGGAACATTATTTAGTCCAATACTGAGCCAGTGCCACAGTGGTAGAGGTGTTGTCCCTTGAATTAAAGGTTAAACTGAGGTCCTGCTTCTCCATTCTAGAGATCCTGTTAGGCACTATTTGAAGAAAACCAGGGGGTTCTTCAGGCATTCTGGTGAATAATCCCCTTCAACCAACACCATGGATAGATTGTGATAATTCATCTGATTGCAATTTGTAGGATTGAACTCTATGCAAATTGTTACCATATCTGCCTCCATAGTTAAAGCCACTGAATTTCAAACCCAGTGTTAATGACATAGTTCAACATGTTTGACAGATGGAAAGAGCTCTTATATAAATGAAAATCTTTCTTTCAATTGAAATATACATTTGTTTTACGTAAAGTAATAATGTATTTCTTTTTGAGCTACTTGTATTGAGGTTCTAGCAGCTTGGTTGAATTGGCTACACCCGATTATTGCACCCATGCATGTGATTCCCTGCATTGAGTACCTACCTACCCACTGCACCATGCATGCGATTCCCTGCATGGTGAGTACCTAACCACTGCACAGAGCCCTCAGGGAGGGGAGGAAAGTCAGAGCTTGAGTCGTACTGCATTTGTCCCATGGTTGTTGCCCTGGCAATAATGTATGAGTTGGCTTCCTGCCTTCCTGGACAAAAAATAGTGCATGCTGCACGCTAGCGGAATGGAGAGAGAAAAGAGCATTGAAATGTAGCCAGAATCTAGTCACTGCTGCAGAAATAGCAACAATTCAAAAAATCCTTAAGTAAAAGAATAGAGATAACTACATCAATAAAATGTGGAACGCCTGTTGATAAAGGTATTGCAAATCCAGTGATAGAAAAATATCTCCTTTGTGGAAAACCGAATAAATGTTAAGTTTACATTTTTGGCCAGAGATGCCTTGCAGTACTGTGTCATAAGCTGTGTCCCTGACGATATTTGAGACAGTGAGAGAACATGTGGTCAGGGCAATGATTTATTCTGTGTTTTAATGAATTTTTAAAATCTCTTAAAAGGAAAAATATATATAAAAAACAGAAAATCAGAATGGACTCAGCATGTCAGGCAGCATCCGTGGATATATATCTGTGCATATAATATGTCTATATCTATATCTATATCTATATATATATATGATTGTGGTTTTAACTTCTGGGCAAGAGTCACACTGTTGCCGATTAAGGTACTGCAATCGCCCAGACAATGGTGTGAATGGTTTGAGAACACCTTGCCCGAGCCTTAGTCCTCCTCGTAGCGCCCTCTCCTATTGCTTCCTCATTTTCTCACATGTCCCTCTACCTTTTGAAGGTCATTCCCATCACTAATCTGACAACTCTGCATATAATTGTGGTTTGTCCTTTGTCCTGCTATTCTAATACTCTGTAGCAGCATGCCTCTGTTAGGTAAACTCACCAGTTCAACTATTAAGTACTGGATATTTTATTTACAGCATTATTCCTCCCCAACACATTGGCCAACAGATCACGGGAGATGTGCAACCATTTCAATCTACACTCACTATCTACACACAAACTTTTGTTGCATTCTAAGCTATTGCACAATAGACTTTGGCACTGAAATTCTGCAGCACGTCTGGAGTACTCCAGTCCGTGTTCTCGTTCAGGCCAACATACACAAGAACATAAGAACATAAGAATTAGGAACAGAAGTAGGCCATCTAGCCCCTCGAGCCTGCTCCGCCATTCAACAAGATCATGGCTGATCTGGCCGTGGACTCAGCTCCACTTACCCGCCCACTCCCCGTAACCCTTAATTCCCTTATTGGTTAAAAATCTATCTATCTGTGACTTGAATACATTCAATGAGCTAGCCTCAACTGCTTCCTTGGGCAGAGAATTCCACAGATTCACAACCCTCTGGGAGAAGAAATTCCTTCTCAACTCGGTTTTAAATTGGCTCCCCCATATTTTGAGGCTGTGCCCCCTAGTTCTAGTCTCCCCGACCAGTGGAAACAACCTCTCTGCCTCTATCTTGTCTATCTCTTTCATGATTTTAAATGTTTCTATAAGATCACCCGTCATCCTTCTGAACTCCAACGAGTAAAGACCCAGTCTACTCAATCTATCATCATAAGGTAACCCCCTCATCTCCAGAATCAGCCGAGTGAATCGGCTCTGTACCCCTTCCAAGGCTAGTATATCCTTCAAGTAAGGTGATCAAAACTGCACGCAGTACTCCAGGTGCAGCCTCACCAATACCCTATAAAGTTGCAGAAGGACCTCCCTGCTTTTGTACGTCATCCCTCTCGCAATGAAGGCCAACATTCCATTTGCCTTCCTGATTACCTGCTGCACCTGCAAACTAACTTTTTGGGATTCATGCACAAGGACTCCAAGTCCCTCTGCACCGCAGCGTGTTGTAATTTCTCCCCATTCAAATAATATTCCCTTTTACTGTTTTTTTTTCCAAGGTGGATGACCTCACATTTTCCGACATTGTATTCCATCTGCCAAACCTTAGCCCATTCGCTTAACCTATCTAAATCTCTTTGCAGCCTCTCTGTGTCCTCTACACAACCCGCTTTCCCACTAATCTTTGTGTCATCTGCAAATTTTGTTACACTACACTCTGTCCCCTCTTCCAGGTCATCTATGTATATTGTAAAGAGTTGTGGTCCCAGCACCGATCCCTGTGGCACACCACTAACCACCGATTTCCAACCTGAAAAGGACCCATTTATCCCGACTCTCTGCTTTCTGTTCGCCAGCCAATTCTCTATCCATGCTAAAACATTTCCTCTGACTCCGCGTACCTTTATCTTCTGCAGTAACCTTTTGTGTGGCACCTTATCGAATGCCTTTTGAAAATCTAAATACACCACATCCATTGGTACACCTCTATCCACCATGCTCGTTATATCCTCAAAGAATTCCAGTAAATTAGTTAAACATGATTTCCCTTTCATGAATCCATGTTGCGTCTGCTTGATTGCACTATTCCTACCTAGATGTCCTGCTATTTCTTCCTTAATGATAGCTTCAAGCATTTTCCCCACTACAGATGTTAAAATATCCCCAGCATCGAAGCACTGACCATACTCGACCAGCCCCGCTGGGCGGGCCACATGTGTCGGGCAAGACTCCCAAAGCAAGCGCTCTACTCATAACTCCTACACGGCAAGCGAGCCCCAGGTGAGCAGAGGAAACATTTCAAGGACACCCTCAAATCCTCCCTGATAAAATGCAACATCCCCACCGACACCTGCGAGTCCCTGACCGAAGACCGCCCTAAGTGGAGGAAGAGCATCCGGGAGGGCGCTGAGCACCTCGAGTCTCGTCGCCGAGAGCATGCAGAAACCAAGCGCAGGCAGCGGAAGGAGCGTGCGGCAAACCAGTCCCACCCACCCTTTCCCTCAACCACTGTCTGTCCCACCTGTGACAGAGACTGTAATTCCCGTATTGGACTCTTCAGTCACCTGAAAACTCACTTTTAGAGTGGAAGCAAGTCTTCCTCGATTCCGAGGGACTGCCTATGATGATGATGATGATGCTGTACGGCCACCATCACTTGCCTGTGAATTTTTGCCTGGCCATGTAAGCAGCCCAGTCTATGCCAGTAGTGCATGAGGCAGTGGGGCCTTTGAACATCAGAGTTCCTGAGTCCAGTTCCTCCGTTGCTGGGAACAGTATTGGTGGTTGAGACCGCTATAGCAAGCCGCTGAACCGTGGAGGTGGAGCCTGGCTGGAGTCCAGATCACGTCTGACCCCACAATGTGGGCCTGGAACTTTGGTTGTGGAAAAGATATTTAAATGCGGCCCCCTTACAAATGGGGTCGCTTGACGCACCCTTCAATTAGATTTTCTGGTCTTTTTGGTGGGGCCACCTGAGCGATGTATTTGGCATTGGCTGGGAAAATAAGGGAGCCACCCATTGAATTTTGATGGGATTAGCAGCAGGGGTCGCGCAGGGGCCATATCGTAGCACTTAGTCTGGGACTTCCCCCCACCACCATGCCAGTTATCATGAGATATTCCAATGGCTAAAAAATATTTTTCCAGGCCAGTTTAACACAGAATAAACTAAGGCCCCGAAATGGGTGGCCTTACTGCCCACTGCCGCTGGATGCTGCAGACTACCGCCGTGGTTTGCCGCAAGCCTTCCCTCTGTGCCACTTTCCACTCGGGCTGCAGCGGGCGGGAAGGGAGTACCGCCGGGAACCGCCCGCTGACGGCTGCTGGCGGCCAAGTCGTGTAAGTGACCTCCCGCCCGCCGAGCTGCCCGTTTGGTGCAGGCGGGAGTCAGCGGCAGCAGGGGGAAGGAGTGCTGCGTGGGGGTGGGTCTTACTCCGACGGTAAGGATGAAGACCTGCAAAAAAAGGGTTGTGAACATCTTTTCATTCATTTTTTACAGCATCTTACTTGTATGGGCTCCCTGAAGGTTTTCTGGTGGGTGTTTTGGTGGTGATTTTCATTTTCAGGTCTTTCACCCTCCCTGGGCCCTACTCCATCCTTGTTGGAACTTGAGCGGCAATTGCATTTGCCGCTGAGATTGGGAGCTCCGGCCCTCTGCCGCCCAGATTGACGGCTTAAGCTGTTATTTGGCCACTGGGCGGTACTGCCATCTCTTTTAGAGGGATCTTCCTGGCAAAGTACCGCCCGGTCTCTTGGCAGCCATCGCCGGTCCTTGGCATTCCCCAATTTCGTGCCCTAAGAATTTGCTAATACAGGTTCCTACACAGAGCAAGGAAACGTGATCAGAACATACAGTAAATGTCCAGAGAAGCTCTGATTCTGCTTATAAACCCTTCAGTGTAGCAATTGTTCCCATCACTGAAAGTTAACATGCAGGTACAGCAAGTAATTAAGAGAGTAAATGGTTTGTTGGCCTTTATTTTTGCAAGAGCAGTTGGGGTAGAAATTCAGCACGCCCGAAACAGGTCCTCCCGCTTCTGATGTGTGTTCACCAACGCGATGGATGAGGTGGCCTCCTGCGCAAAATTCAGCTCTTTGGCCTTTTATTTTGGAGCGGACCGAAAGTCGGTCATAATGAGGACAGTAGTGCGGCGGTGAGCACACTCGAGGGGCGGAGGTGGAGGCATTGAGCACACTCGAGGGGCGGAGGTGGAGGCGGTGAGCACACTCGAGGGATAGTAGTGCGGCGGTGAGCACACTCGAGGGGCGGAGGTGGAGGCGGTGAGCACACTCGAGGGGCGGAGGTGGAGGTGGTGAGCACACTTGAGGGGCGGAGGTGGAGGCGGTGAGCACACTCGAGGGGCGGAGGTGGAGGCAGTGAGCACACTCGAGGGATAGTAGTGCGGCGGTGAGCACACTCGAGGGGCGGAGGTGGAGGCAGTGAGCACACTCGAGGGGCGGAGGTGGAGGCATTGAGCACACTCGAGGGACGGTAGTGCGGCAGTGAGCACACTCGAGGGATAGTAGTGCGGCGGTGAGCACACTCGAGGGGCGGAGGTGGAGGCAGTGAGCACACTCGAGGGGCGGAGGTGGAGGCGGTGAGCACACTCGAGGGGCGGAGGTGGAGGCGGTGAGCACACTCGAGGGATAGTAGTGCGGCGGTGAGCACACTCGAGGGGCGGAGGTGGAGGCAGTGAGCACACTCGAGGGGCGGAGGTGGAGGCGGTGAGCACACTCGAGGGATAGTAGTGCGGCGGTGAGCACACTCGAGGGGCGGAGGTGGAGGCGGTGAGCACACTCGAGGGGCGGAGGTGGAGGCGGTGAGCACACTCGAGGGGCGGAGGTGGAGGCGGTGAGCACACTCGAGGGGCGGAGGTAGAGGCGGTGAGCACACTCGAGGGACGGAGGTGGAGGCGGTGAGCACACTCGAGGGGCGGAGGTGGAGGCGGTGAGCACACTCGAGGGGCGGAGGTAGAGGCGGTGAGCACACTCGAGGGGCGGAGGTGGAGGCGGTGAGCACACTCGAGGGGCGGAGGTGGAGGCGGTGAGCACACTTGAGGGGCGGAGGTGGAGGCGGTGAGCACACTCGAGGGGCGGAGGTAGAGGCGGTGAGCACACTCGAGGGGCGGAGGTGGAGGCAGTGAGCACACTCGAGGGGCGGAGGTGGAGGCGGTGAGCACACTCGAGGGGCGGAGGTGGAGGCGGTGAGCACACTCGAGGGGCGGAGGTGGAGGCGGTGAGCACACTCGAGGGGCGCAGGTGGAGGCGGTGAGCACACTCGAGGGGCGGAGGTGGAGGCGGTGAGCACACTCGAGGGGCGGAGGTGGAGGCGGTGAGCACACTCGAGGGGCGGAGGTGGAGGCGGTGAGCACACTCGAGGGGCGGAGGTGGAGGCGGTGAGCACACTCGAGGGGCGCAGGTGGAGGCAGTGAGCACACTCGAGGGGCGGAGGTGGAGGCGGTGAGCACACTCGAGGGGCGGAGGTGGAGGTGGTGAGCACACTCGAGGGGCGGAGGTGGAGGCGGTGAGCACACTCGAGGGGCGCAGGTGGAGGCAGTGAGCACACTCGAGGGGCGGAGGTGGAGGCGGTGAGCACACTCGAGGGGCGCAGGTGGAGGCGGTGAGCACACTCGAGGGGCGGAGGTAGAGACGGTGAGCACACTCGAGGGGCGGAGGTGGAGGCGGTGAGCACACTCGAGGGGCGGAGGTAGAGACGGTGAGCACACTCGAGGGGCGCAGGTGGAGGCGGTGAGCACACTCGAGGGGCGCAGGTGGAGGCGGTGAGCACACTCGAGGGGCGGAGGTAGAGACGGTGAGCACACTCGAGGGGCGCAGGTGGAGGCGGGATGGAGTCTCCGCTGTTGTCAGTCTTCAGCCTGGCGCTGATGATGTCATTAAGCGTAAGTCTCCCCCTTCACTTAAAGGGGCAGGCCGCTGTGAGCTCTGCCATTACTTTAGTTAGGGAGGGTTTTGGCCGGGCCAGCGGCCTGGTACCCAAGAAGGGTTGTGTACCAGGCTGCCTGTTGATGGCCTGGCCAACCCCAGGGGTATAATTGTCGGCCGCACCGCCTTGTCGCACACACAGCGAACACAGAGCAGTGACAGATAAAGCTGTCGGTGGCACCACTCGGTGGCTGGAAGATTTTTGATGGCGGTGTGGAAGAATGGTGGTGCCTGCTTTGATGATGCAGCGGGGCAGAAGTGCAAACTGCCGGAAAGTTCAACGAGGTGAATCTTGCTGGTGGCGGCCATTCAATCCCACAAGGTGGCCGTCGCTTTCCAACGGTCAGGCCTTTTCGGGAGGCTGAGTTGTGGCCTGTTTAAGTAAGAGTAAAGACATCTAACTGCACTTATATAGGGCCCTGGTGAGACCACACCTGGAGTATTGTGTACTGTTTGGGTCTCCTTACCTAAGGAACGATATACTTGACATAGAGGGAGTGCAACAAAGGTTCATCAGACTGATTCCTGGGATGGGGGGATTGTCCTATGAGGAGAGATTGAGTAGACTAGGCCGATATTCTCTAGAGTTTAGAAGAATGAGAGGCGATCTCATTGAAACGTACAAAGTTCTTGCAGGGCTTGACAGGGTAGATGCAGGGAGGATGTTTCCCCTGGGCTGGGGAGTCTAGAACCAGGGGTCACAGTCTCAGGTTAAGGGGTCGGCCATTTAGGATTGAGATGAGGAGAAATGTCTTCACTCAGAGGGTGGGGAATCTTTGGAATTCTCTGTGGCTGTGGAGGCTCAGTCTCTGAGTATATTCAGGAATGATTAATAGATTTTTGAGTCTAATGGAATCCAGGGAAATTGGGACAGTGCAGGCGAATGGAGTTAAGGTAGAAAATCAGCCATGATCTTATTGAATGGTGGAGCAGGCTTGAGGAACCAAATGGCTGACTCCTGCTCCTATTTCTTATGTTCTTATATTTTCATGTTCATAGTTCATAAGGAGGGTCGTTTATAGACAGAGTTCAGATAGCCTGTCATTTTCTAGACGTTTCTGCTCCAGTTCCTGCTCACCCATCTGTGAAAGGCTGACGAGAAACTAAATAAACTACAATTACATTTGAGAGAGTTCGAGAAACAAAAGATTGTCAGAATGAAGATTCACAGTTATAAAAAATACAGGAAGCTGCCCTTGGGAACACATTGCTGAGGGGAATCTAACCAAAGCTGTTGTCTGAGCTCGGGTCACCATGGTGTAATAACGTTCTGGCTTGAGGATCAACAATAACTGCAGGTAAGCTTCAGGGCTCGGGTCGGAGAGGACAGGCTTAACTCTTCTAGTTCAGCAACTATTGCGAATAAAATCAAAGCACTCCAGAGAAAGACAAGCAGAGCCAGATGTGTAAAACCTGTTGAATTCTGAAGCGAGTTCATGAAAGAATGTAGTGAAAGTTTTGATGCAGCTTGTCTGGTCAGTATCATTTTGGAAAAGTGTATTAGGTGCAGAAAATACACTACACAATAGAATGGGAATAGAATTTAGGAAAACATACCTGATGGCTCATAAAACATGAATTTATTGAATCATTTCCATAAATGTTATCTAAATGAGCTCATCTGGAAATGTGATTTACACCTGAATACCTGGGCTGCCTGGCTCGCTATCTGTTCCCAAAACCAAGGCGGCCCAACGCACACATTACAAAGTGCTTCTTCTCACACTGATCACAGCACCAAACAAATCACTCACAAACCTCATGCTCTTTCACTGCAAGGCTGTATTAAAGGAGGGCTCACATCCAACTGCACCTGGAATCCTGTGACATGTGGAATGTTTGGAGGTCCACGTGGCAGACAGATTTAAGGAGGACGCCATGAAGCAAAGTCCTTGTCTTTAGAGCAAGGAAAACCATTCAATCACAGAGACAGGTTACACTAATAGATCACAAAGAATAACAATTTATAAAGATAAATCCATTGCAAAACTGTCACCTGTAAAAGGCTTCACACAGAAACCTGAGCCAGTGGTGCATGGGCCTTCAGGTACGGCCGGGGGAGTGCGATGTTATTGGCCTTCTTCGCTTGCCTCCTTCCATCTTCCTGTCCTCTGCCATGAAATTATATGACGGCTACTTTAAAAACCTTTAAAATACACAGTGTGCCAAAGAGCTCCTTTTTCTGGCCAATAACAGCAACTTTTAATGGGTATTGTGCCTCAAACATAAGAACAGAAGAATTAGGAGCAGGAGTAGGCCATTCAGCCCCTTGAGCCTGCTCCACCATTCAATGAGATCATGGCTGATCTTCTACCTCAACTCCATCATCCTGCACAATCTGTATATCCCTTGATATCAAAAAATCTATCGATTTCTGCCTTGAATATACTCAATGACTGAGCCTCCACAGCCCTCTGGGGTAGAGAATTCCAAAGATTTTACCGGGGCCAGAGAGAGCGGGAACTCCTGCGACGGCAATAGTGTGAGGCCCATGCCATTTTAACTCCTGCATCTCATTACCATATTTGAGGATGGGCTCTGCCCAAACCCAGCGGGAATGGTGAGGTGGCTTGGCCTATATCCCTGCGGCTGGCCGGTGGGAGCAGGATTCCGCACACCAGGAGGTTGGCGGGGACCCGGGGAAATGGGCTAAGGGGGTGGGGGGGGGGGCGTCCGGAGGTGATCAGGGTACGGGAGGGTGCTCTGGGCCACAAGGAATCCTTAAAACATAAACATTCCACCTGGGCCTCGTCAAGCTCTGCTTCAGGTTCCACTAGCTGGTTCGGCAATGGTCATCACTTGTACCATCACACCCCGAGTGTTACATGTGAATCAGGCGGCAGGTGGAACAGAGCTGCCCAGCACCCAGCGGCAGGAAGGTGATGGGATGACAGCGGGGTGCATCCTCTGTCATTTCGCCCACCACTCAGCCCATTCCCGTGGGGAGGACAGGGATAAATTGGGCCACACAGGACACAGCGCTGCCTGACAAGCGGTCACTGTCATTGAATGTAAAACAGCGCTGGGGAGAGATGGGCAGCGCAAGGTAGGAGAGTGAACGCCATGGACCAGGAGACCGGGAGGTCAGTTCGAGTTTATCTAATCCATGCTCACCCAGTAATCAGCACTGAAATCCTTTTCACCAACTAAACTTTCTGTCCAATAAAATCTTTGAAGGAAAAGCTGTCGGAGCTGTGACATTCGGGCTGATTACATCAGGGAAGCTTGCTACAACTATACAGGTAAAAAGCAACGGCCCATGATTCATTCCAAAACATTGTTTCATTGATTGTATATGCCATAAAAATAGCATAAGCAAATGCAGAGTGCTTGGCAGGGACTGCCCACACATGTCTGGCTGAGCCCAGGGTGCGAGAATGAGTAAGTAGCTGTCAATTGAGATAAGAATGGTGGGAGGATAAGGTGGGTTAATTCTTTTCATCCCTTTCCCACCAACTTTGCTCCTCCTCTCTGAACGGTACTGCACGTAACCAGAAAGACCGACAGAGAGACTTGCATTAATACAACAACTTTCATGATCTCAGCCCATCCCAGAACGTTTTCCAGCCAATGAAGTACTTTTTAAAAAGTGGTCACTTTAGGAAATGGAAATATACATCTCAACTTAATATAAAAATAACATTTCTACAATTACGTGTGCACAGAAAATTTCGTCCCTATATCCTAGCCATTATAAATGAGCAAAATTCAGCATTGTGTTTCAGTCCCACCAGCCCTGTGGAGCCGAGGCCAGTGGAAGGAAACTAATGGCTGTGATCCGGAGGCCAGGCAATGCATGTGCACAATTTATATTAAATGGTTTAAAAACGGTCTCTCTTTTTTTTAAACTTGCAGGCGAATGTTTTGATAAGGAACACTTATCTTGGAACATTCCACGCATGTTTTTAAAGAAACAGTCCGGGGAAACTGCAAAATAAATCACATTTGTGAGCGTTGATATCTGTGATTGTCAGTGCTTGAGATCTTCAAAGCCATAACTTCGCTCAGTAAAATATCTGGATTCATTTAAAGAGGAAAATGTAATACTGTAGTTTAAAATAATCACACTTTCAGAAAGATCCCCAGGTAAATATCTGTTTTAAATATCTGAACAGTATTCCTTTCAACTGCCATAAGGTAGGTGTGGCTTCAATAGTTTTGTTAAATTAATTTGTTGACAGTTTAGTGTCAAAAAATATTCATCCTTTTGTCCTTCTAAATTACGGTGTAGAGGTATGAGTACACCACCATAACATGGGTTTAATTTTGCCGTCATGCTTGTCTTTATGCTGGAGAAAATAAATCATATTTGGCAAAAAGTTCTCAGCATGAGAGAACTTGTTTTGGGTCATGTTTAGCATCAATCAAACTGGAGAGGATCCCAGGTGTCCTACTAGCAGTTCATTCTTGTGAGAAACTTTTCAATTTGTCAAGCATTTAAATCATAGAATCATAGAAATTTACCACACGGCAGGAGGCCATTCGGCCCATCATGTCCGCGTCAGCCGACAAACAGCTACCCAGCCTAATCCCACTTTCCAGCTCTCGGTCCGTAGCCCTGTAGGTTACGGCACTTCACAAGTGCACATCCAAGTACTTTTTAAATATGGTGAGGGTTTCTGTCTCTACCACCCTTTCAGGCAATGAGTTCCAAACCATCACTGCCCCCTCAAATCCCCTCTAATCCTCCTACCAATTACTTTAAATCTATGCCTCCTGTTTACTGACCCCTCTGCTAAGGGAAATCACTGCTTCCTATCCACTCTATCTGCACCCCTCGTAATTTTACACACCTCAGTTAAGTCTCCCCTCAACCTCCTCTGTTCCAAAGAAAACAACCCCAGCCTATCCGATCATTCCTCATAGCTAAAATTCTCCAGTCCAGGCAGCATCCTCGTAAATCTCCTCTGTGCCTTCTCTCGTGCAATCACATCTTTCCTGTAATGTGGTGACCAGAACTGTACACCGCATTCTCTCAGTGGCCTATCTAGTGGTATACACATTTGAAGCATAACCTCCCTTGTTTTATACAGTTCAAGCTGAACCTCCCTAAAGATCTATCTAACTGGTAAAGGCACCAGTCGGTTTAGCTAAACTGAAATCGTTAATAGCTAACAACCCTAGTCCCATTGGCAGGCGTAGTCCTTGATCACTCCTTCGTGGTCCTTATCTCCTGTGCAAAGGTTTCTTCCAGCCAAGGGCAAGATCTAGGACCAAACAGTGTGGTGGCCTTTAGGGAACAAAAGCTCCAGCCTTCACTGACCTATCACTGTGTGCCCTGGAGGAGGGTCAGCTTCAAGGCAGGCTTGTACTTCCAAAGCTTTCAATTGAGAACGTGGTTAAGGAGTTGGTGATGAATAAGCCTGATGCACAGCACATGATTTAGATGTCGAGAACATCAAGGTGAATGCAAGTTTCAAGCTCCCCTAGGTAGATCTTTCCACTATAATGATAGCCATCATATAGCTGATGAATAACTTTTGCCACGTTTGACAACATCTATTATAATGCATTAGCCTGAAGATGGCTTTGTGACCACAGACTCGTATATCCAGGATATGGGGCCTACTACAATTAGGTTGTGAAGAGGAAAGCAGCTGTTGCTGAATCTGCATAGCTCTAACTGGTGCCACCACCATTGGATGAGGTGTAGTGCGCTCCATGCTGTGGTACTCCACCATTGGATGGGGTGTAGTGCGCTCCATGCTGTGGTACTCCAGCATTAGATGGAGTGTAGTGCGCTTCATGCTGAGGTACTCCACCATTGGATGGGGTGTAGTGCGCTCCATGCTGAGGTACTCCAGCATTGGATGGGGTGTTGAAGGCGGCAAAATACGTGGGAAACCTCTCCCCCCAGTGTTTGGATTCATTGGAAAGGAAATTTAATTTGGAACTATCTAACAGAAAGTTTGAAATCCTAAATTACACATGGAAGAAACTACGAACTTTAAATGAATTTGGGATTTTACGAGACAAATTTTGTTTGTGTGGGCCAGGCTAGAGAACTAAAGGATGGCTATCCTACAAAGAAATCAGTTTGAGTATTGAAGCTGTCTGGGTATTGAAACTAAAGCAAATTGTCTGGAAAATTATGGATACTCGAAAATCCTTCTCCACAGGAAACATTAACATAGCAACAATTAACCCAGAGATAGCCAACCATCAGCCTGAATCTGGAAAGCCATTTCAGCATATGCAGCCCGCATGAAAAAACCCAACCACAAACAGACATTGCCAATACCAAGCTAATATTTCCATCAAGAAAGAGATTTAGAAGATTGACACACCCGAGACAAGTTAACATTTTAATGAGCCTGCCAAAATATGACAAAGAAATAGTAAGCCAGCCAAAATTTAAACAAAGAATCCAGGCTGATTTGACGTGAAGATTAGAACAGCTCCAACAGCATAACTGGGCCCTGCTTTAACAAAGGGTATGCTATGCAGTTGCTACTGCCTCAGAAGACACTGCTGGGGACGCTTAGCATCAATAAGGGAGTGAGACCACCGCAGCAGTTGTAACTAATGTCTCCAGCCTCGATGTCCTGAAATCGGAAAAGGAGCGGAGAACATCACCATCGCGGCAGCAACCGACCACAGCCAACGTGGTACCACCAAAAGCACCGCGATCGACCAACTTCGAAACAAAGCTCCACAAGGAAGAAACCAAAGAATCGAAAGTTTCCACTCTACAATCAAGTCCTGACTACCAACAGGTGAAAACATTACCTAAAGAGACTTTAAACCTATTTCTAATGAAAGAAAATGGGTATTTACCCCATAAGTCCAAAACGTGCCCTATTGCTTCAGCGGACACCACCCAACTGAAGATTGCACAGTAAGAAGTCTTCTCCGACATTCGGGGTATGGCAAGCAGAACCTACAGAATCCAGCGAACCCCGAAATCGCGAACTACTGCCAACTAACCATAAAGGATTGGTAAGCATAGTCCCTGTTTGCCCTGGAGTCTAATCTAGTCAGTGTTAGGCACTGGGAGGTGGGAGGTGTATTATTCACTGTAACCCCTTTGAATGTGTGATGTCCTGTTCTTTATCAGAGTCATTATAAGTTTGACATTGCATTTCCTTGCCTTTAATAAAATCAAATTTCTTTTGCACCAAACCAGTTGTCTATTGCACTTTATCACATTCCCCAAATAAATCCAGAGCCAAGAACCCAAGGGAGGGGAGCGATTCGAACCGCTCAGAAGGTCAGAGGTGAACCTGACCCCCGGGACCACCCCTTACAAAATGGCGACTGCGGCAGGACTCTGGTACAAGGGGTGTGATGCAGAGAGTGCTGGTTTGGTAGAAAGAACCAAGATGGAAGAGAGGATTTCCTCCTGTGTGTATAAGAAAGTGAATGTCACTAAAGAGTGGGTGCTTGGTCTGTTGCACGCTGAGCGTCCAGCCGACACTGCCCAGTGGACAGCAAGCAAGGACCATAAAGAATCGGTAGAAAAGGCAATTTGATTGGTCTGTCTACAGCGACAGATCCATCTCCTAGACAAGACCGTTGAGTGACGGTCTGGGGTCCCTGGAAAGTCAGTTTGTGGTCCCCACATGACCCAACAGCTAAGGGCTATGATAAGTCACCTGGGAAAGCTCACTCCAAAGGGAGACCTCTCGGTTCACTTTATGGAAGTGGAACAGGCAGGGAATATTAACGGGTGTGATGATGCTGAGATAGCAAAGATGCACCTCCTCTCACTGGAGGGGAAGCTGTACCAGTCCCTCTCTTCCGAGAGCAAAAGGGGGCATGTGCCGCCGTCCAGGAAGACATTCGAGAAGCCATGGGCTGTAATGACGGGAGTCCCTTCTCCAGAGTAGAGAAGACAGGGCAGCTCACAGGGGAAACCCCACAGGCTTTCGCAGACAGGCTGTGGCCTGTGTACCAGAGCGTCTGTGGAGGGGACCTCAACCAGAATCATTTAAGCCAGGACGAGAGAGCCCACTGGCTCCGAAGCCCGGTGGCAAACAGTTTACCACGTATAAGAACAAAGGCTGAGGCCTGGTTTGACCAGAGAGATCCCCAGGCCACCGAACAGGGAGTGGTCAGCTAACTGACCCTAGCCTACTGGAACTGCAGGGGGACGGAAGAGCACCCACCCAAGGGAAGGGTCCACGAAATCAGACCTAGTCAGGACAAGAGGGAATGGCGCCACGAGGGGGGCAACCCCTCCGATACAAAACGTACCTGCTTCAGGTGCGGAAAGAGTGGGCACTGGAGAAAGAATTGTAGAAACCCATGGAAGAATAGTGCAGGGAAGAGTTCTCCTGCCCCTGCCCAAAAGACCGAGACTGAGAAGCCAGTCCCTCCCCACACGTTTGATACCTTCCTGACTGCCCTCCGAACAATACTAGAGGGCCCTGGGAGAGTAGCCACCGCCACTGGTACCAAAATCCCATCTGCCCCATCCCAACCAAAACAGTGACGAGGACAACCTGTGTTCCCTCGAGTATGATGCGTGGGGGAGACCGACTGTTCAGATGGAAGTGGAAAGGGTGAAAGGGACTTACCTGCTGGATACCGGTGCCTCAAGCATCCTTGTCTATGCAGCTAACCCCGCCGCCTCACCTCTGTCATGTGGGGTCCCCTACAGCTTGGTGGGTTTCACAGGCGCTGAGCGTGCTGGCTCATTCTCCATTCCACTCTCCATTCATTTAGGAACACTCCACAGCAAGTGGACTTGTGTCCTGATGAATTGGGAACAGGAAGGGAGAGGGATCCTGGGGGCTGAATTCATTCTAGGCCACGGGATCCTAGTGGATTTAAGAAACCACTGTCTTTGGAGGTCAGTATGTACGGGATAGGAGAGTGAGATGATGGTTATCCCAGAAAAACGGGGAAAAGGGACGGTGTGCACCATGAAACCAAAGGAAAGTGTTAGGACCTTGAATCACTGGTCAGTAACACTCCGATCAAGCACCAAGAGTATGTGAGGGAAAACCTTGCAGCTTTTGCCACTCACAAACCCGACTGTGGGAGGATAAACGGGGTCGAGGTTAGCATAGATGGAGACCCCATGACCCGACCACAGAAACAGTACAACTTCCCCAGGGAGGCGGAGGCAGACATGGAAACAGCCTTGGGTTCTCTGGTTAAACAGGGGGTATTGAGACCAATAGCTACCCATGTGAACTCTCCATTGTGGCCGGTTAAGAAACCGGACAACTCCTGGGGAGCGACAGTGAACTATCGAGTACTCGACCGTAACATCTCCGCCTGTGCACCCACTGTTGCTGCCGTCGCCAACCTCATTGGAAGTATCCCAGCCTCCGCGACCACCTTCACGGTGCTGGATATTTCCAACGGGTTCTGGTCCATACCTTTAAGAAGGGAAGATCAGAACAAGTTAGCGTTTACCTTTAAAGGACAGCAATACACTTGGAACTGTCTCCCTCAGGGCTTCCACAACAGCACTAGCATTTTTCACCAATGTATGGCCAACTGTTTAAAGAGTTTCAGCAGACCCCAGCAGTTGGTGCAGTATGTGGATGACCTGCTTCTATTCACCGATCAGGGGGAGGAGCATGGCCCACTGCTGGCTGAGCTGCTGGAGCTGCTGAAAGAAGAAGGATTTAAAGTAAACCCCAAGAAGGCACAGATCGGCCAGAAGGAAATAAAATTCCTGGGACTGGCTGTGCGCAGGCGAGAGGGCTATAGATAAAGCCAGGAGAGAAGCATTGCAGGAATTGCCAGCCCCTTGTTCTGTTACTGGAGTAAGATCTTTTCTAGGGCTAACCGGGTACTGCAGAGATTTAATTGAGGATTATGCAGCCACAGCAGCCCCTCTGCTCCGACTCCTACACAAGGGAGTGGAGTGGGAATGGGACAAAGGTTGCGAGGCAGCACTTATCCAACTCAAGAAAGACCTGCAGACCGCACCAGCTCGAGGGGCCATCGATGGGGGTAAAGAGTTTTTCCTGGAGGTAGCAGCCAGTGGGGACAGCCTGAGTGCAGTACTGCTCCAAGAGCGGCACAGCCGGCTGAGACCAGTGGTCTATTCCTCCAGGATACTCACGGACATGGAGAAGGGATACTCCAACTGTGCACTGCACCTCCTAGCCACTCACTGGGCTGTGAAAAGATCACTGATCTTCACAGGGGGTCCCCTATCACACTCCTTACCCACCATACTCCCACCAAAATGCTCCTGGACGGGAGAATCAAGGACGGGACAGTGAGCAGTGCCTGCATTGCTCGCTGGACCCTGCTCCTCTCTCAAATGGACCTAAGGGTAAAGGGTCTCTGCGAGCCAAGACTCACAGCCAACATGATTTATCCAGGGACAGCCCACCAGTGTTGCGTAGAAGGGGTATGGGAAATTAACATAGGCTTTCGGGCTGGGTTACACCCCACAGGCTGAGAGATCTATGTGGACGGTTCAAGCACAGTATCTGCGGGTGAACGACTCACAGGCTGCGGAGTTTATGACCCCGAGGCAGGCATTGCCCTGGTGATTAAACTCCCCAGTACTATGAGCACCCAGCACGCTGAACTGTCTGCGGTGGTGTACGTAGTCACACACCCCGAAGAATTCTCTGCCCCATTCACGATTTGCTCGGACAGTATGTTCACATGCAATTCGTGTACGGAGTACCTGGCTATCTGGTCCCGCCGCGGATACACATCCGCAGACGGGAGACCCCTGGCAATTAAACCACCGCTGGAAAAGATCATGAAAGTTGTAGGGGAATATCTATATACATAAGGTGAAGGCACATTCCACCACAGAACCCCGTAGCGAGGGAAACCAGCAGGCTGACATGTTAGCCAAGCAAGGGGCCCGCACGGGCAAGCTCTGGGATCCGTACAACCCAGGACCCATCGCAGCGGTTAGAGGCAGGATGGGGGGACGGCAGGAAAGGCAGGAATAGCTTTGCCCCTGGACCTAAAAATGGTTCAGACCAAAGACCCGTCCTCAAAACTGTCCTGAGCATGCTAGCTAAAGGGGAAAGGATAGCCGGCCCGTATGGCACCCAGCAATTGCCATTAAAGAAGGCATGCTGTTCAGGGGGGAGCAATGGGTAGTACCACAACAACACCAGAGAGAATTCGTCCAGCTGGCCCACGAGGGTCCAGGAGCAGGACACCCTGGACCTGAGACCACTTGGCAACGAGTGGAACAGACAGGATGGTGGCCAGGACTCAGGGAAGATGTCCGCGAGTTCTGTGCTAGCTGTCTGGTGTGCGCGGCCAACAACCCTGACCCCCAGAAAAGAAAGGTGTCTATGAGACATATCAGGAGGGTAGAGGGACCCTGGCAGTCGATCCAGATCCACTACATCGGGACCCTACCCACTGCCCAGGGAGGCTACAAGTACTGCCTAGTATTGGTGGATGTATTCACCAAATGGGTGGAAGCCTTCCCATGCCGAACAGCCACTGCACTGGGAACAGCCAGGATCCTGGTCAGGGAAGTGTTCTCCCAATGGGGACTACCACAATACGTGGAGTCCGACCAGGGGAGTCACTTCACCGGGCAGGTGATGCAGGAAACCCTTAAGGTGCTCGGCATCAAAGGGAAATGGCATGTCGCCCACAACCCGCAGTCATCCGGGCCTGTGGAGAGTTTAAACCGCACCATCAAAGAAAGTCTGCACAAAGAGACAGGGGACTCACCCAAAGGGTGGGTAGAGGTCCTACCATTGGTCCTCATGGGGATCCAGGCCAGCCAGTCAAAGAGCACGGGATACTCCCCATACGAGCTCATGACCGGCAGAGCCATGCGAACCCCCACCCATGTGTTAGCCCTGGGACTCACGAAAGGTCAGCTTAGAGAAGCGAACCGGGACAGCTTTGTCAGGAATCTGTTTCAACAGCTTAAACAGGTTCAGTGGCAGGTTGCTAATAACATGGGAAAAGAGCATCGGAGCAACCGACTGCTGTTAGAACCCCGCAAACACCACGAATGGGAGATAGGGGACCAGGTCATGGTGAGGAACTACGATCGAATAGTAGTTTTTGAGGCACTGTACATGGGACTGTACCACATTGTCGACAAGGCAAACCCCATGGTCTATGCCATAAAATTGCCCTACCGTGCAAAGTGGTTCCACATAAACCAGTGTAAAATTTTCAACCCCGGGGCAGCAGCTAAACTTAAGGGACAGCCAAAAACAGTGAACCGTACTAAAGGCAGGGACCCCCAGCCAGCAGCCCCCGACTATGGAAATCCCACAGGGCTCATGGCAGACCCACAGACTGTACCTAGAGGGGCGGTGGACTGTGTTACTGGAGGAGCTGTCGCCATTGGGAATCATTGGGGACTCGGACACATCCCCAGTGGGACTCCACGCACACCACGGCCTAAGACACCATGGTCACCAACGCCCCAATTTAAGTGGTTCAGCCCAGGGAGAGGAACCAGCCGCGAAAGGGTACCTAAAATTAGGGATCAGCCTGCGAGCAGGGACCCCCAGCCAGTAGCCTCGGGCAACGAGGGACCCCCAGAAGACATAGTGGTGGACCAACCACCAATTGCAGCCCTTGACCAGGCAGAATCCCCAGGGGATGAAATGAACCGGGCAGCCACCCCCAAAGGAGCGGTGTGCTGCAGCACTGGAGGGAACGTTCCCCCAATAGTGTGGGACTCAGACCCACCTCCGATTCTGGGTCCTGTGGTACAGGCCGACCTATTACCGGCCCCGCTGGAAACCCAGAGACCAAAGAAGAAAGGAGAAGGATGGGAATTAACCTGGCCACCCAGAGACGGGTGGCACTTGTACATATATAGCACGATATGAATTTAAGTATGTTTAGTAAGGATCTAGCGTAGTGTAGGATTATCTGTGTAATGATAGTGACATATGTAATAGTTATAGGGGAAAACATGTAAAAGCCTATCCAGGGGTAAGAGAAAGAATACACCTGTGCAGCTATTTAAAAGAGGTACAGGCCGGGTAACACCCAGGAGTAGGAAGAATCTACGGGTATAGCTATTAAAGGAAGCACCGGTGAGATAAGAGTAAAACGGCTGTGAGACAACAGTTAAAAGCAGACATCAGTTCCATTAGGAATTGAATAAGACAGCCGGCCGATTAAAGACTGTATTTTGTGTCTGAGAAGAAATGAGCCCATATTGGAACTCGGTCATCTTTGTCAAGCCAGAGAGCTTTTCTCAGGGCTAGACAATCTGTTTTATGTGCCCCTACAGGAAGGAGAACAACATGAGAAGGGTCCTGTTCCTGCTCACCCTGATAAGGATGAGCAGCAACGGCCGAGGAGACGTGGAAGAATCCCTCATTTATGGGTGCTCGGGAGAGAGAGCACCGATCGTGACTGCAGGGGGTGGCACACCGGGTGTGGAGGAGCTCGCCGTTTACGCCCATGAGGGAAGGTGGCCGGGGTGGCTGGGATCTAACTCCACCCGCTACTCCAGCCAGGAAGGGTTTACCTATGGGGAGGCCTCCGTTCCATGCTCCAGGATATGGGTCATTGCTGCGCGGGTCAGTGTTACGGAGGGAGAACGGGTATGTGTGACGTAATGGAAAGGTTCCCCTGGGTAGATGGTGGTGGCCCAGGAAGCTGAGCAAGGATGCGGGAGACCAGGAATCTGACTGGGAATGACTCAGTAATGACAGGTACCGTACCATCACGGGGACACGGGGAGGAGTGAAGGTGTGTTGGGACAAGTAGTGGGAGTCTGAACAGGGAATTTACATTTGCATGTGGGGGTCAGAGGAGAATCTGTCCTGCAGGCATATTGATCGCCTTCGCCAGGCAATGGCAAGATGCTGGGGAAGGGATGGGGTGGGATTCTAGCCTACACGGGTGTGCGGTCCCACACTCCCCACTCCCAAGTAATGCCACCGAACTAAGAGCACACATTAAGAAACCCCTGCCCACGACCCTGCCAATACACACAATAATAGAAAGGTGTCCTACCACGACCAAGGGACCTGGGAACAGATTAGTATTGGTACCGACCGAAAAGGATTTATACCAGGGGATACACAATCCAGTAGCTTCAGTTATCTTAAACCTTACTGAGGTGCATCTACCTGCATGGTGCCCGAAGGAAACAGAGCAGCTATACCAGGCCCTACTTAGAGAAATGTTTAATAAATTTTACGAGTTAGACTTTGGGAATGTAAACAAAGCAGATCTATACACCCTACACGTTAGGGACACCATGGGCACGGGGAGACTTAGAAGGGGAACCTTGAACGACATTTTTACTGCATATAATACAGAGTCCTCTGTGATAAATAGCCTGGATGATATAGAACTGCAAACGCAGATAAATGGTTTAAAGAACCTATAGAGAAAGATCCTGAAACAGGAAAAAACAGCAGTAGGCTCAGAGCTACACGAGGACCAGGCTATGACGGTCCATTTAAAATAATTAGTGGCTGAGCTGGAAAAACCTGCACCGACAGTGAATGCACTCAGACGGGAGGATAGAAACGCTTCTGACCAGGCTGCACAGAACGAGGTGTGCGTGCTGTATGGGGCAGGGATGTTGGGCGAGAGCTGCAACAACCTGGAGGATTTAAAACAAGGTGTAGTCCCCTCCTGGGTCAGTAACAAGCACCTCGCAGCCCTCCACCCGTACGGTAATTCACTAAACCAGTGCCAGCTCCGCCTAGCCTCTGAAGCCTACCCTGTCCCAGTAGACTGTGGGAAATCTAACCACACCATCATGGGGATAGTGTTAAGGATGCTGGTCATGGGTGGGACAGCCCGACCCGCACCGGTATACAGAGTGGAAAACATTGGAGTTATTCAGGGAGGTGCACACATTTGTTTCGCAGTGGTCCCACCCTATGTCATAAAGTGGGAGCACACTGTAACGGGTACTGACCTCTCCGGGTGCCGGAGCCGGGGTGCACACATAATACTGTGTCCCCAGCACTTGAACGCCAATTCTAAATCACAGTGTGGGTTTAAAGCTGCTGGCGCACAGCCTATTAACTGCACCATGGAAGTAATGACACAAGACCAGGTCCCTCCACAGGTAGCATACATAGGGGCTGGGACATATTGTGTCACCACCAGTGCGCCCCACTACCAACATGGACACTTCTGGTGTCCGGTGAGTGACAGCAATTTTTGCTTTAAACCTGAGGCATCAGTTCAAGTGGCCCAGGAACGGATTGTCCCCATTCCTGAACCCTCCACTGTCCACCTCACTATGAAGGAAAACATTACAAACCTGCAGGACTATGTTGTACATTTTGTCTATATAATTCCCCTTCTACCCGAACATCTTACCGCCCTGCTAGCAGCTGTAGTAATCTCACAAAAACATTTCTATACTCTAGAACAGAAAACCATTGAAATAGGGAGAAAGATTCTAGAGATCACAATTCCGCCTTGGTGGGACATTTTCAGAAATATAGAGGTTCCAACCGGGATCAGAATAGCCTCCCACATTTTGGTTGTCTGTCAACTAGCGATTATTCTTGACTTATGGTGTCTCACTTGCTGAGTGAAATGCAGAGGCCGTCAAGTCAGGCACGCTCCCTGTCCAAACTTGGGAATCGCACAGGGAGGGGTGACACCATGTTACCATGTTTGATTTGTTATAAGTTTACCTGCTGTAAAACGCAGACATCGAGTGTTGTAAGAATGTTACTTAAAAATGTGTTTGACTATGTACCTTTGTTTTACTGTAAAAACAGTGTAACGGAGGGGTGTCGGACCCCTCTATCTGTAATAGAATTGAAATGATTGTATTTGCCTACAAACTGCATTGCATTTCAAAGGGGGATGCATGTTAAAGTTTTGGCTAGGTAAATACAGGGAAGGTTGAATCTCGGGAAATAAAATTCGTGGGAAACTCCCCCCCCCGCCCCCGCCCCTCCCACCCCCCCCCAATGTTTGCACTCATTGGAAAGGAAATTTAATTTGGAACTATCTACCAGAAAGTTTGAAATCCTAAAATACACATGGAAGAAACGACAAACTTTAATCGAATTTGGTATTTTACGAGACAACTTTCGTCTGTGTGGACCGGGCTAGAGAACTAAAGGATGGTTATCCTACAAAGAAATCAGTTTGAGTATTGAAGCTGTCTGGGTATTGAAACGAAAGCAAATTGTCTGGAGAATTATGGATACTCGAAAATCCTTCTCCACAGGAGACATTAACATAGCAACAATTAACCCAGGGATAGCCAACCATCAGCCTGAATCTGGAAAGGCATTTCAGCATATGCATAACAAACAAAGGCCCATCCAGCCCGCATGAAAAAACCCAACCACAAACAGACATTGCCAATACCAAGCTAATATCTCCATCAAGAAAGAGATTTAGAAGATCGACACACCCGAGACAAGTTAACATTTTAATGAGCCTGCCAAAATATGACAAAGAAATAGTAAGCCAGCCAAAATTTAAACAAAGAATCCAGGCTGATTTGACGTGAAGATTAGAACAGCTCCAACAGCATAACTGGGCCCTGCTTTAACAAAGGGTATGCTATGCAGTTGCTACTGCCTCAGAAGACACTGCTGGGGACGCTTAGCATCAATAAGGGAGTGAGACCACCGCAGCAGTTGTAACTAATGTCTCCAGCCTCGATGTCCTGAAATCGGAAAAGGAGCGGAGAACATCACCATCGCGGCAGCAACCGACCACAGCCAACGTGGTACCACCAAAAGCACCGCGATCGACCAACTTCGAAACAAAGCTCCACAAGGAAGAAACCGAAGAATCGAAAGTTTCCACTCTACAATCAAGTCCTGACTACCAACAGGTGAAAACATTACCTAAAGAGACTTTAAACCTATTTCTAACGAAAGAAAACGGGTATTTACCCCATAAGTCCAAAATGTGCCCTATTGCTTCAGCAGACACCACCCAACTGAAGATTGCGCAGTAAGAAGTCTTCTCCGACATTCGGGGTACGGCAAGCAGAACCTACAGAATCCAGCGAACCCCGAAATCGCGGACTACTGCCAACTGACCATAAAGGATTGGTAAGCATAGTCCTTGTTTGACCTAGAGTCTAATCTAGTCAGTGTTAGGCACTGGGAGGTGGGAGGTGTATTATTCACTGTAACCCCTTTGAATGTGTGATGTCCTGTTCTTTATCAGAGTAATTATAAGTTTGACATTGTATTTTCTTGTCTTTAATAAAATCAAATTTATTTTGCACCAAACCAGTTGTCCCTTGCACTTTATCACATTCCCCAAATAAATCCAGAGTCGAGAACCAAAGGGAGGGGAGCGATTCGAACGGCTCAGAAGGCCAGAGGTGAACCTGACCCCTGAGATCACCCCCTTACAGTGTAGTGCGCTCCATGCTGTGGTAGTCCAGCATTAGATGGAGTGTAGTGCGCCCCATGCTGTGGTACTCCACCATTGGATGGGGTGTAGTGCGCTCCATGCTGTGGTACTCCACCATTGGATGGGGTGTAGTGTGCTTCATGCTGAGGTACTGGGGCTACCACCATTGGATGGGGTGTAGTGTGCTTCATGCTGTGGTACTCCACCATTGGATGGAGTGTAGTGCGCTCCATGCTGTGGTACTCCACCATTGGATGGGGTGTAGTGTGCTTCATGCTGTGGTACTCCACCATTGGATGGGGTGTAGTGCGCTTCATGCTGTGGTACTCCACCATTGGATGGGGTGTAGTGCGCTCCATGCTGAGGTACTCCACCATTGGATGGGGTGTAGTGCGCTCCATGCTGAGGTACTCCACCATTGGATGGGGTGTAGTGCGCTCCATGCTGAGGTACTGGGGCTGCCACCATTCGATGGGGTGTAGTTGGCTCCATGCTGTGGTCAGCTGGATGGCGAGTCATGTTGGTCCTTACAGTATACCTCACGAGACATCGAATCCACACTTTTCAGTTGTCAAATGGCAAACTAGGGACCATCCCTCTTTAGGGAGATAAGCATAGTCTCCTTGAGGTTGAGATTATCTAAAATGACAAGATTGAAGCCAAGTCAACCCTTTGTGGCAGTCTCTGATATTTGAGGCAGGAAGGTCCACATTACGTCAAGGCAGTTGGTTTCACTAATGGAAACTGCAGGGTTAGACACTGGAGGCTGGAATTCATCCCATATGACTCTGAACGATCCTGAAAGCCAGTGCCTTAACTTGTGGCTCAACAAGCAACAGGAAGCTGACCACAGCTCTGTTCTGTATTCCTGAGCTGCATGATTTGAGTCGGTTAAGCTTCATCAGTATCACTATGCACACTTTACAGAGGATTACACAGGATATACAGCACAGAAACAGGCTATTCGGCCGAACCAGTCCATGCCAGAGTTTATGATCCACTTAAGCCTCCTCCCATCTTTCCTCATCTCATCCTATCTACATAACCCTCTATTCCCTTCTCCCTCATATGCTTGTCCAGCCTCGCCATAAATGCATCGATACTATTCACCTCAACCCCTCCCTGTGGCAGCGAGTTCCACATTCTCACCGCTCTCTGGGTAAAGAAGTTTCTTCTGAATTCCCCATTGGATTTCTTGGTGGCTATCTTATATTGATGGCCTCTAGTTATGTTCTTCCCCACAAGTGGAAACATTCTTTCTCTATCCACTCTATCAAAACCTTTCATAATTTTAAGATCTCTTTAAGGTCACCCCTCAGCCTTCTCTTTTCAAGAGAAAAATGACCCAGCCTGTTCATCCTTTCCTGATATGTATACCCTCACATTTCTGGTATCATCCTTGTAAATCTTCTCTGCACTCTCTCCAGTGCCTCGATATCCTTTTTATAATATGTCGACCAGACTGTGCATAGTTCTCCAAGTGTGGTCTAACCAAGGTTCAATACAAGATTAGCATAACGTCTATTCGGAGTCCCAAAGTCTAAGCTCTGCCAACCTGAGCCTAAATGGCCTGGACGTGTCTGAGCTGTCTGGTAAAGGGGGTGTGTTTGGTGGAGTTAGAATGTTTTATCAACAAATGAAAACTCTACCTGCATGCTTGGTTTGGAAACTCTTAAATATGGTGATATGGTTCTGTGCCAGACAACAAACTGGTTCTGCTCTCGCTGGGACTTGACTTTTACTGTCACTAACAGCTTGAACAAACTGCTAATGAACGTGAAGTATGTGACATACCGCAGTTTGGTATTTTTCTGCAGCCCAAACTGCCACTCTCAGCAACATGATGCACATGTATTTGATAAACTTGTACAGAGGGTGCTTACATTGTAAATCAAATGACTGTGACATATTATTAGTCTTCACAAAATACTGCAGAAAGGAATTAACTTGCATGAAAATGTGCGCCTCAATAATCTATTGTTGTCACTGACATTTAACATTCATATTCATTCATTTCACGGAAACCATGCAGCGATTCTCTTCATTTCACTGACAAGAAGTGTACAAGCTGTATAATATACCAAATATGTCCAAACTCTCCAAACACAGAGAGGCTGACTTGAACTGAAATAGAATATTCACAATTTCAAAAGTTCATTTGAGTGGCATTGGTAACGTTGACAAATTAACCCTTAAGGGCGAGTCAACATATTTTCATCTGAACAGTATTTCCCGCTGTCCATGTGCAGGTAACGGGGCTGGGGGGTACTGGTCACTCAGTAAGATGGGCTGATGATCCGGACCATGCTGGGAGTCCCTTTCCCATCATATCTGGACACAGGTGGAAAAGGTCTCTATTCTTCACTGACATTCTGGGTGACAGGATAGACATTTTCACTCTCACCTTTGACTATCATTGGGGAGCTGAGGTTGTGAGGAAATGGCAGCACAGTGGCCATGCAAGCCAACATTAGGTGTAGGGTGCGAGATGCATATTAGGTGCCAAGCTGCTGGGTTAGCTTTTAACTTGAACATCAGCAGAATCCAGTTTCAATAGATTCGATTGCAAAATACAAATAACTATCACCATTTAAAAAAGGAGGGAGAGAGAAAACAGGTAATTATAGACCGGTTAGCCTGACATCAGTAGTGGGGAAAATGTTGGAATCAATCATTAAGGATGAAATAGCAGCAAATTTGGAAAGCAGTGACAGGATCGGTCCAAGTCAGCATGGATTTATGAAAGGGAAATCTTCTGGAAGTTTTTGAGGATGTAACTGGTAGAGTGGACAAGGGAGAACCAGTGGATGTGGTGTATTTGGACTTTCAAAAGGCTTTTGACAAGGTCCCACACAAGAGATTGGTGTGCAAAGTCAAAGCACATGGTATTGGGGATAATATACTGACATGGATAGAGAGCTGGTTGGCAGATAGGAAGCAGAGAGTCGGGATAAACGGGTCCTTTTCATAATGGCAGGCAGTGACTAGTGGAGTGCCGCAGGGCTCAGTGCTGGGACCCCAGCTCCCTCCCGGTTGCACTTCCTCCACTTAGGGCGGTCTTTGGGCCAGGAACTCCCAGGTGTCGGTGGGGATGTTGCACTTTATCAGGGAGGCTTTGAGGGTATCCTTGTAAAGTTTCCTCTGCCTACCTTTGGCTTGTTTGCCGTGAAGGAGCTCCGAGTAGAGCACTTGGTCTTATAGACATTTTGAATCCTTTGTTCCTCCACCACACGTTTCTTGCCTTACCCAGTGTGACAAATATACAAGAAAGTTTGGAACAACAGAGGCTGAACAGTGCTTCTACAGACCTTGCACAATCTATCAGGGACCATGGACTCTGGTGCAACCTTCTAATTTCCTGAGGTAAGATTTTGCATCAACACTCCCCAAAGGTTGGCAAGCAAACTCCAGAATATTTATCTACCTTCACATCTCCACTATTGAACCCAGGCCCGCTGTCTCCCTGACATCATTCCTCGGCTCCCACAGGAAGCATTGTACCTGTAGAATCTTGGATCAGCTCAGTATGTTGCAATCTTATACAGTTCTCAATTCTGTTCCCATCCAGATATGTATAAAGGCGTTAACTCCCTCAGCTTTTCCAAACATCAAACATTCTGTGGGAAAAATAAAATTTCTTCTGATCTCAAGTCACACTTGAGACTTGCTAACATCAAACCTGTGTCTTCTCGCTTTCTGTTCCAAGTAAGGTTAATCCTGTCTTTCTGGTCCCGGAGACTGAACGAGAGCTCAGCACCATTTTCCCAGCCGTGTGGTTATATTGTTCATTTTGATCTTAGAGAATTGTTTAATAGGATGAAACAATCAAAGTGGGACCTGTACCTTCGGCAGTTCTGTGTCAACCCCCTCATTTAACATAATTAATGAACACCTCAAATTGTATTCAGCAATCCTGCAGTGCAAATTGAAAATAATTTAGAATTGAGTCTGGGCCACTGAACTCTAAAACCAATTCGCTGGCGAGTGAAGTAAAGGGACCGGCCACCTGCTGCATTCTCCATCTGCCCAATTCCCGGAACATTTCCCGGCGACAGCAGCTTTATTGCTTGCACACTGAAAGAAACGACTGAAGCTTTGCCAAAATGAACTTGATATTGTGCGAAAAACCTTGTCGTACTAAGGTTTTCATCCAGCAAAGGCTGTCGACCTAATTTTATGGCTTTTGTGTTGGGCGTCATTAAACGCGATATCAACTGTGGGAAGGGACAGAATCCTGGCGCGGCTGGGTATGTGCTAGCACAATAATGTTAGATTTTTCTGATCGTGGTAATAGCTTTGTCTTGATGACATAAAACGATAGTGTTGTCAACCCAATGTACTACTCTTTAACTTTACTAAACACAGAGATATCCCAGTAAAGGGCTGTCCAATCAATAGGCAACGCGTGGGTCTGTGACACCATTCGTCACCTTGTGATTTCCCAATTGTTTTTGTTCAAGAGAAGGTATTAAATAGAGATGGGAACATTCAAGGGATGGGAAATGTGTTGGGGTTGGGGAGGCTGAATTAACTCAGGCCAGCTTCCTGTATCTCCGACAGAAAGACATTAACACAGACCTGAATATAGGTTTCTGGGCTCATCTGTGTGTGACTCATTTGTGCACAAGGTATCTAGGGAAGGGAAGTAAAATAACTGAACATGAGTGAAAGATTCAATATAAATTAATGAAAGTGATATATTAAAGGCGCGACAAAAAGGCTTTTATCCTCAGTCGGGATCCCACAACTGATTGTAATTTGTGTGTGTGTACAGATAGCGGGGAAATGGTCCCTGTGTTGGTCAGTCTGTCCCATTGCAATCATAAAGAATAAATGAATAATACAATCCCAGTCTCATTTCCACAGTGGTGGAAATGAGACTGGGATTGTATTATTCATTTAATAAAATAGCCACATTAATATTCCAGAAAATATTAAAGAAAAAGAAAGAACGAGAAAGATAGATAGATAGATAGAGATGGATGGATATCCGAAACCACTTCACAGCCATTGAAATATTTGTGAAGAGTAATCACTGTTATAATGTTGGCACAGCCAATTTGCGTACAGCAAGATCCCAAAATAGTTAGCAAATAAATAATCCGATATTGGTTGAGGGATAAATGATAACCAGGACACGAGGAGAACTCTACTCTTTATATAGTGCCATCCGATCTAGGATCCTTTGTGTGAGAAAACAGACAGGGTCTCAGTTTAACATGCCATCTGAAAGACAATACTGCAGTTAAGTGACAGGCTAGATTATATGCTCAGGTCTCTAGAATGGGGCTTGAACCCATGATCCTCTGAAAGGCAAGACGCCCCGAGGACTCAGCGAGTTTGTCCAGTGAGCGGTTCAGCCACACCGGCGAGTCCGGTGTGCGGATCTCAGCACGGCAATTGGGCAATTACTGTCTACGTCTAGGTTAGGGAGGGAAATTGGTCACGGTTCCTGCTTATGATTGCCATCCAGTGACTCCTGCTGGAAGTGCACATGTGAATGTCAGATGAGAATAATAGCGGGCTGAGCCTTCTAACATTCACTGTTGAGGCTTCCATGAATTATGGCCTCTTCAGCAAGGTAGCAGCAGATGTCCAGTCAGACCATTCGTAAGATATTGAACCCAGCAAGAAGTCAGAATCTTCACTGGTCGAGGGGGAAGGGAAGAAATTAGAGGAAAAGAAAAGAAAAACTGCTGCATAACAGATAACAGATATGATATTCCAGTCGGATAAATAACTAAACTGGACCTTGGAGGGCAGAACATATCAGCTGGAATTACACATCTATGAACATTTCAAGATTAACTTGGACACATTGGCCCAAAAGCAGAATATTGACAGCTCTATGCAGTGGACGTGATGCTGACATTCACAGTGAAGGAGTGATCTGTTCAACCAGCATTAACTAATGGAATGAAACCCAATCGATCTACGTTCAATAAGAGCAAGTACCCAAGATATCCACATTGTGGTGAGCACAAACGGAGAACAGCAATAAGCAAAACAAGGCACTTTAGAGGGTGTGCTGCACCGTGTATGAACTTGCTGCAACAACAATGGGGCATCTGAAAAGTATCACGTGGCCCAAAATTTCAGGAAAAGTCATCTGACCATGTGGGGTCAGACATCAGATAAATAATGAGAAATGTTTGTCATAAACTTGATTGTCACCGATGCAAAGTTTGAACATGGTAATATTTAAACGAAATGGAAGACAAGTGGCAAAGTAACAGAATGGGCTCATAATGTATTGATAGGAGTTGTGTAAGACCATCATGGTGCCCAAAGTTATGAGAGAACTGGTATCAGGATTGATCACTGCTTGCTAATAGTTAAGGCTAGGATCAAGTATAAAATATTAAATAGTGTTGGAAGAAATTGCAAAGAAATTGTTGCAAAGCTGGTTATCTCTAGTGAGGTGTAAGGCCTTAACCCAGTTTGAGGTACTGAGATAAGTGAAGACTATTAATCCAGGTTGGAGAAAGCTCTCAAGGGAAACCAGCCAGGTAAGTGGTTGAATGCAAAAAAACCACCTGAGAGCTATGGATCGGTGACCAGGGCTGGAGACTAAGAGGTGAGAAAACTGGGAAAGCTGAAGATTTATAACAAGCAGGTATAAGAGGAAATGTCAAAATACTACGATAGAGAGCAAAGACATGGAGAAGAGCAAAGGAGATAAAAGTGTGTGTTGGTACATTACACATTCAGGTTTGCCAGAGATACCTTCTTTGCATCAGTTGCTGATGTAACAGCCTGAAACATTTACTTTTATGAGAGTTGACTCACACGGCCCATTATCTACATGTACATTGACATCACCAGTGTGTGCTTCCCTCCGAAGGCAGACGGCGCAAACCTTGACGAGAAACCGGCAGGTATAAATCTTTAATTGGCTTTATTTCACATTTAGATAAACATACAGACCAGCACTCCTGGTCAGACTGACTTAATTCAATCACAACAACTTAACTTGGCATAATAATACAAAAAAAAATCAGTATTTCTGAGGCTTAACCAGACTATTCTCAACCGTGGTATCATATTTGACCCTGAAATGAGTTTCCGACCACATATCCACAACATAACTAAGGCTGCCTATTTCCACCTCTGTAACATCACCCCTCTCCGCCCCTTGCCTCCGCTCAACCGCTGCTAAAACCCTCATCCATGCCTTTGTTACCTCTAGACTTGACTATTCCAACACATTCCTGGCTGGTCTCCTACATTCTACCCTATGTAAACTTGAGGTCATCCAAAACTCGCACCAAGTCCCGCTCACCCATCACCCCCTTTGCTCGTTGACCTACATTGGCTCCCGATTAAGCAACCCCTCGATTTCAAAATCCTCATCCTTGTCTTCGAATCCTTCCATGGCCTCACCCCTCCCTATGTCTCTAATCTCAAATTCTGCCCTCTAGAGCATCCTTGATTTTAATCGCTCTACCATTGGTGGCCGTGCCTTCAGCTGCCTGGGCCCCAAACTCTGGAACTCTCTCCCTAAATCTCTCCACTTCTCTCTCCTCCTTTAAGACACTCCTTAAAACCTACCTCTTTGAGGAAGCTTTTGGTCACCTGCCCTAATATATCCTTATGTGGGTCCGTGTCAAATGCTTGTTTTATAAACACTGCTGTGAAGCGTCTTGGGATAGAAACATAGAAAATAGGTGCAGGAGTAGGCCATTTGGTCCTTCAAGCCTGCACCACCATTCAATAAGATCATGGCTGATCCTTCACCCCAGTACCCCTTTCCCCATTTCTCTCCATACCCCTTGATCCCTTTAGCCATAAGGGCCATATCTAACTCCCTCTTGAATATATCTAATGAACTGGCATCAACAACTCTCTGCGGCAGGGCATTCCACATGTTAATAACTCTCTGAGTGAAGAAGTTTCTCCTCATCTCAGTCCTAAATGGCCTATCCCTTATCCTAAGACTGTGTCCCCTGGTTCTAGACTTCTCCAACATCGGGAACATTCTTCCCGCATCTAACCGGTCCCGTTCCGTCAGAATTTTATATGTTTCTATGAGAACCCCTCTCATCCTTCTAAACTCCAGTGTATAGAGGCCCAGTTGATCCAGTCTCTCCTCATATGTCCATCCAGCCATCCTTGGAATCAGTCTGGTGAATCTTCGCTGCATTCCCTCAATAGCAAGAATGTCCTTCCTCAGATTAGGAGACCAAAACTCAACACAATATTCCAGGTGAGGCCTCACCAAGGCTCTGTACAATTGCAGTAAGACCTCCCTGCTCCTATACTCAAATCCCCTAGCTATGAAGGCCAACATGCCATTTGCCTTCTTCACCGCCTGCTGTACCTGCATGCCACCTTTCAATGACTGATGAACCATGACACCCAGGTCTCGTTACACCTCTCCTTTTCCTAATCTGCCGCCATTCAGATAATATTTTGCCTTCGTGTTTTTGCCACCAAAACGGATAACCTCACATTTAGCCACATTATACTGCATCTGCCATGCATTTGCCCACTCACCTAACCTGTCCAAGTCACCCTGCAGCCTCTTAGCATCCTCCTCACAGCTCACACCGCCACCCAGTTTAGTATCATCTGCAAACTTTGAGATATTTCACTAAATTCCTTCAGCCAAATCATTGATGTATATTGTAAAGAGCTGGGGTGCCAGCACTGAGCCCTGCGGCACCCCACTAGTCACTGCCTCCCATTCTGAAAAAGACCCATTTATCCCGACTCTCTGCTTCCTGTCTGCCAACCAATTCTCTATCCATGCCAGTACATTACCTTCAATACCATGTGCTTTGATTTTGCACACCAATCTCTTTTGTGGGACATTTTCAAAGGCCTTATGAAAGTCCAAATACACCACATCCACTGGTTCTCCTTTGTCCACTCTATGAGTTACATCCTCAAAAACTTCCAGAAGATTTGTCAAGCATGATTTCATTTTCAGAAATCCATGCTAACTTGGACCGATCCTGTCACTGCTTTCCAAATACGCTGCTATTTCATCCTTAATAATTGATTCCAACATTTTTCCCACTTCTGATGTCAGGCTAACTGGTCTATAATTATCCCTTTTCTCTCTCCCTGCTTTTTAAAAAAGTGGTATTACATTAGCTACCCTCCAGTCCATAGGAACTGATCCAGAGTCGATAGACTGTTGGAAAATGATTTCCAATGCATCCACTATTTCTCGGGCCACTTCCTTAAGTACTCTGGGATGCATCCTATCAGGCCCGTGGATTTATCGGCCTTCGATCCCATCAATTTCCCCATCACAATTTCCTGCCTAATTAGGCAATTCCTAATCCTTCAATTCCTCCTTCTCACTAGACACTCGGTCCCCTAGTACATCCGGAAGGTTATTTGTGTCTTCCTTCGTGAAGACAGAACCAAAGTATTTGTTTAATTGGTATGCCATTTCTTTGTTCCCCAATATAAATTCACCCGAGTCCGACTGCAAGGGACCTACGTTTGTCTTCACTACCCTTTTTCTCTTCACATATCTATAGAAGCTTTTGCTGTCAGTTTTTATATTCCCAGCAAGCTTCCTCTCATACTCTATTTTCCACCTCCTAATTAAACCCTTTGTCCTCCTCTGCTGAATTCTAAATTTCTCCCAGTCCTCAGGTTTGCTGCTTTTCCTGGCCAATTTATATGCCCCTTCCTTGGATCTAACACGATCCTTAATTTCCCTTGTTAGCCACGGTTGAGCCACCTTCCTTTTTTTATTTTTACTCCAGACAGGGATGTATAATTGTTGAATTTCATCCATGTGATCTATAAATGTTTGCCATTGCCTATCCACAGTCAACCCTTTAAGTATCACTTGCCAGTCTATTCTAGCCAATTCACGCCTCATGCCGTCGAAGTTAGCTTTCCTTAAGTTCAGGACCCTAGTTTTAGATGTTTTAGGTGTTAAAGCTGCTATATAAATACAAGATGTTGTTGTATTTTGAACCATATTCTCCTCTACACTTGCCGGGGCTGTCTGGAGTGAGGCTTAATCCTTCACCCCTGACCTAGAGGTGGGAATGCTATTACTAAGCCAAAAATTCATTCCCACTCAAGTTTGTACATGTGGCTAAATACTGAAACATCTCTACCTCAGTGTTTGTACACATGAATATGTGCTGGAATGTATAAGCCAAGATTACAATAAGCCCATTGTATCATCCGAATGTGTAAAACACAGTAGAGGGGCAGAGAGCGTATCCAGAACAATGAAATCTCACAGCTCTGACGTGAACCTACTTTTTAAGCCTGCCATTGTAGCTTTTGTTTGTTTTTCGACCTCCTGTTTAAAAGCGCAGAGCTGCAATGCTTTTTAGTCTACTTACTGTTACTGTACTGTTCCAATATTAATGCACTAAAGGACTGCAGCAAGCGGTGATATATTGCCAATCCTTTGTCATAGATATGTTGACAAAATAAAATTATTTATTTGCAAATGCTACAGCAACTTCAGGCGAGGGCAATACGTCTGGTTGAAATGCATTGAACAGCGTGAGGTTGCTGTATTTGCACGGTAGCGAAGAACTAAACGCCCCACAGAAAGTTAAGCCAAGTCATTTCAGTCTAATTGTCCTTTTAATGACGTGATAAGGTTAATTAATTCCAATCAACCTCTCTGGCACTGAAAATTAACTATTACCAATGTGCAGTCTCATTCCTTTAGGTTTTAATTGTTGTTAGAGATTTTAAAAGCGTAAAAGTTAAATTTAACTTTTTAAAACTTTTCTTTTCTGTCTTTTTTCTCTTAATCCGCTCTTTCTTTCCGTCTCTTTATTTCTCTTTCTGTACCTGATTTGACATTGAATTTACCTGCTCTAACATACACTTCCTGCTCAGTCCTTGTGCTGTTAATTTCACAATCCTGCAGTCTGATTGGTTAAGGAGATGCTCAGTTGCTTTCCCTGTTTACCCGGGTCCCAGATTCCCGGTTTCCCCTCGCTGCGACGTTCTCAGCTCGCACTTTCAGCAACTCGCCACGCAACATATTTAAATGCCTAAATATGCAAGGGTATGTCTAACTCTCGGCAGTACCGGGAGATTGTCTTGGCCCACGGGTTATCTTTGCGCCTATGTTCTGAAGTGCCATGATTCATCCTCGATTTGAGGGGCTGCCTATGATGATGATTTATAAAAAGTCATATTTAGTACTTGAAACTACTTTTTTCTGAAACTCGTCCAGCTATTAACATTAGATAAAAAAATAAAATAACCGTGATTATATTACGATTATATTAGATTGTGACTTTGACCCGTGACGGAGAATTGTCAAAGTCTGAAATTAAGATCAACAAATTTGTTTTCCATCCACATTTATACGGGTGGATGGAATTTCTGTTGTCACATTGGAGGGAAGGATTGCTCTAGTCAAAGGTTAGTGATATGGAAATGTATCCACGCAGATGTCTCTATGTTGCTCTTCCGATCTGGATTATGAACACATTCAAAAATAAATCTCTCATTACCAAAACAATCTGACCTCCATATTTCTGGCAAATGGGTAATCCTGTAGGGCAGAGGGAATGTTCACAAATCTCTCTCGCACAAACACATCATAGCTCGAACCATCTGGACCGGGATCAGAATCTGCTTTTTTACAAAAAATAAAACCTTCACATTCTAAGGTTGATCCATGGACTGCAGAGGAATAAATATTTGTCAGTTTTGCTGCTTCAACGTGGCATCTGTTTGTTTGTAATATTTGGTTTCTTGAAATATTTATTATTAAATGGCTTTCTTTAAAGTACTTTTAAGCACCACAGTAATCCTCACCGACTACTCTTCCGAGCTTGCAGGAAAGTATTCGCTTTCAGCAAAGAATGAAAGTATTACGGAGCCAGATTGCTTTCGGATGGTTCCACATACGAGGAGAAGCAGCCTGCCCTTTGGTGCTAACAATGTGCTGTATCAGTGTACCAGAAAACACTCCGACACTCCCTCATATCTTCAATATGTTAGAAACCCAAGATGGACAAAGAGCTTAAGCTCATTTTTCACATGTTTTGTGGCCTTTTAACACAAACAGTTACATTCTAATTTCATAAGCAGCCTTTACTTTGTAATTAATTTCCTGTCAGAGGAGGAACAGGCACATTGGGGGGAACGTTAACCCCCTCCCCGCACCACGTCAGGCGGGAGATGGTGGGGGATGAAATTGTCAAAAGCGGGAAACGGATGGCTGATCGGATTGGACTTCAGTTGTGGAAGACAATCTGCATCATGAGCATCAAGGGCCTGGCGTGGAGGGAGCAGCGGACAACAGAGAGATGGCAGGAGGCACTGCCCATCCACAGGGTCTACAGAGGGAGGCACAACCACCCACAGGGTCTACAGCGGGAGGCACTGCCCACCCACAGGGTCTACAGAGGGAGGCACTGCCCACCCACAGGGTCTACAGAGGGAGGCACAACCACCCACAGGGTCTACAGAGGGAGGCACAACCACCCACAGGGTCTACAGAGGGAGGCACTGCCCACTGACAAGGTCTACAGAGGGAGGCACTGCCCACCCAAAGAGTCCACAGAGGGAGGCACTACTCACCCACAGGGTCTACAGAGGGAGGGCACAACCCACCCAACAACGTATACACAGAGGGGGGCACTACCCACCAACAGGGTCTACAGAAGGAGACACTGCCCACCCACAGGGTCTACAAAGGGAGGCACTGCCTACTGACAGGGTCTACAGAGGGAGGCACTACCCACTGACAGGGTCTACAGAAGGAGGCACTGCCCACTGACAGGGTCTACAGAAGGAGGCACTGCCCACTGACAGGGTCTACAGAGGGAGGCACTGCCCACTGACAGGGTCTACAGAGGGAGGCACTGCCCACTGACAGGGTCTACAGAGGGAGGCACTGCCCACTGACAGGGTCTACAGAGGGAGGCACTGCCCACCCACAGAGTCTACAGAGGGAGGCACTGCCCACCCACAGGGTCTACAGACAAAGGGAGGCACTGCCCACCAACAGGGTCTACAGCCAGAGGCTCCACTTCCTTGATGTCTCGGAACAGCATTGCTTCCACAGGCTCAGATTGTCACATCAGGTGCGCACAGACATCTTCAGCCTCCCAGAAGAAAAGCTCTCACTGCTGAACCTGGTGGCCACACATTACCAGTGGCTGCGAAAGTCAACAGCGCCCTCATTTTTTTTTTTGTCTCTGGTTCCTTCCAAAAAAGAAAAAGACTTGCATTTCTATAGCGCTTTTCATGACCTCAGGATGTCCCCATGCGCTTTACAGCCAATGAAGTACTTTTGGAGTGTAATGTGGGAAACGCGGCAGCCAATTTGCACACAGCAAGCTTCCACAAACAGCAATATGATAATGACCAGATAATCTGTTTTAGTGATGTGGATTGAGGGATAAATATTGGCCCCAGGGCACCGGGGGTAACTCCCCTGCTCTTCTTCAAAATAGTGCCATGGGATCTTTTACAACCACCTGAGAGAGCAGACGGGGCCTCGGTTTAACGTCTCATCCAAAAGACGGCACCACCGACAGTGCAGCGCTCCCTCAGCACTGCACTGGAGTGTCAGCCTGGATTTTATGCTCGAGTCTCTGGAGTGGAACAACCTTCTGACTCAGAGGTGAGTGTGCTACCCACGGCGGACACTGGGCAATACTGGAGACAGGGAGAGTAACACAGGGAACAGGTACACACTAGACAATGCACAGATACCTGCTTTTATAACACTTAACTACTATGTTATGAGCCAGACAACTAAAAATTCATTTTTAAAAATTACAGATCAATGAAGTTTAAATGTGTTTCCCCATGTCAGCGGCGCTGCCCTCAGTGTTTGGTCACTTCTACCTGTAACTTTCAGCTTTAATCTTAAATTCTGTCAGATACGATCAGTACAACAATGGACTTGCTCCACAGTGCACAAACTTGGGTGAGTGTGAGTGAGTGTGTGTTTGTGTGTGAGTTTGAGAGTATGTGTGGGAGTGTGAGTGTGTTTGTGTGAGTGTGTGTGTGTGTGTGTGGGTGAGACTGTGACTGTAAGTGTGTGTGAGTTTGTGAGTGTGTGAGTGAGTGTGTTTGTATGAATGTGTGTGTGTGCGTGTGTTTTTATGAGTGCATGTGAGTGTGTATGTGAGTGAGTGCGTGTGTGAGTGGATGTGTTTTTGTGTGAGTGTGAGTGAGTGTGTGTGAATTTGTCTGTGTATGAGTGAGTGAATGATTGTGAGTGAGTGATTGTGAATGAGTGTGAGTGACTGAATGTGTGTGAGTTTGTGTGTTTGTGTGTGATTGTGAATGAGTGTGAAAGTGTGTGTGTGCGAGTGTGAATGTGAGTGAGTGTGATGATATGATACTGATGAGAGTGTGTGTGCGGATGTGTGACTGTGTGTGTGTGAGTGTGAGTGAGTGTGTATATGTGTATGAGTGTGAGTGAGTGTGTTTGTGAGTGTGAGTGTGATTGTGAGTGAGTGTGAGTGTGAGTGAGTGTGATGATATGATTATGATGAGTGGGTGTGAGTGTGTTTGTGAGTGAGTGTGATGATATGATTATGATGAGAGGGTGTGTATGAGTGAGTGTGAGTGTGTGTGTGTGAGTGTGTGTGATGATATGATTCTGATGAGAGTGTGTGTGCGGATGTGTGACTGTGTGTGTGTATGAGTGTGAGTGAGTGTGTATATGTGTATGAGTGTGAGTGAGTGTGTTTGTGAGTGTGATTGTGAGTGAGTGTGAGTGTGAGTGAGTGTGATGATATGATTTTGATGAGTGGGTGTGTGAGTGTGAGTGTGTGAGTGTGATGATATGATTATGATGAGTGGGTGTGTATGAGTGAGTGTGAGTGTGTGTGTGTGAGTGTGTGTGATGATATGATTATGATGAGAAGCTGTGACTGTGTGTGAGTGTGAGTGTGTGTGTGTGAGTGAGTGTGTGTGTGTGTGGGGGGGGGGGGGGGGGTTGTTCTAGTCACTGTTTAGCTAAACTTTTTGGAACAGACAGCTAAAAGTTACTAATGCTGGAAATCTGAAACAATCAGAAAATGCAGCAATGACTCAGAAGGTTAGGAAAGACGGGCGGAGAGCCGCGGACCAACGCGTTCACACAGTGACCTCATCAACTCTTTCCATTAATCTTCTAGTTCAATTATTGTGGGAACGATGCAGCTTCGAGAGAAGGAGGCACGGTGTGCGGGAGCCTGGCCTCCATCTTTTGGAAAGCTAGTCCAAGAATAATGGTTTGACTGCAGTCGCCTCCTCGGCCCCATGTTGGGCTGCCCAGCTCCGTGTCTGAACACATAGAGGACACCTGGTCAGCTGTACACAGCTGGTGCAGGCTATTCTACAACTTCCACTCTACTTTTCAAATTCACAGCAACTTCAAACTCAATCGCCTTTTAATTACTGTGCTCATAAACCGATTCAATGGGTCAGTGAGAGAGAATTTGCAGAAGAAATCTCGCGGTAAGGGTACACTAAAAACACCTCACACCAAGGCAATACGCTCCTTGCTTTAGCGATTTCCACAGACGTGTTGGAAGCCCAAGGAAGGATATTAAAAGAACCAGGAAGTGGACATTCATCGTGCTGCGACTCACTCCGAGTCACACATCCAGGCTTGGACCCCAAGGACCGCACCAACAGGTTTAATAAAGAGGGAGCTGTCAATAAATGAAGGGTTTTACTTTGCTGCACCAGGGAAAAGATTCCAGTTTTGGCAAAGCCCTGTTCCCGGGGCAAGTGTGTCACCGGTAACCCCCACCTGCTGCTGCTCGTGTGATCGATCACATTGGCTTTCCCGAATCCTCTGCCACCATCAGTAACAATCCATTCTTGTTATGCTTTCACACAAATTCATACCTCCAAGTGGGATTCAAAGTAAATATTGGGATGAATTTCCTATTCTTTGAAATAAAGAACTAGCATTCATACAGAACCTTTCACGACCACAGGACGTCCCAAAATACTTCAGGGCCAATGAATTACTATTGACGTGTGGTCACTGTTGTAATGTAGGAAATGCAACTGCGACACAGGGAAAGGTAAGACAGTGGTTTATGTTGCTGGGCGAGTAACCTACTCCCCGTCAACAAATAATTACAAAATAACAACATTTGGACACAGCAATGAAATAATTGGACAGATTATCTGTTTTAATGATGTATGTTTTTATTCGTTCATGGGATGTGGGCGTCACTGGCAATGGCGGCATTTATTATTTTTATTTCAAAATATACTTTATTCATAAAAAAAATCTGTACAGTACATTCAAAGGCATTTCAATACATTTAGCTGCGGTCAGCAATCCCATACACTATTATTTGGGTGCTGACGGCAGTTCCGTTCGTTACATTTCCTTGTTTTCTAGTTCAAATGCAATTCGGCCCAATACGGGATACATTGTAGTACATTCAACAAATTACATTACACGTGTCACTATACGGGACACGGAATGGGTGACGGTACATTTACATTTTTTTCTTTTCAACATGCATTTCGCAACAGACCATGGCACTACATAGGTGTTTACAGATCATGGTGCTCCATGTACACAAAAAGTAAATTACAAATACAGCCCGAGGGGAGTTTGTACTGATTCCTGCCCCCGGGTTTACCGCGGCGGAAGGGCTTTAAACTGTGGCCATTCCCCACCGTGCCTTTGCGGCGGCTGCACCAATTTTAAGTGCGTCCCTCAGCACGTAATCCTGGATCTTGGATTGCGCCAGTCTGCAACACGCAGACGTGGACATCTCCTTGCTCTGGAAGACCAGCAAGTTTCGGCAAGACCAAAGAGCGTCTTTGACCAAGTTGATGGCCCTCCAGCAGCAGGTGATGTCTGTCTCGGTGTGTGTCCCTGGGAACAGCCCGTAGAGCAGAGTCCTGTGTTACGGAGCTGCTCGATGTGAACCTCGACAGCAACCACTGCATCTCCATCCAGACCTGCCTTGTGAAGGTGCAATCCTGAAGGAGATGGGTGACAGTCTCGTCCGCCCTGCAGCCGACTCGGGGGCACCGTGCCGTGTTGATGATACGTCGGCATGAACGCTCTGACAGGTAAGGCCCTCCTCACCGCCAACCAAGCTACGTCTTGGTGCTTGTGTGAAAGCTCTGGCGATGAGACGTTCTGCCAAACAAGTTCGATAGTCCGCTCAGGGCACCACCCAACAGGGTCCACCCTCTTCTTCTTTCGTAGGGCGTCCAGGACCTTACGTGCTGACCACTGTTTTATGGCCTTGTGGTCAAAGGGATTTTTTGTGAAAAGCTTTTCCACGAAGGACAGGTGGACAGGCATGGTCCAACTGGTGGGGGCAATTCGCAGCAGCGTGGCCAGACCCATCCTTCGCAACACCGGGGACAGGTAGAACCTCAGCACGTAGTGACACTTGGTGTTTGCGTACTGAGGGTCTGTGCACAGCTTGATGCAGCCGTACACAAAGGTGGCCATCAGGATATTGCCCATCCCTAATTGCCCCTTGAGAAGGTGGTAGTGAGCCGCCTTCTTGAACCGCTGCAGTCCGTGTGGTGAAGGTGCTCCCACAGTGCTGTTAGGGAGGGAGTTCCAGGATTTTGACCCAGTGACGATGAAGGAACGGCCGATATATTTCCAAGTCAGGATGGTGTGTGACTTGGAGGAGAAGTTGCATGTGATAAGAATAAAAACAGAAGAAATAGGAGCAGGGGTAGGCCATTCGGCCCCTTGAGCCTGCTCTGCCTTTCAATATGATCATGGCTGCCCGATTCAAGGACTCGGGTCCACTTCCCTGCCCGCTCCACATAACCCTTTATTCTCTTATCGGTTAAGAAACTGTCTATCTCTGTATTAAATTTATTCAATGTCCCAGCTTCCACAGCTCTCTGAGGCAGTGAATTCCACAGATTTACAACGCTCTGAGAGAAGAAATTCCTCCTCATCTCAGTTTTAAATGAAAGGCCACTTATTCTAAGATTATGTCCCCTAGTTCTAGTCTCCCCTATCAGTGGAAACATCCTCTCTGCATCCACCTTGCCAAGCCCCCTCATAATCTTATACATTTCGATAAGATCACCTCTCATTCTTCTGAACTCCAATGAGTAGAGGCCCAACCTACTCAACTTTTCCTCATAAGTCAACCCCCTCATCTCAGGAATCAACCCAGTGAACCTTCTCTGAACTGCCTCAAAGCAAGTATATCCTTTCGTAAATATGGAAACCAAAACTGCACGCAGTATTCCAGGTGTGGCCTCACCAATACCCTGTATAACTGTAGCAAGACTTCCCTGCTTTTATACTCCATCCACTTTGCAATAAAGGCCATGATTCCATTGGCCTTTCTGATCACTTGCTGTACCTGCATACTATCCTTTTGTGTTTCATGCACAAGTACCCCCAGGTCCCGCTGTACTGCAGTACTTTGCAATTTTTTTCCATTTAAATAATAACTTCTGCTTTGATTTTTCTGCCAAAGTGCATAATCTCATGTCTCATATCTAGGGACTTACAGGGGAGGATAAAGACAAAACGGGAAGCTTATGTCATATACCAATGGCTAAATAGTATAGAATCTTTAGAGGAATATAGAAAGTTATGAGGCAAAATTAAAAAGGATATTAGGAATGCAAAGAGAGAGCATGAGAAATTCTTGTCTAGTAAAATTAGGGAAAACCCTAAGATGTTCTATAAATATAATGAGTAAGAAGGTAACTAAAGAAAGGGTAGGGCCTATTAGAGACCATGAGGGTAATCTTTGTGTGGAGGAGGAAGATGTTGGTAAGGTTCTTAACAAATACTTTGCATCTGTTTTCACAAAGGAAAGGGGCAATGCAGATACTGCTATCGAGGAGGAGTGTGATATTCTGGATGAAATAAATATAGTGAGAGAGGATGTATTAAGGGGTTTAGCAGCTTCGAAAGTGGATACGTCCCCAGGCCCGGATAAAATGCATCCCAGGCTGTTCAGCAAAGTAAAAGAGGAAATAGCAGAGGCCTTGACCATCATTTTTCAGTCCTCTTTGGATTTGGGCTTGATGCCGGACGATTGGAGGATTGCTAATGTAGTATCCTTGTTTAAGAAGGGAGAAAGAGACAGGCCGAGTAATTACAGGCCTGTCAGCCTAACCTCAGTGGTGGGAAAATTATTGAAAAAAATCCAGAAAGACAGGATAAATTTACATTTGAAAGATAAGGATTAATTAGGGACAGTCAGCACAGATTTGTTGAGGGAAGATTGTGTTTGACTAACCTGATTGAATTTTTTGAGGAGTAACCAAGAGGGTCGATGAGGGTAGTGCGTATGATGTAGTGTATATGGATTTTAGTAAAACTTTGATAAGGTCCTACATGGTAGACTGGTCATGAAGGTTAAAGCCCATGGGATTCAGGGCAAAATGGCAAGTTGGATCCAAAATTGGCTTGGAGGAAGGAAGCAAAGGGTAATGATTGATGGATGTTTTTGTGACTGGAAGGTTGTTTCCAGTGGGGTACCGCAGGGCTCAGTACTGGGCCCGTTGTTTTTTGTAGTACATATCAATGATTTAGATTTGAATATAGGGAGTATGATTAAGAAGTTTGCAGACAACACTAAAATTGGCTGTGTGGTTGATAATGAAGAAGTCATGGGCTGCAGGACGATATCAATCTACTGGTCAGGTGGGCAGAGCAGTGGCAAATGGAATTTAATTCAGAGAAGTGCACTTTGAGAGGGCTAATAAGGAAAGGGTATACACATTAAGCAGTAGGCCACGTAATAGTGTAGATGAACAAAGGGACCTTGGAGTGCTTGTCCACAGATCCCTGAAAGTAGCAGGCCAGGTGGATAAGGTGGTTGAGAAGGCATACGGAATGCTTGCCTTTATTGGCCGAGGCATAGAATATAAGAGCAGGGAGGTTATGCTTAAATTGTATAATACTTTGGTTCGGCCACAGCTGGAGTACTGCGTGCAGTTCTGGTCACCGTATTATAGGAAGGACGTGATTGCACTGGAGAGGGTGCAGAGGAGATTTACTAGGATGCTGCCTGGAATGGAAATTCTTAGTTATGAGGACAGATTGGATAGGCTGGGTGTGTTCTCATTGGAACCGAGGAGGCTGAGAGGAGATCTCATTGAGGTGCACAAAATATTGAGGGACCTGGACATAGTGGATAGTAAGGGCCTATTTCCTTTGGTGGAGGGATCTATTACGAGGGGGCATAGATTTAAGGTGGTTGGTGGAAGGTTTAGAGGGGATTTGAGGGGGGCTTCTTTAAGCAGAGGATTGTGGGGATCTGGAACTCACTGCCTAGAAGAGTGGTGGATGCAGAAACCCTCACCATTTTTAAGAGATGGTTGGATGGGCACTTAAAGTGCAGTAACCTGCAGGGTTACGGACCTAGAGCTGGTAATTGGGATTAGACTGGATGACCTTTTGTTGGCCGGCGCAGATATAATGGTAAGTACTGCAGGGAATAGAATACGGCCAGGTTGATCTCCTGGACTAGTTTCGATCGCCTGGATGGGTCTGAGAGGAATTTTACCAAATTTTTTCTCCCTAAATTTTTATCTGGTTTTTGCCTCTCCCAGGAGATCAAATGGCTCCGGTTGGGATGGAGTGTAGAATGTTTCAGTGTAACGGGTGTCGCAGTTGTGTGAGGTGGGCTGGTTGGGCTGGATGCTCTTTACCTTTCCGTCATTGTTCATAGGTTTATATGTAACCTTTAGGGCTGCTGACCAAGGGCCGTGCGGCTTTTTGTCGGCTGGCTCGGACACGATGGGCCGAAATGGCCTCCTTCTGCGCTGTAAGTTTCTATGTTTCTATGTTTCTCACATCTTCCAACATTATACTCCATCTGCCAAATTTTTGCCCACTCACTTATCTTGCCTATCCCATTTTGCAGGTGTTTTGTGTCCTCCTCACATATTGCTTTTCCTCCTATCTTTGTATCATCAGCAAAGCTGGCAACGTTACACTCAGTCCCTTCTTCCAAGTCGTTAATATAGATTGTAAATAGTTGGGGTCCCAGCACTGATCCCTGCGGCACCCCACTTGTTACTGGTTGCCAACCCGAGAATGAACCATTTATCCTGACACTCTGTTTTCTGTTAGGTAGCCAATCCTTTATCCATACTAATATATTACCCCGAACCCTGTGAACTTTTATCTTGTGCAATAACCTTTTATGTCAGTCCCACGAAATCGAGAAAAACATGCTTCCACTCTAAAAGTGAGTTCTTAGGTGACTGAACAGTCCAATATGGGAATTACAGTCTCTGTCACAGGTGGGACAGACAGTCATTGAAGGAAAGGGTGGGTGGGACTGGTTTGTCGCACTCTCCTTCCGCTGCCTGCGCTAGTTTTCTGCATGCTCTCGGCGAAGAGATTCGAGCTGCTCAGCGCCCTCCTGGATACACTTCTTCCACTTAGGGTGGTCTTTGAACAAGAATTCCCAGGTGTCGGTGGGGATGTTGCATTTTATCAAGGAGGGTGTCCTTTAAACGTTTCCTCTGCTCACCTTGGGCTCGCTTGCCGTGTAGGAGTTCCGAGTAGAGCGCTTGCTATGGGAGTTTTGTGTCATGCAAACAATGTGGTCCACCCAATGGAGCTGGTTGAGTGTGGTCAGTGCTTCGATGCTTGGGATGTTGGCTTGATCGAGGACGCTAACATTGGTGCGTCTGTCCTTCCAGGGGATTTGCGGGATCTTGCGGAGACATCGTTGGTGGTATTTCACCAGCGATTTGAGGTGTCTACTGTATATGGTCCATGTCTCTCAGCCATAGAAACATAGAAACATAGAAAATAGGTGCAGGAGTAGGCCATTTGGCCCTTCGAGCCTGCACCACCATTCAATAAGATCATGGCTGATCATTCACCTCAGTACCCCTTTCCTGCTTTCTATTCATACCCTTTGATCCCTTTAGCCATAAGGACCGTATCTAACTCTCTCTTGAATATATCCAATGAACTGCCATCAACAACTCTCTGCGGCAGGGAGTTCCACAGGTTAACAACTCTCTGAGTGAAGAAGTTTCTCCTCATCTCAGTCCTAAATGGCGTACCCCTTATCCTTAGACTGTGTCCCCTGGTTCTGGACTTCCCCAACATCGGGTACATTCTTCCTGCATCTAACCTGTCCAGTCCCATCAGAATTTTATATGATTCTACGAGGTGCCCTCTCATCCTTCTAAACTCCAGTGAATACAGGCCCAGTCAATCCAGTCTTTCCTCATATGTCAATCCTGCCATCCCGGGAATCAGTCTGGTGAACCTTCGCTGCACTCCCTCAATAGCAAGAACATCCTTCCACAGATTAGGAGACCAAAACTGAACACAATATTCCAGGTGAGGCCTCACCAAGGCCCTGTACAACTGCAGTAAGACCTCCCTGTTCATATACTCAAATCCCCTAGCTATGAAGGCCAACATACCATTTGCCTTCTTCACAGCCTGCTCTATCTGCCAACTTTCAATGACTGATGTACCATGACACCCAGGTCTCGTTGCACCTCCCCTTTTCCTAATCTGCCGCCACTCAAATAATATTCTGACTTTGTGTTTTTGCCCCCAAAGTGGATAACCTCACATTTATCCACGTTATATTGCATCTGCCATGCATTTGCTCACTCAACTAATCCTGCAGCCTCTTAGCATCCTCCTCACAGCTCAAATCGCCACCCAGCTTAGTGTCATCTGCAAACTTGAAGATATTACACTCAAATCCTTCATCCAAATCATTGATGTATATTGTAAATAGCTGGGGTCCCAGCACTGAGCCCTGCGGCACCCCACTAGTACTGCCTGCCATTCTGAAAAGGACCCGTTAATCCCGACTCACTGCTTCCTGTCTGCCAACCAGTTCACTATCCACATCAGTACATTACCCCCAATACCATGTGCTTTAATTTTGCACACCAATCTCTTGTGTGGGACCTTGTCAAAAGCCTTTTGAAAGTCCAAATACACCACATCCACTGGTTCTCCCTTGTCCACTCTAATGGTTACATCCTCAAAAAATTCTAGAAGATTTGTCAAGCAGGATTTCCCTTTTATAAATCCATGCTGGCTTGGACCGATCCTGTCATTGCTTTCCAAATGCGCTGCTATTTCATCTTTAATAATTGATTCGAACATTTTCCCCATTACTGATGTCAGGCTAACCCATCTATAATTATCCGTTTTATCTCCATCCTTTTTTAAAAAGTGGTGTAACATTATCTACCCTCCAGTCCATAGGAACTGACCAGAGTCGATAGACTGTTGGAAAATGATCACCAATGCATCCACTATTTCTAGGGCCACTTCCTTAAGTACTCTGGGATGCAGACTATCAGGCCCCGGGGATTTATCAGCCTTCAATCTCATCAATTTCCCGAACACAATTTCTCGCCTAATAAGGATTTCCTTCAGTTCCTCCTTCTTACTGTACCCTCGGTCCCCTAGTATTTCCGGAAGGTTCTTTGTGTCTTCCTTCCTGAAGACAGAACTAAAGTATTTGTTCAACTGGTCTGCCATTTCTTTGTTCCCCATTATAAATTTACCTGAATCTGACTGCAAGGGACCTGCGTTGGTCTTCAATAATCTTTTTCTCTTCACATATCTATAGAAGCTTTTGCAGTCAGTTTTTATATTTCTGGCAAGCTTTCTCTCATACTATATTTTTCCCCTCCTAATAAACCCTTTGTCCTCCTCTGCTGAATTCTAAATTTCTCCCAGTCCTCAGGTTTGCTGCTTTTTCTGGCCAATTTATATGCCTCTTCCTTGGATTTAACACTATCGTTAATTTCCCTTGTTAGCCACGGTCGATCCACCTTCCCCATTTTATTCTTACTCCAGACAGGGATGTACAATTGTTGAAGTTCATCCATGTGATCTTTAAATGTTTGCCATTGCCTATCCACCCTCAACCCTTTAAGTATAATTTGCCAGTCTATACTTTCCAATTCACATCTTATACCATCGAAGTTACCCTTCCTTAAGTTCAGGATCCTAGTCTCGGAATTAACTGTGTCACTGTCCAGCTTAATGAAGAATTCTGCCATATTATGGTCACTCTTCCCCAAGGAGCCTCGTACAACAAGATTGCTAATTAGCCCTTTCTCATTACCCATCACCCAGTCTAGGATGGCCAGCCCTCTAGTTGGTTCCTCGACATATTGGTCTAGAAAAGCATTCCTAATACACTCTAGCAAATCGTCCTCCACCGTATTGTTACCAGTTTGGTTAGCCCAATCTATATGTAGATTAAAGTCGCCCATGATAACTGCTGTACCTTTATTGCACGCATGCCTAATTTCTTGTTTGATGCTGTCCCCAACCTCACTACTACTGTTTGGTGGTCTGTACACAACTCCCACTAGCGTTTTCTACCTTTTGATATTCCACAGCTCCACCCATACCGATTCCACATCATCCAAGCTAATGTCCTTCCTTACTATTGCGTTAATTTCCTCTTTAACCAGCAATGCCACCCCACCTCCTTTTCCTTTCTGTCTATCCTTCCTGAATGTTGAATACCCCTGGATGTTGAGTTCCCAGCCTTGGCCTTACAGGAGTGTGGGTTTCACTACATTCCTGTAGACCATGAGCTTGGTGGCAGATTTGAGGGCTTGCTCTTCGAACATCCTTTTGCTCAGGCGGCAAAAGACTGCGCTGGCGCACTGGAGGCAGTGTTGAACCTCATCGTCAATGTCTGCCCTTGCTGATAATAGGCTCCCAAGGTATGGAAAGTGTCCACGGTGTCCAGGGCTGCGCTGTGGATCTTGATGACTGGGAGGCAGTGCTGTGTGGCAGGGTCAGGTTGGTGGAGGATCTTTGTCTTACGGATGTTCAGTGTAAGGCTCGTGCTTTTGTATGCCTCACTGGCACCTTGTCAATGCCTTCTGGAAGTCCAAATACACCACATCCACTGGTTCCCCTTTATCCACCCTGTTCATTACATCCTCAAAGAATTCCAGCAAAGTTACCAAACATGACTTCCCCTTCATAAATCCTTGCTGTCTCTGTCTGACTGAACTATGCTTTTCCAAATATCTACTGCTTCTTTAATAATGGACTCCAACATTTTCGCAAACACAGATATTAGGCTAACTGGTCTATAGTTTCCTGCTTTTTGTCTGCTTCCTTTTTCAAATAGGGGCATTACATTTGCAGTTTTCCAATCTGCTGGGACTCCCCAGAATCCAGGGAATTTTGGTAATTTACAACCAATGAATCCACAATCCCTGCCGTTACTTCTCTGAAGACCCTAGAATGCAAGCCATCAGGTCCAGGGGATTTATCTGCCTTTAGTCCCATTATTTTTAATAAGTACCACCTCCTTAGTGATTGAGATTGTGTTAAATACCTTCCCCCCACACTCCCCCCGCCTCCCATAGCCCCTTGACTATCCACTGTCGGGATATTTTTAGTATCCTCTACCGTGAAGACTGATACAAAATATTTGTTCAGAGTTTCTGCCATCTCCATGTTCCCCCATTACTAATTCCCCGGTCTCGTCCTCGCAGTGACCAACGTTTACTTTAGCCACTCTTTTCCTTTTTATATACCAATAGAAACTCTTGCTATCCGTTTTTATATTTTGTGCTAGTTTACTTTCATAGTCTATCTTCCCTTTCGTAATCATTTTTTTAGTCATCCTTTGCTGGCTTTTAAAAGTTTCCCAATCGTCTGGTTTTGCCCACTTTGTATGCCCTTGTTTTTAATTGGAGACCGTCCTTTATTTCTTCAGTTAGCCACAGATGGCTATCTTTTATTTTACATCCTTTCCTCCTCACTGGAATATATTTTTCTTGAGAGTTATGAAATATCTCCTTAAATGTACACCACTGTTCATCAACCGTCCTACACTTTAATCTATTTGCCCAGCCACTTTAGCCAACTCTGCCCTCATACCTTTGTAGTCTGCTTTATTTAAGCTTAGTACGCTGCTTAGAGATCCAAATTTCTCGCCCTCCATCTGAATTTGAAATTCAACCACGCTATGATCACTCATTCCAAGGTGGTCCTTTACTAGGAGATTATTTATTAATCCTGTCTCATTACACAGGACCAGATTTAAGATAGCTTACCCTCTGGTTGGTTCCGTTACATACTGCCCAAGGAATCCTAACCCGTCCCATGGTGTTCCCATGCACCTGCTGCCCTTGTCATTCTAGGTGGTAGAGGTCGTGGGTTTGGGAGGTGCTGCAGAAGAAGCCTTGGCAAATTGCTGCAGTGCATCTTGTAGATGGTACACACTGCAGCCACGGTGCGTCGGTGGTGGAGGGAGTGAATGTTGAAGGTGGTGGATGGGGTGCCGATCAAGCGGGCTGTTTTGTCCTGGATAGTGTCGAGCTTCTTGAGTGTTGTTGGAGCTGCACTCACCCAGGCAAGTGGAGAGTATTCCATCACACTCCTGACTTGTGCCTTGCAGATGGTAGAAAAGCTTTGGGAAGTCAGGAAGTGAGACACTTGTCACAGAATACCCAGCCTCTGACCCGTTCTTGTTGCCACAATATTTATGTGGCTGGTGCAGTTAAGTTTCTGATCAATGGTGACCCCCAGGATGTTGATGGTGGGGGATTCGGCGATGGTAATGCCATTGAATGTCGAAGGATGGTGATTAGACTCTCGCTTGTTGGGGATAGTCATTGCCTGGAACTTGTGTGGCGCAAATGTTACTTGCCACTTGTCAGTCCAAGCCTGAATGTTGTCCAGGTCTTGCTGCAAGCGGGCATGGGGACTGCTCCATTACCTGAGGAGTTGTGAATGGAACTGAACACTTTGCACTCATCAGCGAACATCCCCACTTCTGACCTTATGATGGAGGGAACGTCATTGATGAAGCAGCTGAAGATGGTTGGGCCTAGGACACTGCCCTGAGGAACTCCTAATAACTCTTAATAATTCTTTATTAAGATGGAGAGTGACAGTGTTAATTCAGAGACTAGGGTCCTGAACTTAAGGAAAGGTAACTTCGATGGTATGGGACATGAATTGGCTCGGATAGACTGGCAAATGATACTTAAAAGGTTGACAGTGGATAGGCAATGGCAGACATTTATAGATTACATGGATGAACTTCAACAATTTTATATCCCTGTCTGGGGTAAAAATAAAACGGGGAAGGTAGCTCAACCGTGACTAACAAGGGAAATTAGGGATAGTGTAAAATCCAAGGAAGAGGCATATAAATTGGCCAGAAAAAGCAGCAAACCTGAGGACTGGGAGAAATTTAGAATTCAGCAGAGGAGGACAAAGGGTTTAATTAGGAGGGGGAAAATAGAGTATGAGAGGAAGCTTGCAGGGAACATAAAAACTAGATATGTGAAGAGAAAAAGATTAGTGAAGACCAACGTACATCCCTTGCAGTCAGAATCAGGTGAATTTATAATGGGGAACAAAGAAATGGCACACCAGTTGAACAAATACTTTGGTTTTGTCTTCACTAAGAAAGACACAAATAACCTTCTGGAAATACTAGAGGTTTGAGGGTCTAGCGAAAAGGAGGAACTGAAGGAAATCCTTATTAGTCAGGAAATTGTGCTCGGGAAATTGATGGGATTGAAGGTTTTAATCCCAGGGTATTAAAAGAGATGGCGGAAGTTATAGCAGATGCATTCATTATAATCTACCAAAATTCTCTGGACTCTGGGGAGGTTCCAGCGGATTGGAAAGCAGCTCATGTAACTCCTCTGTTTAAAAAAAGGGGGCAGACAAAAGGCAGGTAACTATAGGCCAGTTAGTTTAACATCTGTAGTGGGGAAAATGTTTGAAGCTATCATTAAGGAAGAAATAGCGGGACATCTAGATAGGAATAGTGCAATCAAGCAGACGCAACATGGATTCATGAAAGGGAAATCATGTTTAACTAATTTACTGGAATTATTTGAGGATATAACGAGCATGGTGGATAGAGGTGTACCGATGGATGTGGTGTATTTGGATTTCCAAAAGGCATTCGATAAGGTGCCACACAAAAGGTTACTGCAGAAGATAAAGGTACGCGGAATCAGAGGAAATGTATTAGCATGGATCTAGAATTGGCTAACTAGCGGATAGCAGAGAGTCGGGATAAATGGGTCCTTTTCAGGTTGGCAACCGGTGGATAGTGGTGTGCCACAGGGATCGGTGTTGGGACCACAACTGTTTACAATATACATAGATGACCTGGAAGAGGGGACAGAGTGTAGTGTAACAAAATTTGCAGATGACACAAAGATTAGTGGGAAAGTGGGTTGTGTAGAGGACACAGAGAGGCTGCAAAGAGATTTGGATAGGTTAAGCGAATGGGCTAAAGTTTGGCAGATGGAATACAATGTCGGAAAATGTGAGGTCATCCACCTTGGAAAAAAATACAGTAAAAGGGAATATTATTTGAATGGGGAGAAATTACAACATGCTGCGGTGCAGAGGGGATCCTTGTGCATGAATCCCAAAAAGTTAGTTTGCAGGTGCAGCAGGTAATCAGGAAGGCGAATGGAATGTTGGCCTTCATTGCGAGAGGGATGGAGTACAAAAACAGGGAGGTCCTGCTGCAACTGTACAGGGTATTGGTGAGGCCGCACCAGGAGTACTGCGTGCAGTTTTGGTCACCTTACTTAAGGAAGGATATACTAGCTTTGGAGGGGGTACAGAGACGATTCACTGGGCTGATTCCGGAGATGAGGGGGTTATCTTATGATGATAGATTGAGTAGACTGGGTCTTTACTCGTTGGAGTTCAGAAGGATGAGGTGTGATCTTATAGCAACATTTAAAACAATGAAAGGGATAGACAAGATAGAGGCAGAGAGGTTGTTTCCACTGGTCGGGGAGACTACAACTAGGGGACACAGCCTCAAAATACGGGGGAGCCAATTTAAAACAGAGTTGAGAAGGAATTTCTTCTCCCAGAGGGTTGTGAATCTGTGGAATTCTCTGCCCAAGGAAGCAGTTGAGGCTAGCTCATTGAATGTATTCAAGTCACAGATAGATAGATTTTTAACCAATAAGGGAATTAAGGGTTATGGGGAGCGGGCGGGTAAGTGGAGCTGAGTCCACGGTCAGATCAGCCATGATCTTGTTGAATGATGGAGCAGGCTCGAGGGGCTAGATGGCCTACACCTGTTCCTAATTCTTATGTTTTTTTTAAGGCAGATAAATCCCCAGGGCCTGATAGACTGCATCCCAGAGTACTCAAGGAAATGGCCCTAGCAATAGTGGATGCATTGGTGATCATTTTCCAGCATTCTATTGACTCTGGATCAGTTCCTATGGACTGGAGGGGCACTGTAATGCCACTTTTAAAAAAAGGAAGGAGAGAGATAACGGGGAATTATACAATGGTTAGCCTGACATCGGTGGTGGGGAAAATGTTGGAATCAATTATTAAAGATGAAATAGCAGCGCATTTGGAAAACAGTGACAGGATCGGTCCAAGTCAGCATGGATTTATGAAAGGGTATGCTTGACAAATCTCCTAGAATTTTCTGAGGATGTAACTAGTAGAGTGGACAAGGGAGAACCAGTGGATGTGGTGTATTTGGACTTTCAAAAGGCTTTTGACCAGGTCCCACACAAGAGATTGGTGTGCAAAATTAAAGCACATGGTATTGGGGGTAATGTACTGACATGGATAGAGAACTCGTTGGCAGACAGGAAGCAGAGAGTTGGAATAAACGGGTCCTTTTCAGAATGGCAGGCAGTGACTAGTGGGGTGCCGCAGGGCTCAGTGCTGGGACTCCAGCTATTTACAATATACATCAATATGAAGGAATTGAATGAAATATCTCCAAGTTTGCAGATGACACTAAGCTGGGTGGCGGTGTGAGCTGTGAGGAGGATGCTAAGAGGCTGCAGGGTGACTTGGACAGGTTAGGTGAGTGGGCAAATGCATGGCAGATGCAGTATAATGTGGATAAATGTGAGGTTTTCCACATTGGTGGATAACCTCACATTTTTGGTCTTCTAATCTGCGGAAGGACGTTCTTGGTATTGAGGGAGTAGAGCGAAGGTTCACCAGATTGATTCCCGGGATGGCAGGACTGACATATGAGGGGAGACTGGATCAACTGGGCTTGTATCCACTGGAGTTTAGAAGAATGAGAGGGGATCTCATAGAAACATATAAAATTCTGATGGGATTGGACAGGTTAGAGGCAGGAAGAATGTTCCCATTGCTGGGGAGTTTCAGAACCAGGAGTAACAGTCTAAGAATAAGTGGTAAGCCATTTTGGACCTTATGTTCTTATGTTATGTATGAGATGAGGAGAAACTTCTTCACTCAGAGAGTGGTTAACCTGTGGAATTCTCTACCACAGAAAGTTGTTGTGGCCAGTTCATTAGATATATTCAAAAGGGAGTTAGATATGGCCCTTATGGCCAAAGGCATTAAGGGGTATGAAGAGAAAGCAGGAAAGGGATACTGAGGTTGAATGATCAGCCATGATCTTATTGAATGGTGGTGCAGGCTCAAAGGGCCGAATGGCCTGCTCCTACATCTAATTTCTATGTTTCTATGTTAACTCCTGCAGCGATGTCCTGGGGCTGTGTAATACTATAGGCTGCAAGAACAATGCACCAGTTGTCACATCATTTCTAGTCTCAGGTATCTGTGTTGTACTCAAGTTATTTAGGAATATATTTTCATTTGTGAAGAATTTTAACAAAACAATAAATGGAGTTAAGTGTCTAATGTCAGTTGAAACACTGACAGAGTACTTTCTGTGTTTCGTGCTACTTCAAGTGTAGGAATCCGCAAGACAGCACGAAACATAAGGTTTTGTGCTTGTTAAGGCATTGCTAAGGTCATTAATGATGAACCCATGTAACATTCCACAGATGTACAGTCAAAAAAACATGGAGTACTTCACTCCTGGTCAAATCCAGATCTTAACAAAGGGGATGTTTTCAAAATCTCAGAACTGGGAATAGGCCCACGTGGCCCTGGTGATTGGGATGCAAATGAACTCCAAGGAATGTTAAGTTTGCTTTAACAATGGGAGGTTCCAGGCTCCTGGGACTGGAAACCTCATGACAGTTTACTTCAAAAATAGCTGGGCAGATGTTCACAGCAGATTAAATCCACATACTTCAGGCTGATTTCAGTTCAATTTCTGCAGACTCGACAATCATGTGGCTAGCTGTTTTTATTATTTGAATGCTGACACTGCCATTTGCATGTGAATGGTTTGAGGCGGTGGTGGATAGGCAGATATCAATGTCTACATATCACGTTATTCCTTATTTGTAACTTTTAATAGTGTTGGAATTGCTTATTGCTGTTTTCAGGTATATTTTCTATTTCAGATTGAAGAATTCATTCACGACTACACATGGCATTGCCTGCTGATGTCTAAACATTTGATACATCTGACATGGTGCACATTAATGTGCCCTATCAATGCATCACAAAACGTGACCATTCCTCAGAAACATAAAGCACCAGTTGTCAGCCTTGGCTCAGCATCCTCACCTCTCAGTCAGCAGGTTGTGGGTTCAAGTCCCATTCCAGGGACTCGAGCACCAAAATCTAGGCTGAAACTCCAGTGCAGTGCTGAGGGAGTGCTGCACTGTCGGAGGTGCTGTCTTTCAGATGAGACGTCAAACGGAGGCCCTGTCTTCCCTCTCAGGTGGATGTAAAAGATCCCACGGCACTATTTCAAAGAAGAGCAGGGGAGTTATCCCCGGTGTCCTGGCCATTATTTATCCCTCAATCAACATCACTAAAACAGATTATTTGTCATTATCACATTGCTGTGTGTGGGAGCTTGCTGTGCGCAAATTGGCTGCTGCATTTCCTACATTACAACAGTGGCTATACTTCAAAACGTATTTGTTTGGCTGTAAAGTGCTTTGGGACATCCTGAGGTCATGAAGATGCTATAGAAATGCAAATCTTTCTTTTTAAACTCAAAACCACATGTGACAGGTATTGTAACATCACTGTACCTAGCCATTTAGAAACATTTTTATTGTAACCTTGTGCTATATTTTGAAGGCTAACATTAATTATTGTGAGTTTATATGATGTAATATGTAAGCCCAAAAATATTTTTTGCACATATTTTGCACTGAATAGTTCATTGATAGTTCAATATCATTTGAGCATGGCAAGCGTATATAAACAACTTATAAATTTTACCCGTGTTTATATATAAATGCAATGAAACATCAGTTGATTAAAAGGCATGTCAAGCAAAAATAAATCCCTCCCAGCAGATGACGGAACATTATGACATGTTAAAATGTTATTAAACACTAGTGATTTACTGAGAGCTTCTCACTGTTTCATCTATTGCTAGTCAATATCCCAAATACGTCAAACTAATCGCAATGATTAGCCCATTGGCCTAAACTATAGAATTAAATTATTATTCATAACGTGTCTGCAGTGGTTGAAACTGATAGGGCAGTGATTGACTGGACAGTGTTGTATGTATATAATGTGATTATGACATCCCTCTGGTATTCAAAGGGACCTGGGTGGTCTTGTACACGAATCACAGAAAGTTAACATACAGGTACACCAAGAAATTAGAAACACACATGGTATGTTGGTCTTTATTGCAAGGGGATTGGCGTATAAGATTAAGTCTTGCTCCAAATATGTAGGGCTTGGGTGAGACCACACACAAACTGTGTACAGTTTGATCACCTTACCTAAAGAAGGATATACTTGCCTTAGAGGGAGTGCAACGAAGGTTCACCAGACTGATTCCAGGGATGAGAGGGTTATCCAATAAGGAGAGATTGCGTAGACTGGGCCGATACTCTCTGGAGTTTAGAAGAATGAAAGGTGATCTCATTGAAACATAAGATTCTGAGGGGGATTGACAGGGTTGATGCTGAGAGGCTGTTTCTCCTGGTTGGAGAGTCTAGAATCAGGGGTCACAGTCTCAGAATAAGGGGTCAGCCATTTCAGACTGAGATGAGGAGAAATAATTTTCTTTCAGAGGGTGGTAAATCTTTGGAATTCTCTGCCCCAGAAGTCTGTGCATGCTGAGTCATTGAATAAATTCAAGACAGAAATCGCTAGATTTTTGGGCACTAAGGGAATTAAGAGATATGGGGATTGGGCAGGAAACTGGAGTTGAGGTAGAAGATCAGCCATGATTTTACTGAATGGCAGAGCAGGCTCGAGGGGCCGAATGGCCTATTCCTGCTCCTAATACATAATATGTTCTTACTTGATAAAGTGCAACATCCCCACTGACACCTGGGAGTCCCTGGCCAAAGACCACCCTAAGTGGAGGAAGAGCATCCGGGAGGGCGCTGAGCACCTCGAGTCTCGTCGCCGAGACCATGCAGAAAGCAAGTGCAGGCAGCGGAAGGAGCGTGCGGCAAACCAGACTCCCACCCACCCTTTCCCTCAACCACTGTCTGTCCCACCTGTGACAGAGACTGTAATTCCCGTATTGGACTGTTCAGTCACCTGAGAACCACTTTTAGAGTGGAAGCAAGTCTTCCTGGATTCCGAGGGACTGCCTATGATGATGATGATCTTATGTGAATTCTTTCCTATTCAATTGCTGAAGTAATACATTAAAACTTAAAATGTATATATAAATATTTATTCTATCTGCCAATTAGAAGCATTTTCTTAGAACTGATATGCAACACACGTAACGAAGCACGAGAGCAGCATGCGACTCGATGTTAGCAGTTCTAATTTCATTCTGTAATCTTAATAAAAAGGCAGTCACAATTTATTCATCACGTCCCCAATATTGAAGCAAAATTGAAGTTAGGAATTCTGCACCAAGCTGTTTGGCGCCGTTCCTTGAGCAGCGTTTGACACCTTTGGCATACTACCATAACCCGTATTAAACTGTCAGCTTGCCTTTAATGAATCAAAAGTTTAGTATTCCAACTATGGAATATTTATCACGCCACTCACAGCAAAAACATTATAAATGCAAAAACAAATTCAAGTAAGTTTGTTACTATCAAAGTTCCCGCGAGTGTTCTCTGGGAGCGCGGCCCACAGAAAGCCCCGCACACGTACGGTCTTTCAGCGGAGAAACGGGGCAGCAGCCTGCATGGGAGGTGCAGACTTCTGCCCAGCCGCACAGCTACATGGTTACTGTGCTCGTTTCTAATTGTATGGTTACTCTAGATTCTAATTCTACAGGTTGATAAATGGATCTGGATGCACTTGCTATAAATGCAATCCAGCATTTTCTATTCCTATTTCAGATTGCCAGCATCTGCAGTATTTTGCTTTTGCAGTACTTGCACCTTCCTAAACAAGACTTGCATTTATATAGCGCCTTTCACCATCACCGGACGTCTCAAAGCGCTTTACAGCCAATGAAGTATTTTGAGTGTAGTCACTGTTGTAATTAATAGAACAATTTTTCAGAGCTATAGGAAAACGGTTACAATCATACCTTGCTAATGGCATTTTGTGCTATCAAGTACCCACCATGCCACCTCTACAATGAAATTGCAGTAATCAGGCTAACTGTTCTGAATTGAGTCTTGTTTAGACACACAATATGAAAGTAGTGTTTCTGTGGTTCTGTCCCTAACTTCAGTGCTCACATAATACTGCTACCAATAGCTTTAATATAGAATTATAGAATCATAGAACATTACGGCACAGAAGGAGGCCATTTCGGCGCATCGTGTCCATGTCGGCCGACAAAGAACTACCCAGCCTAATCCTATTTCCAACTCTCGGTCCATAGCCCTGTAGGTTACGGCACTTCAAGTGCACATTGAAGTACTTTTTAAATGCGGTGAGGGTTTCTGCCTCTACACCCTTTCAGGCAGTGAGTTCCAGATCCCCACCACCCTCTGGGTGAAAAGAGTTCTCCTCAAATTCCCTCTAAACCTCCTCCCAATTACTTTAAATCAATGCCCAATGATATATATATCAGCCTGGTTATGGTGGGAGAACAACTGCAATGTCAGGTCATTGACAATCTCCAAATTATAAATTGGAGTGGACAGGTACAAAAAATAATTAATAAGGATAATGGAATGTCGGCCTTTATCTCGAGGGGGCTGGAGTACAAAGCTGAGGAAGTTATGTTATAGCTGTACCGAGCTCTGGTTAAACCCCATCTGAAGTAACTGTGTTCCGTTCTGGCCCCTGCACCTCAGGGAGGGTAGATCGGCCTCGGAGGGGGAGCAGTGCAGATTCACCAGACTGATACCTGGGCGGAAAGGGTTAAATTATTAGGATAGGTTGCGTAGACTAGGCTTGTATTGAATATAGATCAGCAGTGATCTAATCGAGCTGTTTAAGATGATGAAAGGGGTTGCTGGGTAGATACAGAGAAACGATTTCCTCTGGTGGGGGAGGCCAGAACAAGGGGGTTAATCTTAAAATTAGAGCCAGGCCGTTCACGGGTGATGTCAGGAAGCACTTCTTCACACAAAGGGGGGTGCAAATCTTGAACTCTTTCCCCAAAAAAGCTGATGCAGCTGGGAGTCAATGACTTTTTCAAAACTGCAAGTGAGAGATGTTTGTTAGGTGAGGGCATTAACGGTTGCGGATCCACAGCGGGTAAATGGAGTTAAGAAGCTCTTCATTCTGCTATTGAGCAAGTTATTAAGGTCCAATAAGGTCCAAACACCAGAATATTGTCACGGAAAACTTCTAGTTGGATCGCAAGTGGTTAATAAAAACAATGTAGGGATCAGAAGAATCACAGATGTTTCTACAGGTGTATAAAAAGGAAAAGAGTGGCTAAAGTAAATGTTGGTCACTTAGAGGATGAGACTGGGGAATTAATATTGGGGCACAGGGAAATGGCAGAGACTTTGAACAAATATTTTGTATCGGTCTTCACAGTAGAAGACACTAAAAACATCCCAATAGTGGATAATCAAGGGGCTATAGGGAGGGAGGATAGAAATTGTGTTAGGGAAATTGATGGGATTGAAGGCTGATAAATCCCCGGGGCCTGATAGTCTGCATCCCAGAGTACTTAAGGAAGTGGCCCTAGAAATAGTGGATGCATTTGTGATAATTTTCCAACAGTCTATCGACTCTGGATCAGTTCCTATGGACTGGAGGGTAGCTAATGTAACCCCACTTTTTAAGAAAGGAGGGAGAGAGAAAACGGGTAATTATAGACATCAGTAGTGGGGAAAATGTTGGAATCAATTATTAAGGATGAAATAGCAGCGCATTTGGAAAGCAGTGACAGGATCGGTCAAAGTCAGCATGGATTTATGAAAGGGAAATCATGCTTGACAAATCTAGAATTTTTTGAGGATGTAACTAGTAGAGTGGACAAGGGAGAACCAGTGGATGTGGTGTATTTGGACTTTCAAAAGGCTTTTGACAAGGTCCCACACAAGAGATTGGTGTGCAAAATTAAAGCACATAGTATTGGGGGTAATGTACTGATGTGGATAGAGAACTGGTTGGCAGACAGGAAGCAGGCAGTGACTAGTGGCGTGCCGTAGGGCTCAGTGCTGGGACCCCAGCTATTTACAATATACATTAATGATTTAGATGAAGGAATTGAATGTAATATCTCCAAGTTTGCAGATGATACTAAGCTGGGTGGTGGTGTGAGCTGTGAGGAGGATGTTAAGAGGCTGCAGCGTGACTTGGACAGGTTAGGTGAGTGGGCAAACACACGGCAGATGCAGTATAATGTGGATAAATGTGAGGTTATCCACTTTGGTGGCAAAAACACGAAGTCAGAATATTACATGAATGGCGGCAGATTAGGAAAAGAGGAGGTGCAACAAGACCTGGGTGTCATAGTACATTAGTCATTGAAAGTTGGCATGCAGGTACAGCAGGCAGTGAAGAAGGCAAATGGTATGTTGGCCTTCATCGCTAGGGGATTTGTGTGTAGGAACAGGGAGGTCTTACTGCAGTTGTACAGGGCCTTAGTGAGGCCTCACCTGGAATAGTGTGTTCATTTTTGGTCTCCTAATCTGAGGAAGGACGTTCTTGCTATTGAGGGAGTGCAGCGAAGGTTCACCAGACTGATTTCCGGGATGGCAGGACTGACATATGAGGAGAGACTGGATCAACTGAGCCTTTATACACTGGAGTTTAGAAGAATGAGAGGGGATCTCATAGAAACATATAAAATACTGACAGGACTGGACAGGTTAGATGCAGGAAGAATGTTCCCGATGTTGGGGAAGTCCAGAGCCAGGGGACACAGTCTAAGGATAAGGGGTGAGCCATTTAGGACTGAGACGAGGAGAAACTTCTTTACTCAGAGAGTTGTTAACCTGTGGAATTCCCTACCGCAGAGAGTTGTTGATGCCAGTTCATTGGATATATTCAAGAGGGAGTTAGATATGGCCCTTATGGCTAAAGGGATCAAGGGGTATGGAGAAAAAGCAGGAAAGGGGTACTGAGGTGAATGATCAGCCATGATCTAATTGAATGATGGTGCAGGCTCGAAGGACCAAATGGCCTACTACTGCACCTATTTTCTATGTTGCTATATTTACAGCATAGGGGGCCATTCCGGCCCGTGCTGGGCAACAAAGAGCCGCACAGCCCTCGGTCAGCAGCCCTGAAGGTTACATATAAACCATTGAACAATGAATAATGGCGGAAAGGTAAAGAGCATCCGGCCCAACCAGTCGGCCCCACACAACTGCGGCATCCCTGATACTGAAACATTCTACACTCCACCCCAACCGGAGCCATGTGTTCTCCTGGGAGATGCAAGAACCAGATAAAAACCCAGGCCAATTTAGGGAGGATCTTAAAAAATGACTATCACTAAAGAAGTAGTACTCGGTAAAATAATGGGACTAAAGGTGGACAAGTCCCCTGGACCTGATGGCTTGCATCCTATGGTCTTAAAAGAAGTGGCTGCAGAGATAGTGGATGCATTGGTTGTAATCTACCAAAATTCTGGGGCGGTCCCAGCGGATTGGAAAGTAGCAAATGTAAGGCCCCTATTTGAAAAAGGAGGCAGGCAGAAAGCAGGAAACTATAGACCAGTTAGCCTAACATCTGTCGTTGGGAAAGTGCTGGAGTCCATTATTAAGGAAGCAGTAGCGGGACATTTGGAAAAGCATTGTTCAATCAAGCAGAGTCAGCCTGGTTTTATGAAAGGGAAATCATGTTTGACAAATATGCTGCAATTCTTTGAGGATGTCACGAGCAGAGTGGATAAAGGGGAACCAGTGGATGTTTTGTAGTTGGATTTCCAGAAGGCATTCGATAAGGTGCCACATAAAAGGTTACTGTACAAGATAAAATTTCACGGGGTTGGAGGTAATATATTAGCATGGATAGAGGATTAGCGAACTAACAGAGAACAGAGAGTCGCGATAAATGGATCATTTTCCAGTTGGCAAACAGTGACTAGTGGGGTGCCGCAGGGATCGGTGCTGGGGCCTCAACTATTTACAATCTATATTAATGACTTGGATGAAGGGACCGAGTGTAATGTAGCCAAGTTTGCTGACGATACAAAGATGGGTGGGAAAGCAAATTGTGAGGAGGACACAAAAAATCTTCAAAGGGATATAGACAGGCTAAGTGAGTGGGCAAAAAGTTGGCAGATGGAGTATACCTTGGGAAAATGTGATGTTATCGACTTTGGCAGAAAGAATAGAAAAGCAAATTATTTTTTAAATAGAGAAAAATTGTAAAGTGCTGCAGTGCAGAGGGACCTTGGGGTTCTTGTGCATGGAACACAAAAAGTTAGTATGCAGATACAGCAAGTAATCATGAAGGCCAATGGAATGTTGGCCTTTATTGCAAGGGGGATAGAGTATAAAAGCAGAGAAGTCCTGCTACAACTGTACAGAGTATTGGTGAGGCAACACCTGGAGTACTGCGTACAGTTTTGATCTCCGTAAGAAAGGATATACTTGCATTGGAGACAGTTCAGAGAAGGTTCACTCGGTTGATTCCGGAGATGACGGGGTTGAATTATGAAGATAGGTTGAGTAGGTTGGGTCTATACACATTGGGGTTCAGAAGAATGAGAGGTGATCTTATTTAAACGTATAAGATAATGAAGGGGCTCGACAAGGTGGATACCGTGAGGATATTTCCACTGATAGGGGAGACTAGAACGAGGGGGCATAGTCTCAGAATAAGGGGCCGCCCATTTAAAACTGAGTTGAGGAGGAATTTCTTCTCTGAGAGGGTTGTAAATCTGTGGAATTCTGTGGAAATGTATTTTTATCTAAGCTGATACCATACGGTATTTGTGTGCCCTTTGCAATATATATATATCAAAATGGAGTCCTGGCCCTTCCAGAACTTTCTGCATTTTAGCAGTCAGCTTGCATAAACAGCTAAACCTGGTTTGAGATGGCTGATGGCCATCAGACAGCTAGGAGACAAGTCATGCTGAGACAAGTACCCCCCCATGGTGCTCTCCTATTGTCTACACGACACAAGTTCCATGTCACCCCACCCTTATCTTCTAGCCATTATCTCTTGCAGAGACCTCATCCATTTGATGCAAACAGATAAACTGACCAGGAAATTGAACTATCCTGACACAATACAAGACAGGTGATAGCCCATTACCTATGACTCATGGAGTAATGGCCGGCTGGCCAACTGATAACCCTGACAAAAGGAAATATCTGGATACCATGTCAGGACCAGGATATAATAATTAACTCTTTATCTGTATTCACTGACTGTGAGACAGAGCAATACACAGGGAGAGGCCATAACTTGGGTTTTACTGTATAAATATCTTGTTAAACTGTACCATTTCGGAGGTGTTCACTTAGCCCTTGACTGAGTGTAACCTGCCCCTTGCTAGCAAGCGAATTAAAGAAACTTCTGCCGGAGCTGTAAGTGTCGGAGTCATTCTTTTCGGAGGTCGAGATTTCGACAATTCTCTGCCTGAGAGAGCTGTGGAGGCTGGGTCATTGAATATATTTAAGGCGGAGATAGACAGATTTTTGAGTGATAAGGGAGTAAAGGGTTATGGGGAGTGGGCAGGGAAGTGGAGCTGAGTCCATGATCAGATCAGCCATGATCTTATTAAATGGCGGAGCAGGCTCGAGGGGCCAAATGGCCGACTCTTGCTCCTATTTCTTATGTTATTACTACTCTAGTGCAGGGAGATCAGTGGGCATCATGAGGCGATTTCCTCTCGCAGTGACATCCTCAACACTTCACAAATTACTTTGAAGAGCAGTGATTGTTGTTCGCTAAGCCAATAGAGTCTCCATTTACTGAAACGTAAGGCACCACAAACACCAATAAATAGATAACCAGTCAATCAGTTTTTTCTGTGGTGTTGGTTGTAGGATAACTCGGTGATCTTCTAACCATAGGTCTCCTGAATCTTCGGGAATCCTCCTGTAATAGTAGATGGGGCCTGGTTTTCACGTCTTGTCCAAAGGAGAAGAAAATGAAATCTCTGACAATTCAGCACACCCTCGCTGTTGAACATCACTGTTGCTGCAGAACCTCACAAGGCACGATTGCTGATCAGAGCGAGAGCTAAAAGACCTTGGACCAGACCTTCGGCTTCATTGTCGGTGATTTTCTCGGCGTTGCAGCTGTTTTTTTGCCTGGCGAGAGGTTGCACGCCAGTTTTTTGCTTGGTATTGCCCACACCTGAAGTTGCCCGCTGGGACCAGACCGCTAACGTGCAATGCCTCGAATAACCGCCAGGGCGTAAGTTTGGGCCTTAACCGCCGGCGTCCACATCGCCGAGAGACCCAACTGGCAAAAACAGGGCGGTAAGGGGGGACCCTGCAAAGAAAGGTAAGTGAAAGGTTATTTAATTATTTATTTAACATTTTACCATGGCGATTAGGCTTAAAACTGTTTTGCGAATGCGTTGTTTGTGGGTTTATTATCATTTTTTTATTTAGGTTTTCCAACTCCCTAGGCCCAACCGCAGCCTCAGCCTAAATTTTTGCACTTACCGTCCATTCTGGTAACGACCGCCCATTGGCTGACTTTCCACTTACTCACTGAGATACCGCCGAGAATGAGTGTGCAACACTGACTTCTTCCGCCAGCCGATCATTTCCACACATCTTTTCCCTATAAATGAAAATTCTTGCCAGTTTTTCTGCCGAGCATTAACGATGCTTCTCAGTGGGCAATCGAGCGTTGAGGGCCTCTATGGAAAGTCCGGCCCCTTAACCCCGATTCTCCGATCTACATTCCGCACCAGTGAACCTCCGCCCCAGCATCAGAGCCTCACAAAACCATCCCCTATATGCTCAGGGTCATGGGCTGGGGCTTGAATCCTGGGGCTTACGGTTCAGATGCTGAGAGTGGGGTCAAGGCTCTGCTCTCCCTTTTGTTGCTATCATATGTTTACTCATTTTTTGCTGGTTGGAAAAGCTGAAAGCAGGCTCAGTATAAACAAATCAACCTTTGGTGCATTCTCCTGATATTTCACCATTTCAGATCTACCTTTTCATGAGGCACAACAAACATGGGACTACTTCAGTGACGGACAACTGTATGGCTCTGAAAATAAATGCATTTATATAGCGCCTTATACAACAAATAAAATACTTTTGGAGTGTAGTCACAGTTGTAATGTAGGAAACACGGCAGCCAATTTGCACACAGCAAGCTCCCACAAACAGCAATGTGATAATGACCCAGATAATCTGTTTTTGTTATGTTGATTGAGGGATAAATATTGGCCAGGACACCGGGGATAACTCCCCTGCTCTTCTTCAAAATAGTGCCATGGGATCTTTTACATCCACCTGAGAGAGCAGACGGGGCCTCGGTTTAACATCTCATCTGAAAGACGGCACCTCCGACAGTGCGGCACTCCCTCAGCACTGCACTGGAGTGTCAGCCTATATTTGTGACTTGAACCCACAACCTTCTGACTCTGCGGCGAGAGAGTGCTACCCACTGAGCCACTGCAAAATTAGTGTCTGTGGAGTTCACTACCAAAGCTAAAACTGTGTTGCTTTTGGATATTTAGCCAGATATCAACATCATGTAAGCTGAAGCGTAATTTTTTGTGTTAAAATATAACTTTTGAGGGGATTTCAACTGGTTTGTGTGGGGTTCCGCAGTTTTCACTTAAATTCCCGTTCGCTCGCGGCAGAATCAGGTGCGAGAATTTAGCGGTGAGTTCACCAAATACCGACGGCGGCAGCCTGGGACGGAGCAGCCGGGAGTGGGCAGCATGGGGTGGCTGGACTGTGGCTGCACCCTGGCTGCCCACTGGCACTCGTTCAGTGTGGGGACCAGGGTCTGGGGGATCCGGGGGGGTCTCGCGGCAGGGAAGGGCAGGGGGGGGTGCTGGGGGTGAGTCCGGGGCTGTGGTGGCCCGAATTGTCCTCCTCGGGGGATCACTGTCCCTCGGGGGATCAGGGGATCACTGCCTCTCAGGAGATCAGGGGATCACTGCCCCTCAGGGATCAGGAGATCACTGCCCCTCATTGGATCAGGGGATCACTGGCCCTCGGGGGATCACTGCCCTCGGGGGATCAGGGGATCACTGCCCCTCAGGGGATCAGGGGATCACTGCCCCTCAGGGATCAGGGGATCACTGCCCCTCATTAGATCAGGGGATCACTGCCCCTCAGGGGATCACTGCCCTCGGGGGATCAGGGGATCACTGCCCCTCAGGGGATCACTGCCCCTCGGGGGATCAGTGGATCTCTGCCCCTCGGGGATCACTGCCCCTCGGGGAATCAGGGGATCACTGCCCCTCATTGGATCAGGGGATCACTGCCCCTCGGGGGATCACTGCCCCTCGGGGGATCAGGGATCACGGCCCCTCGGGGAGCAAGTGAAGAGTGAAGAGGGTGGGACCCACTGGTGGTATCTCAGTGGGTGGGTCACAGGGTGGATTTTAACTGCCTGCCCCGCCTGGTTTCGGCCTGACAGGTAGGATGGGAATCCATCACTTAATGGTAGATTGACCCTAATCATTAATCACAGTGTTTCTGCGAGATGCACAACTGATACATCAATATGTATGTTGGCCGAGGGAGCAGTGTAAGCGCAGCAGTGTTCGTGGCTGGCAATTTAGTATTTTTAAAATTAATTTTCAATAAATGCCAACTGACCCTTCCAGTCGCAAAGTGCAAGAAACAGTGATCGATGCGACTAAAGAGTCTGCCGTGTGTCAGGCCGCAGTGTAAAGAAATGTTATTACTGACATTCTTGGCAAAAGTGACAGACACTTCTGTATTTGTGGTTCATGAAAGATTCTTCAGGATTGTTTGGACTAAAATGTTGCTGAATTTAAGCGTGAGTTTTGTGTTGGTGAGAGGCAGGTTGTGAACCAGCTTGTTTTGATAGCACAGGCAGGATATTAAGCACATTGACTGTGGACTGTTACTGTGACAGGTGACAGGTCCCTGTACATTACTCACACTATACTATATCATACTGCTCCGGTTTATTTCAGCAGGAAGCTATGATTAAGAATGGAAGTATTGCAGACTGTAACAATGGTTGAAAGAACTTTGGAAGTCTATACAGAAAATGATACAGAGCTGATTTCCCTTATGAGGTGTCAACGTTACATTCTATGGGCAAGGACATAAACCATCGCATATATTGGCAGGATTAATGGCCCCAAGTTTCCACACGCGGCAAAACAGGCCCCCCTCCGAGCTGGGCGCCCGTTTTTCACGCTGCCTGAAAGGCCTGCCTGAAGCACTTTCACACAAGTAGGAACATGGTTTATTTAATCTTTTCTTTGCTTATAAATTTTTATTCAGGTTGGATTTATTTGTATAATATTTGTATCAGTGTAACTAAGGATTTATTGTAGAATTTAATGACTTCCCTTCCCGCCCCCTCCCCCCCACCTCGTTCCTGACGCCTAATTTGTAACCTGCGCCTGATTTTTTAATGTGTAGACAAGGTTTTTTCAAGCGTACAAAAATCTTCACTTGCTCCATTTTAAGTTAGTTTGGAGTACGTTTTCACTGTGGAAACTTTCAAATCAGGCGTCAGTGGCCGGACACGCCCCCTTTTGAAAAAAAAATTCTGTTCAAAAGTGAAACTGTTCTACCTGACTAGAACTGCAGAAAACTTAAATGTGGAGAATTCCGATTTCTAAGATACTCCATTCTCCACCAGTTGCTCCTAAAAATCAGGAGCAAATCATGTGGAAACTTGGGGCCATAATCTCCACCCCATATGCACATATATAAAAAATACAAACTCGGTATCGAAGGCTTGGTTTTGTGTTATTCTTATTGTGTCCTGGAGGAACGATTTCACGAGCAAACCTTCTTAGGGTTAGAGATAAGATTAGGCTGAATTTTAAATGAAATTAAATATGAGTAGATCTCCTGTGGCATTGCTCATAGATGATCTGGGACTTAAAAGAAAGACTTGGATTTATATAGCGCCTTTCACGACCACAGACGTCCCAAAGCGTTTCACAGCCAATGAAGTACTTTTTGAAGTGTAGTCACTGTTGTAATGTATGAAACATGCCAACAAATTTGTGCACAGCATGCTCCCACAAACAGCAATGTGATAATGCCCAGATAATCTGTTTGTGATATGGATTGAGGGATAACTATTGGCCCAGGACACTGGGAGAACTCCCCTGCTCATCTGACTTGGGCTGGGAAGGGCAGAGGCTGGGTGGAGATCGCAGCATCTTGAGGGGAGGAGCAGATAGACAAGGAATGTAACACTGGGACAATGCCACGGCCCTCGGGTGGAGTGGGATCTTAAGGAGGCGTAGATCAGGACATGTACCCCAATTTGAAGCAGGGATGAATCAAGGTTGTTTCCTGGTTTTCTGACATGGGGGAAGGCATAGCCTGAGGCATTCGGCCCCTCGGTACGGTAGTGTGATGCCTGTGGTATTGGGCTAATGATCCAGAGGCCGAGAGTTTAAATCCCACTATGGCAGTTTTAGAATTGAATTCAGTTAAAAAGTCTGAAAATAAAAATCTGATATCAGTAAAAGGGAATCGTGAAGCTGTCATATAAACATAATTGGTTCATTGATGTTCCTTCAGGAAGGAAACCTTTCATCCTTATCCGCGACTCCAGTCCATCGCCTGCCCTCTGAAGTGTTCTAGCATACCACTCAGATTCACTGTCATGGCAACTAGGGATGGGTAATGATTGCCGGCCTTACTAGCGACACCCACATCCTGACAATTGCTAAAGCTGCCAGCAATCAGAGCCCTTCCTGGGGGTGATGCCAGGACTGTAGGGTTTTGGGGGGTGAGTGTTGGACTGAATGCCTTCCTGGGGCTGAGACTGTGAGTAGAGCCCTTCCTGGAGTTGAGGGGATGTGGGGATATCCCAAGGATTGAGGGAGAGTCGAGAGCTTCCATGGGTTGGAGGGGGGGTGGGGGAGAGCTCCCTTGGGTTGGGGGGAGAGGGAGAGCTCCCTTGGGTTGGTGGGGGGGGGGAGAGCTCTGTGGGTTGGGGGGGGGAGAGCTCCGTGGGTTGGGGGGGGGAGAGCTCTGTGGGTTGGTGGGGGGGAGAGCTCTCAGTGGTTGGGGGGGTTGAGGGGGAGGAGGAGAGCTCCCATGGGCTGAGTGTGGGGGTGGGGGGTTTGAGCTCCCATGGGTTGAGGGCGGGGGGCAGCTCCTATGGGTTGGGTGGGGGTGAGAGTTCCGTGGGTTGGGTGGAGAGCTCCCATGGGTTGTGGGGCTGGGGGGAGAGCTCTGTGGGTTGGCGGGGGTCGGGGGGGGAGAGGGAGAGCTCCCTTGGGTTGGAGGGGGGGAGAGTTCCGTGGGTTGGAGGGGGGGGAGAGCTCCCTTGGGTTGGAGGGGGGGGAGAGTTCCGTGGGTTGGAGGGGGGGGGAGAGCTCCGTGGGTTGTGGGGCTGGGGGGAGAGCTCCGTGGGTTGGCGGGGTGGTGGGGAGAGCTCCGTGGGTTGTGGGGCTGGGGGTAGAGCTCCGTAGGTTGTGGGGCTGGGGGGAGAGCTCCGTGGGTTGTGGGGCTGGGGGGAGAGCTCCGTGGGTTGGGGGGGAGAGAGGGAGAGCTCCGTGGGTTGGCCGGGGGTGGGGGGGAGAGCTCCGTGGGTTGGGGGGGAAGAGAGGGAGAGCTCCGTGGGTTGGCCGGGGGTTGGGGGGAGCTCTGTGGGGCTGCTGTTGAAAGCCATGGCATTACTTGGGCCTGAGGAATTCCTGGGGCTGAGGCTGTTTACAGCAGCAGGGTCACTTCTGTGCATCATATTGTTACTATTGTTGTATAAAGTGATATTTCTTTCCCAATTACTTTCGCTGGAGTTCAGAAGTTCATGCTAACTCTGTTTTCTTGATTTTAGACTAAAATAATTCAAAGATTCTCCAGCCCAAATCAAGGCTGCCCTGGGTGTTAATGTCATCAGTTCTATTCAATTGCTGTGGGGCAGGTTGTTAGCTTTACAAGTCCCAGTAAAAGATCACGATTGCAGTCAATCATGATCAATCACGTGCACCCATGTTTATCGCAAAAGAAAACGCTCGGGAAAAAGCTGCGATGCAGACCTTGGATCGGCGGTAGATGTGAAGACCTGCAAAAAAGGTAAGTTGAGTTTTTATGTTTTAATTCTTTTCAGCGATTCGATAGCTAAGTCTTTTGTGAATGATTTGTGATTTTTTATTTTGGGTTTTTTAGTGCTTTTCCCGTTCCCAAGGTTGCTCTCGCGGCGGCAGTGTCCTCGGAGAAAAGTTGCAGAAAATTTGCGATGTGCACCACGAATCCTCGTGCAATGCCGATTTTTACCGCTGTACGAATTGAAGCCTGAATTTTAGTCCTTGTAGCGGTAACGGAGTGAGTGAAAGCTGTATTTTTGGCGAAAAAATGCCGCGTTCAGCAAAAACTGAATTTCTCGCCCCCATGTGTGTTATGGTGAAATGTGGCAATGCTAACTAGACTCAGATGGGAGGCAAGTGGAGTTTCAGGCCGCAGGGCGCGTACACAGAGTGGTATATTGGTGCAATCTGGGACTTCTGATCAACTACCCAAGCTCGTCACTCTGTTGACAATATGATAACCTTGGGAAGACTCGCTAACTCCAACATTTCATTTAATTGGGGGCGAGGTGAAGTGAGTGCTGTACAGTGCCTGAAAGATGGGAATGCCCCTCAAAGGGAACTATTGTTGTGAGATTTCAAACACAAAGCAATTGGGCAGAGAAGTTTTATGATTTTTTTGAGGAATAATGTAATTTTTTGAGTGGCCATGATTTTCCATTTTGGTGTAATGTTACAGAACTCCCACCCATGGGCCTCTGTGTTCCCCCCTCCCCCACACCTCCCCCCCCCCCCCCCACCCCACCAGCCTCTGCTCATGTCCCTGCCAATGCTTTAGCATCAGGCCTCAGTCAGGGAGTCTGCCCAACAGGCACTGTTTGTGGCAGGCATGGTGACCCCAGCGAGGCATGGCATTGATCTCCAATTACAGCCCCCTGCTGCATCGGCTGACTAATACTGCTTGTGGATTTTGCCAGCTCCATCACCTTATCCAGCCTCCTGAACACCGCAGCCTTTTGGCATCCTTTGATTCCAAGCCCTTTACTCTCTCTTGCACTGAAACTGAATGTCCACATCATCTCAAGTGTTCCATTCTCTTGCACTCACTCACCTCGCCCCCAACGTGAAACGAAATGGTGGAGCTTGAACGATTACTTGGCCTGTCAACTCTAGTCCTTCAGTAGATTGTGAACAATCTGCGTCACCTTGGGCCCCATTTCGTCTCATCGTGTTTCCCTGACTCAATTTCTCACATTTCAGCTCTTTCCCTCTTCTTGACAATTTCTCATTCGAACTTCCATTATCCTCCTTTATACTGAACATCTCCAGACAGAACTAATCCCAATGATTTAATCACTTCTCAGCATCACACACCATAAGGAAAAATATCTATTCAATGTTGGTGATATTTGACCAGGAACTTGCATTTTTCCCTCATGGCAGAAGCGTTGACTTGACTCTTGCTATCTGATACTTGCTTGGGCAGAGAAACTCTGTAATGGCCTCCTCGGTCTTTCTATCTAGTGATATCATCATCCTCATAGGCAGTCCCTTGAAGCGAAGAAGACTTGCTTCCACGCTAAAAAGGGATGAGTTCACAGGTGTTTCAATGAAGGACCTAATATTCCGGTTCACGAACTACATCCTGAAGGGTGGAAGATGCCTGTGCGTGGATTTTTTTAACGTGTGGTGGCTGATGCACACCAGCCATGACATGGGCTTGACAGAGCGAGGTCTTGGTCCAGTGGCAAGGATTAACCAGGACGACTGGAGACCAGCTCTGCTGCATGGACCTAGTGCGCACACATATCGCAGTGTGGGCTGGGCCCGTGCTGTCCCTGGGCCCTCGCCTCTCCTGGGCCCCGAACTGTCGCCTCTTCTGGGCCCCGATCACGTCCCTCTACAATCTCTCGCCGCTCCTTCGGCCCAACCTCACTGGATATGTGTGGTCCTGATTAGTAAGTTGACTCCGGGCAATTTTTGTTTGATGCCTGTTCAAACCTGTTCTGTCCTTCCAGCAACCTCCACACATTTCACAGTGCTGATTCTCCTCTGCATCTTCTGCCAGTGCAGGACTAATAAGGAGGTTGACTGCAACACTTGGTTATTTGATGAATATTTAAAACCTTGCTACTCTTAAAGCGGCCTGCACATACATCACAAGCAAATCTATACTCACGGTATGTGCAAAGAAAGGAAAATGGACATATTTAAATGCACATAGATATGATGGAATTATTGTCGGGGGGTTCAGGAACCAATACCTGCCACCATGTGTTAGAATTGAGAATTTCTGAGGTTGTGGGGACAGTAGAGACTGAGCTTGCAAAACACTTTATAGAACATTAAATAAGGATTTGTACAGATGTGGATCATGTAATTCTGTCTTACATAGAAATGTATGCACCCATGATCAGAGTATTCTTTCCTTTTGAAAGTTATGATTGAATGGAATTTCAATGAGGAGGAATTTATTTTCTCAGAGGGTCGTGAATCTGTGGAATTCTCTGCCCCAGAGAGCTGTGGAGGCTGAGTCATTGAATATATTTAAGGCGGAGATAGACAGATTTCTGAGCGATAAGGGAATATAGAGTTATGGAGAGCTGGCAGGGAAGTGGAGCTGAGTTCATGATCAAATCAGCCACGATCTTATTGAATGGCGGAGCAGGCTCGAGGGCCCTAATGGCCTACTCCTGCTCCTATTTCTTATGTTGTTATGAATCTGCTTCCACCGCCCTTTCAGGTTAGCACATTCCAGATCACAACAACTCGCTGCATAAAAAATAATTCTCGTAAATCGCGTTTACGTCCTTGCCTTCTCCAAGTGTGGTACTCAGAAGGCCATTCTAGGTTCCCTTTAATGTGGCTGATTTTGAGGCTGAAGAGACTAAATTGTTCTCGTACTTTTTTATAACTTGATTCTTGGACTGAAGGAATCAGCCTTGTGACCCTTCTCACGCCTGGGGTGTCCCCTTGTGCTTCAGTGATGAGAATAAAATGCAGAATCCAGCCTGTGATCTGAGCAGAGCTCCACTCAGCCACAGCGTGATGGCCTCAGATTTGTTGTCTATGATTTACCAACATAGCGTACCATTCCGTCCACTTCACCGATTGTGTCTCCACTGTGACTGGACATACTAAGTGTTCGTAGAATCCAACAGCACAGAAGGAGGCCATTCGGCCCATCGTGCCTGTGCTGGCTCTTTGACAGAGCTGTCCCGTTAGTCCCATTCCCCTGCTCTTTCCCTACAGCCCGGCAAATTTCTCCTTTTCAAGTATATATATAATTCCCTTTGGAACATTGTTATTGAATCTTCTTACACTGCCCTCCAGGTGCTGAGCCTGCTATCATTCCCCGGTATCTTCTGGCCTCTACCCTAGACAGTGCAGCAATGAATAAAGTATTCCTCCATCATTTCTTGGAATGTGTAGTGCCTTGCATCGTCTTATTGACTATCGTCTACCAATAGATCAGGCACAGTTCCTGATAGGCTAGGTTGTAAGCAGCCTGCGGAATTGGTGGAACAATTGTTCTGTGTTTTCTTATGTTCTGGGCTGTTACGATATCTATTCGAATAGATTCCATATAAAACCAAAGCAGCCAATGCCCGCTGATACAAGAGTTACATTTCTGTTGAATTTGCACTACAAGTCATAGCAACCAGCTCAATATTAAAGTAGTCTTCTTTGAGTTATGATGTCACTTTTCCCCTCAGATTTGTTCTGGACTATAAAGTAAGTAATTTGCATTACGCTAGAATAAATAAATCTCTTTGGCGAATCAAACAAAAGTTCAAAATCGGCCCATGTGTTTAATATCACTTGGCAAGAGGATTGATTAGACACAGCCCTAAATATAAAACTGGAGAGTCACATTCGGGCTGCAGCGAGTCACCCTGACCTTAAGTGAATGCAGCCGGAGTGGGTATGACATCATACGTTCCTAAACTACTGATCCCGCTCTGTAACGCAGTTAGAACATAAGAACATAAGAATTAGGAACAGGAGTAAGACATCTAGCCCCTCGAGCCTGCTCCGCCATTCAACAAGATCATGGCTGATCTGGCCGTGGACTCAGCTCCACTTACCCGCCCGCTCCCCGTAACCCTTAATTCCTTTATTGGTTAAAAATCTATCTATCTGTGATTTGAATACATTCAATGAGCTAGCCTCAACTGCTTCCTTGGGCAGAGAATTCCACAGATTCACAACCCTCTGGGAGAAGAAATTCCTTCTCAACTCGGTTTTAAATTGACTCCCCCGTATTTTGAGGCTGTGCCCCCTAGTTCTAGTCTCCCGACCAGTGAAAACAACCTCTCTGCCTCTATCTTGTCTATCCCTTTCATTATTTTAGATGTTTCTATATGATCACCCCTCATCCTTCTGAACTCCAACGAGTAAAGACCCAGTCTACTCAATCTATCATCACAAGGTAACCTCCTCATCTCCGGAATCAGCCTAGTGAATCGTCTCTGTACCCCCTCCAAAGCTAGTATATCCTTCCTTAAGTAAGGTGACCAAAACTGCACGCAGTACTCCAGGTGCGGCCTCACCAATACCCTGTACAGTTGCAGAAGGGCCTCCTTGCTTTTGTACTCCATCCCTCTCGCAATGAAAGCCAACATTCCATTTGCCTTCCTGATTACCTGCTGCACCTGCAAACTAATTTTTTGGGATTCATGCACAAGGACCCCCAGGTCCCTCTGCACCGCAGCATGTTGTAATTGCTCCCCATTCAAATAATATTCCCTTTTACTGTTTTTTTTTCCAAGCTGGATGACTTCACATTTTCCGACATTGTATTCCATCTGCCAAACCTTAGCCCATTCGCTTAACCTATCTAAATCTCTTTGCAGCCTCTCTGTGTCCTCTACACAACCCGCTTTCCCACTAATCTTTGTGTCATCTGCAAATTTTGTTACACTACACTCTGTCTCCTCTTCCAGGTCATCTATGTATATTGTAAACAGTTGTGGTCCCAGCACCGATCCATGTGGCACACCACTAACCACCGATTTCCAACCCGAAAAGGACTCATTTATCCCGACTCTCTGCTCTCTGTTAGCCAGCCAATTCTCTATCCATGCTAAAACATTTCCTCTGACTCCGCGTACCTTTATCTTCTGCAGTAACCTTTTGTGTGGCACCTTATCGAATGCCTTTTGGAAATCTAAATACACCACATCCATCGGTACACCTCTATCCACCATGCTCGTTATATCCTCAAAGAATTCCAGTAAATTAGTTAAACATGATTTCCCCTTCATGAATCCATGTTGGTCTGCTTGATTGCACTATTCCTATCTAGATGTCCCGCTATTTCTTCCTGAATGATAGTTTCAAGCATTTTCCCCACTACAGATGTTAAACTAACCAGTCTATAGTTACCTGCCTTTTGTCTGCCCCCTTTTTTAAACAGAGGCATTACATTAGCTGCTTTCCAATCCACTGGTACCTCCCCAGAGTCCAGAGAATTTTGGTAGATTATAACGAATGCATCTGCTATAACTTCCGCCATCTCTTTTAATACTCTGGGATGCATTTCATCAGGACCAGGGGATTTGTCTACCTTGAGTCCCATTAGCCTGTCCAGCACTACCTCCCTAGTGATAGTGATTGTCTCAAGGTCCTCCCTTCCCACATTCCCATGACCAGCAATTTTTGGCATGGTTTTTGTGTCTTCCACTGTGAAGACCGAAGCAAAATAATTGTTTAAGGTCTCAGCCATTTCCACATTTCCCATTACTAAATCCCCCTTCTCATCTTCTAAAGGACCAACATAGAAACATAGAAACATAGAAAATAGGTGCAGGAGTAGGCCATTCGGCCCTTCTAGCCTGCACCGCCATTCAATGAGTTCGTGACTGAACATGCAACTTCAGTACCCCATTCCTGCTTACTCGCCATACCCCTTGATCCCCCTAGTAGTAAGGACTTCATCTAACACCCTTTTGAATATATTTAGTGAATTGGCCTCAACAACTTTCTGTGGTAGAGAATTCCACAGGTTCACCACTCTCTGGGTGAAGAAGTTTCTCCTCATCTCGGTCCTAAATGGCTTACCCCTTATCCTTAGACTGTGACCCCTGGTTCTGGACTTCCCCAACATCGGGAACATTCTTCCTGCATCTAACCTGTCTAAACCCATCAGAATTTTAAACGTTTCTATGAGGTCCCCTCTCATTCTTCTGAACTCCAGTGAATACAAGCCCAGTTGATCCAGTCTTTCTTGATATGTCAGTCCCACCATCCCGGAATCAGTCTGGTGAACCTTCGCTGCACTCCCTCAATAGCAAGAATGTCCTTCCTCAAGTTCGGAGACCAAAACTGTACACAATACTCCAGGTGTGGCCTCACGAAGGCCCTGTACAACTGTAGCAAAACCTCCCTGCCCCTGTACTCAAATCCCCTCGCTATGAAGGCCAACATTTACTTTAGTCACTCTGTTCCGTTTTATATATCGGTAAAAGCTTTTACTATCTGTTTTTATGTTTTGCGCAAGTTTACTTTCGTAATCTATCTTTCCTTTCTTTATTGCTTTCTTAGTCATTCTTTGCTGTCGTTTAAAATTTTCCCAATCTTCTAGTTTCCCACTAACTTTGGCCACCTTATACGCATTGGTTTCTGACCTCAGTCTTTATTTCCTTGGTTATCCACGGCTGGTTATCCCTTCTCTTACCGCCCTTCTTTTTCACTGGTATATATTTTTGTTGAGCACTATGAAAGACAGGGAAGCCAAGGATGGTTTTTGTCGATCAATGATCACTCCCTCACACCAGAAGCCCGTATGTAAAGTAGAAGAGTCTGAAGTACAGAACTAGGTCAAAACTTGAGATTTCATTCTGGCCAGTGAGCTGAAGAAACCTCATGGTTAGGGAGTAAAACTTTGAAGAATATCTTTACAACAGATTAGAACAAAGTGAAAAGCTCAGATGTGAATTTGATGGTTTAGTCCCCCTGGCAGCGTTATCACAGAACGTGTATATCAGCGACTGAGATTCACTGGAAATTAATATTAATAGGAAGAGAATCATATGGGTCACAAATCAGCAAACTGACCTCTCTGCCGCCTGTCATTTGCCAAGTGTGCTAAATCATACAATTGCCCCTAAATTACAAATATTATCTTCACTGAGCACTTTTGCACTAATATATAACTATATAAATATATATAGAGTCTTGCATCCAGCACGCATCTGTCACATTTCAGACTGTCTAATGTACCAGATTTGAAGAATGATCCGATCATGGTTGTGCACTGGAGAAATTCAGTCCCAGCCCCCTCCGCTGTGACGTTCATTGTCTTCACCTGGTCTGTTTCTTGTAATAACGCACTGTTGTGTTCTAAGATGAGACTGCACACAGGGAGGTTAAAGTGACAGTGACCTCAGTCTTTATTAAGACACTCCAGAGTGAGTAACAGGCTTAAGGGGCTGGCTTATATACAATGCTCCCAAGGGATGCTGGGATCCTTTGGGACTTCAGGGGATGCACTCCCTGGTGGCGGAACATGGGAGTGCATGCTTTATAGATACACAACATCACTCCACCCCAAAGTCAAATAGAATCATAGAAACATAGAAAATAGGTGCGGGAATAGACCATTCAGCCCTTCGAGCCTGCACCACCATTCAATGAGTTCATGGCTGAACATGCAACTTCAGTACCCCATTCCTGCTTTCTCGCCATACCCCTTGATCCCCCTAGTAGTAAGGACTACATCTAACATTGTAAATGAAAACTATTTACAAGGTGAGGCGGTCGGGAGTCCTTCTTTCCCTGGTGGACCTTGGTACAAATGTCTGTTCTGGTGTGTTGGCTGTGCCCTCACTGGGCTGGCGTGCTGTTGGCCCTGCAGGGCTGCTGGGTGAGCCTGGCCTTGCGTGATGGGTTTGATTTCCTGGTCCGGCGTGGTGTCATTGATCCTTTGGGTGTGTGTTGTGGGCTTGAAAAAGGTGGTGTCTGCTGTGGGTTGTTCAGGGCAGTCTGTGAACCACAGCCTCGTTTGGTCCAGGTGCTTTCTGCAAATTTGTCCATTGTCTAGTTTTACTACAAACACCCTACTCCCTTCTTTAGCTATCACCGTGCCCACGATCCACTTGGGACCATGTCCATAGTTTAGCACAGACGCAGGCTCATTCAGATCAATTTCCTGTGACACAGTGGTGCGATCATCGTTTACATTTTGTTGCTGCCACCTGCTCTCTACCTGATCATGCAGGTTGGGGTGAACCAGCGAGAGTCTGGTTTTAAGTGTCCTTTTCATGAGTAGCTCAGCCGAGGGCACCCCTATGAGTGAGTGGGGTCTCATGCAGTAGCTGAGCAGTACTCGGGACAGGCAGGTTTGGAGTGAGCCTTCTGTGACTCGTTTGAGGCTCTGTTTGATGGTTTGTACTGCCCGCTCTGCCTGCCCATTGGAGGCTGGTTTAAACGGGGCCGAGGTGACATGTTTGATCCCATTGCAGGTCATGAATTCTTTAAATTTGGCACTGGTGAAACATGGCCCGTTGTCACTGACCAGTATGTCAGGCAGGCCGTGGGTGGCAAACATGGCCCTCAGTCTTTCAATGGTGGCGGTGGCGGTGCTTCCCGACATTATTTCACATTCAATCCATTTTGAAAAAGCATCCACCACCACCAGGAACATTTTACCGAGAAACGGGCCCGCATAGTCGACATGGATCCTCGACCATGGTCTGGAGGGCCAGGACCACAAACTTAGTGGTGCCTCTCTGGGCGCGTTACTCAACTGAGCACATACACTGCATTGTCGTACACAGGACTCTAAGTCAGTGTCGATACCGGGCCACCACACGTGGGATCTGGCTATCGCTTTCATTATTACTGTACCCGGGTGTGTGCTGTGGAGATCCGAGATGAACGTCTCCATGCCCTTTTTTGGGCAGCACTACACGGTTACCCCAAAATAGGCAGTCTGCCTGAATGTACAGCTCGTCGTTTCGCCACTGGAATGGCTTGATTAGCTCTTGCATTTCAACGGGGATGCTGGCCCAGCTCCCATGCAGTACACAGTTTTTTACTAGGGACAGCAAAGGATCTTGGCTGGTCCAAGTCCTAATCTGGCTGGCCATGACAGGTGATTTATCATTTTCAAACACTTCCATGACCATCAACAAATCTGCGGGCTGCGCCATTTCCACCCTCATGGTGGGCAATGGTAGCCGACTGAGAGCATCCACACAGTTCTCAGTGCCTGGCCTGTGGTGGATGGTATAGTTATACGCTGATAGCGCGAGTGCCCACCTTTGTATGCGGGCTGAGGCATTAGTATTTATCCCATTGTTTTCAGCGAACAGGGATATAAGGGGCTTGTGGTTGGTTTCCAGCTCAAATTTGAGGCCAAACAAGTACTGATGCATTTTCTTTACCCCGAACACACACGCTAATGCCTCTTTCTCAATCATGCTGTAGGCCCTCTCGGCCTTAGACAAGCTCCTGGAAGCATAGGCGACAGGTTGCAACTTCCCCGCAACGTTAGCTTGTTATAATACACACCCGACTCCGTACAACGACGCGTCACATGCTAGCACAAGTCTTTTACACGGGTTATACAATATAAGCAGCTTGTTGGAGCATAAAATGTTTCTGGCTTTCTCAAAAGCAATTACTTGTTTTTTTTCCCATACCCAGTTCTCACCTTTACGCAGTAACACATGTAGGGGTTCTAAGAGGGTGCTTAACCCCGGCAGGAAGTTACCAAAATAATTGAAGAGTCCCAGGAACGACCGCAGCTCTGTGACGTTCTGTGGCCTGGGCGCGTTCCTGATAGCCTCTGTCTTGGCGTCTGTGGGCCGAATGCCGTCCACCGCGAACTTTCTTCCCAAAATCTCCACTTCTGTTGCCATGAAGATGCATTTCGACTTCTTCAGCCGCAGCCCTACGCGATCCAGTCGCTGGAGGACCTCCTCTAGGTTTTGTAGGTGCTCGACGGTATCCCGACCCGTGACCAATAATTTGTCCTGAAAAACCACCGTGCGTGGTACTGACTTGAGTAGGCTCTCCATGTTTCTCTGGAAGATCGCTGCAGCCGACCAAATTCCAAACGGGCATCTGTTCTAGATGAACAGTCCCTTGTGCTGTTGATGCAGGTGAGGCCCTTCGAAGACTCCTCCAGCTCTTGCGTCATGGAGGCCGAAGTCAGGTCGAGCTTGGTGAACGACTTGCCTCCTGCAAGCATCGCAAATAGGTCGTCTGCCTTCGGTAGCGGGTATTGGTCCTATAGCGAGAAACGATTAATAGTTAATAACTAAGGATAAGGGGTAAGCTATTTAGGACCGAGATGAGGAGAAACTTTTTCACCCAGAGAGTGGTGAACCTGTGGAATTATCTACCACAGAAAGTTGTTGAGGCCAATTCACTAAATATATTCAAAAAGGAGTTAGATGAAGTTCTTACTACTTGGGGGATCAAGGGGTATGGCGAGAAAGCAGGAATGGGGTACTGAAGTTGCATGTTCAGCCATGAACTCATTGAATGACGGTGCAGGCTCGAAGGGCCGAATGGCCTACTCCTGCACCTATTTTCTATATTTCTATGTTTCCATGTTACTTTATAATCGCCTCAAATCCTGACCGTGCCATCACTTTTGAGTACTGGAACAATCGGGCTGACCCACTCGCTGAATTCCACTGGAGAGATGATGCCCTCATGTTGCAGCTTGTCCAGCTCAATTTCCACTCTCTCCCTCATCATGTGAGGTACCGCTCGTGCCTTGTGGTGAATGGGCCATGCCTCTGGGACCAAGTGGATCCGCACCTTCACCCCGGAAAAGTTTCCAACGCCTGGCTCAAAAAGGGAAGGAAATTTGTAAAGAACCTGGGTACATGAGGCCTCATCGACATGTGATAGCACTCGGATGTCATCCCAGTTCCAGCGGATTTTTCCCAGCCAACTCCTTCCAAGCAGTGTGGGGCCATCACCCGGGACAATCCAGAGTGGCAGTTCGTGCACCGTTCCCTCGTAGGTGACCTTGACCATGGCGCTGCCCAGGACAGTGATACGCTCTTTGGTGTACACTCTCAGTTTCATGTGGATGGGACTCAGGGCTGGTCTGAGTGCTTTGTTGCACCACAGTCTCAAACATCTTTTTACTCATGATGGATTGGCTAGTGCCAGTGTCCAGTTCCATGGCTACGGGTCAGCCATTCAATTTTACGTTTAGCATTATAGGTGGACATTTTGTCAAAAATGTGTGTGCCCCATGTACTTCAGCATCTGCCTCCTCTCTCTCAGGCTTGAAATTGCTTTGATCCACCATGGACCGATCTTCCTCTGCCACGTGGTGGTTAGTAGGTTTTGCAGAGCTTGCAGCTCGTCTGCAAGCTTGTTGGAGGTGCCCCATTGTTCCACAGCTCTTGCAAACATACCCTTTGAAGCGGCATGAATAGGCTGAATGTAAGGCTCCACAATGCCAACAAGGTGTGAATTGCCTTGCATTCATCCTTTGTTGCGGACTCTGAGTCATCTGGGTCACCTGAGGCCTGCTGGCAGTTGCAGACTCGTGGTTTCTGCCCTGTATATTTCTGCTCGCAAACACAGTTCCAGTTAATTTATGAACATTGCTAGCACTTGTGTGCTGAGAGATTTGTTTGATGTTATCACTGGTGGACATAAACGCCTGTGCTGTCTCAATGGCCTTACTGAGTTTCGGTGTCTCTACCGTCAAAGGTTTACGTAGGATGGTCTCGTGGCCAATGCCCAGTACGAAAAAGTCTCTGAGCAGTTGCTCCAGGTAGCCATGAAACTCACATTGTCCTGCAAGTCACCTTAGCTCGGCGACGTAGCTCGCCACTTCCTGACCTTCAGATCGCTGGTACGTATAGAACCGATACCTCGCCATCAGCACGCTCTCCCTCGGGTTAAGATGCTCCTGAACCAGTGTACACAGCTCCTCATACAACTTATCTGTGGGTTTCCCCAGAGCTAGAAGATTCTTCATGAGGCTGGAGGTTGGTGCCTCGCAGACCGTGAGGAGGACTGCTCTCCTTTTTGCAGCGCTTCCTTCTCCGTCCAACTCGTTGGCTACAAAGTACTGGTCGAACCGTTCGACATAGGCTTCCCAGTCCTCACCCGCCGAGAACTTCTCTAGGATGCCCACAGTTTGCTGCATCTTTGCGTTGGATTTGTGTACTCGTCGCCAGTTGTTGTGTTCCTAACACAGATGAGATTGCACACAGGGAGGTTAAAGTAACAGTGACCTCAGTCTTTATTAAGACACTCCAGAGTGAGTAACAGGCCTTAGGCTTATATACAGTGCTCCCAAGGGATGCTGGGATCCTTTGGGACTTCAGGGGATGCAGTCCCTGGTGGTGGAACATGGGAGTGCATGCTTTACAGATACACAACACTCACCATTCGGAGTCACATCTTATTGAGCAAAAAGCACTGATGCATGTAATTGTTAACATTCATCCGAAGCTCCCCATTACCTTTCCATTCAATAATTCCTCTCATCGTGCAATTGCTCATAAGAGACATAAACTGGTATTTGAAAGGTAATATTTTTTCAACAAAGGCAAACTCATTTTAAAAGTATCCCTTTAAAATGAATAGGAAAATAGAAATGAGTTACCGATTTCTCAGCTTTCCTGGTGTATGTCTGTATATAGAAACATAGAAACATAGAAAATAGGTGCAGGAGTAGGCCATTCGGCCCTTCAAGCCTGCACCGCCATTCACTGAACATGAAACTTCAGTACCCCATTCCTGCTTTCTCGCCATACCCCTTGATCCCCCCAGAAGTAAGGACTACATCTAACTCCTTTTTGAATATATTTAGTGAATTGGCCTCAACAACTTCCTGTGGTAGAGAATTCCACAAGTTCACCACTCTCTGGGTGAAGAAGTTTCTCCTCATCTCGGTCCTAAATGGCTTACCCCTTATCCTTAGACTGTGACCCCTGGTTCTGGACTTCCCCAACATTGGGAACATTCTTCCTGCATCTAACCTGTCTAAACCCATCAGAATTTTAAACGTTTCTATGAGATCCCCTCTCATTCTTCTGAACTCCAGTGAATACAAGCCCAGTTGATCCAGTCTTTCTTGATATGTCAGTCCCGCCATCCCGGGAATCAGACTGGTGAACCTTCGCTGCACTCCCTCAACAGCAAGAATGTCCTTCCTCAAGTTAGGAGATCAAAACTGTACACAATACTCCAGGTGTGGCCTCACCAAGGCCCTGTACAACTGTAGTAACACCTCTCTGCCCCTATACTCAAATCCCCTCGCTATGAAGTCCAACATGCCATTTGCTTTCTTAACCTCCTGCTGTACCCGCATGCCAACCTTCAATGACCGATGTACCATGACACCCAGGTCTCGTTCCACCTCCCCTTTTCCTAATATGTCACCATTCAGATAATACTCTGTCTCTCTGTTTTTACCACCAAAGTGGATAACCTCACATTTATCCACATTATACTTCATCTGCCATGCATTTGCTCACTCACCTAACCTATCCAAGTAACTCTGCAGCCTCATCGCATCCTCCTCGCAGCTCATACTGCCACCAAACTTAGTGTCATCCGCAAATTTGGAGATACTACATTTAATCCCCTTGTCTAAATCATTAATGTACAATGTAAACAGCTGGGGCCCCAGCACAGAACCTTGCGGTACCCCACTAGTCACTGCCTGCCATTCTGAAAAGTACCCATTTACTCCTACTCTTTGCTAACTGTCTGCCAACCAGTTCTCAATCCACGTCAGCACACTACCCCCAATCCCATGTGCTCTAACTTTGCACATTAATCTCTTGTGTGGGACCTTGTCGAAAGCCTTCTGAAAGTCCAAATATACCACATCAACTGGTTCTCCCTTGTCCACTCGACTGGAAACATCCTCAAAAAATTCCAGAAGATTTGTCAAGCATGATTTCCCTTTCACAAATCGATGCTGACTTGGACCTATCATGTCACCTCTTTCCAAATGCGCTGCTATGACATCCTTAATAATTGATTCCATCATTTTACCCACCACCGATGTCAGGCTGACCGGTCTGTAATTCCCTGTTTTCTCTCGCCCTCCTTTTTTAAAAAGTGGGGTTACATTGGCTACCCTCCACTCCATAGGAACTGATCCAGAGTCTATGGAATGTTGGAAAATGACTGTCAAAGCATCCGCTATTTCCAAGGCCACCTCCTTAAGTACTCTGGGATGCAGTCCATCAGGCCCTGGGGATTTATCGGCCTTCAATCCCATCAATTTCCCCAACACAATTTCCCGACAAATAAGGATTTCCCTCAGTTCCTCCTACTTACAAGACCCTTTGACCCCTTTTATATCCGGAAGGTTGTTTGTGTTCTCCTTAGTGAATACCGAACCAAAGTACTTGTTCAATTGGTCTGCCATTTCTTTGTTCCCCATTATGACTTCCCCTGATTCTGACTGCAGGGGACAGCAAAGAATGACTAAGAAAGCAATAAATAAAGGAAAGATAGATTACGAAATTAAACTTACGCAAAACATAAAAACAGATAGGAAAAGCTTTTACCGATATATAAAACGGAAAAGAGTGACTAAAGTAAATGTTGGTCCCTTCGAAGATGAGAAGGGGGATTTAATAATGGGAAATGTGGAAATGGCTGAGACCTTAAACAATTATTTTGCTTCGGTCTTCACAGTGGAAGACACAAAAACAATTCCAAAAATTGCTGGTCACGGGAATGTAGGGAGGGAGGACCTTGAGATAATCACTATCACTAGCGGGGTAGTGCTGGACAGGCGAATGGGACTCAAGGTAGACAAGTCCCCTGGTCCTGATGAAATGCATCCCAGGATATTAAAAGAGATGGCGGAAGTTATAGCAGATGCATTCGTTATAATCTACCAAAATTCTCTGGACTCTGGGGAGGTACCAGCGGATTGGAAAGCAGCTAATGTAACGCCTCTGTTTAAAAAAGGGGGCAGACAAAAGGCAGGTAACTATAGGCCAGTTAGTTTAACATCTGTAGTGGGGAAAATGCTTGAAACTATCATTCAGGAAGAAATAGCGGGACATCTAGATAGGAATAGTGCAATCAAGCAGACGCAACATGGATTCATGAATGGGGAAATTATGTTTTACTAATTTACTGGAATTCTTTGAGGATATAACGAGCATGGTGGATAGAGGTGTACCGATGGATGTGGTGTATTTAGATTTCCAAAAGGCATTCGATAAGGTGCCACACAAAAGGTTACTGCAGAAGATAAAGGTACGCGGAGTCAGAGAAAATGTATTAGCATGGATAGAGAATTGGCTGGTGAACAGAAAGCAGAGAGTCGGGATAAATGGGTCCTTTTCGGGTTGGAAATCGGTGGTTAGTGGTGTGCCACAGGGATCGGTGCTGGGACCACAACTGTTTACAATATACATAGATGACCTGGAAGAGGGGACAGAGTGTAGTGTAACAAAATTTGCAAATGACAAAAAGATTAGTGGGAAAGCGGGTTGTGTAGAGGACACAGAGAGGCTGCAAAGAGATTTAGATAGGTTAAGCGAATGGGCTAAGGTTTGGCAGATGGAATACAATGTCGGAAAATGTGAGGTCATCCACCTTGGAAAAAAAAACAGTAAAAGGGAATATTATTTGAATGGGGAGAAATTACAACATTCTGCGGTGCAGAGGGACCTGGGGGTCCTTGTGCATGAAACTCTTCCCAAAAAGTTAGTTTGCAGGTGCAGCAGGTAATCAGGAAGGCGAATGGAATGTTGGCCTTCATTGCGAGAGTGATGGAGTACAAAAGCAGGGAGGTCCTGCTGCAACTGTATAGGGTATTGGTGAGGCCGCACCTGGAGTACTGCATGCAGTTTTGGTCACCTTTCTTAAGGAAGGATATACTAGCTTTGGAGGGGGTACGGAGACGATTCACTAGGCTGATTCCAGAGATGAGGGGGTTACCTTATGATGATAGAATGAGTAGACTGGGTCTTTACTCATTGGAGTTCAGAAGGATGAGGGGTGATCTTATAGAAACATTTAAAATAATGAAAGGGATAGACAAGGTAGAGACAGAGAGATTGTTTCCACTGGTCGGGGAGACTCGAACTATGGGGCACAGCCTCAAAATACAGGGGAGCCAATTTAAAACCGAGTTGAGAAGGAATTTCTTCTCCCAGAGGATTGTGAATCTGTGGAATTCTCTGCCCAAGGAAGCAGTTGAGGCTAGCTCATTGAATGTATTCAAATCACAGATAGATAGATTTTTAACCAATAAGGGAATTAAGGGTTATGGGGAGCGGGCGGGTAAGTGGAGCTGAGTCCACGGCCAGATCAGCAATGATCTTGTTGAATGGCGGAGCAGGCTCGAGGGGCTAGATGGCCTACTCCTGTTCCTAATTCTTATGTTTTTCTGTTCTTATGTTCTTATGACCTACGTTTGTCTTTACTAACCTTTTTCTCTTTACATATCTATAGAAGCTTTTGCAGTCCGTCTTAATGTTCCATGCAAGCTTCCTCTCGTACTCTATTTTCCCTGCCCTAATCAAACCCTTTGTCTCCTCTGCTGAGTTCTAAATTTCTCCCAGTCCCCGGGTTCGCTGCTATTTCTGGCCAATTTGTGTGCCACTTCCTTGGCTTTAATACTATCCCTGATTTCCCTTGATAGCCACGGTTGAGCCACCTTCCCTTTTTTATTTTTACGCCAGACAGGGATGTACAATTGTTGTAGTTCATCCATGCGGTCTCTAAATGTCTGCCATTGCCCATCCACAGTCAACCCCTTAAGTATCATTCGCCAATCTATCCTAGCCAATTCACGCCTCATACCTTCAAAGTTACCCTTCTTTAAGTTCTGGACCATGGTCTCTGAATTAACTGTTTCATTCTCCATCCTAATGTAGAATTCCACTATATTATGCTCACTCTTCCCCAAGGGGCCTCACACAGATTGCTAATTAATCCTCTCTCATTACACAACACCCAGTCAAAGATGGCCTCCCCCCTAGTTGGTTCCTCAACATATTGGTCTAGCAAACCATCCCTTATGCACTCCAGGAAATCCTCCTCCACCGTATTGCTTCCAGTTTGGTTAGCCTAATCTATATGCATATTAAAGTCACCCATGATAACTGCTGCACCTTTATTGCATGCACCCCTAATTTCCTGTTTGATACCCTCCCCAACATCACTACTAATGTTTGGAGGTCTGTACACAACTCCCACTAACGTTTTTTTCCTTTTGGTGTTCTGCAGCTCTACCCATATAGATTCCACATCATCCAAGCTGATGTCCTTCCTAAGTATTGCATTAATCTCCTCTTTAACCAGCAATGCTACCCCACCTCCTTTTCCTTTTATTCTATCCATCCTGAATGTTGAGTACCCTTGGATGTTGTGTTCCCAGCCCTCATCATCCTGGAGCCACGTCTCTGTAATTCCAATCACATCATATCTGTTAACATCTATTTGCACAGTTAATTCATCCACCTTATTACGGATACTCCTTGCATTAAGACACAAAGCCTCCAAGCTTGTTTTTTTAACACCCTTTGTCATTTAGAATTATGACGTAGTGTGGCCCTTTTTGTTTCTTTTCTTTGTTTACTCGGCCTTCCACTATTTCTTTTTACCTTTCTACCATCTGTTTCTGACTCCATATTACTTCGCCCTGTCTCACTGCAAAGGTTATTGTACACATTATAGGGCTTGGATAATAGCCCGCACTCCCCCGGGCCAAGTAAGGGGAATGCACTGGGAGAGGGGAGGGGAGGGGAGGGGAGGGGAAGGGACTGCACTGAGTGAGGGGAGGGAAGGAGAGGGGAGGAGCATGCACTGAGTGAGGAGAGGGGAGGTGAGGAGAGGGGAAGGGACGGGAGGTGAGGCGAGGCGAGGGGAGGGGAGGGGAGAGGAGAGGAATGCACTGAGCGAGGGGAGAGGAGGTGAGGAGAGGGGAGGGGAGGAAATGCGAGAGGAGGGAGGGGAGGGAAATGCACTGGGCACGGTCGGGAGGGGAGAGGGGGCGAGGGGAGGAGAGGGGAGGTGAGGGGAGGCAAGGGGGATGCATGGGGGAGGAGGATAGAGGGAGGGGAGGGGAAGGAGAGGAGAGGGGAAAGGGGAGAGGGGTTAGGGGACTGGAGGGGAGGGGGAGTGGGAAGGAGGGAGGTAGGGGAGGGGAGGGGGATGTATGTCCAGGAGCGACAGCAGGCAGGCTCTGCCAATTTCAATGGCCACCTGTACCACTTGCCAACTCACTGACCAAAGCTGCCCGGCTGTTGAAATGGTGCAGTCGGGGACTAGAGGGAGCAAATGTCAGCACCAGGGTCGGTGGGTCGGCAGTGCGGGGAGACGGGTGGGGGGCATATCCCGGTGAGAGGAGAATTCCAGAGCGGGGAGTCCTTCGGTTTCTTTGTGAGGTGTGGAGGAGCAATCCTGGCCCACAGGAAACATAAAACGAGACATAACGTATCTTCCTGTGTGTCCTGTGGCCCAGCCCCCCGGCCCTGGATGGTCAGGCCCGGTACTGCTCCCTCGGCCCAGCCTCCCGGCCCTGGATGGTCAGGCCCGGTACTGCTCCTTCGGCCTAGCCCCCCGGCCCTGGATGGTCAGGCCCGGTACTGCTCCTTCGGCCTAGCCCCCCGGCCCTGGATGGTCAAGCCTGGTACTACTCCTTTGGCCTAGCCTCCCGGCCCTGGATGGTCAGGCCTGGCACTGCTCCCTCCGCCTAGCCCCCCCGGCCCTGGATGGTCAGGCCTGGTACTGCTCCTTCGGCCTAGCCTCCCGGCCCTGGATGGTCAGGCCTGGTATTGCCCCCTCGGCCTAGCCCCCCGGCCCTGGATGGTCAGGCCCAGTACTGCTCCCTCGGCCTAGCCCCCCGGCCCTGGATGGTCAGGCCTGGTACTGCACCTTCGGCCTAGCCCCCCGGCCCTGGATGGTCAGGCCTGGTACTGCTCCTTCGGCCTAGCCCCCCGGCCCTGGATGGTCAGGCCTGGCACTGCTCCCTCGGCCTAGCCCCCCGGCCCTGGATGGTCAGGCCTGGTACTGCTCCTTCGGCCTAGCCTCCCGGCCCTGGATGGTCAGGCCTGGTATTGCCCCCTCGGCCTAGCCCCCCGGCCCTGGATGGTCAGGCCCGGTACTGCTCCCTCGGCCCAGCCTCCCGGCCCTGGATGGTCAGGCCTGGTACTGCTCCTTCGGCCTAGCCCCCGGCCCTGGATGGTCAGGCCTGGTACTGCTCCTTCGGCCTAGCCTCCCGGCCCTGGATGGTCAGGCCTGGCACTGCTCCTTCGGCCTAACCTCCCGGCCCTGGGTGGTCAGGCCTGGTACTGCTCCTTCGGCCTAGCCTCCCGGCCCTGGATGGTCAGGCCCGGTACTGGTCCCCCGCTCAGGCCCCAGTGACATCATCAGAAGGATTTAAGAAGGACCCGTGGCTTGGAGCAGGAGCTCTCGCACTTGGTCAGATTGGGGTCAGAGAGGGGTCAGAGAGGGGTGGGTCAGTCCCCAGCTCCATCTAACTGGCCCCCCATCCCTCCGGGCCGATTTCCCACAGGCGCGTGAGAGTTACAGGCCATAATATACAGTGAGGAGTTTTGCCAAGTTCAGTGCGTAGCAACTGTAATGATGATGAGATTGTCTTATCTTCAGTGTCGCTGAAACTTATTTTTTTCCTTCTTTTTTATAAACAATCGCTCCCTGTGCCTCACGGCACACGAGGGTAACGGAAGGGGCAACTCAGCCCATGTCTTTCTTCGGTGAAAGCATAACGGAGATTATAATCCCCGAGCAGAGAATGATGAGTAATGACATCATGCTCCGCTGCTGATCTGAACGGCATTTCCAAAACTGAGGTTAGACTCTCTGATTGGTGGAATTCCCAAACAAACGTGTGACATGCCTGTTGTACATTGCTGCGTGACCTCCATTCATAGAATCATAGGGGTCAAGTTTCGGCCTGAGTTGCTCCTGTTTTTTGGAGCAACTGGTTTAGAATGGAGTATCTTAGAAATTTGAATTCTCGGCATTTAGTTTGCTCCAGTTCTAGTCAGTTAGAACAGTTTCACTTTGGAACAGAATTTTTTTTTCAAAAGGGGGCGTGTCCGGCCACTTACGCCTGTTTTCAAAGTTTCGGCAGTGAAAACTTACTCCAAACTAACTTAGAATGGAGTAAGTGAAGATTTTTGTACGTTCGAAAAAACCTTGTCTACACTTTAGAAAATCAGGCATAGGTTACAAATCAGGCGTCGGGAATGGGGGGGAAGGGGGGGTTTAAAGGGAAGTTTACAAACATTAAACACTTCAGTTTTACAAATAAAGAGCCATCATCAATAATAAATGATAAATACATCAATAAATCAACCAATAAATCAACCAAAAAAAATTAATAAAAAATTTTAAAAAAAATTAAAAATCAATAAATAAAACATTTTCTACTTACCGACTGCAGCACCGGGAGTCCTCCAACAGCGTGCTGGGACGGCCCCCCCAGTGTGTCTCTGTCAGTGTCTCTATCTCTCTGTCTGTGTGTGTGTGTGTCTCTCTGTCTGTCGGTGTCTGTGTTTCTGACAGCGAGGGGAGGGGGAGAAGGGGAGGGGGAGAGGAGAGGTGGGGGGGAGAAGGGGGTGGGGGGAGAAGGGGGAGAGGGGGAGAGGGGGGAGAGGGGGAGAAGGGGGGGATGTTGGGAGGGAAGGAGAGAGAAGGGAGGGAGGGAAGGAGAGAGAAGGGAGGGAGGGAGAGAGGGGGGGGAGGGAGAGAAGGAGGCTGAATGGCCGGGCCCAAGATCTCGGGCTGGATTTACAGGTAGGTGGCGTTGGGTCTCGGTGGGGTTGCGGAGGTCCCGGGGGGGGGGGAAGAGTCGCGGAGGTCCGGGGGGGGCGGGGGGGAGAGAGAGTGGCGGAGGTCCAGGGGGGGGAGGGGAGTGGAGGTTTGGTCGCCGGGGTGGGGGGGGGGGGAGCGGGGATCGGGTCGGGTGGGAGGAGCCTTATTCACGCAGCCCCAGTGAGGCCATTCGGCCCCTCCCACAGTTTTGGGCGCCTGGAGCTACTGCACATGCGCGCCCACTGTAGCGCGCATGTGCAGAGGTCCCGGCACTGTTTTCAGCGCAGGGACCTGGCTCCGCCCCCTACAGCTCGTGCTGCGCTGCGCCCAGCTGCAGAAGACCTGCAGGGAGTCGGAGAATAGTTAAGTTTTTTTTAGGCGCACTTTCTGGCGCGAAAAACGGGCGTCCAGGTTCGGGCTGTGCCGTTTTAGGCGCGGCCCAAAACTTGGGCCCATAGGCTGGTTGCAGCACAGTCCGTGCCAACACTCAGCCAGTCCCACTCCCCCGCCCTTTCCCCATAGCCCTGCAATATTTTTCCTTCGGGTACTTATCCAACTCCTGTTTGAAAACCACGATTGAGTCTGCCTGCACCACCCTCCCAGGCAGCGCATTCCAGATCCTAACCACTCGCTGCATAAAAACATTTTCCTCATGTCGCCTTCGGTTCTTCTGCCAATCGCCTTAAATCTGTGTCCTCTGGTTCCCGACCCTTCCACCAATGGGAACAGTTTCTCTCTCTCTACTCTGTCCACACACTACTCATTTAAAATATACACGTTAACAGCGGTGTAAATATTGTGCACAGCAATATAGTATGGGCGTGTAGCACACTCGTTTACAAACTTCACCTATCAGATATTCTGCTCTCCTGAAATATGATGAGTGAAGGTTCCTGAGTATTGTTCAGTAGCAGAAAGTTAAAATAGTTCCTGTCCCCTGGGTCCAATAACATGAACAAACTACACACACTTTCTAACACCATACACCAGGTCAGCTGGGTCCAATCATAGGGAGCCAGACTGTGAGGTGACCTTTCACCCTAGCTGCGATTATAACCTGGTCCCAGTACAGATATTTAACGGCTAACATTGAGCAGTAGCTCATTAATATCGAAATTAAAGCACCCGATGCCCTGCCCAGCACTGCCCTCTGGCCTCTGTCAGAGCTCTGTGTATCCACAGCCTCCTCTTTGCCTTTCTGCGACTGTTCAACAGGTTTTTTCCAGCTCGGTCACTTAGAGCTGCCTGTAATTGTTCCCGATCCAGTAACTTGGCCGTCACTCTCCTTCACAAGGCTTTCTGCTTCATGGCTTTTGCAGAAAGTGATCTTTTTCAGCTGCTTATAATGGGAGGCGGTACAAATACCTCTGTGTATGTAACCTAGCTGAATTTCTAGCATTTTGTCAAGGCTCCTGAAATGTAACATCGGAACGCAATACCTATGCTGGTTAAACGTGCTCAAACTTAGAGTCTATTATGATAACTAATTCAATTGATATGAAGCCCGCCGTACTAACTGTGCCTGCAAACCCTTTCGGTGAAAATATCTGAAGGGACAGGCGCAACAAGGAGGAGGCTGGCAAAGACTGGCTTCGTTGTACACGTAGCCCAAAGCTGACACACCATGCCACAATACAGCAGGGCATGGGCGCCACCCATAACTGCCCATCGAACAAGGTTCTAAACTGAAGTAAGCTCCCTTTGGGACCAGCCATCTGGGGAGAAAATGGGGGAGGAAAATAAAACTGATCAATAAATAGATAGTGGCATCATTCATTCTCTTTTATTCCTTTCCTCCTTTAGTTTACTCTGTTGCTTTCTCTCTCGGCCCCAGTCCTTTCCAGGGCCTCTCCATTGCTTTGCATCTTTCTGCTTCCTCCTGTTTTTCTCCATTTCACTTTCCCATACTTTCTTCTATTCAAAACCTCGCGGGTCGCGAAGCTGACGGATATCCGCTCTCGGGGCCCTCCTTAAAGGGGAGGGCATCAGTGCCCGGGCCGCCATCTTTGTTTGCCTGCGACTCCCGGGCTGACCCCAGGATGGCAGCCCATGCGTGGTCCGCACCACCATCGTGCAGCGCGACACTCCGTCCTGGGAGTCGACCCTCCTGTTTAAGCTTCCCTCAGCGCCCCGGTTACCGCCCCGGTTACCGCCCCGGTTACCGCCCCAGTTACCGCCCCCGAAGTAAGTGCAACGCGTGAGATTGCGTTCCGCTTCCTTTCAGGGGCGGTAAGGGAAATTCCATGGTGGGGGCGGGACTTGTGTGACGGGAGGGAGAAAGGGGTGGGGAGGGACTTGAAGGGCAAAGAGGACAGGAAGTCCCGCCCCCTGATGGTTACCACCACCAATCGGGGCGCAGGGTGGTTTTGCCCCATTGTCTTTGCCTTTTGGATTCACGATACAATTTCCAAAAGCAGTTTGCAAGTGTGAGCTATCAATCCCAAACTGCAACAGCTGAATGGGGATGAAATTGGTCTTCGGCGACAGCACAATCAGGAGCAGTCTCACAGCTCAATCCTTGTCCTTTCCTTTGATTTCAACATCCAACCGTCAACCGAATAATCTGATGGGAAATTGTTTCGACATTTAACTGCCAATTAAGAGTGACAATATATAATTGTTCTGAGAAAAGTCTGTTGTTCTGATTAGAATTTTATAATGATTAGATTGTTGTACAGAGCTGCTGTTGAATGCATTGATACTGAAGTTATTGCAAACACCAAACCTGCTCAGAGACCCATCCCACACAATGCTCCTCGTTGTAACTCCCCCTGGCGCTCCAGGCCTGTGACGGCCAACTGTGACAGCGATTCCTCACTGTCCGCCCCAACACCTTACCCATCCTAAACCTCGCCCCCAATGTCTAGAACCTGCCTCTGCCCATTGCGATCCCAGCCAGTGCTGGTCAACTTCCGTGATTGCTCAAGCTCCAATCGTATGAGCCCACCAGTGCCATGTAACCTTACAGCTATGCTCCTTTATCTAGTTATTTCAAGTTAACTATATTTATTTTATAAAAACGTGAAAGAACACGTCTGATTCTGCGAGATGGATGAAAAGACTGAAAGAAATCATTTAATCAAATGAACTTTGCCCCGTTTCCTGCTTTGATCCATCAGAGACTGATACTTGAGTTACCACTGAATAAATAGGGCCTTCCTTCATATGGCTTCCATAACAGAAGGCCTCAGGGTAAAGAAAGCAAAGCTGTTTTGTTATTTATTGTATGCTTTGAATAAACTCAACTATACAAACCATATTATATTATTCATTAGGTGCAGAAAAGCAGCAGCAGTTTTCAAAGTGCTGAAGAAGTGATAATATCCAGTTCTGTTGAGTCAGTGAAGCAAAAAGAGTTCTGTGACCTGATTACCTTCCTCGAAAGACCAGAGGCGGGACTGCAGAGTAAGTAGTGTGATCATTTGGGATAAAAACAAAAAATGCTGGAAATCTCAGCGGGTCAGGCAGCAACTGTGGAGAGAGAAACAGAGTTAATGTTTCAGGTCAATGACCCTTCATCAGAACTGGAAATGGTTGGAGATGTAACAGCTGTTTAAGCAAGTGCAGAGGCTGGGAAAGTGGGGAGGGAGGAAGGGGGAGGGAGGAAGGGGGAGAAGGAGGGGGGAGAGAGGGGACGGAGGGAGAAAGGGACGGGGAGGGTGGAAGGGGGGCAGGAAGAGGGGAAAGGGGAGGGTAAGGGGGAGGGGAGGGGGAAGGGGGAAAGGGGGAGGGGAAGGGGGAGGGGAGGGGGAAGGGGAAGGGGAAAGGGAAGGGGAGGGGGAAAGGGGAGGGGGAAAGGGGGAGGGGGAAAGGGGAGGGGGAAAGGGGAGGAGGAACGGGGAGGGGGGAAAGGGGGGAAGGGGAGGGGAGGGGAAAGAGGGGAGGGAAAGGGGAGGGGGCGGGGAGAAGGGTGGAGGGGAGGGGCTTGGAAAGGGGGAGGGGAAATGGGAGGGGCTGGGAAAGGGGGAGGGGGAAAGGGGGAGAGGAAAAGGGGGAGGGGTAAAGGGGGAAGAGGGGAGGGAAAGGGGAGGGGGTGGGGAGAAGGGTGGAGGGGAGGGGCTTGGAAAGGGGGAGGGGGAAGGGGAAGGGCTGGGAAAGGGGGAGGGGGAAAGGGGGAGGGGGAAAGGGGAGGGGGGAAAGGGGGAGGGGGAAAGGGGGAGGGGCTGGGAAAGGGGGAGGGGGAAAGGGGGAGGGGGAAAGTCGGTGATGGTGGAAGGCAGGAGAGATCAGAGAGACAAAAGGGATTATGGGCCCTGTTCCTGTTGTTCTTTCTCTAATGTTTTCCAGCTCTGACAAAGGGTCTTCGACCTGAAACGTTAACTCTGTTTCTCTCTCCACAGACGCTGCCTGACCCGCTGAGTATTTCCAGCATTTTCTGCTTTTATTTCAGATTCCAGCATCCCCAGCATTTTGCTTTTGTATTAGTGATGATTTGGGATTTGGGTTTAATTGGATTAGGGTCACCCGAAGGTGTCAGGCCCAATCTCAATCGATCCACTTCTCCAAATCTGGAGTTCAGACCAGCAGATACCTGAAGAAATAGTCGCTCTCGAACTTCAAGACCCAAGGACTGGTCTGTACTGTTACATTTTAGTGATATAAATTATTGCTCATGGTCCACAGGGTGTTGGGGCAGGGGTCAGGGGACTGGCAGGAAGGGCTTAGATAGTGTGACGTCTGCACGTAACATCAATCTGGGAGGGGAAAGGGAACATCAGCAGGCAATATGTCCGATTCCGGAGGTCTGATCCCCAATCCCGGGGGGGGGAACCAGTCTCCAAGCCCAGGGTCCAATCCCCAATATGTCGGTCACTCGGCCTCACACCAAGGGGGGATCTAGAGAGAGGGAGAGAGAGAGAGAGAGAGAGGGAGAGAGGGAGAGAGGGCGAGAGGGAGAGAGGGAGAGAGGGAGAGAGGGAGAGAGAGGGAGAGAGGGAGAGAGAGAGGGCGAGAGGGAGAGAGGGGGAGAGAGAGAGAGAGAGGGCGAGAGGGAGAGAGAGGGCGAAAGGGAGAGAGAGGGAGAGAGAGGGAGAGAGGGAGATGGAGGGAGAGAGGGGGAGAGAGGGAGAGAGAGAGAAGCACAACAGTGAGGTTCATTATAGAGCAGTGACAGGTGTTCAGTACTATAATCTATAATCTGCATATTTAATAGCAGCCAGGATGCTGGGAACTCTCACGGTGACTGAAGTGCAATGTGATTGGTCATTTAATCACAAACAGACACTGATCAGACACCGAAGTACAGTGGACGGTGAGAAGGATAGGGATAGATTTCGAGAGTACACAGACAGGCTGGTACAATGGGCGGACACGGGGCAGATGACATTTCGCACAGAAAAGTGCAAAGTGATACATTTTGGCAGGAAGAACAAGGAGAGACAATATAAACTAAAGGGTACAATCCTAAAGGGGGTGCATGAACAGAGAGACCTGGGGGGGTATGTACACAAATCGCTGAAAGTGGTAGGGCAGGTCGAGGAAGTGGTTAAAAAAGCTTATGGGGTCCTGGGCTTCATATAACACTACTTCTGCCCCAGCTGGAGTATTGTGTCCAATTCTGGGCCCCGCACTTTAGGAAGGATGTGAAGGCCTTAGAGAGGGGGCAGTAAAGATTTACGAGAATGGTTCCAGGGATGAGGGACTTCAGTTACATGGATAGACTGGAGAAGCTGGGGTTGTTCTCCTTGGAGCAGAGAAGGTTGAGAGGAGATTTGATCGAGGTGTTCAAAATCATGAGGGGTCTGGACAGAGTAGATCGAGAGACTGTTCCCATTGGTGGAAGGGTCGAGAACCAGAGGACACAGATTAAGGCGATTGGCAGAAGAACCAAAGGCGACATGAGAAAAAACGTTTTTACGCAGCGAGTGGTTAGGATCTGGAATGCGCTGCCTGAGAGGATGGTGGAGGCAGACTCAATCGTGGCTTTCAAAAGGGAATTGGATAAGTATCTGAGTGCAAGACTACGGGAAGTGGGACTGGCTGAGGTGCTCTTGTAGAGAGCCGGCATGGGCTCGACAGGCCGAATGGCCTCCTTCTGTGCTGTAACCGTTCTGTGATTCTATGATCACAATCAATAGAAACATCGAACGACTCAGGAAGATCAGACAGGAGGCTACATTGAACCAGGAACATTGACTGAACAAACAGAAATATTGTCAATATATGCAGGCATTTCATTCTGAAACAGGCTTCACTCCCCAACAGGTAAACTTATTGGGTTAGTTCTTGGCTGTGCCACAAGAGGGAGCCACTTACTTGAGGCGAGCACTCCATGTCAGACACACAAACTACAGCAGGGTGACATGTTCCAACTTGAAAATCTGCTGTGGCATAAACCACGACTTGGAGAAGTCTTTAGTCCAGGATATCTTTACCTGTGTGGCTGGATGAAGAAGTGTGACAGTCATAATGCACCACATTGTGAGACTGAGAGGCACCAGTAAGATATTAATTACCGAATAGTGATCGAGTTTTGATGGATTTTATCCACAAAAATGAAGCTTTTATAAAGAGATACCCAAAGGTCTGGTTCTGACTCTGTTACTTGGAGTCTGTCCTTGTCTCACCTGGAAAGGAAGTTTGAGATATCTGTCCATTGGCTATAAGCAAATGTGGTTTCCATTCAGTGCGAGCAGCATCCGTGAACAGCAATGATCCCGCGTCAATCTGCTTTTTGGTGGAGTTGTTTGAGGGGGGATTGTTGTCCAGAGCACTACCGATCTTCGATTGGGTTTCTTATCCACCTGTATACACTTGTCAGCTTTAACAAGAAAGAAAGACTTGCATTTATATAGCGCCTTTCACGACCACTGGACGTCTCAAAGTGCTTTACAGCCAATGAAGTACTTTTGAAGTGTAGTCACTGTTGTAATGTGGGAAACAAGGTCAGCATTCACAGTATAGCACTGGAGTGTTGACCAAGATTGTAAAATCAAACGGTGGCATGGAGCTGAAACCACAATCTTCAGAACAGAAATGGAAGGGCTACCGACTGAACAAGGTGGACACAGCTTTCTACAATCCAGGGATTTCAATCCTCTGCTCCATGCTCATGGTGAAATTATGTGGTCGCGTTCCCTATGCCTCAGCTCCACCTTTGGCCGCTTGTTACGGATTGCCAGTTAGCTGTGAGCTTGGAGTGCTTACCCTGGCAGATTGCTCAGATCCCATTGTGATGGTATTTCACACTGTAGGCACCTCCACTTCCAGATACAGCAAGGGTCTTTCCCTCAATGAGTGACTGGATCAGCACAAAGATGTCTTTCCTCTCAAAGGCAGGAACTCAGAAAGTCGTCATTCTTCATGTCTGAAACAAGACAGTGAGGCTCAGAAATTTGGTTATCGCCCGGAACCAGCAAAATCGGCGATGCTTTGAAACCGCACCCGCTGATGTGAGTGGGAGGACTATGGAGGATTGCTGTGAGTGCCACACTGTAAGAAGCAGAATGCTCCTCACACTATTGATGGTCTGCTCACCGATTGGGCAGGGGGTGGATAATTGATGCCTTTACAGACAGCCTGAACCTCTTAAAGGGACATGCAGCTTGGCTGCTGATTTCCTCCAGACAGCGACAAGTGGCAGACAGAGGTGCTGGGGCGATGGCCCTCTGATTCTTCCACACTGCACTGGGGCTGTTGGTGCAGGAGGTCATCAGGAGGAGTGAGCTGATATTTACCTCATTTGGCACAAGAGTCACCTGGCAAGTCACCTGGCAGTGTGGAAGAATCAGGGGGCCATCGCCCCAGCACCTCTGTCTGCCACTTGTCGCTGTCTGGAGGAAATCAGCAGCCAAGCTGCATGTCCCTTTAAGAGGTTCAGGCTGCCTGTAAAGGCATCAATTATCCACCCCCTGCCCAATCGGCGAGCAGACCATCAATAGTGTGAGAAGCACTCTGCTTCTTACAGTTCTCCATAGTCCTCCCACTGAGAGATGACGGAGCAGGGTAGCTGCCAGGCATTGCACCCAGGACCTAGCTGCAATCAATTCAATGATCTCACCAGAGCTGCTAAGGTAAGACACCTACTCATATCTCTCCTACTCTATCCTTAGCCCTGCACCACCTGTAGCACCAGCACTCACAAACTTACCCTGTTTTGCTTCATATCACACTCCTCCAATGCTTTCCCCATTGAATAATGCAGGGCCAGTCACAGTAACCCAGCAGGACATCGGGCGACACAGTAGACCCTCATTGTTAAACAAGTGTACAACCAGCTTACACTCACATCCACACTCCTACCTTCTGCATTCCACCAGCCCAGGATTTCAAAAGCCACTACATCAGTAATATTCAAATATTGTGATCAGGACCAGAGCAAAGAACATTTAAACAACCTCCAGTGATACCAAAACTGATAACGTGACAACCACCAGCACAGAATACATTGATATGCTCCTGTTTCTGTACACTATATCACAAAGGATTGGGGGTAATATACTAGCATGGATTGAGGATTGGTTAACGGACAGAAAACAGAGAGTAGGGATAAACGAGTCATTTCCGGGATGTCAGACTATAACTAGTGGGGTACCGCAAGGATCATAGAAACATAAAAACATAGAAAATAGGTGCAGGAGTAGGCCATTCGGCCCTTCGAGCCTGCACCACTATTCAATAAGATCATGGCTGATCATTCACCTCAGTACCCCATTCCTGCTTTCTCTCCAGACCCCTAGATCCCTTTAGCAGTCAGGGCCATATCTAACTCCCTTTTGAATACATCTAACGAACTGGCATCAACAACGCTCTACGGTAGAGAATTCCTCAGTTTAACAACTCTCTGAGTGAAGAAGTTTCTCCTCATCTCAGCCCTTATCCTTAGGCTGTGGCCCCTGGTTCTGGACTTCCCCAACATCGGGAACATTCTTCCTGCATCTAACCTGTCTAGTCCCATCAGAATTGTATATGTTTCTATGAGATCCCCTCTCATTCTTCTAAACTTCAGTGACTACAGGCCCAGTTGATCCAGTCTCTCCTCATATGTCAGTCCTGCCATCCCGGGAATCAGTCTGGTGAACCTTCGCTGCACTCCCTCAATACCAAGAACATCCTTCCGCAGATTAGGAGACCAAAACTGAACACAATATTCCAGGTGAGACCTCACCAAGGCCCTGTACAGCTGCAGTAAGACCTCCCTGTTTCTATACTCAAATCCCCTAGCTATGAAGGCCAACAGACCATTTGCCTTCTTCACCGCCTGCTGTACCTGCATGCCAATTTTCAATGACTGATGTACCATGACACCCAGATCAGTGCTTGAGCCCCAGCTATTCACAATCTTCACAATATATCAATGATTTGGATGAGGGAACTAAATGTAATATATCTAAGTTTGCTGATGATACAAAGCTAGGTGGGAATGTAAGTTGTGAGGAGGATGTAAAGAGACTTCAAGGGGATATAGACAGGCTAAGTGAGTGGGCAAGAACATGGCAAATGGAATATAATGGGGAGAAATGTGTAGTTATCCACTTTGGTAGGAAAAATAGAAAAACAGTATTTTTTAAATGGTGAGAGATTGGGAAATGTTGGTGTTCAGAGGGACCTGGGTGTCCTTGTACACCAATCACTGAAAGTTAACATGTAGGGACAGAAAGGAATTAAGAAAGCAAATAGTGTGCAGAATTTAAGTGTAAGAGTAAAGATGTCTTACTGCAATGATATAGGGCCCTGGTGAGACCACACCTGGAGTATTGAGTACCGTTCTAGTCTCCTTACCTAAGGAAGGATATACTTGCCATAGAGGGAGTGCAATGAAGGTTCACCAGACTGATTCCTGGGATGGGGGGATTGTCCTATGAGGAGAGATTGAGTAGACTAGGCCAATATTCTCTAGAGTTTAGAAGAATGAGAGGTAATCTCATTGAAACATACAAAATTCTTACAGGGCTTTACAGGGTAGATGCAGGGAGGATGTTTCCCCCGGGCTGGGGAGTCTAGAACCAGGGGTCACAGTCTCAGGATAAGGGGTCGGCCATTTAGGACTGAGATGAGGAGGAATTTCTTCACTCAGAGGGTGGTGAATCTTTGGAATTCTCTGCCCCAGAGGGCTGTGGAGGCTCAGTCTTTGAGTGTATTCAAGACAGAGATCGATAGGTTTTTGGGCACTATGGGAATCAGGGGATATGGGGATCGGGCGGGAAAGTGGAGTTGAGGTCGAAGATCAGCCGTGATCTCATTGAATGGTGGAGCAAACTCGAGGGGCCGAATGGCCGACTCCTGCTCCTAATTCTTATGTTCTTATAAAGCTGCTTGTGGTAATTAAGGGGAAGTTAAATTGTATTTGGCATAGTTTTACCAAACAAAGTCTTCAGGAATTCGGAGCTAACCGAAGCAGATCAGCAAAATAGACACTCCAGTTCTGACAAAGGGTCATCCACCCGAAACATTAACTCTGTTTCTCTCTCCACAGAGGCTGCCTGACCCGCTGAGATTTCCAGCATTCTTTGTATTTATTGCAGCTTTATGAGGACTCGATGTGCTATATAATTAACTGAGCTTTATCCAAGAAACCGCAGTGTCGGTTACAAACTATTGTCAGTTTTAAAAACTTACGGAGTGCCCCTCCCAAAAAAAAAAGAAATGTTTAATTATAAATAATTAAAAACAGATTTGATATTGGAAGCAAGTGCAGTTTAAATATGCCACGAGGAGCTCAGACTAATCTGTCTTTTATTCATTGACCCGTAAATGTATCTTGGCATTCTTCCACGTAACACCAGGGGGCTTGGATGGGGACGAGAATAGGGAGGATCAGTGCTCAATACGTGTATTTCTGTGGAGCAAAACCTCATCGTTTGCTGAGCTGCTGCCTTGTGTGAAGCAAGCAGCGAGCTGTGGGACACTGGCTGGTTCCTCAGTACCAGGGCTTCTCATTAGGCGAGGTAAAAGCTGAAGTCAGGCTCAATGCTTGGCAGGGCTGAGTGCTGGCAAGTGGAAGGATTTGGGAAAGCGCAGGGGAGGGACAGCTAATCTGCCACAAGAGCCTGAGGCTTAACATAAAAAGCACTGGTCAATGCGACCAGCAGTGTCAGTCAGGCAGCTGAAGGGAAGGAGTGGGTGAGAGGGAGAGAATAAAACTGCACTTCACTTGGAGCAGGGAGAAGTGGCAGACTCAGGATGTCACTGGCTGCCAGTACTGTGGCCACAGTGCTGCTTATGTGTGGCCTGACTTTCCGATATTCCAGCTGTTCTCGGGACCCCAGCCGCCCAAGATTGCGCCTATCACATCAAGGTAAGACAAGGTGTTGTGTCAAGAGCAGCCAAAACCAACAAACTCAACTAATACTGTTACATTCTGTTTGCTGAACAGTTACTTCATATTGCCTCCATGTGTACTAATTGTTAGAGCATCACAGCATGTGTTTGCAAAAGTGTCGCAGAGGATTTTGCTCCGACCACTGAAAAAGCAATACATCAGATTTCACCGCTTAAAGACATTTGTTTAATCTTATGAGCGGAAGGGAATTTTAATCTTTGCTTTAAGCACGCGTTTGGACTTTCTGAGCACTGGCATTTTATGGGGCTAATAGTATCATCTTTCTGTAAATCTGCACAGATCATGTTTGACAACTGAAATGAGTGGGTTAATCCACTGGACGGGTCCCAGCTGCCTTCAATGGAATTCTCTCCCAATTGATATCCTGGAGCACTCTGTCGCTGTATGGCGTCACTCCAGCATGTCCCAAATTGGTGGCGGTATGTGTGCCTCTGTATCAACTTATATTCTTCAGTGTCTCTGCAAAATGAGCTTTTATGTTTATTGATGATATGTGGAGCTCAGCTTCGGTACTGGGGACGTTGCTAATAATTGAAATGTTGATGTAGACACAAGCAGCAATCATTTTAACTTTGGGATGTGAAGAAGTTGGTAAATACAACACTGTCAGATTTCTCAGGAAGGTATCTTTCTGCTTCAACTCTTTTTTGTGGTGGTTTTGTTACTCAGTTTACCTCGAAGAGCTTTCTACCCCTCCCCTTTCACACATACACACCTCTGGGCTGAGAGAAGATGGTCCACTCTACAGATGTCCCAGTGGACCATGTCATGCTCATTGGCCAGAGGGCAAGCTGCATTGACACAGGCCCACCATCTCATCGATCCCTCGGGCACACAGTGTGGGTGGCAGATATTTCCCTCGGGCACACAGTGTGGACTGTCAGATATTTCCCTTGGGCACAAAGTGTGGACTGTCAGATATTTCCCTCGGGCACACAGTGTGGACTGTCAGATATTTCCCTCGGGCACACAGTGTGGACTGTCAGATATTTCCCTCGGGCACACAGTGTGGACTGTCAGATATTTCCCTCGGGCACACAGTGTGGATGGCAGATATTTCCCTCGGGCACACAGTGTGGACTGTCAGATATTTCCCTCGGGCACACTGTGGGTGGCAGCCGAGGCCAAGGATTTAAACGCTGCTCTCTGAGCTGGAATTTTAATTTTTGCAGTTTTCCAGCAAGTGAACAACTTGGGGGTTCCACAACTCTGACACCCTCACAATTCTCCCGATCGTGCAGGGGGTACTTGTATCATTTAGATGGACGGTTGGGGACAGTGCCTGGGAGGTGCAGCGTGGGGCATTTCCAGGACACAGCCTCATTTAAATACAACTGGCAAGCTGCCGCCCTGAGGCAGCTCAATCAATCCAGGCCAGCACACCATCGGGTCGTCTGATTGGCAGGGGTGTGGGGGTCCAGGGTGACAGTGGCCCAGATTATCTCTGTGGGGCCCAGTCCAGCACTCCTGTTCCTTCTGGCTTCACAAATACTTTAAGAGGCTATGCTTCTTGTCCATCGGCCGTTATTGAGCGGAGTGTTGGCCAGTGCTCACTCTGCCCCATAGGCTGTAAACATGGCTCCGGGGTCTTCACATAATATGCCCTGAATTTAAATCTATTCATGTGTCAGGCGGGCACCTCATCCAGTGTTAGGGAGATGTGACGGTGAAAACCCAGTGCTCAGTCTACCGCCTTCAGTCAGTTCAGCCGTGGCTTGCTGGGCAGCACTCTCGCCTCTGAGTTCGAAGGTTGCGGGTTCAACTTGAGCACAAAAAAATCTAGGCTGACACTCCAGTGCAGTGCTGAGGGGATGCTGCACTGTCAGAGGTGCCGTCTTTCAAATGAGAGTTTAAACCGTGGCCCCGTCTGCTCTCTCTCGAGTGGATGTAAAAGATCCCACGGCACTATTTCAAAGAAAATCATCATCACAGGCAGTCCCTTGGAATCGAGGAAGACTTGCTTCCACTCTTAGAATGAGTCCTTAGGTGGCTGAACAGTCCAATACGAGAACCACAGTCCCTGTCACAGGTGGGACAGACAGTGGTTGAGGGAAGGGGTGGGTGGGACTGGTTTGCCGCACGCTCCTTCCGCTGTCTGCGCTTGCTTTCTGCATGCTCTCGGCGATGAGATTCGAGGTGCTCAGCGCCCTCCCGGATGCACTTCCTCCACTTAGGGCGGTCTTTGGCCAGGGACTCCCAGGTGTCAGTGGGGATGTTGCACTTTATCAGGGAGGCTTTGAGGGTGTCCTTGTAACGTTTCCTCTGCCCACCTTTGGCTCATTTGCCGTGAAGGAGTTCCGAGTAGAGTGCTTGCTTTGGGAGTCTCGTGTCTGACATGCGAACAATGTGGCCTGCCCAGCGGAGCTGATCGAGTGTGGTCAGTGCTTCAATGCTGGGGATGTTCGCCTGGTCGAAGACACTAATGTTGGTGAGTCTGTTCTCCCAGAGGATTTGCAGGATTTTGCAGAGTCATCGTTGGTGGTAGTTCTCCAGCGACTTGAGCAGGGGAATTATCCCCAGTGACCTGACGAATATTTATCCCTCAATCAACATTATAAAAATATCAGATTAATCTGGTCATTATCACATTGCTGTTGGTGGGAGCTTGCTGTGTGCAAATTGGCTGCTGTGGTTCCCACGTGACAACAGCGACTCCACTTCAAAAGTACTTAATTGGCTGTAAATTACTTTGAGACATGTGGTGGTGAATGGCACTATATAAATCCAAGTCTTTCTTTCCTATTTAACGTGGGTCTGTGCCAGGTGGAGGGAGTTAAGATCCCTCCTATCTTTAAATATGTAGAAGTTTAAGGTATTAACTGTTTTTAATTGGCTCCTTCTTTAACAGGACTCTGAAATCTTCAAAGACACGAGAGTAATCTGCTCCTTGCCAGTGTATTCTCAGTGTGGGCGATGAGCAGAGGTGTTAGTGTGTGGCTGTTTACTGTCTGTGATTATCCAAGTCCCGTCCACCATGTAATGCAAAGAGAAAACTCTGGCCCTCCATTCCCTCTCACTGTTGGTGCTGGGCTGCTTCCCGAGATATTCAGCAGCGAGTATCTGTCGGGCACAGACCGGGCTGCCAAGTGTTTTCTGTTTGTCTTGTGGATTTGCATATTTTCTTCCTCTTTTTAAAAAATTTCCTGTTACCGTCGCTCGTTATTTGCATCGGGTTCTCCTGTAACCTCAGCGAAAGATTGAGGCCAACCCAGGAGAACGCTGGCAACCTCTGCAAAGAGTCGTACCCAATGGGGGGGAAATTAGGGAGCGTCCTGTTTGGGGCGTTAACCTTTAAAAGTTGAAAAAATTAGCGCCCGGCGCTATTGATTTTGAACTTTAAAAAAATTTGGTGTTTTTGGTCCAGGAAGGAAGTGGAGCGCTAAATCAAAGTCTAGACTTCCTTCCTGGAGCGCTAATGGATGCAGTGAGGCGGTAGGTGTGCAGTGCTGCCGCGATCGGAGGCTCCTCCCCTCCCTTAAAGGGAAAGACCATTGTTGCTGGCTCCACATTGGGACCAGTGAGCTGGTCCCCGACAGCAGCCGCTATCCGGCCGCTCAGCCCCACACACTCCCGCTATCGGGCCCCTCAGCCCCACGCACTCCCGCTATCCGGCCCCTCAGTCCCACACACTCCCGCTATCCGGCCCCTCAGTCCCACACACTCCCGCTATCGGGCCCCTCAGTCCCACACACTCCCGCTATCGGGCCCCTCAGTCCCACACACTCCCGCTATCCGGCCGCTCAGCCCCACACACTCCCGCTATCTGACCGCTCAGCCCCACGCACTCCCGCTATCCGGCCCCTCAGTCCCACACACTCCCGCTATCCGGCCGCTCAGCCCCACACACTCCCGCTATCGGGCCCCTCAGCCCCACACACTCCCACTATCTGGCCCCTCAGTCCCACACACTCCCACTATCTGGCCCCTCAGTCCCACACACTCCCACTATCCGGCCGCTCAGCCCCACACACTCCCGCTATCCGGCCAATCAGCCCCACGCACTCCCGCTATCCGGCCAATCAGCCCCTGCCGCTGCAAACCTCCCACCGCAGTTAGCGGGAGTGGTTCATCGCGCTACCCCGTCGATAAGTGGATAGCGCCCTGTTAGTGCCCCCCGGAGGTGATAACAGGAGGCACTAAGGAGGCCAATTTCTGAGTCAGATGGCTTTGCAAAAACAGCAGATGTTTTGTACACTAAGCATTCGAAGCAACTCATTTCATGAATCCCTTGAGAACTGGATTGCCTGGCAGTTCTTCGAAAAAAGTGGATTCAGGAAACAAAAGTCCTGAAAACCTCAACTGATTAGCATCGTGAGTTTTGTGGACAACACGAGGATTCTAACAATGGAATACATTGTTCCCATTACAATCTTTAATCAATTATCTGTCATTTGACACTGCCAGCTGTGGCTCAGTGGGCAGCACTCTCGCCTCTGAGTCAGAAGGTCGTGGGTTCAAGTCCCACTCCAGGAACTCGAGCACAAAAATCTAGGCTGACACTCCAGTGCAGTGCTGAGGGAGCGCTGCTCTGTCGGAGGTGCCCTCTTTTGGATGAGCCGTTTAACTGAGGCCCCATTTGCTCTCGGGTGGACATAAAAGATTCCATGGCACTATTTCGAAGAAGAGCAGGGGAGTTACCCCAATGTCTTGACCAATATTGATCCCTCAATCAACATCACAAAAACAGATTATCTGATCATTATCACATTTCTGTTTGTGGGAGCTTGCTGTGCACTAATTACCTGCCGCATTTCCCACATTACAACAGTGACTGCACTTCAATAGTGCTTCATTGGCTGTAAAGTGCTTTGTGATGTCCGGTGGTCATGAAAGGCGCTATAGAAATGCAAGTCTTTCTTTCCTTATTTGCTCTTTGCAAAGACCAGCGTACTGTAATCTCCCGATACCTGATGATATGAAGTAGAATCGAGTATCACATAACATAAACACTCTTTTGTCATATTTTCAATTTCATTGAATAAACTAAACATTTGTGATGCGATTTTAAAAATAATTGTTTTATTACAATGGTCTTCAAAGAGTTAAATAAACAATATCATATCACTGCCATTTATTTGTTTATATTGGGTTAGTTCCAGAAATGCAGCCACTGTATTTGTTACATTTAGCAGCAGAAATCTCACTCGGTGCAATCTGTTGGTCTGTTTCGTGTAACTTCACATTTCCTGTTGGCTCCATCTGATATTCCGAGTTTCAAACCCACAGCACCTCAGCACCAAAACTTCCAAATATCGCCGACGTCATTCCCAGCATTGTTAAAAACGTGTTCATATTATTTGCCTCCAGGTGCACCTGATACAATGACCGTAAGAATTAGGAGCAGGAGTAGGCCATACAGGTGATCCCCTCACAGACTCCAAAACTTCACCCTACCCAGAACATCAACATACTCTACCCCAGAATACATCCCACTCACTGATCACTAATCAATACATCCCGATCACTGATCAATAAATCCCGCTCGCTGATCACTAATCGACAAAACCCACTCGCTGATCGCTGATCAATACATTCCGATCACTGATCGATAAATCCCACTCACTGATCGCCCTTGTCCTTGCGAATCATCACTGGATAGTTTCAAAATACTGTCCTACGCTACCGCATCTCTCAGACTCACCCCCCCTCCCCGTATCACACTAACCCCCACCCCCCGTATCACACTCACTACCCCCCCGTATCACACTAACCCCCACCCCCCCGTATCACACTAACCCCCCCTCCCCGTATCACACTAACCCCCACCCCCCCGTATCACACTAACCCCCACCCCCCCGTATCACACTAACCCCCACCCCCCCGTTTCACACTCACCCCCTGTATCACACCCATCCCCCCTCCCCGTATCACACTAACCCCCCCTCCCCGTATCACACTAACCCCCCCTCCCCATATCACACTAACCCCCACCCCCCGTATCACACTCACTACCCCCCCGTATCACACTAACCCCCACCCCCCCGTATCACACTAACCCCCCCTCCCCGTATCACACTAACCCCCACCCCCCCGTATCACACTAACCCCCACCCCCCCGTATCACACTCACTACCCCCCCGTTTCACACTCACCTCCTGTATCACACCCATCCCCCCACCCAGTATCACACTCACTCCCCCCCACCCCATTTCACACTCCCCCCCCCCCCCCCCCCCGCACCGCCCCGTATCACACCCACTCACACACCCGCCCCACCCCCCTCACCCACCATATCATACTCACACCCGCCCTTCTTCAGACTCTTGTTAACTTTGTCCTAAAGGTGCAGAATCTTCACCATTGTGTCCTCGATCTCTGGAGTTGTTTTCCTCAATTCTGCTCACTTGCTACATCTAACGCCAGCTTCAGAGATCCAAGCAAAGCAAACCTCTTCCACTTCACCCTCAGTCTTTTCTCCGCGTTCTTGCCCAGTGCCTGACGCCACTCCTTGTGAAGGGTCCCAAGATATATTGCTATGTTATAGGTGCAGTAGAGTGCGAGTATTGATCATGTACATCTATGTAATGTCAATACTTTATTGCAATCTGAGACCAGCTCCTGTAACGAGGCCGGGTCTTGGGACTTGAGGGACAGTAATGGGCAGGATGTCTCTCCCCGGGGACAGAGAGCCTTGGCCACGTGACGCAGGACAGATCCACAGCACACTGCTCACCAGCAGTGGAACGACTCTTCGATTTGAATGTTATGTGAGGGCCAGATGTCAATATTAAAAATGCAGTTAATTATGTGTGAACTTTGCTTTGTCCCATCTCGGGTTACACTGGCTCTGGGAGACAGTCAGAGTGGCGTCAGTAACTGCTGGAGATACGCCCACATCTATTGTCTAGGTACAGTTCAGGGGACTTTGCACCCAAATGACATCATGTGTTATTATGAAACCCAAATGCCTGGATTGCTGCAGATACTGGTACTATAACTGATCCATTGAGCAACATTGTTCCTAGAAAGCAATCCACAGCATAACTAAGACCGCCTATTTCCACCTCCATAACATGGCCCGTCTCCGCCCTTGCCTCAGCTCATCCACTGCTGAAACCCTCATCCATGCCACTTACCTCTAGACTTGACTATTCCAATGCACTCCTGGCTGGCCACCCACATTCTACCCTGCGTAAAGTTGAGGTCATCCAAAACTCGGCAGCCCGTGTCCTAACTCGCACCAAGTCCCACTCACCCATCACCCCTGTGCTCGCTGACCTACATTGGTTCCTGGTTAAGCAACGCCTCGATTTCAAAGCTCTCATCCTTATTTTCAAACTCCTCCATGGCCTCGCCCCTCCCTATCTCTGTAATCTCCTCCAGCCCCACAACCCCCAGAGATGTCTGCGCACCTCTAATTCTGCCCTTCTTGAGCATCCCTGATTATAATCACTCAACATCAGTAGCCGTGCCTTCTGTTGCCTGGGCCCCAAGCTCTGGAACTCCCCCCTAAACCTCTCTACCTCTCTTTACTCCTTCAACACGCTCCTTAAAACCCATCTCTTTGACCAAGCTTTTGGTCACCTGTCCTAATTTCTCCTTATGTGGCTCGGTGTCATTTTTTTTATCTCAGTACTGCTGTGAAGTGCCCTGAGATGTTTCACTATGTTAAAGGTGCTATAAGTTATTTTATATAAGTGCAATGATTTGACTGTAGTTGGAATTGGTTAGACAAATAGTTTATAAATTATTCCAAGGCGTTCAGTACCATCTTTGCAATTATCGACAATGTCAGTAACTGTCGGCCTTAACATCCGTTGCTTCCTATTCTTCTCCTGGCAAACGGTGGTTGAGTTTTGTAATCCTGAGCCTGGGATTTACTCCGATCCATCGAGTGGCCAGAACGCTGACAAGTCTACAAGTTATAAATCGCCTGGTGATCAATTTATGTTATGGATTGCGGCAATAAATCATAAATGTATTTTTGAAAATCACTGAGAATCAAATCATTTTCAGAAACTTAAAGATGTGTTTTTCAACTCCAAACACTGAATAAGTTGCGATCCCAACCTGGAGTGACAGTCACCAATCAGCAGTTCCCAAAAGGCCACCAGAGGGAGCTGTGCGCAGCAACAGAATACAGCAGCTCTGGGAGACCATCCACGCAAACACACCTGGGGGCCGAAATTGGCCCTGTGCGCAGGACCAGCGCTAACGGAGTGCTAACGAGTTAGCGCGCGGGCACGCTGGCCACATCCACCCAAGCGGAATTGCCCCCGGGGCTGCGTCGGCGGAAGGTGGTTTGCGCCGCGATCTGCGATTAGCGCCCTGATGTGGCGCACGCACAGCAACAGCATTATCGCCGTGCGCCGACCCATTTGCGGCCTTCGGAGGAAATTGCCCCGCGGGACGCAAGGTCAGCGTGGGCCGATACAGGGGAGGTGGGAGTGCAGGTAGCAGTCACCTTATTTCAGTCGCTGGCCCGGCCGACACCCTCCCCGGGTGGCCCAGTGGGCACCACTAAAGCGGCCCTTTAACGGGAGGGGTCAGTGTGGTACAGCACTCCGCGCTCAGCCGGGACAACGCTCCGTTACCGCATGCAACATTTCTTTTGTTCAACCAGTCCAAATTGGCAACTGCCCCCTACACAGCGCAGTGCAATCTCAGCCCCCGGGTGTGTCACTGAGCAGCTTTGACAGAATCCCAAACACAGACAACACAGGCCATTTGACCCATCCCAGATTGTCCATCTATGAAAATAATAATAGTTCCCCATCAGGTCACCTGAGGCTGAGATCGATAGATTTTTGGAGTCTCGGTGAATCAAGGGAGATGGGGATTGGGCGGGAAAGTGGAGTTGAGGTCAATGATCAGCCATGATCTTATTGAATGGCGGAGCAGGCTCGAGGGGCCGAATGGCCGACTCCTGCTCCTAATTCTTGCGTTCTTACATCCTAACTGGTTCTTGAACGACTCTCTAAGGTTCTAATTTGGGCTACCCTAATCCAATGACTATTCCGAGGTTTGATTATATCTTTTGCAAAACGAGTTCATCCTGACATCTGTCCCAAATTACTCATTGACCAGTTTTAGCCTATGTCCCTTTTGTTCCGCTATCAGAGTGTATTTTGTTGCACATCCATGTCTTTGAGGTCAGAGATGTGTGGTAGTAATTCTCGGTGTTAATTCAGATATCAGGGGCTATAAAAGGGTGGGACCAAAATTCTAGAGCTCACAGCTGGAATACTGTGTGGAGTTCTTGTCACCATATTATAGGAGGGACGTGATTAAACTAGAGTGGGTGCAGAGGAGATTTATGAGGGTGCTGTCTGGAATCGAGAATCTTGGCTATGAGGACAGATTGAATAGGCTGGGTTTGTTCTCCTAAGAACAGAGGAGGCTGAGAGGAGACCTCATTGAGGTGTATAAAATTTTAAGCGGCCTGGATATAGTGGATAGCAAGGGCCTATTTCCATTGGTAAAGGGGTCAATTACGTGGGGGTATATTTTTAAGGTGGTTGGTGGAAGGTTTAGAGATGATTTGAGGGGGGGCTTCTTCACGCAGAGGGTTGTGGGAGTCTGGAACTCACTGCCTGGAAGGGTGGTGGAGGCAGAAACCCTCACCAGATTAGACTAATTACCTCTTGGCTGGCGTAGATACAATGGTAAGTACTTCAGGGACTCTAATACAGCCAGGGTGATCTCCTGGACTAGTTTTGATCACCGGGATGGGCCAGAGAGAAATTTTCCCAGATTTTTTTTCCCAATTGGCCTGGGTATTTATCTGGTTTTTGCCTCTCCCAGGAGATCACATGGCTCCGGTTGGGTTGGAGTGTAGAATGTTGCGATATAAGGGGTGTCGCAGTTGTGTGGGGCGGACTGGTTGGGCTGGGTGCTCTTTACCTTTCTGTCATTGTACAAAGGTTTATATGTAACCTTCAGGGCTGCTGACCGAAGGCCGTGCGGCTCTTTGTCGGCCGGCGCGGACACAATGGGCCGAAATGGCCTCCCTCTGTGCTGTAAATTTCTATGTTTCTGTAACACCAAACCCTGAACAATTACCATTGTGTCCAGTCTACAGTGCAGAAGGGGTTGTGTTACTCCAGTCATGATTGCTTTCTCTATTTTGCTATGGTAAATTACAAATCAAAACCAGATTAAAATTCGCTTTGAGCAGAAATGATATTCTAAGATGGCTATCTGCATGTTGTGGCCTAGTGTCTGAGCGAAGTCTTGGTCCTTCCATCAGCGGATGTGACATTTCCGGCGGGATTAGCTCTCAGTGTGTTTTAAGAATTATCGGATTAACCTCACATTACCATGTCTGGGCAGCCCAAATTGTCAATAGTTCCAAACGTTCTATCCAAACATTCTTTGCAAAGGGTGTAGTACTGAGGAGGTCAGATAAAATTTCCCGATACTCTTGGGGATTCTTTAACACTCAATGGAGACAATCGATCAGCCCCCAGCTGATTACCCCTCTCTCTCCTCCAAGCAGCAATTGTGCAACTCAATTCTTGCCGTCTGTAAGCATACATAAATAACGCAAATTGTAGTGCCACAGAACAGTGCCAATTGATCACCAACCGTCCTTCTCTTCCACACTCTCACCCCTCCTCCCCACCCCCAGCCCTCCTCCCCACCCCCACCCCTCCTCCCCACGACCCCCTGTGGAAAAATATTGCTCCGTATTCTTTTACATTCTTTTCAGTGCTTTGCAAATCCTCGAGATTTGATGAAAGACAAATCAATCATTCTCCAGACGGCTACCTGTTGTGGAATCATTAAAGGATATTTGCATTGAATTACAGTGTTGCAAGCTTGTTCAAAGAGGGAGGGTTTAAGGAGCGTCTTGATAGAGGAAAGAGAGGTGGAGAGGTTTAGGGAGGGAGTTCCAAGGTTGGGGCCCAGGCAACAGAAGGCACGGCCACCGATGGTGGAGCGATTATAATCAGGGATGGTCAGGGGGGCAGAATTAGAGGAGCACAGACATCTCGGGGGTGTGGGGGTGAGGGGGGGGGGTTGTGGGGCTGGAGGAGATTACAGAGATAGTGAGGGGCGAGGCCATGGAGGCATTTGAAAACGAGGATGAGAATTTTGAAATCAATAACACGTGCGTTCTCAGCTAATCATTGTTTGAAAGATGATATGGGAAATGAATTTGCCCCATTACGCATGTTCTCCCCCCCATCCTTCGTGACCCCTGACCCCAGTTGAGGAGAGGCCCCACATTATGCCAGATTTCCCATCATTTGTGGATAATGATTCTCACTGAAGGGGAAACACAAGCCCCTATTTTAATGGGGGCGAGAGGCAGGGGGCGAGGGGCAGAGAGGCTGGCCAGTGAGCTGGACATCGAGCTCCCCCCAACACAGAGACGCGATGTCAGGTGGGACTTGGGCAATTTCCATATTTTTCACATCACAGAAAAATCATTGGATTTTTTCCCATTGCGCAGTTTTCCTGTGTCGGTCACAATAACCTTGGATTCTATACCCCACTCCCCTCCCCCCCGTATCACACTCACACTGGATAAATTGGGGAGTGCGTCCAGTGGAGTCCTCATTAAATATGCAGATAAAATCTGCTACTTTACCCTGAGGCCTGAATGGGGCAGCAGTGATTGCTTCCACACCAGGCCAACCTGGCACCAACAGCAGGCAGGGCCCAAAGAGGCCCAGTGAGGGAGATTTTTTAAATGTTATTTGGTTCCTTGTGGACCAGAAGGAACAGGTGTGCTGCTCCAGGTCCCACCTGGACCGAGCTCCCCTGCCTTGACCCCAACCCCCGCCCTGACTCCGACCCCCGCTCCGATCCCCTGCCGTGACCCCCACCCTGACCCCAACCCCTACCCTAACCCCCGCACCAACCCCCCCACCCTGACCCTTGCACCGACCCCTCCACCCTGCCTCGACCCCCGCCCTGACCCCGACCCCCGAATCGACCCGCCCCCCCGCCCTGAATCCCGCCCTGACCCCAACCCCCACCCTGACCCTCGCACTGACCCCTCCACCCTGCCTCGACCTCCGCCCTGACCCCTGACCCCTGCCCGGACCCTCATACCACCCCCCGCCCCACACACCCCCACCTGACTTTAATGGCTAGACGGGTCTGCAAACGGCATGACGCTGAGGCCGGATCGGTAAATCGGCCGAGCTCTTCTGCTGCCGATCCTGGACAGGCACATCCCTTGTTTGAACCCGTTCTCAGCCGGCAGTTAAACTCAAGCCCAAATTGCCCACTCTGGCTTGGGCACGGATATCAAAACCATAAATCATGCTGGGGAGACCCTGCTTAATACACCGCCCTGCACCAAAACCGTGTTAATCTGCCAGGACAAGAATAACTGTTCGTGACAACAAGTCAGCAATTGTGAATAACCAATGGCCCAATCACTGTCACAGGGGAGGAGTTAAACTAATATGGGGAGGAGTTAAACTAATATGGCAGGGGGATGGGAACCAATGCAGGGAGACAGAGGGAAACAAAATGGAGAACAGAAGCAAAAGACAGAAAGGAGATGAGTAAAAGTGGAGGGCAGAGAAACCGAAGACAAAAAACAAAAAGGGCCACTGTACAGCAAATTCTAAAGGGTCAAAGTATAATAAAAAGGCAAGTCCGAAAGCTCGGTGCCTCAATGCAAGGAGTATTCGGAACCCAGGAGAGGGCTCTGAGCTAGTTAGAGTGGGTGAGAGCGCAGATGAACAGGACCCCAAGAAAGAATGCAAAAGGCTTGAGGCAACAGAGCAGAGTAGCACTGGGGTAAGTGTAAACCACAAGGTGATAGGAAGGGACAATATGTATGAATATAAAGGGGCTGCAGGAAGGGTCAAAATTAAAAATCATGTTTTAAAAACTAGTATTAAAACACTCGACCTAAATGCACGCAGCATTCGAAATAAAGTAAATGAGTTGACGGCACAAATCATTACAAATGGTTATGATTTGGTGGCTATTACAGAAATATGGTTGCAGGGTGGCCAAGACTGGGAATTAAACATACAGGGATATCTGAAAATTCTGAAGAATAGACAAGAAGGGAAAGGAGGTGGGGTAGCTCTGTTAATAAAGAATGATATCAGGGCAGTTGTGAGAGATGATATTGGCTATAATGAACAAAATGTTGAATCATTGTGGGTGGAGATTAGAGATAGTAAGGGGAAAAAGTCACTGGTGGGCGTAGTTTATAGGCCCCCAAATAATAATCAAGGGAATAATAGAGGAATGTGAAAAAGGAACGGCAGTAATCATGGGGGATTTTAACCTACATATCGATTGGTCAAATCAAATCGCACAGGGTAGCCTGGAGGAGGAATCCATAGAATGCATATGGGATTATTTCTTAGAACAGTATGTTACAGAACCTACAAGGGAGCAAGCTATCTTAGATCTGGTCCTGTGTAATGAGACAGGAATAATAAACGATCTCCTAGTAAAAGATCCTCTCGGAATGAGTGATCACAGTATGGTTGAATTTGTAATACAGATTGAGGGTGAGGAAGTAGTGTCTCAAACGAGCGTACTATGCTTAAACAAAGGGGACTACAGTGGGATGAGGGCGAAGTTAGCTAAATTAGACTGGGAACACAGACTAAACGGTGGCACAATTGAGGAACAGTGGAGGACTTTTAAGGAGCTCTTTCATAGTGCTCAACAAAAATATATTCCAGTAAGAGAAGGGATAACCAGCCGTGGATAACCAAGGAAATAAAGGAGAGTATCAAATTAAAAACCAATGCGTATAAGGTGGCCAAGGTTAGTGGGAAACTAGAAGATTGGGAACATTTTAAACGACAGCAAAGAATGACTAAGAAAGCAATAAAGAAAGGAAAGATAGATTACAAAAGTAAACTTGCGCAAAACATAAAAACAGATAGTAAAAGCTTTTGCAGATACATAAAACGGAAAAGAGTGACTAAAGTAAATGTTGGTCCCTTATAAGATGAGAAGGGGGATTTAATAATGGGAAATGTGGAAATGGCTGAGACCTTAAACAATTATTTTGCTTCGGTCTTCACAGTGGAAGACACAAAAACCATGCCAAAAATTGCTGGTCACAGGAATGTGGGAAGAGAGGACCTTGAGACAATCACTATCACTAGGAGGGTAGTGCTGGACAGGCGATTGGGACTCAAGGTAGACAAGTCCAATGGTCCTGATGAAATGCATCCCAGGGTATTAAAAGAGATGGCGGAAGTTATAGCAGATGCATTGGTTATAATCTACCAAAATTCTCTGGACTCTGGGGAGGTACCAGCAGATTGGAAAGCAGCTAATGTAACGCCTGTTTAAAAAAGGGGGCAGACAAAAGGCAGGTAACTATAGGCCGGTTAGTTTAACATCTGTGGTGGGGAAAATGCTTGAAGCTATCATTAAGGAAGAAATAGCGGGACATCGAGATAGGGATAGTGCAATCAAGCAGACGCAACATGGATTCATGAAGGGGAAATCATGCTTAACTAATTTACTGGAATTCTTTCAGGATATAACGAGCATGGTGGATAGAGGTGTACCGATGGATGTTGTGTATTTAGATTTCCAAAAGGCATTCAATAAGGTGCCACACAAAAGGTTACTGCAGAAGATAAAGGTACGTGGAGTCAGAGGAAATGTATTATCATGGAGAGAGAATTGGCTGGCAAACAGAAAGCAGAGAGTCGGGATAAATGGGTCCTTTTCGGGTTGGCAATCGGTGGTTAGTACATAAGAACATAAGAATTAGGAACAGGAGTAGGCCATCTAGCCCCTCGAGCCTGCTCCACCATTCAATAAGATCATGGCTGATCTGGCTGTGGACTCAGCTCCACTTACCCGCCCTCACCCCGTAACCGTTAATTACCTTATTGGTTAAAAATCTATCTATCTGTGACTTGAATACAGTCAATGAGCTAGCCTCAACTGCTTCCTTGGGCAGAGAATTCCACAGATTCACAACCCTCTGGGAGAAGAAATTCCTTCTCAACTCAGTTTTAAATTGGCTCCCCCGTATTTTGAGGCTGTGTCCCCTAGTTCTAGTCTCCCCGACCAGTGGAAACAACCTCTTTGCCTCTATCTTGTCTATCCCTTTCATGATTTTAAATGTTTCAAAAAGATCACCCCTCATCCTTCTGAACTCCAATGAGTAAAGACCTAGTCTACTCAATCTATCATCATAAGGTAACCCCCTCATCTCCGGAATCAGCCTAGTGAATCGTCTCTGTACCACCTCCAAAGCCAGTATATCCTTCCTTAAGTAAGGTGACCAGAATTGCACGCAGTACTCCAGGTGCGGCCTTACCAATACCCTGTACAGTTGCAGCAGGACCTCCCTGCTTTTGTACTCCATCCCTCTCGCAATGAAGGCCAACATTCCATTTGCCTTCACTAAATATATTCAAAAAGGAGTTAGATGAAGTCCTTACTACTAGGGGGATCAAGGGGTATGGCGAGAAAGCAGGAATGGGGTACTGAAGTTGCATGTTCAGCCATGAACTCATTGAATGGCGGTGCAGGCTAGAAGGGCCGAATGGCCTGCTCCTGCACCTATTTTCTATGTGTCTATGTTTCTATTACGTACTGCACCTGCAAACTAACTTTTTGGGATTCATGCACAAGGACCCCCCAGGTCCCTCTGCACCTCAGCATGTTGTAATTTCTCCCCATTCAAATAATATTCCCTTTTACTGTTTTATTTCCCAAGGTGGATGACCTCACACTTTCCGACTTTGTATTCCATCTGCCAAACCTTAGCCCATTCGCTTAACCTATCTAAATCTCTTTGCAGCCTTTTTGTGTCCTCTACACAACCCGCTTTCCCACTAATCTTAGTGTCATCTGCAAATTTTGTTACACTACACTCTGTCCCCTCTTCCAGATCATCTATGTATATTGTAAACAGTTGTGGTCCCAGCACCGATCTCTGTGGCACACCACTCACCACCGATTTCCAACCCGAAAAGGACCCATTTATCCCGACTCTCTGCTTTCTGTTCGCCAGCCAATTCTCTATCCATGCTAATACATTTCCTCTGACTCCGCGTACCTTTATCTTCTGCAGTAACCTTTTGTGTGGCACCTTATCAAATGCCTTTTGATAATCTAAATACACCACATCCATCGGTACACCTCTATCCACCATGCTCGTTATATCCTCAAAGAATTCCAGTAAATTAGTTAAACATGATTTCCCCTTCATGAATTCATGCTGCGTCTGCTTGATTGCACTATTCCTAACTAGATGTCCCGCTATTTCTTCCTTAATGATAGTTTCAAGCATTTTCCCCACTACAGATGTTAAACTAACCGGCCTATAGTTACCTGCCTTTTGTCTGCCCCCTTTTTTAAACAGAGGCGTTACATTCACTGCTTTCCAATCCGCTGGTACCTCCCCAGAGTCCAGAGATTTTTGTAGATTATAACAAATGCATCTGCTATAACTTCCGCCATCTCTTTTAATACCCTGGGATGCATTTCATCAGGACCAGGGGACTTGTCTACCTTGAATCCCATTAGCCTGTCCAGCACTACCCCCCGAGTGATAGTGATTGTCTCAAGGTCCTTCCTTCCCACATTCCCGTGACCAGCAATTCCCAATCCTCTAGTTTCCCACAAATCTTGGCCACTTTATACGCATCGGTCTTTGATTTGATACTCTCCTTTATTTCCTTGGTTATCCACGGCTGGTTATCCCTTCTCTTTGCACCCTTCTTTTTCACTGGAATATATTTTTGTTGCACACTATGAAAGAGCTCCTTAAAAGTCCTCCACTGTTCCTCAATTGTGCCACCGTTTAGTCTGTGTTTCCAGTCTACTTTAGCCAACTCTGCCCTCATCCCACTGTAGTCCCCTTTGTTTAAGCATAGTATGCTCGTTTCTGACACAACTTCCTAACCCTCAATCTGTATTACAAATTCAACCATACTGTGATCACTCATTCCGAGAGGATCTTTTACTGCGAGATCGTTTATTTTTCCTGTCTCATTATACAGGACCAGATCTAAGAAAGTTTGCTCCCTTGTAGGTTCTGTTACATACTGTTCTAAGAAACAATCCCATATGCATTCTATGAAATCCTCCTCCAGGCTACCCCGTGCGATTTGAGTTGACCAATCGATATGTAGGTTAAAATCCCCCATGACTACTGCCGTTCCTTTTTCACATGCCACCATTATTCCCTTGATTATTGCCCGCCCCACCATAAAGTTATTATTTGGGGGCCTATAAACTACGCCCACCAGTGACTTTTTCCCCTTACTATCTCTAATCTCCACCCACAATGATTCAACATTTTGTTCATTGGAGCCAATATCGTCTCTCACAACTGCCCTGATATCATCCTTTATTAACAGAGCTACCCCACCTCCTTTCCCTTCTTGTCTATCTTTCTGAATCGTCAGATACCCCTGTATGTTTAATTCCCACTCTTGGCCACCCTGCAACCACGTTTCTGTAATGGCCACCAAATCATACCCATTTGTAATAATTTGTGCCATCAACTCATTTACTTTATTTCGAATGCTGTGTGCATTTAGGTAGAGTGTTTTCATCCTACTTTTTAAACCATGATTTTTAGTTTTGACCCCTCCTGCAGCCCCTTTATATTCAGTGGCCCTTTTTTTTTTGCCTTGGGTTTCTCTGCCCTCCACTTTTACTCATCTCCTTTCTGTCTTTTACTTTTGTCTCCTTTTTGTTTCCCTCTGTGTCCCTGCATTGGTTCCTATCCCCCTGCCATATTAGTTTAACTCCTCCCCAACAGCACTAGCAAACACTCCCCCTAGGACATTGGTTCCGGTCCTGCCCAGGTGCAGACCATCTGGTTTGTACTGGTCCCACCTCCCCCAGAACCTGTTCCAATGCCCCAGGAATTTGAATCCCTCCCTGCTGCACCACTGCTCAAGCCACGTATTCATCTGCGCTTTCCTGCGATTCCTACTCTGACTAGCACGTGGCACTGGTAGCTATCCCGAGATTACTATTTTTGAGGTCCTACTTTTTAAATTTAGCTCCTAGCTCCTTAAATTCATCTCGTAGGACCTCATCGTTTTTTTACCTATGTCGTTGGTATCAATGTGCACCACGACAACCGACTGTTCTCCCTCCCTTTTTAGAATGTCCTGCACCCGCTCCAAGACATCCTTGACCCTTGCACCAGGGAGGCAACATACCATCCTGGAGTCTCGGTTACAATCGAATCCCCTATCACTATCACTCTCCCACTCTTTTTCCTGCCCTCTTGTGCAACAGAGCCAGCCATGGTGTCATGAACTTGGCTGCTGCTGCCCTCCCCTGATGAGTCATCCCCCTCAACAGTACCCAAAGCAGTCTATCTGTTTTGCAGGGGGATGACCGCAGGGGACCCCTGCACTACCTTCCTTGCACTGCTCTTCCTGCTGGTCTTCCATTCCCTAGCTGGCTGTAGACCCTTCACCTGCGGTAAGACCGACTCGCTAAACGTGCTGCTCACGTCATTCTCAGCATCGTGGATGCTCCAGAGTGAATCCACCCTCAGCTCCAATTCCGCAACGCGGTCCGTCAGGAGCTGGAGGCGGATACACTTCCCGCACACGTAGTTGTCAGGGATACCGGAAGTGTCCCTGAGTTCCCCACATGGTACAGGAGGAGCATATCACATGACCGAGCTCTCCTGCCATGATTTAACCCTTAGATACACTTAAATTGGCAACAACAATGTTAAACGGTTACTTACTGATATAAAAAATAAAAAGAAAAGCTACTCTCCAATCACTTACCCCCTTGGCTGTGACATCACCTTTTGATTTCTTACTACTTCTTTTTTGCCTTCTCTCCCCGCTGCAGCTGCACAAGTATGCCTCTCGCTGCCGCTGGGCCTTTATAGGCCTCATCAACATCATGCACTCCTGTCTCTCGGACTGCCACCACAGGGATCGGTGCTGGGACCACAACTGTTTACAATATACATAGATGACCTGGAAGAGGGGACAGAGTGTAGTGTAACAAAATTTGCAGATGACACAAAGATTAGTGGGAAAGCGGGTTGTGTAGAGGACACAGAGAGGCTGCAAAGAGATTTAGATAGGTTAAGCAAATGGGCTAAGGTTTGGCAGCTGGAATACAATGTCGGAAAATGTGAGGTCATCCACCTTGGAAAATAAAAACAGTAAAAGGGAATATTATTTGAATGGGGAGAAATTACAACATGCTGCGGTGCAGAGGGACCTGGGGGTCCTTGTGCATGAATCCCAAAAAGTTAGTTTGCAGGTGCAGCAGGTAATCAGGAAGGCGAATGGAATGTTGGCCTTCATTGCGAGAGGGATGGAGTACAAAAGCAGGGAGATCCTGCTGCAACTGTACAGGGTATTGGTGAGGCTGCACCTGGAGTACTGTGTGCAGTTTTGGTCACCTTACTTAAGGAAGGATATACTGGCTTTGGAGGGGGTACAGAGACGATTCACTAAGCTGATTCCGGAGATGAGCAGGTTACCTTATGATGATAGATTGAGTAGACTGGGTCTTTACTCGTTGGAGTTCAGAAGGATGAGGGGTGATCTTATAGAATCATTTAAAATAATGAAAGGGATAGACAAGATAGAGGCAGAGAGGTTGTTTCCACTGGTCGGGGAGACTAGAACTAGGGGGCACAGCCTCAAAATACGGGGGAGCCAATTTAAAACCGAGTTGAGAAGGAATTTCTTCTCCCAGAAGGTTGTGAATCTGTGGAATTCTCTGCCCAAGGAAGTAGTTGAGGCTAGCTCATTGAATGTATTCAAGTCACAGATAGATAGATTTTTAACCAATAAGGGAATTAAGGGTTACGGGGAGCGGGCGGGTAAGTGGAGCTGAGTCCACGGCCAGATCAGCCATGATCTTATTGAGTGGCGGAGCAGGCTCGAGGGGCTACATGACCTACTCCTGTTCCTAATTCTTATGTTCTTCTTATGTTCACACTTGTAACATAAAGTTTACATTTGTGCTGTCACAGTAAGTGTTCTATATGCATTTGGCAGTTCTTGAGAGTTGCTACAGATGTGTTTGGTCTGTATGACAGCGAAATGGAGAAATGATGAATAAGTATAATATTTGAAAGGAAATAAATATTGATATTACTACATCTAAACACTCCTCATGCAGAATGTGACATACGTGCCGAACATACACATGATGTGCCGCAGATAGAACCTGGAGTGCTCCCAGAGCTACACATTCAGGAGATAATATTCCAGGGACAAGTTCCTGACTTGGAGCCTTGCCCATTGAAAGACATTTCTGAACGTCCGTCTACACTCCGACCATGGTGCATCGCACTGGCAGCTTCCAGAGGCAAGCTCACCATCAAAAGGGCAAATTTCAAAAATTGCACCATCTAAACCACGACAGCAAAGCCCCAGTGATTTATTGAGATTGTAACATTTAACAGCATTGTCCTTTTGTAACTTTCACAGTCGAAGAGTTTTATACCTTACGCTTTTCCATAAGCTGCAAGATGCAATGTACAATAGTGTAGACAAAACTTCAAACTGGATCAGAATGGTTGTAAATTCCTTACGTGGAACATAGTCCAACTCTTTCACTACAAATGAAAATTATGTAGAAGTCATCATAAGGATATTTTTGGTTATCAAACCCTGACTTTAGCTCTGGTGTGGGGCAGAGGGGGGGGGGGGTTGAGGGTGTGGGGGGTGTTGGGTGTAGGGGGTGGCGTGGGGTGGGGGGATTGGGGGTGGGGGAGAGAGCGGAGCGGCGGGGGGGGGAAGAGAGCATGGAAGAGAGAGCAGGGCGGTGGGGGGGGGGTGAAGAGAGCGTGGGGGAGAGAGCGGGGCGGCGGGGAGGGGGAAGAGAGCGGGTGGGGAGCGAGAGTGCGAGCAAGAGTGGTTGTGGGTCGCCTCCGCGAATCCAAGGCAACAGTCCCTGGAACAAGGTAAGTGGCGAGGGGGAGATGCGGAGGGGATCGGTGAAGCGAAGACCGGGGCAGAGGAGACCCCTGAAAGCTTTGTGTCTTAATGCAAGGAGTATCCGTAATAAGGTGGATGAATTAACTGTGCAAATAGATGTTAACAAATATGATGTGATTGGGATTACAGAGACGTGGCTCCAGGATGATCAGGGCTGGGAACTCAACATCCAGGGGTATTCAACATTCAGGAAGGATAGAATAAAAGGAAAAGGAGGTGGGGTAGCATTGCTGGTTAAAGAGGAGATTAATGCAATAGTTAGGAAGGACATTAGCTTGGATGATGTGGAATCTATATGGGTAGAGCTGCAGAACACCAAAGGGCAAAAAACATTAGTGGGAGTTGTGTACAGACCTCCAAACAGTAGTAGTGATGTTGGGGAGGGCATCAAACAGGAAATTAGGGGTGCATGCAATAAAGGTGCAGCAGTTATAATGGGTGACTTTAATATGCATACAGATTGGGCTAACCAAACTGGAAGCAATACGGTGGAGGAGGATTTCCTGGAGTACATAAGGGATGGTTTTCTAGACCAATATGTCAAGGAACCAACTCGGGGGGAGGCCATCTTAGAATGGGTGTTGTGTAATGAGAGAGGATTAATTAGCAATCTCGTTGTGCGAGGCCCCTTGGGGAAGAGTGACCATAATATGGTGGAATTCTACATTAGGATGGAGAATGAAACAGTTAATTCAGAGACCATGGTCCAGAACTTAAAGAAGGGTAACTTTGAAGGTATGAGGCGTGAATTGGCTAGGATAGATTAGTGAATGATACTTAAGGGGTTGACAGTGGATGGGCAATGGCAGACATTTAGAGACCGCATGGATGAACTACAACAATTGTACATCCCTGTCTGGCGTAAAAATAAAAAAGGGAAGGTGGCTCAACCGTGGCTATCAAGGGAAATCAGGGATAGTATTAAAGCCAAGGAAGTGACCTACAAATTGGCCAGAAATAGCAGCGAACCTGGGGACTGGGAGAAATTTAGAACTCAGCAGAGGAGGACAAAGGGTTTGATTAGGGCAGGGAAAATAGAGTACGAGAGGAAGCTTGCGGGGAACATTAAGACAGACTGCAAGAGTTTCTATAGATATGTAAAGAGAAAAAGGTTATTAAGACAAACGTAGGTCCTCTGCAGTCAGAATCAGGGGAAGTCATAACAGGGAACAAAGAAATGGCAGACCAATTGAACAAGTACTTTGGTTCGGTATTCACGAAGGAGGACACAAACAACCTTCCGGATATAAAAGGGGTCAGAGGGTCTAGTAAGAAGGAGGAACTTAGGAAAATCCTTACTAGTCGGGAAATTGTGTTGGGGAAATTGATGGGATTGAAGGCCAATAAATCCCTATGGCCTGACGGACTGCATCCCACAGTACTTAAGGAGGTGGCCTTGGAAATAGCGGATGCATTGACAGTCATTTTCCAACATTCCATAGACTCTGGATCAATTCCTATGGAGTGGAGGGTAGCCAATGGAATCCCACTTTTTAAAAAAGGACGGAGAGAGAAAACAGGGAATTATAGACTGGTCAGCCTGACCTCGGTAGTGGATAAAATGATGGAATCAATTATTAAGGATGTCATAGCAGCGCATTTGGAAAGAAGGTGACATGATAGGTCCAAGTCAGTATGGATTTATCAAAGGGAAATCATGCTTGACAAATCTTGTGGAATTTTTTCCAGTAGAGTGGACAAAGGAGAACCAGTTGATGTGGTGCATTTGGACTTTCAGAAGGCTTTCGACAAGGTCCCACACAAGAGATTAATGTGCAAAGTTAAAGCACATGGGATTGGGGGTAGTATGCTGACGTGGATTGAGAATTGGTTGGCAGACAGGAAGCAAAGAGTAGGAGTAAATGGGTACTTTTCAGAATGGCAGGCAGTGACTAGTGGGGTACCGCAAGGTTCTGTGCTGGGGCCCCAGCTGTTTACATTGTACATTAATGATTTAGACGAGGGGATTAAATGTAGTATCGCCAAATTTGCAGATGACTCTAAGTTGGGTGGCAGTGTGAGCTGCGAGGAGGATGCTATGAGGCTGCAGAGTGACTTGGATAGGTTAGGTGAGTGGGCAAATGCATGGCAGATGAAGTATAATGTGGATAAATGTGAGGTTATCCACTTTGGTGGTAAAAGCAGAGAGACAGACTATTATCTGAATGGTGACAGATTAGGAAAAGGGGAGGTGCAACGAGACCTGGGTGCCATGGTACATCAGTCATTGAAGGTTGGCATGCAGGTACAGCAGGCGGTTAAGAAAGCAAATGGCATGTTGTCCTTCATTGCGAGGGGATTTGAGTACAGGGAGATGTTACTACAGTTGTACAGGGCCTTGGTGAGGCCACACCTGGAGTATTGTGTACAATTTTGCTCTCCTAACTTGAGGAAGGACATTCTTGCTATTGAGGGAGTGCAGCGAAGGTTCACCAGACTGATTCCCGGGATGGTGGGACTGACCTATCAAGAAAGACTGGATCAACTGGGCTTGTATTCACTGGAGTTCAGAAGAATGAGAGGGGATCTCATAGAAACATTTAAAATTCTGACGGGTTTAGACAGGTTAGATGCAGGAAGAATTTTCCCAATGTTGGGGAAGTCCAGAACCAGGGATCACGGTCTAAGGCTAAGTGGTAAGCCATTTAGGACCGAGATGAGGAGAAACTTCTTCACCCAGAGAGAGGTGAACTTGTGGAATTCTCTACCACAGGAAGTTGTTGAGGCCAATTCACTAAATATATTCAAAAAGGAGTTAGATGTAGTCCTTACTACTAGGGGGATCAAGGGGTATGGCGAGAAAGCAGGAATGGGGTACTGAAGTTGCATGTTTAGCCATGAACTCATTGAATGGCGGTGCAGGCTAGAAGGGCCGAATGTCCTACTCCTGCACCTATTTTCTATGTTTCTATGTTTCTATGACCCAAGGTTTCACTGTGAGGCCCGGGGAATGGGCAGGGTTAAAATAGAAACATAGAAAATAGGTGCAGGAGTAGGCCATTCGGCCCTTTGAGCCTGTACCGCCATTCAATAAGATCATGGCTGATCATTCCCTCAGTACCCCTTTCCTGCTTTCTCTCCATACCCCTTGATCCCTTTAGCCGTAAGGGCCATAGCTAACTCCCTCTTGAATATATCCAATGAACTGACATCAACAACTCTCTGCGGCAGAGAATTCCACAGGCCTACCCCTTATCCTAAGACTGTGTCCCCTGGTTCTGGACTTTCCCCAACATCGGGAACATTCTTCCCGCATCTAACCTGTCCAGTCCCGTCAGAATCTTATACGTTTCTATGAGATCCCCTCTCATCCTTCTAAACTCCAGTGAATAAAGGCCCAGTTGATCCAGTCTCTCCTCATATGACAGCCCAGCCATCCCTGGAATCAGTCTGGTGAACCTTTGCTGCACTCCCTCAATAGCAAGAACGTCCTTCCTCAGATTAGGAGACCAAAACTGAACACAATATTCCAGGTGAGGCCTCACCAATGCCCTGTACAACTGCAGTGAGACCTTCCTGCTCCTATACTCAGATCCCCTAGCTATGAAGGCCAACATACCATTTGCCTTCTTCACAACCTGCTGTACCTGCATGCCCACTTTCAGTGACAGGTCTCGTTGCACCTCCCCTTTTCCTCATCTGCCGCCATCCAGATAATATTCTGCCTTCGTGTTTTTGCCCCAAAATGGATAACCTCACATTTATCCACATTATACTGCATCTGCCATGCATTTGCCCACTCACCTAACCTGTCCAAGTCACCCTGCAGCCTCTCAGTGTCCTCCTCACAGCTCACACCACCACCCAGCTTAGTGTCATCTGCAAACTTGGAGATATTGCACTCAATTCCTTCATCTAAATCATTAATGTATATTGTAAAGAGCTGAGGTCCCAGCACTGAGCCCTGCGGCACTCCACTAGTCACTGCCTGCCATTCTGAAAAGGCCTATTGTTTCAGTACTGCCGAAGAGGATCAGAATAAACTGGCCTGACAGAATCAAATACACCCTAATCTAAGTAGTTATATTACTTTGTGTTGGCATAGCACATCATTTCGACAGCAAAATTAAATCACATTTGTAATGTTTAATGGAGCAAATGTATTCTTCTGAATACATCCTATGCCCTATCGGGAAAGCTGTAAATATTGGCCAGTATTCCTGCTTGTGTTTTAGATTACCAGTCAGGGGCTCCGTCTGGAGCAGATATTTTATTGCAATCTCAAAATCTGACGTCGTTCGTCATTGTCGACAACTTTAATCTTCTACAAAACATAAATCCATTTCGTGAAATATTGTAGTTTCATTTTTAGAGAAAGTATTATTACTGTTTCTAGACTCCGTACAGATCCAAAGAGACTCTTTATCAAGTCCACTGCACTACTATTAGGAACTTCAGAGAGATGTGACCGGAATATCAGCCCTCAACAGATGAGTTTCTGGTGTTTAAAGCAGACGTGTATGTCCATACTCTTTTTCTTCATTTATTCTGGGGATGTGGGCAATGTTGGCAAGGCCGCATTTGGTGCCCATCTGTAATTGCTTTGCGATGGTGGTTGTTGGTCTGTTCCTTGAACTCCTGCAGTCCGTGTGGGGTTAGATATGGAATTCCAAGGCTAATGAAGGAATGACAATATGGGCTAGAAACTGTATCGCACAATTGAAAAGTTGTAAGTTTAGCGCCAGGTACGGATCAATCTTCACGCATGTGAAATTGGTCTCTGCATTGAAAGAATTGGCGCTAATGGTGTGGATGAATGCCGTTTGGCCCGAAGCGGTAATGACGATGAGATGTGTAATCAGGAGTGAGCGTTGGCATTACAGGGGAGGGTCGCTGGGGTCTGCACACCCACCCCCAGTGATTCTGGGCGTGTAGAACGGCAATATTCTGTGGGATGGAATGTAAAGTCCCACAACGCTCCGGGGACTCAGCAGCCTTTATTGGGCTGCAGAAACATCCTGCGCTCTCTGGCATGCACAAATTACATTTGGAACGGAAGTACTGGGGCGCGTCCCTTTAAATAGCGCCCCGCTAGCCGGCTGGTTCACGCCTCCACTCCCTGGCGCTGTCGGCGCAAGGCGGTAAGGCGGGGGGAGCTACTGAAGTTTGCAGATCGGGTGCTCCGTGAGCGGCGCACTCACTGACGTCATGATCGGCATGGCGAAAGGTGCCACGGAGGTAACGGTTATCGCAGCGCTATGGAGCCGGCGAATGTGACATTCGGCGTGGGATTCGCCTCACTGCGGCACTCCTGCCTGAGCCCCCCAGGCACTAATGGGGGGCAGTACGCAGCCGAATATCTTCCTCTATATGTCCAAGTCAGTAAGGTGAACATGCCTTGGGTGATGGGGCATCTGAGACTTACTCTTTGATAACCCAGTATTTCTCAGGCTTTCTGTGCTCCCAGGGATTTCACCTTGTTACATTTTTTCCCAACATGCAAACTATTGTTAAGTCACCTCAGGAACCCCTCCTTATTGGGGCGCATACAATACTGCTACAAGCATCCATTCCCATTCCTGAAATCAATGGTACTGCAATCTGCACTAACAGTTACAGAGCATTAAAGATAAACTGTCTGCTCCCAGACTGCCTCAAACAATATTAACCAACAATATTAAAAATCAATACAAGAGAATTGCAGTAACTTGCCATGCCATTTCACATGAAAATGTCTCAACATGTTTAACAATGAAATCTGTGTTTGTAATAGTCAGGATCATGTGACAATTCATTCCATTTCCCTTTTATCGACTTTAAAAAAAACTACTTTCCATCCTACACATTGAGAACCACATGGTAAATGATTAACCCAAGCATTTGAAAAGTGATTGACATATTGTGCGCCTCCAAGGTCATTTCTGTAACCTAAGCGGCAAATAATTTCCTTCATGGATCCAAAATAGCAGTCGATGTTTATTTTGTTGTCCATCAATATTCTCTCAGTGTCGCCTTCTCTCATTGAAACATACAAGATCATGAGGGGGATTGACAGGGTAGATGCAGGGAGGATGTTTCCCCCGGGCTGGAGAGTCTAGAACCAGGGGTCACAGTCTCAGGATAAGGGGTCGGCCATTTAGGACTGAGATGGGGAGAAATGTTTTCACTCAGCGGGTGGTGAATCTTTGGAATTCTCTGCCCCAGAGGGCTGTGGAGGCTCAGTCATTGAGTATATTCAAGACAGAGATCGATAGATTTTTTGAACTCTAAGAGAATCAAGCGATACGGGGATCAGGCGGGAAAGTGGAGTTGAGGTCGAAGATCAGCCATGATCTTATTGAATGGCGGAGCAGGCTCGAGGGGCCGAATGGCCAACTCTTGCTCTTATGTTCTGTTCTGAAGGCTTTGATTTCTTGGTGCTGGTCACTCTCCAGCCTCTCTCCAAATGGTAATGCTTCCTCTGTGAGCTTACACAGAGATTGTCAGCAAGGTATTCATCCAACGACTTTGAGCCTGATCATATCTTCACAGCAGGAATCACTGGATAGTGATCAAGAGGAGGAATTTTGACCAACTAACCTCCCCCCACCCCGACCAGCACTTTGGAGATAATTGTAACATTTCTTCTGTTGCTCTGAAAAAGATTAGTATAATGTACGTACCTGTGAGTATGCTCAGAGGTTTGTAGAGCTGTTGAGACAGAATTCCCCATCGGCACTAAGCCCTGAAACCTCCCTCGGGAGCCAGCGCCTCACAACTTGAGCCGCCTCGAGGAAATCCCCTCTGTACCTTTCAGTTCTGTGCGAAGGGGTTTCCTGTACAGGCTGTTCTTGCACACTCTCAACCTTGCCATCCTCGTCTGCTGTCCGGACACGCCATGGCGCACCATCTTGCCTAAATAGGAGGAGGCGGGGGTCCCCGATGGAGTGCACTCTATGCGGGAGTCCTCCCACTATTTATCGGGGACTTGGCCTGGAGGGTGGTGCATGGAGCAGTCCCGTGCAATAAATTTTTAAGTCGGTTCATAGGCTCCCAGGCCGCCTGCAATTTCTGGAGGAGTCCGTGTTCCATGTTTTTATGGAATGTGTGAGGTTGCAGCCACTGTTCCATTATTTAAAGGTTCTGCTCCTCAAATTCTGGTTGTACTTCAGTCGCACACTCCTGATCTTTGGGACCCTGTGCGGAGGGGAGCGGGTAGGTCCGAGGGCCTCCGCGTAGGACTGTTCCTGGGCCTGGCCAAGGGGGCCATCAGCCGGTCCAGGCAGTGGGCGGTCGAGGGGGTCATTCAGCCCAACTGCCTGCCTCTCTTCCGCAGTTACATCCGAGCCAGGGTGTCCCTGGCGATGGAGCACGCGGTGTCCACCGGTACGCTCGCAGTCTTCCGCGAGAGGTGGGCGCCGGAGGGACTGGAGTGCATCATCACGCCCGGCAACCAAATTTTAATTTGATCATTTAATGTTTAAAGTTTAATTAGTCTATGTTTGTCCGCTTTAGTGCCCCCTCCCCCTTTTAGCCAGGGACACTTGTATAATTTGTGTTTTTGGTGCCCCTGAAAAAAAAACAAGCGGGCACTTGAAAATTTTTGAGTGTAACCTCCCCCCTCTTTAATCAGTGGGGGGTTGGGGGGGCACTTATTTAATGTTCACATCTAAAATAGTTGTAGAGCTGTTGCACTGTGAGTGGTTTAGCCAGTCACATGATGTTTACAAGACTCAATAAAACCCAGCCAGTTGGGTTCGGGGGATCCACGATGAGTCAGATGGTTGTGAGCCTGGTGGATGAACTAGTAAGGTGATTGTTAAACCTTTGCTAATAAACCAACTAGTTGTTAATAGCAATGTGTTGCCATGAATTCTGAAGAAAAGAACCCATGAAGCAAATACATTACGATTAGTTAGCTTAGAACAGCCCGTGGATCAAACCCAGAATCTCCCCGATCTGTATGGCTCCGATACTCAATCTCGTAACCATCTCAACCATCAAAGGACGAGGATTTATTTTCAAAATGAAGCAAGTGGAAAGATGGAAAATCCAGAAAAAGGCTGTCGGGGAAATCCATGGAGAGTGTACGGATAAGTTGTAAAATTTAAAACAAGCCTCGTGCCGCCTGATTAACTCCAGTAGGTTGGATGCTCGCGGCAACATATTAATGAGGATATTGTGGTGTCGAGAGAATGCTGGTTATCGAGTTAATGGCTACTTTGGCCTATTAATCCAAAATTAGAAATTATTCACAAAGTGTGAAAAAGGAGAAATTGTTATTTTTCTTTGGTCTCCTCAAATTTCAAAAGATCGTTTAGAAAATGTTTGTTGAAGAAAAATTACAGAATGCCTCAAAATGGGTACATAACATAAGAAATAGGAGCAGGAGTAGGTGAAGATGAGTTACAGGCCAATGGCATTTACCGTTTGTATTAATGCAAAGCGGTTTCAGCTTTGTGTCTCAGCACCTCCGCCAAACCGAATCGTCGCAGTCAGTGCACTGCCAAAAAATCGATTTACATCACTATGATATATTAGAGCACAGCATACACAGCTTCCTAACATGGCAGGCAGCTCTCTCGGAAGTCTCCGGAAATCTGCCTGGTTCTGTTTATTATTAACCCTGCACTTGCAGTACACGATACGTCCACATCCACAGTATGGAGCTACAAACATTACAAGCTTACAGACATTACAATCACCTGGTGGTACAACTGCAACTGATGTGAAACTAACCGTAAAAAGGTTGCCGATTTAATAGATTGCCTGCAAACAGTTATAAACGTAATTTATAATGTTGAATTTTGGCAAAGAGACCGCTCTCTCAGCAGCCCTGTAAGATTACAATTGGACCAGAATTTGCATGCTGCCAAGCAGACACCCATGTACACACAATAACACACACGCACAAAGATCTGCCTTTTCGGGAAAAAAGACCCATGACACACTGAGGCACCCGGAAAAGTAAGGGGTTAGTGTCGCTTCCTGATCTCAGCCATAGAGACAACCTGTCGAGTGCAGGGGCTTCAGTGCCTCGGAACTAAGGATGGAAGAAATTGGCCCACATTTCAATGGTTGCGGCCGCACTTGTGAGAACCAGCCCATGAAGACAGATGCCATCCAGCTTTGAGGCATTGTATGAGTGAATGGACTACTGACAGTCACTGGGTCACAGGACCCGTGCAATAGCAGACCAGCATGAATTCGCACCTTTTGGGAGAATATCAGTGGGTTGAGGAAAAACAAGGATCTCAAAAAATACAGAAGGAATGAACCCCTGAATTTATCTATTGCGGCAGGGGTTGGAGTCCAATCATAAAGTGAAACACAATGGCATAAAAGCACTTTCCAAAACAATCAACTTCTTGTCAAAGTGTTATCTCAGTGTAAATGTTCCTGCTGGTCTCGAGGTTCATTTCTAGAGGAATTAGAATTGAAAAGTAGTGGGGTTATGTTAAATTAATGTGGAACCTGGTTGGACTACACTTGGAGTACTGTGAGCAGTTCTGGTCTCCATATCACCAAAGGGATATTTGCACCTTTTCCAGTGTCTCTATAAGAATTACAATAAGAACTGAGCGATTATAACTATCGGGATAGACTGAACAGACTGGGGCTCTTTTCTCTAGAAAAAAGATGTCTGAAGCATGACAAATCTAGGTGGGAATGTAAGCTGACATTCTCTACCCCAGGGGGCTGTGGAGGCTCAGTCGTTGAGTATATTCAAGACTGGGATAGATAGATTTTTGGGAACTAAGGGAATCAAGGGGATATCGGGATCGAGGGAAAGTGGAGTTGAGATGGAAGATCGGCCATGATATTGAATGGCGGAGCAGGCTCGAGGGGCCGAATGGCCTACTCCAAATTCTTATGTTCTTACGTGACATAATAGAGGTCTTTAAAATACTGAAGGGGTTTGATAGGCTCGATGTAGAGAAGATGTTTCCACTTACGGGGGCGTCCAAAACTGCAGATCATAAATATCAGATAGCCACTAATAAATCCAACAGGGAATTCAAGAGAAGTTTCATTACAGGGAGTGGTTGAGGCGAATAGTATGGATGCATTTAAGGGGAGGCTTCGATGAAGTAGGGTGGGAGAAGGCCCACCGAGACCATTTGGGCCGAAAAGCCTATTTCTGACCTGTAAATTCTATCCAATTCTTCTAATGGTGGAGAGGGAGGGAGAGGGGGCGTAGGGGAGAGAGACAGAGGGGGGGAAAGGGAGAATGAAATACGTCTGATAATGAAAGGAGAAGAATTTCCAACTCAACCCCTCAGTTTAAACTGACTCCAGGGCTCGAGGATTGAACAAGGCCATATATTTTGAAACAACCATGAACACAGCTGTTAAACGCATCCATCCACGGGAACTGCTGTGAGGAGAGTGACAGCCCAATTACTGAAAATCAGATTTCTGGACTGAGTATGTTTTGTGGTTATCCCAGGAAGACTTCACAAGTCAAGTAGTGAATTGGGAATGCCTAATTATGAAGCGATGTTCTGTGTTTAAGAGTTCTGACCATGATTGCATCCCATAATATTAGGTTCATGAGATTGATTCCATACATTAAAAAGTCATTGGCAGTTTCCAGCTTGATGTGGGTTCCACTCCATCCATTTCACATATCGCTTTTCTCGTAAACACTAATTAGACAAGAGGCTTAACTAAAGGCTGCTGTGCTCAGGTAGCTGTGTGGTGTACAATGAATGATGTTTGAGTATTCATTTACTCTGTTCATTCAAAATACAAATCAGTGGAGGTCACAAAAAATGAGACGTTTTGAAGAAAATTGGCGGGAATAATGAGAAGCTACAGTGTTCGCTGTAAATGACTTTTAATGTTGGTGTTGGGACTTGCTGCTAAGTTTAAATTGACTGAATGGCATCTCTGCGCCCCAATGTATTGGGACGGTTAGCATGTTGGAACACTGTACTTTAACCTGAGACCAGGAGTTCAGCGGGACAGATGGAATGAAGATCTCCTTTCTCTGAAACTCCTTTTTATTGTTTCTGAGGGAAAGATGACCTTGACCAATCCTAATCCTATTCCCAGTAGAGATGAGTTCATCGCTCCTGGTACACTTCAAACCCGGGCACTAAATTATAGCATCAGGAGAAATCCGAGTTTGAAAGGCAATACCTTCACTGAAAGTCGTTCAGCGTCATGTGTCCAGGTGCAATGACATCATCTGCAACACAATGACATCACTGTAGATTCCCCCAAAAGTAACAGCTTTGGAAATTATATTAAAGAAGTATAATTTCCTTCTGAAGTTCCTTGAGTAAGGGATTGAGTCTGTCAATGAATGCCCTGAAAGGATAATGCTGTCTCATTAGCAACAGAAAGGTTTCAATTTATGCATTTAAATATTACAATGACCCTGGGGAATGATGCTGCTGTCACCTATTTACTTCTCCCTCTGGACCCAAGGCCCGTGACTCCCTCTGCTAATGGGGAAAGGAATCCAGCTCTGTGATTCTCATACAAATAACAGGTCAATGTTACCGTCCAGCGTTCCCAGTGTAGAACCTTACACATATGAGGTACAGAGGTGATGAAAGGCCATCGAGCTGAAACGTTAACTCTGCTTCTCTCCCGGCAAATGTTGCCTGACCTGCTCAGTGATTCCAGCATTTTGAGTTACTATTCGAGGTAAGCACACCCAGGTTGCTGTCTGCAATTTCTCAATTTAACGGGGGCTATAAATCGTAAAACACAACCCGAAGAAGAAACTGAGAATACGGAAAATCTGAAATAAAAACCGAAAAGGCTAGAAAAGCACAGCAAACACATCGGCAAAGGGAAACGAAGGTTAATATTTCGGGGGTAGAACCGTTATCAGAATTGGAAACTGGAGTCTTTGGTGCTGAACACATCAGGGAAGGGCAAGAACACCATGGAAAGGTGCAGGAGCAGAGAGATGGGGAAATGGGGCAGGGGGGGAGATGGGGAAATGGGGCAGGGGGGGAAATGGGGAAATGGGGCAGGGGGGGAGATGGGGAAATGGGGCAGGGGGGGAGATGGGGAAATGGGCAGGGGGGGAGATGGGGAAATGGGGCAGGGGGGAGATGGGGAAATGGGGCAGGGGGAGAGATGGGGAAATGGTGCAGGGGGAGAGAGAGAGGCAGGGGGAAAGAGAGTGGGGGAAGAGAGATGGGCAAATGGGGCGGGGGAAAGATGGGGAAATGGTGCAGGGGGAGAGAGAGGCGATGGGGAGAGAGAGAGTTGGGGCAGGGGAGGGAGAGAGAGCTGGGGGGGAGAGATGGGGAAATGGGGCGGGGGGGGAAGAGATATGGGAGAGAGAGAGAGAGCTGGGGGGAGATAGGGAAATGGGGCAGGGGGTAAAGAGAGTGAGAGAGCGGGGGGGCAGATAGGGAAATGGGGCAGGGGGTAAAGAGAGTGAGAGAGCGGGGGGGAAGAGTTGGGGAAATGGGGCAGGGGGGAGGAGGAGCGGAGGAGATACCAGAGTGAAGATTGAAGGCCGTTGCTAGTTTGGGGGAGGTAAATGTAAATTGGCATCTCTCACAGCAGAAATGTTCGGGTCAGACCAATTATGTGTCAGATATGGTTAGGGAATCAAGGGATATGGGGTTAGTGCAGGAAGGTGGAGTTGAGGTAGAAGATCAGCCATGAACTTATTGAATGGTGGAGCAGGCTCGAGGGGCCGAATGGCTGACTCCTGCTCATAAGAACATAAGAAATAGGAACAGGAGTAGGCCATATGGCCCCTCGAGCCTGCTCCACCATTCAATAAGATCATGGCTGATCTGATCATGGGCTCAGCTCCACTTCCCTGCCCGCTCCCCATAACCCTTTATTCCCTTATCGTTTAAGAAACTGTCTATTTCTGTCCTAAATTTATTCAATGTCCCAGCTTCCACAGCTCTCTGAGGCAGTGAATTCCACAGATTTACAACCCTTTGAGAGAAGAAATTTCTCCTCATCTTTGTTTTAAATGGGCGGCCCCTTATTCTAAGATCATGGCCTCTAGTTCTAGTCTCCCCATCACTGGAAACATCCTCTCTGCAACCACCCTGTCAAGCCCCCTCATAATCTTATACGTTTCAATAAGATCACCTCTCATTCTTCTGAATTCCAATGAGTAGAGGCCCAAACTACTCAACCTTTCCCCATAAGTCAACCCCCTCATGCCCGGAATCAACCCAGTGAACCTTCTCTGAACTGTCTCCAAAGCAAGTATATCTTTCGTAAATATGGAAACCAAAACGGCACGCAGTATTCCAGGTGTGGCCTCACCAATACCCTGTATAACTGTAGCAAGACTTCCCTGCTTTTATACTCCATCCCTTTTTCAATAAAGGTCACGATACCATTGGCCTTCCTGATCACTTGCTGTACCTGAATACTATCCTTTTGCATTTCATGCACAAGTACCCCCAGGTCCTGCTGTACTGCGGCACTTTGCAATCTTTCTCCATTTAAATAATAACTTGCTCTTTGATTTTTTTCTGCCAAAGTGCATGACCTCACACTTTCCAACATTATACTCCATCTGCCAAATTTTTGTCCACTCACTTAGCCTGTCTATGTCCTTTTGCAGATTTTTTGTGTCCTCCTCACACTGTTTTTCCTCCCATCTTTGTATCATCAGCAAACTTGGCTACATTACACTCGGTCCCTTCTTCCAAGTCCTTAATATAGATTGTAAATAGTTGGGGTCCCAGCACTGATCCCTGCGGCACCCCACTAGTTACTGGTTGCCAACCCGAGAATGAACCATTTATCCCTACTCTCTACTCTCTGTTAGTTAGCCAATCCTCTATCCATGCTAATATGAACTTTTATCTTGTGCAGTAACCTTTTATGTGGCACCTTGTCAAATGCCTTCTGGAAATCCAAATACACCACATCCACTGGTTCCCCTTTATCCACCCTGTTCGTTGCCCTGCTCGTATTTCTTATGCTCTTATGTCTAAGCCTCTTGGACTTTAGGCAACAAAGCTAGGGCCAGACTAGGGTAGCAACCAGGATGGGAAAGAATAAAGCTTTAAACCTGGACAAGAGCATCAAGGGTGGAGATGAGGGCTTGGTTGCGCAGTTTTACGTCCGCAGAAGAAGTATCGAGATAAACGGAAGGTTAAACTCTAGACAGTTGGGACGTTAAAATTGCTTTTGTAAGTGTCTTGGGGGAGCGTTTTTTCCAAAGGCAGATGCGGAATGAGGTCGGGTTGGAAGCAGAGAGGACATATGGATAGTGAGGGATGGAATGACGTGGTTGGTGATGGCCTTGTCTGTGATCAAGACCGTAGGAGTGGAGAGAGCACGTGAGATGGTAAAGTCAAGGAGGTATCCCTGAATGTGGATAATGATATCATAAAAAAATATCCTCAAAAAGCAGGAAAATCATATATGTAATGATTTTTATTGTGAGAATTTTATAGTATAATTAGTAAAATAGAACTGCTTCAAAATCAGGTGAAAAGTTGGAAGACCCTGATGTGAAATTGGACAGCAGGAGGCAGAACCTTTAGGACACAAGCTCCAACTAGAGCGGTGTAACCAGCGTTGCTTAGCCAGACAGCTGGAGGCCACAAAGCAGCAGGCCAATCAGCTTTGAACCTTTTTTAATTTTTGGAGTTAGAAGGATGAGGAGTGCTTGTGCTGGCTCCACAAACCAATGACACCCTGGACTCGTCCCCTCATGGCATTCCCTCCCCAGCCCTCACAGGACCGAGCAGCTTATCACTGGTGACTCTGTGTCTGCAGCGGGCCCAGGTTTGTGCCGGCGAGTCATTGCCAATAACCGCCTGCCGCCTGTAGCTTTCCGGTTAAAAGCAGATGAAGCCTGGGGTAATGAGCAGTGTAGCAGGAGTAATGGGTGCCAAGGTTAGGGGGTGTGGGTGGAGGATGTTAACGAGTATTGTCACATTAGCGTGGGTTTGTGGGTTTGTGTTATTAGGTGATGGCACCAGCTGGAGCCTTTAAATAACCCTTCAAACTGAAGAGAAGTGGCTGGAGGTGTTCAACCTTTTCAGAATGCTGAGGTAGTCTAATGGAACACTGGCCTTTATATCTCGAGGACTCGAGTACAAGGGGGTAGAGGTTATGCTGCAGCTGTACAAAGTCCTGGTTAGACCACAGCTGGAGCACTGTGAGCAGTTCTGGGTCCCACACCTTAGGGAGGTATATTGGCCTTGGAGGGAGTGCTGTGTAGGTTTACTAGAAAGGTACCCGGACTCCAAGGGTTAAGGTACGAGAAGAGTTTACATAAATCAGGGTTGTATTACCTAGAATGTAGAAGGTTAAGCGGTGATCTGATCGAAGTTTTCAAGCTATTAAGGGGAACAGATAGAGTAGATAGAGAGAAACTTTTTCCGCTGGTTGGGCAGAGTCCAAAACTTAGATCCAGACCTTTCGGGAGTGAAATTAGGAAACACTTCTACACACAAAGGGTGGTAGAAATTTGGAACTCTCTTCCATAAAAGGCAATTGATGCTGGATCAATTGTTAATTTTAAATCTGAGATTGATAGATTTTTATTAACCAAAGGTATTAAGGGATAGGGGGCAAAGGCCGGGGGGGGGGGTATATGGGGTTAGGTCGCAGGTCAGCCACGATCTGATTGAATGGCGGAACAGGCTCGAGGGGCTGAATGACCTCCTCCTGCTGCTATGTTCCTAGTCACAGCAAACAACACAGAGAACAATAGTCTCTGAGCTGTTAATGGCATGAGGCTCATGCTGTTCAATTTAATAAGGCCAGAAGTATTTATTAATCTAGAGGGAAAGATCAGTTCCAATTGTGTAACACCAGTAAAAAGCTGTTATATAAACCTCAGGAAGAAGTCTCCACCTCTGAATATTAAGACCTCTATATTACGTATATACCATTAGCTGTAAATACTTTTACCCCATCAAAAATGTGAAAATATTTTTTTTATATAGCCATAGACATATGAAGGTAAGTATAGAGAACACTTTGTCTACTCCAGTGAACTGAGCTGGAATTCCCCCCGGTAACTATGTATAAATGTTTACGATTCACCAGGAGCAACGAATAGGGAAAGTTTACACAAACTAATTTACAATGTTGCTGCATACAACAACCTGAGGAATTCTTACCCCCAGAAACCAAAGCTGGCTTTCTTTTGGACACTTGTCCCACTGACCTCACCGACTCCAGTTATTTGTTTAAACTGTTGAGCAAGTCTTCGAAGGCCTTTGTTTTTGACCTTGTGAAAATTTCGAGCTTTTAAACATTGCCGGCAGTCACCACTTTGACAGCAGGTTGCACGGTTCCATTTGTCTCCACCATGCTTGCGATAACAGAGACCTCGGGAATCCCCGGTGCAGGGCGCTGGGACCTCGGGAATCCCCGGTGCAGGGCGCTGGGACCTCGGGAATCCCCGGTGCAGGGCGCTGGGACCTCGGGAATCCCCGGTGTGTTCTCTGGTGCAGGGAGCTGGACTTGTATCCTTGCTTCCTCTCAGGTGGATGTAAAAGATCCTACGACACTATTTCAAAGAAGAGCAGTGGCGTTATCCCCAGTGTCATGGACAATATTTATCCCTCAAACAACATAACAAAAAAACAGATTATCTGGTCATTATCACATTGCTGTGTGTGGGAGCTTGCTGTGTGCAAATTGGCTGCTGCGTTTCCCACATTACAACAGTGACTACACTCCAAAAGTAATTCATTGGCTGTAAAGTACTTTGAGACATCTGGTGGTCGTGAAAGGCGCTATACAAATCCAAGTCTTTCTTTCTTCCTGTGTGAAGCACAGTTGCGGTTTCCTGGTTAATTGAAATTTAAGGAATGTTCTGGCTATAAATTCCAATTGAAAAAGGGGATTGTTTGCAGATCTGTATTCAAGCTTCAGAATGAATTATCAATGGATTTTCTCAGAAAACCAATAAATTACACGGGTTATTGTACTTCGACAGGAACGTGAGCCAAAGTTCTCTTCTGTGTTCATCAGAGAAGATTTTCCAGCACTGAGGAACTGAATCTTTCCCTGGGGCAACATGATGGCCACCCCATGGGCAAAGCTGAAGTTGAATGAGATCTGGGAGCCAACGCTTAATAACCAGAACCGCAGAATACAATTGAGAAGTAGCCATTGTTAAATTGCATGGTGCTCTGGTCACTGTTAGTATTGTGAGCAGATCTTCCACCAGGAAGCTAATTAAACGTTCAAGCTTTAGAGGCAATGCAGAAAAGTGCTTCCAAACCAACCCTGAGCATCAGTCCACTGAGGAATAGATCATACAGGTCGCTCGTTTTAATGTTGGCCAATGCTGCAGGATTTGTTATATAGGCCTATGGCTTCATACTTGTTATTATAATCTATTGTTCATTTACCTACAATATTGTAGACCTCAAAATTACATTGAGCCTGTTAGTGAAATTTCCCTTTATTAACCTTTCTTTCCAGCGAACTATGTTTAGCTCCTAATCCAATTGAAGCGTGTAAAATTTCCAGTGTCTATAAAATCTACACAGAATTAAAACATGCTGTGGGTACAGCTGTTGCCGGTAGTTCCCTGATGAGGGATGTTTGCAAGCCAACTTAACATCTACTTATAATTAAGTAATTCAGTCCCCATATTGAAGTCATAAATTCTATCCTAATTTTTATATGCAATTATAAACTCTTATGTCCACATTATAATGAGAACTGCCCCTGTAAACCGGTCATGCTACAATTACACCTCCATTCTTTCTCTGTCTCCTTTCTCTCTCCAAAACCTCATCTCAAACACTCCTCGCTCTCTCTTGCAACCCCTCTTTCTCATTCTCTCAGCCTCCCTGATTCTCACTCAACCTCCTTTCTCTCATTGCACCCCTCGATCTCCATGCTCCCTTCCTTTCTCTCTCAACGCTCTCTCTATCAACCCAGTCCCTTTTCTCAAGCTCCCTCCCTCCGCCTCTCTCAAGCCCCCTTTCCTCTCTCAACAGATTCTGTCTGTCTCTCTCTCAACCCCATCTCTCTCTTTGTTAACCCTCTCATCTATCTTTCAATCCCATCACTCCCTCTTTCTTTCTCAACCTACCTTTATCTCTCATAAATCAATTCAATGGATAGATTATTATGAAATATTATAATTGTAGTATAAAATTTGTTTCGATCCTTATTTTGGACATTAGACATTTTAATTACTGAGGATGAAAAAATACAGAAGGCATGTTGACAAAATAGTGGGGATTGTGTGGCCAGACAATCACAAGGTGAAGTTTCACTCTAAAATAGCAGCTACTGTGCATCACACTGTGTGACTGAGAATCTAACATTGAAAATACCTGATGGCAATGCAAGGAGCTTTCAGGCTGAATTTGGAATTGGGGTGTTGGAGACAATGTGATCCTTCGTGGCTCTCTTTCCAGCCCCTCACCCAATCACTCTTGCTTCCTATCCTGTCCCTACCCCCATCGCTTTCCATCACTATCCCTACCGCTTCCCCATTGAACAACACTCGCTGAATTCTCCCCTTCCCTTTGTTCCACGCTCCACCTTCAACCCTCTCGCCACTTTTCCCACTCACTCCTGCAGGGGGCAAGTGTGCAGATAACTTCTCAGTCAACTAGTCGCCTCTCCCTCTTAGCTTTCCTTCCTAACAGTTTCCCTTAAAAGGCTTTATTTTTTTTTTAATTGAACGCTAAAAGTATACATCAAATTAGAATGAAGAAACATTCTACCAGTCTGAATTTCTCTCTCTTTGTACCTTTCTCTCCGTCTCTCTCTCTCTCTCCCTTTAGCTCAAGTGTTAGAAATCAGAATCCCTCATTGACACTGACCTTTTCTAATTGCCAACAAAACACAGGCGAGGTTATTCGCTGGCTCCGAAATGTAACTGGATTTTATTCGCAAACTGAAATGACATTACAGGAAGCACTTTGTGCAGGGCTTCTCCGACCATTCTCAAGAAAAATATATTCCAGTGAGGAGGAAAGGGTGTAAGAGAAAAGATAGTCATCCGTGGTTAACGAAAGAAATTAAAAACAAGGGCATACAAAGTGGCCAAAACTAGTAGGAGGACAGAAGATTGGGAAGGGTTTAAAAGCCAACAAAGAATGACTAAAAAAATGATTAAGAAGGAGAAGATAGACTATGAAAGTAAACTAGCATGAAATATAAATACAGATAGCAAGAGTTTCTATAGATATATAAAAAGGAAAAGAGTGGCTAAAGTAAATGTTGGTCCCTTAGAGGACGAGACCGGGGAATTAGTAATGGGGAACATGGAGATGGCAGAAACTGAACAAATATTTTGTATCAGTCTTTACGGTAGAGGACACTAACAATATTCCAACAGTCAAAGGACTAGAAGGGGGGAGAAACTTAACACAATCACAATCACTAAGGAGTTGGTACTCAGTAAGATAATGGGACTAAAGGCAGATAAATCCCCTGGACCTGATGGCTTGAAACCTCGGGTCTTGAGAGAAGTAGCGGCAGGGATTGTGGATGCATTGGTTGTAATTTACAAAATTCCCTGAATTCTGGAGAGGTACCAGCAGATTGGAAAAATGCAAATGTAACGCCCCTATTTAAAAAAGGAGGCAGACAAAAAGAAGGAAACTATAGGCCAGTTAGCCTAACATCTGTGGTTGGGAAAATGTTGGAGTTCATTATTAAAGAAGCAGCAGCAGGATGTTTGGAAAAGCAAAAGTTGGTCAGGCAGAGTCAGCATGGATTTATGAAGGGGAAGTCATGTTTGTCAAATTTGCTAGAATTCTTTGAGGATGTAACGAACAGGGTGGATAAAGGGGAACCAGTGGATGTGGTATATTTGGACTTCCAGAAGGTATTTGACAAGGTGAAACATAAAAGGTTACTGCACCAGATAAAAGTTCACGGGGTTGAGGGTAATATATTAGCATGGATAGAGGATTGGCTAACTAACAGAAAACAGAGAGTTGGGATAAATGGTTCATTCTCGGGTTGGCAACCAGTAATTAGTGGGGTGCCGCAGGGATCAATGCTAGGACCCCAACTATTTACAATCTATATTAACGACTTGGAAGAAGGGACTGAGTGTAACGTAGCCAAGTTTGCTGATGATACAAAGATGGGAGGAAAAACAATGTGTGAGGAGGACACAAAAAATCTGCAAAAGAACATTGACAGGCTAAGTGAGTGGGCAAAAATTTGGCAGATGGAGTATAATGTTGGAAAGTGTGAGGTCATGCACTTTGGCAGAAAAAAATCAAAGAGCAGGTTATTATTTAAATGGAGAAAGATTGCAAAGTGCTGCAGTACAGCGGGACCCGGGGGTCCTTGTGCATGAAACACAAAAGGTTAGTATGCAGGTACAGCAAGTGATCAGGAAGGCCAATGGAATCTTGGCCTTTATTGCAAAGGGGATGGAGTATAATGTGGATAAATGTATGTGAGGTTATCCACTTTGGTGGTAAAAACAGAGAGACAGACTATTATCTGAATGGTGACAGATTAGGAAAAGCAACGAGACCTGGGTGTCATGGTACATCAGTCATTGAAGGTTGGCATGCAGGTACAGCAGGCGGTTAAGAAAGCAAATGGCATGTTGGCCTTCATAGCGAGGGGATTTGAGTACAGGGGCAGGGAGGTGTTGCTACAGTTGTACAGGGCCTTGGTGAGGCCACACCTGGAGTATTGTGTACAGTTTTGGTCTCCTAACTTGAGGAAGGACATTCTTGCTATTGAGGGAGTGCAGTGAAGGTTCACCAGACTGATTCCCAGGATGGTGGGACTGAGAAATCAAGAAAGACTGGATCAACTGGGCTTGTATTCACTGGAGTTCAGAAGAATGAGAGGGGCCCTCATAGAAACGTTTAAAATTCTGACGGGTTTAGACAGGTTAGATGCAGGAAGAATGTTCCCAATGTTGGGGAAGTCCAGAACCAGGGGTCACAGTCTGAGGATAAGGGGTAAGCCATTTAGGACCGAGATGAGGAGAAACTTCTTCACCCAGAGAGTGGTGAACCTGTGGAATTCTCTACCACAGAAAGTAGTTGAGGCCAATTCACTAAATATATTCAAAAAGGAGTTAGATGAAGTCCTTACTACTCGGGGGATCAAGGGGTATGGCGAGAAAGCAGGAAGGGGTTACTGAAGTGCATGTTCAGCCATGAACTCATTGAATGGCGGTGCAGGCTAGAGGGGCTGAATGGTCTACTCCTATACCTATTTTCTATGATTCTATGATTCTATGATAAAAGCAGGGAAGTCTTGCTACAACTGTACAGGGTATTGGTGAGGCCACACCTGGAATACTGCGTGCAGTTTTGGTTTCCATATTTACGAAAGGATATACTTGCTTTGGAGGCAGTTCAGAAAAGGTTCACTAGGTTGATTCCAGAGATGAGGGGGTTGACTTATGAGGAAAGGTTGAGGCGGTTGGGCCTCTCCTCATTGGAATTCAGAAGAATGAGAGGTGATCTTATTGAAACGTATAAGATTGTGGGGGAGCCTGACAAGGTGGATGCGGAGAGGATGTTTCCACTGATGGGGGAGACTAGAACTAGAGGGCACGATCTTAGTTAAAAATGGGCGGCCCCTTATTCTGAGATGAGGAGAATTTTTTTCTGAGAGGGTTGTAAATCTCTGGAATTTGCTGCCTCAGAGTTGTGGAAGCTGGGACATTGAATAAATTTAAGACAGAAATAGACATAGAAACATAGAAACATAGAAAATAGGTGCAGGAGTAGGCCATTCGGCTCTTCGAGCCTGCATCACCATTCAATAGGATTATGGCGGATCATTCCCTCAGTACCCCTTTCCTGCTTTCTCTCCATACCCCTTGATCCCTTTAGCTGTAAGGGCCATATCTAACTCCCCTTTGAATATATCCAATGAACTGGCATCAACAACTCTCTGCGGTAGAGAATTCCACAGTTTCTTAAACGATAGGTGGTTAAGGAGAGTGGGCGGGGAAGTGGACCTGAGTCCATGATCGGATCAGCCATGATCGTATTAAATGGCGGAGCAGGCTCGAGGGGCTGTATGGCCTTCTCCTGCTCCTATTTCTTATGTTCTTATCTGCTGTAACTCCGGTGCAAATCCCGAGAACCAGCGCAAACATTCTTACGGCATTTTCGCAGGGTTTCACCAAACTTCCACGAAAGTTGCGTCGAGACATCGGGAACCCCAAGGAAATTCCTGTCCTTGTTTTTCAATGAGTAATTTTACTTTCAGGAGAGAATAAAGTGAGCACGTATAAATCTGGGGCAAGATGGGGATTGTGTGTCAAAGTTACAGAAACACTTTAATATACTCCAGCTGCCGTTTATTCTTTATGCAAAGAGACGGTTCTTATTGATTTTTGGATGCACATTTCACATCTTGGATGTTTTCTGTTTAACAATGACATAAAACAGGTCCTCTTCAATAATGGTGCCTCATTAACTTGTAAATCAGTGAGAAACGTTTAGCAAGTGTTCTGGCAGCAAGGAGCGGCAGTAGGCGTGAGACTGATTCGGATTAGTGGGACATTGAGTCGTGCTGTGGCCCAGGAGACCAGGGGGTTTGCAACCTCAGTGTGACCAAGAACATATAGATATTATAGAAAGAAAAGAAATAACATTTACATTTATATAGCGCCTTTCACGGCCTGAGGATATCCCAATTACAGCCAATGAAATGTAGACACTGCTGTAATGTAAGAAATTATGAACCACAATGATTCAATTCTTTTCGGTAAAATATTTTAACCAGGCTAAAGGAAAACTTTTACTTTAAAGTTCATGTGAAATGACAAAGGAACAGGAGGAGGCCAATCTGCCCCTGGAGCCTGTTCTGCCATTCTATTATATCGCGGCTGCTCTGTATCTCAACATTTACCCGCCTTGGTTCCATCTCCCTCAGTGCCCTCACCCAACAAACATCTATCCTGTAAAGTGAGGACACTGTTTCTGATTCCGGAGCTAAGAGGGAGAAATTGATTATCGGCCCGTTTGGGGGCGGTAACGTTTAAGGCAGGAAACTTGGCAGCAGGTGCTAATGTTTCCCTGCTCTCAAAAAATTAGGTTTAGCGCTCCAGGAAGGAAGAGGAACGCGAAATCAAACGCTGCACTTCCCTCTTGTACCGCTAACAGGTGCACCCTTCAGCAGCGTTGCACATTGGGCCGTGCGCTGCCGTGTTCAAGGGGCATTTCCTGCCCGGAAAGGGAAGGGCTTACGCAGCTGGCTTGGCAAATAAAGAACCCCTTACCTGGACCACCGGAGAGTGGGGGTCCGTGATCAGCCCGACACTCGAGCAGAGCTCCGAACTGAGCCATTGCGGGCACAACCCTGCCAAGAAAATGGAGTAAAACAGTGAAAACAAAGGTAAGTTTTGTTAAACTTACCTCGGCCACCTGGCCTTTAACCATCACCCTGGTAACGGCCAGCCGCCTGATCCGCACCTCCTGCCACTGTCTGTGTTTGCGCCCGGCGCTGCTGCAGGGGGCGAAAGTGAATTCCGGGGCGCTAAGGGGGCGACGCGCGCATTGATGATGTCATGATCTCTGGGCGCAGGAGATGGGGCATGTGTCGTAGCGCTGCCGTTAAACTCCCGCCAAATATTGTGGGAGCCAATGTCAGCGCCACGCCCGGTCACACAGGTATTTGCACCTCATTAACGGCCCCCTGTGCAAATGTACTGAATTTCTAGGCCTAAGTGCTTTCCTTCAAGCAGTAATTGTTTGAAGAGCAGCTGCCTGCAAAATTACTGACGTAAACATGAAAGTCATTGAGTGAATCCAATAGTAGCATGCTGTCAATAACTTTAGACTGTTTATTCCGTAAGGGCAAATTTGGAATATTTAGTCATAACTAATCTATAAAAATGTTGATTGCAATTGTGGCTTTACTCTGAAACTATCACATAGTAAGTTTTACAGACAATGAACTTCAAAGTAAACTCTTTTTCTGCGTTCAGTGTAATGGAAATAAAATCTGTTATTAAGATTCCTGTGGTTTGGGGCATTTTACTGTAACAGTGGGTCATTTGTACACTGTTTAATCTTTGAAGCAAGTCTCTTTTTATGGGGGTACAATGTTAACATAAATTAGATTGAGAAAGGTTTACCATAAAACTGCAGGCGATCAAGAATAAAATTAGCACTGACCCGCTGTGCATTGAAACTAATTGTACATGGCAGTAGACCAGCGCGTCAGTGATTTCCACATATCAGGGATGATCAGATCTATCCATTAATAGTAAATCAAACCTATCCATAAATAACAGAATCAGTGACAGTAACGGGTAGATTGGGACCTGGTTCACTTACTGATTTCAACAGTTTTAATTCGATTGTCGTGTAATGAAGGGCTGGGTCAACATGGGAGAGTTAGTCAGCTTGTTGACTCTCATCAAAGTCACAAATGACATCCTTTGTGACTGTGACAAAGGCAAACTATCCCTCCTCGTCCTTCTCGACCTGTCTGCAGCCTTTGACACGGTTGACCACTCCATCCTCCTCCAACACCTCTCCACCATCGTCCAGCTGGGTGGGACTGCACTTGCCTGGTTCCATTCTTATCTATCTAATCGTAGTCAGAGAATCACCTGCAATGGCTTCTCTTCCCACCTCCGCATCATTACCTCTGGTGTCCCCCAAGGATCTATCCTTGGCCCCCTCCTATTTCTCATCTACATGTTACCCCTTAGTGATATCATCTGAAAACACAGCGTCAGTTTCCACATGTACGCTGATGACACCCAGCTCTACCTCACCACCACTTCTCTCGACCCCTCCAAGGTCTCTAAATTGTCAGGCTGCTTGTCCGACATCCAGTTCTGGATGAGCAGAAATTTGCTCCAATTAAATATTGGGAAGACCAAAGCCATTATTTTCGGTCCCCGCCACAAACTCCATTCCCCAGCCATTGACTCCATCCCTCTCCAGAACTCCTGGTCTGAGGCTGAACCAGACTGTTCACAACCTTGGTGTCATATCTGATCTTGAAATGAGCTTTCGACCACATGTCCGCAGCATTACTAAGACCGCCTATTTCCACCTCCGTAACATCATACGTATTCGCCCTTGCCTCAGCTCATCTGCTGCTGAAGCCCTCATCCATGCCTTTGTTACCTCTAAATTTGACTATTCCAATGCACTCCTGGCTGGCCTCCCACATTCTACCCTACGTAAACTAGAGGTGATCCAAAACTCGGCTGCCTGTGTCCTAACTCGCACCAATCCCGCTCACCCGTCACCCCCCTGTGCTCGCTGACCTACATTGGCTCCCGTTAAACAATGCCTCAATTTCAAAATTCTCATCCTTATTTTCAAATCCCTCCCTTGCCTCCCCTCCCTATCTCTGTTACCTCCTCCAGCCCTACAACCCCCCCGAGATGCCTGTGCTCTAATTCTGCCCTCCTTGAGCATCCCTGATTACAATCGCTCAACCATTGGTGGCCGTGCCTTCTGTTGCCTTGGCCCCAAGCTCTGGAACTCCCTGCCTAAACCTCTCCGCCTCTCTACCCCTCTTTCCTCCTTCAAGACGCTCCTTAAAACCTACCTCTTTGACCAATAATTTCTCCTTATGCGGCTCGGTGTCAAATTTTTAATCTCATAATACTCCTGTGAAGCACCTTGGGATGTTTCACTACGTTGAAGGCGCTATATAAATACAAGTTGTTGTTGTTAATAAAGGAGGACACGTCATGGAACAGACCAGCTTGCATTCTCTTAATCATGGAAACAGGACAAAATGTTTTGTTCTCTATAATTATACACGTCATTAACAAAATTGCATTCTCAGAAATCACACATTTCACAGCGATACATTGGATAAAAACAGGCATTCTGCCATTTATAACGGAGGACAAGTGATTTGTGCTGGGAACTCCACACAATGTTCAATTCACAATCTCACTGAGACTGATGTGGAGAGGCAATAGCCGGAGACCCAGGAGTGAGCTCAGTTGGAGAGAGAACCAATCAGTGGGGGAGACATCCGAATGTTCAGCCAACTCTCGGCGACCTTTCCTGCAACGAGCGACCTGCTTATTGTCAATGGGTTTATGGATGTATTAAAATAATGTACATCGGGATTGATTGTAAATCTGATAACCAGAGCACAGAATAGTTTCAAGGAGGAAATTAAACTCACAAACGCCATAAATCACAGAATAAAGATAAAACATCCTAAGAGATTTTACCAGAGTTAAAGCTATTTAATACAATTTATAATATTTGGTGGATAGTGGTCATTATTGTGACTACCATTGTCTGCCTCGCTATGTCACTTCCTTCCTGTAAAACCTTGGGCCGATCTCGGGATCTCTGGAGCCAGCAGCCATAATAATAAGTTAAAATTAGTGACAATTGTAGTCAATGGAGAGCAACTTTAGGCGGGGTGTAAATTCCCCGTTCCACCCCAGCCCGTGGGTTAGGCTAAAATCACCCCCATCGCTCTAGCTGCATTCAGCCGAATCCGACTGTTCCCAACCCCCACGCTCCCGGGATATAAATTACATTTAAGACCGACTCTCACTGTGGAATGGTGCATTGCCTATAATGTGCTCTTTTTGTCCTAAATGAATAGTTTCCTCCGGATAATCATCTCCGCGTTGATGAATCCAGCTTCCCAAATAGACACAGGGCAAAACCTAATTACAGTGCGACCTGCACAGAAGACTAAAAGGTACCGAAAGAAATTAAAGGGTTGTCAAAAACAAAAGGAGCTAAATAAAGAGAAAATATCTCCGTATTTCTGAAAAACACAACCGTTCTAGAATCTGTGATGGTGTTTTGAAGAGACACATTTGATCTGTGACCCAGATTTCCTTTAATACCATGTTGCTTTTTCAGCTTTCAAATACATTTTTCCAACAAGTTGCACATACTTATTTTTTAGCAATACGTCTTATGTAAAATTTTGATCAACGAGAATAATTCAAGTGTATGAGATCAGCAGTGTGCACAGATTCAACTCCCTCTCTGATCTGAATTCCCAATCATTCCACATTTTTCACAGAGATGAAGAACCCTTGGGCTAGGCATCCCCCCATGGCCAAGATTGGGGTGGGGGTAAATTTAGATTGGAATTTTCCAATCCATGCTCCACTCACAATATCCGTGGTGGGTTGGAAGCTGGCTTTATTCTGCTGCCTTCTCAGATGCAGGAAATGATCTGAGATCAAATGATCCAATGAAGACCAACATTGAGAGAAAATAAAGATATATCATTAATTACAGGGTGCATTCACTCAATTAAATGTGTAAATGTACAGTACTATATCAAAGGATGCTCCATAATTTGCAGAGTGCTCTAAACATTTAATCTGCTCTATTTATATCTATTTGAGAATCATAAACACAATTGCAGCTCTCAAATGGTTTGTAACAACCAGTAAAGTACAGGTTCCGGAAAATAATAGGATTTCAAAACCTCTGAAAAGCAGTGCAGAGCAAGGGAGTTGCCTGTGATCTGTGGGTTTATGATCCAACCTCCACTTATGGGCAACGTGGGCATTTTCAGCAATTGCATCTCAACTGCCCAAGCTGCACATTTCTCCCATCCTTTGCGCCACTGGATCGAAGGCACAGTGCACTACATTCAAAATACTAGACATTCTTCAAAAGAAAATAAAGACTTGCATTTCTATAGCACCTTTCACAACCTCCAGATGTCCCAAAGCACTTTGCAGCCGATGAACTGAAGTCATTCCTAAAGCATTAAATGTGAATTATTAATACACACCGACTATATAAAAGAACTTGTGCTACTTTCTCATAATTATACCAATTACTGACTGTGAAAGGAAGCCACAATTGGGCCGAATTGTCCACCCAAAGTGCCCCCGTACCTAGAGATTGGATGGGAATCCTGCCTCCGTGGTGAGCAGTATCAGAATCGAGAGGCTCTCCAGACATCCTGGTTGCCCCGTGGAATCCAAACACAGCCCACTGAATCACGGCATCATTTTCTGCTTCATATGAGGAGAGACTGGATCGACTGGGCCTGTATTCACCTGGAGTTTAGAAGGATGAGATGGGGTCTCATAGAAACATATAAAATTCTGACGGGACTGGACAGGTTAGATGCAGGAAGAATATTCCCGATGTTGGGGAAATCCAGAACCAGGGGACATAATCTAAGGATAAGGGGTAAGCCATTTAGGACTGAAATGAGGAGAAACTTCTTCACTCAGAGAGTGGAATTCCCTACCGCAGAGAGTTGTTGATGCCAGTTCATTGGATATCTTCAAGAGGGAATTGGATATGACCCTTACGGCTAAAGGGATCAAGAGGTATGGAGAGAAAGCGGGAAAGGGGTACTGAGGTGAATGATCAGCCATGATCTTATTGAATGGTGGTGCAGGCTCGAAGGGCCGAATGGCCTACTCCTGCATCTATTTTCTATGTCTATGTAAATGCTTATCTACTCTTTCTTTCAATGGTGCAATGCATGATAGTTTTCAATTCCTTCCTTGAATTCCTTCACTGCCCAGCCGGTTGACTATTGGAGTGCATGGTGCGAGAGCAGGCTTGGGAGTCTATAACCGGTGCCTCTCCCTGTATCAGACACCCAACCAGAGCTGAAACCCCTCAGCTCTACAATTTCTCCAGGATGTCAATCTAAACCTGCAGCCCACACAATTCAACCAAACTAAGCACATTCCACAGGTGACAACCCCAATGATCATAGCATCAATATGCTCCTTAGAATACAGTTATCTATGTCCATATTTACAATATTTAAATCTCTTCACCAAACATTTACCTGGATTTTTTTTAAGGATTTGATTCAAATATCAAGTCATTTTGACTGGGAGTTTATTCCACATCCATTACACCAGGAAATCAAGAATTCTTTAAATTTATAGATTTTCTTGGCATCTCATTGATTTTGTACTCCTGTTCCCTTACTCTGCAATAATCCAAGTTAAATAATCTGCCTATAATTGCATTATCCTCGTATATTCTCATTTTAAAGATATGAGACCCAAAATCTCAATCGGACACGCCACTGGTGGAAATGCAGTGGAGCCAAAGTGAGAGAGCCGAGACCACCCCAGAATTGTGGGGGCCATGGTGATGTACATCCTCAGGGTCGGTGGTCCATGCCAGAGCTAGTGGCATTCCACCTGCTGCACCAGGAGCGGCACATAGAAAATAGGTGCAGGAGTAGGCCATTTGGCCCTTCGAGCCTGCACCGCCATTCAATAAGATCATGGCTGATCATTCACCCCTTTCCTGCTTTCTCTCCATATCCCTTGATCTCTTTAGCCATAAGGGCCATATCTAACTCCCTCTTGAATATATCCAATGAACTGGCATCAACAACTTTCTGTGGCAGAGAATTCCACAGGTTCACAATTCTCTGGGTGAAAAAGTTACTCCTCATCTCGGTCCTAAATGGCCTACCCCTTATTCTTAGACTGTGTCCCCTGGCTCTGGATTTCTCCAACATTGGGAACATTCTTCCTGCATCTAACCTGTCCAGTCCCGTCAGAATTTTATATGTTTCTATGAGATCCCCTCTCATTCTTCTAAATTCCAGTGAGTATAAGCCTAGCCGATTCAGTCTTTTCTCATATGCCAGTCCTGCCGTCCCGGGAATCAGTCTGGTGAACGTTCGCTGCACTCCCTCAATAGCAAGAATTTCCTTCCTCAGATTAGGAGACCAAAACTGTACACAATACTCAAGGTGTGGTCTCACCAAGGCCCTGTACAACTGCAGCAAGACCTCCCTGCTCCTATACTCAAACCCCCTCGTTACGAAGGCCAGCATGCCATTTGCTTATTTTACTGCCTGCTGTACCTGCATGCCTACCTTCAATGACTGATGTACCATGACACCCAGGTCTCATTGCACCTTCCCTTTTACTAATCTGTCACCATTCAGATAATCTGCCTTCCTAGTTTTGCCACAAGTGGATAACCTCACATTTATCCACATTATACTGCATCTGCCATGCATTTGCCCACTCACCTAACCTGTCCAAGTCACCCTGCAGCCTCTTAGTATCCTCCTCGCAGCTCGCACTGCCACCCAGCTTCGTGTCATCTGCAAACTTGGAGAAATTACATTCAATTCCTTTGTCTAAATCATTAATGTATATTGTAAATAGCTGGGGTCCCAGCACTGAACCCTGCGGCACCCCACTAGTCACTGCCTGCCATTCTGAAAAGGATCCATTTATTCCGACTCTTTGCTTCCTATCTACCAACCATTTCTCTATCCACGTTAATACATTACCCCCAATACCATGTGCCTTAATTTTTCACACTAATCTCTTGTCAAAAGCCTTTTGAAAGTCCAAATACACCACATCTACTGGTTCTCCCTTATCCACTCTACGAGTTACATCCTCAAAAATTCCAGAAGTTTTGTCAAGCATGATTTCCCTTTCATAAATCCATGCTGACTTGGACCGATCCTATCACTGCTTTCCAAATGCACTGCTATTACATCTTTAATAATTGATTCCAGCATTTTCCCGACCACCGATGTCGGGCTAACCAATCTATAAATCCCTGTTTTCTCTCTCCCTCCTTTTTTTAAAAGTGGTGTTACGTTAGCTACCCATCAATCCATAGGTACTGAACCAGAGTCCATGGAATGTTGGAAAATGACCACCAATGCATCCACTATTTCTAGGGCCACTTCCTTAAGTACTCTGGGATGCAGACTATCAGGCCCTGGGGATTTATTGGCCTTCAGTCCCTTCAATTTCCCTAAAACCATTTCCTGACTAATAAGGATTTCCCTCATTTCCCCCTTCTCGCTAGACCCTCAGTCCCCTCGTATTTTCGGCACCAAATGGCTCTGAGGGCAGAAGAAATGCACAGGAAGGGCCCATTAAAGTTCTTTGCTTCTGATCCTCTTGTTGCGAGCAGGCCTGGAATCAAAGGTAACTGGTCCCCTCCAGGAACCCCCACTTTTCCCTGGTGCAGTCTTGGGGCCGTAGGAAGGCCTTCAGCAGGACTCATGCCAGCTCTCAGCTCCGAGCTCTCGGTCTAGAATCATAATATTCATTCCTCCAAATGCTAAAGTATTCTAGATGTGGCCTCAATAGTGATCTACAAATAGTTAGATTAACTTTACTGGGACATGACTGTATGAGTAATGGGAAGTGGAAATTCACATCTCTTTTCTTGGAGTTTAATATTGTAGATCCTGGTGCCTCTCTATTCTGCTACAAATGCATTAAACCCATATTAATGCTCCACGAGGACAGTTTTACAATTCGACACATGTTTTGATTTTGTTTGCCTTGGTTTTCCCAAAGCAAGCCTTCAAACAACAGATTAGCCTGTGGGTTTTGTCCTCATGGTTGGGATTTACAATAAAGATTTAACACAAGCCTTTCTCTGGCTGCTGCCCACAGTTTCTCTTGTTGGAGAACACTCTTGGATCTGGAATGATTTCAGTTGTGTAACACTCTGGTCCAATGGAAGGGAGCTTGGAAATGTGGGCATGGAAAAGATGCACCATTCCTTTAGACTCTTGTTGAAGGCATGATGATTCAATGTATTGCTTTTGTTCCAAGGTGATGATTGGGACAAAGTTAGCATTTTACAGTTCATTCAGATACCAGAGTTTGTCTCAAAATGGTCCATAAGTTTATGTTCTTTAGATAATTAGGTCATGGCTACATTGGTAATTTACCAAAACTCCATTTTTAAAACTTTCCCATCCAGATTTTAACAGGAAACAAATTTAATTCATGTGACCAAAATTATTGAATTGCACCGTTGCTATTCAAGTGGTTCGGAATGCTTACCACATTTAAATGAGATTTTACTGGAACATTGCATTAATTTTTGCAACTTTGCATATTTTTGAGGCAACACTTGCATAAATAATCTTAAATAAGCACTCGAGGTATAGCATTAACATAAACCTTTAAATAGCTGTAAATAACCTGAGTACAGCCTGAATACCCTCGAGACATCCCCGCTAATTACCATTCATTTTATTAACTACTTGTCTTCAATTCAAAGACTAACTTTGCTGGAAAAGAATGATTGACGTAACCGTAGCCTTGGTCAAAGGTGAAAGATCTTCGCTTGCATTGCTGCATTCAGTGCTGAGCACTGGGCCATCTTATTTTCAAAAGGTCATGCCCTTAATTAGCTGAGAGAAAATAGGGTGCATTGAATGTGTGGGTAAAATCATCACTTGTAACGACATCTTGAACCGAAAGTGAAATTGTCGGATTTCTCACCACATTAGTTTTCCTCTTTATCTACACCAACCTTTTGAATTGTCTATAAATTCCTTTTCAGTGCAAAACAATGCTGAAACCCCTCGGCCAATATCCTCTTCAGGCTAGAGTCACTGAGGTAGAAGCAGTTCCACCCAAAGCACTTATTGGAGTTGTAAGGGTCTCTCTATTTGTTCCTGGTTGAGGTATTTCATCAACAATCTAAATTCTTCAAATTAAGTACATTATTAACCATTTCTATGACAACCGTGAGTAAACCAGAGTAACAGCTGCTTGAGTTGGGTCTCGTTCACTGAATCCAAAAGGTCAACAGTTGTATTGTCACCATCAAGGGAAAAGGCCGAAGGAACTCCGACTCCTCGACATCCGATCTCCTGATGCTGGAAATGTCTTCCTAGGTTCCATTCATGTTAATCTGCACATGAATAAACAGACTCTTGTGCTACACATTAACACCCTGGACTTGGCGTGGCCATTGCAGGTGGTGACTGACCCACATTCCAGCTTCAATTTGAGGCATTTCTGATCTTCGTGGTTCAGCTCCAGACTTTACACAAAATTACATTACACCGGATATACGGCCCAGAAACAGGCCATCCGGCCCAACCAGTCCATGCCGGCGTTTATGCCCCACTCGAGCCTCCTCCCGTCTTTCCACATCTAAATCTATCAGCATAACCCTCTATTCCCTTCTCCCTCATATGTTTGTCCGGCCTCCCCTTAAATGCGTCGATACTATTCGCCTCAACCACTCCCTGTGGCAGCGAGTTCCACATTCTCACCGCTCTCTGGGTAAAGAAGTTTCTCCTGAATTTCCCATTGGATTTCTTGGTGACTATCTTATATTGATGGCCTCTAGTTATGCTCTTCCCCACAAGTGGAAACATTCTCTCTGTATCCACTCTAGCAAAACCTTTCATCATTTTAAAGACCTCTATTAGGTCACCCCTCAGCCTTTTTTCAAGAGAAAAGAGACCCAGCCTGTTCATCCTTTCCCGATGTGTATACCCTCGCATTTCTGGTATCATCCTTGTAAATCTTCTCTGCACCCTCTCCAGTGCCTCTATATCCTTTTTATAATATGGCGACCAGAACTGTGCGCAGTGCTCCAAGTGCGGTCTAACCAAGGTTCGATACTAGGTTTAGCATAACTTCCCTACTTTTCAATTCTATCCCTCTAGAAATAAACTTGGTTTACTTCTTACGGCCTTGCTAACCTGTGTTGCAACGTTTAGTGATTTGTGTATTTGTATCCGAGATTCCTTTGTTCCTCTACCCCACCCAGACTCACACCCTCCCAGTAATAAGTGACCTCCCTATTCTTCCTCCAAAAATGTAATGCTTCACAGTTATTATTTGTAACTTAATAGAACCTCCTTTTAAGAACATAAAGGGAAACTGGCGATAATCCACAGATCAGCAAAGGTTCCGTGTTTTGCTAATGTTTTCACCGTTATAGGTGCAAGGAGTTATCTCCATTGCTGGAGGAAACCGCAAGAAAGGGAGTATTGAACATGAATTGTAATGGTTATTGGTGACATTTGATCCTTGATCTTGTTTTCCTTGGCACTCTACTCTGGGGATATATCCATTTCAGGGGAAGTCATAACCGGGAACAAAGAAATGATAGACCAATTGAACAACTACTTTGGTTCGGTATTCACTAAGGAGGACACAAACAACCTTCCGGATATAAAAGGGGTCAGAGGGTCTAGAAAGAAGGAGGAACTGAGGGAAATCCTTAATAGTCGGGAAATTGAGTTGGGGAAATTGATGGGATTGAAGGCCGATAAATCCCCAGGGCCTGATGGACTGCATCCCAGAGTACTTATGGAGGTGGCCTTGGAAATAGCGGATTCATTGACAGTCATTTTCCAACATTCCATAGACTCTGGATCAGTTCCTATGGAGTGGAGGGTAGCCAATGGAACCCCACTTTTTAAAAAAGGAGGGAGAGAGAAAACAGCGAATTATAGACCGGTCACAGCCTGACATCGGTAGTGGGTAAAATGATGGAATCAATTATTAAGGATGTCATAGCAGCGCATTTGGAAAGAGGTGACATGATAGGTCCAAGTCAGCATGGATTTGTGAAAGGGAAATCATGCTTGACAAATCTTCTGGAATTGTTTGAGGATGTTTCCTGTAAAGTGGACAAGGGAGAACCAGTTGATGTGGTGTATTTGGACTTTCAGAAGGCTTTCGACAAGGTCCCACACAAGAGATTAATGTGCAAAGTTAAAGCACATGTGATTGGGGGTAGTGTGCTGACGTGGATTGAGAATTGGTTGGCAGACAGTAAGCAAAGAGTAGGAGTAAATGGGTACTTTTCAGAATGGCAGGCAGTGACTAGTGGGGTACCACAAGGTTCTGTGCTGGGGTCCCAGCTGTTTACATTGTACATTAATGATTTAGACGAGGGGATTAAATGTAGTATCTCCAAATTTGTGGATGACATTAAGTTGGGTGGCAGTGTGAGCTGCAAGGAGGATGCTATGAGGCTGCAGAATGACTTGGATAGGTTAGGTGAGTGGGCAAATGCATGGCAGGTGGTAAAAACAGAGAGACAGACTATTATCTGAATGGTGACAGATTAGGAAAAGGGGAGGTGCATCGAGACCTGGGTGTCATGGTACATCAGTCATTGAAGATTGGCATGAAGGTACAGCAGGCGGTTAAGAAACAAATGGCATGTTGGCCTTCATAGCAAGGGGATTTGAGTACAGAGGCAGAGAGGTGTTACTACAGTTGTACAGGGCCTTGGTGAGGCCACACTTGGAGTATTGTGTACAGTTTTGCTCTCCTAACTTGTGGAAGGACATTCTTGCTATTGAGGGAGTGCAGCGAAGGTTCACCAGACTGATTCCCGGGATGGTGGGACTGACATATCAAGAAAGACTGGATCAACTGGGCTTGTATTCACTGGAGTTCAGAAGAATGAGAGGAGATTTCATAGAAACGTTTAAAATTCTGATGGGTTTAGACAGGTTAGATGCAGGAAGAATGTTCCCAATGTTGGGGAAGTCCAGAACCAGGGGTCACAGTCTCAGGATAAGGGGTAAGCCATTTAGGACCGAGATGAGGAGAAACTTCTTCACCCAGAGAGTGGTGAACCTGTGGAATTCTTTACCACAGAAAGTTGTTGAGGCCGATTCACTAAATATATTCAAAAAGGAGTTAGATGTAGTCCTTACTAGTAGGGGGATCAAGGGGTATGGCGAGAAAGCAGGAATGGGGTACTGAAGTTGCATGATCAGCCATGAACTCATTGAATGGTGGTGCAGGCTCTAAGGGCCGAATGGCCTACTCCTGCACCTATTTTCTATGGTTCTATATTTCTATTTTCCTGAGATAATTTGTGAGCCGGTCAGTCAGGAAGGACTCCATGTCTGATCCTGACAGTTTATAAACCGTAATCCTTAACGATGAAAGTGTGGAGGATATTCTCTGGAAGTCTAATAATGCTTAATCCTGATGAAGGCACAAACGTTGCAGGATAGAAATTCGTCAGTGCCTGGTTAAACATAACTTCTCTATACGTAACATTTAGAGGGTAAAACTGGGAATGGAATTGAGGCAAAGTGTAAGTGCTATATTTGAAGAACTTCCAATATTTATTAGATGGGATCAATATTTTGTGGAGAACTTTGTTATTTTTACTATTGTTCGAGAGGTGAGAAAACTTCAGTAGCAAGAACCCTGCACTGTGTCACATCGCAAATGGTCAAGATGAGGCAGAAGAGCTAAAAGAAAATGGAAATAGAACTCTGGTACGTTGACATTAAAAGCCTAATATTAACAAGCAACTCATCTGGGTGGAAGATGAATATTAGACAAAAGAATCCAGTATGTAAGCGGGCTGACGGTAAGAGGATGGAGACATAACACACACCAGAGACCCTGTGGGCTCAAGGCCCAGCCTGGTGGTGACCGTACAATGAAGAATTCATGCACGGAGTTTGTGGTTCCAATAAAAGTCTGTCCTTTATCCACGAGTGTAATTCAATACTTGGCTGAATGTGGGATCCCTGCCTGTAAGGAAGAAGATATGATCGTATATTCCAGTGTGCTGACGTCACGAACCATCGCTGCCCTCTTGTTGCTTGTGTCCATGTCTAACAATACGCTCACAGTGGGAGGTACAGAATTACTGCAAATAACCTCCACTCTTTCTGGCTGTTGCAGAATTGCAAACCATCTCAAATGTCTGGCGATTCCAGACAGTGTATTTAAGATACTTCCAGTGTAATTTAGTTATAAATAGTCAGTGGCATAACAGTAATGTGCTATTACCAGCAGTTAAATCTCACTTTGTTGAAACAGCGTGTAGTACCGTGTGCCGACTGTCTTTGGGAGTTTACAGTCCCTTACGTGCCTGCTTTAGAATATGTTGGTCGATTTTTGCCTGCTTCGCCTGGCGCTAACAGACTGACGCTGGCGGCACAGTGACATTACTCTGATTGGCCCCCATGGGTTCTGCTGCATTTGGATTGGTGGAAGGACCCGAGTGGTTCAGGTCAGGCAGCAACAGCAAGGTCTAATCCAGCGGAGACAATCCCACCGATGTCTACAGGAAAAGTCATGGCCGCCGGTGAAGGTTTCGCTGAGGATGGTGGGCGGGAGAGGAGGTAACCCGGGATATTTAAAGGGGCACCCACTGAAGGTTGCTGCAAGGTGGTTACATTTCTTGCAGCCTTGAAGGGGTGGGGTAAAGCTGCCGCCATTGACCTGCTCAGAGATGTCCTTCCGGGCCTGACTGGTAATACATGTCCGCATTGTGGAGACTGTAACTGAGTCAGCTAATGAGTTAATTTTCCACTCGTATTTTGGTGTAATATAAACACTGCTGCAATTGCATGACGATCATAAAGATTAATCTGTTGACATTTGACCAAAACCATTTGTTTAATGTGAAGGATTATATATTTGCTCTTTTCAAAATCATATTATGCTCTGCCAAAAAACTCGATCTTGCTGGAATATAGTATTTCTGCTTAAACACAATGCAATTCGGAAAAATCTAACAGGAGCTAAGAATATATATAGCATGCTCTTCATGGTAAAGGGGCATTGTTTTCACAAACTGTTGGCTTGCAAACCTGATCCAAAGTCAATGGGACAGAAAGGGATTCTGATGTAAAAAATGGTTTGCTGGGCTGAAAATCTGTAACATGATAAAACTGTGAAGCCCCTGCGATTCCAACCATGGAATTTGTGATGAAGATAAACGGCCCAAGTACATTTGGAAGCTTTTATTTGAAGATCACGCCATTTACATTTTTTAAAAAGATAAGCAGGGACAAGCAGCCTGCTGCTAACCTGGATCAGACAGTTACTGTCAGCTAAAGAACACCGGTCACGTTAAAGGCATTGAATGGCCTTGCCATTATGTCTGGCATTCAGAAACATTTGGGCCTCTGTCTAAAACACGGGGATGAAATTCAACTCCCTGATAAGGTGAGCGGTGGCCATATGGCGGACTCGACTGGCCGCCGCTAATTCAGGTCGGGGGGTTTTCTGGCGGTCCCCACTTCCGTCCCGCCGACTGGTCGTGCGAGCGTCATCAGTGCGCGCACCACCAGGACCCCCCAGCTCCTGCCAAATTTAGCGAGCAAAATCTTATTGCCACCAAGCGGGGCCCCCGATAGCCTTTTCTATCGGTGTACCATGTCCGGTGTCTGTCTATCGGTGCACCGTGAACGCTCTCTCGCTCTCTCTCTCTCTCTCTCTCTGTCAGTGCACCATGTATGCTCTCTCTCTCTCTGTCGGTGCACCATGTACGCTCTCTCTCTCTCTGTCGGTGCACCATGTACGCTCTCTCTCTCTCTGTCGGTGCACCGTGTACGTTCTCTCTCTTTCTGTCGGTGCACCATGTACGCTCTCTCTCTCTCTGTCGGTGCACCATGTACGCTCTCTCTCTCTCTGTCGGTGCACCATGTACGCTCTCTCTCTCTCTGTCGGTGCACCGTGTACGTTCTCTCTCTTTCTGTCGGTGCACCATGTACGCTCTCTCTCTTTCTGTCGGTGCACCATGTACGCTCTCTCTCTCTCTGTCGGTGCACCATGTACGCTCTCTCTCTTTCTGTCGGTGCACCATGTACGCTCTCTCTCTCTCTGTCGGTGCACCATGTACGCTCTCTCTCTCTCTGTCGGTGCACCGTGTACGTTCTCTCTCTTTCTGTCGGTGCACCATGTACGCTCTCTCTCTCTCTGTCGGTGCACCGTGTACGCTCTCTCTCTCTCTGTCGGTGCACCATGTATGCTCTCTCTCTCTCTCTCTCTCTCTCTGTCGGTGCACCATGTACGCTCTCTCTCTCTCTGTCGGTGCACCATGTACGCTCTCTCTCTCTCTGTCGGTGCACCATGTACGCTCTCTCTCTCTCTGTCGGTGCACCATGTACGCTCTCTCTCTCTCTGTCGGTGCACCATGTACGTCTCTCTCTCTCTGTCGGTGCACTGTGTACGCTCTCTCTCTCTCTCTCTCTCTGTCGGTGCACCGTGTACGCTCTCTCTCTCTCTGTCGGTGCACCATGTACGCTCTCTCTCTCTCTGTCGGTGCACCGTGTACGTCTCTCTCTCTCTCTGTCGGTGCACCATGTACGCTCTCTCTCTCTCTCTCTCTCTGTCGGTGCACCATGTACGTCTCTCTCTCTCTGTCGGTGCACTGTGTACGCTCTCTCTCTCTCTCTCTCTCTGTCGGTGCACCGTGTACGCTCTCTCTCTCTCTCTCTCTCTGTCGGTGCACCGTGTACGCTCTCTCTCTCTCTGTCGGTGCACCATGTATGCTCTCTCTCTCTCTGTCGGTGCACCGTGTACGCTCTCTCTCTCTCTCTCTCTCTCTGTCGGTGCACCATGTACGCTCTCTCTCTCTCTCTCTCTCTGTCGGTGCACCGTGTACGCTCTCTCTCTCTCTCTCTCTCTGTCGGTGCACCGTGTACGCTCTCTCTCTCTCTCTCTCTCTCTGTCGGTGCACCATGTACGCTCTCTCTCTCTCTCTCTCTCTGTCGGTGCACTGTGTACGCTCTCTCTCTCTCTCTCTGTCGGTGCACCATGTACGTTCTCTCTCTCTCTGTCGGTGCACCATGTACGTTCTCTCTCTCTCTGTCGGTGCACCGTGTACGCTCTCTCTCTCTCTCTCTCTCTCTGTCGGTGCACCATGTACGCTCTCTCTCTCTCTGTCGGTGCACTGTGTACGATCTCTCTCTCTGTCGGTGCACCATGTACGCTCTCTCTCTCTCTGTCGGTGCACCGTGTATGCTCTCTCTCTCTCTCTCTCTCTCTGTCGGTGCACCATGTACGCTCTCTCTCTCTCTGTCGGTGCACTGTGTACGATCTCTCTCTCTGTCGGTGCACCATGTACGCTCTCTCTCTCTCTGTCGGTGCACCATGTACGCTCTCTCTCTCTCTCTCTGTCGGTGCACCATGTACGCTCTCTCTCTCTCTGTCGGTGCACCATGTACGCTCTCTCTCTCTCTGTCGGTGCACCATGTACGCTCTCCCGCTCTCTCTGTCGGTGCACCGTGTACGTTCTCTCTCTCTCTGTCGGTGCACCATGTACGCTCTCTCTCTCTCTCTCTGTCGGTGCACCATGTACGCTCTCTCTCTCTCTGTCGGTGCACCGTGTACGCTCTCTCTCTCTCTCTCTGTCGGTGCACCATGTACGCTCTCTCTCTCTCTGTCGGTGCACTGTGTCCACTCTCTGGGCCCAAGTTTCCGGTTCTGGCGAAAACACCGCACCTCAGACCTATCTGACCTGCCTGGGCTCGAAGGTGCACCAGAATTACCTTCAGCAATTCTCTGGTCCTCATGGACCGTGACATGGCGCAGTGTAGTCTCCCTGGGGCGGAGAAAGCCGATTGCAGCCTGCAGGGGGGTGGGGCTAGGGATCATGCCTTCTTGTCAGTGCCGGCAGTGTTGTGCAGGCGTGTTGGAGCATGCACGCCTGCGCAATGGCTCAGGGGAGCGTGGGTACCGGGGAGGGGGAGCGTGGCAAGGGATGGAGGAGCGTGGGTTGGGGGGCACTCAATGATTGAAGGGCTGGAGGAGGGAGCAGGTGTGCCTCCTTCCTGCCTCTTTCCCCCCCCCCCACCCACCTCCCCCCTTCCACACACAGACTCCCCTCCCACACACACACAGACCCCCCCCCTCCCACACAGACCCCCCCTCCCACACAGACCCCCCCTCCCACACACCCTCCCCCCACACACACACAGACCCTCCCACACACAGAGACCCCCACACACACACACACACAGACCCCCACCCACACACACCCCCCCCCCCACACACAGACCCTCCCACACACAGACCCCCCCACACACACACACAGACCCCCCCACACACACACACACAGACCCCCCCCACACACACACACACAGACCCCCCCCCTCCCACACACCCCCCCCTCCCACACACACCCCCCCTCCCACACACACCCCCCCTCCCACACACACCCCACCCCTACACACACACACAGCACCCCCACCCCCCACACACACACAAACACATACCACGTACACCTCACCCCTCACTGTCAGATACAGAAAGAGAGAGAGAGAGAGACACTGACAGAGACACCGTCCCTTCACATAAGGGTAGGACTTATATTTTTTATTGATTGATTGCTTATTACTTTTTGTGCTTCGTTTAGTGCTTGGTGCTTTAAATGTACTTTGCTTCTTTAATGTTGTAAAGGTGTTTATGGAAAACCCTCTAACTTCCCTTCCCCCCACCCGTGTGATGTTGATGGGTCCTTTGTGTTTAATGCTTCCCACCCCCCGTCTCTGGCTGTGCCTGCACTAAACTTAACTCTAGGTAAGGTTTTTCAGAACTTACAAAAGTGGACATTTACTCCATTCTAAGTTAGTTTGTAATAAGTTTACACTGCCGAAACTTGCAAAACAGGCCTGAGTGGCTGGACACACCCCCTTTTGAAAAAAAAATACTTTACCTAAAGCCAACCTAAACTAACTCACTAGAACTGGAGCAAACTAATATCCGAGAATTGCAATTTCTAACATACTCCAAACTAAACTAGTTGCTCCAAAAAACTAGGAGCAACTCCACCCGAAACTTGGGCCCTCTGGCTCTGTCGGTGCACCGTGTCCACGCGCTCGCTCTCTCTCTCTCTCTCTCTCTCTCTCTCTCATTCTCTCTCATTCTCGCTCTCTCTGTCGGTGCACCGTGTCTGCTCTCTCTATCTCTCTCGCGCTCTCTCTCTCTATCAAAGCATCGTGTCCGCTCTCTCTCTGTCGGTGAACTGTGTCTGCTCTCTCTCCCTCTGTCGGTGCACTGTGTCCACGCGCTCGCTCGCTCTCTCTCTCTCTCTCTCTCTCTCTCTCTCTCTCTCATTCTCGCTCTCTCTGTCGGTGCACCATGTCTGCTCTCTTTATCTCTCTCTCTCTCTCTCTCTCTCTCTCTCTATCAGTGCATCGTGTCCGCTCTCTCTCTCTCTCTCTCTCTCTCTCTCATTCTCTCTCATTCTCGCTCTCTCTATCAGTGCATCGTGTCCGCTCTCTCTCTCTATCAGTGGCCATTAAAGGCGAGGGCTCAATGCCGTGGACGCCATTTCCATGTCGGCCGGCCTATTGAGCCCCCGGGTTTGGCCGGGCCGCTAACGGGCAGTCTGACACTCTCCGCAAGCCCTCTTGGGTGCCAGGCCGCTGGTCCGGCCGAAACCCTCCCTGGTGGCCCAGTGCCCGATGGTGACTGATGGCCGATTCTCTCCCCTTTACGGAGGTGAGGTACGCGGTGACTCAGACGCGCAATGATGTCCCCACCGCTCTGCTGCTGAGTGACACAGGCGGGGGATCTGTCCCGCCTCCACTCCTGCCCCTCACCGGAACTTACCACCGCGATTCCGCCCCCCATTATAACCGACTTCACAGACGGTTTTTTTAAAAAGTCAAAGAGGTGAATTTTGCAAAAAGTGGACCGTTTCCGAAGCAGCGGTAAAAACACTTTAAAAGGTCGGAGCGCCAGATTTCTGGTGGGACTGAATTTCAGCCCCGTGTTCTTCATAGTGGTTCTGTTACTGGACAGTAATCCAGAGGCCGGAACTAACGATCCGGAGACCTCGGTTCAAATCCCACCACGGCAGCTGGGCAATTTAAATTCAGTTAATTAAATAAATCTGGAATAAAAAGCCAGTGTCAGTAATGGTGACCATGTAACGACCGGATTGTCGTAAAAACCCATCTGGGTCACGAATGTCCTTCAGGGAAAGAAATCTGCCACCCTTACCCGGTCTGGCCGATATGTGACCCACAGCGATGTGGTTGACTCTGAACTGCCCTCTGGAATGGCCCAGTGAGACACTGTTGTACCAAACCGGCACAAAGAACAGCGGTTCAAGGCGTCTGCTCACCAGCACCTTCTTGAGGGCAATTAGGGATGGGCAATAAATGCCGGCCTTGTCCCACAAACTAATACATTGTTTAAAAATCCAAAGTTTTAAGGCCCTTGGTTGTGTGGCCCTGCTTCAGGGATGTTCCGATCTAATCCCAATCTTAGCTATGACTACAGAATTTTTTTTTAAGTACATTTTAAATCATCATTTTATTTTAACACAAACTCTTATCTTTCGCCTTGTGTCACTAGTCATAAACCGTGGCCATTGTTTGAACAACTGTTACAGTCGGGAATTTTGCACCGGGATAGTTCGAACCACAATGTGCATATGCTGGAGTACACTTGTCCCTCTGTACACAGGCCATGGTTTTGTTGGTTAAGCAGGCTTTTGGTGAATTTGGTTTTGGGATTATTTTGAGTTCGGGATTTGGTCTGGTGGTGTTCCAGTGACAATTTTACCTCCCTCACCTCTCCGTAACCTCTGAGGGGGAAACAATGTACACTTAAGTAGAAGTGTGCCAAAAATAGAAAAAACAAGCACTTAAGTTGGAACTAAAGCCATGTTTGTACTGGAACTGCAATTCACAAATTGGTCCAATTATTCACATTTTTTTAATAAATGCCATTGTACAAAATTATATCCTCGGGTTACCGTGGATTTATGTGCCATATGCACAGTGCAGTGCAGTTTGCCTTTGTTCTTTTGTTAGTTTTAACTTTCCCATTTTCCATGTTATCGGATCTGATGCAGAGTTAGTTAGCTTGTGGCCAATATTTTTCCCTCATCAATTTGACTCGAGTTAAAGAGCATCTTTTACTTTATTCCACCTAACATTATCCATCAAACCCTCATTTTTAAGTAAAGAGCAAATGGCGTAAGGTTTTATCCTGCCTTTGTACAATATTCTCTCTTGTAGAATGTCACATTGAACAGCTAGTCCGTGACATGGTTTATGAAGAACTTTGTGGTCTGACATGAGATTCCAGTCCAGTTTGAGAAATAATGCCCCCCGCCCCGCGGCGAGCTTCACATCCAATCAGTTAATGATGTAGCAGTTCCACGGAACCAATCCCTGTCACCTTATTCACCGCTTTAAACCGCTTGTTCACAACATTGGTCTCATATTTGACCCTGAGATGAGCTTTCGACTATATTCCCAGCATAACTAGCATCGCCCGTCTCCGGCCCTGCCTCAGCTCATCCGCTGCCGAAACCCTCATCCATGCCTTTGTTACCTCCAGTCTTGACTATTCCAACGCACTTCTGGCTAGCCTCCCACAGTCTCCCCAACGTAAACTCCAGGTCATCCAAAACTCGGCTGCCCCGTGTCCTAACTCACACCGAGTCCCGCTCACCCATCACCCCCCGTGCTCACTGACCTACATTGGCTTCCGGTTAAGCAATGCCTTGATTTCAAAATTCTCATCCTTATTTCCCTCCATGGCCTCGCCCCTCCCTATCTCTGCAATCTTCTCCAGCAAACCCCCCCCCCCCACACCCGAAGAGTCTGTGCTCCTCTCATTCTGGTCTCCTGAGCATCCCTGACTATAATCGCTCAGCCATTGGTGGCCGTGCCTTCTATTGTTTGGGCCCCAATCTCTGGAATTCCCTGCCTAAACCTACCCCTTTGACCAAGCTTTTGGTCACCTGCCCTAATTTCCACTTATGCGGCTTGGTGTCAAATTTTTTATCTCATAATCCTCCTGTGAGGCGCCTGGGGACGTTTTAGTACATTAAAGGCGATATATAAATACAAGTTGTTGATGGTCCCTTATCACCAGCTGTAGGGACAGGATTACTAACTCTACCTGATGTCGCTGCTTCTACCAATTGTTCTTAAAAAGCTCACGTCGAGCAGTAAATCCACTCGGGGTCACCACCAAAGGTCGCAGAGGGAAATGAGCATCATGGTTCAATGCTCCGTCTGGACAATGAATTCACGAAATTCAAAACCTAATATGATGCCAAAACTGACTTCACTTTACCTGAACAATTGCAATAAGTCATAGAAAATACAATACGTGTCCCCCTGATACTCTCTCGCAGCTATTCAATATTGGACGACCTTCATTTGCTTTTGCATGTTGAGAAGTAAAATTGGACTTCTCTCATAGGTAATAGGTTAGGACAGACTTAAACCGCTGATTAAATGTTTCATTTAAATGAGTCATATTTTGTCTGTAAGGTAGGCAATAAGGATTAAACTTCTGCTGCTCTGCATACGTTCATTTTGAGAAATCACAAATCCTCAATGAATTGGAAGTTTGATACAAAGCTTTCTACCCCTTCCCTTTATAGCTTCAGAACTTTTAGTTTATATTCCGATGTCCCGTGCCTGCAAGAAGTTTCTACGGACTTGGGAAGGCATCGGAAAAGCCGGTTTTCAGCACGCAATGTTCATGCACAGAAAACCAGCTTTTCCGATCTGTCAAGCTGGAGCTCAACAGATCGTAGACTTATCGGGAGCGAGGACATTTCTTGGGCGAGATTGCGGGATTTATCCATATCTTGCCCAGCAAATGTCCTCAAAAATCTTGTGCCTGAAAAAGCAGGCGCATAGCCTACTGTTACAGGCACAAGTGTTTAAAACACACAAAAACACGATAAAATTAAATTATAAACATAGTTTATTGTTTAAAAACCCTCTCCACTATGGTAAGTTTATTTTTAACAATAATTAAAAAAACTTCTTTAAAAAATCAGGAAAATATTTTATTTTTATTAGACATAATGGGCCCAGAATGAGCCTAGAACGGCGCAGTCCCGACCTGGACGCCCGTTTTTCGCGTCACAAAGTGTGCCTAAAAAAATCCTCTGCATTCTCCACCTCCCTGCAGGTCCTCTGGCCCTCGACGCAGCGCAGCAGGAGCTGTAGGGGGCGGAGCGAGGTCTCTGCGCTGAAAACAGTGCCAGGACCTCTGCACATGCGCGCTACAGTGGGCACGCAAGTGCAGTAGCTCCAGGCGCCCGAAACTGTGTGGGAGGGGCCCGAAGCACGCAGCCCCTAGCCCTGGCCCAATGGACTCACTGAGGCTGCGTGAATAAGGTTCCTCCCACGGCCAGCTCCTGCTCCCCCCCCTGACCAGACCCGACACCCGCTCCCCGCCCCCCCCCCCCGCCTCCGGACCCGACACCCGCGCCCCTCCACCCCCGACTGACCCGACCCGACCCGCGCTCCTGTTCCTGCTCCCCGCCCCCCCGACTGGACCCAACCCGACCCGCGCTCCCGCCCCCCGACCCAACCCCACCTCCCCCCCCACTGGACCCGACCCCCGACCCGACTCCCGGACTGGATCTGTCCTGACCCCCCCCCTCCCTCTCTCCCCCTCTCTCTCTCTCTCCCCCTTCCTCCCCCTCTCTCTCTCTCTCTCTCTCTCTCTCTCTCTTTCCTCCTCCTCCTCCCCCCTCCCCCTCTCTCTCTCTCTCTCTCTCTCTCTCTCACTCTCACTCTCACTCTCACTCTCACTCTCTCTCTCTCCCCTCCCCCCTCTCTCCCTCTCTCCCCCCAGACCCGAACCGACCCGACCCAACCCAACGCCACCTACCTGTAAATCTGGTGCTGGGGACGGGCCCTGCCCGAAGTCTCGGGCCGGCCCGTTCAGCCTTCGGTCCCGAAAGGCCTGCCTGAAGCACTTTCACATAGGTAGGAAGATGGTTTATTTAATCTTTTCTTTGCTTATAAATGTTTATTCAGGTTGGATATATTTGTATAAGTATAAATAAGGATTTATTATAGAATTTAATGACTTCCCTTCCCCCTCCCGCCCTTGTTCCCTACGCCTAATTTGTAACCTGTGCCTGATTTTTTAATGTGTAGAACAGGTTTCTTCAGTTCTACAAAAATCTTCACTTGCTCCATTCTACTTTAGTTTGGAGTACGTTTTCACTGTGGGAACTTTCAAATCAGGCGTCAGTGGCCGGAAACACCCCCTTTTGAAGAAAAAATTCTGTTCCAAAGTAGAACTGTTCTACCTGACGAGAACTGCAGAAAAAAAATGTGGAGAATTGCGATTTCTAAGATAGTCCGTTCTCCACCAGTTGCTCCTAAAAATCAGGCGCAAATCATGTGGAAACTTGGGCCCAATAACTTTAATTTCAATTAATTTTAAATATGTGTGGTCAGTTTTTTATTTTTTATTATTTTGTGTGATTGGTTTTGTTCCCATTAATAGCAGAGAACTGGTAGATACACGAGTCTCGGTGCTATTAATGGGAATCTGTGAAATATTTACCTGATTGGCTGAGCAGTCACACGTGACTGCATCTTCTGCGCGGGACGGGAGCACGCTTCGCAGCGCGGCAGGAAAAGGCTTCCCCACCGGGATCCAGGGTGCCTCCTACACCACCGGGTACTTACGTAATAATTCTCCAGCGAGGAAGCAATTGCCCGCGGGAGGACCCCCAGAGGAATTTTTGGGCCATTCATAACCTTAATCTGTTCTATTGTGTAATTAAAAGAGTTAAAGAAAGGAAACATCCTCAAATACTGCTTATAATCAGATTTATATTTATAAGTAATTTAAACGGATATCCCAGTAATCACCAGTTTGAGGACAATTTGCGACGACTCAGTAAACACGTGCGTAACTGCAGACGTTGCCAGCGGTCTGTACAACATGGTTACAATCTGTGGGAGACGGCACACGAGGGCCAGAATCTTCCCGGCACTGTGAGTACAAGTCTCGAGGCAGGTCCGCTGTCAAAATGGCCATGATTGACAGCGGGGCGGAATCCTTGTTAATTTCCCAAGTACCGACAATGCCTGGGGTTTGCAGAACCGGCACTGAACAACGGGTCAGGCAATTGTGCTACTTATAACGCTGCTTAAAGCTATTTAAGCAGCATTTTACCAGATCCAAAGGATTTTTCGACATTTTTTACGAGGTTCACATTTCTCGAGTATCATGTCCGGTAAGTGTGTCGGGTTCTCAACAATTCTGGATTGCTGAGACTCACTGACAGCTGCAGAAGTAACAGCTCTTCAATTTCCAGTCAAAGAAGCTGGAGCCTTCAGGCTTTGGAATAAACTTTTCAGCCTTATGGAGGTTTGAAGTGTTTGCAGTAAACTCTCTCTCCACTTTCACCTCCTTGGAACAACATCTCTCACCATTGACAGATCGCTTCTGTCATTTCGACCTCAGCTGCCATCTACTCCATCAGCATTGGTGCCCTTGGAAAATCTCACCTTGATCCTCAGAATCCCACCACGATCAGCCCCAACACCAGCAGCACCAGGCACACCAGCAGCACCAACAACACCAACCTTCTCCGCAATCACCTGATGCTGCACTGGACACAGGGCATTACCACCTGGCCACATTGCTACCTGGAAGGCCAGGGATGCCTCATCATGGCCACAGTTACCTCACTTGACTCTGTACACCCTGGCTGCTCCATGTCAGCTTCCCTCACAACTTTCCCCTGATTGGGCTTGTTAAGCCCCACCCAGCATGTTTTCCAGGCCAATTAGAACAAGCGGGTTTGATGACACATCAGCTGGTTTCCTTAAAGGGACCATGGCCAACTTTATTTTGACATTTGTGCTGTCACTGTTCTACAACATTGAGGTGCTGCAAACACTGACAAACACTGCACAGAGGGGCACAGAGAGGCACGGCTGCATCCAGGCTCTCCCATGCTCATGGAGAGAGTCACAGCATGCAGGGAGGTCCTCTTCCCTTCCATGGGCTGCTTATCAGGAGTAGCCTTAGTTTAATTAAATTGTAAATGTGCAAATGTTGTGGTTAATTTTCTGACTGAGTTTCTGGCAGCGATCCTCACTCACTGGGCGATGGCCATCACATTATCAGCCCCCAAATCTCCAGGCCAAGTTAACATTTATATAACATCTTGGACGTAGTTAAACTTCCCAGGACGATTCATAAATATGTAAACACACCTGAGCTGCAGGTACAAGAAGAGTCGGTGGAAGTGACTGATGTCATGGTTAAAAAGTTAAAAAGAGGTCGCAGAGCTGGACAGTGCAAGTCATGGGGAGGATTTGCAAATAAAGACAAGAATTTGAACATGGTGCTTTGGGAATTGCAAAGACGATGGACGTTGGCAAGTACAGGGTTAATAGGCAATAGCTATTTGGGATAGGATTCAGGTGCAATGCTGTTGTTTAATCTAGTCATTAATAAACCTTCATTCACATAATAATTATTCCATGATCCACTGCTGCAGTTTAACCCTGGAATGTCTGTTCACGCTGCACAATTCTGGTGCTGTGACACTGTCAACATACGCTACTCACAGTATAGAGCTATCCCAGGCAATGCTGTCAAAATAAATACATGAACTCGGGATAGAACTGTATATCAATCCTTCCCATTGTGAAGGGGTGACCCACCCTGATTGTAGGTAAGGTGCAGGGTCACTGACAGGCACTATTGTGTGTTGTTCCTGGCAGACTGATCAAAGCCGCTGCTCTCGGAAACTGCCCCTGGCGCTTGTGCACAATGAAAGGCTCGGACAGTGTGGCTGCCTGTCCGACCACTCCTTTGTGTCATCGATAGTCATCTCAAATCACTGGCTCTTTAATCTTTAAATTTGGATTTTTTTTGCTGTTTGTTTAAATGTAATTTTGTTACAAGCAAATTGAAAAAATTGGCTGCAAAGAAGTTGAGTTTGTGCTCGAGGAAATGATGTGAAGCAACATCTGGGGCAAAACTCAGAGCAAGAAATTCCAAATGATGTCACCTTTTTGTCCACAGCAACCTCGCCCAGTTTGGATGAAAGCCCAAACTCCCACTCCCACATCGTTCGACTTGATCCTCGAACTGGAGTGATTCTGTAGAAAAGACAGATTTATGATTGAAAGTCAAGTAATGAATCTTGTTTGAATCCTCACCTCTGGAGCGGGATGTTTGGAAATAAAATAAATAAATTGTTCTCGAATTGTTGCCCAAAAGAAGTTTGGTGAATAATAAATTATAATTAATGAATTATTCCTGACATTAACCCATTTATTCTAAAATGTTGGGCCGAGGAATGACGCATGAATGTATTTAACTTGTGTTCACTAATATCACCAACAGTAATCGTAAGCTTGTACAAGTTAAGTTCTTGTCTAAGGAAATGCATGATATAGTACTTGAAACCGTGCAATAGTTACATTGGCTCCAGACAACTCTAGACCAGTAAACCCCGATCAAGTGTGATTGAGACCAGATTAAAGTTATCTAAAATTTACAGTCAAAAACTTTTCAAAAGAAACAAATACAAAAGCCTGCTGAAAATCCATCTTTCAACCCGGCTGGCAGTCACGTCCCTTAACGATGAGAACAGAAGCAATAGGAGCAGGAGTCGGCCATTCGGCCCCTCGAGCCTGTTCCGCCATTCAATAAGATCACGGCTGATCTGACCTTGGCCTCAACTCCATTTCCCTGCCCGCTCCCCATAACCCTTCACTTCCACATAGTTCAAGAATCTCTCTATCTCCACCTTAAATATATTCAATGACCCAGCCTCCACAGCTCTCTGGGGCAGAGAATTCCAAAGATTTACAATCCTCTGAGAGAAAAAGTCCTCCTCATCTCAGTCTTAAATGAGCGACCACTTATTCTGAAACTATGCCCCCTAGTTCTAGATTCCCCCACAAGGGGGAAACATCCTCTCAGCATCGACCCTGTCAAGCCCCCTCAGAATCTGAATTATTAATGCTACCTGGTATCCATTCCTGTCCCTATGAAGCCTGTTAAACAAGCGATGCAAATGCAAGTTTCCTTTCTCCGACCTGGACTTGTGATTTTACAGTGATAGTCGTCCGGCACACTGGCCTGCCCAGCTTCCTATCGTACACATAAGTGAACTTATGCAACAGACCTCCAGCCATCTTCAAACACTCGGTGGGGAACAGTGGCATGCTTGGTTTAGTTTTGAACCAGAAGCCTGCAGGCTGAGTGGTTGCTTCTCAACATCACAGGTTGAATTGTTTCCACGTGTCGCACTGCTCCCAGGCCAGTTATACGTTTCAAATGGTAATACAAATAGCATCGCATGCTTTCAAATGTTATTGCTGATACTTGTAACCCCGAGTGATCTGTGGTTTCCACATAACGGACTAGCTCTGCGAATTGCTTGCACGGCTACAGAGCACACGTGTTATGTTATAGAACACCGCACTCACGCAAGCTCAACATTCCAGATTTATAACCTAGCAACATTAATGTGCAGTGATACCACTCACCACATGTGTCACAACCTTTCCTGCGTGTGGTGACTCCAAATTGTTGCAAATTGTTCAGCCACATGTGAAGGACAATGGTCGATAGGTTTGGGTGCTGGGAACTCCGTTTGAGTCAAAATTCTGGTTCTAATTGTGATTTGTGAAGATATATTTTATCTAACTGAATGTCGGGGGCTGAAAGGGGCACACCCACCCTGTTTCTGTTGATTTTACCAGCGTGGCGGATATGGTGGCCTCCTGAGCGAAATTCTGCTCTTTGGCTTTTTTTGCGGTGGACTGGAAGTTGGTTATAATGGGGCCATCAGTACGGAGGTTCTCAGTCTAGAGGGCGGGCAGAGCGTAGCGCTGATGACACCTTCACTTAAAGGAGAGAGCCTGCGCGATTTTGTTTTTAAGTTTGGCCCACTGGGCCACCAGGGAGGGTTTTGGCCGGACCAGCGGCCTGGTACCCAAGAGGGGGTGCCAGGCTGCCACTGAACCTGGGGGCAGAATTGTCGACCTGACTTGTGAGTCGGCCAATTTAAAAAAACATGGTGATAGAGGCAGTGGTCCCTCTCCGTTAACGGGAGCCACACCGCTATTTTACAAGGACTACAGCCTCACTGCACTGGGAGAAAAAAAGCAGCGTTTGGCACTGCTCGGCGGGGGCAAGATTTTTTTCAGCGTAACTTTGTCATCGAGAGGGGAATATCGATGGTGCGTGCTCTGAGGATGCACTTAGGACGGATTGGCAGCTGCGGGGCGCTAGTGGGGGGGGGGCAGCGAGTCACCACCGGCATACCGCAGGAGCGGAATTTTCAAAATGGCGGCCATTACACGAGAAATCGGCGGCCATTACACGCCGCAGAGTGGCCCGATTTCCGGCGGTAATGGGCCTTAAGGGAAGGGTCAATTTCGGCTCCGATGAATTTTGCATCAAAGATTTTTTGCTTTGTTGAGATCTCACTACCCCGTCCTATCATGTGTTTGTGCGCTCCATCTGTGAACCCTTCCATGTCACACGCCGCCCACCATTCTGTGACACAGGAGGAATAAAAGGGAGGGGCTCTAAGATCAAAACTTTATTCGGAAATTTCCCCCTCGGAATATCAAAGCCGATTCTCTGTGTAACTTTGGGATACAAAGAACGCTGAGCTATATTTGAAGCATCCAAAACGACGTTTAGCAATCTCTGCACTGCCAATGGAGCAGCCTGTGGATTCATTCTTCACCAGTAATCACGCTCCAAAATACCATCACCCTGCTCACCGTGGTGGTAACTGCCCGATCCTGATTCATGTCACTAACACTGAGAAGCCTATTCTTCAGAAAGAGGTGGACATTCATAGATTATTGTAGGTCAGCACTTCCTGGCTTTGTACAAAATATCCATTGAGGAGGAACAACATGGTCATGGGACGGTCGAAGAGGCCTTGTAAACCCTGCTTGTTTTTGACAAGAAACTGCACAAAGAAAGTAACAATGTGTTTTATATGTAAGTAAGGCGAGTATGATCTAAATTTAGGAGATCCAACACTTGTGCAAAAGCCAAGGAAATAAGCTCTGATTACAATATGATAATAACTGCTGCCACAATAACTGTCTCAATCGTTGTGTAACAAAAGGGTTTCACTCGAGCAGGAGGTCACCACAAAGCAGGTCCTGGCATGTGCCTGTACTGTGCACCGAGCAATAGAAATCAGTGTCAAAGCTGCAGCAGCCCCTCTCACTGCTCCCTTTCATCAGCCCAGTCAGCCTTTGTTACGCATTTAAGCACATGCTGATGGTGCCAAATCTATCCATTTATTTTTAAATCCGATGTAAAAGGCCGGCGACAGTTTTATAAGCAGAGGGAACACCTTTTCCCAGCAGGAATAGTGCAGGATTGCACAAGAATCCCAGAGTTTACAATGATTCAAGATGAAAGAGCATGCTTTATAGAAATTAAAATTGACTCGAGCTAGAGGTGTGCCCAATATACATTTCATTTTACATGTTCAGGCAGGAGTAAATAGTCTCCTGTTCTCTCCTCTCTCTGAGGCATGCAGGTTCCAACAGCCAGTAGTACTTCATCTAAATGGCATTCTTCACGCGAGACCCTAAACAGCGTGACTCAGTCGGCTATTCAACCGCAGAGAGATTCACAGTCCTGCCCAATCCTGCCCTCGCCCAATGTCCTGGCATGTCCACTTTCTAGAGGGGTGAGGAAGAGGCTGTCCTTTCCACATTTATTCAGCTCGGGATGCTGCGTCCATTCTCGCTCTCCCAGCAGTGACTGGGAATTGAACCGACAGCCTTGTTGCCAATATCAGTTAGTGCCAGGGCAGGTGGTGCATCTCGAGAATGACCTACAGGAGAGCTTTGTCATAACCTCTTTCAAAACTTTACACTGCCGAATCTCTCTCTTTTTATTTATTGATGAATTCTTGTCAATATTGTTTATTTATTTATTAACAATTGGAAATTATTCAGATTGATTTGCAAGGATTGAAAAAGATAGAAAGCAGGATTTATAAGCAATGTCTGGAAGAAAGTAAAGTTTGTCATCTAGCAATGTATGGTACATTTTAACCAAAGGATCAGGTGACCAGAAGGAGTGACCTTTCACCCCTGGAGTATGAGGGTAATAGTCTCCCCTGACTGAGGGAGGTCGATGTCCTGAGTAACGATTATTTTTATTTTTGTTTATTCATTCTGGGATGTGGGCACCACTGGTAAGACCGGCATTTATTGCCCTTCGAGAAGGTGGTGGTGAGCCGCCTTCTTGAACCGCTGCAGTCCGTGTGGTGAAGGTGCTCCCACAGTGCCAGGGATGTGTGCAGTACATTGAGTTCTTGGTCATTGCTGCCAGAAGATTGCATTCGAGGAGTCTTTCTTCCACTGATTTATCTAAAGAACGTAGCATGGTTCTCCGCCCATTGTTGAATTGTGGCTTGTGTCCAGCGAGGGGAAATCGCAAGTCACCACTGAAATTGCTCCCAGAATCCTTAGTAGCCTGGCAGGGCAGTTTAAACAACAACAGCAATAGCAACTTGCATTTATATAGCACCTTTAATGCATTAAAAAGTCCAAAGGCGCTTCACAGTAGCTTTATCAAACAGAATTTGACACCGAGCCACATAAGGAGATATTAGGGCAGAATAGGAGGTTTTAAGGAGCGTCTTCAAGGAGGAGAGAGAGGTAGAGAGGTGGAGAAGTTTAGGGAGGGAGTTCCAGAGCAGCTTTAGGCCTCGACAGCTGAAGACGGAACAACAGAAGTCGGGGGTACGCAAGAGGCCACAACTGGAGCTCGGGAAAGCCCCCGTTATTGGCTCACTGTATATGGTGCTAATTGAAGGGGGGCACCATTTTTCGGAAGATGGGAGAACAAGCAGCTGGAAGAGCCCTATATTTTCCAATGTGTCCATGGAGGCACTGCTGGCAGAGGGGAGGGGAAGGAGGGAGGACCATCTGATGCTCCCCAAGGGCATGGAGTCCCATTGGAGAGATAGGTCGGCTGTCTGTAGGGAAGTGGCAAAGGCCGTCACAGCAACGGGCACACTGTGCACAGAGCTTCAATGGCCACACAAAGGTCCTGGTGACTAGACAAATCCCCTGCCGCTCACATCGCTTCCCCCAGCTCCTACCGATCATCTCTCTCAGCACCTGCATGTCGGGGAGACTCCCTTCCGCAAGGAGCTCCCTTTCCAAACACTAAAGTAGCTTGTGTACGCAAACCTCTCTCTGAAACCAGTTTGGCTGCCACCAGGACATTTAATTTAAAAGGATAAGACATCTTCACCTCCCATCATCATGCCAGAAGTTGCTGTCCGATTTACTCCTGAATAAAAGTGAGCCTTACCGTTACTCTTCCCGCAAAATCCCAGCCTTTGACCTTTGATCTTTAACCCTCCAATGCAACAAAAATGTCATCGAGCCAGCTCCACCGAAGGAGACCATCGTTGCAACCCTCAGTCCGCAGGAGGACTTCATTGACAATTCTTGGCCATCAGTTGAGCTCTCCTGTTCCCCTCCCTCTCCTTTTACTGCTGTGAGATGCTGCAGTACACGAACGGTTAAAGTGCTTTCAGTGATGCCTGAATTTAAGAGTCTCCCATCTAGATACTTCCATATCTCCAACCCCCTCCTCTTCATAACATCAAACTAGAGGCATTCCCACTGAGAAATCTACGCAGTTACCTCGCTTAAACCTCACAAACTTGCCAGTGCTGTATCTGTTTTTAATAGTGTTTGTTGAGAAAAGAATCTTTGCTGTGATCTTTTTCAGTGGTGTCACGGTTCTTTTACGTCCACCCGAACAGGCCTAGAGACGAACTGGTGACCAATCGCCAGTGCCCGGGTACCACGCTGGCGCGTCAGCCTAGATTGTGTGTTCAATCCGGTCATTGAATCCATTCTGACTCTGCAGCAAAATCACCAACAACCAAGCCACGTTGGTACTTAAAGTTGAAGTTGTAATATAAGACCTGTTTCTAAAATTACTGTTTTCGCCCTTCTCCAACACCATCCCTAACTGAGGTAGCACTAAAGGAGAGTAATTTTATATTGCTGTTTGTTTTCATGATTCTGTGTTACATGGTGCATTAAACTCTCCAAAATGTTATGAATTAAAGCTTTATTGTAACAGTCTCAAGTACCATTTTTGAAAACCAGAATAAATTAAAAGGGCTGTGCCCCACAGTCACTTATTTCATTACATATAATTGAAGCCTAAAAACTTTACCAACAAAATAAACACACCTTAAATGATTCACATGGAAGACATTTGGATTCATCAAGTGGATAGGCTTGCTCATCAAAGCACTGGCCTCATCTTTGGCCAATCACAGAACCAGGAATAGAAGTTGACGACAGAGGTCAACACTGGAAGATGTAACACAATATTTCCACTGAATCATTTCTAGCCACTTCCTCATCACATGCCCCATACAATGGCCCAGATTTCACAGTCAGCAGAGAAGGATCAGTGCTTGCCATTCACCTCACTGACAGCCGCCCACAGAGCTTTCTCGGGCTTTAGAGCAGAAACTTTCTCTAATCCGGCGTCTGAGCCAGTGCGTCTACAGGGATCTGTGGCATGTGTGCAGGCCAAGCGAGGCTCATCAACCAATCAGACTGAAGAATCTTCACTGAGACACGCAGAGTCTAAACCAGGAAATATAAAGCAGGAAATTTAAATTGGATTTAAATCATGTACAGAAAGTGAAATAAAGTTTGGGAAAGACAGATGGGATTAAGAGAGAGAGAGAGAGAGAGATAAAAGAGACAGACAGAAAAAGTTAACAAAAGGTATTTTAATTATTTTTTAAATCTCCAACACTAATTAACTTCTGAAGTAATGAACCTCCACACTTGTAAGATCAAATTTTCAGGGCTAGAGAGATTGTTCAGCAATAATTATCACTTACCATGCTGTTAAAAATTAATTTAGTCCTGAGTGCTAGCATCTTTAGTGGGGATATAAAGGGCAAGTACCCCAAGGTCACTGCATTGATTTCAGTGCCTAGCCTATCGGTGAGGACTGTTGCAGCGCCCCCTGTGGAGGAGCGGGGTATCTCTGACAACAACATCTGGATTTCCGCATCTAACTGCGCATGTGCATCCTCCCGAAGTTGCTGTCTGATTTACACCATTTATAACGGAGGGCTGTGTTATCCTCACCATAAAATCCAGACCAACGTTTTCAAGAGTGAGACTATATTTTAGGATTATCGTATCAATAGAAAAAACTTGCTAAGGGGCACTGCAGTTTTATAAACGCATTTCCACACTGTGCACCTTAGGTACAATGTTGGTAACCATTTAAAAGAGTTTGAATTAGATGAGTTCTATCTGGTTACTTGCGACTGGTTAAGAAAGGATTAAACGGTTCCTTTTTTGATGAGTGTTGAGAACCTGGAGGAAGTAGTCCAACACTCCGAGATTTGTAGTGAAACTTGTAACTGCTTTTATGAAACTTCGGTTTGTGATTTCAGATTCTAGCATTGTAAACTTAAACAATACCATCAGGATTTTGAAACTGATTATTGGAATCTTTCAAAAACAGTTCAATACTTTCAGAAGTAGGACAGGAAAACAATATAGACTGAAAGAACCAGATGTGATTATCAATTAAAATGTCTCACAGTGAGAATCTTTCTTTAGCAGCTGTAACCCATTCGGTTTCTGATGTTCTGTGTCAGTCTCAGCCAATGCTCAGCATTACACTGGCCCCCCGTTTACACACCAGAATCAACCACAACTGCGGCCAACACAATCTGGAATAGATAGCACCAATGTGGGAGGTTAAAAAGCTTGCTCATTTTAGGATATAGCAAAAATAAGATGAAATGCGTTTCCGCATTGAAACATTAATTCTGATTTTTTTTTAAATGTGCACACTTGTTAACTCGCTTAAACCTCACAAACGTTGAGTATAATTGAGAACGTGTGTCACTTTATTCCTCCTGACAGACGTAGTGAGGTGGAGCAGAGACTCGGCATGTCAAAAAGCTGATCTGATGGTCGATTGTAGACATGACTTCAATACATTTCCAGTCCCAGTGCAGCATGGATATAAAAAATGTGGCAAAAGCTGTGCCTTTTCAATTAGTTGACCTGTTTCTGGTGAATTGTGTAACACTGGTATTTAACTGGATTATGGTGATGAACACAAAAGACTGCAAATACTTACACAAATAATAAAGGGCTTGAAATCTAGGTGTAACGACCTTGGTCTCAGAGAAATAAATGATGCCATGTTCCCTGATCATTATAGAACATTCTGAACATTGTTGGGTTCCTCATTGAGAAATCAGCTTTTAGAAGTACACAGGCGTCACTCAGGCGCATTAAACGAGTGACATTAGGGTTAGGACAGGGAAGAGAACAGGATGAACATTTTCCACAACTGGCAAGAATGGTATTATTCTTTGAAAGAAAAAAAGACCATAATCATAATATATTTGTGGATCAAATTCTGCAGGCTGGATCAAGAACTGTGGTAAAAAGTATTAAAGAAAAATAACCAATATCCGCTGTAATCCGCCAGAGCTGTGCGACAGAGGGGTCAACAGCCTACTCCGAGCTGGGGGAGGCAAATTATTATCCCAGCCTGACTGTTATTTGAATTCTTGCCTTGCGAGATCTTGTCTGGATCCTTTGATAAAGTACTTCATCGCAATAGAGTACATGACCGGGTAGATGCTGAGAGGTTGTTTCTCCCAGGCTGGGAAGCCTAGAACCAGGGGTCACAGTCTCAGGATAAGGGGTCGGCCATTTAGAACTGAGATGAGGAGGAATTTCTTCACTCAGAGAGTGGTTAATCTTTGGAATTCTCTGCCCCAGAGGGCTGTGGAGGCTCAGTCGTTGAGTATATTCAAGGCTGAGATCGATAGATTTTTGGACTCTCAGGGAATCGAGGGATTTGGCGATCATAGAAACATAGAAAATAGGTGCAGGAGTAGGCCATTCGGTCCTTTGAGCCTGCACCACCATTCAATAAGATCATGGTGATCATTCCCTCAGTACCCCTTTCCTGCTTTCTCTCCATATCCCTTAATCCCCTTAGCCATATCTAACTCCCTCTTGAATACATCCAATGAACTGCCATCAACAACTCTCTGCGGCAGGGAATTCCACAGGTTAACAACTCTTTGAGTGAAGAAGTTTCTCCTCATCTCAGTCCTAAATGGCCTACCCCTTATCCTAAAACTGTGTCCCCTGGTTCTGGACTTCCCCAACATCGGGAACATTCTTCCCGCATCTAACCTGTCCAGTCCCGTCAGAATTTTATATGTTTCTATGAGATCCCCTCTCATCCTTCTAAACTCCAGTGTATAAAGGCCTAGTTGATCCAGTCTCTCCTCATATGTCAGTCCAGCCATCCTGGGAATCAGTCTGGTGAACCTTCGCTGCACTCCCTCAATAGCAAGATTAGGAGACCAAAACTGTACACAATATTCCCGGTGAGGCCTCACCAAGGCCCTGTACAGCTGCAGTAAGACCTCCCTGCTCCTATACTCAAATCCCCTCGCTATGAAGTCCGACATACCATTTGCCGCCTTCACCGCCTGCTGTACCTGCATGCCAACTTTCAATGACTGATGAACCATGACAGCCAGGTCTCATTGCATCTCCCCTTTTTCTAATCTGCCGCCATTCAGATAATATTCTGCCTTCGTGTTTTTGCCTCCAAAGTGGATAACCTCACATTTATCCACATTATACTGCATGTGCCACGCGTTTGCCCACTCACCTAACCTGTCCAAGTCACCCTGGCAGGAAGGTGGAGTTGAGGTCGATGATCAGCCATGATCTTATTGAATGGCGGAGCAGGCTCGAGGGACCGAATGACCGACTCCTGCTCCTAATTTTTATGTTCTTATGCTCTTGAGGTGGAGAGTGGGAGGAGACATTGTCAGGATTGCCTATTATCCAATCAAAATCCGTAAGGTTTCAGATTTGCAGGAGAGTCATTCAATTGTTTCAGTGAGTAACGCTGTATATAGTAGAGTTTGGATGAAAATTGGTTTTTCGATCATTACAGCACATTTGGAAATGTGCCTCCACAGAATATTTCCTTTTCATGAGTTCTCTGAATGTGAGATATACTGAAGCATACATTTCAATTTGGACCAAAGTCTTGAGATTAGGTTAATCAAGATGTCAAGTGATGGTCTTCAGCAGGTAAGGCATCCCATAATAATAGCAACCCTCAGTCAAAAATGCTTGAAGACAGGAACAGAAGTCGGCTATTCAGTCTCCTCAGCCTGCTCCACCATGTTATTAAACATGTTGGCAACTGAGAATCCATTCATTGTCAACTTGTGCTTGTGAAATAAGTTGATGTACTTAGACTGTTTCAGAAAGAGAAAATGAACCATTTTGTCAGCAAACTTGAAATGGATAATCCTATCTGATGGCATTGGAGGTCCAATCCATAAGGTCATCTTAAAGATGGCCACACTTGTGGTAGCCTCCACTGTTTGGTGACAATATTTGCTAAATAGTTCAAGAGTTTGATTTAAATTCTTCTTTGAGTGAAGAAAAGTCAATTTATAATTTGTTATTTGATGAAGTAACATCATTTGCAGCATGTACATCAGTCGCAACCTCTCAATGGTGCGAGCCGTTCCTGTGAAGCTCACCGCACTCCAGTTCCACTCCTTTGGTGCTGGGACTTAACATTTGCCCTCTGAGAATGTACAGGGACAACTGATGTGAGAAATGCAAATGTTGCACTGCAACAATGGGGCGATACTTGGGTTGTGGTAAATCATTCACACATAGTTACAGCTCCAAGTCCTGGGACTGAGTGCATGTTGGGGGAACAATATCATCACCTTTCCTCAACTAGAGGAGGATGCACCTCAGCTCTTAGTGCCTGCAGCTTTGGGCAAACTCCTGTCTCCGGCGCTGTAATCCCAAACTAAAGCTAGTAATATAGTCAGTTTTCTGTTCAATGGAAAACTTAGATTTGGAGGAGTCACATGATCCCATCATAGACACAACCAGGTCAAGTTTTGATGTTAAAATCTTATCAAAAGTAGGGAAGTGTGAAGGTGGAACTAATCCCACAGCCTGGTATCTAGCAATCATCATCATCATCATCATCATCATCAATAGTCAGTCAGTCACAGGCGGTCCCTCGGAACGAGGATGACTTGCTTCCACGCCAAAAAAGGATGAGTTCACAGGTGTTTCAATCAAGGACCTGAACTACATCCTGAAGGGTGGAAGATACCTGTGCGTGGATTTTTTTAACGTGGGGTGGCCGTTGCACACCAGCCACCACACGAGCTTGACAGAGCTAGGTCTTGGTCCAGTGGCAAGGATTACCGAAGACGACTGGAGACCTGCTCTGCTGCACAGACTTAGTGCGCACACACATCGCAGTGTGGGCTGGCCCGTGCTGCCCCTGGGCCCCTGGCCTCAAACTCACGCCGCCCCTGGGCCCGATCACATCCCTCCACAGTCTCTCGCCGCTCCTGCTGTATCTGCCCACGCTCCAATCACCGACCTGGACCTTGATGACGTCACTCTTCGCTGCCGTTGCCCTCCTGCACCAGCTCGCACTGCTCCCTGGAGGAATACGCCTCCACGCTGCTCCCGAGGCCACCGCACCTCCGCTCCTTTAATGGCCCTGACCTGCCGCTGGTGTTCTCACGCAGGTCGGGGCATCCACGCTGCTCCCGAGGCCTCGAGCAATAAACTCAATGAATGCTCCATGAAAGTTAGTAGATCTTGTGCTATTTCTAGGCATTGATGTTACATCACTTGGGGCACCAAGCCAATCACAGAACGCCGTGGAAGAGGTAGTCCTACATTCGCTGGGGTCAACCACGTTGAAAATTGCAGAGAGTTGGGGAGGAGAAAAGACAATGCAAATGGCGACAAGTCATGTTAGAGATTCTGGCAAGCGTGGTCTCACTGCTGGGGGCGGGACAGTTGCCAGACTGAAGAGAGAGGTTGGCATGCAGCTGGGTACTGAAGACCTTGGAGAAAGAGTACAATAAGTGATATATACAGCGCAGTGTGTCTGAATGGGTGTATCTGCATATGTACGTAATGTGCTGTGGTATTGATCTGTAGCACAAGACCCATGCTACTTTATTCTGTGTTTGGGCTACTTGTCTGACCGATAACGGGTTAACAGCCGGGAAGGGAGTGACTAGTTTCCACAACTGGGACTGAGCAGGGACCAGAGTGAGGGACTGAGACGTACTGGGGGGCAGATAAGGAGCAGAACCCAGAGTCCTGTACTTCCATTTCTCTCTTCAGGGTTCTGGGATTCCCTTAAGATAAACCCAATTATTTGTTTGGCTGTAAAATATCATTCAAGAATGATTATTTTTAACAGTTATGTTAAATAAAGAACATGAGCAGTATTTTGGTTAGTTTTGACTTGGGTTCCTTTCCGCTGAAGTAGCCAAACATTGTTCTGGTATATCACTGAGCGGGCCAACACTAACAGTTTACCGTGGGCCGCATTGTCCGCTGGCACATTGTATTAACAGGAAAAACTGAATGTGATGTATAAAATCAATCAAAGCCCTGTCAGCCATTTCAGGCATTCGCACACACAAGAAGCACACTGCAGGGTTCTGTGCAGTAACTGGAGATATGTGCCTGGGCTGCCCTTTAATTTAAAGCCATAGTGGAGTTAAGTAGCATTGTTCTTGCAGGGAAAGTAGAGTCACTGTTCGAACTTATCATACTCAGTTTAATAAAGGATTTTTGTGAGGAGGGAGTAGGTAGGTAAAAACAAGTAAATAGAATCAAAAAAGCTTATTCTAATTAGACCAGATTGTAATGGTCTGATCCATTACCGAGATATCATTCTAGCTCTACTCATTATCTGAGTCAGAAGCTCACTGGTGCAATTACTTCAGTGCAGTGTTATTGAACAAAGTGCTACACAGGTGCTGCCCTTGGATGAAGCAAGGTATTGAGGCCTGTCCACCTATTTTGATCAGCGTTGAAGATTCCAAGACATTTTTTTGAAGATGTGCAGGGAAATGTAGCAACTGATATTTCTTTCCTCAACCAACATAATGAAAAGCAATGAATTATCATTCAGCTCCTTGCAGTTTGAGTGATATTGCCATGTGCAAAATGGCTCCAAGTTTGCCTCCAAGCCGACAGTTAACAGCTGTTTTATGTCACTTTGCAACCAACAGTGGCCTTCTGCGAGCGGTGGGCACAAGAGGCATTGGTGTGCATCATTACAATGGGGAACAGAATTTTAATTTGATTTCTTAAGGTTCCCTTTAACGTTTATTTGTTAATTTGTGGGTTCTAGTGGTTGTATCCCGACCAAGGGGGAACCTGGTCGAAATGTATTATTTAAATAGTTGCAACCAATGGATTGGGATATATTTAATCTCACTGACGAACTGGTCCCAATTGCGATCACGGGTTTAATCATCAGCAAGGCCGTCATTACTAATCATTTGAGTGTTAACACTGCTCAACGTGATTGACTCTTGCTCAGCTTTGGAGGAACCACAGGCTTGATCGATCATTCTGCTGAAGGTTCCGAGCATGACACTGAAACAGGGAGGCTGCAGATGGGGAAGGGCAAGGCCAGAGGTTCATGTTTGATGGCCTGGATCCAAGGACTGAGGCTATTTTCAACAATAGGACTGGGGGCTCCAAACATGGAAACGTGCTAGACAAATGCCTTTGGGAAATAGGCATTACCAGACTCTCCTCCCTGCCACAAAGATTTGTATTTAGAAACATAGAAATATAGAAAATAGGTGCAGGAGTAGGCCATTCGGCCTTTCGAGCCTGCAATGCCATTCATTGAGTTCATGGCTGAACATGCAACTTCAGTACCCCATTCCTGCTTTCTCGCCATACCCCTTGATCCCCCTAGTAGTAAGGACTACATCTAACTCCTTTTTGAATATATTTAGTGAATTGGCCTCAACAACTTTCTGTGGTAGAGAATTCCACAGGTTCACCACTCTCTGGGTGAAGAAGTTTCTCCTCATCTCGGTCCTAAATGGCTTACCCCTTATCCTTAGACTGTGGCCCCTGGTTCTGGACTTCTCCAACATTGGGAACATTCTTCCTGCATCTAACCTGTCTAAACCCGTCAAATTTTAAACGTTTCGATGAGATCCCCTCTCATTCTTCTGAACTCGAGTGAATACAAGCCCAGTTGATCCAGTCTTTCTTGATATGTCAGTCCCGCCATACTGGGAATCAGTCTGGTGAACCTTCGCTGCACTCCCTCAATAGCAAGAATGTCCTTCCTCAAGTTAGGAGACCAAAACTGTACACAATATTCCAGGTGTGGCCTCACCAAGGCACTGTACAACTGTAGTCACACCTCCCTGCCCCTGTACTCAAATCCCCTCGCTATGAAGGCCAACATGCCATTTGTTTTCTTAACCGCCTGCTGTACCTGCATGCCAACCTTCAATGACTGATGTACCATGACACCTAGGTCTCGTTGCACCTCCCCTTTTCCTAATCTGTCACCATTCAGATAATAGTCTGTCTCTCTGTTTTTACCACCAAAGTGGATAACCTCACATTTATCCACATTATACTTCATCTGCCATGCATGTGCCCACTCACCTAACCTATCCAAGTCACTCTGCAGCCTCATAGCATCCTCCTTGCAGCTCACACTGCCACCCAACTTAGTGTCATCCACAAATTTGGAGATACTACATTTAATCCCCTCGTCTAAATCATTAATGTACAATGTAAACAGCTGGGGCCCCAGCACAGAACCTTGCGGTACCCCACTAGTCACTGCCTGCCATTCTGAAAAGTACCCATTTACTCCTACTCTTTGCTTACTGTCTGCCAACCAGTTCTCAATCCACGTCAGCACACTACCCCCAATCAAATGTGCTTTAACTTTGCACATTAATCTCTTGTGTGGGACCTTGTCGAAAGCCTTCTGAAAGTCCAAATACACCACATCAACTGGTTCTCCCTTGTCCACTTTACAGGAAACATCCTCAAAAAATTCCAGAAGATTTGTCAAGCATGATTTCCCTTTCACAAATCCATGCTTACTTGGACCTATCATGTCACCTCTTTCCAAATGCGCTGCTATGACATCCTTAATAATTGATTCCATCATTTTGCTCACTATCGATGTCAGGCTGACCGGTCTATAAATCCCTGTGTTTTCTCTCCCTCCTTTTTTAAAAAGTGGGGTTCCATCGGCTACCCTCCACTCCATAGGAACTGATCCAGAGTCTATGGAATGTTGGAAAATGACTGTCAATGCATCCTTAAGGCCACCTCCTTAAGTACTCTGGGGTGCAGTCCATCAGGCCCTGGGGATTTATCAGCCTTCAATGCCATCAATTTCCCCAACACAATTTCCCGACAAATAAGGATTTCCCTCAGTTCCTCCTTCTTACTAGACCCTCTGACCGCTTTTATATCCGGAAGATTGTTTGTGTCCTCCTTGGTGAATACCGAACCAAAGTACTTGTTCAATTGGTCTGCCATTTCTTTGTTCCCCGTTATGACTTCCCCTGATTCTGTCTGCAGGGGACATACATTTGTCTTTACTAACCTTTTTCTCTTTACATATCTATCGAAGCTTTTGCAGTCCGTCTTAATGTTCCTGCAAGCTTCCTCTCGTACTCTATTTTCCCTGCCCTAATCAAACCCTTTGTCCTCCTCTGCCTAGTTCTAAATTTCTCCCAGTCCCCGGGTTCGCTGCTATTTCTGGCCAATTTGTATGCCACTTCCTTGGCTTTAATACTATCCCTGATTTCCCTTGATAGCCACAGTTGAGCCACCTTCCCTTTTTTATTTTTACGCCAGACAGGGATGTACAATTGTTGTAGTTCATCCATGCGGTCTCTAAATGTCTGCCATTGCCCATCCACAGTCAACCCCTTAAGTATCATTCGCCAATCTATCCTAGCCAATTCACGCCTCATACCTTCAAAGTTACCCTTCTTTAAGTTCTGGACCATGGTCTCTGAATTAACTGTTTCATTCTCCATCCTAATGTAGAATTTCACCATATTATGGTCACTCTTCCCCAAGGGGCCTCGTACAATAAGATTGCTAGTTAATCCTCTCTCATTACACAACACCCAGTCTAAGATGGCCTCCCCCCTAGTTGGTTCCTCGACATTTCTAGAATTTGGTGGTGAATCAGATTGTGGCTGAATCTATTGGGAGTTTGTATTTTTGTACTGAAGTTACATGAGGAGTCTGACCTTAAGTATCTCTCTTAACAATCAAAAGATAAGAATTGAACCAGTACATAGAATTAACTTAAATATAATTTGCTTTATCCCTGTCCATTTCCACTGATGTTTCAGAATACTTTTTTGACGCAGTAAGTGCTGAAAGTATTAGGGATAGCGATGAGAGGGTTAGTAGTCCGACAGCGTGAGGAAGCTGGTTTATATATGCATCTTTGAAATAGAAAGTTAAGCCCCTGATGGTTAATGAGTAAGCGAGCTGTAAACCCAGGGAGGTGCCACATTGAATCTGCAGCACTGAATAAAATGATCTCAGTCAGGGTGACAGTGAGAGTGACATAATTAATAACAGCATCCAGGATTAGAAAGAGGGAAATCCAATATGGTTCCCATTGCCGATTACTGTCCAACAACCCCTGCTGGAGTTGTGGCCCCCAGGTCAAATTTTAGCCAGCTAAAAGTGGAATATCCTCTAGTCATTCACTCAGTGAGCATGCCCATTTGAACAAGATCTTTGGGAGGGGAAGGGAGGAGAGAGAAACTAACTCATCAATGTGGTTCAAGTCATTCAAGATAAAAAGATTAACAAGCTTGTTGAAAAGCCCAACTTTAGTTCCGTCAATGGATTGTCAACGATAGTATCACTTTGCACAACTCCATCACTAGCGTCCTGTTATTTCTCTCCACTGAATACTTTCAGTCAACTGTTCAGTCTAAACAATGAGTATTAATGCAGTGTTTTATCACGTCCTCAAATCAAATCCAATAAAACACTTTTTGAGGAACAATCTCAATTGTTGTGTGGAAAACGCTAAACAAAATGAACAAGAAAATACCAGTAATACCAAATAAATTATTCATCATTAAAATCTGAATATCTCTGCTCCTGTCCTGCTGGGGTACAATAACACACTTGCCGACCTTCACCAACACCATGTTTAATGTGGGTGTCTAGACTGTGGGTGTGGGCAGGCTATTTGACTATTGCAGCGGCACCTCCACCAATCCTGTGCTTAGCCAATGAGCACGTTTCACCCCCAGGTCACAGCCAAAGACCTGTAGCCCAGCCTGATGTTGCCGTTACCGAGCCAGCGGACACTGAGGCTAATGCCAGCAGCACTCCTGTCGTGCTGGCTCAGCAATGCATGTGGGACCTTACAAACGATGTATTTAGCTACTGTGCAATTGTGAGAGCTACGATTGGATTGTAAACTCTCCTCATGCTCGGGGTCAAAATCTGTTGTAAGCGACAAAGAGGTGTGAAGAACTTAGAGAGGGTGCAAAACAGATTTACGAGAATGGTCCCAAGGATGAGGGACTTCAGTTTTGGTTTAGTTTTCGTCTCCTGATCTGAGGAAGGACATTCTTGCTATTGAGGGAGTGCAGCGAAGGTTCACCAGACTGATTCCAGGGATGGCTGGACTGTTATATGAGGAGAGATTGGATCAACTGGGCCTTTATACACTGGAGTTTAAAAGAATGAGAGGGGATCTCATAGAAACATATAAGATTCTGACGGGACTGGACAGGTTAGATGCAGGAAGAATGTTCCCGAAGTTGTGGAAGTCCAGAACCAGGGGACATAGTTTTAGGATAAGGGGCAGGCCATTTAGGACTGAGATGAGGAGAAACTTCTTCACTCAGAGAATTGTTAACCTATGGAATTCCCTGCCGCAGAGAGTTGTTGATGTCAGTTCATTGGATATATTCAAGAGGGTGTTAGTTATGGCCCTTACAGCTCAGGGGATCAAGGGGTATGGAGAGAAAACGGGAAAGGGGTACCGAGGGAATGATCAGCCATGATCTTATTGAATGGCGGTGCAGGCTCAAAGGGTCGAATGGCCTACTCCTGCACCTATTTTCTATGTTTCTATGTTTCAATGTTAAGTGGAGAGACTGGAGCAGCTGGGGTTGTTCTCCTTGGAGCAGAGAAGGTTGAGAGGAGATTTGATCGAGATGTTCAAAATCATGAGGGGTCTGGACAGAGTAGATCGAGAGAAACTGTTCCCATTGGTGGAAGGGTCGGGAACCAGAGGACACAGATTTAAGGTGATTGGTAGAAGAACCAAAGATGACATGAGGGAAAACGTTTTTATGCAGCGAGTGGTTAGGATCTGGAATGCACGACCTGAAAGGGTGGTGGAGGCAGACTCAATCGTGGCTTTCAAAAGGGAGTTGGATAAGTACCCGAAGAAAAAACATTCACAGGGCTACGGGGAAAGGGCGGGAGAATGGGACTGGCTGAGGTGCTCTTGCAGAGAGCCGGCACGGGCTCGACGGGTCGAATGGCCATCTTCTGTGCTGTAACCATTCTGTAATGTCCTTACTCAATGGCCCCAAACCCACACGAGGCACATTCTATGGACAAGGTCACTCTATGACCTGAACCTTTATTCACAGGACCAAGGAGAGATGACCCTGCATGGGACCTCCCTTTATATACCAGGATGACCAAGTAAGGGAAGACTCCCACAAGTTCACACCCTGTGGTCAAGGTGTGCATTGCTTAAGTATAACAGTATTGCAGTGGTGTTACATAGAGGTTACATACATGACATCACCTCCCCCTCCCCCCCCCAAAGTCTTATTGGGATCATAGGTTAAGTCTTTCAGGTGGTCTACGCTCCCTCGTGGAGCGCCGCAGTTGGGGCTCTGGTTGTTGAGCCTTGGTATAGGTGTCTGTCACCTGTGGTGATTCCGGCCTGTCCAGGCTGACCGCAGGGACTGTGCATGCTGCTGAATGTTCTTGTTGCTCGTTCACTGGCGGTGGTGTGAGCAGCATCTCATGGTCTTCCTCAGGTTCCTCAGTGTCCATGCCGAACCTTTTTTTTTACTTGGTCCAGATGCTTACGGCATATCTGCCCATTGTTAAGTTTAACCACTATGACCTTATTCCCCTCTTTGTCTATTACAGTATCCTCAAGCCATTTGGACCCCATGGCGTGATTGAGGACAAATATGGGGTAATTTATTGCTATACATCTCCCCCTTGAATTTCGGTCATGGTACTCATTTTGGGACTGGCGCTTGCCCTCAACTATGTCGGTCAGGACTGGGTGAATGAGGGACAACCGAGTTTTGAGTGTTCGTTTCATAAATAGTTCAGCGGGCGGGACCCCCGTGAGCGAGTGCGGTCGGGACCTATAGGCCAGCAGGAGGCGCGATAGGCGGCATTGAAGGGAGGGTCCTTGAATCCTGAGCATGCCTTGTTTAATGATTTGGACCGCACATTCCGCCTGGCCATTGGAGGCCGGCTTGAACGGTGCTGTCCTGACATGGTTGATGCCATTGCCCGACATGAACTCCCGGAATTTGTAGCTCGTGAAACATGGGCCATTATCGCTAACCAGGATGTCCGGCAAGCTGTGGGTTGCGAAGGCCGCATGTAGACTTTCCACAGTGGTGGATGTCGTGCACGAATTCAAAATGATGCACTCGATCCATTTTGAGTACGCATCTACCCCAATGAGGAACATTTTTCCCTTGAACGGGCCCGCGTAATCTACATGAATACGTGACCATGGCCTGGTGGGCCTGGGCCACGGCTGAGTGGGGCCTCCTTGGGGGCATTACCCAGCTGGGCACACGTCGTGCACCTGCGAACACAGTGTTCCAAATATGAATCAATTCCAGGCCACTAAACATGTGATCGGGCAATGGCCTTCATCAGCACGATGCCTGGATGCTCGCTGTGAAGTTCCCTGATGAATGACTCCCTGCCCCTCTGGGGCATGACTACCCGGCTGCCCCATAGTAGGCAGTCGGCTTGGATGGAGAGCTCATCCATCCGCCTGTGAAACGGTCTGACCTCCTCAGGGCATGCTCCGTGTGCGGGCGCCCAATCCCCAGTCAGGACACATTTCTTAATCAGAGATAGGAGGGGATCTCTGTTTGTCCAGATTTTGATCTGGCGGGCTGTGATGGGGGAGCCTGCGCTGTCAAAGGCATCAACAGCCATGACCATCTCAGCGCTTTGCTCCGCTGCCCCCTCAGTGGTGGCCAGTGGGAGCCTGCTGAGCGCGTCAGGGCAATTTTCAGTGCCAGGCCAGTGCCGGATGGAGTAGTCATAAGCAGCCAGCGTGAGAGCCCATCGCTGTATGCGAGCTGACGCATTGGTATTGACAGCTTTGCTGTCTGACAACAGGGATGTTAACGGCTTGTGGTCCGTTTCTAATTCGAACCTCCTGCCAAAAAGGTACTGATGCATTTTTTTTACACCATAGTCACATGCGAGTGCCTCCTTCTCAACCATCCCATATCCCCGTTCTGCTTGAGAGAGCGACCTGGAAGCATAAGCCACAGGTTGTAGTTGGCCCTCAGCATTACTCTGCTGCAACACGCACCCAACCCCATAGGATGATGCATCACATGTCAGAACCAATTTCTTACAGGGGTTGTACAGGGTCAATAACTTATTTGAACAAAGTAGGTTCCGCACCCGATTGAAAGCCCGTTCTTGACAGTCCCCCCAAAATCAATCACAACCCTTACGCAGGAGCACGTGTAGCGGCTCCAACAACGTGCTTACGTTCGGCAGAAAGTTCCCGAAATAGTTCAAGAGTCCCAGAAATGAACGCAACTCTGATGTGTTGCCGGGCCTGGGCGCTTGTCGAATCGCCTCTGTTTTGGATTCGGTGGGCCGAATCCTATCTGCAGCAACCCTCCTGCCCAGAAACTCAACCTCAGGAGCCAAAAACACACACTTAGACTTCTTGAGTCGCAGGCCTACTCGGTCCAGTCGGCGTAGCACCTCCTCCAGGTTGTGGAGGTGTTCCTCGGTGTCACGACCCGTGATGAGGATGTCGTTCTGAAATACGATCATTCCAGGAATGGATTTGAGCAGGCTTTCCATGTTTCTTTGAAAAATCGCAGCCGCCGATCGAATGCCAAACGGGCACCTGTTGTAAACAAACAATCCCTTGTGTGTGGTGATGGTGGTCAGTAGTTTAGATTCGTCGGCCAGTTCTTGGGTCATGTAGGCTGAAGTGAGGTCCAACTTGGTGAACAGCTTGCCGCCTGCCAGCATGGCCAAAAGATCTCCCGCTCTCGGGAGCGGGTATTGATCTTGTAGGGACACCCGATTGATAGTGGCCTTGTAGTCGCCACAGATCCTGACCAAGCCATCAGCTTTTAGGACGGGAACGATGGGGCTCGCCCAGTCGCTGAATTCAACGGGCGAGATGATGCCCTCTCTCAACAAACGTTCCAATTCGCTCTCAATTTTCACCCGCATTACATATGGCACTACTCTGGCTTTGTGGTGCACTGGTCTGGCATCCAGGGTGATGCGTATCACTACCTTGGTACCTTTGAACATCCTGACGCCAGGTTGAAATAGTGACTCAAATTGTTGTAGGACTCGTGAGCACGAACTTCGCTTCACAGATGACATTGCATGCACATCCCCCCATTTCCAGTTCATCTCAGCTAACCAGCTCCTCCCCAACAGTGTGGGACCATTGCCCGGGATAATCCAGAGCAGCAGCCGGTTCACTGATCCATTGTGTGTGACCGCCAACATTGCACTGCCTAGCACTGGAATGATTTCTTTGGTATACGTCCGTAGTTGTGGCTCAATGCGTTCTAGTTTGGGTCTACTGGCTTTGAGTGGCCATAGCTTTTTGAATTGTTGAACGCTCATGAGTGACTGGCTGGCCCCCGTGTCCAGCTCCATGTGTACAGGGATGCAGTTTAATAAAACATTCATCATCATTGGTGGCGTTTTGGTATATGAGCTGTGAATGTTTACCACATGAACCCGCTGAACTTCAGCGTCCATTGATTTGCCCCAAGAGTCATCCTGCCTCACAGATCCCTCTTCTGGTCCATCCGCTTCGTAAATTAGCCTGGTTACAGGCTTCCTGCACGTTCGAGCTAAATGGCTACTGAGGTTGCAATTTCTGCAGACAAATTGTTGAAACCTGCAAGTCCTGGCAGTGTTTGCCCCCACACCTCCAGCATGAGCTGAGATTCCCATTGTTGTGAACAAAGGAGCTATGACCCGGCATTCCTCGCTGATTGTCCCTTTGACTGCTCTTGAGTACCCTGTTAGTGGGTGTCAATGGCCCCATCCCGGACCGCATTGTCCACTGTGATGGCGTAAATGTCCATTCAGCCTGCCATTGTCTCTGTTGAAAATCTGCTCTGGGGGTCTATTGCTGCCTGGGGTGTGTTGAACTGCCCTTGCCTGCCTGCGGGGCTCTGAGTCGCGTTTATGATATTGACTCCCTGATCCCCCGCCGCGTTGGAGGCAGAATTGCTCGCGTATATTATTTTGCTTTCCTTCTCCCCCGCCATGAAAGTCTGAGCCATCAACGCTGCCGCTTCCAAAGTGAAGTCCGTGGTCTCAATAAACGTTCGGAAAATCCCCGCATGATCGACGCCCTCAATAAAGAAGTCCCTTAACATCTCCCCGCTGCAGGCATCTGTGAACTTACAGAAGCTGGCCAAACACTGGAGGTCCGCAACGAAGTCCGCTATGCTCTGTCCTTCACGACGTCAGTAGGTATAGAATCTCTGTCGGGCCATGTGTATGCCGCTCGCCGGTTTGAGGTGCTCACCGATTAGTTTGCTGAGCTCTTCAAAGGTTTTGTCCGCTGGCTTTTCAGGTGCTAGTAGGTCCTTCATGAGCGCGTAAGTCTTAAGTCCGCAGCTGGTCAGCAGATGAGCCCTTCGCTTGTCGGCCGGTGCATCTCCCAGCCATTCTTTCGTGACAAAGCTTTACTGGAGCCTCTCAATGAAATCGTCCCAGTCCTCACCAACACAGTACTGTTCCTCTGTGCTACCGGTGGCCATTCTCTTGGGTCGTTGATTTCTGTTTCTCGTCGCCAATGTCATGTCCTTACTCAATGACACAAAACCCACACGAGGCACATTCTATGGACAAGGTCACTCTATGACCTGAACCTTTATTCACAGGATCAAGGAGAGATGACCCTGCGTGGGACCTCCCTTTATATACCTGGATGACCAGGGTAAGGAGTGTCTCCCACAAGTTCACCCTCTGTGGTCAAGGTGTGCATTGCTTAAGTATTGCAGTGGTGTTACATAGAGGTTACATACATGACACATTCTGTGATTCTATGGCTTTCAAATCAGATCATAGAGTATTTTCATAGAATCACAGAAGTTTACAGCACGGAAGGAGGCCATTCGGCCCATCATTTCTGCGCCGGCCGACAAGCGGCTACCCAGCCTAATCCCACTTTCCAGCTCTCGGTCCGTAGCCCTGTAGGTTACGGCACTTCAGGTGCACATCCAAGTACTTTTTAAATGTGGCGAGGGTTTCTGCCTCTACCACCCTTTCAGGCAGTGAGTTCCAGACCCCCACAACCCTCTGGGTGAAGACATTTCCCCTCAAATCCCCTCTAAACCTCCCCCCAATTACTTTAAATTTATGCCCCCTGGTTGTTGACCTGTCTGCTAAGGGAAATAGGCCCTAGCTATCCACTATGTCCAGGCCCCTCATAATTTTATACACCTCAATGAGGTCTCCCCTCAGCCTCCTCTGTTCCAAGGAAAACAAACCCAGCCTATCCAATCTGTCCTCATAGCTAAGGTTCTCCACACCCTCTCCAGAGCAAATACGTCCTTCCTGTAATGCGGTGATCAGAACTGCATGCAGTGCTCCAGCTGTGGCCTAACCAGTGTTTTATACAGTTCAAGCATAACCTCCCTGCTTTTGTATTTTATGCCTCAGCTAATAAAGGCAAGTATTCCATATGCCTTCTTAACCACCTTATCTACCTGGCCTGCTACCTTCAGGGATCTGTGGACCTGCACTCCAAGGCCCCTTTGTTCCTCTACACTTCCCAGTGTCCTACCATTTAATGTGTATTCCCTTTCCTTGTTGGCCTTCCCCAAATGCATTACCTCTCACTTCTCCAGATTGAATTCCATTTACCACTCTTCTGCCCACCTGACCAGTTGATTGATATCTTCCTGCAGTCTACAGCTTTCTTCTTCATTATCAACCACACGGCCGATTTTAGTATCACCTGCAAACTTCGTAATCATACTCCCTATATTTTGTGCTTTGAAAATATATTTTTTTGTATTTATATTTGGTCAGGAGCTCAGCACAATGTAAATTAATTGCAATGGAGCAGATTAAATGGAATTATTTAAAATCAAATGTATTCAATCCTCTCTGTACTGGATCCAAGTTATCTTACACCCTGCAGCACATTGCTGGGTTATCCATATGCATTCCAGCTACAGGAACACCGACATTCAGCACCCACTGTTAAAATGTAAGGCCCAAGAGCAACTTTTCTAACAAACAGAGCCAGTTCTGTAAAAGGCAGTTCCTGCTTTGTGTGTAATGTAATAATTCTGGCCATGTTTATCTGCACAGAGTATCTAGGAGTGGCTGAAGTGTTGCAACAATTCAACGGCTTAAAGTCTCAGAGAATTAGCCCATGTTCTAATACTGTAAACATTGTAAAAGGCCGAATTTTACGGCCGTAGAATTTACCAAACTAAAAAAATGCACATTGAGACCCGCCATTATATTCACCGTAAATCCCAGTGTCTGGGCCATTTTTGCAGGACAACATATCACTGACCAAAGCAGTGGCTTCCAAATCCTCTGGCAGTAAAGCCCAGTGAAACCTGACTAATACTGAACTAAGATTATGAAATGCAGCATCTGTGGAACAAATGATGCCCCATTTCAGATCATGGAACAACACAAATACAAGAAATGTTATCATCCCTCATCCCTGGAACACAGGACAATCTGTGAAGAGAATATTTGGTTCAATCATTGCGGCTGTACACAGGCTGCTTTGTGCTGAGAATTTGTTTTGCTCGCGACTGTGCAGTTCCTCAGGCTTCAGCTAGCTCACTGCGATAACAGAGCTGTAAATCTCCCTGTGCTCCCGGGGGCAGACCATTGGAATGGGTGGGGAGTGTGGGCTAGATTCCCCCCTGATGTTCATCATCATAGGTAGTCCCTCGAAATCGAGGAAGACTGGCTTCCACTCTAAAAGTGGTTCTCAGGTGACTGAACAGTCCAATACGGGAATTACAGTCTCTGTCACAGGTGGGACAGACAGTGGTTGAGGGAAGGGGAGGGTGGGACAGATTTGCCACACGCTCCTTCCGCTGCCTGCACTTGCTTTCTGCATGTTCTCGGCGATGAGACTCGAGGTGCTCAGTGCCCTCCCGGATGCACTTCCTCCACTTAGGGCGGTCTTTGGCCAGGGACTCCCAGGTGTCGGTGGGGATGTTGCACTTTATCAGGGAGGCTTTGAGTGTGTCCTTGAAACATTTCCTTTGCCTACCTTGGGCTCTCTTGCTGTGTAGGAGTTCCGAATAGAGTGCTTGTTTTGATATTACCCCTGTTATTGCCAGCAACAAAACTACTGCCTTCTGCAAAAGCAAAAAAATGAATCTCGCTCTTGAGTTAATCTCATTCAATTTAGTTTAGTTTAAACTGTAATCGCTATTTTGTCCAAACATCTGAATTACTTGTTCATAGTGCTGCCCCCTCAGGGCAGGAAGATTGGGTATTGTCGCTGCACTGCAGGACTTGCGTACATTAACAAACTGATGCTGCACAGTAATGCTGAGGGAGTGTTGCATTGTTGGGTGTGATGTCTGAGGTCCTGTTGAAGTGTTGTCACACCAGTATTGAGAGCAGAGCACTGAGTTCTCCAAGTGTCCTGGGCAACGTTTCCCCTGCAGCAACAGGCTATCTGGCCATTCCTCATACTACTGGAATGTCACTGGTGCAGAAACGGCTGAGTGTTTGTCTACAGACAATTCATCCAAAATTAACACCATGTAATAAAGTGCTTTGATAATGGGATAAAGCAGTATATAAATGGGAGTATTTCCTATTATGATCCCAAACTTCTCATCGTCTCTTTTGCCTTGACTGGCAACCTTCCGTGCCAAAAACAACAAATAATGTGCCTCTGTGTCTCCGTCGCATGGCCATGATTTCTGTGCACTGCTTGAGGCTGTACTTTTAGTAATGAAACCAGCAACAGTGAGCATGACAGAAATAGTGGTGAAGTTATATAAACAACAGCGTTCTGTACTGACAGTCAAGTGACCCAAGATCACCATCAGACAGAGAAATCTTCGCCTGTTCTCCATGTTGAAGAGTCTGTGTCTGCTGGGAGGGTAGCCTCGTTTATGGGCGAAAAATCGCCATAAAATCAGTCATGCAAAGTCTAGCGCCTGATCTTCCAAAGAGTCATGTTGTCTACAAGGCCTCAGAAACTGTATCCTTAAACAAATCGAGCCCAAATTTGGTCAAAGCCAAGTTCCGCCCGTTTTTCGGCGGTCCCCGAGCGATGAGTGATTTTTTTACCGCCCGGTACCGCTGGGGCCGAGTGGGTGGGAGATCCATCCCACATTTCTCAGCAGTAGTGGCAGCGGATTGCAGGGGGCAGCGGGCAGGAGCCCTTCCGACTGGGGAATCATCAACTCCCGAGTTACGGGCACGCAGCTCTCAAGCTCCGATCCCCGAGAGGCACCGACGAGACGCCAGAGTCTGCTGGCCTGAGATCGCTGGGGGGGGGGGGGTGAGAGACTGGGGGGGAGGGGGAGAGAGACTGGGGGGAGGAGAGAGAGAGAGACTGGGGGGAGGAGAGAGAGAGAGACTGGGGGGAGGGAGAGAGAGAGAGACTGGGGGGAGGAGAGAGAGAGAATGGGGGGAGGGAGAGAGAGAGAGACTGGCGGGGGGGAGGGAGAGAGAGAGAGACTGGGGGGGAGGGAGAGAGAGAGAGACTGGGGAGGGTGGTGAGAGAGAGACTGGGGGGTTGAGAGAGAGACTGGGGGGGGGGTGGTGAGAGAGAGACTGGGGGGGGGGGTGAGAGAGACTGGGGGGAGGGAGTGAGAGAGACTGGGGGGAGGGGGAGAGAGAGAGAGACTGGGGAGGGAGAGAGAGAGACTAGGGGGGGTGAGAGAGAGAATGGGGGGAGGGAGAGAGAATGGGGGGAGGGAGAGAGAATGGGGGGAGGGAGAGAGAGAGACTGGGGGGGAGAGAGACTGGGGGGGGAGAGAGACTGGGGGGAGGGAGAGAGAGAGAGACTGGGGGGGGTGAGAGAGAGAATGGGGGGAGGGGGAGAGAGAGAGACTGGGGGGGGTGTGGTGAGAGAGACTGGGGGGGAGGGGGAGAGAGAGAGACTGGGGGGGAGGGGGAGAGAGAGAGACTGGGGGGAGGAGAGAGAGAGACTGGGGGGGGTGAGAGAGAGAATGGGGGGAGGGAGAAAGAGAGACTGGGGGGGGGAGAGAGACTGGGGGGGGGGTGGTGAGAGAGAGACTGGGGGAGGGAGTGAGAGAGACTGGGGGGGGAGGGAGTGAGAGAGACTGGGGGGAGGGGGAGAGAGAGAGACTGGGGAGGGAGAGAGAGAGACTGGGGGGGGTGAGAGAGAGAATGGGGGGAGGGAGAGAGAGAGACTGGGGGGGGAGAGAGACTGGGGGGAGGGAGAGAGAGAGAGACTGGGGGGGTGGTGAGAGAGACTGGGGGAGAGGGGGAGAGAGAGAGACTGGGGGGAGGAGAGAGAGAGACTGGGGGGGGAGGGAGAGAGAGAGACTGGGGGGGGGTGAGAGAGAGAATGGGGGGAGGGAGAGAGAGAGACTGGGGGGGTGGTGAGAGAGAGACTGGGGGGGGGTGAGAGAGAGAATGGGGGGAGGGAGAGAGAGAGACTGGGGGGGAGAGAGACTGGGGAGGGTGGTGGTGAGAGAGAGACTGGGGGGGGTGTGGTGAGAGAGACTGGGGGGGAGGGGGAGAGAGAGAGACTGGGGGGAGGAGCGAGAGAGACTGGGGGGGGTGAGAGAGAGAATGGGGGGAGGGAGAGAGAGAGACTGGGGGGGGGGAGAGAGACTGGGGGGGGGTGGTGAGAGAGAGACTGGGGGAGGGAGTGAGAGAGACTGGGGGGGGAGGGAGTGAGAGAGACTGGGGGGAGGGGGCGAGAGAGAGACTGGGGAGGGAGAGAGAGAGACTGGGGGGGGTGAGAGAGAGAATGGGGGGAGGGAGAGAGAGAGACTGGGGGGGAGAGAGACTGGGGGGAGGGAGAGAGAGAGAGACTGGGGGGGTGGTGAGAGAGACTGGGGGAGAGGGGGAGAGAGAGAGACTGGGGGGAGGAGAGAGAGAGACTGGGGGGGGAGGGAGAGAGAGAGACTGGGGGGGGGTGAGAGAGAGAATGGGGGGAGGGAGAGAGAGAGACTGGGGGGTGGTGAGAGAGAGACTGGGGGGGGGTGAGAGAGAGAATGGGGGGAGGGAGAGAGAGAGACTGGGGGGGAGAGAGACTGGGGAGGGTGGTGGTGAGAGAGAGACTGGGGGGGGAGAGAGACTGGGGAGGGTGGTGGTGAGAGAGAGACTGGGGGGGGTGAGAGAGACTGGGGGGAGGGAGTGAGAGAGACTGGGGGGGGAGGGAGTGAGAGAGACTGGGGGGAGGGGGAGAGAGTAAGACTGGGGGGGAGGGGGAGAGAGAGAGACTGGGGGGGGTGAGAGAGAGAATGGGGGGAGGGGGAGAGAGTAAGACTGGGGGGGAGGGGGAGAGAGAGAGACTGGGGGGAGGAGAGAGAGAGACTGGGGGGGGGTGAGAGAGAGAATGGGGGGAGGGAGAGAGACTGGGGGGGAGAGAGACTGGGGGGGGAGAGAGACTGGGGGGAGGGAGAGAGAGAGAGACTGGGGGGGGTGAGAGAGAGAATGGGGGGAGGGGGAGAGAGTAAGACTGGTGGGGAGGGGGAGAGAGAGAGACTGGGGGGAGGAGAGAGAGAGACTGGGGGGGGTGAGAGAGAGAATGGGGGGAGGGAGAGAGAGAGACTGGGGGGGGGAGAGAGACTGGGGGGGGGGTGGTGAGAGAGAGACTGGGGGAGGGAGTGAGAGAGACTGGGGGGGGAGGGAGTGAGAGAGACTGGGGGGAGGGGGAGAGAGAGAGACTGGGGAGGGAGAGAGAGAGACTGGGGGGGGTGAGAGAGAGAATGGGGGGAGGGAGAGAGAGAGACTGGGTGGGGAGAGAGACTGGGGGGAGGGAGAGAGAGAGAGACTGGGGGGGTGGTGAGAGAGACTGGGGGAGAGGGGGAGAGAGAGAGACTGGGGGGAGGAGAGAGAGAGACTGGGGGGGGAGGGAGAGAGAGAGACTGGGGGGGGTGAGAGAGAGAATGGGGGAGGGAGAGAGAGAGACTGGGGGGGTGGTGAGAGAGAGACTGGGGGGGGTGAGAGAGAGAATGGGGGGAGGGAGAGAGAGAGACTGGGGGGGAGAGAGACTGGGGAGGGTGGTGGTGAGAGAGAGACTGGGGGGGGAGAGAGACTGGGGAGGGTGGTGGTGAGAGAGAGACTGGGGGGGGTGAGAGAGACTGGGGGGAGGGAGTGAGAGAGACTGGGGGGGGAGGGAGTGAGAGAGACTGGGGGGAGGGGGAGAGAAAGAGACTGGGGAGGGAGAGAGAGAGACTGGGGAGGGAGAGAGAGAGACTGGGGAGGGAGAGAGAGAGACTGGGGGGGTGAGAGAGAGAATGGGGGGAGGGAGAGAGAGAGACTGGGGAGGGAGAGAGAGAGACTGGGGGGGGAGAGAGACTGGGGGGAGGGAGAGAGAGAGAGAATGGGGGGAGGGGGAGAGAGAGAGACTGGAGGGGGGTGTGGTGAGAGAGACTGGGGGGGAGGGGGAGAGAGAGAGAATGGGGGGAGGGAGAGAGAGAGAATGGTGGAGGGAGAGAGAGAGACTGGGGGGGGTGGTGAGAGAGAGACTGGGGGGGCTGAGAGAGAGACTGGGGGCGGGGTGGTGAGAGAGACTGGGGGGAGGGAGAGAGAGAGACTGGGGGGGTGGTGAGAGAGAGACTGGGGGGGTGGTGAGAGAGAGACTGGGGTGGGGAGAGAGAGTGATACTAGGGAGGGGGGAGAGAGAGAGACCTGGGGGGGGAGGGAGAGAGAGCGACTGGGGGGGAGGGGGGTGAGCGACTGGGGGGGGAGGGGGTGAGCGACTGGGGGGGGAGGGGGTGAGCGACTGGGGGGGGAGGGGGTGAGCGACTGCGGGGGGAGGGGGTGAGCGACTGCGGGGGGAGAGAGTGACTGGCTGGGGTGTGGGAGAGTGAGAGACTGGAGGTGGGGTGAGAGACTGGAGCGGGGGGAGAGCGAGAGACTGGGGGGGGAGAGAGAGAGACTGGGGGGAGGGGGGAGAGAGAGACTGGGGACTGGGGGGGAGTGAGACTGACTGGGGATGGGGGGTGGGGAGTGAGACTTGCGGGGGCAGGGGAGAGGCTAATACATTTTTTATTATAGTTCATTAATAAAAGAGTAAATAAGACTTTATTAGAACATTTATAAAATAAGATCACTCTAGTGAACACACACAATTTCCAGACTCGTTGGTTATATTGTTATTCAAACTGCATCAATGGCTAACACTAGAAAATACTACAATCCATTTAAAAGTACATCAAAGTGTGGAGAACTTTAAAGATCTGTGTAATATCAAAGATGTCACACTTCTGTGAAACAATTATACCTGTTAGCTCTGTGTACATACTGCCCACTTAAGATCCACTTAAAGCACCTTCTCCCGAACGGTATGTATTTCCGGCGGTATGTGGGCACTTCTACATGGGAGGGCAGTATGCAGACTGCCCAGCGTTATGTCACTCATGAATCTTCTGCCGAGCGGTATGTGGGCGGTATGTACCTGTTTTTTGACTAAACTTGTATTTTTTGGCGGTAAGCGGACACTAAACGGGCAGTGGTGGGTGGTATGTCGATGAATTTCGGGCCCATTTAGCCCAAAGTGTCCATATTGGCATTTACTCTCCAAACAAGGAACTATCCTAATTACACCTGACCTCCCTGCCTTCAAATCCCTTCAGCCCCTTTTCCATCATCCCCTCGCCAATCTGATCCTGAGGGTTGACACAGTTTGTGCCTCAACCACTGACCCTGGGAGTGAATCCCAGCCTCGCTACTCTCTGTGAAGCTGTTTCTGTTACTCTCGCCCTAAATCTCCCACTCAGTCTTGTATCTCTGGCCACACGTTCTCAACCCTCGGCTACTGGAGGCAAATGCTTACACCAACCCTCTTCCATTCTTTCACAATTATGAACACTTCTATCATAATCGGTAACAAAATCCCCACTGTCAGTTGTTACTGGCTCAGCCCTTCTGAAAAATGACTCATTTCTTTGCCATTAATGGCAGTAAGATTGCAGTTTCTTATTTTTTTTAAATAACCTAAACTATAAAAGGTTGGTCACATGGGCTCCATGTTCTTGGCAAATTAAGTTCTGATCAAAGATTTGCAGCCAAACTGTGACTTCTCTTTGCTGCTTCTCCAAAATCATCCTGCTGTGTGTTTTCAGAATTTTTTGCTTTTATTTTAGTTTTCAGAATTTGCAATTTCTTTGCCTTTAGTTCCACCGTACTCAAGGCAGCTCCAACAGTTTGTTCTGTCCATCAATGTTCTCTCGAGTCTGCTTTCCGTGCGCGCTTCCATTCAATGTGCTACGTGGTAACTCGGTGAGTGGCCTGCGCGGGATTGTGTGATTGGAGTGTGGCCGCACACCTTACATAGAAACATAGAAACATAGAAATTAGGTGCAGGAGCAGGCCATTCGGCCCTTCGAGCCTGCACCGCCATTCAATAAGATCATGGCTGATCATTCACCTCAGTACCCCTTTCCTGCTTTCTCTCCATACTCCTTGATCCCTTTAGCCATAAGGGCCATGTCTAACTCCCTCTTGAATATATCCAGTGAACTGGCATCAATAACTCTCTGCGGCAGGGAATTCCACAGGTTAACAACTCTCTGAGTGAAGAAGTTTCTCCTCATCTCGGTCCTAAATGGCTTACCCCTTACCCTTAGACTATGTCCCCTGGTTCTGGACCTCCCCAACATCGGGAACATTCTTCCTGCATCTAACCTGTCCAGTCTCGTCAGGATGTTATATGTTTCTATGAGATCCCCTCTCATCCTTCTAAACTCCAGTGAATACAGGCCCAGTCGATCCAGTCTCTCCTCATATGTCAGTCCTGCCATCCCAGGAATCAGTCTGGTGAACCTTCGCTGCACTCCCTCAATAGCAAGAACGTCCTTCCTCAGATTAGGAGCCCAAAACTGAACACAATATTCCAGGTGAGGCCTCACTAAGGCCCTGTACAACTGCAGTAAGACCTCCCTGCTCCTATACTCAAATCCCCTCGCTATGAAGGCCAACATACCATTTGCCTTCTTCACTGCCTGCTGTACCTGCATGCCAACTTTCAATGACTGATGTACCGTGACACCCAGGTCTCGTTGCACCTCCCCTTTTCCTAATCTTCCACGATTCAGATAATATTCTGCCTTCGTGTTTTTGCCCCCAAAGTGGATAACCTCACATTTATCCACATTATACTGCATCTGCCACATGTTGCCCACTCACCTAACCTATCCAAGTCACCCTGCAGCCTTTTAGCATCCTCCTCACTGCTCCTGTCTGCCAACCAGTTCTCTATCCACGTTAGTACATTACCCCCAATACAATGTGCTTTACTTTTTCACACCAATCTCTTGTGTGGGACCATGTCAAAAGCCTTTTGAAAGTCCAAATACACCACATCCACTGGTTCTCCCTTGTCCACTCTACTAGTTACATCCTCAAAAAATTCTAGAAGATTTGTCAAGTATGATTTCCCTTTCATAAATCCATGCTGACTTGGACCGATCCTGTCACTGCTTTCCAAATATGCTGCTATTTCATCTTTAATAATTGATTCCAACATTTTCCCCACTACTGATGTCAGGCTAACCAGTCTTTAATTACCCGTTTTCTCTCTCCCTCCTTTCTTAAAAAGTGGTGTTACATTAGCTACCCTCCAGTCTGAGCCAGAGTGGATAGACTGTTGGAAAATGATCACCAATGCATCCACTATTTCGAGGGCTACTTCCTTAAGTACTCTGGGATGCAGACTATCAGGCCCCAGGGATTTATTGGCCTTCAATCCCATCAATTTCCCTAACACAATTTCCCTCCCACCTAATAAGGATTTCCTTCAGTTCCTCCTTCTCACTAGACCCTCGGTCCCCTAGTATTTCCGGAAGGTTATTTGTGCTTTCCTTCGTGAAGACAGAACCAAAGTATTTGTTTAACTGGCCTGCTATTTCTTTGTTCCCCATTATAAATTCACCTGATTCTGACTGCAAGGGACCTACGTTTGTTTTCACTAATCTTTTTCTCTTCACATATCTATACAAGCTTTTGCAGTCATTTTTTATGTTCCCAGCAAGCTTCCTCTCATACTCTATTTTCCCTCTGCTAATTAAACCCTTTGTCCTCCTCTGCTGTATTACAAAATTCTCCCAGTCCTCAGGTTTGTTGCTTTTTCTGGCCAATTTATATGCCTCTTCCTTGGATCTAACACTATCCTTAATTTCCCTTGTTAGCCACGGTTGAGCCACCTTCCCCGTTTTATTTTTACTCCAGACAGGGATGTACAATTGTTGAAGTTCATCCATGTGATCTTTAAATGTTTGCCATTGCCTATCCACCGTCAAACCTTTAAGTATCACTCACCTGTGTGTTCTAGCCAATTCATGTCTCATCTTTGGGGAACATTGGTCTACATCCCTTGCGACCAAGTGTAAAGCCATATGCTGAATCTCGCCTCGATGGTATAATGATGTCTTGTGGGATGCCGCAAAATTTTCTGCAATGTTTCTTTTAAAAGCAGCTTCTTGCCTCTACACCTGTCAGCATTGTTTCCGACTGCGGTTAATCGAAGTTGCAGAAATGATGAGGAACCAAATTGTATTTTCAAGATTATTTACTGTGTTGGTTTGGGGCGTGCGTGGGCTGCCTTTACAAGAGGAGCAGTTTGCTTGACATTTCTTTTTGTTAAACAGCTCAATCTAGCTCTGGTAAAATAGTTATATCTGGTTCATTTATCATCAGATGAAAATGATTAAAACTAAATTGCTTTGAACGACTGTGAAATAAATTAATAGAAATCATTTGTGCATTCTTTGTCGGAGGTTTTATTTTGGATGAACGGTGCGTGACTTTGGTGGAACGTTAAAGGGGTTGCCACAGAACAATGCTGTGGGTTAGGCTTTGCACTGGGTGACACGGGGTCTCAACATAACAAATGGCCTCTGCTGTAAGTATACCAGCGACAAAAGGGAAAAATTAAAATCTGAAATAAAACCACAAAATGCTGACGATACACACAGCAAACTGGTCAACTGTGGAAAAAGGGAAAAAGATAAATGAATATTTTGAGTACAGGTCAATTATCTGCACTTTGTTTGTTTTGAGCATACTCCCCATTTTAAACTGTAAATTTGATGTCAATCTGCCGCAAAAGAGAATCACCGCTATCTCGTGTGTTTCAAAAAGTCCAACTTACAAGGTAATATATTTTTACAATTATTAGAGTGTCCAAAAGTGGTAAGTGGGAACTTTAACCCCAAAAAACAGGTGGGTTGGGGTCGGGTGGAAGGTTAAAGTAATAAAAATATAAAGCCGGAGAAAAATTGCAAAATGCTGCAGTACAGAGGGACCTGGGGGTCCTTGTGCATGAAACACAAAAAGTTAGTATGTAAGTACAGCAAGTAATCAGGAAGGCAAATGGAATGTTGGCCTTTATTGCAAGGGGGATGGAGTATAAAAGCAGGGAACAGGTATTGTACAGGTATTGGTGAGGCCACACCTGGAGTACTGCGTCCAGTTTTGGTCTCCATATTTAAGGAAGGATATACTTGCTTTGGCTGTTCAGAGAAGGTTCACCTAGGTTGATTCCGGAGATGAGGGGATTGACTTATGAACATAGGTTGAGTAGTTGGGCCTATACTCATTGGAGTTCAGAAGAATGAGAGGTGATCTTATCGAAACATAAGATAATGAGGGGGCTCGACATGGTGGTTGCAGAGAGGATATTTCCACTCATAGGGGAAACTAAAACTAGGGGCTTTGGGGTAGAATTTGGCCAGTACAGATTTCTGGCGCACTCACCAGAGATGCGGCACTTTTGTCCGCCTTGAAGTGCTCCAAAAATCTTCGGGCCGAGTTTGGCCGCTCCTCAGCCTCTCTTCGATGGTGGCGTAGCGTGGCCACTGGATTCGGGGGTGGAGCCAGGTCCCGGCGCTGAAAACAGTGCCGGGACCTCTGCACATGCGTGCTAGAGTATGCGCGCATGTGCAGTCGCTCCTCGCTCCCAGAATCTGTGATAGTGTGTACTGCAGGCTGTGTGGGAAGGGCTGAAGCATGCCACCCCTATCCCTGGCCGAATAGTCTCCCTCATTGGCGGCCTGCTGCCTTCCCGGGCTGTGTTTTGGTAGGATTTCTATCTTTTATTTGTTATTGATTGATTGATTGCTTATGACTTTGGTCTTGGTGCTTTAGGTGCAGGGTTCCTTCTATTTTTTATTTGTTAATTAATTGCTTATTACTTTTTGTGTTTTGTTTTGTGCTTTGTAAGTCTTGGTGCTAGGTGCAGGTCCTCTCAGCTTCCTTGTATTTTTTATTTGTTATTGAATGCTTATTTTTGTGCTTTGTTTAGTGCTTGGTGCTTTAAATGTACCTTCCTGCACTGATTTCTTAACTCTCCGCAAGGGTTTTCTGTGCAGCCACAAGTGGCCACATACGCTGCCCTAAGTTAGTTTGGAGCAACTATTAGCTGTCCAAAGTGGCTTAAACGGCCAAAACAGGTGTAGGTGGCTGGTAACGCCCCCTTTTGGAAAAAAAACTGAACTAAAAAAATTCCTAACTAACTCACTTACACTGGCGCAAATTAAACGTGCAGAATGGGGATTTTGAAGATACTCCAGAAAAATCAAGTTGCTCCAAAACAAACGGAGCAACTCCTGGGCAAATTTTGGCCCCAGTCTCAGAATAAGGGGCCACCCATTTAAAACTGAGATGAGGAGGAATTTCTTCTCTGAGGGTTGTAAGTCTTTGGAATTCTCTGCCACAGAGAGCTGTGGAGGCTGGGTCATTGAATATATTTAAGGCGGAGATAGACAGATTTTTGAGCGATAGAGGTATAAAGGGTTATGGGGAGTGGGCGGGGAAGTGGAGCTGAGTCCATGATCAGATCAGCCATGATCTTACTGAATGGTGGAGCAGGCTCGAGGGGCCAAATGGCCTACTCCTGTTTCTATTTCTTATGTTCTTATGACCCCGACCCACCATGCATGTTACAGGAAACCCGGATTTCCAGGTTTCCCCGGACACCCCACCCCCCACCCCCACTGCTCCAGTCGGGTCAAAAACTTAGAATTCTGACCCACATACCTGTCACATACACAGAATGTACATGATAATCACTATTTAAGTGCTTGATAGTCTATCCTCAATCATTTACCATTTTCTTTTTGGAAATTCCAATAATGGATGTGGGAATTTTGAGGCCTGTCATTATTTTCAGTATTTTTTTAACCAATAAATGAGCAGTTGCAGAAAGCAGACGTGTGAGGAGGAAGCTCTCTGGCCAGAGTGTCTGCACCAATCGAAGACCAATCCCACTGCCCCAACGCTGAAAGTTCTCCAAAACCACAGATATGCAAGTGACCAAAGAAAATGTCAGCCCTCCCTGCAGTACAAAGTTTGGGCCAATAGACGGCACACCTGCAGGCATTAATGACACAATGTGCTTTAGCCAATGGCAAGTCTGCTATTGACGTGAGATGGACAAAGTGACAGCTTTCTCTCATGGATGGTAAATACCTTGCCTCACGCTGGGCACTGTAAGCAATCTGATAACTAGAACATTAAACATACATTGGATGGTGGACCTAATTGCCAATTCTTTACCACTTAGATGTCAACAAGTTAAACACACAAATATAATATGTGCTGAGTTTGTACATCATATCTTTGTTTAATTGGGGAAATTACCCATGTGCATATACTATAATACAGAGTCAAATCTCTCGTGCAAAGCAAGCTAGTCATTTGATGAACCACCGCATTATAAAATGCCGATCCTTGTCCATTTCATTGGCAGGATGTAGGAGTGATAGGACCTTGTGTTATTTTGCTGCACTGTAACATTCAGTGTACTGATCACATTGTGTCACCTAGTGCTTGAAAAGCCATTTTAAATTTTTTTCAAGAATAATTTTGCAAGCCTAAATCAAAATGCTACAATAATGTCTATACCTCACTGATAGGAATACTCCCTTGTTGTTGCTGCTTCTTAATGCACCATAAAGATATTGAGCTGAATTCCTCAGTGTACCCTGTGGGAGAAACTGAGTTACTGCGTGAGACATTCTCCAGTAAAGTCCAGTAACAACAGTTTAAAGCCAATGCAATGTGTTGTTGCAGCTTGACACAGTGCATGCTGTTTAACTGACACACTGTCGATCTCGCGTACTTTGACTTTGTGAGGACTTCATTCTCTCAAGTCCCTGAAGTACATTCGGTGGGTGTGGGAAACGCTGCCAGGTGCCTTGCAACAAGCTCATTCAGAGACCACACATGAAATACCTTTAACTGGTGTCCGCAGACATATGCTTCAAATGAGCAAACGGTGAAAGGATGACTTTACCCTGTCTCATGCACTCACCCTTGTCCAATCGAAACAGAACGATTTAATAGTGTTGTATTCAGCCCTGAGTCCTCGCGATGTCGAGCCAGCAATTCGTGCAATCTGACGGGTAGGAAACAGTTCAGCTTCGTGCCCGGGTAATTCACTGTGCCCGGGGGGGGGGGGGTATCTCGCTGTGCCCGGGGGGGGGCTATCTCACTGTGCCCGGGGGGGGGCTATCTCACTGTGCCCGGGGGGGGGGGCTATCTCACTGTGCCCAGGGGGGTATCTCGCTGTGCCCGGGGGGGGGTATCTCGCTGTGCCCAGGGGGGGGGCTATCTCGCTGTGCCCAGGGGGGGGCTATCTCACTGTGCCCGGGGGGGGGCTATCTCACTGTGCCCGGGGGGGGGTATCTCGCTGTGCCCGGGGGGGGGTATCTCGCTGTGCCCGGGGGGGGGCTATCTCGCTGTGCCCGGGGGGGGCTATCTCACTGTGCCCGGGGGGGGCTATCTCACTGTGCCCGGGGGGGGGGCTATCTCGCTGTGCCCGGGGGGGGGGGCTATCTCACTGTGCCCAGGGGGCTATCTCACTGTGCCCAGGGGGGGGTATCTCGTTGTGTCCAGGGGTGGGCTATCTCACTGTGCCCGGGGGGGGGTATCTCGCTGTGCCCAGGGGGGTATCTCGCTGTGCCCGGGGGGGGGGCTATCTCACTGTGCCCGGGGGGGGGGCTATCTCGCTGTGCCCGGGGGGGGGGGGGGTATCTCGCTGTGCCCGGGGGTGGGGGGTATCTCGCTGTGCCCGGGGGGGGGGCTATCTTACTGTGCCCGGGGGGGGGCTATCTCGCTGTGCCCGGGGGGGGTATCTCGCTGTGCCCAGGAGGGGGGCTATCTCGCTGTGCCCGGGGGGGGGGGGGGTATCTCGCTGTGCCCGGGGGGGGGGGGGGTATCTCACTGTGCCCGGGGGGGGGGGGGGTGTATCTCGCTGTGCCTGGCAGGTAATGCTGTGCCCGGGGGTAACTTGCTGTGCCCGGGTATTTTTGGATTTTGCTCTATCTCGCTGTGCCCATGTAAAAATATATTTGAAAAATAGTGTTTAATTATTTATAACCAGGGTGGAACGTTATTAATACAGAAGGAATGTACAGAAATATTGGCCCACATAATGCAATCTCCACATGAGATTGAAAACAGAAATGGTGAACTTGAGATCATTTCTTCGCTCATGGAAGCAAAAACATCGCAGCCAAGCACCAACATTATCTAATGCTCAATAACAGTCTGTTTGCAAAATCACTTGGATTCTCTCCAAATAATTAACTAAAGGCAATTTTTTGAAAAATATTGATAGAATTTTTGCCATTTTTATAATTGCATTAATTGTAAATTCCTCACTATTTATACCCTTGGTACCCATCTGCTGCAGTTGGCCAAGTGGGCAGTCCAGGCTGCCAACACCACCCCGTATTTCCGTACAGCTTTCCCCACAGCCCTGAGATGGAAGCCGGTTTAGAGGTGTTTTATCTCGTTGCCCAAGCACGAATGAGCTAAGACAATGATACTGCCCATCCAACAGCCCAAGCAAGCAGCACTCCTTTCGGTCATTGTCGCAGGAGATTCCAGCTTCCAGCACCACTCACGTGACATTTTCAATTGTTTTACCAACAAGGTCTCAGTTGGCCAATGAACAGAAGATGTAAATCAATCATGGAATCATAGACATTTACAGCACGGAACGAGGCCATTTCGACTCATCGTGTCTGTGCCGGCCGACAAAGAGCTATCCAGCAAAATCCCACTTTCCAGCTCTAGGTCCGTAGCCCTGTGGGTTACGGCACTTCAAGTGCACATCCAAGTACTTTTTAAATGTGGTGAGGGTTTCTGCCTCTACCACCCTTTCAGGCCATGAGTTCCAGACCCCCACAACCCTCTGGATGAAGACATTCCCCCTTAAATCCCCTCTAAACCTACCAATTACTTTAAATCTATGCCCCCTGGTTGTTGACCGCTCTGCCAAGGGAAAGTGATCTGTCCTATCCACACTATCTAGGCCCCTCATAATTTTATACACATCCCATCGGCCTCCTCTGTTCCATAGAAAACAAACCCAGCCTATCCAATCTTTCTGCACAGCTAAAATTCTCCAGTCCTGGCAACATCTTCGTAAATCTCCTCTGCACCCTCTCTAGTACAGTCACATCTTTCTTGTAATGTGGTGACCAGAACTGCATGCAGTACTCTAGCTGTGACTTAACTAGTGTTTTATACAGTTCAAGCATAACCTCCATGCTCTTATATTCTATGCCTCAGCTAATAAAGGCGAGGATCCTGTATGCCTTCTTAAACACCTTATCTACCTGCCCTGCATCTACCTGTGCTGCTACCTTCAGGGATCTGTGGACTTGCGCACTAAGGCCCCTCTGTCCCTCTATACATCTCAGTGTCCTACCATTTATTGTGTATTTTTGATGTAGTGGGTAGCACACTCGCCTCTGAGTCAGAAGGTTGTTGTAATATAGTTCTACGTAGTGGACTACTGTGGTAATGCAGCCATTACTGTTTACAAGAATAAACAGGTCAGGTCAGCTGACAAGTTCCTGGAGTCTGTGTGTTTGTGAGCTGGTAAAGAAAATATCACATTGGTGATGAAGGATGGGATAATCGGATACACTAGCTGAAATTTTTGTTGGTGGATGATTCCAGCCAAATAACAGAGAGACTAGAGAGTCCATTGTTTGCAGAACCGCTAAAAATCCAAGGTAAATTACAAGCACACTTGGCTGAACTGCCAGAATCCAGATGGCCGCATCTATGGGTATAATGGGGCACTTGGGTGAATTCCATCGTGACCGCGAAACTTTCGGAGCATATGTGGAATGACTAGAAATGTTTTTCACTGCGAATAATATCATCGAAGTCCCCGATGATGAAAACCGTAACCGGGTGGTGTTGGAAAGAAAACAGGCTATTTTCCTGGCTGAAGCAGGCCCTGAGGTGTATGAAACCCTGAATAATGTGCTTGTTCCCGTCAAGCCAAAGGACACATCACTTACGGAGATTCTAAGCAAGTCAGAACAGCACTACAGTCCTGAGCCCCTGAAAATTGCTGAAAGTTATCGTTTCGGAATATGAGATCAGTTAACCGATGAAAGTATAAGAACATAAGAACATAAGAATTAGGAACAGGAGTAGGCCATCTAGCCCCTCGAGCCTGCTCCGCCATTCAACAAGATCATGGCTGATCTGGCCGTGGACTCAGCTCCACTTTACCCGCCCGCTCCCCGTAACCCTTAATTCCCTTATTGGTTAAAAATCTATCTATCTGTGATTTGAATACATTCAATGAGCCAGCCTCAACTGCTTCCTTGGGCAGAGAATTCCACAGATTCACAACCCTCAGTGAGCACATTGTAGCATTAAAGAAGCTATCGATTCACTGCCATTTCAGAAACTTTCAGGACCGAGCATTACGTGACCGCTTTGTTTGTGGGATGAAAAATGAAGCGATCAGAAAAAGGTTGTAACTTGGCTTTTGATTTAGCTTGTCAGACAGCTATGTCAATGGACATGGCTGAGCGATATTCCCAAGAATTTTGTACCATTTCCAGTCATCAGACAACCGCTGTGAATCGCCGGCAGGTTAAAAGTAAAAGCAGTTAGGCCGCAAGGCCTCAGCACCTGGCCCAGGTAACAGAGCATCGAAGTCGTGCTATCAGTGCCTGAACAACACATTGCTCAAAGTTGTCCATGTGTGAAGGCAGAGTGTTTCTTCTGCAGGAAGACTGGGCAGCTTGCGAAGGCAAAACAGATGTATGGGTAAAGCAAACATTCCGACCCGTTGTTAAACTGTGCTGCTTTGCAAACACTTGACATTAAGATAGTTGGGCTCAAGCGTTGATTGATATCACTGTCAGTTTTATATTTTCTCTTGTTCTTCGAACTTTTTGTTAGTATTAAATTGCATTTGCTTCATGTGCAGTTTGTTGCAACCCAACCTTTCAGTTGTGGAGCTGAGGCACCATAACATTTGCTCTGGATTGGTGTGAGATGCTTATTTTGTTCCATAGCTGGTAGCTCACGGCGAACAAATGAGCAACAGTGCACTTGAATAGTTTGCATAATTAAAGCGATTACACCATGTGGGTCCTGATTGAGTACAGATGGACATGTGACTTCGAGGACACTGTGCGCACACCCTGTTTATAATCGTAACCAGGGTCGGGTACAGTTAAAAGTTTGTCTCCCATTTTTCGCTATAAATGGCCCACGCTAAACGGATTCACCTTTGACCCTGAGAATTATTGCCGAGCTACACAACAGCCATTGTGAGCCATGGTGATTGCTGATGGCCCATCCTATTGGCGAGGCAGAAATCAGTTTCATAAATCACCCATCTATCAATTTTCACTGTAAGATTCAGAATGAACTTGAGCTCTACAAATTATATTTAGGGTTTCGTGGAGGTGACATTGAGATAGAGAAGCGATAGAGAAGAAAAGTGACAACATCATAAACATTCCAGAACCTGTGCTTCACTTTAATTTCTAGTTAATATTAATATTCACATCTAACGTTTACCCCAGTGTGGGACCCTTTAAGAGGCTGTGTGGGCCATTCAATCATCATCATCATAGGCGATCCCTCAAAGAGTGGATGACTTGCTTCCACGCCAAAAAGGGATGAGTTCACAGGTGTTTCAATGAAGGACCTAATATTCCTGATCCCGAACTACATTCTGAAGGGTGGAAGATGCCTGTGCGTGGATTTTTTTAACGTGGGGTGACCGTTGCACACCAGCCACCACACGGGCTTGACAGAGCGAGGTCTTGGTCCAGTGGCAAGGGTTAACCAAGACGACTGGAGACCAGCTCTGCTGCACGGACCTAGTGCGCTCACATATCGCAGTGTGGGCTGGCCCGTGCTGCCCCTGGCCCTCGTCTCTTCTGAGCCACAGGGTCATTCAATATACCGTACCAATATACCGTGCGTGTGCGCTTTTTGTATTTCACGAGTTCCCTGAAGCGCTGTGTGCTGCACAATTTACAGCAAATGTTGCAACTAACTGTTGCCAAGTTAAGGCTGGACATTACTGCTGGTGATACTAGTGAGCAAACGATTAACCAATTCATGTTATTTTAACAAAGGCATTACCCCGTTTATTGTAAATGGATTAATATCTCCACTTAAAACAGCAGATATCCTCCTCATACATAGAGATTTGTGATGATGAAATTAATGATATAAATATTAATATTTAATATTTACCTTTTACTTGTTATCACTATATTCAAGAACTTGCCTTTTTTGATTAATAATCTGTTATTTTAACTGAAAAAGGATTAGGTAAAATAAATAAACATATTAATAAGCGCGCAGTGCTTTGTATTGGTTTAGTTGAAGAAAACCATTATGATGGGGATAAGATTTTGTTTTTTTTAATTTACTGCATAAGATCGGGAAATTGCTTGTTATTGAATTCATATCAGACAATCTAAACCCCGTAGGATTTTAATTTTGCATGAATAATATTTGTATTTATGTAACACCTCATCACATTAAAACCGAGCTGATTCACGGAGTGAGTGATCCAGGTGAGCACTGACTGGAGATCCCGGGCTCACAAACATTGATTTAATTTAAATGGATGTAAAATTGTGCTCATGTAGGCCAGCAATTTCCTGTGACCATTGTCCATACCAGACCACTCGCTCAGCGAACGGACCCCTACATCGTGAAGCATTGCACAAAAAGAATTTCCTTCAGGCACAGTGACAACCATTCAGGCAAAGTGCAAATATTTGTTAATTTTGTCCTATTTGGAACAATGTAGACTTTCCCGTGGGGAGGGGGACCTCAGTAGCTTTCTCTCATTGACACTCGGTGCGACCCACTGAACCACAGCTGCACATGGGAAAGCAAGGCACAGAAGGTTGTGCGATGGGGTGAGGCGGCGCAGGGAAGGAGGAAGCTCGTGTACAGAGCAATTGGGCCAAATTGATGAGCGACTTCCTCATCTGTGTCACGTATTCTCTCTAAATTGCAAACGTCATTGTAAAGTACCAGACTGAACAATTTGTGCCACATTTGCCACTCAGGAAATTAGAGATAATGATCATCAAAGTGTTGTGCGCAACACAAAAGGACAGAGGTGATCAGAGGAAATAACTTTCCATTCTGTCAGCTGGAAATAAATGGCTCCATTGTGTGGCCATCACCATGATAGGCAGTCCCTCGTATTGAGGATGACTTGCTTCCACACCAAAAAGGGATGAGTTCACAGGTGTTTCAATGAAGGACCTAATATTCCAGGTCACGAACTACATCCTGAAGGGTGGAAGATACCTGTGCGTGGATTTTTTAACATGGGGTGGCTGTTGCACACCAGCCACCACATGGACTTGACAGGGTTAGGTCTTGGTCCAGTGGCAAGGGTTAACCAAGACGACTGGAGACCTGCTCTGCTGCACGGACCCAGTGCGCTCACATATCGCAGTGTGGGCTGGGCCCGTGCTGCCCCTGGGCCCTCGCCTCTCCTGGGCCCCAGTCACTTCCCTCTACAGACTCTTGCTGCTCCTTCGCCCCTCCTGCTGTGCCTGCCCGCATTGCAATCAGCAACCTGACTTCACAGTCTCCCTCCTGCAGCAGCACGCGCTGCTCCCTGCAGTGGTATACCGCTGCACGCTGCTCCCTGTAATGGCCGTGGCCTGCTGATGGTCTTGCAGGCCGGGAACGTACCGATTTCCAGGCCGGGCCGCTGCACGCTGCTCCCTCCAATGGCCCCGGCCTGCGCAGTCACACCCTCAGATTACATAGGATAACCTTTTGGAAAGTGGCTGGAAGCAGGGTTAAGGTTTGATTGCTGCAGCATGGGGATTTATTCGAACAAGCCCTTTTCCTATTCACTCTTCAAATCTTTTGGCATTTACTACTCCAAACCCGTACTGGAGTAAAACTTTGGCAGATGAACAGCCATTTACAGCATCTTTCAACTCGCTGTGTAACAGTTTGAAGTCAACATAAATCTGATTGACAACATATTTGAGAGTTGCTGGGCACTTATAGGCTTGTTGGCTGACATATTAAATTATCGATTCACATAACCAATTACAATCAGTACTCCACACAATGTGTATTGGACATTAATACTATCTGCCACATCAAAAAGTTCATAGATTCCTAGAAATTTACAGCACAGGAGAGTTCAGCCCATCCTGTCCGTGACGGATTGTTTGATGCTAATCAGTGGAAGATGATCCTTGATATGAACATACGGAAATGACGGACAGGAGCAGACTAGCTAGCCCATGGACCATGTCCCATACAGCCCATGGACCGTGTCCCATACAGCCCATGGACCGTGTCTCATACAGTCACGGTGCAATAGAGCGATATGATACCCAAAGCCCCCCACCAACCATTGGACTACATACACCGGATATATGGCCCAGAAACAGGCCATTCGGCCCAACCAGTCCATACCAGTGTTTATGCTCCACTCGAGCCTCCTCCCGTCTTTCCTCATCTAAATCTATCAGCATAACCCTCTATTCCCTTCTCCCCCATTGGCTTGTCCAGCCTCCCCTTAAATACATCGATACTATTTGCCTCAACCACTCCCTGTGGCACCGAGTTCCACATTCTCACCACTCTCTGGGTAAAGAAGTTTCTCCTGAATTCCCCATTGCATTTCTTGGTGACTATCTTATATTGATGGCCTCTAGTTATGCTCTTCCCCACAAGTGGAAACATTCTCTCTGTATCCACTCTAGCAAAACCTTTCATCGTTTTAAAGACCTCTATTAGGTCACCCCTCAGCCTTCTTTTTTCAAGAGAAAAGAGACCCAGCCTGTTCATCCTTTCCCGATATGTACACCCTCGCATTTCCCAATATGTACACCTTCGCAGCAAAATAATCTCCAAGGAAAGGAGAGAAAAGATAAGAAACCGCAGCCAACTGAGGGAGGAGAAAATCTGTGATTCCTCGACCACCGGAGTTCCAGAAGAGCACAGTGCCCTTGGGACACGTCACCCAACAGCCGACCTGCCTTTGTTACGCTGTGATATCGGGCACCGCCGGATACTCGTGCAGCTCCCATTTTAATATGTTCAGTGACTCCTCACTCACTGCACAAGCTAACAATTTGTTCCAACGGTCGATGACTCGCTGTGGAAAGAGAAACCTTCTGATATTTAATCTAATTCAGTGCATACGTAAGCTCGAGGCTTGTCCCCTGGTTCCCATGGATTCCCGGTCTCGACCCGAGGTTTCCCCTGTTCTGCCCTCGACCCTTTGTCGGGTTTGGTTGAGTCGCTGGCTGGAACACACGATTAAAACGCTCGGTTGGGGTCGTCCTGCTCCACCCCCCCAGGTGGCAGAGAGGAGCTCAGCTTTCCCAGGGAAGTTTTTTCAGGCAAATTGCTCAAACAAGAGTTTTCAAAGTGTGTCAATACCATGTGCTCACCTCACTCAGGTCAATATTTCTCATTAAAAATAACGTTCAGAAGACAACAAATACATAAGTAAATTACACAATTGTTTAAAAAAAAGTCACCAAACGTTGCACTGAAATAAATGGTTGAATGTTAGAATGTCAGAGAGGTTTCACCTGTGACCTCTCACCCTCTCTCGGGCCTGGAGTCAGTGAGGTTCCCCTTGTGACCTCTCACCCTCTCTCGGGCCTGGGGTCAGAGCGGTTTCCCCTGTGACCTCTCGCCCTCTCTGGGGCCTGGGGTCAGAGCGGTTTCCCGTGACCTCTCACCCTCTCTCGGGCCTGGGGTCAGAGAGGTTCCGTGACCCCCACCCTCTCTCGGGCCTGGGGTCAGTGAGGTTTCCCCTGTGACCTCTCACCCTCTCTTGGGCCTGGGGTCAGAGCGCTTTCCCGTGACCTCTCACCTTCTCTCGGGCCTGGGGTCAGAGCAGTTTCCCATGACCTCTCACCCTCTATCAGGCTTGGGGTCAGAGCGGTTTCCCGTGACCTCTCACCCTCTCTCGGGCCTGGGGTCAGAGAGGTTCCGTGACCCCTGCCCCCTCTCGGGCCTGGGGTCAGTGAGGTTTTATGCATATAGATTGGGCTAACCAAACTGGAAGCAATACGGTGGAGGAGGATTTCCTGGAGTGCATAAGGGATGGTTTTCTACACCAGTATGTCGAGGAACCAACTATGGGGGAGGCCATCTTAGACTGGGTGTTGTGTAATGAGAGAGGAATAATTAGCAATCTCATTGTGCGAGGCCCCTTGGGAAAGAGTGACCATAATATGGTGGAATTCTATATTAGCATGGAGAATGAAAGTTAATTCAGAGACCATGGTCCAGAACTTAAAGAAGGGTAACTTTGAAGGTATGAGGCGTGAATTGGCTAGGATAGATTGGCGAATGATACTGAAGGGTTGACTGTGGATGGGCAATGGCAGACATTTAGAGACCGCATGGATGAACTCCAACAATTGTACATCCCTGTCTGGCATAAAGATAAAAAAGGGAAGGTGGCTCAACCGTGGCTATCAACGGAAATCAGGGATAGTATTAAAGCCAAGGAAGTGGCATACAAATTGGCCAGAAATAGCAGCGAACCCGGGGACTGGGAGAAATTTAGAACTCAGCAGAGGAGGACAAAGGGTTTGATTAGGGCAGGGAAAATGGAGTACGAGAAGAAGCTTGCAGGGAACATTAAGACGGATTGCAAAAGCTTCTACAGATATGTAAAGAGAAAAAGGTTAGTAAAGACAAATGTAGGTCCCCTGCAGTCAGAATCAGGGGAAGTCATAACGGGGAAGATAGAAATGGCAGACCAATTGAACAAGTACTTTGGTTCGGTATTCACCAAGGAGGACACAAACAATCTTCCGGATATAAAAGGGGTCAGAGGGTCTAGTAAGAAGGAGGAACTGAGGGAAATCCTTATAAGTCGGGAAATTGTATTGGGGAAATTGATGGTATTGAAGGCCGATAAATCCCCAGGGCCTGATAGTCTGCATCCCAGAGTACTTAAGGAGGTGGCCTTGGAAATAGCGGATGCATTGACAGTCATTTTCCAACATTTCATAGATTCTGGATCAGTTCCTATGGAGTGGAGGGTAGCCAATGGAACCCAATTTTTAAAAAAGGAGGGAGAGAGAAAACATGGAATTATAGACCGGTCAGCCTGACCTCAGTAGTGGGTAAAATGATGGAATCAATTATTAAGGATGTCATAGCAGCGCATTTGGAAAGAGGTGACATGATAGGTCCAAGTCAGCATGGATTTGTAAAAGGGAAATCATGCTTGACAAATCTTCTGGAATTTTTTGAGGATGTTTCCAGTAGAGTGGACAAGGGGGAACCAGTTGATGTGGTGTATTTGAACTTTCAGAAGGCTTTCGACAAGGTCCCACACAAGAGATTAATGTGCAAAGTTAAAGCACATGGAATTGGGGGTAGTGTGCTGATGTGGATTGAGAACTGGTTGGCAGACAGGAACCAAAGAGTAGGAGTAAATGGGTACTTTTCAGAATGGCAGGCAGTGACTAGTGGGGTATCGCAAGATTCTGTGAACATAAGAACATAAGAACATAAGAATTAGGAACAGGAGTAGGCCATCTAGCCCCTCGAGCCTGCTCCGCCATTCAACAAGATCATGGCTGATCTGGCCTTGGACTCAGCTCCACTTACCCGCCCGCTCCCCGTAACCCTTAATTCCCTTATTGGTTAAAAATCTATCTATTTGTGATTTGAATACATTCAATGAGCTAGCCTCAACTGCTTCCTTGGGCAGAGAATTCCACAGATTCACAACCCTCTGGGAGAAGAAATTCTTTCTTAACTCGGTTTTAAATTGGCTCCCCCGTATTTTGAGGCTGAGCCCCCTAGTTCTAGTCTCCCCGACCAGTGGAAACAACCTCTCTGCCTCTATCTTGTCTATCCCTTTCATTATTTTAAATGTTTCTATAAGATCACCCCTCATCCTTCTGAACTCCAACGAGTAAAGACCCAGTCTATTCAATCTATCATCACAAGGTAACCCCCTCATCTCCGGAATCAGCCTAGTGAATCGTCTCTGTACCCCCTCCAAAGCTAGTATATCCTTCCTTAAGTAAGGTGACCAAAACTGCACGCAGTACTCCAGGTGCGGCCTCACCAATACCCTATACAGTTGCAGCAGGACTTCCCTGCTTTTGTACTCATTCCTCTCGCAATGAAGGCCAACATTCCATTCGCCTTCCTGATTACCTGCTGCACCTGCAAACTAACTTTTTGGGATTCAAAAAAAAAGAGTTTCATGCACAAGGACCCCCAGGTTCCTCAGCACCGCAGCATGTTGTAATTTCTCCCCATTCAAATAATATTCCCTTTCACTTTTTTCCCCAAGGTGGATGACCTCACATTTTCCGACATTGTATTCCATCTGCCACACCTTAGCCCATTCGCTTAACCTATCTAAATCTCTTTGCAGCCTCTCTGTGTCCTCTACACAACCTGCTTTCCCACTAATCTTTGTGTCATCTGCAAATTTTATTACACTACACCCTGTCCCCTCTTCCAGGTCATCTATGTATATTATAAACAGTTGTGGTCCCAGCACCGATCCCTGTGGCACACCACTAACCACCGATTTCCAACCCGAAAAGGACCCATTTATCCCGACTCTCTGCTTTCTGTTCACCAGCCAATTCTCCATCCATGCTAATACATTTCCTCTGACTCCGCGTAACTTTATCTTCTGCAGTAACCTTTTGTGTGGCACCTTATCGAATGCCTTTTGGAAATCTAAAAACATCACATCCATCGGTACACCTCTATCCACCATGCTCGTTATATCCTCAAAGAATTCCAGTAAATTAGTTAAACATGATTTCCCCTTCATGAATCCATGTTGCTTCTGCTTGATTGCAATATTCCTATCTAGATGTCCCGCTATTTCTTCCTTAATAGTTTCAAGCATTTTCCCCACTACAGATGTTAAACTCACCGGCCTATAATTACCTGCCTTTTGTCTGCCCCCTTTTTTAAACAGAGGCGTTACATTAGCTGCTTTCCAATCCGCTGGTACCTCCCCAGAGTCCAGAGAATTTTGGTAGATTATAACGAATGCATCTGCTATAACTTCCGCCATCTCTTTTAATACCCTGGGATGCATTTCATCAGGACCAGGGGACTTGTCTACCTTGAGTCCCATTAGCCTGTCCAGCACTACCTCCCTAGTGACAGTGATTGTCTCAAGGTCCTCCCTTCCCACATTCCTGTGACCAGCAATTTTTGGCATGGTTTTTGTGTCTTCCACTGTGAAGACCGAAGCAAAATAATTGTTTAAGGTCTCAGCCATTTCCACATTTTCCATTATTAAATCCCCCTTCTCATCTTCTAAGGGACCAACATTTCCTTTAGTCACTCTTTTCCGTTTTATATATCTGTAAAAGCTTTTACTATCTGTTTTTATGTTCTGCGCAAGTTTACTTTCGTAATCTATCTTTCCTTTCTTTATTGCTTTCTTAGTCATTCTTTGCTGACGTTTAAAATTTTCCCAATCTTCTAGTTTCCCACTAACCTTGGCCACCTTATACGCATTGGTTTTTAATTTGATACTCTCCTTTATTTCCTTGGTTATCCACGGCTGGTTATCCCTTCTCTTACCGCCCTTCTTTTTCACTGGAATATATTTTTGTTGAGCACTATGAAAGAGCTTCTTCAAAGTCCTTCACTGTTCCTCAATTGTGCCACCGTTTAGTCTGTGTTTCCAGTCTACTTTAGCCAACTCTGCCCTCATCCCACTGTAGTCCCCTTTGTTTAAGCATAGTATGCTCGTTTGAGACACTACTTCCTCACCCTCAATCTGTATTACAAATTCAACCATACTGTGATCACTCATTCCGAGAGGATCTTTTACTAGGAGATCGTTTATTATTCCTGTCTCATTCCACAGGACCAGATCGAAGATAGCTTGCTCCCTTGTAGGTTCTGTAACATACTGTTCTAAGAAACAATCCCGTATGCATTTTATAAATTCCTCCTCCAGGCTGCCCCGTGCGATTTGATTTGACCAATCGATATGTAGGTTAAAATCCCCCATGATTACTGCCGTTCCTTTTTCACTTGCCTCCATTATTTCCTTGATTATTGCCCTCCCCACCGTGAAGTTATTATTTGGGGGCCTATAAACTACACCCACCAGTGACTTTTTCCCCTTACTATCTCTAATCTCCACCCACAATGATTCAACATTTTGTTCATTAGAGCCAATATCGTCTCTCACAACTGCCTTGATATCATCCTTTATTAACAGAGCTACCCCACCTCCTTTCCCTTCTTGTCTATCTTTCCGAATTGTCAGATACCCTTGTATGTTTAATTCCCAGTCTTGGCCACCCTGCAACCACGTTTCTGTAATGGCCACCAAATCGTACCCATTTGTAATGATTTGTGCCGTCAACTCATTTACTTTATTTTGAATGCTGCGTGCGTTTAGGTCGAGTGTTTTAATACTAGTTTTTAAACCATGATTTTTAGTTTTGACCCCTCCTGCAGCCCCTTTATATTCAGTGGCCCTTTTTTTTTTGCCTTGGGTTTCTCTGCCCTCCACTTTTACTCATCTCCTTTCTGTCTTTTGCTTTTATCTCCTTTATGTTTCCCTCTGTCTCCCTGCATTGTACATTAATGATTTCGACGAGGAGATTAAATGTAGTATCTCCAAATTTGCGGATGACACTAAGTTGGGTGGCAGTGTGAGCTGCAAGGAGGATGCTATGAGGCTGCAGAGTGACTTGGATAGGTTCGGTGAGTGGGCAAATGCATGGCAGATGAAGTATAATGTGGATAAATGTGAGGTTATCCACTTTGGTGGTATTATCTGCATGGTGACAGATTAGGAAAAGGGGAGGTACAATGAGACCTGGGTGTCATGGTACATCAGTCATTGAAGGTTGGCATGCAGGTACAGCAGGCAGTTAAGAAAGCAAATGGCATGTTGGCCTTCATAGCGAGGGGATTTGAGAACAGGGGCAGGGAGGTGTTACTACAGTTGTACAGGGCAGTTGGTGAGGCCACACCTGGAGTATTGTGTACAGTTTTGGTCTCCTAACTTGAGGAAGGACATTCTTGCTATTGAGGGAGTGCAGCGAAGGTTCACCAGACTGATTCCCGGGATGGCGGGACTGACATATCAAGAAAGACTGGATCAACTGGGCTTGTATTCATTGGAGTTCAGAAGAATGAGAGGGAATCTCATAGAAACATTTAAAATTCTGATGGGTTTAGACAGGTTAGATGCAGGAAGAATGTTCCCAATGTTGGGGAAGTCCAGAACCAGGGGTCACAGTCTAAGGATAAGGGGTAAGCCATTTAGGACCGAGATGAGGAGAAACCTCTTCACCCAGAGAGTGGTGAACCTGTGGAATTCTCTACCACAGGAAGTCGTTGAGGGCAATTCACTAAATATATTCAAAAAGAAGTTAGATGTAGTCCTTACTACTCGGGGGATCAAGGGGTATGGCGAGAAAGCAGGAATGGGGTACTGAAGTTGCATGTTCAGCCATGAACTCATTGAATGGTGGTGCAGGCTCAAAGGGCCGAATGGCCTACTCCTGCACCTATTTTCTATATTTCGATGTTTCCCTGTGACCTCTCACCCTCTCTCAGGCCTGGTGTCAGTGAGGTTTCCCCTGTGACCCCGTGCCCTCTCTCGGGCCTGGTGTCAGTGAGGTTTCCCCTGTGACCTCTCACCCTCTCTTGGGCCTGAGGTCAGGGAGGTTTGCCCTGTGCCCTCTCTCGGGACTGGGTCAGTGAAGCTTGCTTTACTCCACAGTTTGGAAATTGGAGAGAAAGAAAGAAAGACTTGCATTTATATAGCACCTTTCTCGACCACCAGCCAATGAAGTACTTTTGGAGTGTGGTCACTGTTGTACTGAGAGTTAGGTAGTTGCTGAAAGTGCGACAAATTCTTTCAGAGACACAGCGTGGGACCTTCATCAAGCTACAATATCCAGGTTAATGAGGACAACCTGTTATAAAATATATTTCAGAACCGTGAGGTGTGGGGGGCACAAAAAGTAAAAGATTTTGTTTTTCAGCATTTTACAGTTTAAGCCGTTCAATGAGATTCTTGGTGATATTTCGGGTCTGGTTTCTCTCGGTGTCACTAAGTGACCGTGATGAGCTCAGATACAGAGATGTTTGTGAGGTACTTTGAGGCGGAGCTCAGAACCAGTCACAGGGAATAGTGAATGATCAGCTGTCTGCGGTTTACTGGCCCAAGGGTGTGACCAAACCCTGCGTCATCCAGAGCTCTGCCGATGACAACTTCATTAAGAACAAATCTGCCGTGTAATCCTGGAAATAACAGAAACTGCAGTGCGGTTCTGGGAACAGAGGGAGGTGAATTAACAAGTGAATAGAAAAGGGCGGAAATCTAAATTAAATAAGTAAAAATAGGGGGTGGAAGAAATAGGTGCGAGGGGGGGGAATGAGGGGTGCAAGAGGCGGGAGAGCAACTCGAGACGAACATAATTTTTATAATTTAAAATTATTTTTCAGGATTTGATTTTTGTATTTCAGGGTTAATGTTTCAGTAATAAAGCTAGTCTTTACATAATATCGGGCTTTGTTCATTCATTATAGGTGGTCCCTCGGAATCGAGGAAGACTTGCTTCTACTCTAAAAGTGAGTTCTCAGGTGACTGAAGAGTCCAATACGGGAACCACAGTCCCTGTCACAGGTGGGACAGACAGTGGTTGAGGGAAGGGGAGGGTGGGACTGGTTTGCCGCACGCTCCTTCCGCTGCCTGCGCTTGGTTTCTGCATGCTCTCGGCGACGAGACTCGAGGTGCTCAGTGCCCTCCCAGATGCTCTTCCTCCACTTAGGGCGGTCTTTGGCCAGGGACTCCCAGGTGTCGGTGGGGATGTTGCACTTTATCAGGAAGGCTTTAAGGGTGTCCTTGAAATGTTTCCTCTGCCCACCTGGGACTCGCTTGCCGTGAAGGAGTTCTGAATAGAGCACTTGCTTTGGGAGTCTTGTGTCAGGCATGCGAACAATGTGGCCCGCCCAATGTTGCTTGTCAAGTGTGGTCAGTGCTTCAATGCTGGGGATGTTGGCCCGGTCGAGAACACTGACGTTGGTGTGCCTGTCCTCCCAGTGGATTTGTAGGATCTTGCGGAGACATTGTTGGTGGTATTTCTCCAGCGATTTGAGGTGTCTACTGTATATGGTCCACGTCTCTGAGCCATACAGGAGGGCGGTTATTACTGCAGTGTCATGGTGCAAAACCAACAACACAAACTAGCAGTGTGACAGGGGGAGGGGAGTTACCCCGGACTGGCCAATAGTGAGGTGTTGAAAAGCAAAATTGCTAATTTAATATAATTTCATATATCTGCAAGTGAACCTGAGGTGCTAATCCAATCAAGGTGCATCAGGCATGAGGTGTATCATCAGAACCATTGAATCTATGGCCGTACAAATCCTATCCACCTTCCCTGGCCGGGATCTCGCTCAGCCTGCAGAGAACCTACACACAAGGTATTGCAGTCACATCCGTGATCCAAAAATAAGCATTTTGTGGTTTTACATTAAATAAATGACATGGATGGTATTCTATTCTATCTAAAGGTTACATTATTATAACTTTGTATTTTTTTCACTATTGGTGAAGGATTGATTTTTTCCCAGCGCCCACTCGGCCAGAGCTCCCTTGTACATGTATGCAACACACTACCCTTACTGCTTCCAAACTAAACAAGCGAGAGGAGGGAGGGTCCCGGAAAGAGCTCTCACCCACTGCCCTCCACAGTCTGCCCTTCACTCAACACCTCGCCCTCACAACGCTGTGTGGGGAATTGTAGTCACAAGCCAGCATCCATCAGACCGCAGCAGACAGGGTGAGTCAGTCGTAGCCAGACCATTCTCGCACCTCCTTGCATGCAACAGACCCAGCACAAAAATCCAACATTGATATTATAATGTCTGGATTATTTTCCATCAGTTTGGCACTTTTCATAGTAATGAATGTTAGTGCTGTGTAACACAAGACTTTCCCTCTATAGGCAGTCAGCGCCAGCATGAGTTATAGGGCCAGCCATGACTCAGTGGGCAGCACACTCACCTCGAGGTCAGAAGGTTGTGGGTTCAAGTCCCACTCCAGGAACTTGAGCACAAATATCTAGGCTGACACTCCAGAGCAGTGCTGAGGGAGTGCTGCACTGTCGGAGGGACAGTGCTGAGGGAGCGCCGCACTGTCGGAGGGACTGTGCTGAGGGAGCGCCGCACTGTCAGAGGGGCAGTGCTGCGGAGGGGCAGTGCTGAGGGAGTGCCGCACTGTCGGAGGGGCAGTACTGAGGGAGTGCCGCACTGTCGGAGGGGCAGTACTGAGAAAGTGCCGCACTGTCGGAGGGGCAGTACTGAGAAAGTGCCGCACTGTCGGAGGGGCAGTACTGAGGGAGTGCCGCACTGTCGGAGGGGCGGTACTGAGGGAGTGCCGCACTGTCGGAGGGGCAGTACTGAGGGAGTGCCGCACTGTCGGAGGGGCAGTACTGAGGGAGCCCCGCACTGTGGGAGGGGCAGTACTGAGGGAGCGCCGCACTGTCGGAGGGTCAGTACGGAGAAAATGCCGCACTGTCGGAGGGCCAGTACTGAGGGAGTACCGCACTGTCGGAGGGGCAGTACTGAGGGAGTGCCGCACTGTTGGAGGGGCAGTACTGAGGAAGTGCCACACTGTCGAAGGGGCAGTACTGAGGGAGCTCCGCACTGTTGGAGGGGCAGTACAGAGGGAGTGCCACACTGTCGGAGGTGTCGTCTTTCGGATGAGACGTTAAGCCGAGGTTGTGGAGCAGAAGCTCTATAATGTTTTGTATTATAATATTCAATCTCACAAATGCAGCTTTTTATATAACTAGTAAAATGCAGGTACACGAATACAGCGATGGTAAAACCACATTATTACAGCTGACCATTCAATGATTTCAAAGAACTCTGATTTTTTTTTCATTCCAGGATGTGGGCATCGCTGGCAAGGCCGGTATTTATTGCCCATCCCTAATTGCCCCTTGAGGTGGTGGTAAGCCACCTTTTTGAACCGCTGCAGTCCGTGTGGTGAAGGTGCTCCCACAGTGCTGTTAGGGAGGGAGTTCCAGGATTGTGACCCAGCGACGATGAAGGAACGGCCGATATATTTCCAAGTCAGGATGGTGTGTGACTCGGAGGGGAACGTGGAGGTGGTGGTGTTCCCATGCGTCTGTTGCCCTTGTCCTTCTAGGTGGTAGAGGTCGCGGGTTTGGGAGGTGCTGCCGAAGAAGCCTTGGCGAGTTGCTGCAGTGCATCTTGTAGATGGTGCACACTGCCTGGCACTTGTGTGGTATAAATGTTATTTGCCATTTATCAGCCCAAGCCTGAATGTCATCCAGGTCTTGCTGCATGTGGGCACGGACTGCTCCATTATCTGAGGAGTTGTGAATGAAACTGAACACTGTGCAGTCATCAGTGAATGTCCCCACTTCTGACCTTATGATGGAGGGAAATCATGCTTGACAAATCTTCTGGAATTTTTTGAGGATGTAACTATTAGAGTGGACAAGGGAGAACCTGTGGATGTGGTGTATTTGGACTTTCAAAAGGCCTTTGACAAGGTCCCACATAAGAGATTGATGTGCAAAATCAAAGCACATGGTATGGGGGGTAATGTACTGGCGTGGATAGAGAATTGGTTGGCAGACAGGAAGCAGAGAGTCGGGATAAACGGGTCCTTTTCGGAATGGAAGGCAGTGAATAGTGGAGTGCCACAAGGTTCAGTGCTGGACACCATTTGAATGCAGGAATTGAGTGTAATATCTCCAAGTTTGCAGATGACACTAAACTGGGTGGCGGTGTGACTTGTGAGGAGGATGCAAAGAGGCTGCAGGGTGATTTGGACAGGTTAGGTGAGTGGGCAAATGCATGGCAGATGCAGTATAATGTGGATAAATGTGAGGTTATCCACTTTGGTGGAAAAAACACGAAGGCAGAATATTATCTGAATGGTGACAGATTAGGAAAAGGGGAGGTGCAACGAGACCTGGGTGTCATGGTACATCAGTCATTGAAAGTTGGCATGCAGGTACAACAGGCGGTGAAGAAGGCAAATGGCATGTTGGCCTTCACAGCTAGGGGATTTAAGTATAGGAGCAGGGAGGTCTTACTGCAGTTGTACAGTGCCCTGGTGAGGCCTCACCTGAAATATTGTGTTCAGTTTTGGTCTCCTAATCTGAGGAAGGACGTTCTTGCTAGTGAGGGAGTGCAGCAAAGGTTCACCAGACTGATTCCCGGGATGGCAGAACTGACATATGAGGAGAGACTGGATCAACTTGGCCTTTATACATTGGAATTTAGAAGAATGAGAGGGGATCTAATAGAAACGTATAAAATTCTGATGGGACGGGACAGGTTAGATGCGGGAAGAATGTTCCCGATGTTGGGGAAGTCCAGAACCAGGGGACACAATCTTAGGTTAAGGGGCAGGCCATTTAGGACTGAGATGAGGAGAAACTTCTTCACTCAGAGTTGTTAACCTGTGGAATTCCCTGCCGCAGAGAGTTGTTGATGCCAATTCATTGGATATTTTCAAGAGGAAGTTAGATGTGGCCCTTACGGCTAAAGGGCTCAAGGGGTATGGTGAGAAAGCAGGAATGGGGTACTGAAGTTACATGTTCAGCCATGATCTTATTGAATGGCGGTGCAGGCTCGAAGGGCCGAATGGCCTACTCCTGCACCTATTTTCTATGTTTCTATGTTTCTCTGTCATTGATGAAGCAGTTGAAGATGGTTGGGCCTAGGACACTGCCCTGAGGAACTCCTGCAGCGATGCCCTGTGACTGAGATGATTGACCCCCAACCACCACAACCCTCTTCCTTTGTACTCGGTGTGACTCCAGCCAGTGGAGAGTTTTCCCCGATTCCCATTGACTTCAGTTTTACTCGGGCTCCTTGATGGCACACTCGGTCAGATGCTTCCACTCTCACCTCGCCATTGGAATTCAGCTCTTTTGTCCATGTTTGGATGAAGGTTGTAATAAGGGCTGAAGCCGAGTGATTCTGGCAGAACCCAAACTGAGCATCGGTGAGCAGGTTATTGGTGAGTAGTGGCTGAGGGCCAGGCCCGGCAAAGGTCGATCCCGGCGAGGGGGCGAAGGTCGATCCCGGCGAGGGGGCGAAGGTCGATCCCGGCGAGGGGGCCAGAGGTCGATCCCGGCGAGGGGGGCAGAGGTCGATCCCGGCGAGGGGGCGAAGGTCGATCCCGGCGAGGGGGGCAGAGGTCGATCCCGGCGAGGGGGCCAGAGGTCGATCCCGGCGAGGGGGGCAGAGGTCGATCCCGGCGAGGGGGCGAAGGTCGATCCCGGCGAGGGGGCCAGAGGTCGATCCCGGCGAGGGGGCCAGAGGTCGATCCCGGCGAGGGGGCGAAGGTCGATCCCGGCGAGGGGGGGGGCGGAGGTCGAGCCTGGCGAGGGGGCGAAGGTCGATCCCGGCGAGGGGGCCAGAGGTCGATCCCGGCGAGGGGGCGAAGGTCGATCCCGGCGAGGGGGGCGGAGGTCGATCCCGGCGAGGGGGGCAGAGGTCGATCCCGGCGAGAGGGGCAGAGGTCGATCCCGGCGAGGGGGGCAGAGGTCGATCCCGGCGAGGGGGCGAAGGTCGATCCCGGCGAGGGGGGCGGAGGTCGATCCCGGCGAGGGGGGCAGAGGTCGATCCCGGCGAGGGGGGCAGAGGTCGATCCCGGCGAGGGGGGCAGAGGTCGATCCCGGCGAGGGGGGCAGAGGTCGATCCCGGCGAGGGGGGGGCGGAGGTCGAGCCTGGCAAGGGGGCGAAGGTCGGCCCGGCGAGGGGGGCAGAGGTCGATCCCGGCGAGGGGGCCAGAGGTCGATCCCGGCGAGGGGGGGGCGGAGGTCGAGCCTGGCAAGGGGGCAGAGGTCGATGCCGGCAAGGGGGCCAGAGGTCGATCCCGGCGAGGGGGGGGCGGAGGTCGAGCCTGGCAAGGGGGCGAAGGTCGGCCCGGCGAGGGGGGCAGAGGTCGATCCCGGCGAGGGGGCGAAGGTCGGCCCGGCGAGGGGGGCAGAGGTCGATCCCGGCGAGGGGGCGAAGGTCGGCCCGGCGAGGGGGGCAGAGGTCGATCCCGGCGAGGGGGCCAGAGGTCGATCCCGGCGAGGGGGCGAAGGTCGGCCCGGCGAGGGGGGCAGAGGTCGATCCCGGCGAGGGGGCGAAGGTCGGCCCGGCGAGGGGGGCAGAGGTCGAGCCCAGCGGGGGGGGGGGCGGCGGCGCAGCATTTAACAGCAGCTGGGTCGGGGCCCAGGGAAGGCACAGCAGAGCTGGTCTCCAGTCATCCTGGTTAACCCTTACCACTGGACCAAGACCTCGCTCTGTCAAGCCCGTATGGTGGCTGGTGTGCAATGGCCACCCCACTTAAAAAAAAAAAATCCACCCATAGGCATCTTCCAGCCTTCAACATATAACCCATTGTAACACCTGTGAACCCATCCTTTTTGTTTTGGGTGTGAAAAGCGTCATCCTCGTCACGAGGGACTGCCCAGTCGTAGTATTGGTGAGTAAGTGCTGCTTGATAGCATTGGCCGGATTGGATGTGTCCTGCTTTTTGTGGGCGGGACATACCTGGGCAGTTTTCCACATTGTCAGATCGCTGCCAGTGTTGTAGCTGTACTGGAACAGCTTGGCTAGAGGCGTGACTAGTTCAAACAAATCTATTGACATTGACTAAGTCCTACACCCTTCCAGCTCGCTCCCCTTCCCCCCCTCCTCCTCCCCTCCTTCCCTCCCTCCCTCCTTCCACCTCCTGTTCTCCTCTCTCCCCCGCCCCCTTGGTTAGAATTCAGAGGTGAACTTTTTGCCATGGTGAAGCTGTAGCAGAGAGCCTGAATTCCCTCGGGCTTTCTGTCTGCGACGCTATAACTTTGTCAGAAGTGTATCGGAGACGGGGTTTCTGCTGCACGTACGATGAAGTTCCAGTGGCCCATAGTCTGTGGTAATTCAGGGCCAGCATTTAGCAGAGTCAGACCCTGAAAGGGCCCACACAGTGATCTCAGCGGGCTTACATTGATTCAGTTGTGTAGTGAATTGCAACAGAGCCTGCCAGAACGAGCTCTCCCCATTGCACTTCCTGGATCCATTGATGCCGTTTCCAAATGGCACGGAGGCTGCATTACAACACAGGGCCGCGTAGCAGCCTGTGTTTCACCAAACTGTAGTCTACAATTGGCCCAATCTAATTGCAGCCAACCTGCACTGGCAGGTGATAACACGCTCGTGTACTAGCGATAATGGTTTATTCGTGTCACTGTAAAGTGAAGGGAGACATTATTGAGAGGTCATTGCCTTAATGTCTGGAAAAAATGGTGCATTAAAAATGCTGCAGAGCAACAGTTTTGCTTCAAATATTGGCAAATAATCCAACTTTCAACAAACTGAAGGGAAAGATTTAAAAAATCAGCAGGCATGGCGAAGGGGCTGAAGGAGCGGGTTTGATCACAACTCACTCAGTGTTTAATATATGTACAAAATTGGTTGAAAAAATAAATCAGCCCATACTTCCTTGTACAGAGTAGTTTACAAACTCTTTGAAAAACAAATTGTGTAGAAATTTCCTGTTAAAATCAGTTAAGTCTTAATCCCAAGATATTCTATTCACTTTTGAAGCCACATTCTTATTATAAACTACAAAACAAGAAAGACAGTTTTAGTCTCTGTACTTCCACCAATGCAGGGAAAAATACTCTTTTTTTTAATAAAAAATTAATACAATGAACTTTGTAATGAGGGCACCGTACGTTAATAGTGACTTCATATAGACTGAGTGATAGGGTCCCCAGACTGAGTTATAGGGTGCAGGGACAGGGACACTAGACTGAGTTATAGGGTATAGAGACCCCAGACTGAGTTATAGGGTGTAGGGACCCCAGACTGAGTTATAGGGTGTTGAGTCCCCAGACTGAGCCATGGGGTTTAGGGACACCAGACTGAGTTGTAGGATGTAGGGACCCCAGTCTGAGCCATGGGGTTTAGGGATACCAGACTAAGTTACAGGATGGAGGGACCCCAGACTGAGCCATGGGGTGTAGGGATCCCAGATTGAGTTATAAGGTGTAGGGACCCCAGACTGAGTTATAGGGTGTAGGGACCTCAGACTGAGTTATAGGGTGTAGGGACCCCAGACTGAGCCATGGGGTGTAGGGACCCCAGACTGAGTTATAGGGTTTAGGGACCCCAGACTGAGTTATAGGGTGTAGGGACCCCAGACTGAGTTATAGGGTATAAGGACCCCAGACTGAGCCATGGGGTGTAGGGATCCTGAGCAAGTGGTTACTAGACAGAAACTGATTCACGAATGCTAGTCTAGTTCTTGTTAAAGTGAATATTTTTCTTTGTTTTCCAAAATTAGGTATTTTATTTTATTTTTAGGGTACCTCCAAAATAGGTTGTGTTTTCTCTTTTTAGGGTTGGTGTTGATCTGCACTATGAACTCCGGCCTTTCACCTAGATTTCTCAAATTTTAATAAAGAGCTTGTGCCATTAGGTATCCTCGCTGAGCAGACACTGTTGTGACCGTCACAATGACCTGGGACTACTGATAATGCTCTTTGCCTACTCCGTGGGATCGGTGCTACTGATTTACACTCCTTATTGGAACGGTGATCTATGGGATGAGATTGTCTAAATGCTTCTATATTTTCCCTATTCTTTGCACATTATCCAATTAAACATAGAATAGCATAATCGAAATGACAGCACAGAAGGAGGTCATTCAGACCATTGAACCTGTGTTGGTGCTGGCTCTTCAAGTGAAGCCATCTATTCAAATTCCCTTTTCTCATTCTTTCCCCATAAACTTTTATATTCTTTCTTATTAAATAATTATCCAATTCCTTTTCATATTATGTTGCATACTCTTGCCCTTGTAAATTTAGGTGACAAGTTGCTGAAAGTGTGAGCTGAGGGAAACCAGGCAAGTAACTGGGCATCTCTTTAGCCAATCCGACTGAAGGATTGTGAAATTAACAGTGCAAGGACTGAGCAGGAAGTAAAGTTAGAGCGGGTAAATTCAATGTCAAATCAGAGAGAGAAATAAAGAGAGGGAAAGAAAGATTGGATTAAGAGAATGAGGAAAAAGAGTCAGAAAGGAAAAGTTAAAAACATTAAATTTTACATTTTAAAATCTCCAAAAACAATTAACATCTGAAGGAATGAGACACCACACTGGTAATGGTTAATTGTCAGAGCCAGAGAGTGCGTTTGGCAGTAATGAACATTTATCACATTGTTTAAAGCGTACTTGGATTGAAATGACAATACGTAACTTTCTGTGACGAGTTTAGTTTGTATCTACCGCACAAATACAGCAACATCACGCCGTTCCGTGGCGAGGCAGCAGCGAGATGCTGTTTTCACGAAGCTAACGGTGGAGCAGTACATCGGTCAGCAACGTTGGATATCCGCCTTTAACCTCACATCTGCCCTCGCCTGAAGTTGCTGTAATGGCGAGTGTCATTAGCCTCACTGTTATTTTGACAGAAGAATCCAGCCCAATAACATCCTTTGTGAAATAAAATCTTCTGACTTCCCTTCTGTTCTTTGAGTTGTAATCCTGAGTCAATGCCCTCTTGTTACAAATATACCAGTCATTGAAATAACTATTCACTATTATTCTCTCAAAGCCTTCCATAGTTGTGGAATGTTCCATTTCAGAGGTGAGTAAGCATTAGGCTGAGGTGTGAATCCAGCCGATCAGCTCTGACCCGAGCCCCTGGAATACATTGTCGGCCCGTCCAGACCCTGCCCACCTCCCCCATCCGCACTCCTCCTGCTGCACTCGGCTCTGAGTTATTGCCCCAAATGATTGAAGACCCCCTCACGCTGCTGGCCCCTCACCCTGCTGTGAGATTTCTCACGAAGGAGGAGGGAATCAGCAGCTGGGGAAGGAGCCAAAAGCCTTTTGAGGACAGGAGAGAATTGCTGCCAAATTCGAGCCTGAGCACAGTGCTGGCACGAGCTGTTTAGCGAGGGAAGCCATTGCTGGGATGTGTGTACCGTGCTGTTGGATGGGTATCAAGAATATCAAGAATAATGAATACTTTGTGTTACACTCATAATAAATGGTCAGACTGAGTACTGTGTGTAATGTGCAAGTGTGACCTTAGCTCCTTTATTAAGGTTCCAGAGTGCAGGTACCTCGTGGGTGGCCTGCTTATATACTGTGCTCCCAAGGGATGCTGGGATCCTTTGGGACTCCTACAGGTAGGCCCTCTGGTGGCCAGGTGTGATGCAGGTTACAAAGGGTTAAATACATAACATCACTCCCCCATAAAGTCAACAGTACACTTATTTACAAGGTGAGACAATCTGGGGCTTTGCGCTCCCTTGTCGATTGTCTCGATACAAATGCGGGAGTGGGTGGGTTGGTCACTTCTTCACTGGGCTATTGGGCAGCCGGCCTTGCTGGGCTGCTGGGGATGATGAGTTCAGTTTAGTCGTCGACTGTGATGTCAGTTGCCACGTGTGTGTGTGTGTGTGTGTGTGTGTGTGTTGGAGGGTCAAAGTTGGTGGTGTCCTCTTCGGGTTGTTCGTAACTATTGGTGAACCACAATTTGATTTGGTCCAAGTGTTTTCTGTGCATGTGTCCTTTGGCCAATTTGACCTGAAACACCCTACTTCCCTCTTTGGCTGTGACCGTGCCAGCGAGCCATTTGGGACCATGTCCATAATTGAGCACAAACACCGGATCATTGATCTCAATATCGGGTGACAAATTTGCGCGATCACTGTACATGCTTTGTTGATGCCACTTGCCCTCCACGTGATCATGGAGATCAGGGTGGACAAGAGAGAGCCTTGTTTTAAGCACCCTTTTCATTGACCAGCTCAGCTGGGGGAATCCCAATGAGTGAGTGGGGTCTGGTGCGGTAGCTGGAGCAGCACTTGGAACAACCGGGTCTGCAGGGAGCCTTCCGACACGTTTCAAGCTTTGCTTGATGGTCTGAACTGCCCGTTCTGCCCGACCGTTCGATGCGGGCTTGAATGGGGCAGATGTGACATCTTTGATCCCGTTGCGGGTCATTAATTTCTTGAATTCAGCACTGGTGAAGCACCATTCTCGCTGACTAAGACATCAGGCGAGCCGTGTGTGGCAAACATGGCTCGTAGGTTTTGAATGGTGGCCGTGGATGTGCTTATAGACATTATTGCATATTCAATCCATTTTGAGTAAGCGTCCATGACAACCAAAAACATTTTGCCTAGGAATGGGCCCGCATAGTCTACATGGATCCTCGATAGAGGCAGAAACCCTCACCACATTAAACAAGTACTTGGATATGCGCTTGAAATACTGTAACCTACAGGCCTACTGACCGAGAGCGGGAAAGTGGGATCAGGCTGGATAGCCTCTTGTTGGCTGGCATGGACATGATGGGCCAAAATGGCCTCCTTCCGTGCTGTAAATTTCTACGATTCTATGATTCACCCATAGAAGGATGAGGAACAGGGGGCAAGTGGAGAAAAAATGCCAAAGAACAAATGAGTATAAAACCCTGCGCCATGCTAAACACGTTCCCAATATCCCTTTCTGATGAAAGGTCATCGACATCTGTCTCTATCCACAGAGGCTGCCTGACCTGCTGAGTGCTTCCAGTATTTTCAGTGTTTATTTTGGATGTCCACGGTCTGCAGTATTTTGCTTTTGTCCCAATCTGATTGTCCTGTTAATGCTCGAGTATTGGTAGTAGTGGGGTCGAGCTTTTTATATGTGGCCTACAATCAGTAACTGGGTAACACAAGAAACAAAGTATTCGGATGCTCCCCCACCCGTGACACTCGATCTAACAAAGCTTGGATTTGTGAGCCTTTTGAAAAACGATTGTTTCATTAAATGACACGAAATGAAGCCGTGTCCATAGAGCAGAGCAAGATTGCAACTCCTCTGTACCGAGAATGATGTGCATGTCTTTTCCTTCATTGCAACAGTGACTACACTCCAAAAACTTAGCTCATCGGCTGTAAAGCGCTTTGTGAGGTCCTGAGATGGTGGAAAATGCTGGAGAAACACGAGTCTATCTTTCTGTCTTTGGACAGTTCTCTAAAAACAGAACACGAAGCGTTGACCAGTGAGGCCCTTTCATTCTTTGTTAATGTGACTGCCCGGAGCAATTCTGTCTGTGTCTGTCAGGCCAATCAACGTCTGTGATCCCATTGATTAGATAAAGTATGTAAACATATCAAATATCCCTGGAAACAAGCTGATTTATGTAAATTTATTCAGGTAAATCTTTTGTCTCATAATACTCGTGTAAAGCACCTTGGGACGTTTCACGAAGTTAAAGGCTCTATATAAATACAAGTTGTTGTTTTAAATAGGTTTACATGAGAAGTAAGGGAGAAATATTTGAAACTCTTGAATGGTAATGTAGATGTGTGGGGAATTAAACAGTTCATTTAATTGGGGTGAGCATTGGCATTCAGGATTTGGATGGCCCAATTTTGAATAATTCAAATAATATCATTGGGAACTGATATATAACTTGGATAAGTGCAGGGTTATAAGAACATAAGAATTAGGAACAGGAGTAGGCCATCTGGCCCCTCGAGCCTGCTCCGCCATTCAACAAGATCATGGCTGATCTGGCCGTGGACTCAGCTCCACTTACCCGCCCGCTCCCCGTAACCCTTAATTCCCTTATTGGTTAAAAATCTATCTATCTGTGATTTGAATACATTCAATGAGCTAGCCTCAACTGCTTCCTTGGGCAGAGAATTCCACAGATTCACAACCCTCTGGGAGAAGAAATTCCTTCTCAACTCGGTTTTAAATTGGCTCCCCCGTATTTTGAGGCTGTGCCCCCTAGTTCTAGTCTCCCCGACCAGTGGAAACAACCTCTCTGCCTCTATCTTGTCTATCCCTTTCATTGTTTTAAATGTTGCTATAAGATCACACCTCATCCTTCTGAACTCCAACGAGTAAAGACCCAGTCTACTCAATCTATCATCATAAGGTAACTCCCTCATCTCCGGAATCAGTCTAGTGAATCGTCTCTGTACCCCCTCCAAAGCCAGTATATCCTTCCTTAAGTAAGGTAACCAAAACTGCACGCAGTACTCCAGGTGCGGCCTCACCAATACAGAAGGACCTCCCTGCTTTTGTATTCCATCCCTCTGGCAATGAAGTCCAACATTCCATTCGCCTTCCTGATTACCTGCTGCACCTGCAAACTAACTTTTTGGGATTCATGCACAAGGACCCCCAGGTCCCTCTGCACTGCAGCATGTTGTAATTTCTCCCCATTCAAATAATATTCCTTTTTACTGTTTTTTTTCCCAAGGTGGATGACCTCACACTTGCCGACATTGTATTCCATCTGCCAAACCTTAGCCCATTCGCTTAACCTACCTAAATCTCTTTGCAGCCTCTCTGTGTCCTCTACACAACCCGCTTTCCCATGGTGGGTGATATTGAGGCTCTGGAAAGGGTGCAGAAGAGGGCCACCAGACTAATTCCAAGTCTAAAGCATCTTATTTATCAAGATAGGTTAAAAGAATTGGGACTCTTTACCTTAAAGCAGCATAGACTTAGGGCGATGTGATTGAGGTTTATAAGATAATGAAGGGAATAGATAGTGTGCCAGCTGACCATTTATTTGAATTAAATAGGTTAGGCAGGACCAGGGGCACAAAGTTAAGTTGTGTGTAAGGCTAGATCTAGGTTAGATGTCAGGAGGTGGTTCTTCTCCCAGAGAACAGTGGACCTCTGGAACAAGGTGCCCTCTCACGTGGTGAATGCAGACTTGCTGAACTCCTTCAAGCAAAAGCTGGATTTGTTTCTGGCTGTGGCAGAGATCACCTCTTACAGAAGGTCGGTACTGCAGGGAATTCAAAGCCAGAGTGATCTCCTGGACTAGTTTCGATCGTCGAGATGGGTCGGAGAGAAATTTCTCAGATTTTTTCCCCAAATTGGCCTGGGTTAATTATCTGGTTTTTTTGCCTCTCCCAGGAGATCACGTGGTTTGGGGTGGGGTGGAGTGTATAAGTTGTGATACACAAGGTATCGGGATTGTGTGGGACAGGCTCGATGGACCAGAGGGTCTTTACCATTCGTCATTGTTCGCATGTTCGTAATTTACAGAAATAGCACGGACACGATGGGCCAAATGGCCTCCTCCTGTGCCTTAAATGGCTCTGATTCTCTGAAATGGCACCAGCTTTTGGACAGTCCTGTTTCCAAACATCATTTACATTGCACAATGACCCGCCGTAAGTTGACTAAAGACGCAGGAAGCTGCATGCCGCTCGCTTCCACATGTCGGCCTGCTCTCACTGACCCCTGAGCGCATGTACAGGTACTCAAACACAAACAACACCACAGGACCCACAGCGCCTGCTCACCGGGGCAGGGGCAATATTGGAGCACATTCCAACATTTGGACCCACTTTGGGCCAGCTGTCCATAATTTTTCTTCAAATATTGCATCATTTTTGTTGCACAATTTGTTCGTGGCATGAATTAACAACATGGGCATTGTTCAATTTTAATGGTACAAAGAGATTTGAGAACAGTAACAGGAAGCATCACGTGGAGAATGCATTGCTGCATTTGGTGGTAACTTAATTAGTTTATTGTGAGTCACTGAGGTGATGGAAGGCATTTTCATGATTGAGAATTACAATGAAGCCCCAGTAGCTGTTGATCATTATAGTAATTGTTAGACCGGTTTCTGAGGGAGCGAGCGCTGATACTCGATATGTTCTGATAGACCACTCGAGCCAGAGGCTGATGTTGTGAGTGCGATCCCGGTACAGTATCATTGGAGAACACCTCCCCAATTCACTCGTTCTGATCGGTTCTCATCAGACTGTGGCAAGGCCAGAGCAGGCTAGCTGTTTATGGTCAAGGCCAGAGCAGGCCAGCTGTTTATGGTCAAGGCTGGAGCAGGCCAGCTGTTTATGGTCAAGGCCAGAGCAGGCCAGCTGTTTATGGTCAAGGCCAGAGCAGGCCTTCTGTTTATGGTCAAGGCTGGAGCAGGCCAGCTGTTTATGGTCAAGGCCAGAGCAGGCCAGCTGTTTATGGTCAAGGCCAGAGCAGGCCAGCTGTTTATGGTCAAGGCCAGAGCAGGCCAGCTGTTTATGGTCAAGACCAGAGCAGGCCAGCTGCTTATGGTCAAGGCTGGAGCAGGCCAGCTGCTTATGGTCAAGGTCAGAGCAGGCCAGCTGCTTATAGTCACGGCTGGAGCAGGCCAGCTGCTTATGGTCAAGGTCAGAGCAGGCCAGCTGCTTATAGTCACGGCTGGAGCAGGCCAGCTGTTTATGGGCAAGGGCAGAGCAGGCCAGCTGTTTATGGGCAAAACTGGAGCGGGCCAGCTGTTTATGGGCAAGGCCAGAGCAGGCCAGCTGTTTATGGTCAAGGCCAGAGCAGGCCAGCTGTTTATGGTCAAGGCTAGAGCAGGCCACCTGTTTATGGTCAAGGCCAGAGCAGGCCAGCTGTTTATGGTCAAGGCCAGAGCAGGCCAGCTGTTTATGGTCAAGGCCAGAGCAGGCCAGCTGTTTATGGTCAAGGCCACACAAAGCTTTTCCTTACATCCGTGTGTTCCAAGTCATGAGCAATTGGTGACGTTTGAAGACATTTTGATATTTTGAAACACAGTTTGTAAGTTAAGTCACTGATTTATCCTCCTGTTAATGATATAAACCTGACCCACAGTTTATAGCCTGAGATACATGGAGTGTTCAGAGTGTTACTTGGTGCCTGATCAGGCGTGTGCAGGACATGCTATACCGGGTTCACACCCAGATTCGAGCAAAAGGCAAAACTGATGTCCGGGAAGAAGTTGTCGCTTTATTTCAGGAAGTTAGGTGGTGTGGTGGGGAGGTGGGAGGTTGGTTCTGCACGGATAGGCTGAGATGGGCCGAGTGACTATCCTGAGCCATATCCATCTTGTGAACGGTGAGATTTCCCACACACACTTTGTTCAGCCATGATATCAGGATTTATTTTGCTGCCGGTTACAGACTTACAGCCTGTCCAGCATTTTCTGCAAATCACCAGCCGTCCAATAATGAGAAACTAATTGCTTTCTCATTTCCTTATCAAGAGAACATAAAAACAATAGAGATTTATCTTTACACAAAGAAGAACCTTCACTTTCACATCCCCAGGATGTTGTAAAGTGATCACAGCTAATGAATTACTTTGTCTACAAAATGACAGCGATTACACGTCAAACAGTAAATGAGAGAAATGGCCAGAAACCGGTTTAGCTGGTGATGGCTGGAGGGTGAATGATGGGCCAAAGGCCCCCTCAGGTAGATGGGACTCCTGTGAAACACAGCCCCTCTGACAATGCAGAACTTGCTCGAGTGCACTGGAGTGTCGGGGAGATTGAGTCCTGCAGCCTCTGCAGTGGGACTTGACCCCAGACTGTTGACAAGTGCTCTCGCTGCTCCAGCTGACTCTTGGCTCAATCTCCAGAGTTTATTTACAATCTGATCCTTGTGTTTTTTTGTTCCAGAGTTGTGGGAGCTGAACAGGACCACGATGTTCCATGGCCCTCGAGGATTCCTGGAGCTGCGGACGGTGCTGTTGGATGAGTATCAGGAGCGTCTGTTTGTGGGAGGGCGAGACCTGGTGTATTCGCTCAGCTTGGAGAGCGTGGATCAGGATTACCGTGAGGTAAGGTAGTTCAAACTTCCTGCCCAAGCTTGGGGGCCTGTCCACGGTGGGAATCATTCCTCCGTAACTTCTGCTTCACTTTACACTGGCTCGACATTTGGGAAATCAGGTCAAAGGATCAAATCGTCAAACACATCAATAGTTTTTCTGAGATAACAATTGTACTATAGACATGATATTCGATAATCTTGCTGCATGTCCTAAGGTGCGTAATTTTAATTATAACTCTGAAGGACATAATTCAGCATTCTTTAACTGGTATATAAAACAGATTATCTGGTCATTGTCACATTGTTGTGTGTGGGAGCTTGCTGTGCACAAATTGGCTGCTGCGTTTCCCACATTACAACAGCGACTACACTCCAAAAGTGCTTCATTGGCTGTAAATTGCTTTGGGACTTCCGGTGGTTGTGAAAGGCGCTATAGAAATGCAAGTCTTTCTTAAAAACGAAACAAACTGATTTAAATCTACTGGCCTAGAAATTCGGTCAAGCAGGGTCCATTTCACAGGCGTACAATGGGTACCATTCGGGGCAGCACGCATTCACTCATTGTGTGCCGGAGGTTCGCCTCCCGTCTTATTGGATGGTGCTGCTCCATGGGCTCCATGGCGATGGTGCAAGTGTTAAAAACCCGTTCTAATATTTAATTAAATGTCCGACGCTTGTTACAGAACTCATTTGTGAAATGGTTCCGCCCCAGTGCCAGACTCTGTGATAAACTCGCTCAACAACAAGGAGCCTGCAGCAGCGATATTTAAAGGACCTGTCGCTCCAAACATGTTAATTGCAGTTTGCCCCTAGCAGCTGCTCATTAACTTCTTGGTATTTATTTGGCCTATTCTCTGCTGGCAGGCATGGAATTCTGACATCGGTGGACTGGTTTTTTGCTGGACTGCTTTTGTCTGCTTTCAGTCCTGGGTGGTCTGGTCGATCTGCCTTTGGAGCTGGAGGATGAGGGGGAGGAGTGAGTGAGACAGGAGAGAGCAGGAGCGGCTGGCAGACGAGGGAGGAATGAGTGAGACAGGAGAGAGCAGAGGCGGCTGGCGGAGGAGTGAGTGAGACAGGAGAGAGCAGGGGCGGACGAGGGAGGAGTGAGTGAGACAGGAGAGAGCAGGAGCGGCTGGCAGACGAGGGAGGAATGAGTGAGACAGGAGAGAGCAGGGGCGGCTGGCGGAGGAGTGAGTGAGACAGGAGAGAACAGGGGCGGCTGGCGGATGAGGGAGGAGGAAGGCACTGGGTGGGAAGCCAGACCCACAACAGGTTTTCACAGAACACGTCTCCGACCTCCTTCACTGAGGAGCAGTGTGTCAGCAACCTTCACTTCACCAGGAGGGTTAGCAACAAGCACTGCGCCTTTTGGCTAAGATCATGCGTAACTGACCTGACCAGCCACCATGACCTCCGGGTGGTTTCTCCCTGGTCAGGAAGGTATATGCTTGCTTTTTTGGAAACAGGAGGTGGATGGGGTGGCTTGACCCATCCACCTCCACAGAGGTGTGTGGGGTGGCTTGACCCATCCACCTCCATGGCACGAACCTGGTATTGCAGTACTTCCAGGAACGGTGCAGTGGCTCTAGGCCTTTTGGCTAAGAGCATTGGCGCAGAGTGATCCTTGGCATGTGCAAGGTGACCTCTGGCGTTTGTGATTTGACAAAGAATTGGAACGATTGGCTACGAATTAATTAAAAAAATAAAAAAATAAATAAATAAATAAATAAAATAAAAAAACAAGCACTGCTGGCACCAGCGGAACCTCACAGCTGGCTATGCACAGCACTGGCTGAGGCTGTCAGGGTCACTGTGGCTCTGAGCATTTATACAACAGACCCGTTCCATCATGCAGCAGCTGCCATCATTGACATCTCCCAGCATGCTGTGTACCTCTGTGTCCGGAACGTCACCCAAACTCTCTACGCCAAGAGGAACATCATTTCCCTGATGGACAGGATGACGCAGGATAGGGGGGCATTGGCTGTACCACATTGTGGGCTCCACAGGGTCCTAGCACCCACATTGCGAGCTCCCCGGGGTCCCAGCACCCACATTGCGAGCTCCCCTGGGTCCCAGCACCCACATTGCAGGCTCCCCGGGGTCCCAGCACCCACATTGCGAGCTCCCCTGGGTCCCAGCACCCACATTGCGAGCTCCCCGGGGTCCCAGCACCCACATTGCAAGCTCCCCGGGGTCCCAGCACCCACATTGCGGGCTCCCCGGGGTCCCAGCACCCACATTGCGGGCTCCCCGGGATCCCAGCACCCATATTGCAGGCTCCCCGGGGTCCCAGCACCCATATTGCGGGCTCCCCGGAGTCCCAGCACCCACATTGCTGTGTGTGCTCCCCATCACCTTCCTGACATCGGAATAAAAAGGGACTGCCCTCCCTGGTGTCCTGCTTGCTTGTGCCCACTGGCAGCGAATCACCTGGTTCTGTGCCCGGCGTCTGGGCAGCACTCGTGATCAGTCACCCTCTGTGCCATCTTTATTCCAACCTGCCAGTCCGGTTACCGGCTGACGGCAAGGCGAGAGAAGGTACTCCCTTCAGATATTATTCCCAACTGCTGTCAGGGACCTGCCACTAGCTCAACATGCGACCTGCACCCTCTGCACCCACCTTCATGCACTATCGACTGTCCTATTCTCTATTTCAATTTAGCAACAGCTTAATATTCAGACCAGGCTAACCAATGCCCTGTGTCCTACCATCAGACAATGCACAGGTGCTGGGCCCACTGTGTATAGAGAATTCTCCTGGTCGGCAATGTCTGGATAGTTCAGACGAGAGAAAATGATCCAGAGTCTATAAATGTAACTGCACTTTTTATGAGTTTCTAATGGGTTTAAAGTACTCAGTAAACCCACTAACTGTTGAGTAGGCAGGTTGCAATGCTATAAAAGCATAAATGTTAGAGAATTGTATTTCTCTATTACACCGAATCTCCCCCTCATTGCACTGCCTGGCACAAGCCCACACACCACAGGTCAGAAGTTAATAGGAGAATTTAGAACAGCTTAAAGGATCATAAATCTGATATTTACACTGGTTCGATTCCAGGATTTAGGGAATTACATGTTGAACTGATTTGTTTAGGTGAACAAGTAACTGACTAGAATTTGGAAAGATGCAAATGGGAGCCATTAATGTGCCCCTGGCCTGTCTCTGACTGACTGTCCGGAGGGATCAGTACCGTCTCCAGCGTTTAGAACGTGCACATTGGCACTAGCGCGATGTGCCCGCTATACGTATATATATTGCCTCCAGCTGCAACACTCGGGGAGAAATTCGGGTCATTTGTGCTTCCCGTTTGTGCCCGGTACCCTTCCACTAACGACTTTTCACTGGGCACGGCGCCACTAACGACTCCCGTTAAGTTCGTCGGGAGTTTAGCGGTGGCGGTAACCGGTAGCGACCGCTCCACTGTGCCGTCGATGACATCATCACAGTGCGCAGCGACCTGTTTTTACAAAAGAGAGGGGCGATGCAGACATTGTAATGAGTGTGCAATATTACATGAAATAAACATAGCAAGAGGGGAAGTATTAAAGAGTTTAGCATCTTTGAAAGTGGCTAAATCCCCAGGCCCGGATGAAATGTATCCCAGGCTGTTAAGAGAAGCAAGAGAGGAAATAGCAGAGGCTCTGACCATCATTTTCCAATCCTCTCTGGCTTCAGGTGTGGTGCCAGAGGACTGGAGGATTGCTAATGTCGTACCTTTGTTTAAAAAGGAAGAACGGGATAGACCAATAATTACAGGCCAGTCAGCCTAACCTCGGTGGTGAAAAAATTATTGGAAACAATTCTGAGGGATAGGATAAATCTTCATTTAGAAAGATACGGATTAGTCAAGGTCAGTCAGCGTGGATTTGTTAAGGGACGGTCGTGTCTGAAAAACTTGATTGAATTTTTCGAGGAGGTAACCAGGAGGGTCGATGAGGGCAGTGCGTGTGATGCAGTGTATATGGAGTTTAGCAAGGCTTTTGATAAGGTCCCACATGGCAGACTGGTCATGAAAGTAAAAGCCCATGGGATCCAGGGCAAAGTGGCAAGTTAGATCCAAAATTGGCTCAGAGTCAGGAAGCAAAGGATAATGGTCAATTGTGATTGGAAGGCTGTATCCAGTGGGGTTCCGCAGGGCTCCGTACTGGGTCCCTTGCATTTTGTGGTATATATCAATGATTTAGATTTGAATGTAGGGGGTATGATTAAGAAGTTTGCAGATGGTACTAAAATCGGCCGTATGGTTGATAATGAAGAAGGAAGCTGCAGACTGCAGGAAGATATCAATCAACTGGTCAGGTGGGCAGAACAGTGGCAAATGGAATTCCATTCGGATAAATGTGAGGTAATGTATTTGGGAAGGGCTAACGAGGCAAGGGAATACACATTAAATGGTAGGACACTGAGAAGTGTAGAGGAACAAAAGGACCTGGGAGTGCAGGTCCACAGATCCCTGAAAGTATCAGGCCAGGTAGATAAGGTGGTTAAGAAGGCATATGAAATACTTGCCTTTATTAGCCGAGGCTTGGAATACAAGAGCAGGGAGGTAATGCTTGAACTGTATAAAATACTGGTTAGGCCACAGCTGGAGTACTGCATGCAGTTCTGGTCACCACATTACAGGAAAGATGTGATTGCACTAAAGAGGGTACAGAGGAGGTTTACAAGGATGTTGTTTCGACTGGAGAATTTTAGCTATGAGGAAAGATTGGATAGGCTGGGGTTATTTTCTCTGGAACAGAGGAGGCTGAGGGGAGACCTAATTGAGGTATATAAAATTATGAGGGACCTGGATAGAATGGATAGGAAGGATCTGTTTCCCTTAGCAGAGGGGTCAATAACCAGGGGACATAGATTTAAAGTAATTAGAGGGAGGTTTAGAGGGGATTTGAGGGAAATTTCTACACTCATTGGGTTGTGAGGGTCTGGAACTCACTGCCTGAAAGGATGGTAGAGGCAGAAACCCTCACCACATTAAAAAAGTGCTTAGATGTGCACCTGAAGTGCAGTAACCTACAGGGCTATGGGCCTAGAGCTGGAAAGTGGGATTAGACTGGATGGCTCTGTCGGCCGGCACGGACATGATGGGCCGAATGGCCTCCTTCCGTGCTGTAAACTTCTATGATTCTAACCGGGATAAAAGGCCACAGTTTATGGTATAAGACCGCATCACCAAAGCAAAGAGGAGTGGGGAAACTTGCATTACTCGAGAAGCAACAGTTAAGTGATACTGAACATGGGTTTTAGATGTCCACAGATTGTAGGAGGAGGGAGAGACTGGGGGGCAGCAGCGGTTCCACAGATTTGAGGCCGTTCCTGCCCCTGGAAATATTGGGCACATTTTAATTATTGGATGGAAAATCCGAGCTGGGTTTGCAATCCTCCCGACTGATTTCCCTCTGTGTGGTGGACCTAGCTGAGCCAATATCGCCAGGGCCAGGAACAGGTAAACTGACCCCAAGGGTTGCGAGTTGGAGATTAGAGAAGAACCATTGTCAGACAAATTTTTTCATGCGTCCTATCTAAGACGTAGAATCACATAAATACAGAGAATGCTGGGAATACTCAGCGGGTCAGGCAGCGTCTGTGGAGAGAGAAACAGAGTTAATGTTTCAGGCCGGCCACCTGATGTTCTGGTGAAGGGTCACAGATCTGAAACGTTAACTCTGTTTCTCTCTCCACAGATGCTGCCTGACCCGCTGAGTATTCCCAGCATTCGCTGTTTACATTTCAGATTTCCAGCATCCGCAGTATTTTGCTTTTGTGTTAGAATCACATGGCCAGATATCAGAACAACATTCTAATCTCAGTCAGCCACAAACCCGGGCTTAACCATTGAGAGTGGTTGAAGGAAAAGTTTTAGTGTGGAGGAAAATAAAGAAGCCCAGCTTCTTGAGGCAGACATACCCAAAGTAGGAGCGAGTTGGTTTGATTTCCCAGAAGCCTGAAGAAAGCATGAACTTTGCACTGGAGCATGAAGCTGGGGTCAGGGGTCGAGTGCGATCAATGGAGAGGAATACTGGGCGCTTTCTGTATGGGCATCGCCCCCAAGGCCAGTTTTACATGGGCAGCAGTTGGAAATGACCTCCCGTGTCTTCGAAGAGTTGAAAATGTTTTAACCGGCAGTCTCCACACCCTGCTGTGTTCCTATAGAGTGAGTGGTTAAATGTCCAGTTCCCCCATTCTCCAATGTTCTCATCACCAATCGATCAAGGGCTGTGCACACTGAGCCAAGTGAGATAAGCGTTTCCTGTGGGGAGCTAGAAGCTCAGCACCTTTAAATAAACATCAGCCCTGGGACCTTGAGCTCAGTGTGTACAAATGGAAGTGCGTCTTGGCTTTTAAACCCAAAGCGTGTTTCAGTCACAGGCAGTACACGGACAGCAATCTGTGAGTGTTACAACACTGCGGCTTGAGCCCAAACATGTTCCGATGACAGACTGTGGACACAAACCATTGCATGTGTTAGTTATGGGTGGCCCTGGCACAAAAATCTTTCTGTCACTCAAACATAATTAGTTTCAACAAAAAACCTAAACGCTCCAGCATATTGAGTGACAAATAGCCCAAGAGAATGGAACACGAATAGTATTGTGTGCTGGCAGCCCATGGAGCTGAACCTGAACACGTCTGACCAATGGCTCACCCCAGGACTGGAACCTGAACATGTCTGACCAATGGCTCACTCCAGGACTGGAACCTGAACACATCTGACCAATGGCTCACCCCAGGACTGGAACCTGAACATGTCTGACCAATGGCTCACTCCAGGACTGGAACCTGAACACATCTGACCAATGGCTCACCCCAGGACTGGAACCTGAACATGTCTGACCAATGGCTCACCCCAGGACTGGAACCTGAACATGTCTGACCAATGGCTCACTCCAGGACTGGAACCTGAACACATCTGACCAATGGCTCACCCAAGGACTGGAACCTGAACATGTCTGACCAATGGCTCACTCCAGGACTGGAACCTGAACACGTCTGACCAATGGCTCACCCCAGGACTGGAACCTGAACACATCTTACCAATGGCTAACCCCAGGACTGGAACCTGAACATGTCTGACCAATGGCTCACTCCAGGACCGGAACCTGAACACATCTGACCAATGGCTCACCCCAGGACTGGAACCTGAACATGTCTGACCAATGGCTCACTCCAGGACCGGAACCTGAACACATCTGACCAATGGCTCACTCCAGGACCGGAACCTGAACACATCTGACCAATGGCTCACTCCAGGACTGGAACCTGAACACATCTGACCAATGGCTCACCCCAGGACTGGAACCTGAACACGTCTGACCAATGGCTCACCCCAGGACTGGAACCTGAACACATCTGACCAATGGCTAATCCCAGGACTGAAACCTGAACACGTCTGACCAATGGCTAACCCCAGGACTGGAACCTGAACACGTCTGACCAATGGCTAACCCCAGAACGTGGACCTGCTGTCTTCTGAATCAGTCAAACACCTGGTTGCTGGCTAAAGAAAGACTTGCATTTTTATAGCTCCTTTCACGACCACCGGACAACTCAGAGTGCTTACAGCCAATAAACTACTATTTGAAGTGTAGTCAGTGTTGCAGTATGGGAAACGCGGCAGCCAATTTGTGCACAGCAAGCTCCCACAAACTGCAATGTGATAATGACCAGATAATCTGTTTTAATGATGTTGGTTGCGGGATAAATATTGGACAGGACAGTGGGGAATAACTCCCCTGCTCTTCTTCGAAATAGTACCATAGGATTTTTTACGTCCACTTGAGAGAGCAGATGGGGCCTCGGTTTAACGTCTCATCTGAAAGACGGCACCTCAATAGTGCAGCACTCCCTCAGCACTGCACTGAGTGTCAGCCTAGACTTGTGCTCAAGTCCTTAGAGTGGATTTGAACCCACAACCTCCTGACTCCAAGGCGAGGGTGCTGCCCACTGAGCCATGGCTGAAGCAATAATAATCTGGCTCCATTGTCCAAGGTTCTCAATATTTCTATCCAAGGTGACAATTCTGGAGAGCATTACAAATTGTCTTTTTTTAATCTAGTGACCACAATAAGCACTGATATCAGAATAATATGTGACAGGCTTTGCTGGGATCACTTCTTAAAAAGGCCGATGTCCCTAACAATGCCCCCTTGTGAAATCTGTAGCAGTGACAGGGTTAATGACAGGGTCTTGCTCAGCACACCACCTGCTGAGTGCCAAATGTACGGCATTGCCAAATATTTTCTTCCCAAATCCAACAGAATCAACAAATATATCTGAGAGAAAAAGGGCTGTAAATCTGAAAGAAGAATCACAATGGTGTACACGGGTCAGAGCAGCCTCGCTTCACGTTCCATGTGTGAACCTTCAGCCAACACCCAGAGGATGAGTGAGACCACAGGTGTGGCGTCTCGTCCCTTCACCCGCTGATCAACCTGACCCACTTGCAACTCGGCACGTTTGGTGTTTGTACCCACAATCCATTGCTAGTCACCGGCAGTGCGATCAGCTCCCCCCCCACCCCCCCCCAGTGCGAGAGAACCAAATGTCCCAACTATAGCACTGCTCGGGGCAAGGAGAGGCCATAACCTTCCATGTGACCTCCAGGGGAGCATGCCTGCTTCTTCTGGCCCCACAAGGAAAGTAAAGAAACTGTTTGGGTCTCTTTTGGTGACAGATCTCTCCTCCGCACCCCCTCCCCCACTCTCTGTATTTTATAGTCTCTTGAACAACTCATAAGTTAAATTTAACTCTCTTTATTCTGGAGATCATTCAGCCATCTGTAGTTAAAATGCTATTCCTCATACAGATCGAAGGTGCTATACCTCCCAGCTAGAGGGCGCTATACACTGAAGTTACACTCTTGACCCTCTGCCCCTCCCCTCCTCTCTCCTCACCCCCTCTCTCTCCCCTCGCCCTCTCTCACCTCGCCCTCTCTCCCTTCGCCCTCCCTCTCCCCTCGCCCTCTCTCACCTCGCACTCCCTCTCTCTCCCCTCGCCCCCTCTCTCTCCCCTCGCCCCCTCTCTCTCCCCTCTCCTTGCCCCCCTCCCCTCTCCCCTCGCCTCCCCCTTTCTCTCCCCTCGCACCCCCCCTTTCTCTCCCCTCGCTCTCCCCTCGTCCCCCCTCTATTCAAGCCAATTGCCCCAGTGATGTTTAAACCGTCTCACGGCTTAAAATCCCACAGGGTGAGGAAAAACCCCTGAGGGACGTGACCCCAACACAGACAACCTCCGATGCTGCTTCACTGATTGCGCTAAGGGGGGCGTTACTGAGGGGGGAGGGGGGAGTTACTGAGGGGGGAGGGGGGAGTTACTGAGGGGGGAGTTACTGAGGGGGGGTTACTGAGGGCAGGAGGGGGGGTTACTGAGGGGGGAGGGGGGCGTTACTGAGGGGGGAGGGGGGAGTTACTGAGGGGGGGTTACTGAGGGCAGGAGGGGGGGTTACTGAGGGCAAGAGGGGGGAGTTACTGAGGTGGGAGGGGGGAGTTACTGAGGGGGGGTTACTGAGGGCGGGATGGGGGGGGTTACTGAGGCGGGGAGGGCGGGGGTTACTGAGGAGGGGAGGGGTGTTACTGAGGGGGGGGAGTGGGGGGTTACTGAGGGGGCGGAGGGCGGATACTGAGGGGGGGAGGGGGGCTGTTCAGCTCCATTCACAACTCCCCAGATCCCCAGGTTTGGGTAACTCACCCCACACACGTACCGGGTAATGCCCATCTCACCGCTATCAACATCTTGTGGCTCATCATTGACCAGACGTACAAGTGGCCCAGCCCCAGCAGCAGCAGGGACACAAGAACAAGGCCGATGCTGGATTTGTGCAGGGAACGGTGTAGCTGCTAACTCCTCAATGCCTCTCCACTACCTGCAAGGCTCTGATCAGGAGTGTGATCGATTCCTCACCTCTCACCCACGATCGGTGGAGCCAGGAACTCCAGGACTGAGCAGTTTGCCTGACCGGGGTCCCTGCTACTGGACTCAGTATCCACATCACATGTCCCCGGTGCAATACATGTGAGTTATAGGATGCACTGCAGCAACTCTCAGTTACTTTAACAACACCTTCCTCTCCTGAACTCTGCAGTAAAGGACAAGAACGGCAGTGCTCTGGCAACACCATCAGCTGGAACTCCAACACTTGGATGTATATTTCCATCACTGGGTCAGTATCCTGGAATTACCTTCCTAACCGTATCATCGGCACTCCATCACCGCGGTGAGGGCAGTCATTCCAGGAGAAGGCCCTCCACCGCCTCCTCAGGGCAACTGGGGACCAGTAACTTCTCTCATCCTGGCAGCACTATCTATATTCCATGAACAAATATGAAAAAAATCCAAATAGTACATTGCAATTCTTCGTGATTGGTTAATTTTTAAAAAGTAGAGTAAGATTGGTGAGATTCTCATTCAAGGGTAAAAGACCTTAAAATGGGCAGACATCATAAAAGCTATTTTCACTCAGTAACACATCTCCTACACTTCTATCAAACACGCACTTCTTTCATTCAATTCATTACTGGCTGTTCGGTCAGTTACTTGAGCAGTTTCAATACTTGCCCACATTCAGGGGTCAAAATCCGGCCCCGCCCTGTTTGAGAAGGTGTTACTGCCCAAATGCTGATTGTAGCGCCGGACGTTAGACGCAGCCTCAAAGTTCTAAATTCAGTTCTTACGCCCGAAGATGAGAGAGCAACACTAAAGGAGGCGTTGCACATTCACCTTCAGGCGGGAGCTCAGGGGGCTGACGGAATTTCCCCACCCAGAGACTGCCGCCACGCTACAAAAAAACGTGAAGAAAAAAAAATAACTGAAACTTCTCCGATCCACACACAAACTTCCGCAACTCTTAAAACTAATGAAAAGATGCAGAAATAAATAAAGAGAAAAGTTTGCCTTCCTTTCTGGGCGATTCCGCCCGAGTTCCACTGTTTAACCACCGCTGTTTCAGGCTGTACGACCGCCTGTCGGTACGGCAACCGTCCAAAGCAAATATCGCGACAGAGGTGCCAGGGAGGTGTTGCACGCTGGGTGACCTCACCACGTGTGGTGAATCTCTTGGCACCCTCTGAATTTATGCCGGGGCACAGACGCCACTTACCATCGATGGTCGTTCGCCTTCTCCTGTGCATGGTAATGGGCAGCATACAAAGTCAAATTTTGACCCCTCATAAATCACTCACACTCCACTGCTACTTTACTTCAGAACTGCTGATATTTTAAAATTATTTTAAAATTCTGGAAAAGAGTCACTTGAAAATAAAAGCGCAAAATAATATATTTGTCATATTTTAATTTCATGCTAAATTGAAAAATGGTATACCCAGTGTACTCAGTTGATTCACAGCTGGATGGGTTTGTTACTGTTAAAACACAGACACAATATACTTATTTACATTGCAATAAGCAGAGGTGGATTTTAATGGTGATGTTACTGAGAGTTCTTGCTGTAGTTGTCCCGAGTCAACCCACCACTGAAGTTACCTTTCCACACTTCCTGCGATCAACAGCACTGCACAGCAGCTAATGCATAATGGCAGCTTTCCTGTAACCCTTACGTGGCGCACTCCGATAAGATCAACCCGTAGCTCCCATTTTCCATGTTGAATAAAGATTGCGGAGATTTCCATTACAGACACACCGATCAGCAAGAAAGACAAAAAGGAAAATTCTCCAGTAACACAGGAGACATTCGTTGTGAGTTATTTATTAGAGTAACACGTGCAGGTTGTTCCAAACCGTTTGCAGTTTGGGCTGCACTTGACGAGCAGATACCTTGAAACGAGAGTCTGTGTTTTCACAATAGAAGGAGTAAAACAGCTAAAATAAAATCATCCTGCAGCTCAAAAATTGACTTTCAAGTGAACCCTGAGTGCTGATTATTTCTTCCCCTGAACTCTGTGACTACGATTGATTTGCCGGTTGCTCAGATCTCCAGTTCTGGGCTCTCCAGTATCACTCAGTGCCCCGACCACTCTGCCCATGTGCAATGTCATTTCTCGCAAACCAAACTGCATTTACAGTAAGAATTAATCCTAAAGGGGCAGCATTGTTTCCCAAAACACACAGCAAGGTTTACTGTTTGCAGTGACTCATCACCACTTCCATAATATCGGTTCTGAACAATTTCAGAAATGTGAGATATTGAATTGAAAAGGTTTAAAATCATTATTGCAAAACTTGCAGCGGTTTGAAAGGTCGACCGACATCAAATACCTGCAGGTTTGACACTGTAACATCTTTCAACGTTCCAAATATCGACAGTGCCAATTTAAAGGGGTAACTCTGCATCATCCTATGTGACAAACAAACTGACCTGAACAGCTTTTTAACGTTTTTGAACAATTTGGAGAATTTAGATGGATGACTAGTAATAGAAGAAGTTTGTGAAAAATAAGAATGTTAAAAATATGAAAGGTCCTTTTTCTTAAGAGCAAGTTATATTGAAACATACAAAATTCTTACAGGGCTTGACAGGGTAGATGCAGGGAGGATGTTTACCCCTGGCTGGAGAGTCTAGAACCAGGGGTCACAGTCTCAGGATAAGTGGTCAGCCATTTAGGATTGAGATGAGGAGAATTTCTTCACTCAGAGGGGGTTGAGTCTCTGGAATTCTCTGCCCCAGAGGACTGTGGAGGCTCAGTCTTTGAGTATATTCAAGGCTGAGATCGATAAATTTTTGGATATTAAGGGAATCGAGTGATATGGGGATAGTGCAGGAAGGTGGTGTTGAGGTAGAAGATCAGCCATGATCTTATTGAATGGCGGAGCAGGCTCGAGGGGCTGAATGGTCTGCTCCTGCTCCTACTTCTTATGTTGTTCTGTTCACTTGGCCTGTGGTGCTGGGAGAGGATCCAGCTTTCTGAATTTGCTCGGCCCTGGGAGATGAGCGTGTGTTTTTCTAATCACCATTGTTTTCTTTCTCCGGTTTCAGATTCACTGGCCTAGCACACCCAGCCAGACAGAAGGATGCAGTATGAAAGGCAGGGACTCGGTGGTACGTTCTCATCATCTCATCAAATCTAAAAGAGAAGTTCCTTGTTTATAAAGTGAATAAATGTTTAACCGTGCAAAGTGTAAACAATTTGATAAATGAGGCACAGCTATTATCTCCAAGGATAGGGAGAAGTGGGGCACCAGTTAAAGACTGGTGAGGACACACATTTTCAGAATCCTGTCTTAAAGTTCACTGTTGTCATGAGAAAAGATGTTTTATTTCTGGGAAAGTGAAGAATGGGACATGTCCTGATGCAATGAAGCATTTCACTCAGGTTTTCACTCTGTGTTTGCAAACAAGCCAAAACAAATGTTTGCCGCAGAACCCCTTTGACTTGATGTTCTGATATCAGGTGCCAGGTGCCAGGTGCCAGGGCTGTGGGGAGAGGCCACAGGGCAGTAACACTAGTATTGGATTGATTGAGCAAAGTCCTGGCACACACAAATGACCTCCCTCTCTGTTGTAAATGTCTGTGGTTCTCTGGCTTTATGCCAGTGAAAAATTCTAAAGCAATTAAAGTGACGGACTCTAATTTTCCAATGTAAAAAAATTATTTCAGAACGATAGATACAGGCGTTCAGTTACTCCGTGCTGACACTGGGCACAATGCCTGCGGACTCTATCTGACCACATAAACCCAGAGATGAAGTTGATAGGAAAGGAAAAATACTTGATATTTCATTCTGAGAAATTAGCGATTTAAAAAAAGCAAACGATACTTGAAATGGTTTGTCGGGAGTTACAATATTTACATTGTTTTTGGATGCCTGCCTTTCTTGGCCGCGGGTCTTGGGTTCGAGGAGACGACCTGCCAATGCACAGGCATCTGGGCAGATGAGGCTCCTGGATAAAAGGCCTCCTCACCTTTACAGTTCATTTTACTCTCCGATTCAAAAACATTAGAAAATTCTGCAATGAGCAAATGCCTAATATCAGAAAACTGTGGATTTCATTAGGAATCGGAGCAAGTCATAAAAATCCAGTAGGGTGTGTGTGTGTGAGAGAGTGTGTGTGTGTGTGTGTGTGTGTGTGTGAGAGTGAGTGAGTGAGAGAGATTGCAGAGGGATGTGATCGAGGCCCAGAAGAGGCGAGGGCCCAGGGGCAGCACGGGCCAGCCCACACTGCGATATGTGTGCGCACTGGGTCCCTTGCCACTGGACCAAGACCTAGCTCTGTCAAGCCCGTGTAGTGGTTGGTGTGCAAAAAATCCATGCACAGGCATCTTCCACCCTTCAACATGTAGTCTGAGATCTGGAATATCAGGTCCTTCATTGAAACACCTGTGAACTCATCTATTTTCGTTTCGAGGGACTACCTATGATGATGAGGAGTGTATGCGAGTGTGAGTGTGAGTGTGCATGTGTGTGTGAGTGTGTGTGAGTGTGTGTGAGTGTGTGTGTATGTGTGAGCTGTGAGTTGCCCTGAATATTTGTGGAGAGAGCAAAAGTGAGCAAAGTTTCTATAATCTTGTAATTTTTTCAGCTTGTAGATTAAGTTTCGCATTTTAGAGTTTTATTGCATTTTATCCGGGTTTTTGATTCATCTTTCGGTGCCGAAGTTTCAGGCTAATCAAACTAAGCTTTAAAACCATAAGTACCACCTCGAAATTCGTCATATTTTAAAATTGTTTAATTTAATTCTGTATTTTAATTAGTAAAAATGGCATTTTTGAGATGTCTGTGCCCCTCTAATTCTGCCCTCCTGAGCATCCCTGATTATAATCGCTCAACCATTGGTGGCCGTGCCTTCTGTTGCCTGGGCCCCAAGCTCTGGAACTCCCTCCCTAAACCTCTCCGCCTCTCAACCTCTCTTTCCTCCAAGACGCTCCATAAAACCTACCTCTTTGACCAAGCTTTTGGTCACCTGTTCTAATTTCTCCTTGCGCGGTTCGGTGTCAAATGTTTTGATTTATAATAAGCGCCTTGGGACGTTTCACTGCAATATATGAATAATGTTGTTGTTTAATTATTATATATCTTACTGTTAAGAGCTAAATTAGCTCAATGTCTAGAAAGTATCCTCCCACTGTTTTATATCATTCATTTTCTTTTTCTGCAGTCTGAATGTGCAAATTTTATCCGTGTTCTTCATACATACAATCGGACTCACCTGCTGGCATGTGGGACAGGGGCATTTGATCCAGGCTGTGCCTTTATCAGAGTGGGTCGTTGGGCCGAGGTAAGGGAGAGCAAATCGCGGTGTGAAACATGCCGCCCTGGGCAGTGTAAGGCCACGGGTCGGATGTTTGGGTCCTTTGTGCCCGGGGTCTCGCCCCGGAGCGGTGTGAAACGGGACGGCGAGGTCTCCAGCGTCCGGCCGCGATCCTCCGCTCAGTTTTGCGGTGACACTGAGCAGCACCGCCGGGGAGAGCTGCGCCGGGTATGTAACGCCTCTGGTCACGGCACCGCCCCATCCGCCTGGAATCACATCTCACACTGACCCCTGGGAAACCGGCGCGGTCCCGCCCTGCCGGGGCGGTGAGGACAGTAAAGTCGGTAATGGTCAGTGCGAGGGTTGGTGCTTTTAATATATTGTGCGATTTGTGTCGTGGTGGTGGGCGATGTTCTGGGAATGGTTTTAACGTTCTCCCCACCCCCCTTCCCCTCCTCCCCCGGGCTCTCTCAGTGCTCACGGCCCGGCACTTTACTTCACGAGTTTCCCTTTTTTGAGCCTCGAAGGTGGTACACCTCCCTTCGCCCTGGGCACCTGACGCAGGGCCCAGATGGTGAAAATTTCTTAATATAGCGCAAACTATTCCCGCCCGCTAACTTTCCCACCCAACATTCAGAAAAGCCTAAAATCCAGCCCTGCGGTTTACACTTCTAACCCGGGCACGCTCCTAGCCTACACCCTGCTAGGAAAGGCCTGGTTGTGAGATATTGCTCACTGGAGCCAGACAAAAACATGGCTTATAATCATTCGGGCTTTGCAGGCAGCATTTTTGATGGGTTTGGCACTGCCATATTTATTAAAGTAATTCTATAGCAACAGAGAAAGCCCAAATGTCCGGAAGAAATATGTTAAACCAACAGATTAAATGCTGGGTCTGAACTGATGCTGTGGGGCCCTCAGCAGCAGAGAGAGGAATTTGAGGTGAATGAATGAAATGTTTGTACAGTCGTATCTTCCTCACCATTTCAGGTCTTGTATGTTCAATAGTTGATCTTGGATGGATTGTGAAGAAATTATCAGTGAAAACAGAGTTATAGGTACATCGACAACTGTCTAAAACATTCCTCGAAATCCACAATAAAATTAACGCAAAAGCTACTTCACAGTGTGGGGCAAAATTTGCGGCGACGGACTCGAGTGGCACTGCATTGCAGGCGATGGGGATTTTTCGGCCTGTCCCTAATTCCGCCCCGCTGCTGCCAACTGCCGCAAGCGCATCATCAAAGCGCACACCGCCGCTCCCCGCACCTCCAGCACACTCCGCCCCAAACCTACCTCCAAAAACCTTTGCTCGGCCGTGTGGTGCCCCGACAGCTTTGTCTGTGACTCCGGCAGTGCGGCGGCCCTTCAAGGGGAGGGCGCACTGCCGCCACCACCATGTTTTTATTTTTGCCGACCAACTTCCCAATCGGCCGGCCAATTATTACCCGGGTTTGGCCGGGCCGCCAACAGGCAGCCCGGCTCCCCCCCACACCCCCTCTTGGATGTCAGGCCGTTGGCCCGGCCCAAACCCTCCCTGGTGGTCCTGTGGCTGAAGCTGAAGATTCGCCGATTCCCTCCCCTTTAAATGCGGGGAGAGATGTGGTGACGCACACGCGCTGTGATGTCACCATCGCTCCGTCGCTGAGTGACAGCGGCGGAGACTCGGTCCGGCCCCACTCCCACCCCTCACCAGCACTTACCGCCCCAATTATGACCCATTTCCGGTCTTGTCGATAAAAAAACAATAAAGACCTGAATATCGATCAGGAGGCGACCTCTTCCCGTGCGGCGGTAAAACCAGGTACGAATCGTCAGTGCGCCAGGGTTTGTGGCGTGCCTGAATTTCAGCCCCAGCGTCTTCAGACTTTCTGCACTGGCCAACATGGCCGGGTTTGGGACAGTAATTAGTTCTTATCTGGTCAAACAATTCAGTATTTCTGAAAACTCACAACTCGATAACAATCCCGCCTTTTGTTGCTTCTCACAGACTCAGAATCTCGTCTCGAATTCTGTTGCTATTCCTGCCCCAAGGTTCCCGTCGCCATTAATTGTCTTCAGGCTGGAGTATCGCAGATGATTTGTTTCCTGATGTTCAGATTGAGGCAGAAGTTCTTTGTATTTAATAAACGACAAAGCTCCCTGAGTTTACAGCTCCCGAGATTAACTCTCCTATAATCAAGGCAGTGCAATGTATTCATATCCCAAGTCTGCTTCTATGTGGGGAAGATCGGGCTGTTTCTCAAACTCATAAATGTTTCTGATTTAAAATTCAGTTTGAAATTATTTATTAAGTTCAGATGGCAGTGAAACGCTGTTTTAGGAAACTTTAATGACAGCAAATGCTCCGACTCGGAGTGGTAGACTGAGTGATCAAAGATCTGACTGTGTGCTGTCTTTCCCCATAACTGAAATAAACTCCAGCTTGTGTTAGTATCATTGCTTCATTTTGAGGAAAACAAGTATATTCATAACAACACCACGGGAAATGGTGCATTTGACTGAGTCAACAATTCAGAGATGTACAATGAATATATTTAGTGATCTCCATGACTCATTTCTGTCATGTATTTAACTGTCATTGTAACCCATGTATAATCTGACCTAAGTTGTACACCGTGAGAACACTGACCACCAGGTGGTGAACTTGTGGGAGACACTCCTAACCTGGACTGTCAGGTATAAAAGGGAAAGCTCCACCCACCTTCATCACTTCAGTGCTGGCTAATAAAGGTAACTGGTCACAGAGTGACCTTCTCTCAAGCATGGGCCTCGTGTGCATTTATACTGTATAGTAAGGACATATTAATTTCAATATATTTTTTACAAATGTACTTAGTAACCTGATGACACTCCGAGCCGCCCCACAATTCAGCATGCCCCCTGCTCCTCATTCTCACACACTCACTACTGCCTCGCCTCCTGCTGCAGGGGACTCAGATGCTGACTTTGAGGGAGGAAGGCTGATGGGTGTGGCCGACGGAACACTTGTCATGAAGCATGGACCAGTCCAGCTCCAACGTCGCAAGCCATTGCACAGGGCTAGCACAAGGGTGGTTCTGCATGGTGCTTGTCTTTGGTGTGAAGTTTTAGGGTAAGACCCATCAATCTGAACTAAAGGAAACCAATGGGATGGTGGTTGTCAGGACAGTGCTCAGGATTGTTGGACTGTTGGTGCATAGGGGATAGGAGATCTGGTTCCGGGGATCCACTCCTCGATGAGCTGCCCTGGGAGCTCGGGACACTGGTGACCTCCTCCTCCCCCTCCTCCTGCTCCTCCCAATCAGCTGGTGTGCATCCTCTGTAACCAAGATGGTAGCTGCGTATCTCCGGCCGGTAAGGCGCACGCTTCCTGCGCGCCGTATTGGGCCCTTCATAGTCCGGGCAGCGTCCAATCGTGCTAGAACGTATTACACAAGAACGTATAAGAAAATGATTGTAGAAAAGAAGGGCCCATTTTGCCGGATAAGCTGACAGCTTCTGGCAGCGTGTGCTCAATGTGCAATGATGCACTTCCCCAAACAGAGTTAATTGCCTGGAAGCTGAGTAAGCACAGCTAAAGCTTACGATGAAACAGAAATCAATCCTTGATCCCAGAAGCAATGAAACTAAAATCCGCGGTACATCGAGCTAACCTCCAGCTCCCACCTGGTGTGCTGTACAGATTCCATTATTGTGCTCGGGGGGACGGGGGGACTGGCGGCCGGAGCTGGGCAGATCGAGATTGCCAATGCTTTTGCAATCGTCGTTTGTGTAGCTCCTCTCCCCAGGAGTTACTCAGCACAGAATTACCAAGCTTCGCGGGAATCGATTTCACTCTGCGACTTTGTCGCAAAGAGACTGTTTTCTGGAAGCTGAATCTCGAAGTGACTGGTGGCGACGTTACCTGACCTACTGCACTTGGAGGATATTCCAAAGTCTGCTGCTTCAACCTGTTTATTTTAAATGGGTAAACGAAACACTGAAATGGTGTTCAGCATTCCTCGTACAGTCACACACGAGACTGCGAGCTTCTAGTTCCTGTTCCCTGGTTTACAATTGGAGTTTTGTCACAATTACTTTCATCAATGATATCAGTACCTCATAATTGTTTTTTACAATTCTAATTATAAATACAATTTTGTCAGTCTGCCCTCATATTTTACTGTTTTAAGTTCTGCCACTTCTCCCCGATCTCAGTCTAAAGCATTACTCCCCCTCCATGCAAAGTTACCCAAACCATCACATAATATTCCAACGGGTAGATATTCAGTATCGCCCTGTTCGGGGGAGGTAACAGTTGGAAGGTGTAAGAATTAACACCAGGCGCTGAAGTCTCGCTCCTCTCCAAAAATTTGGGTTACCGACCCCGGAAGGAAGAGGAGAGCTAAATCAAACGCTCCGCTTCCGTCCGGGAGCGTTAGTGGGGCGGTGCCTCAGCAGCGGTGCACACTGGGCCGTGCAGCACTGCCATGTCCGAGGGGCCCCTCCCTTACCCAAAGGGCCCACGCTACTGACTCTGCAAAGTGAAACAGGACCGACCTGGACCACCGCGGAGCGGGGGGCCACGCGATCGGCAGAGTGCCGGGCTGGACCTGCGGGGAGCGGGGGGCCACGCGATCGGCAGAGTACCGGGCTGGACCCGCGGGGAGTGGGGAGCCACGCGATCGGCAGAGTGCCGGGCTGGACCACCGCGGAGCGGGGGGCCACGCGATCGGCAGAGTACCGGGCTGGACCTGCGGGGAGTGGGGAGCCACGCGATCGGCAGAGTGCCGGGCTGGACCTGCGGGGAGCGGGGGGCCACGCGATCGGCAGAGTACCGGGCTGGACCCGCGGGGAGTGGGGAGCCACGCGATCGGCAGAGTGCCGGGCTGGACCACCGCGGAGCGGGGGGCCACGCGATCGGCAGAGTACCGGGCTGGACCTGCGGGGAGTGGGGAGCCACGCGATCGGCAGAGTGCCGGGCTGGACCTGCGGGGAGAGGGGGGGTGGGGGGCCGTGCGATCGGAAGAGTACCGGGCTGGACCTGCGGGGAGCGGGGGGCCACGCGATCGGCAGAGTACCGGGCTGAGCCATCGCGGCAAGGACTCCGCGAATAAACCGGAGCAGCAGCGGGAAACCCCAGTAACAGCCAACCGCCCGATCCGTGCCTCCTTTTGCCGTCGGTCAATTCCGGGTCCATGGCGCTGATGGGCGATGCGCGCGGCGATGAGGTCACGATCTCCGGGCGCAGGAGATCAGGGCGCGTGCCGGTATGGCGGGAGTTGATGTCAGCGCCCCGCCCGGGCGGTAAGGAATTTGCGCCCAGTTACCGCGGTCACACAAATGAGTTGAATTTCTAGGCCCAAGTTCTTCATGTAACGAAACCCTTCACAGATACCAAGGAACTGCAATTTACTTCTGTAATGTGTTAATGTTGCAAATAAATTCAACAGATAGTTGAAACAAACCGAGCCGATTATGCAGTGCTGCAGTGCTGTCCCACATTACCCTTGTGTGTTGGATCGTGACCCTGACTCTGCCTGTGGAGGCTCCTGGTGACCAATGTTGTGAGCACATAACCGTTATACTGAGGCTGCTCAGTGCCTTAATAGGTCCGCAGGATGCTCCACTGAGCTTCTGATCTGTTATAATAGGCATGTGGGCTGTGATAGTGAGACTGCATGCTCATTATCTTGGTCCTGTGAGCTATTTCACCGAGTCTGCATTCTATCGTGTGGAGGACGTGCAGTGTGACACCAATTCTGTGTCTTGTTACACTCAGCCCAAATGCTGCGGTCCAGAGCTGTGCTGAACACAAGAGCTGCAATATTGGTCTGACAGTGCTGCCATGACACGGCGGGGCAGGACTACTGTTCATGGCCCCGGGCCCTGTCAGAATTCTCAAGGTGAAAGATAATTAAATACGATGGACGGGCACAGACTCCAGTGTTGGCGTAGCTCGGATACCTGACAGTGAGCGGAGGAAAGCCTCCGACAGCAACCGATCGGTGGTGGGCCCCAATTTGGCCAGCTGGCAGTACCGTACGCCTGCTCCATGGCCACCAGTGCTGGAGCTGGCAGGAACTCTGTTGTGTGGCACCTTGCTGGCAGTCCTGCCTCGACGAGGGACGATGCAGGACACCGGTTCCCACTCCGTGAGCAAAGACAGATGCATCAGGAAGGTGGTGGAGAACGAACAGAGCAGACACGCTCACCTGTCCTCCCCAATAACTTTCCCCAGGGTACGGAAGACCCTGCTGCAGTGGGTTCGAAGGTTATTGTATTTCCATGGAAGGAACATCTCCCCCTGTGCCGACATGTGCGTCCAGCGGGCAAGATATCTAGCCAGGTAATCGTTGCTCTAGTACACTATGTAATGTGATCATATTTTACCTGTAAAGGTGTGGAAATCATCGGCTATTTCTAAAGGGCTAATGATTACACTCTACACTCCACGCCCACCACCGATCGGTTGCTGTTGGAGGCTTCCCTCCGCTCACGAGTTCAGACGAATGAGAGGGGACCTCATAGAAACGTTTAAAATTCTGACGGGGTTGGACAGGTTAGATGCAGGAAGAATGTTCCCAATGTTGGGGAAGTCCAGAACCAGGGGTCACAGTCTAAGAATAAGGGGTAAGCCATTTAGGACCGAGATGAGGAGAAACTTCTTCACCCAGAGAGTGGTGAACCTGTGGAATTCTCTACCACAGAAAGTAGTTGAGGCCAATTCACTAAATATATTCAAAAGGGAGTTAGATGTAGTCCTTACTACTCGGGGGATCAAGGGGTATGGCGAGAAAGCAGGAATGGGGTACTGAAGTTGCATGTTCAGCCATGAACTCATTGAATGGCGGTGCAGGCTAGAAGGGCCGAATGGCCTACTCCTGCACCTATTTTCTGTGTTTCTATGTTTCTATAAAAAGAGTAAAAAGTCAGGTTTGTGATGTATATAAGTTGATATTTCAAATCATTTTGAAATTAATGTAGACTCGAGAGATTTTTTTGAATGTCTCCAGTCGACGCCACACAGCAAAGGTGCGACCTCCGACCTTTCCCTGCCCCATAGGCAGGAATGGAGCAGAGTGTTTCCTCAAACTCCTCCAGACCAGGAAAACATCAGCCTTGGAACACAACACCAGGCAGATCGTCTTCACAAGGACAGCACCTTGGCCAGAGAGCCTGTAGCAAAACAAAATAAGGGTGAAACATTGGAAATGTAAATAAAAAGGCACTGTATGCATTGTGTAAAATTTCTTTACAAATACAAACAAGTCCCGGAACATGAGATGTAGCATTCTGTCAGAGTGGCAAGTTACAGGTCAGATTTACGAGGGCATAAAAATAGAATGTTTTGTTATCTGGGACTCTCAGCCGCCTTTTCCCGATGTAAAATTCGATAAAATTTTATTGGCCAAATCGTGAATTATTAACGTCGGAAAACTGCGGAGTGTGCTTGGACTAGAGTGTGCAAGTTGCGAACATTGGCAATATAAATACAAAGCATTGTGCTGCCAGGTATTATTGTCATTGAAAATCCAAAGCTAGGTGATAAGAATGTTTGACAGTTAAAGCGAGAGAAAAATGTATTTTTCTGATTTATTGAGTCATTACATGTTTATCCTTTTTATCCCACAGACCAGGCGAAGAATTTGCAGCACTTGCTATAATATTCTTTGTGTGAAAGAAAGATGAGATTTGCAGTGATGTAACTCTTGAATTCAGTGGCAAACTATCTGACCGTGTTATTTTAACATTACATTTTTGAGATTAACATTTAAATAATTCTAACTTTGATAACTACTTTACTGTCAGCATAAAATGTTGCCACAGACATTAGGAATGGTAAAATAAAATATCCCTATTGATAAAGTTGGTTTGTAAAACTCCTAATCGTATACGTGGCTCATGAGGGGCTGACCCGGTGGATTTTTATTACCTATAATGAATAGCCCATTTGGCACAACGATTCTGTAAGTAAAACCAACAGTTTAAAGCCCTAGGCTCCGGGTCACTCAGTCTCGCCCGATTGTGACGATGGGCAAGCTGGAGAGAGCGCCTTGTTGCAATGACACCAACCACTGTCTCCTCCCTAAATCTTGAGAGAGGCGGACCTGACAAAAGGCCGAGCGAATCATAGTGTCAGATTTCCTCACCCCTGAGCCAGAAGGCTTTGGGTTCAAGCCCCATTCCAGGACTTGAGCACGTAACCTAGGCTGATAACTGGACATTGGAGTTGCGGGAGTGCTGTTTCGTTCAGGAGAGATGCTAACCTGAGGTCCTATTTGCCTGCTCAAGTGGAGGCAAAAGATCCCATGGCACCATTTGAGGAAAGACAGGGAATTCCACTGGTGTCCCAGCCTCACCAACACTGCCCAAACACGTTATCTGTGGAGTCCTGCTTTTTGTGCACTTATTGTATGCCTTCAACCACCTTCTACCCCTTCAAAACAACAGCGACTACACTTCAAATCATTCATTGACTAGGAAGCACTTTGCAACTTGTTGAGATTGTGAACGGTGTTGTGTATGTAAATAAACAGACTAACTGAAACAGGAGTAAGGTAACTTAGCTGAGTGCTCGATAGCAACTCTCAAAATGGTATCCACAAACCAGCATAAACCAGCATGTGTACAGCAACTGTGAATAGCTCCCGCAGGGTCCTAATGCCCGTCCTGTGAAAGTTTGTACAACAAACAAAGAGTATGAACACAAAATATTTCCCCCCTTTTGAAAACACAGTCTATGTACAGACGAAGGCCCTGAGATAGCCAGGCCATGTTCTGATATGCTGAGACCAGCATGGAGCTTGTGATGTTTGATCAAGGTTTTTGGTTGGGAAACAGAACGGTGCCTCTGTTCCATCCTGCTGGTTTGTTGGCCTGTGAGTTGGGATCAGACTACGAGCATTCCATCGAGTTCTATCATGGAGCTGGTACATGTGAGTGCTGAACTTTCGCCCGATCTGTTGTGGAGGCGAAAGTGAAGATGCAAGCTTATGACTCTGGTTTGGGCGCTTAACTCTGACCCACTCTCCATCCTTCAGTTGGGGCTTTTGAGCGCATTGTTTTGCGTCAGTATACGACTTCGCTTTTCGTTGCTGTTCCGAAACCTGGGATCCGAGTGTGGTTATCTTCGTGCTAGGTTTGGCTGAGGTTTTGAGAATGTCCAGTAGCCAGCAAAGATTTCGCCCAATTATGGGCTCAGCGGGTGTCTTCCCCGTTAGTGAGTGCTTTGTCGAACGGTATGTGCAGAGAATGTTTTGAACCCCTTCATCGATTGTTTGGCCTGCTGCGAGGCCGGCTTTCAAACCGTATATGATGTCGCGGTTAAATCGCTCAACACCTCCATGGTTTGAGGATTGTACCGACGAGTGAGAAAATCCGTGAACTGTTCGGACACAAACTGTGGTCCATTGTCAGTGACTGTGACCTCTGGGAGGCCACACTTCATGAACATACGCTGTAGAATAGTGACGATCGTTGATGAGGTCACTGAACTTGTAGCGATTCCTGGCCATCTAATCAATCGTCTCCTCCACAGCACCTTCATGCAGAAGGCTTGCACGCAGTATGGCATTGTCATTATTGCTCCCATAATTAAATTGTAGCTTTACAAGAAGCTCAAAACAGGACAGAGGACTTAAACCTTCTTTTTTCTCTCTCTCCCCAAGGTCACCACCCTGGTATGGACCACACCCTGGTCTGCGCATGCGCAATAGGCTTGCTTAGAACGGGAAGCTAGGCATTCAATGAAGACAGTTGGGGCAACGAACTCTAATGCAATTCTTTAATTTTTGGATTTTTTTCAAAGCAGCACCACACCACCGACCGAACGTCTCCTCACCAGGCTCGAGGGTCGGTCAGCAGAATCGCTCCCTCACCCGGACACGGGCTCACTGTCCACTATCCCCCAGGCTTCTTTTGAAGCTGCTGTATGTCTAAGGGTTCTCATCCCTTCAGTTCGGCTTCCACCCACCCCCCCCCCGGGCTTCTTTTGAAACCGAGCCCCGAGCCCCTGTGGCCGGGCGAGGGAGCGATTCTGGCGACCGACACTCCGACCCTCGAGCCCGGTGAGGAGACGTTCGGTGGTGGCCTGGTATTTTAAAAAATAATCAAAAATAAAGAACTGCATTAGACTTCCATTTCTCCCTTTTCACTTTGAAAAAATGAAGCTTCGTGATATATATTCTTTGACTTCCTGACTCCTCCAAAACTTTGCCCAAAAATAATGGCGTCTTTCTGCGTCGATTTTTTAATGTACGCTGGTTTTTCTAATGTGCCCAGAAGGTTTTTGGGAGTGGTGACATACGCCATCCTAGGAAAATGTAAGTTGGCCAAACTTGCTTAAATGTGAAAAACTGGCGCAGATATCAGGTTACGCCCCGTATGACATAAAAAAAATACTAACCTAAAAAAATCGCAACTAACTGAGTTATGCTGGTGCAGAAACTTTGGGGAAACTTGGAGATTTTGATTTACGCCAAAAAAGCGGCGCAGATAACTGGGGAAAATTGAGGCCGAGGTACTGTTCCTCGAGCTTGCACTGAAGTCAACAATTTCAGATCATAACCTCTTCCCCCATTTTTTCAGATAGCAGCTGTTGCTGCTATTCCCATTTACACCCCCTCGCGACCCATCAGTTGTTTCTTTACTCGTCCCATTACCGTCTCCTTCTGCCTCGCACCATCATATCTTTTGTCATTTAATCTCTCCTGCCTTCCACCCTATCACAGACCTTCCCTTTTGTTCTTTCCTCCCCTCCCCCTGCCTCTGCACTTGCTTAAAACCTGTTACATCTCAGGACCCTGCTGTCAGCTGGCCGCCACGAACCTTTCCGAAACGTCAGGTCTGCCAGCACTGAGCAGACCCGACACCCAGCGGCAGGGAAGGCAATTGAAATCATTAGTGGCTTGTTTATAGCCATTTAACAATGCTTTTTAAAATTTTGACAAGTCACCCACCGATTTCTTGCTGTGCCGTAGACCTTGCCTATGAAGCTGAGGCGGGAGGGCAGTGGCCATTGTTTCAGCTGATGAGTTGACCGCTTCAAATATCAAGTCAAAGCCCTCAGCTAGCTGATTGAGAAATGTTTCCTTAAGCACTAGCTTCTTTAAACTGCATTTCCACAGAGTCAGGATGCTCCAAGTTCTTACACAAATCTCCATCCAGTGTAACCTCACTACCTCTCCCACCGTGACAAATCGCTTCTGTCATCTCTACTGCATCTGCCATCTATTCCATCAGCATTGGTGCCCTTGAAACTCTCTCACCTTGGTCCTTAGAATCCCACCATGATCATCCCCAACACCAGCAGCACCAGGCACACCAGCAGCACCAACAATCACACAAACCTTCTCCGCAATCACCTGATGCTGCACAGGACACAGGGCATTACCACCCAATCACATTGCTGCCAGGGATGGCCCCACCATGGTCACATTTACTTCACTTGACACTGTACACCCTGGCTGCCGCATGATTCACCAGGTTAGCACCACCCCACATCAACTGCATAAAGCATCCCTACAATCAATGCCCAAGCCATTCTTTTCACACCCGTCACCATTGCAGGGTGGGGTAACGTTATGTCTCACCATTCACTGCAACTCACTAAGCCACTTTCAAAGGTGCACACAAATCTGTCCAAGAAAGCAACGTGTTGAACATAAAGATTTCAATGTTTGACACCACGTTAACAAAAAATTCACAGGAACATTGGCTAAAATACAGTGCCTAATCTTGTGTGTTGTTAGCTGGTATGATTGGACTAGGATGAGGTGAGTGTGAGAGGTGGCCAGTGAGATGGGGAAGTGATAATGTAGATGGAGAGAGGGATGGGTGGGGGTGCAAGGTAAGTTGGTGTGAGTAAGGATGTGCAGGAGTAGGGTAGGGAAGGCAGAGTGATGGGGATGTGATGAGAGGCACAGCAGGATAAGGTTAAGTGTGGTTTGCAGTAACATTTCGTGATCATCTGAGATCATTGAAAGGTTTGTGCCACTGCAGCCTGGTGCTCCTGACCACATCTCTGCTTGTGCCCTCCTGTGCAATGTGCAACCAGACTGCGTTGGTCTCCTGGGGAGATCTGTTCCGCCCATGGGAAGGGAAGAGAACCTCCCTGCGTGCTGTGACTATCTCTATAAGCATCTGGAGGGAGTGATGGGAGAGCCTGGGTGCAGCAGTGCCCCTCAATGCTGTAGAACACTGATAGCACAACTGTCAAAATAAATGTGGGCATGGTCCCTTTAAGGAAAGCGGCTGATGACGCTTCATCAAATGACATCATTCGACCCGCTTCCTTCAATTGGCTGGGAAAGGTACTGGGCGAGGCTTAACCAATAAGGGGAAGTCATTTCACAAAGCAGGCGGGACCCGCCGAGGGCGGAAAAATCCAGCCCGTTAATTCTGTTTCTCTCCACAGACACTGCCTGACCCGCTGAGTATTTCCAGCACTTTGTTTTAATTGCAGATTTCCAGCACCCACAGTGTTCTGCTCTCTCATTATTGCTGCGATGGATTCCCAATAAATCCCAGGAGGAAGGACTGCAGTGACTTTCATGAAAGTGATTACTTTAGTCTATCTCCAATCCACAGCCACTCAAAGGGATTTATTAGTTGGAGAAGGTATCTGGCAAGTAGCTCTCGTCTGCCCTGTCTACTGAAATTACCAAAAACATAAATAACAGGTTTCTCTTAACTTTGAAGCCAATACTTTCCCAGACAATACTTGGGAATCACTTTCCATCATGTGTCATATCCTGAAGTTAATGTAGTTGCACTTTGCTCCGTACATGCGCTTTGTGAGGTGTGCCCTATTACAGGTCTGAGCACTAGACCCAGGCCTTCCACAGGGAGACATTTATTTCATAAAACACACATTCACCTCATTCTTGGGGTATGCCATGTGAGAATAATACCTCGTTTCCTGTCAAACCGCAGAAACTCAGCTCAGCATCTGCAAGATTTTACATTTTTTTGTTCATTAAATAATAGTTTCAAATACCTTTAGTCATAAATTCAGTGTGATTAGGATTGTTACATTTAATACTCGTGCTTGCTGAACTCTGCTTTTCATTCATGGAAATCGGCACATGGATTTATGGAAATTTTAATTTTATCATTGTTGACTTAAAGTTTATCAATTGGTTAGGTACTCACCAAAGAATGATTAGTATCGAGTATACTTAACACCTTCAGATAACCAGATTAAGGCAATGTAAGGGAAGTGATGGTGCTCAGTTCAATATCCTCACTTTTTTATTCATTCATGAAATGTGAGTGTCACTGACAAGGCCGGCATTTATTGCCCATCCCTAATTGCCCCTTGAGAAGGTGGTGGTGAGCCACCTTCTTGAACCGCTGCAGTCCGTGTGGTGAAGGTGCTCCCACAGTGCTGTTAGGGAGGGTGTTCCAGGATTGTGACCCAGTGACGATGAAGGAACGGCCGATATATTTCCAAGTCAGGATGGTGTGTGACTGGGAGGGGACTTATCCTTCTAAATGCAGTGCATCTTGTAAATTGTACACAATGCAGCCACGGTGTGGCGGTGGTGCAGTGAGTGAATGTTTGAGGCAAACATTGATCCTGTTATGGAATTAAGATCCATTGTCAAGGTGCTCAATTGTGCACGTACAGTTGATGCTGCATGCAGCTTTAACCCTCTGAAAACTAAGTTTGATGGAAAGGAGATGTTCTGTCTGTCTGCAGAATGATGAGAGAACCCTACAAGGTAAACAAGAATAGCAGAAAGCACAACTGACAGCAATGGCGATAATTCTAGACAACAAATAAGGCAATTCCATACTTCCTGTGCGTCTTTGAGATCTCGCCATATCTGTACTTGATGTAGCAGCACAAAAAGCACTTTACATTCTAACGTGACATTCAATCCTTTCGATGCAAAGTAACTGTAACACACACAAACAGTGAATTACCGATTCATCTATTCACTGTTAATGAAATAGGCAGCACTCACTGGGGCAAGAGCTCTGTAATTCATGTTTATCTACCAACATATTACAGGAACCATTCCGAAGCTAAAATGATATGCAATAGAATAAGAAAAAAGGCATAACATATGAATTGCCAGTGCTTGCTGCATCCGGCTTTCCAGTTCAGCAATTTCTGACTGCTGGTGACAGAGAGGATCAAAGCTAGTTTCTATTCAGAAAACTATGAAGAAAGCTTGTTTTGTTTGATATTTTAAGTGTAATAAATGCATCTGAAAGTATTAATACTTGTATAATGACCCAAAAACCTGATGGGGATCCTGTTGAGTCACATTGGAAGATAACATGCTGGTTGAGGTGCTATGCCTAGTACTGTCGCAGCGAGATCGCAAACATTATTCAGGTCCGATCCTGTCACTATTAGTTTGGATCTGGCAGTGAGGATCAGGTCAGGTATGTAAGCAGGACTATCCCTTGTGTCCTGCGAACCTGCCACCTTATTTTTGACAGTGGTCTTGGTACTTGGATATTAGAATCATCGAATCATAGAAACTTATAACACAGGAGGCCATTTGGCCCATTGTGCCTGTCCTGTGTAGTGTGTTAGCCCACATCCCCCGCTTTGTGTCCGTAACTCTTTCAAATGCCAGGAGTCATTGGGAGTTCAAACTGGAAATGTGTTTATATTCCACATGGGTTATTCCCCATCTTTTGTTCTTATTACAGATTTCCAGCATCTGCAGTATTTTGATTTTGCCTCAACAGAAGGAAGTGTGCAAATGAGAAAAATGTTCACTGAAGTGTGCCATTGTGCAGCTTGTAGATACGTCCATCTCTGCCTGGAGAATAATGAGTTCTTTTACAGTACTCTGTGGGTCAGTAAATTCCACAAAAACAACAAGGAGATTGAAAATCTGAGAGTGTACAGCGGTCCGTTTGATGGATTGGGCTCTGCAGAGGAGCACTGAAATGAGTAAACGCAAGAAAGGGTTACCTCCAGAGCTTATGCATCAAGTGTGAAAATATGGGCCGCCGTAAAAATCTCTCGCCTTAACAACCGGCGAGGGAAATGGTGCTGATTGCAAGTGGGCTGTGCAGCCGCTGAACATACTTCAGAGCAAAATAAAGCACTGAAGGAGAAAAAGTTATTAACCCTACTAAGCATCTTCATTCTGAGCGCCCCTGATGGCTCAGCACATTCATCCAGTAAGTGACTGAGCCCCAGGGACCAGGTGGATGCCTCAGTCGCCTGTATTTCATTAACCAGTCTCCGCTAGAGTAATGTCAGGTGTCCATAGCTCACGGTGCTGCTCCTGATCACAGCTCAGCGATCCCGACTGGAACAATGCTTCAGTAAAGGAGGCAGCAGAATCGTTCCAGTCTGGGAGGTTTTACAATGTTGCAGGAGTTCTCCTTCACCCAGCATCCCCCCCCCCCCACACACACAGCCCCCCCACACCCCACATCCATTCCCCCCCCCCACACACACACCCCACACCCATTCCCCCCCCCCCACACACACACACCCCACACCCCACATCCATTCCCCCCCCCCCCACACACACTCCCCCCCCCCACACACACTCCCCCCCCCACACCCCCCCCACACACACACACACACACACCCCACATCCATCCCCCCCCCCACACACCCACCCCACATCCATTCCCCCCCCCACACACACACCCCCCCCACACACCCACACCCCCCCACACACCCACACCCCACATCAATTCCCCCCCCCACACACACACCCCCCCCGCCACACCCCACATCCATCCCCCCCCACACCCCACATCCATCCCCCCCCCCGCACAACCCACACCCCAACATCCCAACCCCCCCCGCCACACATTCTTTTATTCCATTTGCCCATCAGTGCAGTTTACAATGTAATCATGTCACAGACAACATAGAGACAAAATAAGAAACTTAAAAGAAGCTGACAACAAACTTTGGGGCGAAATTGCTCCGCGCCCCGTTTGGAGACGGTAACGTTCTGGGGCCAGGACATTTATCACCCGGCCCGGAAGTTCAGCCCCCGATTCAGAATTCGTACCTTCCACCCCTCAACAGAGCGGACCGATACGATATCAGTGGCACTCCAGATCCGGGGAGAGGTGCTCCCAGGGATCAGTACAAGGTCCCTTGCTTTTTGTGATATATATCAATGATTTGGACCTGAATGTACAGGGTATTATTAAAACATTTGCTGATGATACAAAAATTGGCCATGTGGTTGATAATGAAGAAGAAAGCTATAGACCGCAAGAAGATATCAATGAACTGGTTAGAACAGTGGCAAATGGAATTCAAACCAAAGAAGTGTGAGGTAATGCACTTGGGGAGGGCTAAGAAGGCAAGGGAATACACATTAAATGGTAGGACACTGAGAAATGTAGAGGAACAGAGGGACCTGGGAATACATGTCCACAAATCCCTGAAGGTAGCAGGCCAGGTAGATAAGGTGGTTAAGAAGGCATATGGAATGCTTGCCTTTATTAGCTGAGGCACAGAATACAATAGGAGGGAGATTATGCTAGAACTCTATAAACCACTAGTTAGGCCACAGTTAGAGTACTGCATGCAGTTCTACATAAGAACATAAGAAATAGGAGCAGGAGTAGGCCATTTGGCCCCTCGAGCCTGCTCCACCATTTAATAAGATCGTGGCTGATCTGATCATGGACTCAACTCCACTTCCCTGCCTGCTCCCCATAACCCTTTATTCCCTTATCACTTAAAAATCTGTCTATCTCCGCCTTAAATATATTCAATGACCCAGCTTCCATAGCTCTCTGGGGCAGAGAATTCCACAGATTTACAACCCTCTGAGAGAAGAAATTTCTCCTCATTTCAGTTTTAAATGGGTGGCCCCTTATTCTGAGACTTTGCCACCTAGTTTTAGTTTCCCCTATGAGTGGAAATATCCTCTCTGCATCCACCTTGTCGAGCCCCCTCATTATCTTATATGTTTCGATAAGATCACCTCTCATTCTTCTGAACTCCAATGAGTAGAGGCCCAACCTACTCAACCTATCTTCATAAGTCAACCCCCTCATCTCCGGAATCAACCTAGTGAACCTTCTCTGAACTGCCTCCAATGCAACTATATCCTTTCATCCATACTGGTTTGGTCACCACATTACAGGAAAGATGTGATTGCACTAGATAGGGTACAGAGGAGATTTACGAGGATGTTGCCCAAACTGGAGAATTTTAGCTATGAAGAAAGATTGGATAGGCTGGGGTTGTTTTCTTTGAACAGAAAAGACTGAGGGAAGACCTTACTGAGGTGTATAAAATTGGGCCATCTCGACCTGCGCGAGAACACCACCACAGGCCGGGGCTATAGAGCTGAAGCCACTGCAGCTTCCAGTGCGAGCCGACACAAATGTGCAACAGCTTCGAGGTGGGCAACTGGGTCATGCCATCAGAACCCAGGTCGCCGTTTGGAGCGTGGACAGGAGCATCAGCGGGGCCCTGGTACAGCAGAGGAGCGGAAAGGTCAGGGCGGAGGAGTGATGAGGGATTGTGGGTGATCGTGACGGAGGTGCGGCGAATGTTTGTGATGGAGGAGCGGCGAGAGATCGTAGTGGAGGGGCGGTGAATGAAGGTACGGGGCCCAGAAGAGCTGAGGGCCCAGGGGCAGCACGGGCCAGCCCACACTGCGATCTGTGTGTGCACTAGGTCCGTGCAGCAGAGCAGGTCTCCAGTTGTCCTGGTTAACCCTTGCCACTGGATAAAGACCTAGCTCTGTCAAGCCCGTGTCCCTGGGGCCCAGTCTCTCATTTCCCTGGGGCTCAGTCTCTCATTTCCCTGGGGCTCAGTCTCTCATTTCCCTGGGGCTCAGTCTCTCTTGTCCCTGGGGCCCAGTCTCTCTTGTCCCTGGGGCCCAGTCTCTCTTGTCCCTGGGGCCCAGTCCCTCATGTTCCTGGGGCTCAGTCCCTCATGTCCCTGGGGCCATGGGGCCCAGGCCCTCATTTCCCTGGGGCTCAATCTCTCATTTCCCTGGGGCTCAGTCTCTCATGTCCCTGGGGACATGGGGCTCAGGCCCTCATTTCACTTGGGACCCAGTGGCAGCCACCAAAGGGCCATGTAGAGTGTGCAGTGACCATTCCCTTTAATTGAAGGGGAGGCGGGTTGCAGCACGTCAGCGCGACACGGAACCGTGTAGTACTGGACTCCGCATCGCGCTACCGTCCCGGGACCCGCCCCCTAAGCTAGCAGAGTGCCGGAGACAGCGTTCCAATTCCTTTGAGCGGCGCAACGCCCAATTCCACGGGAGGGGCGCAACTTCCAGACCGGGCGATAAATGTCCCGGCCCCCGATCGGGTGGAGGGGCAATTTCGCCCCCACTATGTTTTTTTTTCTTACGGACACACTCTATAAATGTTCAGTTGAGACTCACATGTACAGCTATTACCCTGGCTGTCACTTCAATGTATTTTCTTGTAAGTTCTTCGGTTGGGTTAGAGATGTACATGCCAAGTTAAATAAATAGCCAGAAAAAAGGAGCTTGTCAGTTCTAGAAAGATCATCTGAAAGTGCCTTGCCAAGCTCAACCATCGATCCTCACTCAATTGCTCAAGGTTCAAGCGACAATCGCTGCTGTTCCAGGGCCGCACAATCCCTTCCCTCTGTCTCTTAAATTGGTTCCCTGTGCTGCTGTCAGCACCAGTGAGGAGCGGTTTATCAATGGGCAATAATCACTGCTCAGGACTAGGTCCAGCATTCCACAACCATTTAAATCAACGGGACATTTTTTTTGATTAAGTAGTTCCTTACTATGAAAATGCTTGTGATTTAAGGTTACCATTTTGGAGTCAGCTAACTACAGACTGGTGCCCTGCTGCTTGTATTGATCCAGCTGCTGTAGTTCTTTATAGTATGAGCTGATCACATGAGAGAAACTGAAAGTTATAGCGTGGCAGGAGAGAAACAGCAAGCTAGGAACCCATTGGCCCGGACTTTGAGGTGGGTAATGATGGCAAACAGTCAACGTTCACTGTCATTACCCTCCGAAACTCAACATAAGTTCGGGAAGGAACGGATGTGCATCGAAAAGTGGAAATTCTGAAGTTGTGGTCAGTCATTCACTGCCCCGACACCGGCTGCGTTGTAAACACCCCCTCCCCCACCCCCACGCTCCTTCCCCCCGCCCCCATTGCCGGTAATCAATTAAATCAGTGAAACTGATAGAAACATGGGCTTTTCCACAGTAATATCGCTGTAAAACTCTTCATTAAAAGTTAGACCTTGATGGAATAGGTATAACTGGGGTTTTAACATCATATTCACTGCTCACAAATGTTGTGGCCTTGAAATACATATCTTTTATATTTGTGGAGTGTCAAATTTCTCATTATGATTTTAATTTTTTAAAAACTTTAAAAAAAAGTTCATGATATTTCAAGTGTTACCTTATCACATGTGAAAGTCACAATCTTTATTTCACTCTCATTTTTTTAAAATGAGGCTAACTACTGCTTTTTATTTCCTGGTTTGCAGTCTGTGAAAATTCTACAATGAGATTAGCTGCTTAGACAGCTTGTTGACGTCACTGCAGCACTGTGTTGGGGATTCCCAACATGGTGTATTATTACATAAGAACATAAGAAATAGGAGCAGGAGTAGGCCATATGGCCCCTCGATCCTGCTCCGCCATTTAATACTGTCATGGCTGATCCGATCATAGACTCAGGTCCACTTCCCTGCCAGTTCTCCATAACCACGTATTCCCTTATCGGTTAAGAAACTGTCTCTCAAATTTATTCAATGACCCAACTTCTACAGCTCTCTGAGGCAGCGAATTTCACAGATTTACAACCCTCAGAGAAGAAATTCCTCCTCATCTCTGTTTTAAATGGGCGGCCTCTTATTCTCAGATTATGCCCCCTAGTTCTAGTCTCCCCATCAGTAGAAACATCCTCTCTGCATCCACATTGTCAAGCTCCCTCATAATCTTATACGTTTCGATAAGATCACCTCTCATTCTTCTGAATTCCAATGAGTAGAGGCCCAACCTACTCAACCTTTCCTCATAAGTCAACCCCCTCATCCCCAGAATCAACCTAGTGAACCTTCTCTATGTAAGTATATCCTTTCGTAAATATGGAAAACAAAACTGCACGCAGTATTCCAGGTGTGTCCTCACCAATACCCTGTATAACTGTAGCAAGACTTCCCTGCTTTTCTACTCCATCCCCTTTGCAATAAAGGCCAAGATTCCATTGGCCTTCCTGATCACTTGCTGTACCTGCACCTGCATCTTGTGTTTCATGCACAAGTACCCCCAAGTCCCGCTGTACTGCGGCACTTTGCAATTTTTCTCCTTTAAATAATTTGCTCTTCGATTTTTTTTCTGCCAAAGTGCATAACCTCACACTTTCCAACATTATACTCCATCTGCCAAATTTTTGCCCACTCACTTAGTCTGTCTATGACCTTTTGCAGATTGTTTGTGTCCTCCTCACACATTGCTTTTTCTCCCATCTTTATATCATCAGCAAACTTGGCTACGTTACACTCAATCCCTTCATCCAAGTCGTTAATATAGATTGTAAATAGTTGGGGTCCCAGCACTGATCCCTGTGGCACCCCACTAGTTACTGATTGCCAACCAGAGAATGAACCATTTATCCGTACTCTCTCTTTTCTGTTAGTTAACCAATCCTCTATCCATGCTAATATATTACCCCCAACCCCGTGAACTTTTATCTTGTGCAGTAACCTTTTATATGGCACCTGGTCAAATGCCTTCTGGAAGTCCAAATACACCACATCCACTGGTTCCCCTTTATTCATCCTGTTCGTTACATCCTCAAAGAATTCCAGCAAATTTGTCAGACATGACTTCTCCTTCATAAATCCATGCTGACTCTGCCTGACTGAATTATGCTTTTCCAAATGTCCTGCTACTTTAATAATGGTCTCCAACATTTTCCCAACCACAGATGTCAGGCTAACTGGTCTATAATTTCATGCTTTTTGTCTGCCTCCTTTTTTGCAAAGGGCGTTACATTTGCAGTTTTCCAATCTGCTGGGACCTCCCCAGAATCCAGGGAATTTTGGTAAATTACAACCAAAGCATCCATTATCCCTGCCGCTACTTCTCTTAAGACCCTAGTATGCAAGCCATCAGGTCCAGGAGATTTATTGAAGGTAGCTTCCAATTCACGTTGCATCATAGAATCTTAGAAATTTACAGCACGGAAGGAGGCCATTTCAGCCCAACGTGTCCACGCTGGCTGACCAAGAGCTATCCCCCTTTTCAGCTCTGAGTCCGTAGCCCTGTAGGTTACAACACTTCAAGCGCACATCCAAGTACTTTTTACATGTGGTGAGAGTTTCTGCCTCTGCCACCCTTTCAGGCAGTGAGTTCCAGACCCCCACCACCCTCTGGGTGAAGACATTTCCCCTCATATCTCCTCTAAACCTCCCCCCATTTACTTTAAATCTGTGCCCACCTGGTTGTTGACCCCTCTGCCAAGGGAAACAGGTCCTTCCTATCCACTGTATTCAGGCCCCTCATAATTTTATACACCTCAAACAGGTCTCCCCTCAGCCTCCTCTGTTCAAAAGAAAACAAACCCAGCCTATCCAAACTTTCCTCATAGCCAAAATTCTCCAGTCCAGGCAACATTCTTGTAAATCTCCCCTGCACCCTTTCCAGTGCAATCACATCTTTCCTGTAATGTGGTGACCAGAACTGCACGCAGTACTCCAGCTGTGGCTTAACCAGTGTTTTATATAGTTCAAGCATAATGTCCTCGCTCTTGTATTCCATGACTCGACTAATAAAGGCAAGTATTCCATATGCCTTCTTAACCACCTTATCTAGCTGGTCTGCTACCTTCAGGGATCTGTGAACCTGCACTCCCAGGTCCCTTTGTTCTTCCAGGTCCCTTTGTTCTTCTACACTTCTTAGTGTCGTACCATTTAATGTGTATTCCCTTGCCTTGTTAGACCTCCCCAAATGCATTACCTCTCACTTATCTGGATTGAATTCCATTTGCCACTGTTCTGCCAGTTCATTGATATCATCCTGCAGTCCGCAGCTTTCTTTTTCGTTATCAACCACACGGCCAATTTTAGTGCCGTCTGCAAACTTCTTCTTCATACCCCCAACATTCAAGTCCAAGTCATTGATATATACCACAAAAAGCAAGGGACCCAGTACTGAGCCCTGTGGAGCCCCTCTGGATACAACCTTCCAGTCACAAAAACACCCAGCAACCCTTTGCTTCCTGCCTCTCAGCCAATTTTGGATCCAACTTGCCACTTTGCCATGTGGGACCCTATCAAAAGCTTTGTTAAAATCTATATACACCACATCATATACACTGCCCTCATCGACCCTCCTGGTTACCTCCTCAAAAAATGCAATCAAATTAGTCAGACACAACCTTCCCTTAACCAATTCCTGCTGATTGTCCTTGATTAATCCATGTCTTTCCAAATGACGATTTATCCTGTCACTCAGAATTTTTCCATTAATTTTCTGACCACTGAGGTTAGGCTGACTGGCCTGCAATTATTCGGGTCTATCCCTTTGTCCCTTTTTAAACAAAGGTACAACATTAACAGTCCTCCAGTCCTCTGGCACCACACCTGTAGCCAGAGAGGATTGGAAAATGATGGTCAGATCCTCTGCTATTTCCTCTTTTGCTTCTCTTAACAGCCTCGGGTACATTTCATTCGGGCCTGGGGATTTATCCACTTTCAAAACTGCTAAACCCTTTAATACTTCCTCTCTCACTATGTTTATCTCGTCTAATATTTCACACTCCTCCTCCCTCATTGCAATGTCTGCATCGCCCCTCTCTTTTGTGAAAACAGATGCAAAGTATTCATTAAGAACCATACTCATGTCTTCTGCCTCCACACACATATTTCCTTTACCGTCTCTAAAAGGCCCCACTCTTTCTCTTGTCATCCTCTTGCTCTTAATGTATTTATAAATCATCTTTGGGCTTTCCCTGATTTTTACTTGTCAACATTCTTTCTCTCTCTTTGCTTTCCTGATATCTTTTTTAATTGCACCCCTGCAATTCTTATACTCCTCTAGAGTTTCTGCAGTGTTGAGTTCTCGGTATCTGTCATAAGTTTCCCTTTTGTCTTTATCTTATCCTGTATGTCCCTTGACATCCCGGGGGCTTGAGATTTGTTCGCCCCACCCTTTTTCTTTAAGGGCATTACAGTTCAGTCTTTGCGGATGTCCAAGAAACGAATGATGCTGAAGTAGCTGAACATCTGTTTTCCATTATTCCGCAAAGGTGTCTGTGTGTGTGTGTGTGTGTGTGTGTGTGTGTATATGTGTGTGTGTGTGTGTGTGTGTGTGGTTGTGTGTGTGTGTGTGTGTGTGTGTATATGTGTGTGTGTGTGTGTGTGGGTGTGGGTGTGGGTGTGGTTGTGTGTGGGGTGTGTGTGTGTGTGTGTGTGGGGGTGTGGGTGTGTGTGTGTGTGTGTGTGTGTGTGGGGTGGGAGAAAGGAGGGGTGGCGAGGGGGGACAGGGAAAGGACAAGCTGAAGGGGGAGCGAGGCGAGAAGGGAACGTGGAGGGTGGGGGCAAGAGAGGCGAGGGGGTGGAGTAGGGGCAAGGGGAAGGGAGGGCAAAGTGGGGTGGCAAGGAGAAAAGGGAGGAGGGGGAAAGGGGAGAAGGGGAAAAGGGAGATGGGGAGGATATCAATAAGATGAAAGACAAATGGTAAAACAGAAGCTGAAAACAGTTTACCAGATTCTCAAGCAACTTCTTAGCCCCTAAATGTAAATAATAGATGTCGGATTAACTCAGCCCCACATACTGCACTGTCAGCCGCGTTCCACTCAATAAACTATTGCAACTTTTTAAACTGTTCACTGGTTAATTGTTTTGGTAATATTTATGTTAAAAAATCCTCAAGCAAGATAAACAAAACATTTGATGGTGTCTCTGATATGTTTGCTTTTGTTGGGGTGTTGCTCTGCGAGTTTCCAGGAGACTAATTGCGTGTCGGTCTGCGATCGACAATTGCTGCTGTAACCATTACTGGTGCAACTTGTGCAACCCTGTTCGATACTGCGGGTCAAACGCATTTACATCATCAGGCCTCTACTTAACATGGCTGGCTCTGCCAGTACATGTGAAGAGAAATAATTGTACTTGACAACAAAATACATATTTATGATATGCAAGAACACTTTTCCTTTTTTTAACTAATTTAAATTTATTTTAAAATAATTTTTTAAATTATTTATTTATTTAGGAATAGCCGTATATCGTACAAAAGCAAGAAAGTTATGCTAAACCTTTCAAAATCACGGGTTGGGCCCCAGCTGGAGTATTGTGTGTAATTCTGGGCCCCGCACTTTCGGGAGGATGTGAAGGCCTCGGAGAGGGAGCAGAGGGAGATTGACGAGAATGGTTCCAGGGATGAGGAACTTCAGTTCCAGGGTGAGACTGGAGAAGCTGGGATTGTCCTCCTCAGAGCAGAGAAAGTTAAGAGGAGATTTAATATACATGTTCAAATTGATGAGTGGTTTTGATGGAGCAGATCGGAGCAACTGTTTCCAGTGGCAGAAGTGCCGGTAACCAGAGGGCACAGATTTTAAACTACTGGAAATAACGCCAGGGCGTGAGATGAGACGAATGTTTTTACACAGCGAGTTGTTGTGATCTGGAACGCGCTGCCTGAAAGGGCAGTGGTAGCAGATTCAACTGTATCTTTCAAAAGGAAATGGGATAAATACTTGAAAAGGAAAAAATTTCCGGGAAAGAGCGAGGGGAGTGGGACTAATTGGTAGCTCTACCAAAGAGCCGGCACAGACACGATGGGCCAAATGTGTTGTACGATTCTATGATTTTCAAAATAAGAACATAAGAAATAGGAGCAGGAGTCGGCCACTTGGCCCCTCGAGCCTGCTCCGCCATTCAATAAGATCATGGCTGATCTGATCATGGACTCAGCTCCACTTCCCTGTCCGCTCCCCATAACCCCTTATCGCTCAAAAATCTGTCTATCTCCACCTTAAATATATTCAATGACCCAGCCTCCACAGCTCTCTGGGGCAGAGAATTCCATAGATTTACAACCCTCAGAGAAGAAATTCCTCCTCATCTCAGTTTTAAATGGGCAGCTCCTTATTCTGAGACTATGTCCCCTAGTTTTAGTTTCCCCTATGAATGGAAACATCCTCTCTGCATCCACCTTGTCGAGCCCCCTCATTATCTTATATGTTTCAATAAGATCACCTCTCATTCTTCTGAACTCCAATGTGTAGAGGCCCAACCTGCTCAACCTATCTTCATAAGTCAACCCCCTCATCTCTGGAATCAACCTAGTGAACCTTCTCTGAACAGCCTCTAATGCAAGTATATCCTTCCTTAAATACGGAGACCAAAACTGAATGCAGTACTCCAGGTGTGGCCTCACCAATACCCTGTACAGTTGTAGCAGGACTTCTCTGGTTTTATACTCTATCCCCCTTGCAATAAAGACCAACATTCCATTTGCCTTCCTAATCACTTGCTGTACCTGCATACTAACCTTTTGTGTTTCATGCACAAGGACCCCCAGGTCCCTCTGTACTGCAGCACTTTGCAATTTTTCTCCATTTAAATTATAATTTGCTTTTCTATTGTTTTCTGCCAAAGTGGATAACCTCACATTTTCCCACATTATACTCCATCTACCCTCCCTTATTTCCTTAGTTAGCCATTCTCATTCTCATTGGGATATATTTTTGTTGAGTTATGAATGGTTTATTTTTTATAATACAAACTTGCTAATATTTTAATTATATACTTGTCAATTACACCCGCTGACTGTAATAAATGAAGAAGTCCCAGAGCTTGAAAGGCCGGCAAAAGGAACCTTTTCACTGACAGTGTAACAGAGTTGTCATTGAACAGGACAGTATAAAGAGAATAGATTGAAGCATATTGTAGGTGGAGTTTGTCTTTGAGAAAGGATCATCTTATTGATACTAAAAATTCTTGTATTCTTATGTCCCATATTTTGTCGAGGAGCTGAGCTTATGAAGTAACACAGGAGCAAAAAAAAATTGAAATTAAATTAAATGGGGATTGATGGGCAGAGTGGTCATGTGGCATTTGATGCTCCAAATCCGCACTGTGAGGAGGTCAGTTGTGGTCACAATCTACAATTCTGCACTCGTGCGCTGTCTGTTTCACTGAGCTTCCCATGAGGTAATACTGAGCAAAGGTCATCTACTTTCTCATCAGGAATTACTAAACAGAGGCCAATAACCATGGTAATATACACCATAGAATAGGGCCATTGGGGCCATTGTAATTCCTGGTTCGAGCAAGCCAGAACTAAACCCACTGCTCCGCAGTCTCCCCATGGCCATGTACCTTTCTCTCATCAAATATCTATCCAATTTTCCTATAAAAGATGCAGTGGATCTTGCCTTAACCACTCGCTGTGACAAAGCTCTCCATGTTTCAGTCACCCTCTGTCTAAAGCCATTTCTCCTAAACTCGCTCATAGAATCATAGAAATTTACAGCACAGAAAGAGGCCATTCGGCCCATCATGTCCGTGCCGGTCGACAAAGAGCTATCCAGCCTAATCCCACTTTCCAGCTCTCGGTCCGTAACCTTGTAGGTTACGGCACTTCAAGTGTACATTCAAATACTTTTTAAATGTGGTGAGGGTTTCTGCCTCTACCACCCTTTCAGGCAGTGAGTTCCAGACCCCCACCACCCTCTGGGTGAAGAAATTGTCCTTCAAATCACCTCTAAACCTTCTACCAAATACTTTACATTTATGCCCCCTGTTTGTTGACCCCTCTGCTAAGGGAAATAGGTTCGTCCTATCCACTATACCTAGGACCCTCATAATTTTATACACCTCAATCAGGTCTCCCCTCAGCCTCCTTTGTTCCAAGGAAAACAAATCCAGCCTATCCAATCTGTCCTCATAGCTAAGATTCTCCACTCCCGGGAACATCCTTGTAAATTTCCTCTGTGCCCTCTCCAGTGCAATCACATCCTTCCTGTAATGTGTGATTTATACATTTCAAGCTCTTGTATTCTATGCCTCAGCTAATAAAGGCAAGCATTCCATATGCCTTCTTAATTACCTTATCTACCTGGCCTGCTACCTTCAGGGATCTGTGGACATGCACTCCAAGGTCCCTTTGATCCTTTGCAGTTTTCAATGTCATACCATCCCCTTCCTTGTTAGACCTCCCCAAATGCATTACCTCACACTTCTCCAGGTTAAATTCCATTTGCCACTGTTCTGCCCACCTGACCAGTTCATTGATATCTTCCTGCAGTCCACAGCTTTCTTCTTCATTATCAACCACATCGGCGATTTTAGTATAATCTGCAAACTTCTTAATCATACACCCATATTCAAGTATGGATCATTGATGTATACCACAAAAAGCAAGGGATCCAGCATTGAGCCCTGCGGAACCCCACTGGAAACATCCTTCCAGTCACAAAAACATCCATCAACCATGACCCTTTGCTTTACTCTCTGACAATTTGAAATTGTTGACCCCTCATTACTGACTCTCCATCATTGGGGTTAGCCGTTTCCTACTTCGTTGGTGAGGCCTATAAAAGGCACAGCAGAGAGTCCGGGGCCCAACGTCGGCGGCAGTCGGGAGCAGCGTCGGGAGATCGTTGGTGAGGCCTATAAAAGGCCCAGCGGCAGTGAGAGGCGTGACTTGTGCAGCTACAGGGAGAAGGCAAAAAAGAAGTAGAAAGAAACAGAAATGTGACATCACAGCCAAGGGGGTAAGTGATTGGCTGGATTGGTGAGTAGTTTTTCTTTTTTCTCTTCTATAACAGTGAGTAAACTTTAACATTGTTGTTGCCAATTTAAGTGTATCTAAGGGTTAAGACATGGCAGGAGAGCTTGGTCACATGATATGCTCCTCCTGTACCACGTGGGAACTCGGGGACACTTCCGGTGTCCCGAACGACTACGTGTGTGGGAAATGTGTCCACCTCCAGCTCCTGACGGACCGCGTTGCGGAATTGGAGCTGAGGGTGGATTCACTCTGGAGCATCCACGATGCTGAGAATGACGTGAGTAGCACGTTTAGCGAGTTGGTCTTACCCCAGGTGAAGGGTCCACAGCTAGCTAGGAATGGAAGACTAGCAGGAAGAGCAGTGCAAGGAAGATAGTGCAGGGGTCCCCTGTGGTCATCCCCCTGCAAAACAGATACACCATTTTGAGTACTGTTGAGGGGGATGACTCATCAGGGGAGGGCAGCAGCAGCCAAGTTCATGGCACCGTGGCTGGCTCTGCTGCACAGGAGGGCAGGAAAATGAGTGGGAGAGCGATAGTGATAGGGGATTCGATTGTAAGAGGAATAGATAGGTGTTTCTGCGGCCGCAACCGAGACTCCAGGATGGTATGTTGCCTCCCTGGTGCAAGGGTCAAGGATGTCTCGGAGCGGGCGCAGGACATTCTGAAAAGGGAGGGAGAACAGCCAGTTGTCGTGGTGCACATTGGTACCAAGGATATAGGTAAAAAAAGGGATGAGGTCCTACAAGACGAATTTAAGGAGCTAGGAGCTAAATTAAAACGTAGGACCTCAAAAGTAGTAATCTCGGGATTGCTACCAGTGCCACGTGCTAGTCAGAGTAGGAATCGCAGGATAGCTCAGATGAATACGTGGCTTGAGCAATGGTGCAGCAGGGAGGGATTCAAATTCCTGGGGCATTGGAACCGGTTCTGGGGGAGGTGGGACCAGTACAAACCGGACGGTCTGCACCTGGGCAGGACCGGAACCAATGTCCTAGGGGGAGTGTTCGCTAGTGCTGTTGGGGAGGAGTTAAACTAATAAGGCAGGGGGATGGGAACCAATGCAGGGAGACAGAGGGAAACAAAAAGGAGACAAAAGCAAAAGACAGAAATGAGATGAGTAAAAGTGGAGGGCAGAGAAACCCAAGGCAAAAAACAAAAAGGGCCACTGAATATAAAGGGGCTGCAGGAGGGGCCAAAACTAAAAATCATGGTTTAAAAACTAGTATTAAAACACTCTACCTAAACGCACGCAGCATTCGAAATAAAGTAAATGAGTTGACGGCACAAATCAATACAAATGGGTATGATTTGGTGGCCATTACAGAAACGTGGTTGCAGGGTGGCCAAGACTGGGAATTAAACATACAGGGGTATCTGACGATTCGGAAAGATAGACAAGAAGGGAAAGGAGGTGGGGTAGCTCTGTTAATAAAGGATGATATCAGGGCAGTTGTGAGAGACGATATTGGCTCTAATGAACAAAATGTTGAATCATTGTGGGTGGAGATTAGAGATAGTAAGGGGTAAAAGTCACTGGTGGGTGTAGTTTATAGGCCCCCAAATAATAACTTCACGATGGGGAGGGCAATAATCAAGGGAATAATGGAGGCATGTGAAAAAGGAACGGCAGTAATCATGGGGGATTTTAACCTACATATCGATTGGTCAAATCAAATCGCACGGGGTAGCCTGGAGGAGGAATTCATAGAATGCATACGGGATTGTTTCTTAGAACAGTATGTTACAGAACCGACAAAGGAGCAAGCTATCTTAGATCTGGTCCTGTGTAATGAAGCAGGAATAATAAACGATCTCCGAGTAAAAGATCCTCTCGGAATGAGTGATCACAGTATGGTTGAATTTGTAATACAGATTGAGGATGAGGAAGTAGTGTCTCAAGCGAGCATACTATGCTTAAACAAAGGGGACTACAGTGGGATGAGGGCAGAGTTGGCTAAAGTAGACTGGAAACACAGACTAATCGGTGGCACAATTGAGGAACAGTGGAGGACTTCTAAGGAGCTCTTTCATAGTGCTCAACAAAAATATATTCCAGTGAAAAAGAAGGGCGGCAAGAGAAGGGATGACCAGCCATGGATAACCAAGGAAATAAAGGAGAGTATCAAATTAAAAACCAATGCGTATAAGGTGGCCAAGGTTAGTGGGAAACTAGAAGATTGGGAAAATTTTAAACGACAGCAAAGAATGACTAAGAAAGCAATAAAGAAAGGAAAGATAGATTATGAAAGTAAACTTGTGCAAAACATAAAAACAGATAGTAAAAGCTTTTACCGATATATAAAACGGAAAAGAGTGACTAAAGTAAATGTTGGTCCCTTAGAAGATGAGAAGGGGGATTTAATTATGGGAAATGTGGAAATGGCTGAGACCTTAAACAATTATTTTACTTCGGTCTTCACAGTGGAAGACACAAAACCCATGCCAAAAATTGCTGGTCACAGGAATGTGGGAAGAACATAAGAACATAAAAATTAGGAACAGGAGTAGGCCATCTAGCCCCTCGAGTCTGCTCCGCCATTCAATAAGATCATGGCTGATCTGGCCGTGGACTCAGCTCCACTTAACCGCCCACTCCCCGTAACCCTTAATTCCCTTATTGGTTAAAAATCTATCTATCTGTGACTTGAATACATTCAATGAGCTAGCCTCAACTGCTTCCTTGGGCAGAGAATTCCACAGATTCACAACCCTCTGGGAGAAGAAATTCCTTCTCATCTCGGTTTTAAATTGGCTCCCCCATATTTTGAGGCTGTGCCCCCTAGTTCTAGTCTCCCCAACCAGGGGACCTTGAGAGAATCACTATCACTAGGAGGGTAGTGCTGGACAGGCTAATGGGACTCAAGGTAGACAAGTCCCCTGGTCCTGATGAAATGCATCCCAGGGTATTAAAAGAGATGGCGGAAGTTATAGCAGATGCATTCGTTATAATCTACCAAAAGTCTCTGGACTCTGGGGAGGTACCAGCGGATTGGAAAGCAGCTAATGTAACGTCTCTGTTTAAAAAAGGGGGCAGATAAAAGGCAGGTAACTCTAGGCCGGTTAGTTTAACATCTGTAGTGGGGAAAATGCTTGAAACTATCATTAAGGAAGAAATAGCGGGACATCTAGATAGGAATAGTGCAATCAAGCAAACGCAGCATGGATTCATGAAGGGGAAATCATGTTTAACTAATTTACTGGAATTCTTTGAGGATATAACGAGCATGGTGGATAGAGGTGTACCGATGACTGTGGTGTATTTAGATTTTCAAAAGGCATTCGATAAGGTGCCACACAAAAGGTTACTGCAGAAGATAAGGGTACGCGGAGTCAGAGGAAATGTATTAGCATAGATAGAGAATTGGCTGGCTCACAGAAAGCAGAGAGTCGGGATAAATGGGTCCTTTTCAGGTTGGAAATCGGTGGTTAGTGGTGTGCCACAGGGATCGGTGCTGGGACCACAACTGTTTACAATATACATAGATGACCTGGAAGTGGGGACAGAGTGTAGTGTAACAAAATTTGCAGATTAGTGGGAAAGCAGGTTGTATAGAGGACACAGAAAGGCTGCAAAGAGATTTAGATAGGTTAAGCGAATGGGCTAAGGTTTGGCAGATGGAATACAATGTTGGAAAGTGTGAGGTCATCCACCTTGGGGAAAAAAAAAAAACAGTAAAAGGGAATATTATTTGAATGGGGAGAAATTACAACATGCTGTGGTGCAGAGGGACCTGGGGGTCCTTGTGCATGAAACCATTGCATGAATCCCAAAAAGTTAGTTTGCAGGTGCAGCAGGTAATCAGGAAGGCGAATGGAATGTTGGCCTTCATTGCGAGAGGGATGGAGTACAAAAGCAGGGAGGTCCTTCTGCAACTTTATAGGGTATTGGTGAGGCCGCACCTGGAGTACTGCGTGCAGTTTTGGTCACCTTACTTAAGGAAGGATATACTGGCTTTGGAGGGGGTACAGAGATGATTCACGAGGCTGATTCCAGAGATGAGAGGGTTACCTTATGATGATAGATTGAGTAGACTGGGTCTTTACTCGTTGGAGTTCAGAAGGATGAGGGGTGATCTTTTCGAAACATTTAAAATAATGAAAGGGCTAGACAAGATAGAGGCAGAGAGGTTGTTTTCACTGGTTGGGGAGACTAGAACTAGGGGGGCACAACCTCAAAATACGGGGGAGCCAATTTAAAACCGAGTTGAGAAGGAATTTCTTCTCCCAGAGGGTTGTGAATCTGTGGAATTCTCTGCCCAAGGAAGCAGTTGAGGCTAGCTCATTGAATATATTCAAGTCACAGATAGATAGATTTTTAACCAATAAGGGAATTAAGGGTTACGGGGAACGGGCGGGTAAGTGGAGCTGAGTCCACGACCAGATCAGCCGTGATCTTGTTGAATGGCGGAGCAGGCTCGAGGGGCTAGATGGCCTACTCCTGTTCCTAATTCTTATGTTCTTATGTTCTACTCACAATATAGCAGGCATGAAGCACACATTCCCGGCCGGAAGTGCATCACCCGCCATATTGGGTAAGGACAATCTAGAGGCTTCCTTTACCTATGCCTGCAGAAGGTGTTAGACTCTTTACCTACGCAAACACGGGGCCCAATGCTTATTTGAGGCCCCCTTCTGTAGGATTGATTTACCCTCAAGCACATTGCGGGCTGCACTCACGGAAACTCATCTTAGGGACCACCTAAATTCTGAAAATAATTTAAAATTTAGGTGCTTCTGTTCAATGGTATCAGCCAACTATGCAAATTGGTTGCTGAACTTGCCGATGTTAATCCGCGTTATTAGCTTCAGGTGCGGGCAAGTTCTGTGAGGGTCTGACCGGACAGCAGACCAGAGTACTGGATGCGAACGTTGGCACATTCAATTCATGGTCTTCACAATGTTCTGGTTTACAATGAGAAGATCTCGAGCATGACTCTCCAATCCTTGGCTTCAGTCAAGAGAGACACTTGCAAAATTTGTCCAACAGATTAATGTTGGAAAATCTTTCAAAGAAGCACAGTTAGTCACCAAGTCAGTGGCGACATGTACATGAGCCGGATTTTCAATTTTTATATTTCAGTTCATAATGAGAAATACTGTTATTGATCACAGACAGTAAATGAGTTATGGGCTTTCTCCCAATTCCCTTGGCCAAGTTGCTTTTTATGAATGGTATTGGGAACGATGTTGTACAGCATTTCTGTAAACTGAAACGGTTCATTTCACTTAAAATTGTTGTAAGAATTGGTCTATTATCAATATGAAAGTTGTTTTTGTGTTGAGAACAGTTTAAATGGAAAGTTCAGGAATGGGCACTGTTTTTTTTCTCAGGGAGATGATAGGAAACATGTGAGGAGGTAATCCATCCTTTTCATTCAGAACCTTCAGTCAGCTCGCTGGCTAAGTTACAGTGAAAATAAACCTTCAGCCCGTCTTATGAATACATTGTTATTATATGATTGAATATTCAATCAGGGTGCAACTTTGAATAATATCCAGCTTTAAATTATGGGGCTATGCAGAAGTCAGCAGTGCTGTTAAACTCTATCCCGACCAACATCATGTTGATTCAACCGTTGGGACCGTTCTCCAGTTACACAAGGTGCACTGGCCACATTCTAATGCACCCAATAAAAACAGCAGATGGGGCAGGTAATGAAGCCTCGGCACTTACTGGTGTCTTGATCTGTCAGGATTAATTAGTGAGCCTGATCTGTAAAATAAATACTCAAAATCAAAGACTTGATTCATTCTGGGTAAAGTTTCCAGAATGCCTTCAGCAGAGGAATGCCATTTCTGGAGGAGTATTTCAACAAAAATGTGCTTTAGTTTTCGAAGTCTATTAGCTATAAAAGCTAGTTTCCTGATCTTTTTATGGTCCATTTCCACAATATTTACAGTGCTTCAAAGTCCATAGTGTGCCGCACTGATCATTGTTCTTAAACCGCTCCCCACTTGACCAGCCGGTTTACATTTCTCACACTACCATCCTTCCCGGTATGGCGGGACTGACATATGAGGAGAGACTGGATCAACTGGGCCTTTATACACTGGAGTTTAGAAGGATGAGAGGGGATCTCATAGAAACATATAAGATTCTGATGGGACGGGATAGGTTAGATGCGGGACGAATGTTCCTGATGTTGGGGAAGTCCAGAACCAGGGCACACAGTCTTAGGATAAGGGGTAGTCCATTTAGGACTGAGATGATGAGAAACTTCTTCACTCAGAGAATTGTTAACCTGTGGAATTCCCTGCCGCAGAGAGTTGTTGAGGCCAGTTCATTGGACATATTCAAGAGGGAGTTAGATATGGCCCTTACGGCTAAAGGGATCAAGGGGTATGGAGAGAAAGCAGGAAAGGGGTACTGAGGGAATGATCAGCCATGATCTTATTGAATGGTGGTGCAGGCTCGAAGGGCCGAATGGCCTGCTCCTGCACCTATTTTCTATGTTTCTATGTTTTCTTCGTCCAGCACCAGCTCCTCGGTCAGTGCGGTGAACGGTCAATGCGGTGAAGTGGGTCTGCGGTCAGTGCGGTGAACAGTCAGTGCGGTGAACAGTCAGTGCGGTGAACAGTCAGTGCGGTGAAGTGGGTCCTCGGTCAGTGCGGTGAAGTGGTTCCGTGGTCAGTCCGGTGAACAATCAGTGCGGTGAAGTGGGTCCTCGGTCAGTGTGGTGAAGTGGTTCCGTGGTCAGTCCGGTGAACGGTTGGTGCGGTGAAGTGGCTCCTCGGTCAGTGCGGTGAACGGTCAGTGTGGTGAAGTGGTACCGTGGTCAGTCCGGTGAACGGTCAGTGCGGTGAAGTGGGTCCTCGGTCAGTGCGGTGAAGTGGCTCGGGTCTCACCTCACGCGTGTTCCAAACCAGAGGCCTGACTTTAACCCTATATGGCCTGGTCCTGCTGCCGTCCCAGGGGATGTAATTTTCGCCTGCTGTTTGTAGCAGGCTTGTGGGATATCCAGCAGAAGATCCGACTTAAATATGTAAATTGGTCATCAGAGGTCAACTGCAGTTTTGACCCACGACGGCGAGGGGAAGCTCGCCCCACTGGGCGGAAAGTGGATCCTGGGCCAGAAAAGGTCCAGAAAAGTTTCCTTGTGGACCTGGGGGAGCAGGAGCACGACTCCCACCAAGGGATAAAATCTCAGCTCAAGTCTCGATTAGATCGTTGAGTCATTTATCATTCACGGACGTAAATCCAAACCTTGATTGAAGGCATCTGGTATTTGGAATATAAACTGCTACCTTTCTACAGTGACCAAGATCTGGAACCCATAAATATAGCAGCACAATATAATTATGCTTTGTATAGGAAAAGGCAAAAGTCAAGGACAAGGACATTTGACTGGAAAAGTAGTGAGATAATGAAGGGCCTTGCTCAGATTTAACAGAAAGAAAAGTTGGCAGAGTTACCAAGGCAAAAGAGGTAAAGATCCATCATCACTGGGAAATATTTACACAACGAGCGAAAATGGACAAACCATTAGATTCCAGTCAGGAGACAAAGTGCATTGAAGGCTGGGGCTTCACAGAGAGATTATATAACTTTGGATAAAGCTCTCTGTGATAACATCAAAGCCGGGACTAAGATGAATATTGTCGAAATGGTGCAAAACAGAATGTGAGGCAAGCCAACAGGAAGAGAGAGATAATTAACAAAAGACACTGGGGGTAAAGTTCAGGCTCAGCGGAGGTGTGACACGCCCATTATACACCCCTCCCTCCTCCCTCTCCATTGGTCCTTTCTGCCCCTGCCGAAGTTAATGTCACCTTCATAAAGACCAATCAAAATGCTTTCTCTGGGCACATTCACTGTAATAGGATGGACAAAGTGGGGGGGAGGGGGGGGTGCACAGAGAGATGGAAGCAGGGTGGGGCACTGAGAGATGACGGAAGCTGCTTGTCGTGGAAAGTGAGGGAATGGTACCAATAATATATAATAAATAAATATTCTGTCTCGGTTTTCTGTAGTTTGGTAAAGAAATCTGCGTAACAAATCCTAATGAAACAAAGATTAAATCAAATGTGTCATTGTGAGTATATTACTCAAAAACAGGAAGTAAAGGTGATAGGAAACGCCACCCTTTGAGAAGACATGATGGCAAAAGCAGCCTTCAGATAGCTGGAGACACCCTGTAACTTGCAGCATTGGTAGCATTGCTTCGTGGCTCCTTGTAAAAACCACTTCCCCCAATCCATGTATTTCACTCAGCGGTTTGAAGGGTTATCAGGATTGTCAGTTTAAGTTTGTGATGTTGCTCACGTCAGCGACATTATCGATCCCATTACCTCACCCAGCCAACTGAACCAGTCAGAAAACGGGTCTCGCAGTGACACATGACAGGAGTCATGTTCCTCGTAATCTCTGTGCAGCAACATTGTAAATCCATTCAAATAGGATGGCCCTGAAACTGGCTGGTGGCTTGGCTGCGGAGTGTGCCGCCGACCTCTGAACCGAATGCACACTGACCCGCTGGGAACCCTGCTCCGAGATGCTGCTGTCAGATGCTGCGGAGTTGTTCACAGATCCCAGGGCGCACTGTGTGCGTGAGTGTACCTGGGGTCACATGGGACGGTGCTCCAATCAGCAAACAGGTCTCACCCCCCCCCCCCCCCCCCCAGTATCTTCCCCATCCCAAGTCTCTCCCTCCCTCTCGCCCCCGCTCTCCCTCCCTCTTGCCACTGCTGTGATGTATGTAGCACTCAAATCACTGACTCCACACAGTCTGGTGTTGTAGTAACTGCTCTGACCTTAGTCCTTTATTGTGTAACTCCAGAGTGCCTCTCAGGTGTGGTGGGCAGCCATTTATACTCTGTCTTGCAGGTACTTCCAGGTCTCCCACCACAGCGCCCTCTGTGGCGCACCATTGTAACCATACATTTAGTGTACCTGGACAATACATAACATCTCACTTCCCCCCCAGTTCCAAAAGCCATTGCCGGTAACCTCGGCCTTGTTCGTCCTGGTTGATTTGTGAGTGAGAGTCCATGACATTTCACTTCCCTCTTCTCCCCCATGTGGAAATTATGCTTGCGATCCGGTGCAAGCACGTGCTGTTTGCAGTCCTTACATGAGTGATGAAGTACACGAGCATAACCTCCAACAGAAAGCAGGTATACATAGACAATGCATTTGTATGGTACATATAGATGCATTGAAGAATTATAACAAAAGGTTGCAGGTACACTGAACAATTATTTAATCCCAGCTCCACTGGGTGAGGTACGGTGGTGGTATACTGCCCCTTTTTGCCCGAGGTAATGGGCTGCACTGAGACAGGGTATTGCAACTAGTGCGTTGCCTCTGTTCTCAGAATGTATTCGCCTTTGCGGCTCATCTGCTGCTGCTGAACCATTGCATGAATCAAATAAAATCGGCAATTGCATTAGTCCATTAGTCATGTTAGTCACAGATCCATTAACCTTTTTACTTGTACCTCGTGGTATTAACTCTTTTCGTAAATCACCCATCATTTTAAACACAGTGATCATTTCAGCATCAAAATATTAACTCCTGTCTTAAATCACGCCATTATACAAATCACATTACTCATTTAGACTCGCTCTTGCCTTACAAAAGTTTCTTTGTGGGGACCGCCAATGGTGTAAGGCCCTTTTAAGACTCCCAGGTACATTTCCCTTTTAAGATGCCATCTTGTTGTTCCCATGAGGCTTCCACTGGGCGCCGCCATTTTAGGTGCTCTGCTTGCCTTTTTCTGCAGACTTCTGCTGCCATGAGGCTCGCCACCATCTTGAGCTCGCTGTGCCCCTTTACCTAGAAATAACTCCGCCAACAGTTGCAGCCGATTACAGAAAAGGAGGTTCCAAGCCAAAAGAGACGTAGTGTGCCTGAAGAAATGGTACAGAAAAGGCGTAGGTTAAACGCTCATTTTGTTGAGGAGGAGCTTCCTACAATTACTGAACAATTGAGGATGTGAGTGGCTTGACCGCACTGCTGAACGAGTTTGAGAAGGAAAATGTGAATCCCGTTTCTGCTCTACATCTGTTTTGCAAGCGCAGAGGATGCCGTCTGCATTTCCAAGAGGTGGAGATTCAGAGGCTTCTGGCATGACATGTTACTCTCTTCATGCAGTTGTGGATGGGGTTGAGTTTAAAGAAGGATTAGGTGTCAGCAAAAAAAAACGGCCAAGAACATTTGTGCTGAAGCCGAAACCGCGGGACGCTTGGGTGTCCGTGATCACTCACATCTCGGAGACCTGCCCGTACCTGGAGAGCACTTCTTCCAGGGCCTGTTCATCTGTGTCGAGGTTTAGACCGCCGATGAACAGCTTTCCTTCTCCGGACCCTCTTGCGAGGTTGGTTTCCCTGCTGAACTCTAGCCTGCTGCTGCCTACCAGTTCGCTCTCGACTCTCTCTGGACCCACCACACTTCGACCGTACCGGGGAGCCACAACGCACCGGCCCCCGCACCACCGCATCCTCCGGAACCAGCCTCTGCCTGCAGGCCAACAGTGCCTGCTGGTGCAGCCCATCGAAGCCCTTCTTTCTCCTCCAGCTCGGTCGGCGCTGCTCTTTGGGAACACGGGGGACAGCGGTCTGTGGAGGAATGAAGTCTTCCCAGCTCCCACGGACCTTCCCCATCTACCTCCTGCCGAGTAGCATCGGCCCATCGCCTGCAATGATCCACAAAGGTAAACCGTGTGTCTCGCCACCGTGAGATACCTGTACATCCGCTCTGCCAAGAACAGGGATCAGTTCCTTGGTGTAGGTACGCAGCTTCACCGTGACCGGGACCAGCTTGGGTCGTGCAGCTGGGTTGATCCACAGTTTATCAAAAGTTTCCTGACTCATCAGCGACTGACCCGATCCAGTGTCCACTTCCATATTCACTGGGACTCCGTTAATCTTGACTTCCAAAACCACTGGGACCGAATCGTTGGTACAAGTATATAGTCCAAACGCATCATCTTCTTCTGCCTGCTCCTCGCTGGATAACAGATCATTCCCCATCTCCTCAGCCACACAGTGAGTCAGGTTTCTTTTGCACATACGCTGAAGGTGGCCTTTCGTGCGGCAGGTATTGCATGTATACTCCGCAAACCTGCACCGGTGAGCCCCATGGCTTCCTCCACAGCGCCAGCATGGTGCTATTCGATTAGCCCCCTCGGCGGACTCTGAGTTCCAGGATCCCGAGGTCCGTGCTCTCTGCCCTGGGCAGAGCCACGTTCTGCAGTTTTGTCCGTGACGGGCGCTATCCTGTGGACAGTGCCTGCCGGGTTCGAGACCGTGTGGATCATCAGCTTGGTGCTGCAAGTCGAGGTCATAAACGCCCAGCTGATGGTGATGGCTTGCTTCATGGTGACTGTACGTTCAGCGGATAGCAGCTTGTGAAGGAAACCTTCATGGCCAATCCCCACAACAAAAATGTCTTGCAACGCCTCGTCAAGGTGTGCGCCAAAATCACACGGCGCCGCGAGTCTCCTGATGTCCACAGCATATTTGGTGACATCCTGGCCCTCAGGTCTGCAGTGGTGGTAGAATTTGTGCCTGGCCGTGAGGATGCTCTCCTTCGATTTCAGTTGGTCACAAATGAGTGCGATCAGCTCCTCATATGACTTGTCCTTGGTGCTCGCGGGGGCCAGCAAATCCCTGACGAGACAGTAAACCTCATTGCCACAACTGGACAGCAATATCGCCTTATGCTTCTCTCTCAGTGTGTTCGTGTCCTCCGTCAGGTCGTTTGCTTATAAAGTAGTACTCGAGCCTTTTCGTAAAGGCCTCCCAATCATTACCCACTGTAAAATCCTTTAGCGAGCCCAGAGTGGCCATGGTTGCGTGAAGTTCGTCCGTGTCCTCATCGCCAATGTGATGTATGTAGCACGCAAATCACTGACTCCACACAGTCTGGTGTTGTAGTAACTGCTGTGACCTCAGTCCTTTATTGTGTAACTCCAGAGTGCCTCGCAGGTGTGGTGGGCAGCCTTTTATACTCTGTCTTGCAGGTACTTCCAGGTCTCCTACCACAGCGCCCTCTGTGGTGCACCATTGTAACCATACATTTAATGTACCTGGACAATACATAACACCCGCTCTCCCTCTCTCTCGCCCCCGCTCTTCCGCCCCCGCTCTCCCCATCTCTTGCCCCCGCTCTCCTCATTTCTCGCCCCGGTCTCTCTCTCTCCCCCCCCCCCCCCCCACCCCCGATTTCTCTCCCTCCCCCCACCCCCGGTCTCTCTCTCTCCCCCCCGTCGGTTTCTCTCCCTCCCAACCCCAGTCTCCCCCTCGCACCGGGTCTCCCCCTTGCCCCCGGTCTAGATGTACATACTGAACTTTTGGGGGTTTACTAATCCATCGGGCATGCTCAGTGTAAAGGGCAAACATATTTATAGCAATTTGAACCAAAAAAGCATCAGATGAAGATTTATCATGATTGGTGTCCCTTTAGGCGAGAAATGTTCATGCCTAATTGCTGGGCAGTTGGTGGGCAATTTGCCCAACTCTGTGCCGGCGCTGAGGGTAATACATTCGGAGCGGATGTTCTGTTAATTCGGAACTTGACAGATCACATGATCAGGATTTAGCGCATGTGGAAATCCCAAACTTGCTGTGCATTTGAAAGGCAATATGTCGGTGCACTCCGAGGGCATGCCATTATACCCACCGCAAATTCTGCCCCGACATATTTATCATTTTGCTACACCTAGTAAACAGAGCAATTATTATCCCAATCTAACAATGTGATGTGATGATGCATTTTATTACTATTTATATGATGGCATCATGGGATCTGTCAGCACTATTTAATGTGACTATTTCGGGTCAGCTAGGCTCAGCTGCCAACATGCTCAGTGCTGAACCAGTCTGGGATATGTCAGCGATTCGGTCAGGTGGAGTGAACCCACTGGAAATTTCAGCTCACATCTCAGGCTGACATTTGGGTGCAGTGCTAACTGAGTGCTGTATTGTCACGGATACTCGGGAATATTAACATTCCCCGATCTGCAGGAAAGGTGGAGGCTCTTTTTCCCGCTCCATTCCCATAAATCTGAGAATGAAAAGAACCCCCTGGTTTTGGTGGAGGTGGGTCGATGATAGCATTGATACTGTATTTGAAAAGCTACAGAATTTGGTAGAAATGACTGTTGTAATTGTACGAACGTACCATGCTCATACAGAACACCTCCCTATTTTAGCTGACGAAGATAAATCAACTAACAGCGCCATTAGTGACAGGGGTAGAAACTTGTGTTCTCCGTTTGTCCAGAAAACATTTTTACCTTTTGGAAAGGGCCAGTGCTTTTTTTTAAAGAAATGTTCGCCACACAGTTTTTGTTTGCTTAAGAAAGAGATGAATGATCTTGCCCTCAGCGAGGGGGAGAGACTGGAGGTGAGGGGGAGAGACTGGAGGCGAGAGACTGGGATGAGGGGGAGAGACTGGGGGCGAGGGGGAGAGACTGGAGGCGAGAGACTGGGAGCGAGGGGGAGAGACTGGGGGCGAGGGATGGGAGAGAGAGAGAGAGAGAGAGAGAGAGAGGGAGAGGGAGAGATGGGGGGGGCGAGGGAGAGAGAGGGAGAGGGGGAGAGGGAGAGGGAGAGGGGGAGAGGGAGAGAGAGATTGGGTGGGAGAGAGAGAGAGAGAGAGAGAGAGAGAGATCCCAGCGGCAGTTAGAATCAGCCCTGCTGCCTTTAAAATGAAATGTTGAACCAAGGCCGTGCCTGCAGATGTAAACATTCCTGTGACATTATTTGTGGAGAAGCAGGGGATTCTCCCGAGACATTGGCCAACATTCCTCTGTCAACCAACACTATCAGAAACTGGTGACTGTGGGACTCTGCTATACCCAAGTTGCTGTGTTTACAACAGTGGCTGCACTTCAAAAAAACTAACCTGCTGGTTGTAAAGTGCTGTGGGACATCCTGAGGACAGGATCATTCATCTCTTTCTTAAGCAAACAAAAACTGTGTGCCGAACATTTCTTTTAAAAAAAGCACTGGCCCTTTCCAAAAGGTAAAAATGTTTTCGGGAAAAAACCCCTGCCACTAATGGCGCTGTTAGTTTATTTATCTTCAGCTAAAATAGGAAGGTGTTCTGTATGAGCACGATACGTTCGTACAATTACAACAGTCATTTCTACCAAATTCTGTAGTTTTTCAAATACAGTATCAATGTAAGGCGACAAATATTAATTTTAATAAGATTCTGAAAGACCATATGAGTATTGGAGGAAAGTCTTAAACATCATAAAATATTAACCATGCTGTTCTGCTTGGAGAAGAATTGGAAACTGATGAACACTCTGCATTAACAATGGCCAAAGACTCATCTTTGCAAATGCTGTTTGATAGAAAACATGCAACTTGCTCTTGCTCTTCAACCAGAACTGTCTAATCCAGGCAACTGGGTTATACTGAAATAAATCACAAATCATTTTGTCAATGCGTTAACATTAAATGATTCAGCAATCTATCAGCAAGAGACATTGAAGAGTATCCTGCCCTGAAGTGCGGGGTTCTGGATGATTCAGTGACTACTAACCTCTCCCTTTCGAGCACCGGTTTGTCTAACTTTCAGTTCCATGAAAAGTTCTGACCTGCCCACGGCACACGTTCCAACAAAATCAACAGAAAGCAAGCCAGGAAATTAAACCACTTAGCACTGTCGTGATCTGTCAGTGGATACATTTAGTGAGAAGTGTTTGTAAAAGGAATGTCAAAATATTAATATGGTATTTTCATGCTGTTTATAGGCACAAAAACAATCCCATTTGGTTGATATATTTTGCGGGCTAATTGTACACTAAGGGCTGGATTTTAGGCTCATCTGTTCTCGGGGTGAAAACGGAGGCGGACAGGAAAATTACCCGTCGGGAATAGGTTACGCTTTCGAAAGGAATTTTCAGCATAAGGGCCGGATGTTTGGGTCCTTTGTGCTCGGGGTCTCGCCTGCGTATATTCAGCGATTTGTGTCATGGTGGTGTGGGCAACGTTCTGGGAATGGTTTGTGTTTAAGGTCCCCCCGCGACCCGGCGCTCACGGCCCGGCACTTGAGTTGCCGAGTTTCCCATCCTTGCGCCCCGAAAGGTGTCCTCGCCTCCCTTCCCGCTGCGCCCCCTGACGCAGGGAGTAACAAAACAGAAGCAAGGTCTCAAGATGTAGTAATGGTTAATGCCGTACGTCATGAAGCCCTTAGCAAAGTCTACACAAACTTTGAAACTGAACAAAGAACTCTTATTAGTGTTTATAAGATAATGTCAAAGTCCTGAATTTGTCACTGGAATCTGTGGCTACTTCTCTATAATATACAAAGTACTTCTCTATAAAATACAAAGTACTTCTCTATAAAATACAAAGTACTTCTCTATAATATACAAAGTACTTCTCTATAATATACAAAGTACTTCTCTATAATATACAAAGTATTGGAACAAAATCCAACGCTGTCCTTTCCAAGTTTCAAACATATACATATTCAGAGCACGCGATTCAAAAACCCAAGTTTTGCTCAAGCTGGACCTTGTAATTACGACTGACACCATAAGGAAAGGTATACACAACAGGAAAGGAGAAGGAAAGCTCGTTCAATCCAAAGACGCTCTGTATTCCAATTCTCCCATTACAACCTGCAGCCTAACTTGCAACACCTCAATGTTTCTGCCTCTACCCAGCTGGCCGATTCATACATTTATCGTTCTCTGAGCAAAGCAAGTCTTCCAAATAATCTGTTTTTAAACTACTTCTTACCAATGTCTGTCAGTCTTCTGCCATTAATATTTTATATACATCCCCTGGAGACACATGGGGGAGAAATTCGGCTGCTTTACCCCTCAAGTTAGCGCCTGCAGGGGGCGGTAATGGGACGCTAAGGGGTTAGCGACCGGGCTCGGCAAATTCACCGACACCCGCCAACTTCACATTAGTGAGAAGTAGTTTAAAAACAGGTTAGCGGCAGAGAGCTGAGGAATGATCCGTGCAGCTAAAAACAGGTGTCGGTGGATTCTCCACGGCCGGTTGCTAACCCATTAGCGTCCCGTTACCGCCCCCTACAGGCAATAACGGGAGGCGCAAAGCAGCTGAATTTCTCCCCCAAAGTGAACTTCCCTGGTGGTTGTGTGCTGGCACTAACACTCATCGCCTCAGTCTTATTGATCATTGATCCACCTAGATCATGACATCATTCGGTGCGCAGCACCCCGTTACTGTCCGGTAAATTAAATCAGAATAAATCACGTGCCCATTTAGTTTAGTGCGGTAATTATCACTTTACAACTGCAACCAATTTAGAATTCAAAAATATTAACTCAACAATATTCGGTCCCGCCCCCTGCAGCATCTCCGGGCGTCAACAATGGCAGCAACAGGAGGCGGTGTCACCTCGGCCGACCGCTCGCGGAGTGATATTTAAAGACAGCGATGGTGGGCAGGCAGAGCAAACTTCTTCGCACCAGTCCAGTATTGCTGCGCGATGGCTCAGCCCTCCGCTCTGAGTGATCGGGGCTATACTGGCAGTCGTGCAGCCCCCTGGCCCCACAGAGCTGTGTAGGAGAATGTTGTAAACCATCATTGGCCCCTCCCTATAAGCGAGGGGAGGAGCCTGTGATGTCGGCAGCACTGCTCAGCGCTCTGTCGCTAACGCCCTCACACACTTTAGCACCCTGGGAGAAGTGCTTCGCGCTTGATTTAGCTCCACTTCCTTCATGGAGCGCTAAAGCTGGAGTTCTCGGAATTGTCGGCCAGCGATATTTTTCTCACTGTTCAAAAGTTATCACCCGAAACGGGCTGCGACAGAATTTCTAGCCTTGCTTTGAGATTGTAGATTTCAGCTTCCCGAATCTTACTTCGTTACACTGGCTCGTGACCCGAGGTATTTTCCCCTGAATGTAAAGTATTAAATAACTTGACAATTGAGAGTTAAAATTCCATGTTAGTTCTCGCAACATATGCCAACAACACATATTGCAAAATTACACACACCCATCTGCAATTTCTGTCCATTCATTTTAATAGTTTTCCTATGAGCTGAGAGTACGTAATTATAAAATGTGTGTTCCTGGCATTTGATGCAGAGGAAGAATTTGTCCCGTTAGTCCCATGTTGGTGATTCTGTCTCTGTTTAATTGAATTATAAGCGGCTATTAATTTGTTTGTTTCCTTATTACATTTACAGGACCGAGTCTTCAAGCTGGAGTCTCAGCCGGTTGAGTATGGCCGAAACAAGTGCCCTTACGACCCAAGCAAATCTTGTACCTCCACTTTGGTTGGTAAGTAAATGTTAGCAATCAGTGAGCGAGATAACACAGCTCGACTTTCAATTGGCAACCTTGATTCAGACAAGGGAATGCAATTTAAATGCAACTGTTTCAAAGATTAATCGAGTTCGGGAATCACTTCTCAAGGAAGGCCCTTGAAATGGACATTATGATCTATATTTTCCAAGTATGCTGCAGTGGTGACTCGAAAAACATACTCCTCCGTGAGGGCTGAAGAGGCAATTTTCGGGACATTCTCGGGACATGGGTGTCGCTGGCATGGCCGGCATTTTTTGCCAACCCACAGAGCCCTGAGAAGGTGGCCAAGGGCCTCTTGAAATGTCGGGGTTTGATCAAAGCCCATCAGTTGTAAGGCCATTTCAGGGCAGATCAGAGTCAATCATGTTGATGCAGCATTGCAGTCACAATGTGGCCACACAGCAGGTTTCCTTCTCCAAAGGACATCAGTGAAGCAACAGATATTTATGGCAATCTGACAGCTTCATGGTCACTTTTACTGATACCAACTTGTTTTTTTATTTACAGATTCATAAAAGCTTTTTAAAAACGGAATTCGAATTCTTAAACTGCCCTGGGAAGATTTGAACTCATGAGCCAGGATGTTGCCAACCTCGGCGGGTCCGGTGTTGACGATATCAGTGGCGGGTCACTGCCCTGCACTGGCTCCATCCGCTGCCTAAAATGAACTTACGTTGAATGGGCTTGTTAAGCTCCACCCAGCGTGTTTCTCGGCCAATTACAAGAAGCGGGTCTGGTAACATCATTCACAACGCGTCATCAGCCAGTTTCCTTAAAGGGACCATGTCCACATTCATTTTGATAGTTGTGCCGTCAGTGGTCTACAGCATTGAGGTGCTGCAAACACTGACTATCAGCACAGAGGAGCATGGCTGTACCCAGGCTCTCCCATCACTCCCTCCAGATGCTTATGGAGGGAGTCACAGCATGCAGGGAGGTTCTCTTGCCTTCCCATGGGCAGAACAGACCTCCCCAGAAGACCAATGCAGCCTGGTTGCACATTGCACAGGAGGGCACAAGCAGGGATGTGGTCAGGAGGACCAGGCTGCAGTGACACAAACCTTTCAATGATCTCAGTAGATCACGAAACGTTACTGCAAACCACACTCAACCTCATCCTGCTGTGCCACTCATCACATCCCCATCACTCTGCCTTCCTTACCCTACTCCTGCACATCCTTACTCACACCAACTTATCTTGCACCTCCACCCATCCCTCTGTCTCTCTACATTGTCACTTCCCCATCTCACTAGCCACCCCTCACACTCAGCCTCATCCTAATGCAATCATGCCAACTAACAACACAAGGGTCCTTTATCCAATGTTCATGTAAAGTTTCTGTTAATGTGCTGTCAAACATTAAAACCTTTAATTTCAACACTTTGTGTTCTTGGACAGATTTGTGTGCACCTTTGGAAGTGAGTTGCAGTGAATGATGAGACATAATGGTACCCCCCACAATGGTGATGAGTGTGAAAGGAATGGATTGGGCATTGTAGGGATGCTTTATGTTGTCGGTGTGGGGTGGTGCCAACCTGGTGCATCATGTGGCAGCCAGGGTGTACAGCGTCAAGTGAAGTAAATGTGGCCATGGTGGGGCATCCCTGGTGTCCCGGGCAGCAATGTGGTCGGGTGCTGATGGCCTGTGTCCTGTGCAGCATCAGGTGATTGCGGAGAAGGTTGGTGTTGTTGGTGGTGATGCTGGTGTTGGCGCTGATCATGGTTGGATTCTGAGGACCAAGGTGAGAGAGTATAAAGGGCACCCATGTTGATGGAATAAATCTTAGGTGAAGTAGAGATGACAAAAGCAATCAATGAATGTTGAGAGAATTCTTCCAATGAGGCGAGAGTGGATGGAGAGTGGAAAGTGGAAAACCTGCAGAATCTATGCTGGAAATGGACTGAGAAACAGCTTGTGGCTGAGGAAAGTGATGATCTGTCAGGTGGGAGCTTTTACTGTACATTTGATGCTGTCAAGGAATCAGTTGGAGCAATGGCCACTGAACTCCTGCCTCAGGCTGACAGCCGTGGTCCCCGAACAGTGTGGTTCCCGTAGCCATGAAGTTAAAGTAAAAATGCAAGTTCAAAAAGCCTGTGAGGGTCCACTAAGTACATTATAATGATTATAATTGGGTTGTCCGCCACTGCCGGTCAGGTCTGCCCAGCGCTCAGATCCGGCATGGGCAGAGGTGCGCTGCGGCAGGTTGACAGCGAGTTCCTGATCCGCTATCAATAAAAAAAACACTTTCCCACCGATCCCGCCCACTGACATTCGGGAAGATACCGGCCTCTGTCTCTGAAACGTTACCAGTTTCCATGTTACAATCAGAGCTCACTGCCATGTATAGATCTCTGAATCCGAGATAAATTTGTTCCAATCTGTTTCTATGATTTGGCAGCAAAAATTATGAAAAGTGGATATTGCACCAGTAACAATTTATTTCTGGGCTGTTTCACACACACATACCTCCAATCCACAAGTGTAAGTTATGGGTTATTCCCAAGGATGAAATAATGCTAGTAACGCAATATTCTATTTACTATGTCCAATACTGTTTGAAAGCGGGGCAAATTCTACCCTCAGTTTGCATTCTCCCGGTCATGTTGGCCTTCCTAGCGAGAGGATTTGAGTATAGGAACAGGGAGGTCTTGCTGCAGTTGTACGGGGCCTTGGTGAGACCACACCTTGAATATTGTGTGCAGATTTGGTCTCCTAATCTGAGGAAGGACATTCTTGCTTTTCAGTGCGTGCAGCAAAGGTTCACCAGACTGATTTCCAGGATGGCAGGACTGACATATGAAGAAAGACTGGACCGACTAGGCTTATATTCACTGGAATTTAGATGAATGAGAGGGGATCTGATAGAAGCATATAAAATTCTGACGGGATTGGACAGGTTAGATGCAGGAAGAATGTTCCCGATGTTGGGGAAGTCCAGAACCAGGGGTCACAGTCTAAGGATAAGAGGTAAACCATATAGAACTGAGATGAGGAGAAACTTTTTCCACCCAGAGAATTGTAAACCTGTGGAATTCTCTACCACAGAAAGTTGTTGAGGCCAGTTCGTTGGATATATTCAAAAGGGAGTTAAATGTTGCCCTTACAGCTAAAGGGATCAGGGGGTATGGAGAGAAAGCAGGAAAGGGTACTGAAGTTGCATGATCAGCCATGATAATATTGAATGGCGGTGCAGGCTCGAAGGGCCGAATGACCCGCTCCTGCACCTATTTTCTATGTTTCTATCTTTCTATGAAGACAAGTTGACAGCTGGAATTATTTAATGATGATAGGTTTTTTAAAGCATTGAAAGATTTACTGTTCAAGTTGTGATGTATTTCTGTTAGTGACTCGAATATTCATTGTTACCTTTGTACAATGCAAGAAGGTTTCGCCGTGCTTCGTAAGGTTGAAATAATTGCTGTACAGATCATTCTTATAGCTCTATGTTTTCATTTCTTCTGCCGTGTAATATCAGTCGCTATAAAAATAACAATGAAATGTATATCTCCAAGGTAAGTCAAATGTGGGCAGCCGTTCCTGATACTCATCCCTCCTCTGAAACCTTCCGTCCCCCTGCACGGTAACAATGTTGAATGATTCCAGATGAACAGTCAGTATTCCAGAGGGGAAGGATGACAGAGTTAGTAAACAGAATCATTATTTTTCACGTTTCATATGCATTTACATTACCTCAGAGATATCGGCAATGTTCACAACTCTCACTATTCAATGATTTGTGGAGCTCATAAAAAATAATATTGATGGGGAGAGAGAGAGAGAGAGAGGAAAGAATAATGTGGCAAGCGAGTCACTTGTGTGTGTGGCTAAGAGTCTGCATTACCCATCAGTGTTCAATGTTCCTCCAGGAATATCTCTCCTGCACACTGTTAGCGCCAAGGATACAAAATAAATATACAAATTTCAGTGCTGCTGACCTTTCTCCAATGGCAACTTGTTTGGGATTTCCAGAGATCCCTTTATTAATATTTAATTCCAGAGTAAAGTATTATTTATCCCACTCTCAAAGACTGTTATCTCAAAGATCTCCAAGTGGCCTTGTCTTATTATTGTTTCCCATCTTCCTTTTTACATATTTTGCATCATGTTCTTGGCAAAGAAAGTAGCAAAATATGAAATACATTTGCTCCCAGATTGTGGCTCAATGAGATGCTACTGTTGTTTTAACCCTGAATGGTTGCAGAATGTTCAAACTCAAAACCAGGTGCCTGAAACCAGGCGTTCAATATGTTGCTGTGCACATGATCATATGGTACCTAAATCTTTATGGAAGGGGCTATCGCTTCTCCCCACCCCCAGCAGCAACAGATTCTTCAATTATTGGAAAATGATGGAGGGCAAAATCTCAGGCCAGCAGAAGTGCTCAGAAAGGAACAAATCGAGAATGTCATTTTTTGTGTAGATGATAATTTCACAATTAAGTAAGATTAGAAAACAAGCATTCTGAACATCTGGAATAATCTTTTCTTAAATTATTTGGAAATAATAGCGTTCAGCGTGTACGTGTGTTACATAATGCTCTCGGGGTCACCCAGCTCCCTCACTGGGTCACCCAGCTCCCAGTGAGGAACATGCACTCAGTGGGAATGTCAGCCAGAGACAAGGCTCCAGCATTTTAGCCCAAATTCTCCAACACACGTTCTCATTGAGTGCTGCTCCTCGCTGGCACCTAGATATCGTGTTCCGATTCACAAATCCCCCAGGAATAAACTAGCTTAGCTCGCTCTTCACAGATTATTAACACAAAGTTATCTCCCACATGCAAAAGACTCACAACCATTCTTGTTCTGCCCCACTGATTAACTATATTTGTAAAACCATGAAACAACCAGACGTTCTCTATTCTCCAGTGAAATAATTTCTGCTTAAAAAAAAATGACGAGTAAAAGCCATATTTCAAGGATCAAAATGATGAAGGATGGGTAGCTGAATTTTGGACGCTGTGCCTAATTAGAACAATGGACACCTTTTAGATGTCAAACCCTTTAAATAAAGTTATGAATATTTGCACAGTAATATTTTTGTAACTATGGCTGAAGCAACAATATCAGTTAAGTGCCATTGTTTTAAATCACTTGTCATGCCCTGGTCTCAGACTGATGGTCGGGGGGGGGGGGGGGGAAACAGGACACTTATATTCTGTGTCAGATTTTTAAAATTCATTCACGGGATGTAATTGCCCAAGTGGCTTGCTAGGCCATTTCAGAGGGTAATTCAGGGAGGCAACCACATTGCTGTGGGTCTGGAGTCACATATAGGGATAAAAGGTACAGAGAGAAAAAGTAAAAACAAAATTATTGTTCTTTCTTCTAAATCTCCAACAATAATTAAATTCTGAAGAAATGAGACTCCACATTTGCTAAAGTTAATTTTCAGGACCAGAGAAGTTGTTTGGCAGCAATTATGACTGATCACACTGTTAAACATTCACTTACACCTGAATGCACCAGCCCTAACTTTATTTGGCATATTTAGTGGGTATCAGGAGGAGACGCATGGCAACTTCATGCCCTGCATGTGTGTGAATGTTGAATCTCTCGGCGAGGTAGCAGTGTAGCAAAGCTTGTGGAGGAACGGGGTAACTTCTGGATTTACACCTTCAGCTGCACTTGTGTGGACTCCGGAAGCTGCTGTACGATTTACTCCTTAATAACTGCGACCGTTGATAGCCTCACTGTTAGTCCTGCCGCAATATGCAGGCCTCCTATTTTTATTTTATACTTTCTGCAGTGATGACACAGCCCTGCCTTGTGTAATGGACACCAAGCTGATGATATGCTACATTTGTAAATTCATTCTGGCATGAATTCTATAGCAGATACTTATCTGACTTTGGTCATGGTTCGAGTGCTGAGAGAAGTAACAGAAATGGTGATTTATGCAGCAGATAACGATTTATTAAAAGGTTTTGAATACTGGCTCCCACCTGCAGCTTTCCTTCAGTGAGTCTCAGAAATCACTCAGTGCAAGTCCCAGAAAATTATTCATTCTTATAAGAACTACTGCTGCAGCTGTTGCAATAGTTCTGAGTAGCCGTGGTTACTGCAGCACTCTGTGTCAAGCCGTGGGCAGACCAGACTGAGACGCGTTGTAATACAACAACAACTTGCATCTATATAGTGCCTTTGGCATAGTAAAACATGCCAAGGCACTTCACAGGAGCATTATCAAACAATATTTGACACCGAGCCCGTAAGGAAATATTGGGTCAGGGATTGGTCAAAGAGGTAGGTTTTAAGAAGCGTCTTAAAGGTGGAGAGAGAGATAGAGAGGTGCAGAGAATGAGAGAGGGAATTACAGAGCTTCGGGCCGAGGCTGCTGAAGGCACAGCCACCAATTACCTCACCTACTAACTATCTGAAGGTGGGGGGAGATATACACATATAGAGCTGCTGATTGGGCTGTGTATCTGCAGACCACTGCTTCCTGATTTATGTCATCTCTCCTACTCTTTCCAGCCCTGGTGATGCCCTGCATGCTGGAGGTCATTGTCTGAAGTGCACTGGCAGCAGGCAAGGTTCCTGTCACCAGCAAATACTCAGAGACTTACCGGTTAACTGCCCCGGCCCCATGGTTCCAAACCAAAAGATACAGTAATCTTATAGCAAAAACGAGGCAGTTGCCTTTGATTGGTACAGTGCTGGATTCCACTCTCTGGTGCCAAAATGGTTCTCTTTCAGCATAACTGCATGATTTATATATGTCTGTAATTCATAATAGACCAGGTACTACTGTAGAGGAAAAACACTTACCTGTTGTGGTTTGCGATGTGCATTCCCACATTGTGAAGCATCTCAGTGATGTATGTCTTATGGAGAAGACCTTAGGGTCCAAGAGTCCTCTTTGAAACATGAACGTCTGCATTACCTGCATGGCCAATCAATTCGGACATCTACCGAATACGTCAAAATTCAAGAGCAGTATTTTTATTTATCTTGTTTGTATGCAGAGCAATATCGGTAGTGCCGAGCATTCTCAGACACAACGCCACAGTGTCGGCAGTGCCGAGCATTCTCAGACACAACGCCACAGTATCGGCAGTGCCGAGCGTTCTCAGATATAATACCACAGTATCGGCAGTGCCGAGCGTTCTCAGACACAACGCCACAGTATCGGCAGTGCCGTGGGCTCTCAGATATAATACCACAGTATCGGCAGTGCCGTGGGTTCTCAGACACAACGCCACAGTATCGGCAGTGCCGTGGGTTCTCAGACACAACGCCACAGTATCGGCAGTGCCGTGGGTTCTCAGACACAACGCCACAGTATCGGCAGTGCCGTGGTTTCTCGAACACAATGCCACAGAGCTTTGCACACAGAGTTAAGGGTCAGAATTGTAATGATTTTCCAATGTCCTTTCATGGGATAGAACATTGGAGAGGAATGGCTCAGTGACGGAGCCAGTTCTCGATATAATACAGAAACATTACAAACAGCACGAAAGGCTAATTGGTACCATCAGTCTGCGGAGTCAGACAGTACATACATTTTAATTGCAATTATATTTAATAAGAATAGAACAGCAATATCAATACCAGATTGTAGCCTAGGATTACATTCACAGATCGAGCAAAGAATATGACTGAAATTCAACCCATTATATCATTAGCGGATAGTCTAGTGTGATCAGGCGAAAAACACATTTGCAATAAAGATAAATAAGCCTTATTTAAGGAGTTTGTCCAGTCCAAACCCAGCTTCTAGTAGTTGTCAGTCCAGAATACAAACTCGTTATAAGTTCAGCACAATTGAGGCTCAGAAGTTTCATTTCTTGTGAGTTTTGTTAGCACACTTATTAACACATCTGCAGTCCATCCTGCCAGTGATAGTCTGATACTCATTTATCAACAGTATCATTAGAATGTAAGATCAATGCTATAACCAATGCACTAAAAACTGCACAAAGTGGAAGCTAAACCGCTTAATTTACCGACACTAGCCTTAAGGACGATAGTTGTGGGGATTGATACGCCAGTAAAGTAGATGATGCTCTTCTGAGCTTAGGGTCAAGGCACACTCATTGGCCGGCATTGTCCCCGCCCTGCCAGTGTGGGTTTGGAGGTGGGCCCGCTGTCAGAATGGCTGTGATTGACAGGGCGGGATCCCGCTCTGAACCCGCCTCCGTGTGAGTTTCTCAGCTGTCAGATCGGCGTTCAGATCGCAGACCCGACAGTAAGCGGCAGGACAGGTCATTAATATCATTAAAAGTACTTAAATGCGAGTTAAGAGGTTTAAAAGCACGTACAATTTTACCAACCTTTTAACGAGTTTGCTGACCCTCGAGTTTCACGCCAGGTAATTGTGTCGGGTTCTCAGTAACTTTATTGCTTTGGTTAGTTGACAGCTGCAGAAGGGTATCAAAGCTACCATTTCACAGCTGTTCACTTTCCAATGTCAAAAGCTGAAGCCTTCAGGATTTGGAAGAGACATTTGAGCTCTATGCGATTTGGTAGTGTTTGCAGTGAACTCTCTATTCACTGTCACCCCCTTGGAGCAACCTCTCTCACCACTGACAAATCACTTGTGTCATCTCAACCTCACCTGCCATCTATTCCAGCAGCATCGATGCCCTTGAAAAAATCTCACCTTGGTCCTTAGAATCCCACCACGCTCAGCCCCAACACCAGCAGCACCAGGCACACCAGCAGCACCAACAACACCAACCTTCTCTGCAACTACCTGATGCTGCACAGGACACAGGCTATCAGCACCCGACCACATTGCTGCCCGGGACACCAGGGATGGCCCACCATGGCCACATTTACTTCACTTGACGCTGTACACCCTGGCTGCCACATGATGCACCAGGTTGGCACCACCCCACACCGACAACATAAAGCATCCCTACAATGTACAACCCATTCCTTTCACACTCATCACCATTGTGGGGGGTACCATTATGTCTCATCATTCACTGCAACTCACTAAGACACTTCCAAAGGAGAGCACAAATCTGTCCAAGAATGCAAAGTCCTGAAAATAAAGATTTCAATGTTTGACAACACATCAACATTAACTATATATGAACATTGGCTAAAGGACCCAGGTGCCTACCCTTGTGCATTGTTTGTTGGTGTGATTGGACTAGGATGAGGGTGAGTGTGAGGGTTGGCTATTGAGATGGGGAAGTGACAATATAGATAGAGAGGGATGGGTGGGGGTGCAAGGTCAGTTGGTGTGAGTAAGGATGTGCAGGAGTAGGGTAGGGAAGGCAGAGTGATGGGGATGTGGGATGTGGTACAGCAGGATGATGTTGAGTGTGGTTTGCAGTAACGTTTCGTGATCTACTGAGATCATTGAAAGGTTTGTGCCACTGCAGCCTGGTCCTCCTGACCACATCCCTGCGTGTGCCCTCCTGTGCAATGTGCAACCAGGCTGCGTTGGTCTCCTGGGGAGGTCTGTTCCGCCCATGGGAAGGGACGAGGACTCCCTGCAGTCTGCATATGGCAGGGAGCGATAGGAGAGCCTGGGTGTAGCCGTGCAGCTTTGTGCAGTGTTTCTCCGTGTTAGCAGCAGCTCAATGCTGCAAAATACTGACAGTACAACTGTCCAAAAACAGATGGGAATGGTCCCTTTAAGGAAACTGGCTGATGACGCGTCATCAGATGACATCATCAGACCCGCTTCCAGTTAATTGGCGGGCTAAAGCCCAGCCACGGAAGGTTGAAGGGGGCGTGCGGGCTGCAGTTTGGAGCGGTTTCCCACACTGCACCAGTGCTGCCTGCATGGAATCGCCTCTGTTGGCGAAATCCCCGCCATTATGTGCAGCAAAATTATAAGCATTCTATTTGAACATATTTACGATGCCGTTATACGGGTGAAAAGAGCAATCCCTGAGGCCAGGCACTGGGAGTTTTACGCTACACCTGGTTTGAATGTTTGAAGCTGACTTTGAGCTTCCAAGAAGTACTCCACTGGCAGTGCCGTCATCCCACGCTTTGATGGACATTGTTGTCTGGTGTCTTTGGGAAACAATCTCAGAAAGGTTTGCTCACATATTTGTTTGAGAATGGGGACCTTTACAGTGAAGAGCAGGATGTAATACAATATACCCTCACACAGCCACTGCTCTGCAATACGTTAATTCGATTTACTCTTGCACAATATAAACTTCAGCTGGAGACTGTTATAAATTCTCCAAACTGCGCGCTGTGAAATAAGCTGTCAGTGAAACTACATTTCAAAGCCGTGAGAGATTCTTCGATAGTGGTTTGGCGATTGACTGAAAACCCTACGGAATAGCCTCATTAACTGTATGTATGAGCAGCACCTAATGGTGAAACTTTGTAAATGACCAAGGAAGAATATTCTGAGATGGAGCAAAAGCTTGAGTTTCCTTAAATGTTACTGCAATTGACCCCCCAACATCCCATTCTACAGTGGAAATGAAAGCAGTGAACTGAATGGCCTCCTTCTGTGCCGCAACCTTCTATGAAAACACACTAGACAAAGTTTAATATGGCAATGCATTTCATTGCCTGTTAATTCGAACTTATTCTATTTACAGCACAGGAGGATGCCATTCGGCCCATCGTGTCTGCGCCGGCCGACCAACAGCTACCTAGCCTAATCCCACTTTCCAGCTCTTGGTCCGTAGCCCTGTAGATTACGGCACTTCACCGATATCCAAGTAGTTTTTAAATGTGGTGAGGGTTTCTGCCTCCACTATCCTTTCAGGCAGTGAGTTCCAGACCCCCACCACCCTCTGGGTGAAGATATTTCACTTTACGTCATTCACTTTTTAACCTGCATTTTCTGTTGTTTATTTGTAAGCATCAGGAGACCCTGTTGTTCCCCCGGGTACCTGCAGAGCTGACAATTCCCAGGAGAGTGTTATTTTTGGGTTGGGACAGAGCCCTAGAAAAGGCTTTGAATTTTAACCTCAGGGGATGAGAATATAGCTTTGTATGGACCGAACAACTGGGGAAATATTGTATTTATGTAATGAACAGATCTTCAAATCACACTTATTACACCTACAGTTAGCAACAGTAGAAATTGATTTCAAACATACAATCATGATTCCTGTTCACACAGTATTTACAGCACAGTACCCGGCCATTCGGCCCATCGGGTCACTGTCAGTGTTTCTGCTCCACACGAGCTTCCTCCCACCCCTCTTCATCTTGCCCTTCAGCAAAACCTTCTCTTCCTTTCACCCTCATGTGTTTTTCTAGCTTCCCCATAAATGCATCATGATGAGTGCATTAAAATAATTAAGTAACTAGCTGATAATACCGATGAGAAAGCAGAAACTAATCCCAGAGCTCAGGAACTCGAGCCCCTATAGTAATTGCTCTTGACTTATATTCTTGGTAAGTTCCATTCAACGTTTGGTCGACTGCAGTAAGAACAAAAGAATTAGGAGCAGGAGTCAACTATTCGGCCCCTCGAGCCTGCTCCGCCATTCAATGAGATCATGGCTGATCTTCGACCTCAACTCTACTTTCCTGCATTGTCCCCATCTCCCCTGATTCCCTTAATATCCAAAAATTTATCGATCTTTGTCTTGAATATACTCAACGACTGAGCCTCCACAGCCCTCTGGGGCAGAGAATTCCAAAGATTCACCACCCTCTGAGTGAAGAAATTTCTCCTCATCTCAGTCCTAAATGGCCGACCCCTTATCCTGAGACTGTGACCCCTGGTTCTAGACTCCCCAGGCCGGGGGAAACAATCTCTCAGCATCTACCCTGTCAAGCCCTGTAAGAATTCTTTGTGTTTCAATGAGATCACCTCTCATTCTTCTAAACTCATACTTATTACACCTACAGTTAGCAACAGTAGAAATTGATTTCAAACATACAATATAGAAAATATAGGCCTTGTCTACTCAATCTCTCCTCATAGTACAATCCCCCCATCCCAGGAATCAGTCTGGTGAACCTTCGTTGCAATCCCTCCATGGCAAGTATATTCTTTCTTAGGTAAGGAGACCAAAAGTAATTTATGACATTATTAACTAGAAAGAATGTCAGCTTAGCTCCGTTAGTAGCATTCTCACCTCTGAGTCAAAGGTTGAGAGTCAAAGTTCCATTGCTAGGCTTGAGTATTGCAGAGAGAGTGCTGAATTGTAATCAGTGTCACCCTTCCAGTGAGATGGTAAGTTGAGGTTCCACCTGCCAGTTTAGGTGGATATTAAAATTCACACACAACTATTTGAGGAAGGAAATACAAAACATTCTTCTCTCAGCCAACACCACCCAAAGTAGATTAACTGGTCATTCATCACTGAGATAACTGGCACTCTTTTCTCTGTAAAATGGGTGCTGCGTTTGACTACGTGACAAGCACCGCATTTCACAATCACTAATCGGTAAAGCACAAGGCATGTTCTTGTTAACTGTGGTGTGAAAAGTATAGAATAAAATCCAGTATTAAGATTAATCAGTTATTGGAATCCCGGTTATGAGGAAAGATTGTGAAAGGTGGATGTGCTGTTTGAGAAACAGGAATGTTTGGGTTGACTGTGATGGTGTCAAGATTCTGAAGGAGGTTGGTCATGATAATCGGGGCAAATTGTCCACTCTGCCAAACGGTTCAACCACACAATCAGGCAGGTCGGAGTAAGAAGAGAAATCAGAGAAATGTTTATATTGGCGGGCAATAGGCTCATGGAATAACTGACCAGTGAACACCATTGAAGTATTCAGTGTAAGTGGGTTGACAAGACAGTGAGATAAGATTCTGGAGACACAACTGGGGCCTGAGTTCCACTGTGTTATTATTTTAACAACAGCTTGTATTTATATAGCCCCTTTAATATAATGGAATGTCCCAAGGCGCTTCACAGGAGAGTTATTAATCAAAATCTGACACCAAGCCACATAAGGAGAAATTAAGGCAGGTGACTTGGTCAAAGAGGTAGATCTTAAGGAGTGTCTTAAATGAGGAAAGAGATGTAGAGAGGTAGCGAGGTTTAGGGAGGGAATTCCAGAGCTTGGGGCCCAGGCAGCTGAAGGCATGGCCACTGTTGGTGGAGCGATTATAATCAGGGATGCTCAGGAGGGCAGAATTAGAGGAGCGCAGACATCTCAGGGGGTTGTGGGGCTGGAGGAGATTAACATAGAAACATAGAAAATAGGTGCAGGAGTAGGCCATTCGGCCCTTCTAGCCTGCACCGCCATTCAATAAGTTCATGGCTGAACATGCAACTTCAGTACCCCATTCCTGCTTTCTCGCCATACCCCTTGATCCCCCTAGTCGTAAGGACTACATCTGACTCCTTTTTGAATATATTTAGTGAATTGGCCTCAACAACTTTCTGTGGTAGAGAATTCCACAGGTTCACCACTCTCTGGGTGAAGAAGTTTCTCCTCATCTCAGTCCTAAATGGCTTACCCCTTATCCTTAGACTGTGACCCCTGGTTCTGGACTTCCCCAACATTGGGAACATTCTTCCTGCATCTAACCTGTCTAAACCCGTCAGAATTTTAAGCGTTTCTATGAGATCTCCTCTCATTCTTCTGAACTCCAGTGAATACAAGCCCAGTTGATCCAGTCTTTCTTGATATGTCAGTCCCGCCATCCCGGGAATCAGTCTGGTGAACCTTCGCTGCACTCCCTCAATAGCAAGAATGTCCTTCCTCAAGTTAGGAGACCAAAACTGTACACAATACTCCAGGTGTGGCCTCACCAAGGCCCTGTACAACTGTAGTAACACCTCCCTGCCCCTGTACTCAAATCCCCTCGCTATGAAGGCCAACATGCCATTTGCTTTCTTCACCGCCTGCTGTACTTGCATGCCAACCTTCAATGACTGATGTACCATGACACCCAGGTCTCGTTGCACCTCCCCTTTTCCTAATCTGTCACCATTCAGATAATAGTCTGTCTCTCTGTTTTTACCACCAAAGTGGATAACCTCACATTTATCCACATTATACTTCATCTGCCATGCATTTGCCCACTCACCTAACCTATCCAAGTCACTCTGCAGCCTCATAGCATCCTCCTCGCAGCTCACACTGCCACCCAATTTCGTGTCATCCGCAAATTTGGAGATACTACATTTAATCCCCTCGTCTAAATCATTAACGTACAATGTAAACAGCTGGGGCCCCAGCACAGAACCTTGTGGTACCCCACTAGTCACTGCCTGCCATTCTGAAAAGTACCCATTTACTCCTACTCTTTGCTTCCTGTCTGCCAACCAGTTCTCAATCCATGTCAGCACACTACCCCCAATCCCATGTGCTTTAACTTTGCACATTACTCTCTTGTGTGGGACCTTGTCGATAGCCTTCTGAAAGTCCAAATACACTGCATCAACTGGTTCTCCCTTGTCCACTCTACTGGAAACATCCTCAAAAAATTCCAGAAGATTTGTCAAGCATGATTTCCCTTTCACAAATCCATGCTGACTTGGACCTATCATGTCACCTCTTTCCAAATGCGCTGCTATGGCATCCTTAATAATTGATTCCATCATTTTATCCACTACTGATGTCAGGCTGACCGGTCCATAATTCCCTGTTTTCTCTCTCCCTCCTATTTTAAAAAGTCTATTACAGAGATAGGGAGGGGCAAGTCCATGGAGGTATGTGAATACAAGGATGAGAATTTTTCAATTGAGGCGTTGCTTAACCGAGAGCCAATGTCGATGAGTGAGCACAGGGTGATGGGTGAGCGGGACTCGGTGCAAGTTAGGGCAATGATTGTGGAGATGAAATGGGAGATAAACTGAAATGGCCCGTTGTTGTCTCCTCTGCTCGACTCGTTTTACAGCCAGAAAAGGGGGAGAGAAATTCTTGGGCATTTGATTTTGAAGAAAGCCTTGTGAGAAAGATTCAGCAGTTTACCACCGAGGAAATTAACTCACCCACTGAGAGGCAATGAATTGGACGGTGGAGCAGCTGAGGGTTTTGGCGGAACTGATGACGAACATTGCTGTTGGTGTAACTGCGATATTAACGTATTCAGTGTCAGCATCGGCAGGTAATGCTGCCGGAACCATACGTTCCAGTGGAGACTATGTGCTCACCCACCTACTGCCATTAATAGTTTATTGTTGCACTCATCAACTTTAACCAAGAGCACACTCCGCTCACTGCACTTCGGCTGATGAGCAGGAAATTGGTTAATTGTTCCAATGTATTGCTAAGCTGTGCTTTCAATTCTTATTGATAAGAAGTTGGAATCTCTACTTTAGATATTTAAGTAAAGCACAAAGGGGGAGACATTGGCCTGGTTTGCGGTTCCCGTTAGCATCCCGTTACCGCCCCCTGCAGGTGCTAAGAGCTTACCAACCAAGAGCGGCAAAATCATCGATGCCCACAAATTATCCTGGCGGTTTTGCGCTGGCGCTAACACTCATCGCCTCACTGTCTTGCGCCCCGTTACCGCCCCAGATGCGATATTCGGTCCCGCCCCCTGCAGCATCGCCAGGCGGCAGGAGGCATTGCCAACTTGGCCGGCCGCTTGGGGAGCGGTAATTCAAGGCCTTGGAGGTCAGGTAGGGCAAACTTTATTCCACGCACTGCTTTCTCTTGCCCCCGCTATCGCTCAGTCCGGCTCTCTTGAAGTGCTCGGGGCTGCACAGGTGCCATGGCCCAACACACACAGCCCGAAGATTCAGCGCAGCATTGGCCCCTCCCTATAAGCGAGGGGAGGAGCCTGTGAATCGGGCAGCGCTGCCCCGAACGTTGCTCAGCGCTCTGCCACCATCGCCCCACACACTCCCTTTAACGGCCTGAGAGAAGTGGTTAGCGCTTGATGTAACGCGCCACTTCCCTCTTGGATCACTACAGCGGAAGTGCCCGGCTGAAGCAAATCTTTTCTGCCCGGCAATACTTTTGCACCCCCTGAAAAGTTATCCCCCCAAACAGGGTGCTATGCAATTTCTAGACCAAAGTGTTTAAATATAATTTACAAGACATGGTAAATGGTGCACACAATTTTCAAAACTTGGCGAGTTGCTGCAGTGCATCTTGTAGATGGTGCACACTGCAGCCACGGTGCGCCGGTGGTGGAGGGAGTGAGTGTTGAAGGTGGTGGATGGGGAGCCAATCAAACGGCTGCTTTGTCCTGGATGATGTCGAGCTTCTTGAGCGTTGTTGGAGCTGCACCCATCCAGGCAAGTGGAGAGTATTCCATCACACTCCTGACTTGTGCCTTGTAGATGGTAGAAGGGCTTTGGGAAGTCAGGAGGTGAGACACTTGCCGCAGAATACCCAGCCTCTGACCTGCTCTTGTTGTCACAGTATTCATGTGGCTGGTCCAGTTAAGTTTCTGGTCAATGGTGACCCCCAAGGTGTTACGGGATTCGGCGATGGTAATTCTGTTAAATGTCAAGGGCGGTGGTTAGACTCGCGTTTGTTGGAGATAGTCATTGCCTGGCACGTGTGTGGTGCGAATCGTACTGCCACTTATCAGCCCAAGGTTGAATGTCATCCAGGTTTTGCTGACTACAGGCATAGAAACATAGAAAATAGGTGCAGGAGTAGGCCATTCTGCCCTTCAAGCCTGCACCACCATTCAATATGATCATGGCTGATCATTTTTGCAACTTCAGTACTCCATTCCTGCTTTCTCTCCATACCCCTTGATCCCTTTAGCCGGAAGGGCCACATCTAACTCCCTTTTGAATATATCTAACGAAATGGCATCAACAACTTTCTGCGGTAGAGAATTCCACAGGTTCACAATTCTCTGAGTGAAGAAGTTTCTCCTCATCACGGTCCTAAATGGCTTACCACTTAACCTTGGACTATGTCCCCTGGTTCTGGACTTCCCCAACATCGGGAACATTCTTCCTGCATCTAACATGTCCCATCTCAACAGAATTTTATATGTTTCTATGAGATCCCTTTTCATTCTTCTAAATTCCAGTGAATATAAGCCTAGTCGATCCAGTCTTTCTTTATATGTCAGTCCTGCCATCCCAGGAATCAGTCTGGTGAACCTTTGCTACACTCCCTCAATAGCAAGAATGTCCTTCCTCAGATTAAGAGACCAAAATTGTACACAATATTCAAGGTGTGGCCTCACCAAGGCCCTGTACAACTGCAGTAACATCTCCCTGCTCCTATACTCAAATCCTCTCGCTATGAAGGCCAACATACCATTTGCCTTCTTCACCGCCTGCTGTACCTGCATGCCAACTTTCAACAACTGATGTACCATGACACCCAGGTCTCATTGCACCTCCCCTTTTTCTAATCTGTCACCATTCAGATAATATTCTGCCTTCGTGTTTTTGCCATCAAAGTGGATAACCTCACATTTATCTACATTATGCTGCATTTGCCATGCATTTGCCCACTCACCTAACCTGTCCAAGTCACTCTGCAGCCTCTTAGCATCCTCCTCACAGCTCACACCGCCACCCAGCTTAGTGTCATTTGCAACTTGGAGATATTACATTCAGTTCCTTCGTCTAAATCATGAATGTATATTGTAAATAGCTGGGGTCCCAGCACTGAACCTTGCAGCACCCCACTAGTCACTGCCTGCTATTCTGAAAAGGACCCGTTTATTCCTCTTTACTTCCTGTCTGCCAACCAGTTCTCTATCCACGTCAATATATTACCTGCAATACCATGTGCCTTAATTTTGCACACTAATCTCTTGTGTGGGACCTTGTCAAATGCCTTTTGAAAGTCTAAATACATCACATCCACTGGTTCCCCCTTGTCCACTCCACTAGTTACATCCTCAAAAAATTCTGGAAGATTTGTCAAGCATGACTTCCCCTTCATAAATCCATGCTGAATCGGACCAATCCTGTCACTGCATTCCAAATGCGCTGCTATTACATCTTTAAGAATTGATTCCAACATTTTCCCCACTACCGATGCCAGGCAAACCAGTCTATACTTACCTGTTTTCTCTCTCCGTCCTTTTTTAAAAAGTGCGGTTACATTAGCTACTCTCCAATCCATAGGAACTGATCCAGAGTCTATAGAATATTGGAAAATGACCACCAATGCATCCACTATTTCTAGGGCCACTTCCTTAAGTACTCTGGGATGCAGACTATCAGGCCCCAGGGATCTATCAGCCTTCAGTCCCATCAATTTCCTGAACACTATTTCCTGACTAACAAAGATTTCCTTCAGGTCCTCTTATCGCTAGACCCTCGGTCCCCTAGTATTTCCGAAAGGTTATTTGTGTCTTCCTTAGTGAAGACAGAACCAAAGTATTTGTTCAATTGGTTTGCCATTTCTTTGTTCCCCATTACAAATTCACCGGATTCTGAATGCAAGGGTCTACGTTTGTCTTCACTAAATCTTTTTCTCTTCACATATCTATAGAAGCTTTTGCAGTCAGTTTTCCATGCAAGCTTACTCTCATACTCTATTTTCCCCTCCTAATTAAACCCTTTGTCCTCCTCTGTTGAATTCTAAATTTCTCCCAGTCCTCAGGTTTGCTGCTTTTTCTGGCCAATTTATATGCCTCTTCCTTGGATTTAACACTATCCCTAATTTCCCTTATTATCCACGGTTGAGCCACCTTCCCCGTTTTATTTTTACGCCAGACAGGGATGTACAATTGTTGAAGTTCATCCATGTGATCTTTAAATGTTTGTCATTGCTTATCCACCATCGACCCTTTAAGTATCATTCGCCAGTCTATCCTAGCCAATTCACGTCTCATACCATCGAAGTTACTTTTCTTTAAGTTCAGGACTCTCGTCTCTCAATTAACTGTGTCACTCTCCATCTTAATGAAGAATTCTACCATATTATGGTCACTCTTCCCCAAGGGGCCTTGCACAACAAGATTGTTAATTAATCCTCTCTCATTACACAACACCCAGTCTAGGATGGCCTGCTCTCTAGTTGGTTCCTCGATGTATTGGCCTAGAAAACCATCCCTTATACACTCCAGGAAATCCTCCTCCACTGTATTGCTACCAGTTTGGTTAACCCAATCTATGTGCAGATTAAAGTCACCTGTGATAACTGCTGTACCTTTATTGCACGCATCCCTAATTTCCTGTTTGATGCCCTCCCCAACCTCACAACTACTGTTTGGTGGTCTGTACACAACTCCCACTAACATTTTCTGCCCTTTGGTGTTCTGCAGCTCTACCCATACAGATTCCATATCATCCAAGCTAATGTCCTTCCTTACTATTGCGTTAATCTCCTCTTTAACCAGCAACGCCACCCTACCTCCTTTTCCATTCTGTCTATCCTTCCTGAATATTGAATACCTCTGGATGTTGAGTTCCCAGCCCTGATCATCCTGGAGCCATGTCTCAGTAATCCCAATTACATCATATCTGTTAACAGCTATCTGCACAGTTAATTCGTCCACCTTATTGCGAATGCTCCTCGCATTGAGACACATGGAATGCATCACTATCTGAGGAGTTGCGAATGGAATTGAACACTGTGCAATCATCAGCGAACATCCCTACTTCTGACCTTATGATGGAGGGAAGATCATTAATGAAGCAGCTGAAGAAGCTTTCTAATATCTGGACTCAAAAGGTTGATTACATGCACACAACAAATGCTTTGGTTCTGATATCGAGAACTATAAATCAGCCTTTCAAGGTCGAGAAAAGTTACAACTTCATCACTGAGTTAACTTGCTGCTGTTTCCCATTCTCCAGAGCCAGTTTAAATCCTTGACGAGTTAAGTGGCTGTTCTGGTACAAGAGGCACAAAATGAGCATAATTGCTGATATATTCCCAATGGAGAGAAATCTAATTGCATTGACTCACTCATGGAAAACTGAAGCTTTAGCATTTCTGATTATAAAATAAACAAAAAGGAAGTGAGTTTAATTCCAGGGTTTGTAAACATAGAAACATAGAAAATAGGTGCAGTATCATTCAATAAGATCATAGCTGATCATTCACCTCAGTACCCCTTTCCTGCTTTCTCGCCATACCCCTTGATCCCTTTGGCCGTAAGGGCCATATCTAACTCCCTCTTGAATATATCTAACAAACTGGCCTCAACAAGTCTCTGTGGTAGAGAAATCCACAGGTTCACAAGTTTCTCCTCATCATGGTCCTAAATGGCTTACCCCTTATCCTTAGACTGTGAGCCTGGTTCTGGAACTCTCCAGCAACGGGAACATTTTTCCTGCCTCTAACCTGTCCAATCCCGTCAGAATTTTATATGTTTCTATGAGAGCCCCTCTCATTCTTCTAAACTCCAGTGGATACAAGCCCAGTTGATCCAGTTTCTCCTCATATGTCAGTCCTGCCATCCCGGGAATCAATCTGGTGAACCTTCGCTGTACTCCCTCAATAGCAAGAATGTCCTTCTTCAGAATAGGAGACCAAAACTGAACACAATATTCCAGGTGAGGCCTCACCTAGGTCCTGTACAACTGCAGTAAGACCTCCCTGCTCCTATACTCAAATCCTCTAGCTATGAAGGCCAACATGCCATTTGCCTTCTTCACCGCCTGCTGTACCTGCATGCCAAACTTCAATGACTGATGTACCATGACATCCAGGTCTCGTTGCACCTCCCCTTTTCCGAATCTGTCACCATTCAGATAATGTTCTGTCTTCCTGTTTTTGCCACCAAAGTAGATAACCTCACATTTATCCACATTATACTGCATCTGCCATGCATTTGCCCACTCACCTAACCTGTCCAAGTCACTCTGCAGCCTCTTCGCATCCTCCTCACAGCTCACACAGCCACCCAGCTTAGTGTCATCTGCAAACTTGGAGATATTACATTCAATTCCTTCATCTAAATCATTGATGTATATTGTAAATAGCTGGGGTCCCAGCACTGAGCCCTGCGGCACCCCACTAGTCACTGCCTGCCATTCTGAAAAGGACCCGTTTATTCCGACTCTCTGCTTCCTGTCTGCCAACAAGTTCTCCATCCATGTCAGTACATTACCACCAATATCATGTGCTTTAATTTTGCACACCAATCTCTTCTGTGAGACATTGTCAAATGCCTTTTGAAAGTCCAAATACACCACATCCACTGGTTCTCCCTTGTCCACTCTACTAGTTACATCCTCAAAAAATTCTAGAAGCTTTGTCGAGCATGCTTTCATAAATCCATGCTGACTTGGACAGATCCTGTCACTGCTTTCCAAATGTGCTGCTATTTCATCTTTAATAATTGATTCCAACATTTTCCCCATTACTGATGTCAGGCTAACTGGTCTATAATTACCTGCTTTCTCTCTCCCTCCTTTTTTGAAAAGTGGTGTTACATTAGCTACCCTGTGAAGGTAGAACATATCCTGTGTGTGCAGTCAGCGGGCGCGTGGGGCTGAGATCGACCCAAAAACCTGACTGGGTGAGAAGCAAGCCCAGGGAGGCCAAAATTCAGCCTCCCAATAAGGCCTGTTACCGCCAGAGAGCAGCGGCCACGGGGTGGAGTCGCATGGCTGCTCGAGAAATACTCCTCGGGCGTATTTCTGGAGTTCCCCATTTCCGCCCCACTGCCACCGACCCTTCTCACTGCATCATCAATGTGCACACCGTCGATCTCCCGCCCGCTAACAAAATTCAGGAAAAAAACCTTGTGCCCGCTGTGAGGTGCCCCCGTGCACGGTGTTTGCCGTGTGTGCAAAATGGCGGTGCGGCCGTGATTAGAGGGGTGGGCGCACTGCTGCGGCCGCCATCTTATTTTATTTTTCAGCCGACTTCCAGGTTGGGCTGACAATTATGCCCCCGGGTTCGGCCGGACCACCAACGGGCAGCCTGCCATCCCCTCTTGGGTGCCAGGCCACTGGCCCGGCCGAAACCCTCCCTGGTGGTTCAGTGAACCGAATTAAAATAATGGCAGAGCTCGCAGCGACCTGCCCCTTTAAGTGAAGGGGAAAGATGTGATGATACACACTCGTGATGATGTCATGAGCAGCAGAGATTCCGTCCGCCACACTACCGCCCCTCGAGTGTACTCCCTGCCACACTACCGCCCCTCGAGTGTGCTCCCTGCCGCACTACCGCCCCTCGAGTGTGTTCACTGCCGCACTACCGCCCCTCGAGTGTGTTCACTGCCACACTCGAGTGTACTCCCTGCCACACTACCGCCCCTCGAGTGTGTTCACTGCTGCACTACCACCCCTCGAGTGTACTCACTGCCGCCCCTCGAGTGTGCTCCCTGCCGCACTGCCGCCCCTCAAGTGTACTCACTGCCGCACTGCCGCCCCTCGAGTGTGCTTCCTGCCACACTACTGCCCCTCGAGTGTGCTCCCTGCCGCACTACCGCCCCTCGAGTGTGTTCACCGCCGCACTGCCGCCCCTCGAGTGTGCTCCCTGCCGCACTACCGCCCCTCGAGTGTGTTCACTGCCACACTGCCGCCCCTCGAGTGTGTTCACTGCCGCCCCTCGAGTGTGTTCACTGCCGCACTACCGCCCCTCGAGTGTGTTCACTGCCGCACTACCGCCCCTCGAGTGTGTTCACTGCCACACTGCCGCCCCTCGAGTGTGCTCCCTGCCGCACTACCGCCCCTCGAGTGTGTTCACTGCCGCACTACCGCCCCTCGAGTGTGTTCACTGCCGCACTACCGCCCCTCGAGTGTGTTCACTGCCACACTGCCGCCCCTCGAGTGTGCTCCCTGCCGCACTACCGCCCCTCGAGTGTGTTCACCGCCACACTGCCGCCCCTCGAGTGTGCTCCCTGCCGCACTACCGCCCCTCGAGTGTGTTCACTGCCACACTGCCGCCCCTCGAGTGTGCTCCCTGCCGCACTACCGCCCCTCGAGTGTGTTCACTGCCGCACTGCCGCCCCTCGAGTGTGCTCACTGCCGCCCTTCGAGTGTGTTCACTGCCGCACTGCCGCCCCTCGAGTGTACTCACTGCCGCCCCTCAAGTGTGTTCACTGTCGCACTACCGCCCCTCGAGTGTGTTCACTGTCGCACTACCGCCCCTCGAGTGTGCTCCCTGCCACACTGCCGCCCCTCGAGTGTGTTCACTGCCACACTGCCGCCCCTCGAGTGTGCTCCCTGCCACACTGCCGCCCCTCGAGTGTGTTCACTGCCGCACTACCGCCCCTCGAGTGTGTTCACTGCCACACTTCCGCCCCTCGAGTGTGTTCACCGCCGCACTACCGCCCCTCGAGTGTGTTCACTGCCACACTTCCGCCCCTCGAGTGTGCTCACCGCCGCACGATTGCCCCTCGTGTGTGCTCACCGCCGCACGATTGCCCCTCGAGTGTGCTCACCGCCACACGATTGCCCCTCGAGTGTGTTCACCGCCGCACTACCGCCCCTCGAGTGTGCTCACCGCCGCACGATTGCCCCTCGAGTGTGCTCACCGCCGCACTACCGCCCCTCGAGTGTGCTCACCGCCACACGATTGCCCCTCGTGTGTTCACTGCCGCACTTCCGCCCCTCGAGTGTGTTCACTGCCGCACTACCGCCCCTCGAGTGTGTTCACCGCCACACGATTGCCCCTCGAGTGTGTTCACTGCCACACTTCCGCCCCTCGAGTGTGCTCCCTGCCGCACGATTGCCCCTCGAGTGTGCTCACCGCCGCACGATTGCCCCTCGAGTGTGCTCACCGCCGCACTACCGCCCCTCGAGTGTGCTCACTGCCGCCCCTCGAGTGTGTTCACTGCCGCGCTTCCGCCCCTCGAGTGTGCTCACCGCCGCACGATTGCCCCTCGAGTGTGCTCACCGCCGCACTACCGCCCCTCGAGTGTGCTCACCGCCGCACTACCGCCCCTCGAGTGTGCTCACCGCCGCACGATTGCCCCTCGAGTGTGCTCACTGCCGCCCCTCGAGTGTGTTCACTGCCGCGCTTCCGCCCCTCGAGTGTGCTCACCGCCGCACTTCCGCCCCTCGAGTGTGCTCACCGCCGCATTACTGCCCCTCGAGTGTGTTCACCGACGCACTACCGCCCCTCGAGTGTGCTCACTGCCACACTACCGCCCCTCGAGTGTGCTCACCGCCGCACTGCCGCCCCCATTATGACCAACTTCTGCTCTGCTCGAAAAAAACGCCAAAGAGCTGAATTTTGCGCAGGAGGCCACGTCACCCATCGCGGCGGTGAGAACACAGGAGAAATGGCGGGGGTGAATTTCTGCCCCAGGTGTCAATAAGTGAACAAATCTATATTCGCAATGTCCAGTCTCCCCTGTGTCAGCAACTCCTCACTTCCGCATGCATCAGCTGATTCTGGCCTCTCAACTCTCGGTCTACGTTACCCAGAGTTATTTAGAAACATAGAAACATAGAAAATAGGTGCAGAAGTAGGTCATTCGGCCCTTCGAGCCTGCACCGCCATTCAATAAGATCGTGGCTGATCATTCCCTCAGTACCCATTTCCTGCTTTCTCTCCATACCCCTTGATCCCTTTACCCGTAAGGGCCACATCTAACTCCCTCTTGAATATATCCAATGAACTGGCATCAACAATTCTCTGCGGCAGGGAATTCCACAGGTTAACAACTCTCTGAGTGAAGAAATTTCTCCTCATCTCAGTCCTAAATGGCCTACCCCTTATCCTAAGACTGTGTCCCCTGGTTCTGGACTTCCCCAACATCAGGAACATTCTACCCGCATCTAACCTGTCCCATCCTGTTAGAATCTGATATGTTTCTATGAGATCCCCTCTCATCCTTCTAAACTCCAGTGTATAAAGGCCCAGTTGATCCAGTCTCTCCTCATATGTCAGTCCTGCCATCCCAGGAATCAGTCTGGTGAACCTTCGCTGCACTCCCTCAATAGCAAGAACGTCCTTCCTCAGATTAGGAGACCAAAACTGAACACAATATTCCAGGTGAGGTCTCACCAAGGCTCTGTACAACAGCAGTAAGACCTCCCTGCTCCTATACTCAAATCCCCTAGCTATGAAGGCCGACATACCATTTGCCTTCTTCACCGCCTGCTGTACCTGCATGCCAACTTTCAATGACTGATGAACCATGACACCCAGGTCTCGTTGCACCTCCCCTTTTCCAAATCTGCCGCCATTCAGCTAATATTCTGTCTTCGCATTTTTGCCCCCAAAGTGGATAACCTCACATTTATCCACATTATACTGCATCTGCCATGCATTTGCCCACTCACCTAATTGTCCAAGTCATCCTGCAGCCTCTTAGCGTCCCCCTCACAGCTCACATTGCCACCCAGTTTAGTGTCATCTGCAAACTTGAAGATATTACACTCAATTCCTTCATCTAAATCATTGATGTATATTTGTAAATAGCTGGGGTCCCAGCACTGAGTTCTGCAGCACTCCACAAGTCACTGCCTGCCATTTTGAAAAGGACCCGTTTATCCCGACTCTCTGCTTCCTGTCAACTAGTTCTCTATCCACATCAGTATATTACCCGCAATACCATGTGCTTTGATTTTGCACACCAATCTCTTGTGTGGGACCTTGTCAAAAGCCTTTTGAAAGTCCAAATACACCACATCCACTGGTTCTCCCTTGTCCACTTTACTAGTTACATCCTCAAAAAATTCCAGAAGATTTGTCAAGCATGATTTCCCTTCATAAATCCATGCTGACTTGGACTGATCCTGTCACTGCTTTCCAAATGCACTGCTATTTCATCCTTAATAACTGATTCCAACATTTTCCCCACTACTGATGTCAGGCTAACCGGTCTATAATTACCTGCTTTCTCTCTTCTTCACTTTTGAAAAAGTGGTGTTATATTAGCTACCCTCCAGTCCCTAGGAACTGATCCCGAGTCGATAGACCGTTGGAAAATGATCACCAATGCATCCACTATTTCTAGGGCCACTTCCTTAACTACTCTGGGATGCAGATTATCAGGCCCCGGGGATTTATCGGCCTTCAATCCCATCAATTTCCCTAACACAATTTCCCGCCTAATAAGGATATCCTTCAGTTTCTCCTTCTCACTAGGCCCTCGGTCCCCTAGTATGTCCGGAAGGTTATTTGTCTTCCTTCATGCACACAGAACCAAAGTATTTGTTCAATTGGTCTGCCATTTCTTTGTTCCCCATTATAAATTCACCTGAATCCAACTGCAAGGGACCTACATTTGTCTTCACTAATCTTTTTCTCTTCACATATCTATAGAAGCTTTTGCCGTCAGTTTTTATGTTCCCGGCAAGCTTCTTCTCGTACTCTATTATCCCCCTCTAAATTAAATCCTTTGTCCTCCTCTGCTGAATTCTAAATTTCTCCCAGTCCTCAGGTTTGTTGCTTTTTCTGGCCAATTTATATGCCTCTTCCTTGGATTTAACACTATCCTTAATTTCCCTTGTTAGCCACGGTTGAGCCACCTTCCCATTTTTATTTTTACTCCAGACAGGGATGTACAATTGCTGAAGTTCATCCATGTGATCTTTAAATGTTTGCCATTGCTAATCCACCGTCAACCCTTTAAGTATCATTTGCCAGTCTATTCTAGCCAATTCACGCCTCATACCATCGAAGTTACCTTTCCTTAAGTTCAGGACCCTAGTTTTTGAATTAACTGTGTCACTCTCCATTTTAATAAAGAATAAAGAATGTTATGGTCAATCTACCCCAAGGAGCCTCGCACAACAAGATTGCTAATTAGTCCTTTCTCATTACACATCACCCAGTCTAGGATGGTCGGCTCTCTGGTTGGTTCCTCGACATATTGGTCTAGAAAACCATCCCTAATACACTCCAGGAAATCCTCCTCCACTGCATCGCTACCAGTTTGGTTAGCCCAATCAATATGTAGATTAAAGTCACCCATGATAATTGCTGTACCTTTATTGCATGCATCCCTAATTTCTTGTTTGATGCTGTTCCCAACCTTACTACTACTGTTTGGTGGTCTGTACACAACTCCCACTAGCGTTTTCTGCCCTTTGGTAATCCGTAGCTCCACCCATACAGATTCCACATCATCCAGCCTAATGTCCTTTCTTACTATTGCATTAATTTCCTCTTTAACCAGCAACGCCACCCCACCTCCTTTTCCTCTCTGTCTATCCTTCCTAAATGTTGAATACCCCTGGATGTTGAGTTCCCAGCCTTGGTCACCCTGGAGCCATGTCTCCGTGATGCCAATTACATCATATCCGTTAACTGCTGTCCGCGCAGTTAATTTGTCCACCTTATTCCGAATACTCCTCGCATTGAGGCACAAAGCCTTTAGGCTCGTCTTTCTAACATGCTTTGCCCCTTTCAAATTTTGCTGTAATGTGGCCCTTTTTGCTTTTTGCCTTAGGTTTCTCTGCCCTCCACTTTTACTTTTCTTCTTTCTATCTTTTGCTTCTGCCCTCATTTTACTTCCCTCTGTCTCCCTACATAGGTTCCCATCCCCCTGCCATATTAGTTTAACTCCTCCCCAACAGCACTAGCAAACACTCCCCCTCGGACATTGGTTCCAGTCCTGCCCAGGTGCAGACCGTTCGGTTTGTACTGGTCCCACCTCCCCCAGAACCGGTTCAAATGTCCCAGGAATTTGAATCCCTCCCTGCTGCACCACTCCTTAAGCCATGTATTCATCTGCGCTATCCTGCGATTCCTACTCTGACTAGCATGTGGCACTGGTAGCAATCCTGAGATTACTACTTTTGAGGTCCTACTTTTGAAATTTAGCTCCTAGCTCCATAAATTCTTCTTGTAGGACCTCATCCCGTTTTTTACCTATATCTTTGGTACCAATGTGCACCACAACAACTGGCTGTTCACCCTCCCTTTTCAGAACGTCCTGCACCCGCTCCAAGACATCCTTGCACCAGGTAGGCAACATACCATCTTTGAGTCTCGGTTGCGGCCGCAGAAACGTCGATCTATTCCCCTTACAATTGAATTCCCTATCACTATCGCTCTCCCACTCTTTTTCCTGCCCTCCTGTGCAGCAGAGCCAGCCACGGTGCCATGAACCTGGTTGCTGCTGCTCTCCCCTGATGAGTCATCCCCCTCAACAGTACTCAAAACGGTGTATCTGTTTTGCAGAGGGATGACCGCAGGGGACCCCTGCACTACCTTCCTTGCACTGCTCTTCCTGTTGGTCACCCATTCCCTATCTGGCTGTGGACCCTTTACCTGCAGTAAGACCAACTCACTAAACATGCTATTCACGTCATTCTCAGCATCGTGGATGCTCCAGAGCGAATCCACCCGCAGCTCCAGTGCCGCAATGCAGTCCGTCAGGAGCTGCAGGCAGATGCACTTCCCGCACACATAGTCGTTCGGGACACCGGAAGCGTCCCTGTCTTCCCACATAGTGCAGGAGGAGCATAACATGTGTCCAAGCTTTCCTGCCATGACTTAATCCTTAGATAAACTTAATTTGGCAACAACAATGCTAAAGGTTACTTACTGATAAAGAAAAAGAAAAACTATTTACCAATCACCAGCCAATCACTTACCCCCTTGGCTGTGATGTCACTTTTCGATTTCTTTCTACTTTTTTGACTTCTCACCCTGCTGCAGCTGCACCAGCTGGGCCTTTATAGGCTCCCGACGCCCCCTGTACTGCCCGAGCTCCTCCGACTGCCGCCTCACTGACGCTCTGGGCCTTTATAGGCTCCCGACGCCCCCGTACTGTCCGAGCCCCTCCGACTGCCGCCTCACTGACGCTCTGGGCCTTTATAGGCTCCCGACACCCCCGTACTGTCCGAGCTCCTCCGACTGCCGCCTCACTGACACGCCTGGCCTTTATAGGCTCCCGACGCCCCCCGTACTGCCTGAGCCCCTCCGACTGCCGCCTCACTGATGTGCTGGGCCTTTATAGGCTCCCGACGCCCCCCGTACTGCCCGAGCCCCTCCGACTGCCGCCTCACTGATGTGCTGGGCCTTTATAGGCCTCCCGACGCCTCCGTACTGCCCGAGCCCCTCCGACTGCCACCTCACTGATGTGCTGGGCCTTTATAGGTTCCCGACACCCCCGTACTGCCCGAGCTCCTCCGACTGCCGCCTCACTGACGCTCTGGGCCTTTATAGGCTCCCGACGCCCCCGTACTGCCCGAGCTCCTCCGACTGCCGCCTCACTGACGCGCCTGGCCTTTATAGGCCTCCCGACGCTGCCTCACAAACGACGCTGCTCCCCGCTGTTGGAACATACCCAGGGAACGCGCGCCTGTGTACCACTGGCTCGGACATATGCCAACGAGGCTAGCGGGTGGATCATAGGAAGACTCAGAAAATGTGAGCAAACTCGGGGTACGTGTTGTAACTCACATCCACCCGAATATTCTCACTAAAGGAAATTACTACGTAGTTTATACACCAGGAAATTCATCCACCTCTCGCTGTGCCTTAAACTCTCTTCCATCAAAAGGCCATGTTAGTGAAGTAAAGAGGATTTACTGTGATTGAAAGGCTGCATTAGAGGGAGCAGCGTGCAGCGGTATACCACTGCAGGGAGCAACGTGTGCTGCTGCAGGAGGGCGATGGCTGTGAAGCCAGGTCGCTGATTGCAGTGCGGGCAGGCACAGCAGGAGGGGCGAAGGAGCGGCGAGAGTCTGTAGAAGGAAGTGACCGGGGCCCAGGAGAGGCGAGGGCCCAGAGGCAGCACGGGCCAGCCCACACTGCGATATGTGCGCACTAGGTCCGTGCAGCAGAGCAGGTCTCCAGTCGTCCTGGGTAACCCTTGCCACTGGACCAAGACCTCGCTCTGTCAAGCCCGTGTGGTGGCTGGTGTGCAACGGTCACCCCACGTTAAAAACATCCATGCACAGGCATCTTCCACCCTTCAGGATGTAGTTCGGGATCAGGAATATTAGGTCCTTCATTGAAACATCTGTAAACTTATTCCATTTTGGCGTGGAAGCAAGTCATCCTCGTTTCGAGGGATCGCCTATGATGAGGATCAAGACAGCAACCTCCTTCTAGTTTTCTCTCAATGCATTTCTTGATCATATGAGATGTGAGCAGTTGGATGATTGGTCCTCCTGTTTCTCTTTCCACATGAACCAATTTATCCCTTTGACAAAACGCCAGATCGCCACGTTTCCTATTTGTATTTTGCTCCATTTACTGAAGGTATGAGAACAACGACCTACTGTATATAGTGCTGCTCGTTGAAAAGAGCATCTCCGGGCACTTTACAAGGCGGATAGATGAACACGAGGCATAAAAAGGAATTCAGGTGACGATAATATGCAATCAAGGCAGAGTGGTTCTGGAAGAGAATTTTGGAGATGAGCTACGATAGATCTGCTGCTGAGTTGGCGGGAGAGGGGAACAATCAATGATACAGGGCAAGGGCTGAGAGGGGCGTCTCGGGAAGGTCAGGGTGCAATAAGATAGTGCCGGAGCCAATGGAGCTTTGCAAGGTCACGGGGGTGAGTGTGCTGGGCTTAGTGCTGGGAGTGTGCTGGAGCTGTGGGGTTCTGGGTTAGTGAGGGGTGCAGGTAGAGCGTTCGATAAATCAATCCCGGAGATGATGAACATGTGGAAGAGGGTTTAGCTGGTATGTGTGGGCAACCTGCTGGCCGGTTGGAGACCGACACGTACGTGACGCAGTGCGTGACACAGATGGTTGAGCTCAGGCTGAAACAGGCCAATGATGTCACACACCACTGTACTCAGTTTATGGGAACAAGCCAAGGTGGTGAGAGAGTTAGACCCAGAATCGCAGAGTTGCTGGCAGGAGTCGAATTTTATGGCTTCAATTTTGCCTGTATTGAGCCAGACACACTGGTTAATAAAACCATCGCAGAGACCATCGTTGCTACACTGACTTCATATGGGGCAGAAAACTGGTGACAACACCTGGATAATATTTCATTCTGAAAAACAGTCAATCCCAGTGGCACTAGACTTTTAATATTGTCATTTTGATTAATAAGGTAGTATCTCTTTCAGTTGCATTGTACAACATTTAAAAACATTCTACATTACACAATTACTGACATATGTTCCGGGTTATCCTTGTGCAAAAGGAACAAAATAGATTGTGCTTGGAAAAAGTATCTTTCGCTTTAACTGGAAAAGTATCGTAGCTGAAAATCATAGTAATCTATTTAAACGATCTGCTGTGTGAATCACAGAAATATTGCTTTTAATGTTCAGGAAAACAGAGTTTACAGGGAATATTTTTATAATTAACATTGGAAGTATAAAATAGGCCACAGAAAAGAAATACTGTTAGTTTAAACTTAATTAATTTAAGAATAATTCTCTGTGGTGGTCTCTAACAGCGTTTCCACTAGATTTCCTGACCGCCAATGGCCTCATGGTAAGTCCTGGCAGTTTCCCGATGGGCTGCTCATTGGGGCACTGCTCTAATAGACAACTACTGTCCCGGGAGGAGGTGTCTGATCAAAACACGAGTAAAAAGGAAACAGAGAGTCCTGCATTTCTATAGCGTCTTTCATGAACTCAAAATGTCCTAAAATATATTTCAGCCAATGAGGTACTTTTGAAGAGTGGTCACTGTTGTAATGTGGGAAACGTGGCAGCCAAATTGTGCACAGCAAGCTCCCACAGCAATGTGATAATGACCAGATAATCTGTTTCTTTAGTGATGTTGATTGAGGGATAAATATTGGCCCAGGACACTGGGGAGAACTCCCCTGCTCTTCTTCCAATAATGGCCGTGGGATCTTTTACGCTCACTTGAGAGAGCAAAAGGAGCATCGGTTTAACATCTCATTCGAAAAACGGCACCTCCGACAGTGCAGCGCTCCCTCAGTACTGCCCCTCCGACAGTGCGGCGCTCCCTCAGTACTGCCCCTCCGACAGTGCGGTGCTCCCTCAGTACTGCCCCACCAACAGTACGGCGCTCCCTCAGTACTGCCCCTCCGACAGTGCACTGGGAGTGTCAGCCTAGATATATGTGCTCAAAGTCTCTGGCGTGGGACTTGAACCCACAACCTTCTCACTCAGAGGCGAGTGGTGCCCACTGAGCCACGGCTGACATGTATAGTCAGGAATATATGTTCAGTTGAAGAGTGGCATTGATGGTGCTATGGGAAAGGTTGCAGCACAAACCATCCTGGTGTCCTGGCCAACAGTGGACATCTGGTTAAAGCAATAAAGTAAATCATTTCAAGAATGCCTTCCTTCATTTACATTGACATTTGACACATGGGGAGAAGGGAGGGGGTGGGGGGAGGGGGAACTTTCCTCGGGCTATTGCGCAGAATAAAATTGTAACCTCATTTATAAAGAGCACATTAATGATGACCCTACACAGAGGAATCCATCCCCGTGGAATGTTCAGTAACATAGTCCTACTTTGTGGAGCTGCTCAATGCTGGCCAAGGTTCCATCTCGAATGATCTACGGTAATTGTGAACAACCAACAAATCTCTGCAGTGAACTGATTGATTCAAACTCGCCGAACATCCTGAAACCAGAAACCAAACTAGGGACTTTGCAGCTTAGCACGATTCCAAGACCCTGTTTTCATTCTGCTCTGCAGACATCTAGGGGCCGAAATTACCCGTTCCCTTAAGGCCCGTTACTGCCAGAAATCAGCGGCCACGCTGCGAGTGGAATGGCCACCATTTTGAAAATTCCGTCCGTGGTAGCGCTGTGGTGACCCGCTCATCCCACCCCGCCCCCCTGCTGCCGATCCATCCTAAGTGCGTCATCAGAACACGCACCACCGATGTTCCCCTCTGATGGCGAAATTCTGGCAAAGAAATCTTGCCCTCATCAAACGGTTCCAAAAGCTGCTGTTCCTGCCGCTGCACTGAGCTTGGAGTCCTTCTAAAATGGCGGTGCGACTCCCGTTAAAGGAGAGGGTGCACTGCCGTGGCCGCCATGTTGTTTTTTGTACGCTGACTGCCATGTCGGCCCAAGAATCGCATAGTGAAGGGGAGCGCGTGGTGACGCAGCACCGCGATATCACGAGTGACAGCGGCGGGCACCTCATCCGCTCCCAACGTCCGCCCCTCTGGACTGCGAACCGCCGCTCACTGCCCCCATTGTCACCGACTTCCAGTCTGCCGAAAAAAAAAGAGCCAAAGAGCGGGAGGTCACCGTAACAACTGCGCCGGTAAAGTCAGTGGAACCAGGGGAGGTGCACCCCATTTCCAGCGGGGGCCAATTGCGGCCCCCTAGACTCCACATCAACCTGCCTTCAGTCACTTTTCTGAACTTTACTCTTATGTTCAGGTGGTGTCCATTTTCCCAATGTGGATGCTTTCCTTGCACATGTTTCGAGCCCTGATTGATGTCTCTAAACGTGAATTCCCATCTGCAACAGAACTCGAGCATTCTTCCACATACTCACTGGATCGTAACAGGATTGGATAAACTCATCATACAACAAACAATTCAAACAAACATTGCTCCTGGAAAACAATTGCATTTCATGTGCATTGCATGTGGGACAGGTTTGATGTTGAAGGGCAAAGGTCAGATGTGGCCCAGGAGCAATGAACCATTCACCTTTAGGCAGATCCAACTCTGGGAATCCTCCACCATCCTAACCTCTGGTGCTGAGAAAGCTGAAAACATCGTTTATGAATTAATATAATAATTTCATTCATCAGCAGCAAGGGGGATTTCAGATTATAAATCTTTACAATTCATCCAATAATTCAGAGTTGCATGAAATCTGTAACTTGTTCACCATCGGTCTTGTCGGGAGTTAAGGTCAGAGGTGGACAATTACATAGAAAAATATAAAATGAATTAAATGATCAACAAATTAAATGAAAATTGTGAGAGGGTGAAATTACCCCGCACCCTGTTTGGTGGCGGTAACACTCCGGGGCCGGGATATATATCACCCGGCCCGGAAATTCAGCCCCTGGTATGGAATTCAGCCTTCCACCCGTCAACGGAGGTGGAACACAATTGGAGATGCTTGGTGGCGGGGTTGTCCCAGAGTGACAGCACAGTCCAGCATCCCGCTCTGGATCCCAGCATCCTGCTGGCAACGACACCATGCTCCGAGTAACGCTGGTGGGCCCCCAGGGACGCCCCCAAACAGGCCATCCCATAGCGGAGCGCTGGGCTGCCGGTCGAGGCGAGGGCCGTTATTGTCGGGCCGACAGAACAATATGGCAGCCCACGGCACAAACGGCCTCCCCTTTAAGGGGCACACCGGCGGTGGATATCTGCCAGTCTCGCGGCCCGTGGGGCAATTTCCCCCGTGGGGCGGTGAGGGGTCGGTGTACATGGTGATGACGGAATTGTCAGCATGCACCAGCCCGAGGTGTTAATCGCGGGGCGCTCCAATATCGGCATAACGCCCCCAAATCTCCGGGGCAATTTCCCCAGAGGCACTATCGGGTGACCCCTTCCCCCAGACAATAACCTCATTCCATCCCATTAGCCCCCGGAAATGCTAATGGTCTATAACAAGGTGCAGTTTCACCCCTTAATGTTTTTTATCTGTGATTCTGCAATATTGCAGTGTATTGCTGATTAGTGCCGAGGTTGACAATATCACATGGTTAGAATGGACCAATCATAACACAGGGAAAAAGTCAACCTATTGCAGTTCCCTAATCCTTCCCTCCATTAATCACCCATTCACTGCCCAGCCCCGTCTCAGCCCAGGAACTGGGCCCGGCCCCGGCCCAGCCCAGGAACTGGGCTCGGCCCCGGCCCAGCCCCAGCCCAGCTCAGGAACTGGGCCCAGCCCCAGCCCAGTAACTGGGCCCAGCAGGACCTCCTACTCCACTGTGTCCCAGACCTATCCATTGTGCTCCAGCTCCACTCTGTCTATCCCAGGGAGACCCTCCCCATGTAGCCCAGCTCTGCTGCCTCTCACCAAGGAGTTTGAGAAGTCACCGGGCTTCCCGCTGTGCCCCGTGCACCAGGCACCCCTCCACACACCTTCGATCTACGCCGCATGCTTTGGCTGCAGGGCCATCTCCTCCCCACACCCCCTGCCCCCCCCCCCCCCTCCAGCCCACCTCCAATTCCCAAGTCCCCAAATTAGTTTGGAGGGGGGCTGAAAGATCAGAACCTCTGTGTGTGCCACACTAACTCATCATCATCATAGGCAGTCCCTCGGAATCGAGGAAGACCTGCTTCCACTTAGCATGAGTTCTTAGATGGCTGAACAGTACAATCCACACCATCTACCTGCACATTCACCCCCCAATCACCTCCCCCAGTCCCCCCCCCCCCCAGTATAACGGCCCCAGTATAACAGCCCCCAATGTAAGCACCCCCAGTATAAGCGGACCACAGTATTAGCGGCCCCCAGTATTAGCGGCCCCCGGTATAACTGGTGTATCTGTAAAGCATGCACTCCCATGTTCCGCCACCAGAAGCGCATCCTCTGAAGTCCCAAGGGATCCCAGCATCCCTTGGGAGCACTGTATATAAACCGGCACCTAAGGCCTATTCCTCACTCTGGAGTGTCTTAATAAAGACTGAGGTCACTGTTACTTTAACCTCCCTATGTGCAGTCTCATCTGTGTTAGGAACACAATAATATCTGCCCCCAGTTTAACGGCCCCCTGTGTAACGGCCCCCAGTATAAGCCCCCCTACCGATCCCAGCCCATGTTCTCTAACACTCGTGCTTTGCAGACAGGTCTCTCCCAGCTTTAACCTGTTGACACCTCAGGCCAATCCCCTACTCTTTCTAAAAAAAGTAAAAGATTAAGGTCAATAAATCGGTAAAGCAGCTCTCATGAGCGGCCTACAGCTACAGTGAGAAATGTACAGAAACAGACAAGGCAGAGGAATTTACAGAAAGGGTGAGAAAGAGATGCAGTGAAAGTAACGAGAGAAAGAGAGACAGACCTGGAGGGAGATGGAAAACAGAAAAAAGAGCAGGAGAAAAGCAGAGAGTTATAGGAAGAGAGAAACATAAAAAATTATATTTGTCAGCAACTTGTAAAACATCGTCTAAACTTTGTGTGCTTTAGATGGGCAGTTGTACATCGGCCTCTACACGGACTTTTTTGGAGAAGATCCTGCAATCTTTAGAAGCTTGGGCTATCGATCCACAACCAGAACTGAGCACGATCAACGATTGCTGAAAGGTAATCCTTTACACTTGATCCCAAATTCAGTTAATACTAATCAGCGGCCTGTACAGTACAAAGGGAAGTTCAGGCAAGATCCTAGCTTGGATTCTCTGGGAGACGAGACGCGCAGATTGTGACTCATTGATCACAGTTTTGCTGCAGTTGAAACTACTCGATTGTTTTTCTGCTCCATTTCTGTTTCCAAAGATTACAATTTGGGCTTAAATAAGAACATAAGAAATAGGAGCAGGAGTAGGCCATATGGCTCCTCGAGCCTGCTCCGCCAATTAATACAACCATGGCTGATCTGATCATGGACTCATCTCTCCCTCCCTCCCAATTCCCTCATCTCCTCCTCCCTCCCTGTTCCCTCACCACCCCCTCTCCTCTCTCCCTCTACTCCCCCTCACTCACCTCTCCCTAGAGTAACTATAAAACCTCGAGGGCTGAAGGGGCTGATTATCGACATGGCATCATGTGCTGGAACATCGAGTGTGCCTATCCTCAATCAGAGCTAACTGTTCATCCCAGACTCACCCAGACAGGGAGCTGCATTTTTATCACTAGGGGCCAAGGGCCGGTGATTCCAAGACCTGACAGAGGGGCTCGGGTGTTGGATTGAACCTGTGATTACACAGGAGATGGGAAGGGCTGATCTCCAGAAAGGATGAGACAAAGAGTTAAAGTCAAAACAGAGATACAAAGATGGCAATGAGAGTAATTGAGAGTAACATAGGAGAAAGTGGAGAATATCTCTGAAGATTATGTCCTCGACTAGCTCCAATAAACATAGCTGAGCCGAATAGAATAGATGCCTTTAAAGGGAAGTTGGATAAAGACATGAGGGAGAAGGGAATGGGTGGGAGGAGGCACGGGCACAGACCTGTTGGGCCGAACGGCCTGTGTCTGTGCTGTAAAAGATATTTAATTCTGTGTAAGTAAATACAGGGCAGAGTGAGTCAACGCCAATACAAATAAAACATATAGGCTGACACCAGGGGACCTGAGAAATATTTGCTGCACACCCAAATTTGTAGCATGGGGATTCAGTGCTTTCATTAACAGATAAGCAGAACATGCAATGACATAAAGTCTTCCCGACCACAACAAGGGGGAAACTGGAATATGTAAGTGGCTCAGTTTAGGTTTTCTAATTACAAATGCTCTCAAATTGAAACTAACACTGGAAAATATTTATGGGTCTGATATCTGAGCATATTGTACGATTCAACTGCTCCTAAATTTGCTGGGAATAATTCTCAATATTTAAACGCAGCAATCCTTTCTTTCTCAATCGGAACTCGCACCAGATACAGTAATCTGTGACTTATATAATACAGTAATCTATGACTCATATAATACAGTAAGCTGTGACTTATATAATACCGTTTCCTGTAACACTCTCATTTAACATTTGTGGAAGTTTCCCCAATGACGTATAAAAGTTAATCAATACACAAATCGGAGCATTGTCCTGATGAAGTCGATGAATGTGGGCGCTCTGCACTGGGAGCCGGGCACAGGAAAGGGAACACGGGGATAACTGCAGCCCACTTGAAGCAGGATAATTAATTCTTATTCCATCTCTCTCAAAACAATTTACAGCGCTTCTTAACTTATATTATGAAATGGAACCCAGTAACTTAGCTGCCATGTTCAATGTGTTAGAGATGTGTGTTGAACAGGGAACCATAATCAAGGGAATACGTCCACTATTTCTCATCACTACTTCAGTCAACTACCGCGGATCATGGAGATGCAACATTGGCTCAGAGGCAGGTCGCAAAGGGTAATGGTTGATGGATGCTTTTGTGACTGGAGGGCTGTATCCAGTGGGATTCCGCAGGGCTCAGTACTGGGTCCCTTGCTTTTTGTGGTATATATCAATGACTTCGACTTGCATGAATAAGAAGTTTGCAGATGATACAAAAATCACCTGTGTGGTTGATAATGAAGAAGAAAACTGCAGACTGCAGGAAGATATCAATGAACTGGTCAGGTGGGCAGAACAGTGGCAAATGGAATTCAATCCAGAGAAGTGTGAGGTAATGCATTTGGGGAGGTCTAACACGGCAAGGGAATACACATTAAATGGTAGGACACTGAGAAATATAGAGGAACAAAGGGACCTTGGAGTGCAGGTCCACAGATCCCTAAAGGTAGTAGGCCAGGTAGATAAGGTGGATAAGGCGGCATATGGAATACTTGCCTTTACTAGTCGAGGCATGGAATACAAGAGCAGGGGATTTATGCTTGAATTGTATAAAACACTGGTTAGGCCACAGCTGAAGTACTGTGTGCAGTTCTGGTCACCACATTACAGGAAAGATGTGATTGTACTGGAAAGGGTGCAGAGGAGATTTAGAAGAATGTTGCCTGGACTGGAGAATTTTGGCAATGAGGAAAGGTTGGAGATGCTGGGTCTGTTTTCCTTGAAACAGAGGAGTCTGAGGGGAGACCTGATTGATGTGTATACAATTATGAGGGGCCTGGATAGAGTGGATAGGAAGGACCTGTTTCCCTTGGAAGAGGGGTCAACAACCAGGGGACATGGATTTAAAGTAATTGGGAGAGGTTTAGAGGAGATATGAGGGGAAATTTCTTCACCCAGAGGGTGGTGGGGGTCTGGAACTCATTGCCTGAAAGGGTGGTAGAGGCAGAAACCGTCACCACATTTAAAAAGTACTTGGATGTGCACTTGAAGTGCTGTAACCTACAGGGCTACGGACCCAGAGCTGGAAAGTGGGACAAAGCGGCTCTTTGTCGGCTGGCGCGGACACAATGGGCCGAATGGCCTCCTTCCTCGCTGTAAATTTCTAAAAAAAAAATTCTATGCAGCATTACTACAAGACGATATAAAGTTCATCTGTCAGAACATCGCACATCAGGATGCTGTGAAGTAAAAAAGCCCATTATGCCCATCATTTCATCACTTTCTACAGTTCATGCTTTACTATATCGACATAGGCTCTACTCCCTTATTGGGGATCAGCCATACACAGAAGCAGCACAAAGTCACATGCCACATGACACAACAAGGAATCAGGCCGTGACTGCACTACAGGCTCAATCATGCTATCCCCATGGTCAAATAGTTTGACTAGGCTCACGCATAAAGAATGTGCATTTGGGCAAAGTATTGTAGGTGTGTTAGGGGCAATGCCCAGCGGGTGTTAGGGGCAATGCCCAGCGGGGTGTTAGGGGCAATGCCCAGCGGGGTGTTAGGGGCAATGCCCAGCAGGGTGAGGGGCAATGCCCAGCGGGTGTCAGGGGCAATGCCCAGTGGAGAAAGGGAGAGAAATGGGAGCAATGTTTAGAAACATGGCATGGTTACAGAGAACGCCGTCAGTTGCTCTTTTGAAAACGGCTGTAATTCCAAAGCGAGTTCGATGTGGCCCTTACGGGATCAAGAATATGGAGAGAGGGCGACACTGGGGTACTGAAGTTACATTATCGGCGACGATCATATTGAACGGTGGTGCAGGCTTGAAGGGCCTATTCCTGCACCTATTTTCTATATTTCTGTGTTTTTATGTAACGATTGCTGGGAGTTTGTCTGTCCCAGCAGCATCCCATTGACCCCTGAAAAGCTCATAATGTCCGAAATTCTGGGTGTACAGGCCTTCTTTTGAATTTTCAGCTTGTGTGGAATTTCTCTGCCTGTATTAGTCGCGTGCCACTATAGTTTCGTGTGTTTGGTATCTATTTACAGGGAGCTTGTTGTTGTCTGTCATGGTCTTTCAGTGATGGTATTGAACAGAAGAAGCTATGACCTGTTGCAGGAACTTGATTTTTATTATAGCGACAGAATGATTCCTAAGCTGCCACTTTTACCCGGGGCATCGATCGCGCACACGGCCCCGTTCACACACACGGCAGCTACTGTTGTAGTTCCGAGGCCAAGCTGGAAACACACCATGGAACCATGATCATCAGCCTGCAGAGCGAGGTGATGTAAAACAACGTTATTGGAAAGTTCCAGGACCAATCATTAATTTAAACAAGGTTAAAAAAAGAGAGAACTTAGCAGCCAAGTGCCCAGAGATGTCCATGTCACTCGGTAATCTCACATCTCAATTTCAGATCACCAAGAGTTCAAAGGTTGTGGCAAGGGAGTGCTGTCAATTGTGATGACAGTGTTAACAGTCTTAACAACTACAGATAAGAACCAATATGGTAATAAAAATGTTCAAAACTTACACGTTATGGCACAGACAGTGTTGGGGCAGTAAATATACTTCATCCCAGCTTCCAGCAGCTGTGATTTCGGTTAGCGTCCAGCACTTCAGAAGCTGGACAAGTAGGCCCCAAAACCCCAAATAAATAATATTACATTCTGGGCATTTGTAACACATGATCACAAAATTAATATAACACACATTACGATATTTCAACATAAAGTAATATAAGTGATTATTGCAATATTCTAGGCCTGGACATGATCCAGAATTATAAAACACAACACTAGTAATGACCTGAATTTGGGAATATTTAACCATTATTGCTGTATCTCTGGGAGAAATGCTGGGGCCCCTGGAGTGTCCGACATTATTGCTGTATCTGGGAGAAATGCCGGGGCCCCTGGAGTGTCCGACATTATTGCTGTATCTGGGAGAAATGCCGGGGCCCCTGGAGTGTCCGACATTATTGCTGTATCTCTGGGAGAAATGCTGGGGCCCCTGGAGTGTCCGACATTATTGCTGTATCTCTGGGAGAAATGCCGGGGCCCCTGGAGTGTCCGACATTATTGCTGTATCTGGGAGAAATGCTGGGGATTTCTGGGGAGTCCGTCATGAAAGAGCAAAATTATTAATGAGATATAACCTGGCAGCCGAAAAGCACTGACGGACTATCCAGAAATCTTTGATCGTAAAGTGAGGTGAATTCATGTCCTTGAAGCAGCTCACTTGATCAGTGCTGACTAAACACATTTCCACACACATACAAGACCATTTTTCTTGTAAAACATATTCCATCCATCAGCAACGTTCAATATATAATCCTCACAAGTCAGACAGCAGTTAACCAAAGACCCTCAGAAAACCCTTCATTTTCTTTCCTTTCATGTTGCTGATTTATATTACGCAATATTTTCTGTATGCAACCCTTTAAAGCTCATTTTATTCAAAAAACAGAACCGTGAAACCAGATGGGGATAAAGCCGAAGCAATCAGTCAAGCCCACTCTGCCCCCCCCTGACTGTTACTCCTCAATCCATCTGCTCCTCCTTCCAATACCACCAGGTACAGATCCCCCTTCCCCAACACACACTATCAGTATTGTCTCCAAAATCAACTTCCATCATTCTCGATACATTTGTACCAACAATCATTCTGAGCTTTTTTTTTAAACCTTATTACAAGAAATATCTTCCTTATCTAAATCACAGAACTTTGAAAAGTTGAAAGATTTATGCAAAATCTAGTAAATGTCACAAGATTTTTTAGCCAATAAAAGCTCCTCTATAAATGAATACTTCAGGAAGTCACTCATGGTGCATTCTGTTAAATGTTTAGTGCTCCCTCTCCGAGGCCTTTACATCGATGTTCACAATCAGTCAGTGACATGTTGCCTGACACAGTAAGGGAGACCCGGGGGCAATGGCCTTGCAGTGCATCAAACAACCAGCTATGGTTCTAGCTACAGGAGAATTTTTCCTCCTGGATTAGCACATGACTGTGAAATGAACAGAAGGATATGGTGATAGGGTGAGATGTAGAGGGGTGGGAGGGGGCTGGTGTGGAGCATAAACCCCGGCACGGACCAGATGGGCCGAAAGGCCTGTTTGTGTGCTGTACATTCTTCGTAATTCCTATGTCAAAGAATGAACGAGAGAATTGGTTGGTATAATACCATGAGTTCTGACAAGTGATTGTGTAAAGTTCTCCGGAGCATTACTTGGTGCACGGTCAGTATACAGTCAGCCAATGCTGTCGGAAGGCTATCTCCAACCTGTGCTCATGTCCCTGGCAAAAGTAGACCATTAAATTAACTTTGTGTTTTCATTAAATCTACTGCCATTTCATGAAGCACACAGGGGAATGGACAAAATAATCTTCTTGGTGTTTGCTTTACATTTTAGAACTTTCTAAAGAGCAACTCCACAACCAGGCTCTCTGGATCGAGCAGAACGCGTTAGTAACCTTGTGTTCACACAGTGCTTTCTCCAGGTTCAAACTCTGAGGCAAGGCATTGAGTTAACACGGAGCTTTCGGGCCCCGCAGACCAGTCTCACCCCACACCACACCACGGCAAAGTCGGCACATTTCGATCGGTGTATCGGATTTCTGTATCGATTGGTTTATCGGCACATTATTTCTGTTGCTGTTTACCGATTTTGTTCTGCAATGATAGCATTGCTTTAGTTTGGGTAGCTGGTATTGTCTTTGGAATTTAGAAAAGGGTGGTCTCTGGGAGGGGAACCCCACACAGGAAGGTTTGAAAACCCCTGCTGTCCACACTGACCAAATGTCACTCGGCAGTGAATTCGTTCTTTAACATTAGCACAACCTGTTTGCAGTTAAATAGTATCAGGTCCCACCTGCTGCGTAGGCAGCTTTGGCCTTTCTACCTTTGTACATTGATTATTCAAACATTCACCCAAGCGGAAGGAGCGTGCGGCAAACCAGACTCCCCACCCACCCCTTCCTTCAACCACTGTCTGTCCCACCTGTGACAGAGACTGAAATTCCCGTATTGGACTGTTCAGTCACCTGAGAACTCACTTTGAGTGGAAGCAAGTCTGCCTCGATTCCGAGGGACTGCCTATGATGATTCAGACATGTTGGGAATGGTTAAATGGACTGTGTGCTACAAAAGGTTTCTCTTTCGTTCATAAAAGGTAGAGTGAAGCTAAAATAATTTCCAATACTGGGTATGTGGGAGAGAAAGATTCCTACGCTGCTGTAGCAACATCGCTGTCACTGATACCAAGCACACATCATTTATCACCTGATCACTCAGTTAACTCCTTGATCATTCTGCTGGAGATCACGAGGCTAATTTATTCATTTTGTTTGATTTATTTTAGAATTTTATAAAATTAGCAAGATACAATGCTTCCATATCCTGTGTAAGATTTGGCATGTCTAATGTAAAGAGGAGAACTTGCATAGAGAAGTTTACAGGAAGAGCCATAATAAAAAATATAAGTGAATATTCAATTATTTCTTATACCGCACATTTCCAGTTTGCAAACTCTGCCGTGTCGCTTAGGAACGAGGTCGTCTGAATCACACTTAGGCAAGCAGTGTGGGACTTCCTCGAGCAAATAGTCTCATTATTTCAGCGTGGCAGTGTAATAGGTGCAAATCACCTTTTTAGAAGATTTTCCTCAATGAGTTTAATGTTAACACGGAGCTGGTGATTAGTTCTTTAACATTAAAATGTAACAATTTGCATGTCAGTAAATGGCTTCAACCGCAATCTTTTGATATTTGAGTGACGTAACTCGAACATGGGACTACGTCAGTAAATCAACAGTAATACAGCAGGGAAATGCATAAAGCATTGACAGTAGGATTAAGTGGCTCGGATTCTCGGCACAAGCTCCATCACGTCTGGAAGAGCCACCTATATTATGCTTCTAAAAATATATTATCCTTCCGAAGTATGTCACTAAGATGAATAATTACATTTCCTGACAGAGCCCAAGTTTGTGGCAGCTCACCTGATTGCTGATAATGAAGATACAGATGATGACAAAGTTTACTTTTTCTTCACCGAGAAGGCCCTGGAAGCTGAGGGAGGGGACCTCGCCATTTACTCCAGAGTGGGACGGCTGTGTGCGGTAAGGGAGTGCCTGCCATTAACTGCCGATGCTCATCACACCCGTGACAAAATATCCCACCTGGCGTCTGAACAAAACTAACATTTTATAACTTAATTCAAATTCAAATTTGTTAATTAATTTAAAAAACAGTTAACCAGAAGAACAAAGAAGTGAACACATTGTTGACCCAATACAAGCCGCTGGAAGTAACATCAGAAATTACACAGATGTTTCCTGCTCTCCATACTCACTCTGCCCAAAGAATGGAAACACAACCTAAACACAAAACAGTACAGATCCAGGCATCTCTTCATCAGACCCGCTTTCAATTTCCTTTCAAATACAAAATGGTCAATGACTTTTCCCATGTCTCTTACTTTACAAAAAACATTTCAAAATCTCACAAGTAGCATTTTTCAATAACTGCTTATTAATGGAGAGCAAGACCCTTTCTCAGACCCAATTATAGCTTTACGGGTCACTAAACCCCAAGAGGGGAGGTTTGGTTTTTCCAGTCAGGCCCAGACTACAGTGTTAGCAACCCAGACCACACAGAACCAGGACCACAATTCAAACATTGCTTCCTCCAGGTTGGAATGTTTGCCCCAGGAGAGCACAGCAAGTGCAACCATGTCCTTCGCTGGTTCCACATCTCCAACACCTTCAAGTTGAAAAAGTACTGAGGGAGCGCCGCACTCTCAGAGGGGCATTATTGAGGGAGTGCCGCACTGTCGGAGGGGCAGTACTGAGGGAGCGCCGCACTGTTGGAGGGGCAGTGCTGAGGGAGTGCTGCACTGTTGGAGGGGCAGTGCTGAGGGAGTGCTACACTGTCGGAGGGGCAGTGCTGAGGGAGTGCCGCACTGTCAGAGGCGCAGTACTGAGGGAGTGCCGCACTGTCGGAGGGGCAGTACTCAGGGAGTGCCGCACTGTCGGAGGGGCAGTACTGAGGGAACGCCGCACTGTCGGAGGGGCAGTACAGAGGGAACGCCGCACTGTCAGAGGGGCAGTACTGATGGAGTGCCACACTGTCGGAGGGGCAGAACTGAGGGATGGCCGCACTGTCGGAGGGACAGTACTGAGGGAGCGCTGCACTGTCGGAGGGACCGGAGGGACAGTACTGAGGGAGCGCTGCACTGTTGGAGGGACAGTACTGAGGGAGTGCCGCACTGTCGGAGGGACAGTACTGAGGGAGTGCAGCACTGTCGGAGGGGCAGTACTGAGGGAGCGCCGCACTGTCGGAGGGGCAGTACTGAGGGAGTGCCGCACTGTCGGAGGGGCAGTACTGAGGGAACGCCGCACTGTCGGAGGGGCAGTACTGAGGGAGCGCCGCACTGTCGGAGGGGCAGTACTGAGGGAGCGCCGCACTGTCGGAGGGGCAGTACTGAGGGAACGCCGCACTGTTGGAGGGGCAGTGCTGAGGGAGTGCTGCACTGTTGGAGGGGCAGTGCTGAGGGAGTACTACACTGTCGGAGGGGCAGTGCTGAGGGAGTGCCGCACTGTCAGAGGCGCAGTACTGAGGGAGTGCCGCACTGTCGGAGGGGCAGTACTCAGGGAGTGCCGCACTGTCGGAGGGGCAGTACTGAGGGAACGCCGCACTGTCGGAGGGGCAGTACAGAGGGAACGCCGCACTGTCAGAGGGGCAGTACTGATGGAGTGCCACACTGTCGGAGGGGCAGAACTGAGGGATGGCCGCACTGTCGGAGGGACAGTACTGAGGGAGCGCTGCACTGTCGGAGGGACCGGAGGGACAGTACTGAGGGAGCGCCGCACTGTTGGAGGGACAGTACTGAGGGAGTGCCGCACTGTCGGAGGGACAGTACTGAGGGAGCGCAGCACTGTCGGAGGGGCAGTACTGAGGGAGCGCCGCACTGTCGGAGGGGCAGTACTGAGGGAGTGCCGCACTGTCGGAGGGGCAGTACTGAGGGAACGCCGCACTGTCGGAGGGGCAGTACTGAGGGAGCGCCGCACTGTCGGAGGGGCAGTACTGAGGGAGCGCCGCACTGTCGGAGGGGCAGTACTGAGGGAGCGCCGCACTGTCGGAGGGACAGTACTGAGGGAGTGCCGCACTGTCGGAGGGACAGTACTGAGGGAGTGCCGCACTGTTGGAGATGCTGTCTTTCAGATCAGATGTAAAACCGAGGCCCGTCTGCTCTCTCAGATTGATGTAAAAGATCCCATGGCACTATTTCAAAGAAGAGCGGAGTTATCCCCGGTGTTCTGGCAATATTTATCCCCCAATTAACATCACTAAAACAGGCAAGGTATAAATCCACGGGCCGGATGTTCGGGTCCTTTGTGCCCGGGGTCTCGCCCCGGAGCGGTGTGAAACGGGACGGCGAGGTCTCCAGCGTCCGGCCGCGATCCTCCGCTCAGTTTTGCGGTGACACTGAGCAGCACCGCCGGGGAGAGCTGCGCCGGGTATGTAACGCCTCTGGTCACGGCACCGCCCCATCCGCCTGGAATCACATCTCACACTGACCCCTGGGAAACCGGGGCGGTGAGGACGGTAAAGTCGGTAATGGTCAGTGCGAGGGTTGGTGCTTTTAATATATTCAGCGATTTGTGTCGTGGTGGTGGGCGATGTTCTGGGAACGGTTTTGTGTTTAAGGTTCCCCCGGCCTCTCTCGGAGCGCTCACGGCCCGGCACTTTAGCGCGGGAGTTTGCCATCCTTACACCACGAACGTTGCACAACGCCTCCCTTCGCGCTGCGCCCTGGCGCAGGGCCCAGATGGTGAGAATGTCTGTCTAAAGCACAAACTATTCCTGGCCGGGATTTGTCCCGCCCCAACGCCGATTTCGCCGCAAAAACAGAAGAGCCTGAAATCCAGCCCCAATGTTCCTTTCTTTTCTCTCAGTCTCGAGCTTGGATAACTTTTCAAAAGACACTTTGAAATTCAGAATTAATACAATACCACATTTCAAAAGATAAGAAATATCCAATATTCTCCTTCCCCCCACATTCTGTGGCAATATTTGTTGTTATATGTAGCTATGGTAAACTGAACGTTTTATTCAGCTCACTATCTGCTCTCCTATTACATTCACGTTCCATATTTGCCAAACGCGAGACTTATAACCCCGAGAGACATATTTCCGTCAGCAATGAATCTGGACACATTTCCGTCTTGAATGACATCGCCGCCTATCCGCACCGCTGATCGCAAGAAAATCATTTCAACTCGTGAGCGAGCGAGCAAACAGACCACGGATTCCTTTCAGAATTCTGATATCAGAAAACCTGCACTTTACTAATTAACTTTAATCCCTCTAGAAATCTGGAATTCATTTAAAGTCCGTCTGTACTGTAAATATTCACAGCCGAGATTTTATATTGAGGATCTGTTGGAATCGTTTATTCAGAGCAGGGCTGTGTACAGCCAATGTGTTCAAATCAATACCAAATGAAATGATGAATGGCTCTGCTGAATTTATTTGATTTTAATTCAATCCCCCCTCACCGGCTTTATCAGCGTAACTGTAGCATTAATTAATGCACATTTCCATCACAACAATAATGAGTTTAAGTGGAAGGATAAAAATAAATGATGCTGATGATTCCCTGATGAGGTATTGATATGTTAATTTGCAGATGTGTTTCTCCTCAGAATGACATTGGAGGCCAACGAGTGTTGGTGAACAAGTGGAGCACATTTGTCAAAAGCCGGCTGATGTGCTCAGTGCAGGGACCGAATGGCATTGACACGCATTTTGATCAAATGGGTAAGTGCAGTATGACTGCCGGCAATGCAGATGGGATTCAGGTGAGATTAGTAAAAATGTGAAGGCCCGCTGATAGAATCATACAGCACAGAATGAGGCCTTTCTGCCCATCGATCGTGTGGCAGCCCCCTTTGAACGAGCTGTCCAATTAGTCCCATTTAAATCATAGAATCACAGAACGGTTACAGCACAGGAGCACCTCAGCCAGTCCCCCTCCCCCGCCCTTTCCTCGGAGCCCTGAAAATTCCCTTCAGGTACTTATCCAATTCCCGTTTGAAAGCCACGATTGAGTCTGCCTCCACTACCCGCTCAGGCAGCACATTCCAGATCCCAACCACTCGCTGCGTAAAAACATTTTTCCTCATGTCGCCTTTGGTTCTTCTGCCAATCGCCTTAAATCTGTGTCCTCTGGTTCCTGACCCTTCCACCAATGGGAACAGTTTCTCTCGATCTACTCTGTCCAGACCTCTCATGATTTTGAACACCTCGATCAAATCTCCTCTCAACCTTCTCTGCTCCAAGGAGAACAACCCCAGCTTCTCCAGTCTATTCACGTCACTGAAGTCCATCATCCCTGGAACCATTCTCGTCAATCTTTTCTGCTCCCTCTCTAAGGCCTTCACATCCTTCCTAAAGTGTGGTGCCCAGAATTGGACACAGTACTCCAGTTGAGGGCGAACCAGTGTTTTATACAGGTTCATCATAACTTGGCCGCAACCAAGACTCCAGGATGCTATATTGCCTCCCTGGTGCAAGGGTCAAGGATGTCTCGGAGCGGGTGCAGGACATTCTAAAAAGGGAGGGTGAACAGCCAGTTGTCGTGGTGCATATAGGTACCAATGATATAGGTAAAAAATGGGATGAGGTCCTACGAGACGAATTTAGGGAACCAGGAGTTAAATTTAAAAAGTAGGACCTCAAAAGTAGTAATCTCGGGATTGCTACCAGTGCCATGGGCTAGTCAAAGTAGGAATCGCAGGATAGCTCAGATGAATACGTGGTTTGAGCAGTGGTGCAGCAGGGAGGGATTCAAATTCCTGGGACATTGGAATTGGTTCTGGGGGAGGTGGGACCAGTACAAACCGAACGGTCTGCACCTGGGCAGGACCAGAACCAATGTCCGAGGGGGAGTGTTTGCTCATTGGGGAGGAGTTAAACTAATATGGCAGGGGGATGGGAACATATGTAGGGAGACAGAGGGAAATAAAATGGAGTCAGAAGCAAAAGAGAGAAAGGAGAATAGTAAAAGTGGAGGGCAGAGAAACCCAAGGCAAAAATCAAAAAGGGCCACATTACAGCAAAATTCTAAAGGGACAAAGTGTGTTAAAAAGACTAGCCTGAAGGCTCTGTGCCTCAATGCAAGGAGTATTCGGAATAAGGTGGATGAATTAACTGTGCAGATAGCAGTTAATGGATATGATGTGATTGGCATCACGGAGACATGGCTCCAGGGTGACCGAGGCTGGGAACTCAACATCCAAGGGTATTCAGCATTTAGGAAGGATAGACAGAAAGGAAAAGGAGGTGGGGTGGTGTTGCTGGTTAAAGAGGAAATCAATGCAATTGTAAGAAAGAACATTAGCTTGGATGATGTGGAATCGGTATGGGTGGAGCTACGGAATACCAAAGGGCAGAAAACGCTAGTGGGAGTTGTGTATAGGCCAGCAAATACTAGTAGTGAGGTTGGGGACAGCATCAAACAAGAAATAAGGGATGTGTGCAATAAAGGTACAGCAGTAATCATGGGCGACTTTAATCTACATATTGATTGGGCTAACCTAACTGGTAGCAATGCGGTGCAGGAGGATTTCCTGGAGTGTATTAGGGATGGTTTTCTGGACCAATATGTCGAGGAACCAACCAGAGAGCTGGCCATCCTAGCCTGGGTGATGTGTAATGAGAAGGGACTAATTAGCAATTTTGTTGTGCGAGGCCCCTTGGGGAAGAGTGACCATAATATGGTAGAATTCTTTATTAAGATGGAGAGTGACAAAGTTAATTCGGAAACTAGGTCCTGAACTTAAGGAAAGATAACTTCGATGGTATGAGGCGTGAATTGGCTAGAATAGACTGGCGAATGATACTTAAAGGGTTGACGGTGGATTAGCAATGGCAAACATTTAAAGATCACATGGATGAACTTCAGCAATTGTACATCCCTGTCTGGAGTAAAAATAAAACGGGGAAGGTGGCTCAACCATGGCTAACAAGAGAAATTAAGGATCGTGTTAAAGCCAAGGCAGAGGCATATAAATTGGCTCGAAAAAGCAACAAACCTGAAGACTGGGAGAAATTTAGAATTCAGCAGAGGATGACGAAGAGTTTAATTAAAAGGGGGAAAATAGAGTTCAAGAGGAAGCTTGCAGGGAACATAAAAACTGACTGCAAAAGTTTCTACAAATATGTGAAGAGAAATAGATTAGTGAAGACAAATGTAGGTCCCTTGCAGTCGGATTCAGGTGAATTTATAATGCGGAACAAAGAAATGGCAGACCAATTGAACCAATACTTCGGTTCTGTCTTCACGAAGGAAGACACAAATAACCTTCCGAATGTACTGGGGACAGTGGATCTAGTAAGAAGGAGAAACTGAAGGATATCCTGATTAGACGGGAAATTGTATTAGGGAAATTGATGGGATTGAAGGCCGATAAAAACCCGGGGCCTGATAGTCTGCATACCAGAGTACTTAAGGAAGTGGCCCTAGAAATAGTGGATGCATTGGTGATAATTTTCCAATGGTCTATCGACTCTGGATCAGTTCCTATGGACTGGAGGGTAGCTAATGTAACACCACTTTTTAAAAAGGAGGGAAAGAGAAAACGGGTAATTATAGACCGGTTAGCCTGGCATCAGTAGTGGGGAAAATGTTGGAATCAATCATTAAGGATGAAATAGCACCGCATTTGGAAAGCAGTGACAGGATCGGTCCAAGTCAGCATGGATTTATAACAGGCAAATCATGCTTGATGAATCTTCTGGAATTTTTGAGGATGTAACTAGCAGAGTGGACAAGGGAGAACCAGTATGGATGTGGTGCATTTGGACTTTCAAAAAGCTTTTGAAAAGGTCCCGCACAAGAGATTGGTGTGCAAAATCAAAGCACATGGTATTGGGGGTAATATACTGATGTGGATAGAGAACTGGTTGGCAGACAGGAAGCAGAGAGTCAGGATTAACGGGTCCTTTTCAGAATGGCAGGCAGTGACTAGTGGAGTGCCGCAGGGCTCAGTGCTGGGACCCCAGCTCTTTACAATACACATCAATGATTTTAGATGAAGGAATTGAGTGTAATATCTCCAAGTTTGCAGATGACACTAAACTGGGTGACGGTGTGAGCTGTGAGGGGGACGCTAAGAGGCTGCAGGGTGACTTGGACAGGTTTGGTGAGTGGGCAAATGCATGGAGATGCAGTATAATGTGGATAAATGTGAGGTTATCCACTTTGGGGCAAACACCAAAGACACAATATTATCTGAATGGCGGCAGATTAGGAAAAGGGGAGGTGCAACGAGACCTGGGTGTCATGGTTCATCAGTCATTGAAAGTTGGCATGCAGGTACAGCAGGCGGTGAAGAAGGCAAATGGTATGTTGGCCTTCATAGCTGGGGGATTTGAGTATAGGAGCAGAGAGGTCTTGCTGCAATTGTACAGGGCCTTGGTGAGGCCTCACCTGGAGTATTGTGTTCAGTTTTGGTCTCCTAATCTGAGGAAGGACGTTCTTGCTATTGAGGGAGTGCAGCGAAGGTTCACCAGACTGATTCCCGGGATGGCTGGACTGACATTTGAGGAGAGACTGGATCAACTGGGCCTTTATACATTGGAGTTTAGAAGGATGAGAGGAGGTCTCATAGAAACATATAAGATTCTGACGGGATGGGACAGGTTAGATGCAGGTAGAATGTTCCCGATGTTGGGGAAGTCCAGAACCAGGGGACACAATCTTAGGATAAGGGGTATGCCATTTAGGACTGAGATGAGGAGAAATTTCTTCACTCAGAGAGTTGTTAACCTACGGAATTCCCTGCCGCAGAAAGTTGTTGATGCCAGTTCATTGGATATATTCAAGAGCGAGTTAGATATGGCCCTTATGACTAAGGGGATCAAGGGGTATGGAAAGAAAGTGGGAAAGGTATACTGAGGGGAATGATCAGCTATTGAATGGTGGTGCAGGCTCGAAGGCCGAATTGCCTACTCCTGCACCTATTTTCTATGTTTCTATGTTTCCTTGCTTTTGTACTCTATGCCTCTATTTCTGAAGTCCAGGATCCTGCACACTTTTTTTAACTGATTTCTCGACCTGCCCCGCCACATTCAATGATTTATGCCCATATACCCCCCGGTCTCTCTGTTCATGCACACCCTGCTTCAGTTAAAATTTGTTAAAGAGTGGTCATGACGTTAGTCTAATCTCGTTGACCCCGAATTTCAACATCCAAATCGGCATAGAAACATTGTCCTCAGAGTGGGCAGGGCCCAGACAGCCAGGTCCCGATCCCTTATCCCATTGGCGCTGTATTTGGGGTAAACACGCACTGCGGGGATTCTTCGACTTCCACCCGAATCGGGCGGCGGAAGGCCGGAACAGTTTCCTCTGTGCGCCCGATTTGAATGAGGTGAAGTGCAGGCAGCAAGCGGAGGGTCCCACACTGAGCTGGACGGTGGGGGAGTGGGCGGGGAGGACTGGGAGGAGGAGCAGCTGTCAACACTCCTGTTTGTAGAACAGCCTCCGCTGGATCCTCTAGTACTGGGAAAATTGCAATCGGCCTATAACTGCTCGCCCATTTACATACCTTCCTGAAAGTTGTATCAGGCAGAGCAATGGGACGACTACACTGCCCACCTCCCCCACCATGTCATCCCACCCCGCCATCCCCCCCAACCCGCCGCCCCCCATCCTCCCCCACCATGCCCCCCCCACCCCGCCCAATGGTACAATGGCCATATGCCCCATTGACGGGCGAGAAACAGGCAGCCAATACATGCAGCCACAAATGGGGATGGGCTTACTATATCCTCAATTCCAAATCCACTGTTGGATGCGAGGGGCAACCTAATGGGGCTAAAATTGTGGTCAGAGGCTTCCTTCGAACGACCGCCTCAGACCCGGAAAAAATCTACAAATCAACCTGTTGGTCCCGGAGGCACGTAGGATCCCGGTTGGAGGCCTTCATTCGCTGTGCAAATACTGAGTGACAGATCTCATGAAAACATAAAGAATAGGAGCAGAAGTCGGCCATTCAGCCCCTTGAGCCTGCTCCACCATTCAATAAGACCTTGGCTGATCATCGACCTCAACTCCACTTTCCCGCCTGATCCCCATATCCCTTGATTCCACTCGAGTCCAAAAATCTATCGATCTCAGCCTTGAATATACTCAAAGACTGAGCCTCCAAAACACTCGGGTAGGATATTCCAAAGATTCACCACCCTCTCAGTCCTAAATGGCCGGCCCCTTATTCTGAGACTGTGACCCCTGGTTCTAGACTCCCCAGCCCGGGGGAAACATCCTCCCTGCATCTATCCTGTCAATCCCTGTAAGAATGTTGTATGTTTCAATGAGATCATCTTTCTTTCTTTTAAACTCGAGAGAATGTTGGCCTAGTCTACCCAATCTCTCCTCAAAGGACAATCCACCCATCCTATGAATCACTTTGGTGAACCTTCGTTGCACTCCCTCAATGGGAAATATATCCTTCCTTAGGTAAGGAGACCAAAACTGTCCACAGTACTCCAGGATCATGTCATTCAGCCCCTCGAGCGTATTCCACCATGCTTTCAGATAATGGCCAATCTGTGCTACAACTCTATGTACCTGCCCATCTCCATATCTCTTGATTGATTTCAGTCTTCTAAGCACCAATTTACCCCCAGCACCACAGCCTTTTTGGGGCAAGAGATCCCGATTAAACTCCTCTTGGTGCGAAAAAGTGCTTTTTGATTTAATACCCCGAGGATGAAATGGAATAGTCCATGCTGGGACTAGTCGGTTCAAAACACGTCCAATATCGGACCTCGGGCCGCAGTTAATTGAATATTGGAAGCCTGCTGCAAGAGCCCAGGTGGGGTGTGTGTGCGGGAGGGGAGGCAGGGCAGGTGATGCATTAAGAGTGCGGAGTTGGGGGGGGCAGGGAGGACAGGCTGGCAATGGTCTCCTGCTCCTGCTCCTTCAGCCTCGACATTGAAATAAGTAATTTGAATAAACTTACCTTTTTGATGGTGGCCTCCAGCAGTCCCTTTAAGAACCTGGTTATCCTGACACATGGCAGCCCAATTTTGGGAAGGTGTCCTGAACCAGGAGTTCGGGGCCTCTATTTGCATTAGCAAAGGGCCTAACGCCTGTTTCAGTACAGCCCTGGCTGTCTATGCTTCAGACGCTGTCAGACGCTGCACTTCCAGTGCAGAATGTGCCCGCCGTATTGGCTCCTTCACACCAATTAATTTCTAGCTCCCTCCCCAGTGACTAAAGTTTAAACAGTGTGTGTGTTTCACGCTGGTCCTCACCTTCGATCACGGGAAACCCTCTCCGGATAACAATCGACCCCCATACATATCGAAGTGCCAGTTTTGTGCCAACATCCCATCGCTTAGCTCCGTGCCTAGATTTCCTGGGGGCCTAACTTAAGGCGCTGGCCATAATAAGTCAGTCAGCATTGTGGCATCTCCTGTCCCAACACGCATCTGCCGCATTGTAGCCGTGAGAACATACAATGAGTGAAGATTGAGGATGGCATGGTCTGTGCCAAGGAGTGGTTTGATGTGAGTTTGTACCCCAGATTTCCACTGATGGCAAGTCGCTGATCCCAGCTGGGCATTAGGAATACCCAATGAGTGGAGACAAAAGACACATTTAGGCTACTTTTATATTGGCTTTAGTAAGATTAAAAATAAAATAGGACTTGCATCTATGAAGCACCTTTCCTGACCTCAGGACATCCCAAAGTGTTTTACAGCCAATGAAGTACTTTTGTAGTCACTGCTGTACTGTAGGAAATGCGGCAGCCAATTTGTGCACAACAAGCTCCCACAAACAGCAATGTGATAATGAGCAGATACTCTGTTTTAGCGACATTGGTTGAGGGATAATTAGGCAACAGGCTGATGATGGTCCCTGACACACAGGTCTCAAACAGCCAGCATCGACCTCAAAGTGACCGTGCCGGATTCAGAGAGGCCAACAAACAGGAAGACATGGTAAAACATGAGCCGCTAATAGTAAATCTGTAAAATTGACTTTAATGCTATTGGGAGCTGCAGAAAGCCTTAGCTTCAGGAGTGGAGGGGCTAGTTCATCACTAAAGCCAATGTAAAAGCACCTTTACACTGGTGCTCACTGAGCCTGGACTACAGGCACTGGGAGGATTGTGCCAGATCTCCACAATCATAGCACTTCATCACAGCCTATCTTATTCTTTTCCATTATTCTTCCTCTTTTAAAGGCATTGACTCAAAACAATGCAAAACATCCTGTGCCAGACTTTATAGCTCAGGCTAAAAACTATTGCCAAGGTTTATTAAGAAGTAAGATTATACAAAATCAAAAATAGATCAGCAGATTAACCTTCACTGATGCTTTAAATGGTTTTCTGAATCCAACATAATAGAGTTCTTATAACAGAATTCTTATAATTGCGTTTTAAAAATACATCATCTTGGGAATGGTAGGCTGTGTGAAATTTTGGCTCACCATTGCAATTTGGCACTAAATGATGGAATCATGTAAACTGCATTAATTGCCTGCAGTTGAATTATTTATTCACAGCATCTGGAGACAGCTGTCCTTTGCAAACCAGAATAAAGACACCATGGCAGGAGATGGCTCACGTAGCACAGGGTTTGGGAGTAATACTCTGCTTTACTCAGTCATATTCTGACATAATGAGCACCCAGCTCGTGTTGGAAAAACACAGCTTATTAGTGATGGGGATAATGATTAGGGATAACAACAGTAATTTCTCTCACTGCAGCAACCTTGCATATATTAAAGTATCTTAAGCCTATGCTGTTGGCCAACCAATCTGGAACTAATGAAGGAATGTTTGCAGTAATATACCAAACCCCTCCCGCAGTATTTCAATCCAAACAGTCTGTGCATTCTCTCCTTCACATATTCAATAGAAATCTCTCCCATAACCCATTCACATTTGGAAAGTGTCACAATACTAAGAATTATTTTGCAGTCCTGCAAGAACAGATAAACAGAGAGACACTTTTGATCTGAAACCGAAACATTCTAAAGCTGTACAGAAACAGTCCTGTATTGTCAGTGTGCCACTGCAGCAAGAGTTACAACCCTGATCCACACCCACACATTCCCATGCAGTTACCCACAAGCCACAGCTTTATACCTTCTACTGACTAACCCCATTGCATCAATAGACACCCGAGACCATCAGCTAGCTACACTTTTCTGCCAAGTGGATGTCGGATGACGATGGAAGTATAAAGGAAAGGGACAGAGGTAAATGCAATTAATATATAAACAAAAAGAAATATAACATTCTAAACCTTTTGGCAAAAAATCGGTTCGGAAACCGAAGCCATGAATTCTGTAGGGAAATTATACATAGCATTTATCAACGCCAATCATGAAGGCATTTATTTAACATCCTTTTAAATCTGTATTCAGGATAAATTTACAAAACATTGTTTGATACACATATCTTCCTTGATTAGCATATTTTGTAATCTGAAAAATATAATAAATTAATCAACAATTACAAAATGGGGGTAAAACAGCATTTAGAAATAGGGAGAAAATCATCAAAACATATCGGCATATTTCCCCAGGTGGTGATTCTGGGTAACTGGGATATTTGTGGCATTTGTCCCGACAGTGTAGCAACACAGGCATTGGACATGTGGACCTGCCCAAAGACCTCCCCTCAATCAACTACTCTCAGGCACCTTCTGTGGACCAGTTTGAGTTCTGTTGACTAAGGTCGAGACAGTAATTGCTGCTTTTGCAACAAGGTTTGGAGGTAAATATGTGAGGAAGCTGAGACAGGGAGGGACAGCAAATTACCCTCAAACATGGAGATGTCAGAAGATGTTGGCTGAAAACAGGTTGAAGCTAAGGTGCTTCCTTCTTTGCCATAAAACAGGATAAGTATGGAATCGTAGCTTGAATTCTTTGATGTTGATGCAAATTCATTGAAAATCTTAAAAACCTCAATTGCTAATGTGGCCAAAATTGCCCCTTTCCGAAATACCCGTAAGCAGCTCTGGGAGGCGCTAATGGGGCGATAAGGACTTTTCGTGCGAGGGCAGGTGGCGCACATGGCGATGACATCATAACCCTGTGCGCCGACCACTACTCGCCCCGCGCTGACCCCATTGCGAGCCACGGGAGCGAGGTTGGCGCGGGGCTTTGCAGTCCGCCCATAAAGGGCAGGGCTTTGCGCTGTGACCGCCATTTTTTTTTTCCGAACGACTTTTCAGTCGGTCCAACAATGGCGGCCGCTGGCCTGGCCGAAACCCTCCCTGGTGGCCCAGTGGGCATCACTAACATGGCTGCACAGCTTGCAGCGGCCTGCCCCTTTAACTGAGGGGGAGGGATGTGGTGACATCATCAGCACTGAGTGACATCGCCTCCTCCACACCCCGCCCCTTCCCCGCCCCGCCTCTCCAATACTGACCCCTCCCCGCCCCCGCTCCGCCCCGTCCCGAACACCAACCCCCGCCCCCACCCACCCCCTGCCCCCGCTCCCAACACCACCCCCACTTCCATCCCGCCCACCCCCACCGCGCCCCGAGGTGATGCAGAGCGCCTCGCTGCTGCCCCAACAATTTTTCTCATTTTAAAGACATGAGTCAGTAACCTCTTCTCGCCGGGCCATAAATTTTTATTTAATTCAAATGATGCGCCCCAAATGGGGCGCGGGGCAATGTCACCCCCAATATCGCTATCACATACAGAAGTGGGCAGATAAAACATATTTCTGTTTGTAACAATTGGACTTCTTGGGGAGGTGGGTAAGAGATTCTGGGGCGGAAATTCAGTCGCGCAAGAAAGCTGGTGCACCTGTGAGTTTTTACCGCTGGGATCCATGAGGCGGCCTTCTGATCGATTTTCAGGACTTTGAAATTTCAAAGTCCCACCGAGAGTGGGTCACAGTGGGGGCGGGGGATGGACAGGAAGTCAGGCTGGGGGGCGGGGGATGGACAGGAAGTCAGGCTGGGGGGCGGGGGATGGACAGGAAGTCAGGCTGGGGGGCGGGGGATGGACAGGAAGTCAGGCTGGGGATGGACAGGAAGTCAGGCTGGGGGGCGGGGGATGGACAGGAAGTCAGGCTGGGGGGGGGGGCGGGGGATGGACAGGAAGTTAGGCTGGGGGGCTGAATCTGGATCGGACCGGGACTCCACCACTGTCACTCCTCCCTCCGTTAAAGGGGAGAGAATCGGTCAGTTTGCGTCTTCGGCCACTGGGCCAACAGGGAGGGTTTGGGCCGGGCCAGGCCAGCGGCCTGGCACCCAAGAGAGGGGGTACGGGGGGGTGTGTGCCAGGCTGCCCATTGGCGGCCCAGCCGAACCCGGGGCATTTGCCTCACCGGCCACTCGGAAAGTCGGCCGGCAAAAATAAATAAATGGCGGCCGCGGCAGTGGGCCCTCCCCTTGAAGGGCTGCCGTGCTGCTGGGCTGCACTCACTGCGGATACCCTGCACCGTTGGGGAAAGCTGTCGGGCGCACGGCGGGGTGTCCATTTTGTGAGCTGCATGTCGGTTTATTTTTCAGGTGAGGGAGAGCGGTGGGAGGGCGGAGGCGAGGGGGGGGGCGGTGTTGTGGGAGGGAGGGGGTGAGGGAGGGCGGCGAGGGAGAGCTGGGGCGAGGGAGGGCGGGGGCGAGGGGGGGCTGGGGTGAGGGAGGGCGGGGTGCATGTTCTGATGATGTGTTTGCGGTGGTTATCAGCACTGGGGTGGAATCGGGCCCAGACCGAACAATCCCCGAGCTGTATTTTGGTCGGGGCGGCCAGTTGCCCACAAAGTGGCAGCCACGGGATTCCACAAACGGGTCGTTCCGAGACACTGCATTTAGACCCCTCCTTCTTCATAAATGGCCCTTTTGTTTTTGCTGCACCGAGCACAGAGAAAACATTCCTCCCTCGCCCCCCCCACACTCCGACCCCCAGCCCCTCCCCCCCGCACTCCCCATACTACCCCCGCACTCGTTTCTCTCCGCCCCCCCCACCTCCCACACTCTCCCCTCACTCCCCCAAATCCCTCACTCCCTCCAAACAACCCCCCCAACTCCCCCCCCCCCGCTTTCTCCTCTCCCACCTCCCCCCCCCACCCCCCCTTCAAACCCCCCCCCCCCCGCTTTCTCCCCCCCCCCCCCCCTCCAAACAACCCCCCCCACCGCTTTCTCCTCTCCCACCTTTCTCCTCTCCCACCTCCCCCCTCCAAACCACCCGCTCCCCCCCCCCGGGTTCAGCTTGTATTTTTGACATCTCATGACAACCCACTCAAGAAACTGATCGAATGTCTAGACAGTAACTTTTCCAAAAGTGTACCTGCAGGCTATCCCCTGGCCTATAGATAATCCTCTTACTTATTGTAACCGACATCAACTCCTTAATCCTTTCAAGATTGAAGCATCTTATTGCTTCTGCTGACTCACTTAAATGGTTTTCCTGGCTGCTTGCCAAAACAAAGAGTGTCTATAATCTTGAGAAAAAATAATAAATGGATAAAAAGCCAAGACCACAGCATTGGGGAATTTAATCTTTAATAAGATTGAATACTTTTCTCATGCAGTACATTATCGAGGAGGCAACAAAGGCAGACCACTGATCCAAACACTGAACTGGAAGTTCCGATCACCTTTAAATGGGACATACAATACCTTGATGAGTTTGGGTTGAAGTTAAGTGTAAGAGATTATGTCAGATGACTGATCTAATGTACTCGTGTCCAGTTGTTGAGAATGCACGATGTTCATGGCTTCCCTGTGATTGCCTGTGATAATTCGCAGAGCTAAGTCACAGCCGGTAAATTGTTAAAACAGCGACATCTGCTTTTATAGTTCACCTCACACGTGCCTGAGCCTAGCATGTTGCCCGAGGCAGATGCCAAACATGTAAAAAGGAGGGGGAAATGACAGCCAAAGGCAAGAACTTTGGAAGCCTTCTGAAAGGAGGAAGTAAGGAATGAGGGAGAAGTGGTTTATGAAGCGAATGGCGGTGGGCAGAGGCACATTGACAATATCCAAGACAGAGATCGATAGATTTTTGGATACTAAAGAAAGCAAGGGAATATGGGGATCGGGCGGGAACGTGGAGTTGTGGCATGATCATATTGAATGGCGGAGCAGCCTCGAGGGGCTGAATGGCCTCCTCCTCCTGCTCCTATTTCTTATGTTCTTTTATGATGTTCTGACCAAAGGAACAGTGTCTATTGGTGAATTGGGGGTGGGAGTCAAGCAGCAACTGGGGTTAGCGGAAGGGAAGGTGCATACAACTGGAGGAGGTCACTGAGGTTGGGAGGATTGAGGCCGTGGAGGAAATTGAAAACAAGGACAAGGATGTTGAGGCCATTTTGCCATGGTGCGTGATAACGCTGTGGATGATGTCTTTGTGAGGCTTTGTGCAGTCGGAAATGTTGTGTATGTAGAAAGAGTCAGACTGAGCTCAAAGTAACATGTGACCTTAGTCTTTTATTGCAGGTCTCCAGAGTGCCTCTCCAACCTGTGAGGCTTCCTTAAATACCTGTGCTCCCAAGGGATTATGGGATCCCTTGGGACTCCAGGGGATGAGCCCTCTGGTGGCTGTACAGAGCAAGTACAAGTTTACATATATAACAGGAAACATGAGCCATTGGGGGCATTGGAGTTTGTGACGGGTGGCATTGGCACAGCCAGCAAAATCTATTTGAAATGAAGGAGTACTGGTGAGAACGAGCAGAAATATTTACCTAGTTTATGGACAGAAGTAGCCCTTGGTGCCGAGTCAAACACGTGTCAGAAAAACATTTGCTTTTTCTATTGTTCCTCACATTTCTTCCTTGAACAAGGCGAATAGTAAACTGGGCCTGGTCTGCAAAGGCAAGAGTTTACATGGAACCAGCAGGCAGCGACATGTGTCCTGGCCAATATTTAATCCTCAATCAACATCACTAAAACATTGCTGTTTGTGGGAGCTTGCTGTGTGCAAATTGGCTGCCACATTTCCTACATTTAAACAGTGACTACGCTTCAAAAGTACTTCATTGGCTGTGAAGCACTTTGCGGTGTCCTGAGGTTGTGAAAGGCGCTATATAAACGCAAGTCTCTTTTTTTATTTATGTAAAAGCTTCCGTCGAGGTATATTGGATAATACTCACATTAACAAGCACTTCTGCCTCCTCCATCCACGTGAGCCATCTGCAGCTGCCAGGCTCGAATATATACACTTTTAAAACCATTATTTGCATATATTTTATGCTGTTGTAATAAGATGCAAAATTAAAGGTTCCATTATCTACAGGCAATAATATTTTCAGGTCAAGAATAGAAACATAGAAACATAGAAAATAGGTGCAGGAGCAGGCCATTCAGCCCTTCTAGCCTGCACCGCCATTCAACGAGTTCATGGCTGAACATGAAACTTCAGTACCCACTTCCTGCTTTCACGCCATACCCCTTGATCCCCCGAGTAGTAAGGACTTCATCTAAATCCCTTTTGAATATATTTAGTGAATTGGCCTCAACTACTTGATAGAATGATAGACCAATTAGAATTGCTTGAAACAAATTGTTCCAATCCGAACACCCAGACACCCTTTGCTTTGTTAGTTGTATGGATTTTCCTCCTTGTATCCAAAGTCTGCACGGCAATGAGCGAGTATGCTTCTTTATTTGTTTACCTGCCTTACTCTTCGGTCTCATCGGCTAGAGCAAAGAGCCCGAAACTTACTAACGAGTGAGGGAGGAGGGGTAACCTAGCGATGGAGGGGGGGAAACTAGTGAGGGAGGAGGGGTAACCGAGTGAGGGAGGCGGGGTAACCTAGCGATGGAGGGGGGGAAACTAGTGAGGGAGGAGGGTTAACCTAGCGATGGAGGAGGGGTAACCTAGTGAGGGAGGGGAGGGGTAACCTAGTGAGGGAGGGGAGGGGTAACCGAGTGAGGGAGGAGGGGTAACCGTTACTACCAACTGTTGCTTGTTTCTGTCTCCGAGGGTGAGCACCTTCATCGTCCAATCCTTGGGGAAAGGGCGACTTCCATCAGCTCCTGGGTGCGGTTGTGACCTTCGTAGAGTAACACAGCTTATTGCTGCATTCTCTGTAATTCCTTTGCCATTTCTGTTTTACAGAGGACGTGTTTCTGTTGCAGACCAGAGATCATAAAAACCCAGACATCTACGTCTTGTTCAGAACGACAAGGTGAGCACCATCTCCTGGTGGCAATTCCTGTGTAATTGGCCTTTCTGATGGGCGTTTGAAGGATCAAGTTAAGACATGAGGGGGAATCATGTTACTCTGGTACAGGCTGAAGTTATGCCTTTTTATTGTTATCCCTTTGGCTGATTTCGCTGACACAGAAATTGGTGAATATTGAAACCAGCAACAAGAGATTTAAAAAAAATACAAAACCACTTTGTCTTCATCTTTCCCTCCATGGATGAGTGTATATCGTGGCGCCCTCATAACTCAAAAAATGGCATTTTTGCAGTTTAAAATCTAGCTCAGGCAAACCTGGATCTGATCTGGACCAAGAATCCTTTCACCGCACAGTCTGATATTTGCAAATCTTTGTTGGGCTTAGTTTCCCATTTCCCATTAATGTGGGTGTTCAGGTTAATTGGCTCAGGATATCGCGGATTTCCGGCTAATGCAGCACAGTGTAATACCTCTGGCACATCCTCTTACAGCCTAGTCTGTGACACCATTAGAGCGACTGGCCCAGACCCAGAGAGGGAATAAGCTTCATGGCCTCCTGCAAGCCCTGTGCTTGTATTGATTCATGGTCAACATGCCTCAGCATCTCAATCACTTCCCCTCTCGACACCTTATGTTCACTTCTTGTTGCTCCAGGCAGAACTTTAAGCTGTCCTCTGACCTCTGACCTCCGGCCGCCCTCCCACCTCTGGCCTGTTCTGGGCCCCGAACCAGCCACTGGGTCCACCTCACACCAAGAATCGCCAACCAATCCGTTACATGGGATGCTGTGTCGCTCGCTTTGCCCTCGTCGCGCTCTCCAGCCGGCTCCCCCTGCTCCCCACGGTGGGGGGGGCTCACTCTGCTCCCCACGGTGGGGGGGGCTCACTCTGCTCCCCACGGTGGGGGGACTCCCCCTGCTCCCCACGGTGGGGGGGCTCCCCCTGCTCCCCGCGGTGCCCGCTGGGTCCTGGGGCTCCACGGTCAGGCACAAAGCCGCTCTGCCGATGGGTGCTACCTAGTCGCTAAGTTGTGAATGTCGGGAGAGTGTGGGGAGGAACCCATCCACTTTCACAATGAGAAAAACATTGCAAAATAAGTTTGCAAAGTACGCAGCACCCAGTTTAAATTGCAGCGTCAGAGCACTCTGGAACTATACTGTGCGCAATGCAAACTCGAACCTTAGTGCTGACACACTGCAGGAAGTCTCAGACCTCTCGGTGTGCGAGGGAGCTGTACTTACACCCAGACCAATGTTATACCCCACCATCGTCAGCGGAGCCAACGATTGAACAGAGTGTAAATTTGACTGAATTAGCAAAAAGCCTCACAATCTGAAAACTGTCCTTAAAGCAGCTTAAAGGGAACACAGAAGGAAAGTATGTCAAGCACTTGATGTGTTATTTCTTCAAATAGCAAAAATATAGTTGATTTCGCTCCATTTTTAGTATCAAACTATTTTAATCCTCCCACTTCACAACGTGTATTTTTGTTCTGTGTCCCAATGACAGACCTGTCCCGATCATTCTGCCGCTGGCACTTGATAGTGAGCCATCACAACCATTGCCTGTTGGCCCTCCTTCCTAACTTTCTCTCCGTGAGCAGGAGCACCTAGGGGGTGATATTCCGTTGCCCCCTGTTTTGGGCGGTAACACCCTGGGGGTGTGTGGGACATTCTGCGCCGGGCACGATAATCATGCCCCACTCACGAACTTAGGATAACTGCCCCCAAGAGGAAGTGGAGCACAAAATAACGTGAGCGGAGTGTACGCGTAGGGAGCGCGCGCAGCGTAGCGCTGCCGTTAGGAGGGTTTTTTCACTGGCCGACACCTCCTTTAAACTATCGCCCCACAAGCGGAGGGTTGTGTCACCTGAACATGTTGCTGATGCCGCCCGCCACAGCATCAGGGGGCGCTCCCCAATGTTTGTTCCGCGGCACCGCGCATGGTGATGTTGTTATTGACGATGCAGCGGAGCACGGCGCTAACAATTACCACCGCCACTAAACTCCTGCGGAATTTAATGGGATTTGTTAGCGGCGCCGCGCTTGTTAGTGCCCCCTGGGGGTGGGAAAGTAGAAGTGCAAGCGACCCGAATTTCTAGGCCAACTTATCTCTTATACCAACCGCCACTGAAAACTCACCGTGGGAGGAAGCTCATGTACAAACCGATGTATTACACACCATAATAAGGCACATTGGTAAAGCACCATGAGCATTCAGGCAATGCCCAAACTAAGTTAATATGCAGGTACAGCAAGGAATCAGGAAGGCAAATGGAATGTTGGCCTTTATTGCAAGGGGGATAGAGTATAAAAGCAGGGAAGTCCTGCTACAACTGTACAGGGTATTGGTGAAGCCACACCTGGAGTACTGCATACAGTTTTGGTCTCCGTATTTAAGGAAGGATATACTTACATTGGAGGCTGTTCAGAGAAGGTTCACTAGATTGATTCCGGAGATGAGGGGGTTGACTTATGAAGATAGGTTGAGTAGGTTGGGCCAATACACATTGGAGTTTAGAAGAATGAGAGGTGATCTTATCGAAACAAAAAAGATAATGAGGGGGCTTGACAAGGTGGATGCAGAGAGGATATTTCCACTCATAGGGGAAACTTAAACTAGGGGACATAGTCTCAGAATAAGGGACCTCCCATTTAAAACTGAGATGAGGAGGAATTTCTTCTCTCAGAGGGTTGTAAATCTGTGGAATTCTCTGCCTCAGAGAGCTGTGGAGGCTGGGTCATTGAATATATTTAAGGTGGAGATAGACAGATTTTTGAGAGATAATGGAATAAAAGGTTATGGGGAGTAGGCGGGGAAGTGGAGCTGAGTCCATGATCAGATCAGCCATGATCTTATTGAATGCAGAGCAGGCTCGAGGGGCCAGGTAGCCTACTCCTGCTCCTATTTCTTATGTTCTTATGTAAGTAGCTTAGATAGAAATATAGAGAGTTCCTGTACTTTTAAATGCATATTAAAAAAGACTTGCATTTGTGGGAGCTTGCTGTGCTCAAATTGACTTCTGTGTTTCCTACATTACAACGACGACTACACATTAACGGTACTGAATTGGCTGTAAAACGCTTTGTGACATCCTGATGTTGTGAAAAGTGCGACAGAAATGCAAGTCTTTAAAAGTATATTGATACTGAGACTATTAATTCATACTCTTTGTTACAGCAATGTATTCCAGGGCTATGCTGTTTGTGTGTATCACATGTCTGCTATCCGAGAAGCATTTAATGGACCCTACGCACATAAAGAGGGACCTGAGTATCACTGGGCAGCTTATGAGGGAAAGGTGCCTTACCCAAGACCAGGCTGTGTAAGTGGAGTCTGCACTGAAATTAATATTTTATTTGTGCAAAAAATGTAAAGAAACCCAAAGAATTATGAATAGCAAATGAATGTACCACGTAAGCATTTCACGCAAGCATGAATTTAAACAGTCAGCGGTTTGCAGATGTAGTATAATACTTAGTGACACGGTGAATTTAGGAGGCAGTGTATTGTGGCTTGGAGTGATTCTCTGTAATTGATTCCCAACTTCAGCCTCGGGAAGGCTCCAGGCAGAGGCTGTACACGAGTGTCACCAAGCGCTGGTCTCACATAGGTCCCAGTCATTGGTTATAAAACAGTACCTGGGAATAACTGGCACTGGCTCAGTCCACTGCCCTCCAAACTGAAGTGACAGGTAACAGGAGTGAAATACCTGAACATCGGGAGTCTAACCAGCATTAACTAATACACACATCATTCGTACCACAGGCACATTCTTCTGTGAATTCAACGTTCTGAGAGTGAAGGTAAACAGTATTTTACACTTGTCTCATTATTGAAATCATACAAATATGCTCAAAGATAACTGATGTAGGATTCAGAATGCAGAATTTAACGGCTCAGGGCCTGAAATTGATGATGTCCCGTAGCCACCCGTTTCTCGGTGGTATTCGGGCGGTTCGTGGTTTTTACCGCCCGCTCCTGCTCAGATCCTCCAGGTCGACTTTGGTGGTAATGTAGTGGGAGGGGATGGTGTGTAGCGGGGTGTAGTGGTCGGGGGTGGGGTGTAGCGGGGGCGGGAGCGGGGTGCAGTGGGTGGGGCCGGGTGGGAGTGGGGGCGGGAGCGGGGCTGGTGGGTGGGAGCGGGGGCAGGATGTAGCGGACGGGAGCGGGTGGTGCAGGCCATTAGATTCAGCAAAGATCGGAGGTCGAGCTCTGCGCATGCGCGATCAAAGCGCGACCCTTCCCGTGACACTACAGCCAGTGTACCTGCTGTACTGCGTCACACCACACCGAACACCAATCCCAAACGCTCAGCACCAGTACACTAGGTCAGTTTTTTGGAAAGTTCCAAAGTTAAGAACAACCTCAAGAGATCTTTGTACCATTGACTAGGGGCAGCCTATCTTTTATATTTGTGGGCCATATAGATGTATACCATGGGCTCCAGGGCCATACGTAGCTTAAATCTACATTCCTATTTGTATTAATTTAATTTAGCCGGTGCTGGATTTAGCCAATACTGGATTTAGCCAGCAATTAGGCGACAGCACCAAGAGCAGCACTTTCCCAAATCTCCAGACCCTCACAATTCAAACAGGACAAACCAACGAAGAAGAAACAGAAGCATAAATATAAAGGAGTTGCCCGGGAGGGAGTCGAGGGCTGTGTTGCCAGCGACCAGGGCTGTATGTGGTCCGAGGGCTGCAGTTCCAACACTCTCGCCATGGACCAATTAAATATCCAAACAACACAAAAGAGCAACACGATTATGTCTGTCTTTAAGACTTCTAAAATGTACTGCTAACTCTTAGTGACCAACTTTATTTAATAAAAACATGAAAAAAAACTAACTGGGAAGATGATTTTGTACTTGGATGAGGAAATGTGCACGGAATGAATGGGAAGTGTTCGAATACGTTGGAGGCTTGAACACCTGATGTCCAGAGCATTGTGGGCAGACACAGGAAGACATAACTACAGGGCCAGTTAGCTTAACATCGGTGGTAGAGAAACGTTTAGTGTCATTAATTCAGGATGAAATTACCAAATATTGAGAGAGAAAATAGTTCGAAGTTGCCAGCAGGAATTTCAAAAGGAACGATCGCTCTGGACAGATTTCACAGAATGTGTGATGTGGTAATATCGGGGAAACACAGAGAATGGACTTTAGGGAAACCTCTGATAAGCTATCTCACAGGAGATGATCACTGGTGAAGATCAAGGGATGTGGAATCAGGGACTTGAGGAGCAGCAAACTGGATTTAAAGATTGGTTAGAAGGGCGAAAAGAGGGAAGTTGTTAAAGCCAGCATTTAAGAGTGTTTGGAAGTGGGTAGTGGTGCCCCTCAAGGTTCCGTTCTGGGCTGACTTCTGTTCGAAACTCCTTGTCCTCCTCTTCCGTCTCCTGCAGCCTTTCATCAAATATTCCCATTTTCAAAATGGCATCCGTACTGTCCGCTTAAGCCAGCTAAGACCTTACTTTTCAGGACGGTATTTAGGTCTAGCGGTAAATGGATCTTACTGATCGAATTTGCGTTTTGGGATCTTCTCCGAAGGGCAGGCAGTATCGACTACCACCGGCGGTAAATATCTGATGAATTTACCGTCGGAGGGAATGTGGGCGGTAATATGATGAATTTCAGGCCCTAAGAGTTCACATTAACAAAGCATTTGTATCGTTACTCCATGAGTAGTTGTTTGAGTAAAATCCTAAAATACGTCATACGCTAATTATTGATCAGTGCACTCCCGAGGACAGTGACCGCAATGCTGTAAACTTTGTGCAGGAAACGAATATCCAGATACATTAAAATCATCACACTTTCTAGTGCTGGAGGTTAATTATTTCTTATACTTGACTTTCCCCGATGTGAAAATGTATAACAGCAGAATGGGCAGTAAATCTGTCTCCATAGGCGTCTCACTCATTTATTCTCAATTATATTTTAGCCACATTTGGGGGGGATTATTTCTCTAGTCACTACGTGTCGTGACATTGTACAAACCTCAATGGAACTTCAATCATGCCAGCATTTCTAGAGAAAGCATAAACCTATTCAAAAAGAAAATGTACAACTTTGCTCTGATCACTAATCGGAGGAAATCCAAGTGAATTTATAAACCTCTGAAAGGCCAGAGACAATCCTTTGCTGTGGGCCAGTTAGTTTATTAACCTTCCAGTGGCCGAAGTATCTTCTTTATAATCCTGAGAATATTACATTCTCAGCGGAACCACAAGGGGGCTCCGTAATAAACAGGTCAAAAGGCACAACCTGTTCCAACAGACTGTCTGTGTTCCACTGAGTCAACAACACGATTTACCGGCATTAGATTCATAGCAACTGGGTGTAACCCTCCTTAGTCCTTTTAAAACGTAATTAACAGAACAAGGCCATTTCTCGTTCCTCGCTGCCTCTCACCCCCTGCTACCCTCAACAATATAAGGGGCAAGTTCCCCCTCTCACCCCCCACTACCCTCGACAATATAAGGGGCAAGTTCCCCCTCTCACCCCCCAGTACCCTCGACAATATAAGGGGCGATTTCCCCCCTGTACCCACTCAGGTGACACACTCACTACTCCATCTTTGGTCATCTCGCGATACATTGCATGGAATCACCATTTTCCCGAGTTTCCATGCTGGTCCCGACAGGTAAACAGTTCAGTCTGTCGGTTCTGGCTGGGACTCAGCTTTCGAATCACGTTGACGGAAGAGGATCGCCATTCAGGCTGAGCAAGAGTCCGCACATACCCGAATGAGAGCTGCCCCAAGAGGGAAGCACCAGGTACACCAGAGCTGATCGGTTGTCACTGGGACATCTGACACATGTCTCTTGTCTCTTCTCCAGCATATGCTAATTGCTCCTGTCCAATTGGAGAGCTTATCAGGCTTGATTTTAATGTTTATCGGGAAAACACTTTCTCCTAAAAATGTTGTTTGCCGTTACAAAATATAAACTGATTCTAAGCAATGTCCCTGCAATTCTATTACAATGTCCGGTCTCCCCATGTTACAGACATCCCTTGTTCACTTAGTGAGCTTCATCCAAAGGGAAGTCACAACTGCACAGAGCTGCTAGCCATGTCTGAAAGGCACCTGTGAAGCAAAGCACTGAAACATCAGCAAATTTGTTGTTTTTTTTTTAAATTGAGGGAAATTCAAATAACATTGTTAAAATAACCGTTAATTACTTTCTTTCTGTTTTATACAATGTATCGCGATTGATCAAGTTATTTCACAATCAGCCGTCTGCCTGACTCCCAGACTTCCATTTTTGTTCAGTACAAACACTATTGCTGCTTTGTAAAATGTAGCAGTTTGTGGGGGGGGCGGTGCAGGCTTAATTCCCCACTGTCCCAGGTTTGTGACCCAGACTGTCCAAGTGAAGCCCAGCCCTCGTCCCACAAGGTGTGCGGAAAAGCAGGTCCCACTGGTTCCGGCCCCAACACCTGTGGTTGATACTGAAGAGGAAAGTCATGGGCTGCAGGAGGATAGCCATCTACTGGTCAGGTGGGCAGAGCAGTGGCAAATGGAATTTAATTCAGAGAAGTGTGAGGTGATGCACTTTGGGAGGGCTAATAAGGAAAGGGTATACACATTAAGCGGTAGGTCACAATAGTGTAGAAGAGCAAAGGAACCTTGGAGTGCTTGTCCACAGATCCCTGAAAGTAGCAGGCCAGGTGGATAAGGTGGTTGAGAAGGCATACGGAATGCTTGCCTTTATTGGCCGAGGCATAGAATATAAGAGCAGGGAGGTTATGCTTAAATTGTATAATACTTTGTTAGGCCACAGCTGGAGTACTGCGTGCAGTTCTGGTCACCGTATTATAGGAAGGACATGATTGCACGAGATAGGGTGCAGAGGAGATTTACTCGGATGCTGCCTGGAATGGAGAATCTTAGTTATGAGGACAGATTGGATAGGCTGGGTTTGTTCTCCTTGGAACAGAGGAGGTTGGGAGGAGACCTCATTGAGGTGTACAAAATATTGAGGGGCCTGGACATAGTGGATAGTAAGGGTCTATTTCCATTGGTGGAGGGGGCATAGTCTTAAGGTGGTTGGTGGAAGGTTTAGAGGGGATTTGAGGGGAGGCTTCTTTACGCAGAGGGTTGTGGGGATCTGGAACTCGCTGCCTGGAAGAGTGGTAGATGCAGAAACCCTCACCACTTTTAAGAGATGGTTGGATGGGCACTTAAAGTGCAGTAACCTGCAGGGTTACGGACCTAGAGCTGGTAATTGGGATTAGACTGGATGACCTTTCATTGGATGGCGCAGATATAATGGTAAGTACTGCAGGGAATAGAATACGGCCAGCGTGATCTCCTGGACTAGTGTCGATCGCCTGGATGGGTCGGAGAGGTATTTTCTCACATTTTTTCTCCCTAAATTGTTCTGAGTTTTTATCTGGTTTTTGCCTCTCCCAGGAGATCACATGACTCTGGTTGGGGTGGAGTGTAGACTGTTTCAGTATATGGGGTGTCGCAGTTGTGTGAGGTGGACTGGTTGGGCTGGGTGCTCTTTGCCTTTCCATCATTGTTCATGGGTTTATATGTAACCTTTGGGACTGCTGACCGAGGGCCGTGTGACTTTTTGTCGGCCGGTGCGGACACGATGGGCCGAAATGGCCTCCTCCTATGCTGTAAATTTCTCTGTTTCTATGTTTCACTCAGCCAGCTACAACTCAAAATAACTCAAAACAAGGCCATCAATATAAGATAGTCAAATTCAGAGAAACTTCTTTACCCAGAGAGCGGTGAGAATGTGGAACTCGCTGCCACAGGGAGGGGTTGAGGTGAATAGTATCGACGCATTTAAGGGGAGGCTGGACAAACATGAGGGAGAAGGGAATAGAGGGTTATGCTGATAGATTTAGATGAGCAAAGATGGGAGGAGGCTCGAGTGGGGCATAAACGCCAGCATGGACTGGTTGGGCCGAATGGCCTGTTTCTTGGACATATATCCCGTGTAATCCTCTGTAAAACGAGACTTGTTGGGATTGCTCTGGCTAGTTGTCAGGAAGATCAGGTAACAATGAATCTTCCTGGTTGCTGATGTCAGCGAATCCTGACCAGTGTATTCCCACAAGACTCGCACAATATAAACGCAGGTTTCGAGGGCAACTTTGAAACAGCATATTGAGAGAGCCCTACAAACAGCAACCTCGACCCTCAAACATCGCAAGCTCCTGTGTTGGGGAAAGATGTAAAGCGGTTTAAACTATTTCCCTGAAATCTATAATTGCATCGTATTTATACACATCAAAATATTCTATTTGGTTAGATTTGTTTTCAGGGGCTGGAGGGCATGATGGTTCATAGAAACATAGACATAGAAAATAGGTGCAGGAGTAGGCCATTCGGCCCTTCGAGCCTGCACCACCATTCAATGAGTTCATGGCTGAACATGCAACTTCAGTACCCCATTCCTGCTTTCTCGCCATACCCCTTGATCCCCTTAGTAGTAAGGACTACATCTAACTCCTTTTCGATGGTTTAATAAACTACTGTTTCACTCGGGGGATCAGGTCCCAACAGAAGGGGTGACGGCCTCCTCTCAGGTAGCTGCTTATTATCTAAATGAAGTGTTTGGGCATGTCCAGTGAAAGTACCGGCAGATATAAGCATTTACCAATCTGCAAACAAATATGATTTCCATTCATTTTAACTGTTGTACCAGAATGGATCTATAGGATCGAGAATGTGGATAATGGGAATGGCCTGTTAATCTCACACACCATTCTACAGTTAATGTGACGCAGCCTTGCCTGGAGTCTGGTCCGTGATGTTCCCAATCCAGGAATGTTTGGGTTTCAAATTGAAAAGGTTCCTTTCTGCAGACTATTCCCATCTTGTATTGAGCGGAGTCACACACAAAACGGATTTATTTAACTCACTTTAGTCCCGCTAATAATTTGCGCAGTTAGTCCGAGTTTAATTTATATTTTCCTGCCCTCCTCCCGAAGGCCCAGATTTGAGCAGGGATGAAGGCTCCAGATCAGTGCTCACCCTCCATAGCCCCACCAGTGGCTATTCATTATTCCCCCTCCCTCCCCCCCACACGCACCGATCCAGCTCTCAGTTAAAATCCACCCACCCACCCCACGAGTATTGGCACATTGCTTGCCCCAGGATGCCATCACAGTCTAGAACATTCCTTTTCCCACCTGATGTCCACAAATGGGCTGTTCAGCACCAGGCTGCCCAGCAAGGGTCACTATCCGGTGCGGAAACACAAGGCAGGGTCTTGCCCTGTTCTAATCCAGAGAGAGTCGAGCTGATCATGTGGCTTCAATATGGTCACTGGCTGGGCATTGTACAGATCGACTGGGCATTGTACAGATCGACTGGGCATTGTACAGATCGACTGGGCATTGTACAGATCGACTGAGCCTTGTACAGATCGACTGAGCCTTGTACAGATCGACTGGGCATTGTACAGATCGACTGGGCATTGTACAGATCGACTGGGCATTGTACAGATCGACTGGGCATTGTACAGATCGACTGGGCATTGTACAGATCGACTGAGCATTGTACAGATCGACTGGGCATTGACCGCTGTACAGATCGACTGAGGATTGTGCGTGCTTTACCGTTAGGGGAGCTATGCAGCTTCAATGCCGAACCCACCACAGCAGCAAAGTGTTTGATTCTGAAATGGTAAAACTGACCAACTGGTCCATTATACAAGAGTCAGTGCATCGACGATAAACATCTTGTCTGATGTGACTTGAATTCCCACTGCATTACAATGCATAACTGGAATAAAGTGAAGCTGCTTATTTAGCAGCCAGATTGTGTGTTATTCCAAAAAAATGTGATTCTTCATTTGTATGTTGTAGTAGACATGATTTATGCTCAAATGGGCAAAAGGATGTGTGTTGGTTTGATTTTATGGGACACTTTGTGCAAAGTCCACATGGCAAAATGGATGAATCGTTTGTGACTAGAGACAATAACTGGTGAATGCTTTGGTCTGCGTTGCAGTGTGCCAGTCAGATTAATGCCCCTCCTGGAAGCACATATCGCACGACAAAGGATTACCCAGACGATGTCCTTCGCTTCGTGCGCAGTCATCCCATTATGTACCAGCCAATCCGTCCTGTGCACAAGAGGCCGGAGCTGCTGAGGGTCGATGGGAAACATAACCTGGAGCAGATTGTGGTTGACCGTGTGGAGGCCGAAGATGGTCAATATGATGTCCTGTTTATCGGCACAGGTAAAGGAGAGTTTACAGGACAGTGCTGTGGAAATTAGGATGAAATGTTAGGGTGCAAGGCATTTGATAAAGTCCCACATAAGAGACTGTTAACTAAGGTTGAAACCCATGGAACTGAAGGCGAATTACTGACCTGGTTAGGAAACTGACTGAGCGGCAGGAGACAGAGAGTGGGGACAAAGGGTAGGTTCTCCAATTGGCTGGATGTGACTAGTGGGGTCCCGCAGGGATCTGTGTTGGGGCCTTAACTATTCACAGTATGTATTAATGACTTAGATGATGACATAGAAAGTCATATATCCAACTTTGACGATGACACAAAGATAGGCGGCATTGTAGAGGGAAGCATGAAATGACAGCGGGATATCGACAGATTAGTGAATGGGCAAAATTGTGGCAAATGGATTTCAATGTCGGCAAATGTGAGGTCATCCAGTTTGGACCAAAAAAGGACAGAACAGTGTACTTTCTAAATAGTGAAAGGCTAAAAACTGTGCAGGCCCAAAGAGACTTGTGGGTCCAGGTACATCGATCATTAAATGTCATGAACAATTACAGAAAATAATCACAAAGGCTAATGGAACACTGGCCTTTATATCTCGAGGACTCGAGTACAAGGGGGTAGAGGTTATGCTGCAGCTGTACAAAGCTCTGGTTAGACCACATCTGGAGCACTGTGAGCTGTTCTGTGTCCCACACCTTAGGGAGGTATATTGGCCTTGGAGGGAGTGCCGCGTGGGTTTACCAAAATGATACCTGGCCTCCAAGGGTTAAGTCACGAGGGGAGATTACACAAACTGGTTTGTACTCCCTGGAATGTAGAAGATTAAGGGGCGATCTGATTGGTTAATGGATCAGATCGGGTCGAGAGAGAGATTGGGGAGTCTGGGACTAGGGGCACAGTCTAAAAATTAGAGCCAGACCTTTCAAGAGTGAAATTAGAAAACACTTCTACACACACAAGGCGGTAGAAGTTTGGAACTCTCTCCCGCAAACGGTAATTGATGCTAGATCAATTGTTAATTTTAAATCTGAGATTGATAGACTTGTGTTAACCAAAGGTATTAATGGACACGGGCCAAAGGCAGGTCTATGGAGTTAGGTCGCAGATCAGCCGTGATCCCATTGAATGGCGGAACAGGCTCGAGGGGCTGAATGGGCCTCCTCCTGTTCCTGTGTAACAGGTTCGAGGGGCTGAATGGGACTCCTCCTGTTCCTGTGTAACAGGCTCGAGGGGCTGAATGGGACTCCTCCTGTTCCTGTGTAACAGGCTCGAGGGGCTGAATGGGCCTCCTGTTCCTGTTGAAGACACAATGTGCAAAAGTCTCTCCTCCTTTCGGACCTGGGCACAGATTGGGCCGAGCGCTCGATGGAGTGAGTTCTTACTGTGAGAACACGTCTTAATGCAGCTTCCGGAGGAGGCAGTACCTACTCTCTGGTCACAAATTGATCTCAACTTACGTAATTTTCTCATTGATTCAGCATGTTTGCGACTGTTAACGGGACAAATTCAGGCCAATTGGATTGAACCAAAGTTGCCGTTTTGGTGGGTTTTCATTTATTGTAAATTGCATTTGGACCAACTACCTGTGACCCCCGCGTGACCTCGTTATCCCCGGGTTACCCCGGCCGCGTTACATGTGGCAGTGAGTGAGTGAGGAGGCCGGCTGTGATGTGAAGCTGCTTGGCTGGGGGAGGGGTGAGGGGATCCAGAGAGGGGGGCCTGAGGCGGGGCCATGAACAGGCAGTTACTGGGCTCTGGAGGACCAGTCCTGCTCCTGGCCCCAATAAACACCAACGGTCAAAAGAGACTGCGTCAGCTGTCTGAGTGGCTTCTGGCCGTCTGTTCAAGGACTGTCGATCAGGCCGCTCAACAAATGAAGGAGCGTGTGCAGAGCACGTCAGAGAGGCCCGGCATAGTGCAACTGGCCTCCCACCTGAAGCAGGCAGGCACTCTAGCCACCCATCGCGGAACCCTACTCAGAAAGGCAGTGCGTAACCACAGCGGACAGGCACTACCGCCATTTTCCGGCATTCTTAGGATTCAGGTTCAATAAAACTTCAAACCAGTGAATACTTCCCAAGCAAAATAAAGCTACTAATTGAAATATATCTGGCAGTAATTTGCTTTGAAATGACTTTTAAAAATATTTAATGAAAGCTTTCTTTCCTTCCACAGATGCAGGGGTGGTGTTAAAAATTATTACAATTTACAATAAGGAAACTGAAACGATGGAGGAGGTGGTGTTGGAGGAGCTGCAAGTATTTAAGGTAAGAAAGTACATGTACTTTCTGTGTTGGTATTCTCGGGCTCCTTTGCACTGCTGACAGTGAATATTGATGAGCTCCAAGTAATTGGGACACTGATTTCCATTTCAGGTGCCGATTCCAATTATCGCTATGGAGCTCTCCGTTAAACGGGTAAGAGTTAGAAACATAGAAACATAGAAAATAGGTGCAGGAGTAGGCCATTCGGCCCTTTGAGCCTGCACCACCATTCAATATGATCATGACTGATCATTCCCTCAGTATCCCTTTCCTGCTTTCTCTCCATACCCCTTGATCCCTTTAGCCGTAAGGGCCATAGCTAACTCCCTTTTGAATATATCCAATGAACTGGCATCAACAACTCTCTGCGGTAGAGAATTCCACAGATTAACAACTTTCTGAGTGAAGAAGTTTCTCCTCATCTCAGTCCTAAATGGCTTACCCCTTATTCTTAGACTGTGACCCCTGCTTCTGGAACTCCCCAACATCGGCAACATTCTTCCTGCCTCTAACCTGTCCAATCCCATCAGAAATTTATACGTTTCTATGCGATCCCCTCTCATTCTTCTAAACTCCAGTGGATACAAGCCCAGCTGATCCAGTCTCTCCTCATATGTCAGTCCTGCCATCCCGGGAATCAATCTGGTGAACCTTCGCTGTACTCCCTCAATACCAAGAATGTCCTTCCACAGATTAGGAGACCAAAACTGAACACAATATTCTAGGTGTAGCCTCACCAAGGCCCTGTACAACTGCAGTAAGACCTCCCTGGTCCTATACTCAAATCCTCTAGCTATGAAGGCCAACATGCCATTTGCCTTCTTCACTGCCTGCTGTACCTGCATGTCAACCTTCAATGACTGATGTACCATGACACCCAGGTCTCATTGCACCTCCCCTTTTCCTAATCTGTCACCATTCAGATAATATTCTGTCTTCCTGTTTTTGCCACCAAAGTGGTTAACCTCACATTATACTGCATGTGCCATGCATTTGCCCACTCACCTAACCTGTCCAAGTCACCCTGCAGTCTCTTAGCATCCTCCTCACAGCTCACACCACCACGCAGCTTAGTGTCATCTGCAAACTTGGGGATGTGCAAATGTGGTGGAAGCAAAGATCAGAAAGTGATCTTAATGAGCAATAATAGATAATTCCTGGAACTGAATCTCCAGATTGTGGTTTCAATGGACAGTAGGTGCTTTTCCACAAAGCATGCACACACGGGATTGGAAATAATGACCCCATCTGAGATGGTCCTTCACACATGGAGGGCCATTGGGATCAGCAGCCATTGAAGGGTCCCCCTGTTGGACGATGGGGGTCACGTGACCTGCCACAAAAAGCAAACACCAAGGCAACCAACACCTTGAACAAAACCGATTTCAGGCAGTGGCGAATTCAGGCTCATTTTGGGCAGAAGCTAAAAGCTATCCCCGCCAAGTTCAGACAGACAATGCTGGAATTATGCAGAAGGTCACTGAGTGTCTGAGGAACAAAGTACAGATTAATGTTTCGGGTCTGGACCTCCTGTCAGCGCCTGAGCAGGATCCTCACCCGAACCGTCAAATGCTTTTTCTCTTTAAGGTGCTGATGGACCTGCTGTGTATTCCCAACTTTTGCTGTTTTCATTTCAGATTTGTGAATGTTTAGAATTCTCTGCCCCAGCGGGCTGTGGATGCTGAGTCTCTCAGTATAGTCCAGGCTGAGATCCATAGATGTTTGAACTCTAGGGAAGCCAAGGGAGATGGGGTTCGGGCGGGAAAGTGGAGTTGAGGTAGAAGATTAGCCATGATCTTATTGAATGGCGGAGCAGGCTCGAGGGACCGAATGGCCGACTCCTGCTCCTATTTCTTATTTTCAGCATTTGTAATTTTTTTAATTACCGTATATACTCGCGTATCATGCGACTTTTCAAGACCTAAATTGTAACCTAAATTTGGGGGGTCGCATGATACGCGAGATACAAAATTTGCTGGTGTGAAGTGCTGGCCAAGATTAGGCTGTTAGGCTGTTAAGCAGACCGTATCCACGCTGAATCTCGGCAGGTATCTCCTGGGCTGGATTGCAGCCTCTATTGTCGCTTGTACTGTATCGGGGGGGATGAGAGAGAGTCGCGGAGGTCAGGGGGGGAGAGAGAGTCGCGGAGGTTGGGGGGGGGGGGGGAGGAAAGAGACCGGACCGGATCCGACCCGACCTCCGCTCCCCCAACTACCCCCCCCCCCCCCCCCCAACCGGCAACCCGACCTCCGCTTCCCCCCGGTGACCCAACCCGACCTCCTCTTCACCCCACCCCCCGGCGACCCGACCTCCGCCACCCACAACTCCCAAACACAGTAGAGGCTGTGGCTGAACGACGCTAGTCAAACCAGCTGGAACGATTGCTGTATCGGTGTTCGATTCGCGAACAGCTTTCACAGCAGAATCCACTCGATGTTTCATGTTAAGGTCTGTATTCGATCTCAAAAAAGTGACTCGCATGATGCATGAGATATTTGGTAAAATCATGTTTTGGGGACGAAAATTTAGGGGTCGCATGATACGCGAGATCGCAGGATACGCGAGTATATACGGTAGATGTCACATCGGTTTGTCTGTGTGTCTGTGCAGGCTGCAGACAACCCAGTGTGTTGTCGTCACCGACATTTTCTAACATTCATTGTTTGAAGGAATTAATCACCTGTTTGAAGGGCCTGAATACTTCCTTTTCTTTCCTTTTACTATAGCAAAGCTTGTATGTTGGCTGCAAATCGGGCATTGCTCAGGTGAAGCTCCATCAGTGCGATATGTATGGGTCTGCCTGCACTGACTGTTGCTTGGCCAGAGACCCGTACTGTGCCTGGGATGGAGTGTCCTGTACCAGGTATTACCCATCCGGGACACCTACAAAAAGGTAACTGGCTTCTTTTAGCTACACCGGCTACATGTAATGTGAGCTAGGCTATTAATGCAGAGCTGTGGATATTGTCAACAGGATCTGGTTCCAGGAATAGAACCTTCACAAACTCGCTGTTCGTTCTCGGAGAATGTTTTTGGCGTATCAAGTGCGATGGCTATTTTTAGACCAGCCTTTAAGTGCGTTTTATTATAAGGTAGAACATTTTTAGTGGTTAACGTGATGAGAATATTGCATTACCTATCATTGCTCTGTTCATGATCCTTGGTGCAAGTAGACAAGGAGATGAGAAAACCCTCAGAGATGAGAGTGGAAATATTCCAGAATGAGCAGCACTGGCTCGCAGTGACCGAGTGAGGCTAAGTTACATTTTTATTCAGAGGATTTGTATCAGTGTTTTATGGATCACATTCTGCAATTCCGTCCATTTACCATTGGGCTACTATTTGATAGTGACTGAATATGTTCCATGTTAGAAACATAGAATTGCAGAGAGTTTCGTGGGTGTGTTGGATGCCATGATCCCTCCCATCGCCAGCAAATGTCCCTGACTAATGCGGGTTTATTAAGGATCTGCCGTATGGCAGTGTCTGTATAATGTCATCCAAACCTCTCCATTCAGACCACTTCATATTGTCAGAGATACAAATAAAACATGCAGGTTCTCTATAATGTTCAAGGAATATTCTTTGAGGCTTGTCGAAAGCAGAGTAACAGCAACAGTTTGCATTGATGCTGGACTTTGACACCAGGCACATCCCAAGCTATGTCACAGCGGCTCAATCAGACCAACACTGAAACTGGGCCAGAGAAGGAAATGTTCGACATGGCCACCTCGGTGAGAAAGCTGTGTTTTACACGGGTAGAGGAAAAGAGGGGGGTGTAAAGGCGTTGGGAATTTCGGAGCGCGAGACCTCAGTGTCTGAATGCTCGGCCAATGGTAGGGCTAAGGGGGAGGCACTAGAGGCCAGATTCGGAGGAAGAAAAAGTTCTGGGTGAATATAGGGCTAGTGGAGATTACTGAGATTAGAGGGACAAAGCCATGTGATTTAAACTCGAGGATGAGAATGTTTAATTGGAGGAATTGGGAGACCGAGTGGCAATGTGGGTCAGTGTAGATGTAAGATGGAGGTCCCTGGACTCTGTATAAGCTTTTCCATGAAGCACTATATCTCTGAAATTGGACAAAACTTTCTTATTGTAAAACATAGAATCCTCTCCTCGATATTACCGAGCTGCAGGTTGCCTGGAGAGTTTGTACGTAATTTGTTTGATGATATGTGTGTAAGCTCTCTTCATATATAGGTGTACAGGTATATGTATAATGTATTATGTTTATAGGTATATGTATAATGTAAATATATATGCATACGTAAATAGAAACATGAATCATTGGAATCCAGTGTAAAACAAATCAAGTGACTGAGTTAGTTTATGAATACCTGCCATTGGACCAGCTCAAAGATTGTTGGATTGAGATACAATTCTTGCCCTGAAATTGTAAACACTACGGACAGTGTCTCTCTGTCACAGCTGATGTTTTTCTCACAAAGTATGTCCGTACTCTCTTTGTTGATGTCAGACAAGTGGCCAATATATGTAGGTGGCTCAAATCCTTAAATATGGTCCCCTCTCACCAGAGGAGGACGTTAAACTGTCTACGTTGTCTTAGGTCAAGGCTGCTGATGCCCCCATCTGATTTTGGGTATCAGATTGAAAATGATGGAATTGACAATTGTCAGAAAGCAAACAACCCATCCCCCAACTTGCTGTTAATTATAAATAGACAGATGCATAATTAGTCCAGAAATATCAGAAAAACTGGTTGTGAAAACAAGTGAAGCTGTAACAGGAATAGTTGACAGCAATATTCCGTCTTCTCCGAATGAAGTTGTAATTAATTAGAGGAAAGTGCACCTGCTGTCAAAGACCTGGAAATATTTTGTAATCTTCAAATATATTTAAGAAGTACTTTGGTGCATCAATGGGTCAAAACTTTATATTGTAATTTGTGGCCGGCTGCAGTAGCAGCTGCTGAGCTGAAGGTGGCAATGTTGGTCCTGTCCCATGGAGAACCCGGCCATCATCGTCCACTACACTCAGTGTTGGTCCTCGCCCATCGTCCACTACACCCAGTGTTGGTCCTATCTCATCGTCCACTACACTCAGTGTTGGTCCTATCTCATCGTCCACTACACTTAGTGTTGGTCCTGACCCATCGTCCACGACACTCAGTGTTGGTCCTATCTCATCGTCCACTACACTCAGTGTTGGTCCTATCTCATCGTCCACTACACTCAGTGTTGGTCCTATCTCATCGTCCACTACACTTAGTGTTGGTCCTGACCCATCGTCCACGACACTCAGTGTTGGTCCTATCTCATCGTCCAATACACCCAGTGTTGGTCCTGACCCATCGTCCACTACACCCAGTGTTGGTCCTATCTCATCGTCCACTACACCCGGTGTTGGTCCTATCTCATCGTCCACTACACCCAGTGTTGGTCCTGTCTCATCGTCCACTACACCCAGTGTTGGTCCTGTCTCATCGTCCACTACACCCAGTGTTGGTCCTGTCTCATCGTCCACTACACCCAGTGTTGGTCCTGTCTCATCGTCCACTACACCCAGTGTTGGTCCTGTCTCATCGTCCACTACACCCAGTGTTGGTCCTGTCTCATCGTCCACTACACCCAGTGTTGGTCCTGTCTCATCGTCCACTACACCCAGTGTTGGTCCTGTCTCATCGTCCACTACACCCAGTGTTGGTCCTGTCTCATCGTCCACTACACCCAGTGTTGGTCCTTGCCCATCGTCCACTACACCCAGTGTTGGTCCTTTCTCATCGTCCACTACACCCAGTGTTGGTCCTCGCCCATCGTCCACTACACCCAGTGTTGGTCCTGACCCATCGTCCACTACACTCAGTGTTGGTCCTCGCCCATCGTCCACTACACCCAGTGTTGGTCCTCGCCCATCGTCCACTACACCCAGTGTTGGTCCTCGCCCATCGTCCACTACACCCAGTGTTGGTCCTCACCCATCGTCCACTACACCCAGTGTTGGTCCTCGCCCATCGTCCACTACACCCAGTGTTGGTCATCGTCCACTACACCCAGTGTTGGTCCTGACCCATTGTCCACTACACCCAGTGTTGGTCCTCGCCCATCGTCCACTACACCCAGTGTTGGTCCTCGCCCATCGTCCACTACACCCAGTGTTGGTCCTCGCCCATCGTCCACTACACTGCAGGTCCGCCTCCATTAACATCGCCAAAAACTCAACTCTGGCGATTGTGATAATCTAATTGATTTGAGCATTGGGTGGATTTATTGACCATTGGATCTGCAGTGCATCCTTAATTACTTTAAGAAAATTAACCACTTTGGGTACTCAAAATGAAAATATGAATTGAAAACTCTAATTTCCACAACAATTAGCATTTCCACAGCTCCTTATAGACCGGGTGATGTCTCAAAAATGCAAGAGATGCCAATCGTAGAGCAAGAAAACAAAGAGAGAGAAGTGTGGGGAAGTGGAGAAAGGTTTTGGAAAGTTGGGAGATGAGGATGCAAGGTTAAGGATCCAGAGAGAGAGTTCCAGAGCACAGGGATGGTGCTTCTGCGAGTTGCCCCAAAACTGAAGTCGAAGGAGCACCCCAGTGTCCCGCAGGGGCTGGAGGAGGCCCACAGGGAGGTATAAACACTGAGGGCAAGGATCTTGAGGGGAAATCTTTGAGGATTTGAAGGTTGTGGAACTTGGCAAGCACGGAGCTAATGGAAGTGCGGCACTTTGTACATGCCAAGGTTGCTGGACGCAACATCCTGAGCTCATTGTGAAAGGGAGAGGCCTCCAGTGACAAAGGCAGTGAGGAAAGTAGTCAGGGTAAAAGCAGACAGTGGCGAAGGGGTGGGACAAAGCAATGTTGGTAGTGGAAAGGATAAGAACATAAGAAATAGGAGCAGGAGTCGGCCATACAGCCCCTTGAGCCTGCTCCACCATTTAATAAGATCATGGCTGATCTGATCATGGACTCAGCTCCACTTACCCGCCCGCTCCCCTAAACCCTTAATTCCCTTATTGGTTAAAAATATGTCTTTCTCTGATTTGAATACATTCAATGAGCTAGCCTCAACTGCTTCCTTGAGCAGAGAATTCCACAGATTCACAACCCTCTGGGAGAAGAAATTCCTTCTCAACTCGGTTTTAAATTGGCTCCCCCGTATTTTGAGGCTGTGCCCCCCAGTTCTAGTCTCCCCAACCAGTGGAAAAAACCTCTTTGCCTCTATCTTATCTATCCCGCTCATTATTTTAAATGTTTCTATAAGATCACCCCTCATCCTTCTGAACTCCAACGAGTAAAGACCCAGTCTACTCAATCTATAATCATAAGGTAACCCCCTCATCTCCGGAATCAGCCTAGTGAATCGTCTCTGAACCCGCTCCAAAGCTAGTATATCCTTCCTTAAGAAAGGTGACCAAAACTGCATGCAGTACTCCAGGTGCGGCCTCACCAATACCCTATAAAGTTGCAGCAGGACCTCCCTGCTTTTGTACGTCATCCCTCTCGCAATTAAGGCCAACATTCCATTCGCCTTCCTGATTACCTGCTGCATCTGCAAACTAACTTTTTGGGATTCATGAACCAGGACCCCCAGGTCCCTCTGCACCGCAGCATGTTGTAATTTCTCCCCATTCAAATAATATTCCCTTTTACTGTTTTGTTTCCCAAGGTGGATGACCTCACATTTTCCGACATTGTATTCCATCTGCCAAACCTTAGCCCATTCGCTTAACCTATCTAAATCTCTTTGCAGCCTCTCTGTGTCCTCTACACAACCTGCTTTCCCACTAATCTTTGTGTCATCTGCAAATTTTGTTACACTACACTCTGTCCCCTCTTTCAGGTCATTTATGTATATTGTAAACAGTTGTGGTCCCAGCACCGATCCATGTGGCACACCACTAACCACCGATTTCCAACCCGAAAAGGACCCATTTATCCCGACTCTCTGCTTTCTGTTCGCCAGCCAATTCTCTATCCATGCTAATACATTTCCTCTGACTCCGCGTACCTTTATCTTCTGCAGTAACCTTTTGCGTGGCACCTTATCAAATGCCTTTTGGAAATCTAAATACACCACATCCATCGGTACACCTCTATCCACCATGCTCGTTATATCCTCAAAGAATTCCAATAAATTAGTTAAACATGATTTCCCCTTCATGAATCCATGTTGCGTCTGCTTGATTGCACTATTCCTATCTAGATGTCCCACTATTTCTTCCTTAATGATAGCTTCAAGCATTTTCCCCACTACAGATGTTAAACTAACTGGCCTATAGTTACCTGCCTTTTGTCTGTCCCCTTTTTTAAACAGAAGCGTTACATTAGCTGCTTTCCAATCCGCTGGTAACTCCCCAGAGTCCAGAGAATTTTGGTAGATTATAACGAATGCATCTGCTATAACTTCTGCCATCTCTTTTAATACCCTGGGATGCATTTCATCAGGACCAGGGGACTTGTCTACCTTGAGTCCCATTAGCCTGTCCAACACTACCTCCCTAGTGACAGTGATTGTCTCAAGGTCCTCCCTTCCCACATTCCTATGACCAGCAATTTTTGGCATGGTTTTTGTGTCTTCAACTGTGAAGACCGAAGCAAAATAATTGTTTAAGGTCTCAGCCATTTCCACATTTCCCATTATTAAATCCCCCTTCTCATCTTCTAAGGGACCAACATTTACTTTAGTCACTCTTTTCCGTTTTATATATCGGTAAAAGCTTTTACTATCTGTTTTTATGTTTTGCGCAAGTTTACTTTCGTAATCTATCTTTCCTTTCTTTATTGCTTTCTCAGTCATTCTTTGCTGTCGTTTAAAATTTTCCCAATCTTCTAGTTTCCCACTAACTACGCATTAGTTTTTTCATTTGATACTCTCCTTTATTTCCTTGGTTATTCACGGCTGGTTATCCCTTCTCTTACCGTCCTTTTTCACTGGAATATATTTTTGTTGAGCACTGTGAAAGAGCTCCTTAAAAGTCCTCCACTGTTCCTCAATTGTGCCACCATTTAGTCTGTGTTTCCAGTCTACTTTAGCCAACTCTGCCCTCATCCCACTGTAGTCCCCTTTGTTTAAGCATAGTACGCTCGTTTGAGACACTATTTCCTCACCCTCAATCTGTATTACAAACTCAACCATACTGTGATCACTCATTCCGAGAGGATCTTTTACTAGGAGATCGTTTATTATTCCTGTCTCATTACACAGGACCAGATCTAAGATAGTTTGCTCCCTTGTCGGTTCTGTAACATACTGTTCTATGAAACAATTCCGTATGCATTCTATGAATTCCTCCTCAAGGCTACCCCGTGCGATTTGATTTGACCAATCGATATGTAGGTTAAAATCCCCCATGCTTACTGCCGTTCCTTTTTCACATGCCTCCATTATTCCCTTGATTATTGCCCGTCCCACCGTGAAGTTATTATTTGGGGGCCTATAAACTACGCCCATCAGTGACTTTTTCCCTTTACTATCTCTAATCTCCACCCACAATGATTCAACATTTTGTTCATTCGAGTCAATATCATCTCTCACAACTGCCCTGATATCATCCTTTATTACCCCTTCTTGTCTATCTTTCCAAATTGTCAGATACCCCTGCATGTTTAATTCCCAGTCTTGGCCAACCTGCAACCACGTAATGGCCACCAAATCATACCCATTTGTAATGATTTGTGCCGTCAACTCATTTACTTTATTTCGAATGCTGCGTGCATTTAGGTAGAGTGTTTTAATACTAGTTTTTAAACCATGATTTTTAGTTTTGACCCCTCCTGCAGCCCCTTTATATTCATACATATTGTCCCTTCCTATCACCTTGTGGTTTACACTTACCCCAGTGCTACTCTGCTCTGTTGCCTCCTGCCTTTTGCATTCTTTCTTGGGGTCCTGTTCATCTGAGCTCTCACCCACTCTAACTAGCTCAGAGCCCTGTCCTAGGTTCCGAATACTCCTTGCACTGAGGCACCGAGCTTTCATGCTTGCCTTTTTATTAAACTTTGACCCTTTAGAATTTTGCTGTACAGTGGCCCTTTTTGGTTTTTGCTTTGGGTTTCTCTGCCCTCCACTTTTACTCATCTCCTTTCTGTCTTTTGCTTTTATCTCCATTTTGTTTCCCTCAAACTCCCTGCATTGGTTCCCATCCCCCTGCCATATTAGTTTAACTCCTCCCCAACAGCACTAGCAAACACTCCCCCTAGGACATTGGTTCCGGTCCTGCCCAGGTGCAGACTGTCCGGTTTGTACTGGTCCCACCTCCCCCAGAACCTGTTCCAATGCCCCAGGAATTTGAATCCCTCCCTGCTGCACCACTGCTCAACCCCTTAATCCCTTATCGTTTAAGAAACTGTCTATTTCCTGTCTTAAAGTTATCCAATGTCCCAGCTTCCACAGTTCTCTAAAGCAGCGAATTCCACAGATTTACAACCCTCTGAGAGAAGAAATTTCTCCTCATCTCAGTTTTAAATGGGCAGCCCCTTATTCTAAGATTATGCCCTCTAGTTCAAGTCTCCCACATCAGTAGAAACATCCTCTCTGCATCCACCTTGTCAAGCCCCCTCATAATCTTATACTTTTCGTAAGATCACCTCTCATTCTTCTGAATTCCAATGAGTAGAGGCCCAATCTACTCAATCTTTCCTCATAAGTCAACCCCCTCATCTCCGGAATCAACCGAGTGAACCGTCTCTGAACTGCCTTCACAGCAAGTATATCCTTGTGAGGAATAACAGAGTCTGGCATCAAGCGTTGCACCAAGGTTCCATATCTCCAACTTCCGAGTGGCAGCCAAGACATCGACAAGAAACCAGAGGCGTCAGGAAGCTGGAAGGAGCCAGAGGGGACAGACAGGTTTATTTCTGTCAACATTAAACTGGAGGAAACTTTGGTTCATGTGTGGTGCTAGACTGCTTTCCCAAAATTAAACCTTGGATGAATCACCTTCCTCCGGGAAGACTGAAACTATCGCCTTTGGCCCCCATTCCAACCCCTTGCACTGATTCCATTCCCTGACCACAGGCCAAACCAAATAGATTATCTTGGTCTCCTGCTTAACTCTGAGATGAGCTTTAATACCGACATCCTATCACTAAAACAGCTTAATTACTCCTCCGCAATATTACTGCCTCCGCAACCCCCCTAGACAAGTACTTGCCTTTCTGGCATCCCATCAGCCACCGGCCAGCAACTCCCATTGGTCCAAAACTATACCATTCATTTCCTGTCGCACACTAAATCCTGTTCGTCCATCCCCCACCCCTTCACTGACCAGCTCAGGTTCCCCATCTCCCAACACATTAAGCTCAAAATCCTCGCCCAGGTCTATAAATCTCTCCCTACCCTGCAATCTCCTCCAGCTTTACGTAGCCTCCTGACATTATGTACCTCTGACTCTAGCCTTCTATGCAATCCCGTTGCTTTATCCCATCATTAGTGACCGAGCTTCCATCCACTTCAACCCTCTCATCGATCTCCCTCGTCACAGCCGCTAAACCCATCTCTTTGATTAGCTTTCAGTCACACGTCATAGTCTCCCTCAGCCTTGTTTTAACTGATATTTATTTATGAAGCAGTGAGGGACATTTCATAGAATCTTGCAGCAGGGGAGCCGGCCATTCGGCCCGTCGTGCCTGTGTCGGCTCTCGGAAAGAACGATCCGATTAGTCCCACCCCCGCTCTTTCCTCACAGCCCGGTACATTTTCCCCTTCCAGTATTTATCCAATTCACTTTTGAAAATTACTATTGAATCTGCTCCCACCGCCCTTTCAGGCAGCGCGTTCCCGATCACAACAATTCTCTGTGTAAAAACATTCTCCCCATCTCCCACTGACTGAACACATCTGTGTCCATACACACACACAAGCACTTGCTCATAGACTAACAAAGTTAATTTTAACTTTGTGTACTTTATCTGCGAAACCCCCTGAGCAGCAGAGCCTGTCAATTGAGCTTAGTATAGTAACGATCTTCTGATCACCTGTAATACCAGTTTCCATCTGTTCCCATTAGTAATCTGTTTGAACTATCTCAACAACACTTATAAGAGCAGTATCTATCTCAAGAGACATTACTGCAATATTAGGTTCTGCATAATGTACACACAGTAGGTGAAAGATTATACATTTATGTCATTTTGGAATATCTGATGTCTTGTCTGATTAACTGAAAGTGATGAAAGGAGGTCAGAAGCGAGTCATAAGAACATAAGAAATAGGATCAGGAGTGGGCCATACGGCCCCTCGAGCCTGCTCCGCCATTTAATACCATCATGGCTGATCTGATCATGGACTCAGCTCCACTTCCCTGCCCATTCCCCATAACCCCATATTCCATTATCGTTTAAGAAACTGTCTATTTCTATCTTAAATTTATTCAATGTCCCAGCTTCCACAGCTCTCTGAGACAGCGAAGTCCACAGATTTACAACCCTCTGAGAGAAGAAATTCCTCCTCATCTCAGTTTTAAATGGGCGGCCCCTTATTCTAAGATCATGCCCCCGAGTTCTAGTCTCTCTGCATCCACCTTGTCAAGCCCCCTCATAATCTTATATGTTTCGATAAGATCACCTCTCATTCTTCTGAATTCCAATGAGTAGAGGCCCAACCTACTCAACCTTTCCTCATAAGTCAACCCCCTCATCCCCACTACACAGCCATCAGTTGGAATGTTGCATACGGTTTGGACATCAGTGTAAGAAGGGTAATGAAACAACGGAAAAGGTGCAGCCTAGATTTACTCGGTGTTGCCGGGGAGAAATGGTTCTTGGAATGAGTACAGACCCGAGAAGTTAGAGCTTTCACTGGAACCAAGGTTAAAGGGTGACCTGATCGACATGTTCCCAATCAGGAAGGTTATGATCAGGCAAATAACGATAGGTTGTTTCCAATGGCAATAATGAAGAGGCATAAATTTAAAATAATCACTAAGAATTAAAGCAGGCATGCAAAAATAATTCTTTGCACCGAGGGTGATTAGAATGTGGAATTATCTGCCAAAAAACATTGCTGAGGCAGAGTCCATACATGATTTTAAAAAGAGAGTTTGATAATTGCTTGAGAAAGAAGGATGTTAAAAGGTGTGGGGAGTGAGCAGGAACAGAGGCTGGGTGGCTCGTGTGGTGATATATATTGGCAGAAACTCGATGGACGGAGTGACCAGTGTGTGCGCTGTAACATCCGATGATTCTGTAATCATGATGGAACTTGCTTCTCAAATGAGAAATACTTTGGCTCAGTTAGTTGCCTCGTCCAGAGTGAAGAAAGGACAGCACACAAACCGAACTCATCCCTCGATTAAGTGCTTGCCTTTTATAGTACACACAAGAAGCATTTATTCCTTCTGTGTGTCCAGGAAATAGCTGCGCTGGTGAGGAGGCCCATTGAGAAACGACATCACCATGAGCTGCACGTTTAGCTTCCATCATCTACAATTTTCACAGAACTATTTTCACTTTATATGTAGGTGTTAAACTCCCACTACAGTTTACAAAGGATAGTATGGTGCTAGGTCTTTTCCAATGACACATTGGTGGGAATTTTAAGATGAAAAAATGGATGGGTTAGGAGCCTGGGGGTAATTATAGTTTTAAAAATCAAAATCCCAAGCCCTCCACTTCTGCCTGGCCGGTAACTTCAAAACCCAACCCAACCTGACATTGTTATGTGCTACAGTACTTGTATCACCCATAAAATGCCTCACTTTCATTACCCTTTTCCCAATCAAACATTATTATTTATATATTTATTTCAAACACAGGCTTCCCAATTGAGATGAAATTTGACCGGAAGTCTCATGATATGAAATAGGCCGAAATGTTGAATTAATATCAGTTCGATGACTCCTCCACTATATGGGAGAAGAATTATATCTGCACTTATTGGCATAGATTTATGAAACCTCATTTTAAGAAAATGCATTGGAAGTAATGTACCTTAAGATATCAGAAGATTGTGCAACCTTGAATAATAAAATATCACCTCCATCCCTTTCCTGCAGGCGTTTCCGTAGACAAGATATTCGACATGGTGATGCAGTTCAGCAGTGCCTCGGCCAGCAACATAACGGTATGTGACCACCCAATGGCTAAAGTTGTTGTAACACTGGCTGGCTGATTGTTTCTAAAACCCATTCTCCATGTTTCCTGACTGCTTTCACCCCAATAATATTCCCTTTTTTATTTGAAATATCTCACTTCCATACAACTTCCTGCTATCAAAGTCATCTCTCTGATACCTGGCAAGATGTCTCTGAAAGTATACTCCACATGTCGAATGTTTGGACCCACCTTAATTTCAAATCAAGATCTTCTTGAAACTGACAATGTAAGGATATTGGAACTGTGGAATAAGTCTGAAATATTGCACAATATTGCAAGAGTAATGTAATAGTTCACTGGTCAACCCACTGGTGTCATGTCATTCGGTCAGTGAAATGTTCAAGACCGGTGCTGTTTGTCTGTAGATCGAAATGTCCACACAGTTTCCACCCCTGGATGTGTCTATAATACGCCTGGAGAGAGGTGCTATTATTTTTCACTTTCATCAGAGATGGATCACACTGGTCAGAAACAGTGTTTCAGCAGGTTGTGGGATCAAGTCCCACTCCAGAGACTTGAGCACAAAATCTCGTCAGTCACTCCAGTGCAGTGCTGAGGGAGCGCTGCACTGTCGGAGGTGCATCTTTCGGATGAGATGTTAAACCGAGGCCCTGTCTACTCTCTCAGATAAATGTTAAAGATCCTGTGGTATTAATTCGGTGATGAGCAGAAGAGTTCTCCCCCGACCAATATTTATCCCTTTACCAACACCTAAAACAGATTATCTGCTCGTTATCGCATTGCTGTTTGTGGGAGCTTGCTGTACGCAAATTGGCTGCCATGTTTCCTACATTACAACAATGACTGCACTTCACAAAGTACTTCATTGGCTGTAAAGCGCTTTGGGACATCCAGTGGTCGTGAAAGATGCCAGAGAAATGCAATCTGTCTTTTAATAAAACACATTGTCTAAAATTAATACAACGTACAGTTTTGGTTTACTCCATTATGATAGATATTTATCAGCAATACGTGAATTCTGTAAGTCACGAAATCTGTGGTCTCAGTACCAGGTGAAAGAGGGTTTGTGGAAGTGAGTTAGGTTTGATGGTGTGATGCTAAAAGTTTAAATATCATCTTATATTCATCACTGGTACCTTAGTGCTTATAAATACAAAACGCTTGTGTCTTTTCTTCCATGACTCAGACGAGACAGTTACAAAAGCGGAGGAAAGACTATTATATGGTATTGAGAAAAACAGTACCTTGTTGGAGTGCAGCCCCAGGTCGCCACAGGCTAAAGTCTTGTGGGTCGTGGAAAGTTCCCATAATATGGCACAAGATGAGGTAAGTTATTTGTCAGCTAAATATTTCCCTAGATTAAAATGCTAAAAATAATAAATTTTACATAAGCTCAAATAATGTTGAGCATTATTTTGGAGTTGCTTTGTGATCCAGCATGTGCTGATCACGGGTATTGCTAAATCTGCGTTGTTCAAGTACATGGTGGCAACAGTTTGTAAACCTGTCTGATTCTACTTTTAATTTTATCAATTTTTGAGCATTCATATAAGTTTAGTATCAGTGAAACACCCCTTTCCAGGGAGTCTCAGTGCGCCTCACTCTGGGGTCAGACCGGGAGCGACTCTGGGGTCAGACCGGGAGCGACTCTGGGGTCAGACCGGGAGTGACTCTGGGGTCAGGCTGCTATACTGGTGTGAAATGGAATCACTTTACACCAACTCAACAATTGTCACATAAACGCAACCTTGATGGAGATTGAAGCTGGAGCTATTGATAAAACTGGTGTTAAGATCAAGCCAAATATTGAGCTGTTGAAAAAAAATAATACAGATAAATGTGTGATAAATGAACCTATCAGAATATGAGACTATTCCAAACTGACATGCACTCGGAAATGTTACACCCTTTGAACTATTGACAACAAATGTCATTTCATGGGATTGGTTTTGGCACCAAGTGCAGATGTCAGATATATCCCGCGGTTTGGGGGAATTGTTTCCAGTGATGTTTATTTGTATTCATGAGGCTTCGTGTGACATTTACCAACCTTCCCAAGACAAACGGGGTAAATGCCTCAATTAATTTGGATGAGGATCATGTTTAATCATTTTACAAGCTTTTCCATTTTGAGTTAATAGCATCTCCACATACTCAGATTCATCTTCCAAGTGAATATAACCCGACATGCCATATCTCGTAAACATCTTTGCTCAACTTAAACCCAAGAGTCTGGACAAATAGATCAGTTAATTTGAATTTTCACAGTTATCAGATCATTAGCCACCCTTCCTGGCATTAGTTTCCTATGAGGCCTTTGCCTTAGCATTTCTTCCTCAAAGCCATGTCAGTTGGTCACTCTCACTCAGGGCACCCCGACCACTGACCACCTCGCTGTGGAAATACGGACACAATTCTCCACGACACACCAACAACCGTTTCACTTGAGTCTTGTTTTACATGGATGCCATTTGTTTCATTATTTCCAATTCTTTTATTCTGTTGTATTTATACTCATTTTTGCCTCTTTATGTTGGGTGCTGGTCATTGATACGCCATGTTTCTTTCACTTACAGTCCAGTGCTTCGGACGCTAGCACTGTAATCGGTGAGGCGATGGTATGTTGAGCATACTTAGCTGCTATACAACAAACAGATTATTGATCAAGGTGCCATTTTGAAATGGAAGGTCATAAACATGAAAACAAATCACAGCAAGACTCGAGGATGAACTTACCGGGGGGCGGTAATCTTCTGGGGCCAAACATTCCGTGCCCAGCACAGAATTCCCCCCCCCCCCCGCCCACCTCACCCCGTCCCGCCGCCGTGGAATTGCCCTTACTGCTCCTCAAAGGAGTTGGAGCGCGGTCTCACACAATCCACTTCCTTTGGGGGTGGTTCCCGGAGCAATACTGGGGCTGTGAGGGAAGCCCTAGGCGGATGCTCCGTACAGCACTGATGCGCTTCAAGCCCCTCCTCTTCGGTTAAAGGGGAGGGCCGCTGTGCACTCTGCGTGGCCTCCACTGGGCTCCCAGGGCAGCAGCCCAGCACCCAAACAGAGTGCCGCGCTGCACAATGGCGGTCCAGACCACGCTGGGCCGCCATGGTCAAGCCTGCCCGAGAGTCGGCAGATGAAAAAGATGGCGGCCCGGGGCACTGGCACCCGCCACGTTAAGGAGCGCCCCGAGAGTGGATGTCGGCCAGCTTTGCAGCCCACGGGGCAATTTCCTCCCCGGGGTTGTGGGGTCGGGTCGGGATGGGGAGGGGTTGAGGGGTCGGGGCGGGTGGTGAGGGGTTGTGGGGTCGAGGCGGTGAGGGGTCAGCGCGGGGCGGTGAGGGGTCGAGGGGTCGGTGAGGGGTCGGGACCGTGAGGGGTCGGAGCGTGGTCACCGCACACAGCAAACTCCCGGGCAGTTTCCAAGGAGACGGTAACCCCCCCTCCCCTCCCCTCCCCTCCCTCCCCCAGACTAAAAGTGTCTTGCACCCCTCTAGTAAATATTACTAAGAAAAAAAAATAGAATGATAAAGATTTATATCGCACGATAGTTAAATAATGTTAGGACAATGGCTTCATACCCTGACAGAATCTAAAATACTCAACTGCCTGGATATATTGGTGGAATATTTTGGTCGTTCCATCCTTAAAATGTTGCTCAGCAATACTGACATTGTCATATCTTCAAATATTATTTGTTTAAGAGTCATCTGAATTCTTATGCACTTTGAAATATTTGCTGAGAATATATAAATGATGTAAATATTTTGTCAAACAACATAATACTGCTTGAAATGAGATGATTTGATCATTAATGTACCAAAACTGAGCATGTTTGCATGAAATTCCTTTGTCCCACTACTTTAATGAAGGAAATCATTTTGCTAAAATTCAATGACCCCAATTTCAATGTTAAATAGATGCACTGAGTGTACATAGAGGAGAGTGACTGAAACATTCTCTTGAAATGAGACACCAGAAATATTGTTGTGAAAGGAATCATGGTATTAATTCCATTTCATCCTTCGCCTCATCCAACACTTTAACAAAAAACCTTTTTCCTTCCTTTCAGGTGTCAGGGATCATAAACTTCAACAACTCTTGGACACCAACGTCCCTCCAGAACCTCCTTCATCTTTCCTTCCCTCTGATCCCATCCAATCTCACCTCCTGCCATGTTTTCACTATGCCCTCTGACCTTCCCCTCTCTGACCCCGAACGATCAGTCCTGAGCTTCATCCCTTACCCCCACCTCAATAAATTTCGAGCTCGGCACGATGCTGAGCTCTCTTTCCGCCACCTTCGCCTCTATCCCACTTCTTCAGCCAGGAGTCTTCCCCCCGCACAGCTGACCCTTTCTCCTGTTTTCAAAATTCTCGCTCTTCCTGGACCCCTCCCTCTGGCCTCTCACCCTCTCTAGACCTCTTCATTGCAAACTTCCAGTGGGACATCGGCCGTCTCAATTTCTCTGCTCCCCTCACTCACTCCAACCTCCCTTCCTCTGAACTTGCAGCACTCCGCTCGCTCAGATCCAACCCCAACCTTGTCATCAAACCTGCTGACCAGGGTGGCGCTGTTGTTGTTTCGCGAACTGACCTCTACCTTGCATGACCCACCACTGAACATCAAGCCATCGTTTCCCTGACCGTCACTGACCTCATCTCCTCTGGAGATCTTCCCTCCACAACCACCAACCTCATAGTTCCCCAACCCCACACAGCCCACTTCTACCTCCTTCCCAAGATCCACAAACAGGACTGGCCCGGTAGACCCATCGTTTTAGCCTGTTCTTGCCCCACACAACTTATTTCTTCCTATCTCAACTCTATTTTTCCTTTTCCTCCCCGTGCCCACTCTATTCACACCTACATTCGTGACTCCTCCGATGTCCTCCGTCACTTTAACAGTTTCCACTTTCCCAGCCCTAACCGTCTCCTTTTCACCATGGGCGTCCAATCCCTCTACACTTCCATCCCCCACCAGGATGGCCTGAGGGCGTTCCGCTTCTTCCTCGAGCACAGGCCCAACCAGTCCCCATCCCCCACCCTCCTCTGCCCAGCTGAACTTGTTCTCACATTGAACAACTTCTCCTTTAATTTGGAGAAAGTGAGCTGAATTAAAGGTGTTGCTATGGGAACCCGCATGGGCCCTAGCTATGCCTGCCTTTTCATGGGATATGTGGAATATTCTTTGTTTCAGTCTTACTGGGGTCCCCTCCCTCACCACTTTTTCTGGAACATTGATGACTGTATTGATGCCGTTTCCTGCTCTCGCCCTGAACATGAAAATTCCATTCACTTTCCATCCAATTTCCACCCTTCCCCCACCTTCACATGATCCATCTCCGACTCTTCCCGACCCTTCCTCGACTTCTCCGTCTCCATCTCTGGGGCTAGGCTTTCGACCAGTATCCACTATAAGCCCACTGACTCCCACAGCTCCCTGGACTACACACTTCCTCCCACCCACATCCTGTAAGGACTCCATTCCATTCTCACAGTTTCTCCGTCTCCGTCACATCTGTTCTGACAACACCTCACCTTTCACCCCACCAGCCTCCTCGTTCAACGGATCATCCTCCGCCACCTCCAGCGTGATCCCACCACCAATCACATCTCCCCCTCCCCTCGCCGCTCAGCGTTCCGAAGGGACTGCTCCCCCCGCGACTCCCTGGTCCATTCCGCAGGCACCCCTCCCCTTCCCACGGCACCGTCCCGTGCAAGTGCAGGAGATACAACACCTGCCCTTTTACCCCCTCCCTTCCCACTGTCCAGGGCCCCAAACACTCCTTCCAGGTGAAACAGCGATTTACTTGTGCTTCTTTCAATGCAGTATACTGTATTCGCTGCTACATTGGGGAGACCAAGTGTAGATTGGGTGACTGCTTTGTGGAACACCTCCGTTCAGTCTGTAAGTGTGACCCTGAGCTTCCGGTCGCCTGTCACTAATTCCCCGCTCCACTCCCACTCTGACCTCTCCGTCCTCGGCCTCCTACACTGTTCCAACGAAGCTCAATGCAAGCTCGAGGAACAGCACCTCATCTTTCGATTAGGCTCTTTACAGCCTTCTGGACCCAACATCGAGTTCAACAATTTCAGACCATAACCCCTGCCCACATTTTTTTCTCTTTGTTGTGTTTTAGTTGTAATGGTATTAATCAGATTGTGTCCATTAATCTAGTACTCCACTGAATATGCTCCATGTTGATGACCTCTGGTTCTATCCTGAAGGCTATACAAGCCTCATCAGAACTCTATTGAAAGGACTTTCTTATTTTGATATACTTATAGGTCAAAACCGATGATCGGGTGATTAAAACAGACCTGGGGCTGCTGTTTCTCAAACTGCACCGAATGGATGCTGGGACATACTTGTGCAAAGCAAGGGAACATGGCTTCATACAGACCGTAACAAAAATCCGGCTGGATGTGTTGGAAGAGGAGCAGATTGACGGTATATTTCACAAAGACGATGAAGAGGAGGCACCCCGCAAAATGCCCTGCGCGGTACAACATGGCAGCCATCAAGGAACAAGACCCTGGTACAAAGAGTTCCTCCAGCTGATCGGTTACAGCAACTTCCAGCGGGTGGAGGAGTACTGCCAGAAAATGTGGTGCACTGAGAAGAAGAGAAAGAAGAACAAAGGAGCCGGGAATAAATGGAGGTACAGCAGCGTGCAGGAGAGAAAACTGAAACCTCGGGCTCAGTCACAGCACCGGAGAACACCAAGACATGTTTTAGACACATGAGGAGAGACTATAAACATTTCAGTGTTTTAAGACAAAACGGGATGATATAATTGTGTTAAAAGGGTCAGAGGAATGTTTTAGGAAACATATGTCTTGTTTACAAGATGCACTACAGGTATCTATTTTACACAATTGAATTCCAGAGCTTAAACGTTCATTAATCCACGGTGTGTGTGTCACTGGTGCTGTTAACATCATAAGGTGTATGCTTTAGAGTTAACATGCTTTTTAAGATTCAGGTCCAGTGTTGTATATAATTCCGCAGAGCTTCTCAATTAACCCCAGGTAGTTATCTCCATCGTGCCACAGCTGCTGATTCTCCAATATTTTAAGGTCTTTCTAATACACTTGTCGTTGGGTTAATGTTTTAACAAAATTATTAAATTATCTCTGTGACAATATGGCAAGTCTTTATTTTGTTTTTTGAAACGCTTCACTTGCTCGTGGCACCTTCATGATAAAAATGATACACATTACTTTTGGCTTTCTGCACCAATTAAGGTTCCTTTAACAAATATAGTTAATTAAATACAACTTTCTATATTACTTTGAATGACAGTCAACATTAAAACAATTTCAATTAGAGCAAAGATCAAATGAAGAGAGAAATGCTAATCTTCGACTAACCCGTGGCTTTATTTGACAATTAAAAAACAGCTATTATAATATAATAAATACCAGGTGGGTAACATGTTTATATCCAAATATGAATTGCTGTTATGTTAGTTTTTAAATATTCACAGAATACCTATTGAGATATGAATGCATTGGCAAACGAACGTTTACAAAATAGACCAGAACAAGTTATTAATTGATGTTTGAGAGGGATTGGCTGAATTTGATTCTTTTTGTCTCTTTATTCTTCTTGATTAAAATCCCAATGTTTGCTTTTTGTTAATTACATTTTATTAAATACAACCAGGATCTACTCATTACACGAGAGAGAAAATTGCCTTGTTCAAGGCAAAAGAACCAGGGAATTACAATACAGAACATGTCCTTTATATTTTCTATAGGATATTCAAAGTTCATGTGAAAGCTATGATCAGTTGCATTTTTCACCTTTTAATATTTGAATGCTGAAAAACAAAACTGAAGCAAGACTGAAGTGTTTATTGAGCTGCAGATATACTATAACTTTTATGTTGAACAGTTTCTGAAGAACAATGACATAAAAGCGGCAATAGAACTCGAGAGTTATCTGAACGATCTGACTCCCTCGTGCATTCAGCCAAGTGTTGAGATTCTCTCCAGTAGGTAACCAGCCTGGTACAAGTCACATTGTGAAATTGGCCAAGTACTACTGTGGAACTTCAAGGAACCTTATAAACATCCCTTTGGCTATTTCTAATATTTTAAGTGAAGTGATTGTGTCCTCACATGGTCTCCCAATAATAACATTAGGCACCCCGGGATTTATGCCCAAGTGTGCAAGTGCAAAGCTTTGTTGTGGAGTTCAGTATAACAGGTGTACCAGCTGAACATTGGGCGATGCAGATAGAATCATAGAACAACACAGCACAGAGGGAAGCCATTCAGTCCAGCATGCCTGTGCCAGTTCTTTGAAAGAGTGATCCAATTAGTCCCACCTCCTCCTGCCCTTTCCCCATAACCCTGCAAATTAGTCCTCTTCACGTACATGTCCAATTGCCTTTTGAAAGTTCCTATGGAATCTCATTCAGGCTGAGGGTTCCACATCTTAAAAACCCCGTGTGTGGAAACATTTCTCATTTCCCCTTTAGTTCTTTTGCCAATTATTTTATTATTTTTAATTGGTAACTTCTGGTTACTGACCCACTTAACGGAGGAAATAGTTTCTCCCTACTTTCACCCCCTCAAAATAGTGCCATTTAGATTCTGCTTCTCCATGATGTTCCAAAGGGCAGCAATTCACACTTATCCACATTAAACTGCAGCTGCCGTGTGTCTGCCCAATCATTATGTCCTCTGAAGTCTGCTACGATCCTGTTCATTATTTACTACATTACCAAATTTGTATCATCCACAAACATTGAAATTAGCCTCCCTATAACCAAGTCCAAATTATTTATATATAAGAAAAACAATAGTCCTAATACCGTGTCAATTTCAGGAGAACTTTTTTAGCCAGTACGTAGAAAGCCCAATAAGGAAGGGGGCGGTTCTGGACTTTGTTTTAGGGAATGAAGCTGGGCAGGTGAAAGGGGTATGAGTGGGAGAGCATTTTGGTGCTCGTGATCATAATTCAGTTAGATACAGAGTAGTTATGGAAAAGGACAAAGATAGACCATAAATAAAAGTTCTCCATTGGGTAAAAGCCAATTTTACTAAGTTGAGATGTGATTTGGCCAAAGTTCACTGGAAACAGCTACTGGAAGATAAATCAGTGTCAGAGCAGTGGGAGGCATTCAAGGAGGAGATCCTGAGGGTTCAGAACAAGTATGTTCCCTTAAAGAAAAAGGGTGGGGCCAACAAATCTAGAACCCCCTGGATACCAAGCGGCATACAGTGTGGGATAAAGAAAACAAGGGAAGATACCGAGGGCTCAATACTGCAGAAACACAAGAGGAGTACAGAAAGTGCAGGGATGCAATTAAAAAGGAAATTAGGAAAGCAAAGAGAGAGCATGAAAACATTTTGGCAAGGAAAACCCAAGGATGTTTTATAAATACATTAAGGGCACGAGGATAACTAAAGAAAGAGTGGGGGCCATTAGAGACCATAAAGGTAATGTGTGTGTGGAGGCGGAAGATGTGGGTATGGTACTTAATGAATAATTTGCGTCTGCTTTCATAAATGAGAGGGGCGATGTAGACATTGCAATCAGGGAGGAGGAGTGTGAAATATTAGATGAAATAAACATAGTGAGAGAGGAAGTATTAAGGGGTTTAGCAGCTTTGAAAGTGGATAAATCCCCAGGCCCAGATTAACTGTATCCCAGGTTAAGAGAAGCAAGAGAGGAAATAGCAGAGGCTCTGACCATCATTTTCCAATCCTGTCTGGCTTCTGGTGTGGTGCCAGAGGACTAGAGGACTGCTAATGTTGTACCTTTGTTTAAGAAGGGAGAAAGGGATAGACCGCGCAACTTGGGTGGTGGAAAAATTATTAGAAACAATTCTGAGACACAGGATAAAACTTAATTTAGAAAAACACGAATTAATCAAGGACAGTTAGCATGGATTTGTTAAGGGAAGGTTGTGTCTGACTAACTTGATTGAATTTTTCGAGAAGGCAACCAGGAGGGTCGATGAGGGCAGTGCGTATGATGTAGTGTATATGGATTTTAGCAAGGCTTTTGATAAGGTCCCACATGGCAGACTGGTCACGAAAGTAAAAGCCTATGGGATCCTGGGCAAAGTGGCAAGTTGGATCCAAAATTGGCTCAGAGGCAGGAAGCAGAGGTTGCTGGGTGTTTGTGTGACTGGAAAGCTGTTTCCAGCGGGTTCCGCAGGACTCAGTACTAGGTCCATTGCTTTTTGTGGTATATATCAATTATTCAGACTTGAATGTAGGGCGTGCGATTAAGAAGTTTGCAGATGATACAAAAATTGGCTGTGTGATTGATAAGGAAGAAGAAAGCTGCGGACTGCAGGAAGATATCAATGGACTGATCAGCTGGGCAGAACAGTGGCAAATCGAAATCAATTCGGATAAGTGTGAGGTAATGCATTTGGGGAGGTCCAACAAGCCAAGGAAATAAACAATAAATGCAGGCAACTCTCAATTATCCGGGTCCCTCGGGGATTGGGCTGTGCTGGTTAAACGATTTTGCCGTTAGAGGGAGTTGACATTACATTTAATGCTTAAAGTAACTGCAGGTATGCTCTAACCAACAGCTGTAGCGTATCTTCTAATCCTTGAATTCTCGTCCTCTAGATCTAAAGAACATTAGGCTTGTTGATTACATCCTGTGACTGTTCATGGCATTTTAATGAATTACGAGAGGCAGTGGACCTGTGTGGGAGCAGCAGCGGGAGCTGAGGCAAGGCAGAGCGCTTAAAAACAGCGCGGCAAATGCAGGCTCGACAGGCAGTGGATCTGTGTGCGAGCATCAAAGGAACATCAGAGTTTTAAAGTGACGTCACACACAGAGAATTTTAAATACCGTTACAACGGTTTCCCGTTGCATCCGTGTGAGGATAGAAACATAGAAAATAGGTGCAGGAGTAGGCCATTCGGCCCTTCAAGCCTGCACCGCCATTCAATAAGATCATGGCTGATCATTCCCTCAGTACCCCTTTCCTGCTTTCTCTCCATACCCTTTGATCCCTTTAGCCGTAAGGGCCATATCTAACTCCCTCTTGAATATATCCAACGAACTGGCATCAACAACGCTCTGTGGTAGAGAATTCCACAGGTTAGCAACTCTCTGAGTGAAGAAGCTTCACCTCATCTCAGTCCTAAATGGCCTATCTCGTATCCTTAGACTGTGTCCCCTGGTTCTGGACTTCCCCAACATCGGGAACATTCTTCCCGCATCTAGCCTGTCGAGTCCCGTCAGAATTTTATATGTTTCTATGAGATCCCCTCTCATCCTTCTAAACGCCAATGAATAAAGGCCCAGTTGATCCAGTCTCTCCTCATATATCAGTCCAGCCATCCCGGGAATCACTCTGGTGAACCTTCACTGCACTCCCTCAATAGCAAGAATTTCCTTCCTCAGATTTGACCAAAACTGAACACAATATTCCAGGTGAGGCCTCACCAAGGACCTGTACAGCTGCAGTAAGACCTCCCTGCTCCTACATTCAAATCCCCTCGCTATGAAGGCCAACATACCATTTGCCTTCTTCACTGCCTACTGTACCTGCATGTCAACTTTCAATGACTGATGAACCATGACACCCAGGTCTCGTTGCACCTCCCCTTTTCCTAATCTGCCACCATTCAGATAATATTCTGCCTTTGTGTTTTTGCCATCAAAGTGGATAACCTCACATTTATCCACATTATACTGCATCTGCCATGCATTTGCCCACTCACCTAACCTGTCCAAGTCACGCTGCAGCCTCTTAGCATCCTCCTCACAGCTCACACCACCACCCAGTTTAGTGTCATCTGCAAACTTGGAGATATTACACTCAATTCCTTCATCTAAATCATTAATGTATATTGTAAATAGCTGGGGTCCCAGCACTGAGCCCTGCAGCACCCCACTAGTCACTGCCTGCCATTCTGAAAAAGACCCGTTTATCCCACCATTCTCTTGTGTGGAACCTTGTCAAAAGCCTTTTGAAAGTCCAAATACACCACATCCACTGGTTCTCCCTTGTCCACTCTACTAGTTACATCCTCAAAAAATTCTTAGAAGTTTTGTCAAGCATGATTTCCCTTTCATAAATCCATGCTGACTTGGACCAATCCTGTCACTGCTTCCCAAATGCACTGCTATTTCATATTTAATAATCGATTCCAACATTTTCCCCACTACTGATGTCAGGCTAAGTGGTCTATAATTACCCGTTTTCTCTCTCCCTCCTTTTTTTAAAAGTGGTGTTACATTAGCTACCCTCCAGTCCATAGGAACTAATCCAGAGTTGATAGGCTGTTGGAAAATGATCACCAATGCATCCACTATTTCTAGGGCCACTTCCATAAGTACTCTGGGATGCAGACTATCAGGCCCAAGGGATTTATCAGCCTTCAATCCCATCAATTTCCCTAACACAATTTCCCGCCTAATAAGGATTTCCTTCAGTTCCTCCTTCTCACTAGACCCTCGGTCCCCTAGTATTTCCAGAACGTTATTTGTGTCTTCCTTTGTAAAGACAGAACCAAAGTATTTGTTGAACTGGCCTGCCATTTCTTTGTTCCCCATTATAAATTCACCTGAATCTGACTGCAAGGGACCTATGTTTGTCTTCTCTAATCTTTTTCTTTTCACATATCTATAAAAGTTTTTGCAGTCAGTTTTTATGTTCCCAGCAAGCTTCCTCTCATACTCTATTTTCCCCCTCCTAATTAAACCCTTTGTCCTCCTCTGCTGAATTAAAAATTCTTCCAGTCCTCAGGTTTGCTGCTTTTTATGGCCAATTTATATGCCTCTTCCTTGGATTTAACACTATCCTTAATTTCCCTTGTTAGCCACAGTTGAGCCACCTTCCTCGTTTTATTTTTACTCCAGACAGGGATGTACAATTGTTGAAGTTCATCCACGTGATCTTTAAATGTTTGCCATTGCCTATCCACCGTCAACCCTTTAAGTATCACTCGCCAGTCTATTCTAGCCAATTCACGTCTCATACCATCGAAGTTACCTTTCCTTAAGTTCAGGACCCTAGTCTCTGAATTAACTGTGTCACTCTCCATTTTAACAAAGAATTCTACCATATTATGGTCACTCTTCCCCAAGGGGCCTCGCAGAAGATTGCTAATTAGTCCTTTCTCATTACACATTACCCAGTCTAGGATGGCCAGCCCTCTAGTTGGTTCCTCGACATATTGGTCTAGAAAACCATCCCTAATATACTCCAGGAAATCCTCCTCCACCACATTGCTACCAGTTTGGTTAGCCCAATCAATATGTAGATTAAAGTCGCCCATGATAACTGCTGTACCTTTATTTCACGCGTCCCTTATTTCTTGTTTGATGCTATCCCCAACCTCACTACTACTGTTTGGTGGTCTATACACAACTCCTACTAGTGTTTTCCGTATTCCGTAGCTCCACTCATACCGATTCCACATCATCCAAGCTAATGTCCTTCCTTACTATTGCATTATTTTCCCCTTTAACCAGCAACGATAATCTAGAGTTGCCTGTGTAGGACACTGAGAAGTGTATAGGAACAGAGGGACCTTGGAGTGCATGTCCACTGATCCCTGAAGGTAGCAGGCCAGGTAGATAAGGTGGTTAAGAAGGCATACGGAATACTTGCCTTTATTAGCCGAGGCATGGACTATAAGAGCAGGGAGGTTATACTGAACTGCATAAAACAATAGTTAGGCCACAGCTAGAATACTCCATGCAATTTTGGTCACCACATTACAGGAAAGATGTGATTGCACTGGAGAGGGTACACAGGAGATTTAAAAGGATGTTGCCTGGACTGGAGAATTTTAGCGATGAGGAAAGATTGGATAGGCTGGGGTTGTTTTCTTTGGAACTTGGAGGCTGAAGGGAGACCTGATTGAGGTGTATAAAATTATGAGGGACCTGGATAGAGTGGATCGGAAGGACCTATTTCCCTTAGCAGAGTGGTCAATAACCAGGGGGCATAGATTTAAAGTAAGTGGTAGGATGTTTAGTGGGGATTTGAGGAGAAATATTTTAACCGAGAGGGTGGTGGGGGTCTGGAACTCACTGCCTGAAAGCGTGGTAGAGGCAGATACCCTCACCACATTGAAAAAGTACTTGGATGTGCACTTGAAGTGCTGTAACCTAAAAGGCTACGAGCCAAGAGCTGGAAAGTGGGATTAGGCTGGGTAGCTCTTTGTTGGCCAGTGTGGATACAATGGGCCGAATGGCCTCCTTCCGTGCTGTAAATTTCTATCATTCTCTGAAGTCCACACATGCAGAGACGACTTGGGAGGTAAGTCTTGCCTCTAATCCAAGTGCTGTTTGAGTGGTGCTTTAACTGATTTCGAGTACACAGATTGCATCAATGAGGATCACTAACTCTGGTCTAACAGTCAGAAGTAGCATCAGTAGGTTACACACAGTTAGATCAAAAGTGGGAAAATAAACAAAATTTCAACAAATTTCAGAATCATACTAGTTTAGATTGATCTAGTCAGTTCGGGAATTTCAGTTGCATTTAAATAAATCCTTAAATATCGTACAGAGTATTCATTGGTCAGTAATGATTCAGTAAGAAAGTCCTCAATAAACACAAAGATGGCCAGGCTACAAGGAAAGGTATATAACAAGTTGTCTCTGGGTGCCCCCCAGAATGGTCATTTAGCTTCACCTCACACGTGGTGGGTGATTTGGAAAGTATAACACACCTGGGGGGGAAAATTCCATCGCGCTCTTTACGGGGACACGAGGAGTGAGACTTTGCGTCAGGCACAGACATCTAGCCTCTTGTGAAATATTGGGGTTACTGCCCCCGAAAGGAGCGCAAAATACCGCCCTCCTCTTCCTTTCTGGGGCACTAGCGGGTGGATTTTCTCATCGCTGGCACAGCGGAGCAGGGCACTATGGGTTACCGCCGCGGCTAGACCCCTGACACATTTAGCTGGAGTCGTTTGCGGCACCGTTCCCGGGCAAGAAGCCTTTTGCACCCCAGGGGCGCTAACAACCTGGATTTCTAGGCCCTGACTTTTTACAATCTGAATCTCCAATGGGTTATTTGTAGGAATTACCACTCTCTGCAGAGCACAAGATACAGGAAATTATGGGGCGAAATCACGCTGCACCGCGATTTAGGCGACCATCTGGGCCGGGACTTCCTGTAGTTGGCAGGGAAGTCCTTCCCCCACTATGAATTCGGCTTCCCGCCCCTCACAGGGAGCGGAGCCCAATATTGCTCACTCCACTGCCTTTGGGGGCGGTCCCCAAGGCACTACACGAATGCTTCAATTAATGGCGTGGGCCGCTGTGCGCACTGCACGGCCTCCACTGAGCATCCAGGGCAGCATGTGACTGGGCCATCAATACGGAGCACCGCGCTGCACGATAGCAGCACAGACCACCCCAGAGCCGCCATCCTGGAGCCGACCCGCCACTCGGCAATCCGAAAACGATGCCAGCCGGTGCCCTCCCCTTTAACTAGCGCCCGAGAGCCCCCAGGGGGCGCTAACAGCTCTTGAAAATCGGGGCAATTTCACCCCCATATGTTGCAAGTTAATTCTGTCTGGTATAACAATTATATTGCTGCATAAGAATTATATTGCGTTACAGATCACCATTGATTAGACAGGACTGTGGAATAATTAACAATAACAAGCATCGAGGTAGTTAGCTGGCTCACAAATCACCCCAGAAATAGGTCTGGTTTCCCTGTCTTCTCTTGATGATGTTGCCTACTTTCTGAGTTCAATGAGTGCCAAGTATCTATTCTTCATCGGTGAGCTTTGATGGTGAGCATCAGTAGGCTATTCAACCACAAGGTGCGTTATAACTGAGCCAAATCATGTTCACACCCATTGGACATTGAATGCACATGTCCAGCAATCTGGAACAGGAGATCTTGGTGAATCTCCTTCCCCGAGCCAAGGGAAGAGGCCGGCCTATTGCCATCCCACCTCAGCTCACCGAACTCAGCACATACAAGGGCTGGAGTCTGGCTTGTGTGTGCTTCACATCCTCACTGGATATACTCTCTACCCCATTGGGTCCTCTTCATGGCCACAGTCCAGGGATATTTCTGTTGTTAACCTTTTATAGTAAAATAATGAACACATTGGAATTGATTGTAAGTTTGGGTGGACTTTGGGTGGGCAGCATGATCGCACCACCTGGCAACCAAGCAAAGTCCCTGAGGAGACCAGAGAGACATCGTGGGTCAACAAGCTGTAAGCACTTCAGGAAGAGAGCGGGAACACCGATCTTCCATGCAGGGCCAAGCTGGAACTTTTAACCTGGGTGGGGTTTCCTGGCCCCACAAAAATCAAAACAAAATGATTGGTCAGGAAGGAAGAATGTTCCCGATGTTGGGGAAGTCCAGAACCAGGGGACATAGTCTACGGATAAGGGGTAAGCCATTTTGGACTGAGATGAGGAGAAACTTCTTCACTCAGAGAATTGTGAACCTGTGGAATTCTCTACCACAGAAAATTGTTGAGTCCAGTTCGTTGGATATATTCAAAAGGGAGTTAGATGTGGCCCTTACGGCTAAAGGAGTATGGAGAGAAAGCAGGAATGGGGTACTGAAGTTGCATGATCAGCCATGATCATATTGAATGGTGGTGCAGGCTCAAAGGACCGAATGGCCTACTCCTGCACCTATTTTCTATAAAACTTCACTTTTCCCAAGTGGCCTGAACTGGTCCTTTTCAGGGCGGTTGGTTGGGCCACTCAATGCCTGGTAGCAATGGGAATAGTGAGAGCAGCGCTCACTCTGCGCATTGTTAACTGAAATTTGCTTTCGGGTCTTATTAACGTCATAGGCCCACAATTTGAATGTGGCTCCCAACTAAAACAGGCAGGAGCCTGGTCTATTCCGACTCACTCCTGGCTGGCCTCCCACATTCTACCCTACGTAAACCAGAGCTCATCCAAAACTCGGCTGCCCCGTGTCCTAACTCACACCGAGTCCCACTCACCCATCCCCCCTGTGCTCGCTGACCTACATTGGCTTCTGGTTAAGCAACGCCTCGATTTCAAAATTCGCATCTTTGTTTTCAAATCCCTCCGTGGTCTAGCCCCTCCCTATCTCTGTAATCTCCTCCAGCCCCACAACCCTGAGATGTCTGTGCTCCTTTAATTCTGCCCTCTTGAGCATCCCTGATTATAATCACTCCACTATCAGTGGCCGTGCCTTCTGTTGCCTGTGCCCCAAGCTCTAGAACTCCCTCCCTAAACCTCTCCGCCTCTCTAACTCTCTTTCCTCCTTCAAGACGCTCCTTAAAACCTACCTCTTTGACCAAGCTTTTGGTCACCTGCCCTAATTTCTCCTTATGTGGCTTGGTGTCAATTTTTTTGTCTTATAACACTCCTGTGAGTGCCTTGGGACGTTTCACTACATTAAAAGGTGCTATATAAATACAAGTTGTTGTTGTTGGGCCAGCATTGCCAAGGCCCCAGCAATGCAGCAGCGAGCATTGCCAGGGTGGTACGTCCAGCACTGGCTGTTACGGGGTCTTTAGATGCACATTTGCTACAAATAGCGAATAGAGGAACTGTTCCCCAGTATTGGAACTTTCCCATTACACTGGCAGTGGAGATGTTAACCCCCTTGACCAGGCATTGACTGCATTGGTTTTAAGAAATACTGAGGCAGCAACTCTTTGACTCGGCAAGTCAAATTCGCAACCTCAGAAGATGCTTTTTCCACACCAAAGTGACATTTAGATTTTCCGTTTCCATTCCCTCAGCAGATGAGAAAATGCCTCTGTATGTAAACAATGGCAACTGGTCACCTCAGGCGAGAACCTCCGAGCGCGATGGGGAGAATGTGGAAATCATCATTTCCCATCAATTCATGAAAGTTGGAAATATGTAACTCAGCATGGTGCAGTACTCGTCTGAAGGATGGAGATACTTGAAGCTGCACCGCTGAACGTTTATGTATAATTCAATTATTTCACCATATAAAAAGGAGCTTTGGCTATAAAACATTAGGTATTGTGTGTCATCTAACGTTTGGTTGATTTGAGCACATCCAATATTCAAGGAATCACAATGAAGAGAATTAAAGAAAACAAAATTAAATCTTAAAATCAAACTGCAAAGATGATTATAAATAAATACGAACCACCATTCAGGATGCATTTCTGTGAATTCCGCCCATCAAAGATAATCTGACAGGAGATTATATATTTCACATTGTTGCAACCTGCTGAGAAAGCAAATAGATATCAGCAAATTAAATTCTTCCCCCCAGCTTTTAAGCAGCTGGGTTCCTTGTGTAAGTTCAATGAATCTCCAGATTGCACCGAACAGTGTCCTTTTCACTCTCTGTACCAGGCAGCTTAGATCTTCGGGAACATCCATATCCTATGCCTCAAATTGTCTATTTGAATAATTATTAATAAACATAGCTCAGTAAATTAGAATGAAAGCTTCGGTAAATAACTGAAGTAGATATACTATTCTCATTTATTCCAGAATAGTTTCTGCCATTGTAATTCCTTCTCTGGAATACATGTACTGAAATAATGAATGCAATTATAAAGAACATGTTTATGCTTTTGAAGGAGTTCAAAAGACCTTGCATTTATATAGTGCCTTTCATGACCGCAATACATCCCAACATACTTCAAAAACAATGAAGTACTTTTGAAATTTAGTCACTGTTATAATATAAGGAAACAAGGCAGTGTGCATAGCAAGGTCTCCCAAATAATTAACGAGATAATCTATTTTTAGTAATGTTGGTTGAAGGATAAATGCTGGCCAGGACACTCGGAGAACTCTCCTGCTCTTCTTGGGTAGGGGTCGACGTAGTTCTCATCTCTCCTGCGATACCCAATAGTTGTCTGGGATGCACCTGTCACTGAGCTCCCAGTGGTGTAGGGTAACATTTCTCGTGAATGTTCACAGTGAAGTTTTGGGCTCCCGATTTAAAGATTACGTCTTGGCTAAACGTCAACCTACTAGGAGAGAGACAACCCCGAGGCAGGAATTCATGCACCTCATCGCTTCCCAAACTGCTGGTCTCATGTCGGTCAGTAAACATGTCCACGCCCGCCCCGGGTTAATTGGCCCCACCGAGTCTCCACCTCGTGAACCAGGGCTGCCTTCGCCTCATCAGAGAAGTGTTTTGACTTCCTTCTCCACTCAACCTCCGTCAAATCACTCTCCTCACCCACATCTGCCACCTCACCCACATCACTCACTCCGGATTCTTCATAATCCATTTCCATTTTTTTGGAAAATAAGTATCAGATCGGTATTCTCTCAGCCTCGAGTTACACAACCTTCAATGCCAGGCTCAAAAGACAAAAATGTGCTCTCTCTCTCTCTCTCTCCCTCCTTTTGTCTTCTGAGCATACACAGATGACCCGTGACCTCCCGAATCGCGTGAAAAGTTAATTGTCTGGAAAAAAAACGTGCACGCGCAGAACGGCCGTTGCTATGGATGCTGGCCATGCTCGACTGATTACATTGCTATCGCCCATTTCACATCGCTACCGCTGTCGCCCAAATTAAAAAGGCGAAACTAATGGTTTTTAAAATGGGCGATATTCCGGTGGTTCTGAAAAATGAACCACTAGCACCGGAAATATCGCACATATATGGGCAATAGTGATACCAATGAAAAGTCTAGCCCCAAATCCCAACAATTATAAACTTAATATACTCCTTCAGCACTGTACAATGTGGAAGTCTCTCCTGGCATACTTTCTATCTTTATGCAACAAAACACAAAGTTGGAATGACTTTTGAGAAGTCAAAGGACTGTGTTCTTCTGACTCTATTGAGAATATAACACTTAGTTTATCTTTGCTCCAGCAGACTCCATCCTCACCTTCCACCACAATAGAGCAAGTTGCATCTTATTCAATGTAACTACTGGGTTTTATAACTTGTGTTTATAGCACCTGTCATGTCTGTGAGACATGTGTAGTCACTGTTGTAATTTAAGGAAAACAGGGCAGTCAATTTGCGCACAGCAAGCTCCCCCAAACAGCAATGTGATGATTACCAGATGAGCTATTTTTAGTGATGTTGGTTGAGGAATAAATTTTGGCCAGGACATCATGGAGATCTCCCAGCTCTTCTTTCAATAGTGGTCATGAGATATTTTACATCCATTCGAGAGGGAAGACAGGGGCTCGGCTTAAGATTTCATCCGAATGACGGCATCTCTGACAGTGCAGCACTCCCTCAGCACTGCACTGGAGTGTCAGCCTAGATTTTGTGCTCAAGTCCCTGGAGTGGGAATTAAACCCACAACCCTCTGACTCCGAGGTGAGAGAGTGCTGCCCACTGAGTTAGTTTAATTAACTGTGGAACATACAGCATTCCAATTATCATTCTAGGATTGTGAAAACCACAAGTTATTAAGAACCGTAATTATAAATTAATTATGAAGAATTTGTTGACCAGTGAATAACTGGAATATGCCAAGCACAGTGTAATATTCTGTTATATTCTGTACATTATCAGGTTGATGTTTCAAAAAATTCCAGAACTCAGACACGCAGTTTGATATTTCACCAAAAATAAATCCCTCAAGAATTGTAAGACTAGCAGTGAAAAAAAATGCATAAATCATACACCACTGGTATAGTTGGGATAAATCCTTATCATTTCTTTCTCAGTTCGGGTGGGAGTGGGTAAGCAGAATTTCTTTGGAATCGAGTTGACTCCAAGGTGAGGATCCCAGTGACGGAAGATTCAAGCTGAATCAGCTTTTGCTGGCAGAGTCTAATCCCAGAGTGGGACAGGTCCGCAGTACTCCAGAGCACTCTCGATGATTGACCATTCAGATAGTCCCACTTGGAAAAGCATTGGAACCTTACCAGTTCGGTGTTCTGGGGAGCTGTGTGGTTTCAGCAGATTAATGTTTGCTCACAATGCCGTGTAGATTTGGTGGTCCCAAGTCTGAGCTATGGCCAATTTGTGCCTCAATTCTGCAGATTTAGCTAAGAAAGGATTGGATATGGGCATCGCTGGCAAGACCAGCATTTATTGCCCATCCCTAATTGCCCCTTGAAAAGGTGGTGGTGAGCCGTCTTCTGGAACCGCTGCAGTCCGTGTGGTGAAGGTGCTCCCACAGTGCTGTTAGGGAGGGAGTTCCAGGATTTTGACCCAGCGACGATGAAGGAACGGCCGATATATTTCCAAGTCGGGATGGTGTGTAACTTGGAGGGGAATGTAGAGGTTGTTATGCTCATAATAAAGGATGAAACTGAGTTCTGTGTACAATGAGCAAGTGTGACCTTAGCTCCTTTAATGCGACTCCAGAGTGCAGGTACCTCGTAGGTGGCCTGCTTATATACCGTGCTCCCAAGGGATGCTGGGATTCCTTGGGACTCCAACAGGTGGGCCCTCTGGTGGTGGTGTAATACAGGTTACAAGAGGTTCAATATATAACATCACTCCCCCGTGAAGTCAACAGTACACTTATTTACAAGGTGAGACAATCTGGGATTTCTCGCTCCCTTGTTGATCATCTCGGTACAAATGTGGGTGTGAGTGAGTTGGTCAGTTCTTCACTGGGCTGTTGGGCAGACAGCATTGCTGGGCTGATGGGGATGGAGAGAGTTCGGCTTCGTAGTCAAACATGATGTCAGTTGCCACTTGCACGAGGTTGGCAAAGCCATAAAACAGCTCAAGAACAACAAGGCTACGGGTGCGGATGGAATCCCTGCTGAGGCGCTGTTGGCACGGATACATGACCTCATCTCTCTCATCTGGAGGGAGGAGAGCATGTCGGGAGATCTGAGAGATGCAGTGATCGTGACCATTTTTAAAAAAGGGGACAAGTCCGACTGCAGCAACTACAGGGGATTCTCCCTGCTTTCAGCCACTGGGAAAGTTGTCGCTCGAGTTCTCCTCAATCGTCTTCTCCCTGTGGCCGAGGAGCTCCTCCCGGAATCACAATGTGGATTTCGTCCCCTACGGGACACAACAGACATGATCTTTGCAGCTCGCCAGTTGCAGGAAAAATGCAGGCAGCAGCGCCAGCGCTTATACATGGCCTTTTTCGATCTTACAAAGGCCTTTGACACTGTCAACCGTGAGGGACAATGGAGCGTCCTCCTCCGTTTCAGATGCCCGCAAAAGTTTGTCAACATCCTTCGCCTGCATCACGATGACATGCAGGCCGTGATCCTTACCAACGGATCCATTACAGACCCAATTCACGTCCGGACCGGGGTCAAACAGGGTGCGTTATCGCTCCAACCCTCTTCTCAATCTTCCTCACCACCATACTCCACCTCAAAATCAACAAGTTCCCCGCTGGAGTGGAATTAAACTACAGAACCAGTGGGAAGCTGTTTAACCTACACCGCCTCCAGGCCAGGTCCAAGATCACCCCAACCTCTGTCGTTGAGTTACAGTATACGGACGATGCCTGCGTCTGTGTACATTCAGAGTCTGAACTCCAGGATATAGTCGATGTATTCACTGAGGCATATAAAAGCATGGGCCTTACGCTTAACATCCGTAAGACAAAGGTCCTTCACCAGCCTGTCATCGCCGTACAGCACTGCCCCCCAGTCATCAAGATCCACGGTGTGGCCCTGGACAACGTGGACCATTTCCCATACCTCGGGAGCCTCTTATCAACAAAGGCAGACATTGATGCGGAGATTCAGCATCGCCTCCAGTGCGCCAGTGCAACCCTCGGCCATCTGAGGAAAAGAGTGTTTGAAGACCAGGCCCTCAAATCTACCACCAAGCTCATGGTCTGTATGGATCAGAGGCATGGACGATGTATCAAAGGCACCTCAAGTCGCTGGAGATATATCACCAACGATATCTCCGCAACATCCTGCAAATCTCCTGGGAGGACAGGTGCACCAACATCAGTATGCTCGTCCAGGCTAACCTCCCCAGTATTGAGGCACTGACCACACTCGATCAGCTTCGCTGGGGAGGCCACATTGTTCGCATGCCAGATACAAGACTCCGTAAGCAAATGCTTTATGCGGAGCTCCTTCATGGTAAATGAGCCAAAGGAGGACAGCGGAAACGTTACAAGGACACCCTCAAAGCCTCCCTGGTAAAGTGCGACATCACCACTGACACCTGGGAGACCCTGGCCACAGATCGCCCGAGGTGGAGAAAGTCCATCCGGGAGGGCATTAAGCTCTTCGAGTCTCGATGCAAGGAGCATGAAGAGGTCAAGCGCAGACAGCGGAAGGAGCGCGCGGCAAACCAGCCCCACCCACCCCTTCCCCCGACAAATATCTGTCCCACTTGTAACAGGGTCTGTGACTCTCGTGTTGGATTGTTCAGCCATCAAAGAACTCACTTTGGGAGTGGAAGCAATTCCTCCTCGATTCCGAGGGACTGTCTACATGATGTCAGTTGCCACTTGTGTGTGTGTTGGAGGGTCAAAGTTGGTAGTGTCTTCTTCGGGTTTTTTGTAGCTGTTGATGAACCGCAATTTGATTTGGTCTGAATGTTTTCTATACGTTTGTCCATTGGTCAATTTGACGTGAAACACCCTATTCCTCTCTTTGGCTGTGAATTTGCCAGTGAGCCATTTGGGATCACGTCCATAACTGAACACAAACACAGGATCATTGATCTCAATATCGCGTGACAAATTTGCGCGGTCAGGGTACACACTCTGTTGATGCCGTTTGCCCTCCACGTGATCAGGGAGATCAGGGTGGACAAGAGAGAGCCTTGTTTTTAGTGCCCTTTTCATAAGCAACTCGGCTGGGAGAACCCCGATGAATGAGTGGGGTCTGGTACGGTAGCCGAATAGCACTCGGGACAGCCGGGTCTGCAGGGAGCCTTCCGACACGCATTTCAAGCTTTGCTTGGTGGTCTGAACTGCTCGTTCTGCCTGGCCATTGGATGCGGGCTTGAACAGGGCAGATGTGACGTGTTTGATCCCATTGCGGGTCATGAATTCCTTGAATTCAGCACTGGTGAAGCACAGTGGAATGGCTTAATCGCCTCCTGCATCTCCGCTGGGACACTGGACCAGCTCCCATGGAGGACACAGTTTTTTACCAAGGACAGTAAAGGATCCTGGCTGGTCCAGGTCCTGATCTGGCGGGCCGTAACGGGGGACTTTTCGTTCTCGAATGCCTCCATGACCATGAGCAAGTCCGCTGGCTGTGCCATTTCCACCCCGGTGGTGGGCAATGGTAGCCAACTGAGAGCATCTGCACAGTTCTCTATGCCTGGTCTGTGGCGGATTACATAGTTGTATGCCGATGGCGTGAGTGCCCATCTTTGGATGCAGGCAGAGCCATTGGTGTTAATCCCTTTGCTCTCAGAGAACAATGATATGAGCGGCTTGTGGTCAGTTTCAAGCTCAAACTTGAGGCCAAATAAGTACTGATGCATTTTTTTTTTTAACCCCGTAACCGCACGCCAGAGCCTCTTTTTCAATCATGCTGTAAGCCTTTTCGGCCTTGGACAAACTCCTGGACGCATACGTGACCGGTTGCAAAATCCCCAATTCGTTAGCCTGTTGTAACACATACCCGACCCCGTATGACAATGCATCGCAAGCCAACATTCATCTTTTACAAGGGTTATACAGGACAAGCAGTTTGTTTGAACACAACAGATTTCTGGCTTTCTTAAAGGAAGCCTCTTGTGAATTCCCCCATACCCAGTCATCTCCCTTGAGCAGTAGCTCATGTAGGGGTTCTAACGGGGTGCTTAACCCAGGTAGGAAATTACCAAAATAGTTAAGGAGTCCCAGGAACGACCGCAGCTCCGTCACGTTCTGTGGTCTCGGCGCATTCTTGATGGCCTCCGTCTCGGCGTCGGTGGGTCTGATGCCGTCTGCTGCGATTCTTCTTCCCAAGAACTCGACCTCCAGCACCAGGAAAACACACTTCGAGCGTTTCAACCTGAGCCCCACGCGATCCAACTGACTAAGAACCTCTTCCAGATTCTTCAAGTGCTCAATGGTGTTCCGACCTATAACGGGTATGTCGTCCTGGAAAACCATGGTGCGAGGAACCGACTTTAGCAGGCTCTCCACGTTCCGTTGGAAGATTACCACGGCCGACCGAATCCCAAATAGGCACCTGTTATAGATGAACAGACCTTTGTGCGTGTTGATGCAGGTAAGCCCTTTCAAAGACTTCTCCAGCTCCTGCGTCATGTAGACCGAGGTCAGGTCCAGCTTGGTGAACGTCTTCCCTCTAGCCAGGGTCGCAAATAGGTTGTCTACCTTGGGTAGCGGGTACTGGTCCTGTAGCAAAAAACAGTTAATCATTACTTTATAATCCCCACAAATTCTAACTGTGCCATCCTCTTTAAGTGCCGGGACAATTGGACTGGCCCACTCGTTGAATTCCACCGGCATGATGATGCCTTCTCACTGCAGCCTGTCCAGCTCAATTTCTACTTTCTCACACATCATGTACGGTACCGTCCGTGCCTTGTGGTGAATGGGTCGCGTACCGGGAACCAAATGGATCTGCACTTTCGCACCTGAGAAGCTTCCAATTCCTGACTCGAACAACGATGGGAACTTGCTCAGAACCTGGGCATGAGGTGTCGTCGACGGACAAAAATACTCGGATGCCATCCCAGTTCCAGCGGATTTTTCCCAGCAAGCTTCTGCCAAACAATGTGGGACCATCCCCTGGCACAATCTACAGCAGGAGTTCGTCTACTGCTCCATCATAGGAGACCTTGACTTCTGCACTGCCAATTACAGGAATTAGTTCCTTGGTATAAGTCCTTAGTTTGGTGTGAATGGGACTGAGCTTGGGCCTGTGTGCCTTTTTGCTCATTATGGACTGACTCGCACCGTGTCCCGTTCCATAGATACTGGAATTCCGTTCAGTTCAACTTTCAACATTATTGGTGGACTTTCGTAGTGAACGTGTGTACCCCGTACACTTCTGCCTCCTCTGTACGAGTCTCCAATTCAGCCTGATCTCCAGTGGATCGATTTTCCTCTATAATGTGGTGGTTTGCAGGGTTTGCAGCTCGCCTGCACATTCGCTGGAGGCGTCCCATTGTTCTGCAACCGTTGCACGCACAGTGCTTGAAGCGGCATTGATGTGACCGATGATCACCTCCACAGTGCCAACAAGGTGTTAACGCTCTTAACGTGCCTCACAGGACATTGCGAATTTGAGGGATTCCTAGAACAAATGCTGAGAGACTTTTTAGTACTGGGCATTGGCCATGAGACAATCCTTCGCAAACTGTTGACTGTAGAAACTCCGTGTCTAAGTAAAGCCATAACGATAGCCCAGGCATTTAGGTCCACCAGGTGTTAACTGCCTCGCATTAATGATTGATGGCGGACTCTGGGTCATCTGAGGTCAGGCAGCAGCAGCCGGTGTGTACGTTCTGCCATGTATATTTCTGCTCAAAACCGATGTTACTTTATGCACAGTACTGGCCGAAACCTCTTTACTCTGCGAAATCTGTTTGGTGTTGTCGCTGGTGGACATAAATGCCTGGGTTATCGTTACGGCTTTACTTAGACACGGAGTTTCTACAGTCAACAGTTTGCGAAGGATTGTCTCATGTCCGATGCCCAGTACTAAAAAGTCTCTCAGCATTTGCTCTAGGAATCCCTCAAATTCGCAATGTCCTGTGAGGCGCCTTAGTTCGGCGACATAGTTCGCCACTTCCTGGCCCTCCGATCGTTGACACGTGTAGAACTGATATCTCGCCATCAAAATGCTTTCCTTAGGATTTAGGTGCTCCAGGACCAGCATACACAATTCTTCATAGGATTTCTCTGTTGGTTTTGCCGGGGCTAGAAGATTCTTCATGAGGTCATAGGTTGTTGCCCCACAGACAGTGAGGAGGATCGCCCTTCATTTGGCAGCATTCTCGTCCCCTTCCAGCTCGTTGGCCATGAAGTATTGGTCGAGTCTCTCCACGAAGGCCTCCCAACTGTCCCCTTCTGAGAACTTCTCCAGGATACCAACTGTGCTTTGCATTTTCACGTGGTTGTTCGTTACCTCATCGCCAATTGTTATGCTCATAATAAAGGATGAAACTGAATACTGTGTACAATGAGCAAGTGTGACCTTAGCTCCTTTAATAAGACTCCGGAGTGCAGGTACTTTGTGGGTGGCCTGCCTATATACTGTGCTCCCAAGGGATGCTGGGATACCTTGGGAATCCAACAGATAGGCCCTCTGGTGGTGGTGTGATACAGGTTACAAGGGGTTAAACAAGAGGTTGATGGTGCTCCCATGCCCCTGCTACCCTTATCCGACTAGGTGGTAGAGGTCGCGGGTATGGGAGGTGCTGCCGAAGAAGCCTTGGCGAGTTGCTGCAATGCATCTTGTAGATGGTACACACTGCAGCCACGGTGCGCCGGTGGTGGAGGGAGTGAATGTTGAAGGTGGTGGATGGGGAGCCGATCAAGCGGTTGCTTTGTCCTGGATGGTGACGAGCTTTTTGAGTGTTGTTGGAGCTGCACCCATCCAGGCAAGTGGAGAGTATTCCATCACACTCCTGACTTGTGCCTTGTAGATGGTGGAAAGGCTTTGGGGAGTCAGGAGGTGAGTCACTCACCGCGCTTGGCAAAATACAAGGTATGTACAGGTGACTATTGTTATTTTAGGTTTATCATGGTTTCTTCCAAGCTGGAGCTGTGATTTTACAAACGCCTAACGTCACAGACGCAGACTGACCTGATGAGTGCTTTATTCCAGTTTTCTAGCATCCGCAGTGTTTTGCTTTAGAACAATTATCACTAATTTGACTTTAGGATTTGCTAATTTACAACAATTAGACTTTTGCCCAGATGAAGTTAAATAGATTTGCACCTTAGCTGTAGAACAATACACAAATTGCGTTACATAGAATAACGCACCTGTCATTATAAGGTGGCTCCCCAGAGATCTGCTGGACATTTTCCATGTTGAATGTGATGGTTACATTGGATTTCAGGATTTTTATAATTCTTGGGATTATATTCCACAATTCAGATTCTTCAGTGAAAATCAAAACTCACTGTAAACATGTAAAAGTAATGAGTTACAATGGGAGTGGGTGCGAATTAGTTGTGGCTTAAGCTGCAGCTATGCTCAATATTCCTTCATTTGTGTGACAAACACAAGAAGTAAAACACACAAAGCATAACTTTCGCAATGATGGGTTTAGAATGTTTTGAAATGGGAAGTGAGTTTAGATAGTGAGGGGAGTCAAAGAGTGTGTTTCCACAGTACGTTGTGGACTGTTCTGCAATTCCCAGCATCTGAAGGACACTGTGTGTCTGTTCCACCAGGCTGTCTGTAACGTTTATTTATTAAAATGTAGGTGGTAACAATAAGACTTCCCTATCCATCACAGGAGAGTGTAATGAGAATATATGACACTTGTAGCTCTAACCAGCTCCAACAAAGGGCGGTCTAATGGACTGACAACTGATTTTTAAAACTCCAAATTGGACGCATCCAGTTTACAGCCTGAACTCAGCTGGTGATAAACAAGTTATCTGTCACCTCGTGGGCATTTATCAGTTAGTTTTAGTTCTCCTTTGACGATAAAATATTGATCATGTGTAGTGTAACAAAATTTTGCAGATGACACAAAGATTTGTGGGAAAGCGGGTTGTATAGAGGACACAGAGAAGCTGCAAAGAGATTTAGTTAGGTTAAGCGAATGGGCTAAGGTTTGGCAGCTGGAATTAAATGTCGGAAAGTGTGAGGTCATCCACCTTTGAAAAAAAATCAGTAAAAGGGAATATTATTTGAATAGGGAGAAATTACAACATGCTGTGGTGCAGAGGGACCTGGGGGTCCTTGTGCATGAAACTCTTTTTGGAATCCCAAAAAGTTAGTTTGCAGGTGCAGCAGGTAATCAGGAAGGCGAATGGAATGTTGGCCTTCATTGCGAGAAGGATGGAGTACAAAAGCAGGGAGGTCCTGCTGCAACTGTATAGGGTATTGGTGAGGCCGCACCTGGAGTACTGCGTGCAGTTTTGGTCACCTTACTTAAGGAAGGATATACTAGCTTTGGAGGGGGTACAGAGACGATTCACTAGGCTGATTCCGGAGATGAGGGGGTTACCTTATGATGATAGATTGAGTAGACTGGGTCTTTACTCGTTGGAGTTCAGAAGGATGAGGGGTGATCTTATAGAAACATTTAAAATCATGAAAGGGATAGACAAGATAGAGGCAGAGAGGTTGTTTCCACTGGTCGGGGAGACTAGAACTAGGGGGCACAGCCTCAAAATACGGGGGAGACAATTTAAAACCGAGTTGAGAAGGAATTTCTTCTCCCAGAGGGTTGTGAATCTGTGGAATTCTCTGCCCAAGAAAGCAGTTGAGGCTAGCTCATTGAATCTATTAAAGTCACAGATAGATAGATTTTTAACCAATAAGGGAATTAAGGGTTATGGGGAGCGGGCGGGTAAGTGGAGCTGAGTCCACGGCCAGATCAGCCATGACCTTGTTGAATGGCAGAGCAGGCTCGAGAGGCTAGATGGCCTACTCCTGTTCCTAATTCTTATGTTCTTATGTTCTTATGTTCTTATGTTCTTATGTTCTTATAAAAGCAAAAGTACCGAGTGTAACACATCACGAATCAAATACAAGACTGATCTGATGGGGAAGTCAGTGCGGGTCATTTTAACTTCAGCCGATAGTGTAAAACGAGGCGATATTGGTTCAACTACCCGTCATACATCCCGATTAACTATAACATTGACATCAATGGGACAGAAAATCAGGCCAGGTGGCCAACCACCTACGGTCTCTCAAGCTGGACAAGGCAGGCAGTCAGTTCTCACACAATCAATCTCCTCTCCAAAACTCGAATTAGAAATAAAGGTGCTTTAAAAAAAATTCTCATTGCTTGGTGTTTTGGTTCTTGATGTCCAGGATAGATGTTTCAGCACGCACACCCCCATACCACTTGCACCCCCACCCTGCTACTTGCCTTTACTTACCATAAACTGATGGTTTAATTTTGCGAGCTAAGTCAGCAATTGCCTTTCTCAGCTCTAACAACAACATGAATTTATATTGCACCTTCAACGTAGAAACACATCCCATAGAACATCACCAAGGTGTTACCAAGAAAACAAACAGCAAATCAAAGAAGAGCTCTCAGCAAAGTAACTAAAAGCTTGTCAAAAGAGGTGAGTTTTAAGGAGGGTCTCAAAGGACAAGATGTTGTGAAGTTTAGAGAGGCATCGAAGACAAGGCCAATCGTGAGATGAAGGGATGCACAAGAGGCCAGAGTGAGAAGAAGGGAGAGTTTGGGCTGGGTGGGTCTTGTAGGGCCAGACGAGGTTACAGAGATAGGGAGAGGTGAGACAGTGAAGGGACTGAAATGAGGATGAGAATTTTAGTTTTGAGGTGTTGAGGGACTGGGAGAGAAGGCAAAAAAAAAAGAAAGAAATCAAAGGGTGTCGTCACAGCCAAGTGGGTAAGTGATTGGCTGGTGATTGGTGAGTAGTTGTTCTTTTTCTTTTCCTTTATCAGTAGGTAACCTTTAGCATTGTTGCCAAATTAAGTTAATCTAAGGGTAAAGTCATGGCAGGAGAGCTTGGACATATGTCATGCTCCTTCTGTGCTATATGTCCCTGACGACTACATGTGCAGGAAGTGTATCCTGCTGCAGCATCTGACAGACCGCGTTGTGGCTCTGGAGCTGTGGGTGGATTCACTCTGGAGCATCCGCAATGCTGAGGATGTCGTGAATAGCATGTTAAGTGAGTTGGACACACCACAGGTAAAGGGTACACAGCCAGATAGGGAATGGGTGACCAGCAGAAAGAGAAGTGGAAGGAAGATAGTGCAAGGGTCCCCTGCGGTCAAACCCCTCCAAAACAGATACACCGCTTTGGGTACTGTTGGGGGGATGATTCATCAGGGGAGGGCAGCAGCAGCCAAGTTCATGGCAACGTGGCTGGCTCTGCTGCACAGGAGGGCAGGGAAAAAGAGTGGGAGAGCGATAGTGATAGGGGATTCAATTGTAAGGGGAATAGATAGACGTTTCTACGACCGCAATCGAGACTCCAGGATGGTATGTTGCTCCCTGGTGCAAGGGTCAAGGATGACTCAGAGCGGGTGCAGGGCATTTTGGAGGGGGAGGGTGAACAGCCAGTTGTCATGGTGCATATAGGTACCAACGATATAGGTAAAAAAATGGGATGAGGTCCTACAAGCTGAATTTAGGGAGCTAGGAGTTCAATTAAAAAGTAGGACCTCAAAAGGTAGTAATCTCAGGATTGCTACCAGTGCCACGTGCTAGTCAGAGTAGGAATCGCAGGATAGCTCATATGAATACGTGGCGTGAGGAGTGGTGCAGAAGGGAGGGATTCAAATTCCTGGGACATTGGAACCGGTTCTGGGGGTGGTGGGACCAGTACAAACCGGACCGCCTGCACCAGGGCAGGACCGGAAGCAATGTCCTAGGGGGAGTGTTTGCGAGTGTTGTCGGGAAGGGTTTAAACTAATATGGCAGAGGGATGTGAACCCATGCAGGGAGACAGAGGGAAGTAGAATGGGGGCAGAAGCAAAAGATAGAAAGAAGAAAAATAAAAGTGGAGGGCAGAGAAACCGAAGGCAAAAATCAAAAAGGGCCACATTACATCAAAATTCTAAAGGGGCAAAGTGTGTTAAAAAGACAAGCCTGAAGGCTCTATGCCTCAATGCGAGGAGTATTCGGAATAAGGTGGACAAATTAACTGCACAGGAGGCAATTAATGAATATGATGTAATTGGCATCACGGAAACATGGCTCCAGGGTGGCCAAGGCTGGGAACTCAACATCCAGGGGTATTCAACATTCAGGAAGGATAGACAGAAAGGAAAAGGAGGTGGGGTAGTGTTGCTGGTTAAAGAGGAAATTAACACAATAGTAAGGAAGGACATTAGCTTGGATGATGTGGAACCTGTATGGGTAGAGCTGTGGAATACCAAAAGGTAGAAAACTCTAGTGGGAGTTGTTTACAGACCACCAAAAAGTAGTAGTGAGGTTGGGGACAGCATCAAACAAGAAATTAAGGATGCGTGCAATGAAGGTACATCAGTTATCATGGGCGACTTTAATCTAAATATAGATTGGGCAAACCAAACTGGTAGCAATACGGTGGAGGAAGATTTCCTGAAGTGTATTAGGGATGGTTTTCTAGACCAATATGTGGAGGAACCAAGTAGAGGGGTGGCGATCCTAGACTGGGTGATGTGTAATAAGAAAGGACTAATTAGCAATCTTGTTGTACGAGGCCCCTTGGGGAAGAGTGACCATAATATGGTAGAATTCTTTATTAGGATGGAGAGTGACACAGCTAATTCAGGGACTAGGGTCCTGAACTTAAGGAAAGGTAACTTCGATGGTATGAGATGTGAATTGGTTAGAATAGACTGGCGAAGGATACTTAAAAGGCGGACGGTGGATAAGCAATGGCAAACATTTAAAGATCACATGGATGAACTTCAACAATTGTACATCCCTGTCTGGAGTAAAAATAAAACAGGGAAGGTGGCTCAACCGTGGCTAACAAGGGAAATTAAGGATAGTGTTAGATCCAGGGAAGAGGCATATAAATTGGCCAGAAAAAGAAGCAAACCTGAGGACTGGAAGAAATTTAGAATTCAGCAGAGGAGGACAAAGGGTTTAATTAGGAGGGGGAAAATAGAGTATGAGAGGAAGCTTGCTGGGAACATAAATACTGACTGCAAAAGCTTCTATAGATATGTGAAGAGAAAAAGATTAGTGAAGACAAACATAGGTCTCTTACAGTCAGAATCAGGTGAATTTATAATGGGGAACAAAGAAATGGCAGACCAGTTGAACAAATACTTTGGTTCTGTCTTCACGAAGGAAAACACAAATAAACTTCCGGAAATACTAGGGGACCAAGGGTCTAGTGAGAAAGAGGAACTGAAGGATATCCTTATTAGGCGGGAAATTGTGTTAGGGAAATTGATGGGATTGAAGGCTGATAAATCCCCAGGGCCTGATAGTCTGCATCCTAGAGTACTTAAGGAAGTGGCCCTAGAAATAGTGGATGCATTGGTAACCATTTTCCAACAGTCTATCAACTCTGGATCAGTTCCTATGGACTGGAGGGTAGCTAATGTAACATCACTTTTTTAAAAAAGGAGGGAGAGAGAAAACGGATAATTATAGACCGGTTAGCCTGATATCAGTAGTGGGGAAAATGTTGGAATCAATTACTAAAAATGAAATAGCAGCGCATTTGGAAAGCAGTGACAGGATTGGTCCAAGTCAGCCTGGATTTATAAAAGGGAAATCATGCTTGACAAATCTTCTAGAATTTTTTGAGGATGTAACTAGTAGAGTGGACAAGGGAGAACCAATGGATGTGGTGTATTTGGATTTTCAAAAGGCTTTTGACAAGGTCCCACACAAGAGATTCTTGTGCAAAATTAAAGCACATGGTTTTGGGGGTAATGTACTGACGTGGATAGAGAACTGGTTGGCAGACAGGAAGCAGAGATTGGGATAAACGGGTCCTTTTCAGAATGGCATGCAGTGACCAGTGGGATGCTGCAGGGTTCAGTGCTGGTACCTCAGCTATTTAAAATATACATCAATGATTTAGATGAAGGAATTGAGTGTAATATCTCCAAGTATGCAGATGACACTAAGCGGAGGATGCTAAGAGGATACAAGGTGACTTGGACAGGTTAGGTGAGTGGGCAAATGCATGGCAAATGCAGTATAATGTGGATAAATGTGAGGTTTTTTACTTTGGGGGCAAAAACACGAGGCAGTATATTATCTGAATGGTGACAGATTAGGAAAAGAGGAGGTGCAACGAGACCTGGGTGTCATGGTACATCAGTCATTGAAAGTTGGCATGCAGGTACAGCAGGCGGTGAAGGCGGCAAATGGCATGTTGGCCTTCATAGCTAGAGGATTTGTGTATAGGAGCAGGGAGGTCTTACTGCAGTTGTACAGGGCCTTTTGAGGCCTCACCTGGAATATTGTGTTCAGTTTTGGTCTCCTAATCTGAGGAAGGACGTTCTTGCTATTGAGGGAGTGCAGCGAAGGTTCCCGGGATGGCAGGACTGACATGAGGAGAGACTGGATCGACTGGTCCTATATTCACTGGAGTTTAGAAGGATGAGAGGGGGTCTCATAGAAACATATAAAATTCTGACGAGACTGGACAGGTTAGATGCAGGAAGAATGTTTTTGATGTGGGGAAGTCCAGAACCAGGGGTCACAGTCTAAGGATAAGGGGTAAGCCATTTAGGACTGAGATGAGGAAAAACATCTTCACTCAGAGAGTTGTTAACCTGTGGAATTCTCTACCGCAGAAAGTTGTTGAGGCCAGTTCATTGGATATATTCAAGAGGGAGTTAGATATGACCCTTATGGCTAAAGGAATCAAGAAGTATGGAGAGAGAGTACGAAAGAAGTACGGAGGTGAATGATCAGCCATAATCTTATTGAATGGTGGTGCAGGCTCGAAGGGCCAGATGGCCTCCTTCTGCACCTATTTTCTCTGTTTCTAATGTATGGTCAGCAGAGACAGGCATGATGGAAGATGGGATTTGGTGCAGGCATATGATATATGCAGGGGAGCTGTGAACAAGTTAAAGTTTATGGAGGGTGCAGGATGGGAGGCCAATCCGGAGAGCATTGGGAAAGTCAAGGCTGGGCGTGCCCAAGCCACGGATACGGGTTTCAGTGGCGATAGAGATGGAGGCAGGTGATATTATGGAGGTGGACGTTTTGATATATATTAATGACTTGGATGTGGGTGTACAGGGCACAATTTCAAAACTTGCAGATGACACAAAATTTGGAAGTCTAGTGAATAGTGAGGAGGATAGTGATAGATTTCTAGAGGACACAGACAGGCTGGTACAATGGGCGGACACGGGGCAGATGAAATTTAATGCAGAAAAGTGCAAAGTGCTACATTTTGGTAGGAAGAACGAGGAGAGGCAATATAAACTAAAGGGTACAATCCTAAAGGGGGTGCATGAACAGAGAGAACTGGGGGGGTATGTACACAAATCGCTGAAAGTGGTAGGGCAGGTCGAGAAAGCGGTTAAAAAATTTACGGGATCCTGGGCTTCATAAATAGAGGCAGAGAGTACAAAAGCAAGGAAGTTATGATGAACCTTTATAAAACACTGGTTCGGCCTCAACTGGAGTATTGTGTCCAATTCTGGGCACCACACTTTAGGAAGGATGTGAAGGCCTTAGAGAGGGTGCAGGAAAGATTTACGAGAATGGTTCCAGGGATGAGGGACTTCAGTGACGTGGATGGACTGGAGAAGCTAGGGTTGTTCTCCTTGGAGCAGAGAAGGTTGAGGGTAGATTTGATAGAGGTGTTCAAAATCATGAGGGGTCTGGACAGAGTAGATCGAGAGAAACTGTTCCCATTGGTGGAAGGGTCGAGAACCAGAGGACACAGATTTAAGGCGACTGGCAGAAGAACCAAAGGCGACATGAGGAAAACCTTTTTACGCAGCGAGTGGTTAGGATCTGGAATGCACGACCTGAGAGGGTGGTGGAAGCAGACTCAATCACTGCTTTCAAAAGGGAATTTGCGCAAATCTCAAGACAATTGGCATCTCTGTGCCCGTCACACACAGCCTCAGTGGACCAAGCCTGGAAAATTCACCATCAAGATTCTAGGGTGAGTTGCATTCTAGTTTTAACTCAATGTAACTGATTTCACTGATTGTTGGCTCTGCGCCAAAAGCCGAGCACGGAAATACTGACCACAACTTCAGGATTTTTGCCTTTATCTGCACACGCGCTAAATCCTGAAGTTAGGGTGTTTCAGAGGGGCAATTATGGCAAATGCTGACAGCTTTGCTGTTATTACCACCATAACATCCGGGTCCTTGTTTCACGTTTACTTTGCAGTTTTTTCTGAGCTTTACAAGATAAATCTTGCTTTTGCAGTAAACACTTTGCCATAGCTTTTTCCATAATGGAGGAAAACAACGGGTGATTCACAATCATTTTGTTTTTTCACTCAAGGGAATCAGTTCAAGAAATATATCGAAACATCCATGAATGTGAAATGGATCTCAATATGTGACATTAAAATATATATCCTCACACACAATCCGTACAGTGTGAGTAAGGAGATTCATCGCTGAAGACAGAATTAAGCTGGATCAACAAGTGGTCTCCCTCAAATATCAGCCTGTACAAACCTTCTCGTGTTTTCTCTTTTCCTGCCTAACCCCTCACTGTTCCCACACGAGCCAGCTTATTTACCTACTCAATATCCTACGCATGATAATAAATTCATTTCTTTCTGAGATAGATTTTATAAAGTGTCAGAGAAATTTCATACATCTCATTAAAAGACATTAACTGGCAATAATTACAGGCTCAATGACCTTGCCAACACATCAGGTTACATCTCAGAGTTCTATTTGCGAATACCTGCTGTGCTTCGAACATAATAACAGAAATTATTCCATTCTGAGTAAGGCAGCCATGAATGGAGCAGTGATTCAGTGACACAGCCAGCAAGTGCAACCACATCAGAAGCTGAACATTTGAGAGTTATTGATCACCTTTTCTTCAGATGGAAAACAAACAAAATAAAAGATTGCCTTCACCACAATACTGGTCACATTCATCTGATTCGCACCAAAAGGTTGTGCGGCGTTTCTCGGTATTTTTCTTTAAAACCCTGAAGCTAAACTTGAAGTCTCCATGGTGAAAGGGTCTCTCTCTACATTCAGCGTCATGACGGATAAGGGGGAACCAGTGGATGTGGTGTATTTGGATTTCCAGAAGGCATTCGATAAGGTGCCACACAAAAGGTTACTGCACAAGATAAAAGTTCACGGGTTGGGGGTAATATATTAGCATGGATAGAGGATTGGTTAACTAACAGAAAACAGAGAGTCGAGATAAGTGGGTCATTTTCCGGTTGGCAAACAGTAACTAGTGGGGTACCGCAGGGATCAGTGCTGGAGCCTCAACTATTTACAATCTATATTAATGACTTGGATGAAGAGACCAAGTGTAATGTAGCCAAGTTTGCTGATGATACAAAGATGGGTGGGAAAGCAAGTTGTGAGGAGGGTACAAAAAATCTGCAAAGGGATATAAACAGTGAGTGGGCAAAAATTTGGCAACTGGATTATAATGTGGTAAAATGTGAGGTTATCCACTTTGGCAGAAAAAAATAGAAAAGCAAATTATAATTTAAATGGAGAAAAATGCAAAATGCTGCAGTACAGAAAGACCTGGGGGTCCTTGTGCATGAAACTCAAAAAGTTAGTATGCAGGTACAGCAAGTTATCAGGAAGGCAAATGGAATGCTGGCCTTTATTGCAAGGGGGATAGAGTATAAAAGCAGAGAAGTCCTGCTACAACTGTACATGGTGAGGCCACACCTGGAGTATTGCGTACAGTTTTGGTCTCTGTATTTAATGAATATACTTGCATTGGAGGTAGTTCAGAGAAAGTTCACTAGGTTGAATCCAGAGATGAGGAGGATGACTTATAAAGATAGATTGAGTAGGTTGTGACTATACTCATTGGAGTTCAGAAGAATGAGAGGTGATCTTATCGAAACATGTAAGATAATGGGGGGGCTCAGCAAGGTGGATGCAGAGAGGATAGTTCAACTCATAGGGGAAACTAAAACTAGGGAACATAGTCTCAGAATCAGGGGCCGCCCATTTAAAACTGAGATGAGGAGGAATTTCTTCTCTCAGAGGGTTGTAAATCTGTGGAATTCTCTGCCCCAGAGAGCTGTGGAGGTTGGATCATTAAATATATTTAAGGTGGCGATAGACAGATTTGTTAGCGACAGGGGAGTAAAGGGTTATGGGGAGCGGGCGGGGAAGTGAAGCTGAGTCCATGATATCAGCCATGATCTTATTAAATGGCGGAGCAGGCTCGAGGGGCCAAACGGCCGACTCCTGCTGCTATTTTTTATGTGCTTATGAAACTGTGCCCATGTTTGTATAGCGCACAGAGGAAATTTCGCCCAGCATCAGGCAAATACGTGGGGAGACTGAAACGCTTCACATCGGCATGTGTGGTAAGATTCATGCTCATTGTTTTAATGCAAAGAAGCTCATGCTGGGTGGGGTGGGGAAAGGGAGGCAGCTTTCAGGGAGAGTGCCAATGATGTAATGAGTGGGAGGGGAAGGAGCCCTCACCAGGTTCTCTCCAGCTCCCAGGGAAGCTTGGCTGCGACTGATGAAATGTCTCATCGTGTTGGAGTGCAGATATAAATGTATTTAGATTGAAACTCGACTCTGCCAACTGGGAATCCAGCACTGGAGACTAAATTGGTTCAAGCACAGCAAAGCCAACAAAGTCTGCAATAGTCCTTATACCCTTTTAAAAACTTGTATCTACTAACCATCTGATCATCGTTCGCAAACATCCCAAAATGCTTCACCGAAAATGAATAATTTTTGAAACTGGGCTAGAAATTCGGCTCAGTAGCGACCGATTTTGGGGCACTTGGCGGTGCCTGCTGTGTGGGCGCCATCGTGGAGAGAGCGGGCATTAGAAGCACGCGCCGGAATATGTTGTGACGCCAATCAGTGTGCAATGCTAATTTGACAGTAGTGCTGCCATTTTCGTCCTCAACGTTGGAGCTAACGCCCGGTCTTAACCTCGCACAGCTGGACATGCGTTCAGCAGCAGCGATAGTTAAAGGGATCAGCAACCACTGCCAGGTTAATTGATGATTAATTTCCACTAGCTCTGTGTACATTTGTGGGAGTGTTTGGTGCTTTCCAGAGTTGTTTAATGGTGGTGAGGTGACATCGAGGGGTACTGCAAGCGGAGAAGGCCTTGGATCTGACTTCAAGGGTCAGACCACTTGCTCCCAGTCCCGGGGGCTCTAATTCTCATCCCCCTTGGCCTGCAGCATGACACGGGGATGGAGCAGAGGCAGTGAAGGGAACAAGCTGCTCGCAGAGGGAGGAAGCGGAGAGAGACTAGAGCTCTCAGCAGGAGCCCGACCCACCTAGGGTCTTCCGAAAGCAATTCTCTGGCCTCAGCCTGAGCCAGGAGCAGTGTGTGAGGCATCTGCGCCTCTTGCAGCCAGCCCTGCAGCCTCACTCCAGGGCATGGACAATGCTGCCAGAGGCTGTGACGGTGACTGTGTCCCTGAACTCTCTCGTGTTAGGATCCTTCCAGGCTGAGCAGGCGACACCTGTAACATCTCTGGGTTCGTCATCCACTGGGGCGTGAGAGAGGTGACACACGCTCGTTATGCCTGGAGAGCGACTTCATTGTCTTCTCTCTGGCCAGAGGAAAGCAGACGGAGTGTGCACGTGTCAGGATAGCGGGCTTCCCCACTGTGCTGGCTGCAATTGACAGCAGGCACGTAGCTCTGCATGTGCCACAATCGCAAAGGCAACCACGCAGTGAATGTGACCAAGCTCAGCACAACATGGCAGTGAATGCCCGGTGCCATCGCCAGTCCACTGTTCCCTCGGACTTTGAGCAACAACGACAAACCAGTGGGAGGTTAGTGTGTGATAAAGCTCATCTGCTGAGCACCTGGTTCATGACTCCACACCCCAACCAAAGCACAGGTGGGTGCATGTGTACAGTGAGAGCCATGTTGCCACACCGAATCAGATAGAGCAGACCATTGGAGACCTCAAACAACGCTTCTGCTGCCTGGACCGCACTGGAGGAGCCCTGCAGTACTCACCAGAACACATCTCGAGATTCGTCATTGCGTGCTACACATTCCACAACCTCACCATCATAAGGGCACAGCCCTTGCCACCAGGAGGAGGAGGAGGATGAGGAAGTGGAAGGGAGGAGCCAACCCAGACAGGCCCTTTCCGCCTGGGCTGTCCGTTATTGACAGCGGTACCAGTGAATGCAATCCCAATTCCCCATTCAACAATAGTCCCACACCTTCCCTTCCCTCAGTTACTGACCATCATAGCGCCCTCTTGACCACTATGATGAAATAAGAGCCATCACAAAATAAACATTTCAATACAACTTTATCCATCAATTCATCCAATATTACACAGAAAAGTCAACTAATCACCCTCGTGCACTTCCTTAATGCCTGCCTCCCACCTGCCTTTGCCTGTCCCAGTGATTCTACACAGTGCTACCCCGGTGGTTGCAGCAAGGCTGCTGAAAGGCTGCTAACCTTCAGTGGGGACACTACAGGTGGCCTTGCCGGATGACCTCGAGCAGCTCTGGGCCTAGAAGGCCCGGTTGCAGACTGCACCACCGCTGCATGGGCAGCAGCAATCTGGACGGGCTGTCAACAGCAAGGGCACTGGCGGAGTGGCAGTGGTGGGAGGACGAATGCTGTGATCCTGAGAGAGGTTAGCAGGTTCGTGCTCCACGGAGACACTGCCACTCCCCCAGGGTGGCCCCTCAGCATTCCTAGCCATCTGTTGGGGGTCAGATCACTGGAACACGGTGACACCCTGCAAGCCCCTCTCCACACTGGTAAACCCAGCGATGATGGCAGCAATCTGAGCTTCCACTGCAGCACTCAGACGTTGGGTTGCTACAATGGAAGCTGGGACATCAGCCATCAGACGCTGAATCGTGGCTGGGCCCACAGTGCGCTGATGGAGTTGTCCTCCTCCTCCAGGCTGGAAAGGGTGGGCTGCAGGTTCTGCCCAAAGCCCGGTGCAAGGTCGGAGCCGGAGTCCTTGACGTTGCACTCAGGCTTTCTGCCAGGCCTGCCAAAGCACCAAACAGTTCACTGTGCAGACCCATCAGCAGTCGTCTGTAGTCATCATCTGAGTCCTCTGCAGTCGAACTCGTGTGCAACCTCACCCTCCGGGTGTCACCTGTGCTACCCTGGCACCCTGCTCGGGCTGCAGGCCACTCATGCCTGGTGTCTCACCACGTGCAGATCCCGTGTCTAACCGATCCTCTATGTGCAGGGTCAGTATCTGAGCTGGTGGCTGCGAGTGTGAGATCAGTGACAGTGCAGTGTCCTCATCGTCAGTGCATGCTCCTCCACCAGCGCCTGGAGGCTCTTCTTGGCTATCTGAAAGGAGAAAGGCACAAGGGTAGGGTTCTGGTGCACGCTTGTACCATGTGCAGCTTGTAAATCAGAAGTGATTGCGGGATGAGGGGGAAGTGCGATTTGAGAAGGATGATTACGTATGTGGATAGCAGCATCTGGGATTCTTTCTGCCCCGCTGCTGACCACGGGCTCAGCAATGGCCCTCCCAATAATGGCCAGCACCTTCTCCATGGGCGTCTGCTTATGCAGGTGCGCCTGTTCCCACTGTTGACACCGGTTGTGAGCCACCTTGACCTGCAAGAGAAAGGAAAGTGTGTCAGTGAGTGTGGTGCAATGTGTTTGAGCGATATTCCGGTTGTGGTTGAATAGCTGACAGTGTGTGCAAGATGTGGGTGTGAGGCTTGCAGTGGTGGTGAGTGGCTGAGGCAGGAGTCATGTTTGGTTGTGACTGTCAGTAGATGAATGGTGGGGGTGTGGTGAATCGAGCAGCGTGTGAGGCTCGTGGTGCAGATGGTGGGATATGGCATTTCAATATAAATTCGCTGACCGACTATTCCTGTGAGGTCATTAACTTCTTCTTGCACTGCGTCCAGGTCCTCAAGGCTATGCTGCTGGCATTAACCAGAAGCTATATTCTCCCTGTTATGTCTCGAATAAAGCAATGTGACTGAGTACTGTAGACTTGAGTAAGTGTGACCTTAGTCTCTTTATTCGGAGTCCAGAGTGCTGGTACAGCATGGGAGGCCTGCGTATATACAGTGCTCCCAAGGGATGTTGGGATTCCTTGGGACTCCAACATAAACGCCCTCTGGTGGTGGTAGAAATGCTGAATACATGGTGTTGCAAAACACTCCCATTGGAATGTATGTATTTGCCTGGAGCATTTGGTGGGCCCCCTGTGGAAACAGCACCTCTTTCCTCATATACACCCCCTGCACCAAGACCTCGAGTGCTGCATTGGAGAAATTGGAGCTCTCACTCTCTTACCCAGACAGTGCATCACTTTGAACAGGGGCGGGTTGATCGTGTACCACGATCCTCTCGCCCGTTTCGGGGGCAAGCGGATTTTTAGCCCAGTGACCCTCATGTAGGCAAACGTAGCAGTTATCATATATACTTACTAAATCCAACAAACATCATCATTATCACAGGCAGTTCCTCGAGCGAGGATGACTTGCTTCCACGAGTTCACGGATGTTTTAATGAAGGACCCGATGTTCCAGTCCTGAACTCCAGTTGAGGGGGTGGAAGATGACTGTGCATGGATTTTTTTTAACGTGCCGTTGCACACCAGCCACCACACGGGCTTGACAGAGCTCAGCCTTTATCCAGTGGCAAGGGTTAACCAGGACGACTGGAGACCTGCTCTGCTGCACAGACCTAGTGCGCGCACATATCGCAGTGTGGGCTGGGCCCGTGCTGTCCCTGGGCCCTCGGCTCTTCTGGGCCCCGTACCCTCATTCGCTGCACCTCCGCCACGATCTCTCACTGCTCTTCAAACAAACACTAAGTAGATGAAGAACTGGTTAATCTGCTCTTGGCTATATTGGTTGAGGAAGAATGTTGGCTCGAGGAGAACTCCCTGCTTTTCCTCAAATATTAACATTGAATCTTTAACATCCACTTGAATGATCAGAGCAGGCAGACAGAGCTCGACTTAACATAAGCTCCAACATAAGTGAGTGTGAGAGGCATGAACATGCCAGCTTGTAACTCAGCGGGAGCAGTACGCTATGCTGCGGGTCTGATCACTTTGTGTGTTATGTATTTGATGGAAACGGCTTTGCGTTATATAATTCTTTACCCTTACAGCTACTGCGGCCAATGTAATTTATCATTTTTAATCCATAGATGATCATCTGTATTGTTGCACATTATCAAGAGCGCCAAATGGATTCAAACATTTTTAAGTTAAACATTACTATGCTTCAGTTAGGATCCCAAAATTGTAGCCCTTCTGTGTTTCTCCGTGACCAGAATCTTCAGGCGATCAACACATTTTTGGCCTGTTTTATGATCGGCCCAAAACGAACCGGTCCTGGGCACAGGTTATGGTGAAGGTTGGAAGTTCGGGCCAGCAGACGGCCGGACAAGCAGCAGGACCTTCCCTCTCCCAGAGGGCCAGCTGGAGGGCCTGCTGGAAGGCCTGCTGGAGGGCCTGCTGGAAGGCCTGCTGGAAGGCGTGGCACTTGGGAAAGTACCCATGGTTGAAACGATTGGGAACCCTTTTAACAGAACTACAGTGCAGCTGGCTTAGCAAGAGGTGGCCAATCGGACCAAAGTTGTTTCCTCTGTGCAATACTTTTGGGAGCAACTGGGGAAAATGTTCTCCAGACTGAGGAAGTATGCCATGGTAGTGAATCTTTCATTGGCACCCGCTCAAAGCAAAGGTGGCACCATACACAAAGGAGGCCGTCTGCCGTGACTTTTACCAAGCAGCCTGCAAAGCACTGGCGGCATCTTTCACATCTTAAATCTCATTGTCTGTGAAGTTGCACGTCTAACCCGGTGACAACCAAAGTGACGGGCTTCCGTTCATTCATGCATTTCCAGCATACCTTCCCCTCGACTCACTGTGCGGCCCCGAGAACTAATCACATGCTCATTGTTTCCGAGGGGAGTGTAGACTGCTTCAGGTGCTCCTCGTGTTATCTTCCAATGTTTTCCAACAGAAAGGGTTTCTCTCAGTCATCAGAAGAACCCACCATAGCGATGGGCCAACCAATCTGCAACACAGTGAGCAGCAGGTCTTTCAAATAACGGAATGATATAATAATGAAATAATTCCAGGGTGCCACCACTTGTCAGCTTGACAAATCCATCAGCCCAAAGGTCATGGGTTCAAGCACCACTCGAGAGCACATAATCTAGACGAAGTACTGAGGGGGTGCAGCACTGCTGGCAGTGCCGTGTTTTGGATCAGACATTAAACCCTCACAGGGGATGTAACATATTCCATGGCATTATTCAAAGAGTACGGGCATTCTCTTGGTGTCCTGGCCAATATTTATCCCATGACTAACATCACTAAAACAAGTGATCTGGTCATTTCTCTCATCGCAGCTTGTGGGATCTTGCTATGTGCAAACTCTGACACATTTCTCTACATTACAACAGTGATTACACTTTCAAAAACACAGCTCATTGGCTACGAAGCACTTTGGGCTGTCCTCAGGATAAAAAAATTGCTACATAGATGCAAGTTCTTTATTTTTACTTAATCCAAGAAAAAGAATTTGCATTTAAATAGTACTTTATCACACCAGGCGATCCAAAACAGTTTGCATTAAAACAATACAGGACCTGCAGGCATTTTAATAGATCTGTCTGGACTTTTCCTCCGCCTACATAAGAACACAAGAATTAGGAGCAGGAATCGGCCATTGGGCCCTCGAGCCTGCTCCGCCATTCAATAAGATCATGGCTGATCTTTGACCTCAACTCCACTTTCCCGCCCAATCCCCATATCCACTAATTGCCTTTGTTCCCAAAAATCTATCGACCTCTGTCTTGAATATACTCAGTGACTGAACATTCACAGCCCTCTGGAGCAGAGAATTCCAAAGATTCACCACCTTCTGAGTGAAAAAATGCCTCCTCGTCTCAGTCCTAAATGGCCGACCCCTGATCCTGAGGCTGTGACCCCTGGTTCTAGACTCTCCAGCCTGGGGGAAACATCTTCTGAGCATTAACCATGTCAATCCCCTTAAGAATTGTACATGTTTCAATTAGATCATCTCTGATTCTTCTAAACTCTCAGAAATATAGGCCTCTACTACTTAATCTCTCCTCATAAGGCAGTCCACTCATCCCAGGAACCAGCCTGGTGAACTTCCGCTGCACTCCCTCTGAGGCGAGTATCTCTTTCCTTAGTTAAGGAGACCAGAACTGTACACAGTACTCCAGGTGTGACCTCACCAATGCCCTGCATAATTGTTGTAAGACTTTGTTACTCTTATACTCTAATCCCTTTGAAACAAAAGCTAACATACCATTTGCCTTTCTCATTGCTTGCTGTACCTGCATGTAAGTACAACCTACTGCCAGGGCCAGGGCTAATTGTCCCTCCTCTTGGGCTTCACAGTTTCTTGTGGTCCAATTTTAGTCAGTCAATGACTGTTTCCCATTTCTGTAACTATAGCTTTGAATTGCCATGGGACCTTTTTGGGAAAGATGAAAGGAAGTATAAACCCACAACGACCCACTGCATGGATCCCATGGCGTTGCTTTCCGTCTGAACTTATACAACCTCTGGCCTTACTATAGATAGACTGATGTCCTGGCCTCAGACAAGAGCAAAGACAGGCTGAATACTTGCTGGTGGTGTCGTTGTTTTCCCCAATACCTTTCTGGGGACAATCTGCAATGCCTGTGAAGGTTCCAACATCTGTCAATGATGAAAGAGGTATCTTCATACCTCGACTCGGACTTTCAGCCTTACGCTATCCAGTCAGGGTAACCTGTACTGGACACAGGAAGCTGGAAGATGATGAAAGGAGGAGGCAGTTGTCAGTAACAATTTCCCTACTGTGGCGCAATTCTGCCGGTGCATGTTTAGGATCCACTCAGACAAACCATCAGAAACAAATGAAACAAATATAACCAAAAGAGGGTGCACACAAAATAAACAAACTTAAACCAGTAACCAGGATCGGTGAGATAAACTGGTTTGCTAGCCTAGAGTTTATGCAACTAGACCAGCATTCCATAGGTCATGAATTCAAATCCCACCAAAAAGCATCTGGTAATTTGTTGCAAAAACCCAACTCATTCACTTATGTCCTTCAGCAAAGAAGCATGTATATGGTTCCTTTACACACTATGTAGTCGACTCTTGGGGGGAGAAATTCGTGTTCGCCAGCAAAGTAGTTAGCAGCGGCTGAAAAGGGCGGCAACACATAGGGGCAAAGTTTGCCTGGGGGATGGAAATTGATGGCGCAACACTTATATTCCGTGCAAAGCCGCCCTGCTGGCAATTCTGTCCAGGTCCAGCATTCCCACAATCTCTGGAGTCGAGGCTATGGAGCTCACAAGGAGTTGTGGGCAATGAAGAGGCCTGAGAATTAAAGGGGCCATGCACACTGAAACAATACAAATTAAACTGACGTGAAAAAATGCAGTTTTCAGCCCTTTCTGCCTTTTAAAAATACTTTGTTAAAAAAAGTACCTAATGCGAATATTGCTCTTAAAGCTGAAGTGCCTTCCTAACCTCAACAAATGGGGAAAGCACTAACGCAAGTGGCTCAGCAAGCTGGGGAAGGGGCATCCTTCCTTTGTGCAGGGGGCCAACACTGCAAGAGCGGCCCTCTAACCACAGGGGCCAGGAGACTCTCCAGAAAGAACGATGTGGGACCACATCACCAAGGCTGTCACGGCCAGCAGTGTTGCCCCACCATCTGGCTCCAGTGCCCAGAGAAGCTTCATGACCTCAGGCCACTGGTCAAGGTCAGTGAATGCATCTTCAAAAGCTGTCTCCTACCAACTGCATCACTGGTCTCACATATTGCTCAATGCACGACCCGCAGTCACTCAACTACCAACAATCTGCACCAATCATGAGGCACTTCTCCCATTCCTTGCCTCCCCCCAGTGCAGGAGACGGTGCAGGCCATTCTTGGCAGGGGCATAACTGAGCCCTTGGCCGGTGACGGGGCTGAAAGGAGACAAGATGCTGGTATCCACCTTCTGGCATGCACCTCAAGCATTTCCACTCTCCCCTCACCACAACTCCACCCTTGTGCCTTCCTCATTTCACACTCGCAAGAAATGCAGCCTGCCCAGCCAATGGGTGACCAAGAAGGAAGAGAGGAGAGTGATGAAGAACAAAAACAAAAGAAAATGGATGACATTCCCAGCCACCAACACAAGGTTAACCTGGTGTGCTTAGGACCCAGCGCTGGGGTTGAAGTGCGCGTTGGTGACATTTAGTCGCTGTTGCATGCCGATTGACGTCACCACTTTTTTCTTTCAGGGCGCTGCCAGTCACCGGCAGCACAAAGGCGGACATGAATATGGCATGCGCCATGAGACCCGGCACCAGCTGGTGAAAGGTGGCGGTGAGTCGGTGAAATTCCAGCCCCTAATCTCTTCTGACGTGACCAAGCAAGCCACCCAGTTGCAAATAACCATACTAGGAAGAAAATTGGACATACCTAGCAACAATGATCCAGGCATTTCACCAGAATAAGACTAAAGCTATCTCAGCCCAGTTGCCCCTGTAGTGTCCTCCTCACTAACACCTGGAGAGCTATCCCACAGATGGACATTGTTGTATTCACAGAATCACATCACCAACATCCCCTTCTCTTCCATGACCATCACTGGCTGTATCATGGGCCACCTGCAGGATGCACCAACCACCATAGTGGGAGACCCTGGGAGTCCTTTAACATCGGCAGGCACATAATAAGTAGCTGTAATGGTGGGACATAAGCTTGCGGTAGTATTATGTTTCAGCCATCGGGGAGAGGAGGGGGAGAGAAACTCCATTTTTGATTCATCACATTCTGTCGCCTCAAGTGCTGTTCTGGTCTGTTAGAGAATGGTACTGATTTAATTTCTTGGAGAAATGTCATTTATATTTGTGCTTCACACGGAGTGCAGTCCAGTCCGAAGCAAGAGTCTGACTGTTTTGTCATACAGCGCTGTCGGTCTGCATTGGGGGTTAATGGGACTTCCGCAGGGCAGTGCAATTGCATTTGTGTTTGTGAAGGATGAGTGTCATTATTCAGCTTGAACTCAATACTGACTGGGATTAGTTGTGGCGTTTAATACAAGTGCAGTCTCTTTGCAACATGCCTTGGAGCAACGCAAACCCTTCTATTGCCATATATTGATCCTTCCCAAATATTTTACTGAATCATTTCTTTGTTTGATGTTGCTTATTTGCACAAGGAATGCTCGGGGAAACAGTATCGAGTCACGAGGAAAAGCACAAGTGGGAGAGTTCCTGCGATGGGTACATGCAGCAAAAATCGTATCTGGGTTTGTGAAAAGTGTGCGCGCTATTTCTAGCAAGATTGCAAGAAGGCTTTGAAAAAGCAAAATTGCAAATGTTTCCTGAAGTGCGATCATTGACAAAAAAGTGTGGCTCAAAATTGGGACAACAGGAAGTCAGGTTTGTTGGGCAGAAGGCATGCACCCCGCAGAATATTTTCAAACATATAGATCATAAACAACTTATATTTATATAGCGCCTTTAACATAATAAAACGTCCCAAAGCGTGTCACAGGAGAGTTATCAAAAAAATACAAAATTTGGCACCGAGCCTAAAGGAGATGCTAGGACAGGTGACCAAAAGCTTGGCCGAAGAGGTCGGTTTTAAGTAGCGGCTTAAAGGAGGAAGGAGGACTGGACAGATTTAAGGAGAATGCCAGGGGTCAGGGCCTGAGCAGCTGAAGGCACAGCCACCAATGGTGGTGCCTGGGAGTTAATGCCATGCCATCAAACCTCGAATATCTGGGTTAGTAACGGATGGGGATTTGTGTCCTGGTCCGACCCATTCATGCACAGAAATGTGGTGCGAGGGGGATGGAAGTCTCTTCCATTGCCTACATTGAATAAGTTGGTGTTATATTCAGAATAACTCCACAAGACTGTACACTGTCAGCTCAAACTGTTGTGACCTTGGTCCCTTTATTGTAACTCCAGAGTGAGGAAGCAGCATGGTAGACTGCCTTTTATACCTGCTTGCCCAGGGTGTGCAGGTGACCCTTGGGTCTCCCACAGGTGCGCCCCCTGGTGGCAAGTCTTACACACTAGTAAAGTTTACATACATAACAGTCAGTATTGGTGTGGCCTGTTTTATTTGCATTGTTCCCTGGCTGTGTTTGGTCGCAGTGTTTGGTCGCATTGTTCCCTGTCTGTGTTTGGTCGCACTGTACCCTGGCTGTGTTTGGTCGCATTGTTCCCTGTCTGTGTTTGGTCGCATTGTTCCCTGGCTGTGTTTGGTCGCAGTGTTTGATTGCATTGTTCCCTGGCTGTGTTTGATTGCATTGTTCCCTGGCTGTGTTTGGTCGCATTGTTCCCTGGCTGTGTTTGATCACATTGTTTTATAGCATTGTTCCCTGGCTGTGTTTGATCGCATTGTTCCCTGGCTGTGTTTGGTCTCATTGTTTGATCGCATTGTTCCCTGGCTGTGTTTGATCACATTGTTTGATCGCATTGTTCCCTGGCTGTGTTTGATCGCATTGTTTCCTGGCTGTGTTTGGTCGCGTTGTTCCCTGGCTGTGTTTGATCGCATTGTTTCCTGGCTGTGTTTGGTCGCATTGTTTGGTCGCACTGTTCCCTGGCTGTGTTTGGTCGCAGTGTTTGATTGCATTGTTCCCTGGCTGTGTTTGGTCGCAGTGTTTGATCGCATTGATCCCTGTCTGTGTTTGGTCGTATTGTTCCCTGGCTGTGTTTGATCGCATTGTTCCCTGGCTGTATTAGGTCGCATTGTTCCCTGGCTGTATTAGGGTCGCATTGTTCCCTGGCTGTGTTTGATCGCATTGTTCCCTGGCTGTGTTTGGTCGCATTGTTTGATCGCATTGTTCCCTGGCTGTGTTTGGTCGCAATGTTTGATCGCATTGTTCCCTGGCTGTGTTTGGTCGCATTGTTCCCTGGCTGTGTTTCATCGCATTGTTTGGTCCACTGTTCCCTGGCTGTGTTTGGTCGCATTGTTTGATCGCATTGTTTCCTGGCTGTGTTTGGTCGCATTGTTTCCTGGCTGTGTTTGATCGCATTGTTCCCTGGCTGTGTTTGATCGCATTGTTTGATCGCATTGTTCCCTGGCTGTGTTTGATCGCATTTTACCCTGGCTGTGTTTGGTCGCATTGTTTGATCGCACTGTTCTCTGGCTGTGTTTGATCGCATTGTTTGATCGCATTGTTCCCTGGCTGTGTTTGGTTGCATTGCTTCCTGGCTGTGTTTGATCGCATTTTACCCTGGCTGTGTTTGGTCGCATTGTTTGATCGCACTGTTCCCTGGCTGTGTTTGGTCGCAGTGTTCCCTGGCTGTGTTTGGTCGCACTGTTCCCTGGCTGCGTTTGGTCGCAGTGTTTGGTCGCATTGTTCCCTGGCTGTGTTTGGTCGCATTGTTCCCTGGCTGTGTTTGGTCGCAGTGTTTGATCGCATTGTTCCCTGGCTGTGTTTGATCGCATTCTTTGATCGCATTGTTCCCAGGCTGTGTTTGATTGCATTGTTCCCTGGCTGTGTTTGATCGCATTGTTCCCTGGCTGTGTTTGGTCGCATTGTTTAATCGCATTGTTCCCTGGCTATGTTCCATCGTATTGTTTCCTGGCTGTGTTTGATTGCATTGTTTCCTGGCTGTGTTTGATCGCATTGTTCCCTGGCTGTGTTTGGTCGCATTGTTTCCTGGCTGTGTTTGATCGCATTGTTCCCTGGCTGTGTTTGATCGCATTGTTCCCTGGCTGTGTTTGATCGCATTGTTTGATCGCATTGTTCCCTGGCTATGTTTGGTCGCAGTGTTCCCTGGCTGTGTTTGATTGCATTTTTGATCGCATTGTTCCCTGACTGTGTTTGGTCGCAGTGTTTGATCGCATTGTTCCCTGGCTGTGTTTGATCGCATTGTTCCCTGGCTATGTTTGGTCGCATTGTTTGATCGCATTGTTCCCTTTCAGTGTGTGGTCGCAGTGTTTGATCGCATTGTTCCCTGGCTGTGTTTGATCGCAGTGTTCCCTGGCTGTGTTTGATTGCATTGTTTGATCGCATTGTTCCCTGACTGTGTTTGGTCGCAGTGTTCCCTGGCTGCGTTTGGTCGCATTGTTCCCTGGCTGTGTTTGGTCGCATTGTTTGATCGCATTGTTCCCTGGCTGTGTTTGGTCGCAGTGTTTGATCGCATTGTTCCCTGGCAGTGTTTGGTCGCAGTGTTTGATCGCATTGTTCCCTGGCAGTGTTTGGTCGCAGTGTTTGGTCGCATTGTTCCCTGGCTGCGTTTGGTCGCAATGTTTGATCGCGTTGTTCCCTGGCTGTGTTTGGTCACACTGTTCCCTGGCTGCGTTTGGTCGCATTGTTTGATCGCATTGTTCCCTGGCTGTGTTTCATCGCATTGTTTGATCGCATTGTTCCCTGGCTGTGTTTGGTCGCAGTGTTCCCTGGCTGTGTTTCATCGCATTGTTTGGTCGCAGTGTTCCCTGGCTGCATTTGGTCGCAGTGTTTGATCGCATTGTTCCCTGGCTGCGTTTGGTCGCATTGTTTGATCGCATTGTTCCCTGGTTATGTTTCATCGCATTGTTTGATCGCATTGTTCCCTGGCTGTGTTTGGTCGCAGTGTTCCCTGGCTGTGTTTCATCGCATTGTTTGGTCGCAGTGTTCCCTGGCTGCGTTTGGTCGCAGTGTTTGATCGCATTGTTCCCTGGCTGTGTTTGGTCGCACTGTTCCCTGGCTGCGTTTGGTCGCGTTGTTCCCAGGCTGTGTTTGGTCGCACTGTTCCCTGGCTGCGTTTGGTCGCACTGTTCCCTGGCTGCGTTTGGTCGCGTTGTTCCAAGGCTGTGTTTGATCGCACTGTTCCCTGGTTGCGTTTGGTCGCGTTGTTCCCAGGCTGTGTTTGGTCGCACTGTTCCCTGGCTGCGTTTGGTCGCGTTGTTCCCAGGCTGTGTTTGGTCGCACTGTTCCCAGGCTGCGTTTGGTCGCGTTGTTCCCAGGCTGTGTTTGGTCGCACTGTTCCCAGGCTGTGTTTGGTCGCATTGTTCCCTGGCTGTGTTTGGTCACATGCCATGGTTTTCCTCGTACCGAGTTCCAGGTGCAGTCTGTTCCTGAGCTGTCTGCTGATTTACAGCTGCAGCATTTCGGAACTGCAGCTTTTGCCTCTGGCCAGATGTTTGGTTTGATCTCCAGTCACAGCATGTAGCGTTGGTTCCTGGTATTTATGTTCTGTCCCTTTGTGTTCTACATTATGTCCCGTCCTGTCACTTGCAGCATATGAAGAGTGGCCAGGTAGTTCAGCTCATATGCTCAGCTCCTGGTTGATGTGTGACCTTTGCTCCCTGAACACTGTCATCTTCTGTCAGATCCTTTTTTCAACGAAAATGTCTGGCCCAACAATACCACATCACCAACAATAAACGGCCTGTGTCTCTGTCATTGCTGTTGCACAATAGGAATGTATTTTATTTTGAAGACTTCCTTTTTTGGGGTGGAACTCTTTGGGGATGAAATTGCTCCGCACTCAGATCGGGACATAAGCTTCCAGGGCCGGGAGTTTAAGCGCCCGGCACGGACGTGCCGCCCCCTAAGGTGGAATTGCCCGCACTGCCCCTGAAAGGAAGTGGAGTGCAATCTCCCGTGTGCCAATTCCTTTTGGGGGTGGGTCCCGAGAGGCCACTGGGGCGATGAAAGCAGCGCGAGGAGAATGTTCCACGTAGCGCTGACGCGCTTCAATGCCCTGCCGCTTTGCTTAAAGGATTAGTCTGCTGCGCACTCTGCATGGCCTCCAACGGCCCTAGGCCTGCAGCCCCGCACCCAGGACAGAGCACCGGGCAGTATGATAGCGGCCCGGACCACGCCAGGCCCACCATCGTTAGAGCCGGACCCGAGAGTCGGCCGACAAACGACACAGGAAGCTGGTGCTGACATCCTCTCGTGCTAGCCACACGGCCTGAGGGGCAAGTTCTCCTGCCGGGCAGTAAAGGGTCAGCGTGGGGCGGTGAGGGGTCACTGCGCTGCCATGTCAGCCCCTCCGCAAACTCGTCGGCAATTTCCCGGGAGTCAGCAGCGCCCCCTCAGAGGCGCTAACGGGGTTACAAATTATAGCAATGTTGCCCCTCCATCTTTAAGCTACATTATACAGGAATGTGTCAGAGATATGCAGCAGGCTGCTGTCAGTAGAAATGGAAATCAGACGGGTTGTGTAAAGCGACGTACTCAGCCTGTTTCCCCCAAAGGTGAAAATTGCCCCATTGTTGTTTGATCAATGCCTGGAGCCTGGATTTATGATATTTCTAAAGCTTTCGTCAAATTCCGTCAGACAACATTGGGGTCCTGCAATGTGCATCTGTGTAAGCTCAAGGATATGCAGTTTCGGTTAATCTGAGAATTTCTCTCATCCATATCATTGGATTCACATGTGGCATGCGCTCTGAGCTGCTCATGGCACATGTCCAAAGTCTCACTGGGTTCTTGGCTTATTGCAACACATTTCTTTCTTTGGCATAAAATATCTATTGATCTTTCACACAGTTACATCACAGCCATTCAGGTATTCATTTTCTGAAAGTATTGCACATAACTGTGGACTGCTTCACCTGCAGAACAGCACAACAAAGCTCTGTTCCCAGCTTTATCAAACCCCTCCATGGCCTTGTCCCTCCCTATCTCTGTAATCTCCTCCAGCTCCAGCCCCACAAACCCACCCCCAGCCCACAAGATATTTATGCTCCTCTAATTCTGCCCTCCTGAGCATCCCTGATAATAATCGCTCAACCACTGGTGGCCGTGCCTTCTGTTGCCCGGGCACGGACGTGCCGCCCCCCAAGGTGAAGTTGTGAGATACAATAAATGCAGCTATATTAATCAGGAATATGCCAGAAGAAGCCATTATGATACAACAGGATTCTAAAGTCCAGATAATATTATACATCTCTCTCTCACTCTCTCCATCAGTTGCTTCACTCAGCAAATATCCTTCATGTTCTCTCATGGATTTTGAACTTAGTCTGTCTGCACAGCCTTCCTGGACAGTCCCATTGCACCATTGCCTCTGTGAAGTTAAGAACTGTTCACCGTTCCTCTCCGGATAGGATTCCATGTCCCCTTACTGAGAATTGAGACTATATGAAACATATTAGGTTTCAATTTCTCTACAACCTCTTGAATCCTTCAATAAGAGTATTTATTCATGAATACTTCACCACATTCTCTGCTGAGTGCTCCCTTTCCAAATGTAAACACTGCCAATCTCCACAGCCTCTCATCACTCAGGGTCTCAAGCCAGCTATCAGTTTAAGGTGTCCGAATCCTTTCCATCGCCTTGTGAGGGTGTCTCCTGATCATGAGTGATACACGGGGATGGAGTGCCTCACTAGGTTGTTCCTGTCCCTCTGTCACTACACTGTGAGGATGTGTACAGGAGGAGTCCACAATCTCCCTCCCTCCCTCCTCGGCCTTGATTGCAATCTCCCCACCGTGATGTGGGTGTGGGGGTGTTGCAGGCCCCGAGGTGCTGGAGAGCGGGGTACCTGAGGGAAATCTTCCAGTTCAGCACTTCCCCCGCGGGGGCTTCATTCCCGTTAATATGCAGGAATCTCCCAGCTGAAGGACAGCTCTCAGGGTACCGCCACCATCAGAGAGTCCTGTGAGTGAAGAGGATCACCTCAAGCGACCAGCAAATAGCAGCAGCGGGCGGGAGTCCCAGTCACATTGATGCTCATTAACATCAAATAAATAACATCAACATATTAACAGAAGGTTAAGAGGAGATTTGATAGCGATGTTTAAACTCTTGAAGGGTTTGATTGAGTAAATGAGGAGAAACGGCCAAAGGACACAGACTTAAGGTGATTGGCAAAAGAACTAGGGCCGAGATGAGGAAAAACTTTTTACAGTGAGTTGTTGTGATCGGGAACGCGCTGCCTGAAAGCAGATTCAATAGTGACTTTCAAAAGGCAATTGGATCAATACTTGAAGGGGAGAAATTACAGGGCTACGGGGAAGGAGCTCAGGGAGTGGGACTGATTGAATCGGTCTACCAGAGAGCTGGCACAGGCACGATGGGCCGAATGGCCTCCTTCTGTGCGGTATTGTTCGATGATTTTATGAACCCACTGCACCAAACTGCCTCCAATTGGCAGGAAGTTGGCTATCTCTCTTACACGAAGGGTTGATGTAGTAGAAGCTGTTCTGGGGTGGAGGCTGAAATACAGTGTTGGGCCGAGCAGAGAGTTACCGTGTGACCCGACCCCAGAATACTGGATGTTGCCAGTGAGTGCCTGAAATGGGAACGTTTCCATGGGCGAGCACCAATGTCCTCATTCTGATTAACACACAAACCCTCAGCACAAAGATTCATTGAAAGAAAGAGAATCCCAAAAGCAATTCAGAAATCAGTGTCTTCCAGTTAATATTTCAGATGTTCCCATCTTGGGAATTGGAGCTTGGAAATGAATGCTACCGATACAAATCCTCAACAGTGCAGCAGAGATGCTCATCCAGTTACAGGAAATGGGTTAACGGTGACTTAAAATAGCAGAGAAAGAAATGTTATTTGAAGACATTAAACCCTCATCCACCACTGCCACCAAAACCAATTTCCAAAAGCAGGGAGAATGAAGGTTGAAGCAACTAAATTGTTTTTGTTTTGCTGAAGAGAAGATTGAGGGTTTTTAAACTAATGAAAGATCTGGATAAAGTTCAACAAACACCTTGGCCCATAATTTGCTGTCGGTGGGGAAGCAAAGGTGCTCACTGCTGGGCCGGAAGAAAGCTTCGCACAAAGGTCTCACGATCTCCGTGGTGAGAAGTTCGGCTTTTCCGGCGTTCAGTCGAGATCAGTGCGAGTTAATGGGGAATCCCTAACGCGAGCTGCTGCGTCTGAGCAGCCAATCACAACGCAGAATTTTCACAGACCGGGAATCAGGAAGTGAAGGAGATCCTTTTATTGTGACTTTTAAAAAATTTTACAAAACAAAACAAAGATTGGGGCTCCCACATGGGAGAAAGGTTAATCTGAAATAAAGAACAAACTCTAAAAAATATAACAACAAAATGTTTTTGGAAATTTCTTAAAAATTGTATATTTATTAAAATGGATAAGTTTGACACTCTACAAAATTAAAATGAATAATGTTTGTTTACCAGTCAATGCACTGTTAACACCCCTGTTACACGTCATCCCACAAGGCCTAACTTGTAATGGGGTGTACAACAGCGATATCACCACAAAAAGCCCGTTTCCCAGATGTGGCTGATTGCCGGCTCCGGGGGGGGGGAGGGGTCACGGCTCCGTTGGGGGGGTTGGGGGGCGGGGGTCACACAGCTCTGTGGGGAGGGGTCACAGTGCAGGGTGTCGGAGCTGTGAATAACCGACCACAACTTCAGCATTTCCATGTTCGGATGTGCATGTGCTAAATCCAGAAGTTACTTTTAGTTTTAAAGAGTTAATAGCAACAACCAAAAGAAAACTACATAAATATTAAAAATGTGACCTAAAATATTAAACAAAGTACATCGGTCACTCCCAAACCCGACCAGTGGTATTGTGTGCCCACAATGAGGATGCCACGCTTGCATTGAATACAGGGCAGAGATAGAACTACAGTACAGAGCCCAATGCCCTGACCATGAGTGGAATCACCTCTACGGTGAAAAGCGTGAAATGGAGATTAGAAAGACCCCCGGTTTAAACCTGCCCAGAGTGATCACATTGGATCTTTAGAGCAAGCCAACCAAAATGACCAACAGGCAAGCCCCGACCTGTCTGACCCATAGCTGCCCCCTCAGACAGCCTGTAATTCGCCAGCACTGAGCCAACTCACAACCTCCAGCAGCAACAAGTCACATCATAAACCTGCAGCTGGCACAAACCTGGCACAGCCTCCTCTCTCAGCATTAGACAGCCCCTTCTGCTCACACGCCATTCTGTTCGGTTATAACTAGATAATGCAATCCTCTTTTTTCATTCACAGCTTTTATTTCATTTTATGGATTGCACGAAGCCAAACCTCCGAATCATGAACAAAATAAATTGGAGGCTTCACAGCAGGAGCTATCAAATTGGAATTAGAATTGATTTTGCTTATCACTGGGCAAGTCAATTAAAATGGAAGTCTGCCGCTAGTGAACAGGGACATGTGCACACCCAGACTAGTGTGTAGGTGGGAGTGTGTGACCGTCACAAAGGCCATTCAGCCCATCAGGGCATCCCTTCCACAGACCCTGTATAATCCATTCCGTCACCGACTCCACCCAATCCGTTCAATCTCCTGAGAGAAAGTTCTGAAAATGTTCTTCTAATTCTCTCCCCCACCCCGCACTTCTCCCCTCCCACCTTGACCCCCACCCATGCACCTCGCCCCCTCCCTCACCCGTGCACCTCGCCCCCCCCACCCCGCACTTCGCCCCTCCCACCTTGAACCCCCACCCCTGCACCTCGCCTTCCCCCACCCCGCACTTCGCCCCTCCCCCTTGACCCCCACCCCTGCACCTCGCCCCCCCCACCCCGCACCTTGCCCCCCCCCATCCCTGCACCTCGGCCCTCCCCCCGCCCCTCCCAACTTCTAAACGTAGATCTCCGCAATATCCATGTAACATTACAGGCAGCATTGAATGTTCTGAACCTTGACATGCTATGACTGGTCCAAATCGCTCAGGAACCATTGTTTCGGATCTGTAAAGTGCAAGGAGCAAAACCTGAATTATACTGTGCATCGTGCCTTACTCTGCCGTCAGGAGGTAGATGTGCTTATACAAATGTGCAGAGCTCCACTCCGCTGGGGGCATTGTTCAATGTTGGGCAAAATAGGGAAACAGTCCCTCTAGCTTTAAAAACCATCAACACCAAGACTATGATGTGCCCAATTGTACTCCAACACTAGGATTATAAAGTGCTCAAGTTACACTCCTGTACTAAGATTATAAAATGCTTGGGTTATATTCCTGTACTAAGATATAAAGCCTCCAAATTTCCCTCCAACACTTATATCCCACCAAAAGCACCACACACCTTTTTGGCTTATTTCACCAAATGGACGAACCACATTTGAAGTCTGATTATTATTGCACCGTGGGCAAAGGATCAATGTTGAGGTTGCTTTCATTCAGAAAATGAATAGGATCGCAGTTGCGTACCTGCTTCCTCTGTCCGATGCCACGATTGCAGGTTCCAGCTAAACGGTGGAAGACATGGCTCTGAAATTTGTAACCAAGTTATTCAAACCTGGGACTTGCCGTTTTATGCCTTGCCCAGTGGTGAAACAATTCACAAAACTTCACAAGACATAATCTTGTGCTCAATAAGTTGAAGGACTGTGAGTGGGCCTAAGCAACCAAATACTCCGCAAAACATGAAGGTATGGCTGTTCATTTTGTGTAAGGGGATCTCATTGAAACACACAGGATTCTGAGGGAGATTGACAGGGTAGATGCTGAGAGGTTGTTTCCCCCGGGCTGGGGAGTCTAGAACCAGGGGTCACAGTCTAAGGATAAGCAGTTGGCCAATTCAGACTGAGATGAAGAGGAATTTCTTCACTCAGAAGGGGGTGAATCTTTGGAATTCTCTGCCCCAGAGGGCTGTAGATGCTGTCTCCGAATATATTCAAGGCTGAGATCGATAGATTTTTGGAGTCTAGGGGAATCAAGGGATATGGAGATCGGGCGGAAACGTGGAGTTGAGGTCGAAGATCAGCCATGATCTTATTGAATGGCGGAGCAGGCTCAAGGGACCAAATGGCCCTATTTTTGTTCTTATTCCAAGTTGCTAATTTCCACTTGTGAGCAGAGTAACTTTGAACAATATCAGCAACCACTGGTGTCCGACCACCGATGACAAATTAAGAAGCGATGGGTTAGTACATGACCCATTAGCAAGACACTGCTAAACAAACGCAATTACTGCTGAATACTATCTGAAGTGTCTATACAGCTGGCATCCCTCAGGAATGTATTTTTAGACTAAGAGCCAATGGATGTGGCCAGTGGGAGATCCATGATTAATTTTGTCAAACTGAAGCATCAGGGAAGGAGAATCAGATTCTAAAGACGGAAAGGAATGCAGATATTGGGTGACAGAAACACAGCCAAAAGCAAATAAATCTTCCTCAGCGATTTCAACTCAACTCATTGTTGCACAAAATAGAATCAATCTATCTAATCTGTTTCACGTTTAAAACTAAATTGCTTTAAGCTTTGACCCATGTAAATATTAATGCTGGTTTGATCAATGTACTACTATGTCAAAATATAATGCCTGCTGAAACAATAGGAGCAAAAATAATCTAAACATTCATAACCTCAAATGTCGCAACATCAAACTATATTTAGTCAGAAAAGACTCCAAGCAAAATAGGATTTCAGTTAATGAAAATTATTATAACGCCTTAAGAATTTTCAGTGAGCTGAAAGATTTTTATGAAGTGAGGATATGGTGATGTCAATCATTCTCATTCAGCATCAATATTATTCATTTCCAAATTGATTCTTCATCCAGTCCAGAAAGAAGGGATTTAGCTGCATTAAATCTGTCTGATCCTGATCAGGCATTTGAGAATATGAGAAATGTATTAATACTGAAGGATATAATCATGTGTTTCCCACAAAACTGAAGTTTTTTCATGAATTGATTAAATTGTCTTTTGCCCAGCAACAATTGGTTTCGAACACATTTCATTGAGCTGTAATATTCCCAGCAGGCTCAGTGCCAGCAGGAGAGCGCTGCCATCAACAGACATTCAGCTCCGTGGAACTGACAGGCTGAATCTCAACTCTCATCCAAGTAATGGCATGCTGAATGCCCTAATTATTGGTGCTGCTTTGCAAATATATACTTCCAGCCAGCTGAAGGCCTCATTGCACAAACTGTATGGACATTAAATATACTCACCCAGTAATGAGAAAACACATGATTGGTAACTTTTAACTGTTCCTATGCAGAGAATTGTAAGTACATAAACTGTAGGAGGAGCCCACTAGAGCATAACTGACTTAACTAGGTCACTGATCTAGATTCTCTTCATTCTGTCAGCGAGCTTGGCCACTTTTGTATGCAACACAAATACAATTCTTTTGTTATCTGATTTTTACTGTAACCTTTGTTATAGTTTTTGTATTACACGAGAATATTAGATAAACTAGATTACTATGGCATGAATCTTGTTAAGCCTAATAGTGCAATATTGACTATGGATTGTGTAATTTATTGCGATCTGATCACAATGACTGATATAGTCTTCAAGAACAATGGACAAAGTGAGTGTTTTAACCTTGCCCCTAATAGTCGAGAATTTGTTGCATTTTATCAGCGTTTCTCCCGCGACAATACAGCGGTTACCCTGTGGGGTGGGGTGCAATTTTAACTCCCCTCACCTGGGCAATCTGGGTTGGGGGGGGGTGGGGGGAGCAGTTAAAATGAACAAGGAAGCTTACCCTCTGGCTTCCCACCTCAATCCCGCATATTTTTAATTTTAAATTGCAGGTGTTATGGACACCAGCCCGAATCTGGTGGGGTCCTTCTTTAAATATGCAGATCAGGTCCTGATAACCTTTCTACCGCAGGATGTTTTGAGATGTTGTTGAATCAATTTCACACTCAAATATTTCCAACTGTGGCTCTATCGTTTAATCAGTTAATCTTTCCACCCAGTCTCCTCCCAAACAATTTAGGCTACATCCTCCTTCAGAGCTCTGCTGTGGGGCTCTCTCTAATTAAATACATTTATTTTGGATTGCATTATTTTTTTCTTTGTTCCCAGTCGTGCTTTGGGTGAAGCCATCTTTTAGTTCAACCAACAATGGTTTTTCTGTTACACAATTATTGCTTTTACTTCCCCAATTTTATTCTTTACATTTCTTGAATCAGTCTAAATACCTTTGTACAGCTTCCACCAGTTCCACCATTTGCACAATTAGCACAGCAATCTGTGACTGTCCCTTTTGGAAACAATTCTGAGGGACAGGATAAATCTTTATTTAGAAAGACATGGATTAATCAAGGACAGTCAGCATGGATTTGTTAAGGGAAGGTTGTGTCTGACTAACCTGATTGAATTGTTTGAGGAGCTAACCAGGAAGGTCGATGAGGGTAGTGCGTACGATGTAGTGTATATGGACATTAGCAAGGCTTTGGATAAGGTCCCACATGGCAGACTGGTCACAAAAGTAAAAGTCCATGGATCCAAGGCAAAGTTGCAAGTTGGATCCAGAACTGGTTCAAAGATAGGAAGCAAAGGGTAATGGTTGATGGGTGTTTTTGTGACTAGAAGGCTGTTTCCAGTGGGGTTCCGCAGGGCTCAGTACTGGGTCCCTTGCTTGTTGTGATATACATCAATGAATTAGACTTAAATATAGGGGCGTATGATTAAGAAGTTTGCAGATGATACAAAAATCACCTGTGTGGTTGATAATAAAGAAGAAAGCTGTAAACTGCAGGAAGATATCAATGAACTGGTCAGGTGGGCAGAACTGTGGCAAATGGAATTCAATCCAGAGAAGTGTGAGGTAATGCATTTGGGGAGGGTTAACAAGGAAAGGGAATAAACATTAAATGGTAGGACACTGAGAAGTGTAGAGGAACAAAGGGACCTTGGAGTGCAGGTCCACAGATCCCTGAAGGAAGCAGGTCTGGTAGATAAGGTGGTTAAGAAGGAATATGGAATGCTTGCCATTATTAGCCGAGGCATAGATTACCAAAGCAGGGAGATTATGCTCGAACTGTATAAAACACTGGTTAGGCCACAGCTAGAGTACTGCATGCAGTTCTGGCCACCGCATTACAGGAAAGATGTGATTGCACTAGAGAGGGCACAGAGGAGATTTACGAGGATGTTGCCTGGACTGGAGAATTTTATCTATGAAGAAAGATTGGATAGGCTGGGGTTGTTTTCTTTGGAACAGAGGAGGCTGAGGGGAGACCTTATTGAGGTGTCTAAAATTATGAGGGGCCTGGATAGAGTGGATAGGAAGGACCTGTTTTCCTTAGCAGAGGGGTCAACAACTAGGGGATATAGATTTAAAGTAATCGGCAAGAGGTTTAAAGGGGATTGGAGGGGAAATGTCTTCACCCAGAGCGTGATGGGAGTCTGGAATTCACTCTCTGAAAGTGTGGTAGAGGCAGAAACCCTCATCGCATTTAAAAATACATGGATGTGCACTTGAAGTAAGAACATAACATAAGAAATAGGAATAGGAGTAGGCCATACGGCCCCTCGAGCCTGCTCCGCCATTTAATACGATCATGGCTGATCCGATCATGGACTCGGTTCCACTTCCCCGCCCGCTCCCCATAACCCTTCACTCTCTTATCGTTCAAAATCTGTCTATCTCCACCTTAAATATATTCAATGACCCAGCCTCCACAGTGTAAGGGGTGGTTTGCAGGGGGTCAGCTTTCCCTTCTGACCTTATATGAGCGGCTCCGAATCATTCCCACACCCTTGGTTCTAGACACTGGAATTATGAAGGGACTGTGACAGACTTGGACAGACAATCAGTTTCAAGGTAGGAAGCACGTATGGCTTTATTGTGTTTAAAAAGAAGTAAAAGGCACACCTTTAATAACACACACACACAGACGAATACACACTGAAGGGTACAACACATTGAATAAAATGTCAAATTACAGCCTGTGGGGAAAAGAATACAGCTTAAACTCTAAATGGGGTAAAAAGGAGAATGCCGATACATTTACACAAGTTATCCCAGCCTCCCCCCCACCCTCCCAATTCCCCTAACTAACTAAGTTATAGCTCTGAGGGTTCAGGGGCTATGCTCACCAATCCCTTTAGACAGTTGCCGGTGAATCACGGTTTCGGGGTTCGCTGCACTTGGCCTTCTAGGCGAGCCGCACCCCGGATGGAGGAGAGGACTTCGGACTGCGTAGTCTTCCGTTGGGGTGCGTCCGTTGATGCGCTAAGTTGCGTTTTGGATGTATGGGGTAAGTACCCACTTTCTTTAGTTTTAGTTAGTCCTTTTAGGTAATTTCTCACCAGTTAGCCGTTCAGAAGTAGATTGTAGATTGTAGCTGAATAAATGTCGATTCTTCGGTTTTTGCTGAGTTGGTTTCGGTTGGTCGTTTCGCTGGTTGTGGTGGCCCGGGTTTGTCAATTTGGTTGCTGACAACCTTCCATTTCGTGGGCCTCGTGCTCAGTCGGTCCTTGACGATTTCTTGTAGGTTCCTTCACTATTCCATTTCTTCACTCCGGCTGCTTGTGTCTGTCTCTGTGTTCCCATCTGTGTCTTTGTTCGAGTCTGTCTTCTGCTAGTCTTTCCTTGTAAAACTGGGAGATAGATATATCCCCCAAAAAAAGGCTCTGTTATCTCCCATCAAATCTCTTGGGCTCTGTTTAAACTGTTCTGTCCATTTTTTTTCAAATGTCTCCTTTGTCAGCAGTAACTCGATTAGGGTGTGAGAATGTGCTATCACTAGGTTTGCATTGTTCTAGGATTGTCCAGTTTTTCTGACCATGATTTCCATTGTGCTTGATTGGGTAATTCCATTATCTCTTAGGGGGTGAATAGTTCCCCCAGACAGTCTGGGATCCTTAATACATGGATTTGCTTCAGACGTTGGCTCCACCTCCTGTATTTGGTAACTCTTTTTCGCAGCCAAAATGTTGTAGAATCTTAAAATTGATATGCTCCTTCCCATAGATGTTTAGGGGATCTCAAGCTTCTGTAATTTAGGTCCATTTTGAATTCCCTTTCCTATGAGTCCAAACACTGGGGGGGGGGGGGGTCTCCATGAATGCATCCCCTTTTATCCCCCGCAGGCTTCGTCTGCCCCTTTAAACTCATTTTAAAAGCCCAGAAAGGGATTCTTCTCCTCTGTAGGGGAAAGGAACCTGGAATCTTTGCGAGATATTGGTAAATTCTACAACAGCTCTCTGGGTCAGAGAATTCCACAGATTTACAACCGTCAGAAGAAATTCCTCCTCATTTTAGTTTTGATTGGGCGACCCCTTATGAAACTAAGCCCCCCGAATTCTATATTCCCCCATGGGTGGAAACATCCTCTCTGCATCTACCTTGTCGAGCCCCATCATTATCTTACATGCTTCAATAAGATCACCTACAATTGCTCTAAACTCCAATGTGTATAGACCCAACCTACTCAACTTATCTTCATAATTTAAACCCTTCATCTCAGAATTAAACCTTGTGAACCCTAAAAAGGAGCCAGACAAAAAGCAGGAAACTACAGACCAGTTAGCCTAACATCTGTCGTTGGGAAAGTGCTGGAGTCCATTATTAAGGAAGCAGTAGCGGGACATTTGGAAAAGCATAATTCAATCAAGCAGAGTCAGCATGGTTTTATGAAAGGGAAATCATGTTTGACAAATTTGCTGGAGTTCTTTGAGGATGTAACGAGCAAGGTGATAAGGGGGATGTGGTGTATTTGGATTTCCAGAAAGCATTCGATAAGTTACCACATGAAAGGTTACTGCACGATAAAAGTTCACGAGGTTGGGGGTTATATATTAGTTAGCCAATCCTCTATCCATGCTAACAGAAACCAAAGAGTCGGGAGTCATTTTCCGATTGGCAAACAGTAAATAGTGGGGTGCCGCAGGGATCGGTGCTGGGGCCTCAACTATTTACAATCTATATTAATGACTTGGATGAAGGGACCGAGTGTATTGTAGCCAAGTTTGCTGATGATACAAAGATGGGTGGGAAAACAAATTGTGAGGAGGACATAAAAAGTCTACAAAGGGATATAGACAGGCTAAGTGATTGGGCAAAAATTTGGCAGATGGAGTATAATGTGGGAAAATGTGAGGTTATCAACTTTGTCAGAAATAATAGAAAAGCAAATTATATTTTAAATAGAGAAAAATTGCAAAGTGCTGCAGTACAGAGGGACCTGGGGGTCCTTGTGCATGAAACACAAAAAGTTAGTATGCAGGTACAGCAAGTAATCAGGAAGACAAATGGAACGTTGGCCTTTATTGCAAGTGGGATGGAAAATAAAAGCAGAGAAGTCCTGCTACAACTAGACAGGGTATTTGCAAGGTCACACCTGGAGTACTGCGTACAGTTTTGGTCTCCGTATTTAAAGAAGGATATACTTGCATTGGAGGTTGTTCAGAGAAGGTTCACTAGGTTGATTCCAGAAATGAGGGGATTGACTTATGGGGATAGGTTGAGTAGGTTGGGCCTATACACATTGTAGTTCAAAAGAATGAGAGGTGATCTTATCGAAACACATAAGATAATGAGAGGGCTCGACAAGGTGGATGCAGTGAGAATATTTCTACTCATAGGGGAAACTAAACTAGGGGACATAGTCTCAAAATAAGGGGCCGCCCATTTAAAACTGAGATGAGGAGGAATTTTTTCTCTCAGAGGGTTGTAAATCTGTGGAATTCTCTGCCTCAGAGAGCTATGGAGGCTGGGTCATTGAATATATTTAAGGTGGAGATAGACAGATTTTTGAGCGATAAGGCAGTAAAGGGTTATGGGGGGGGCGGGCAGGGAAGTGGAGCTGAGCCAATGATTGGATCAGCCATGATCTTATTGAATGGCGGAGCAGGCTCGAGGGGCCAAATAAGAACATAAGAAATAGGAACAGGAGTAGGCCATTCGGCCCCTCGAGCCTGCTCCACCATTTAATAAAATTATGGCTGATCTGATCATGGACTCAGCTCCACTTCCCCTCCCGCTCCCCATAACCCCTTATACCCTTATCATTTTAGAAACTGTCTATTTCTATATTAAATTTATTCAATGTCCCAGCACCCACTACTCTCTGGGGCAGAGAATTCCACAGATTTACAACCCTCAGAAGAAATTTCTCCTCATCTCAGTTTTAAATGGGCGGCCCCTTATTCTAAGATCGTGCCCCCTAGTTCTAGTCTCCCCCATCAGTGGAAACATCCTCTCTGCATCCACCTTGTCAAGCCCCCTCATAATCTTATAGGTTTCGATAAGATCACCTCTCATTCTTCTGAATTCCAATGAGTAGAGGCCCAACCTACTCAAACTTTTCTCAGAAGTCAAACCCCTCATCCCCGGAATCAACCTAGTGCACCTTCTCTGACCTGCCTCCAAAGCAAGTATATCCTTTCGTAAATATGGAAACCAAAACTGTACGCAGTACTCCAGGTGTGGCCTCACCAATACCCTGTACAGTTGTAGCAGGACTTCTCTGCTTTTATACTCTATCCCCCTTGCAATAAAGAACAACATTCCATTTGCCTTTCTGATCACTTGCTGTGCCTGCATGCTAACTTTTTGTGTTTCATGCACAAGAACTCCTAGGTCCCACTGTACTGCAGCATTGTGTAATATTTCTCTATTTAAATAATAATTTGCTTTTTTATTTTTTCTGCCAAAGTGGATAACCTCACACTTTCCCACATTATTCGCCATCTGTCAAATTTTTGCCCACTAACTTAGCCTGTCTATATCCCTTTGCAGATTTTGTGTGTCCTTCTCACAATTGCTTTCCCACCCATCTTTATATCATCAGCAAACCTGGCTACATTACACTCGGTCTCTTCATCCAAATCATTAAATAGTTGAGGCCCCAGCACCGACTCCTGCGACACCCCACTAGTTACTGGTTGCCAACCGGAAAATGACCCATTTATCCCGACTCTCTTTTCTGTTAGTTAGCCAATCCTCTATCCATGCTAATATTTTCCACTAACCCCATGAACTTTTATGTTGTGCAGTAACCATGTGCAGCACTGTAACCTACAGGGCTACAGACCAAGAGCTCGAAAGTGGGATTAAGCTGGATAGCTCTTTGTCGCCTGGCACGGACACAATGGGCCAAATTGGCCTCCTTCCGTGCTGTAAATTTCTATGGCCCCACTTTTCATGAGCTATATGGCCCATCCAAGTGCTGCCCAAAGGACTGCCAATAGTCGCCGAGACCCCGGGCAGTACTTTGCCAGGAAGATTCCTCTAAAAGTGGTGGTGGTAGCGCCCAGCGGCAAAATAACGGCTTACGCCGTCAATCTGGACGGCAACAGGCGGGAGCTCTCAATCTCGGCGGCAAATGAGCTTGCTGCCCAAGTGCCGCTGAGGATGGAGTCGGGCCCAGGGATGGGGGGGGGAAACTCTGAAAAGTAAACAACATTCCCAAAAAAACATACCGCAACACCTTCAGAGGACCCCATCCAGGTAAGATGCTGTAAAAAATGTTTTTTTAAGATGTTCACTAACCTTCTTTTGCAGGTCATCATACTTACCGTCGGGGTAAGAAGAGTATCCAGGCAGCGGCCCTTCCCCCTGCTGACTCCCACCAAATCACGCACGCACCAATCTGGCATCTCGGCAGTGGAAGGCCACTTGCGCTACTCGGCCGCCAGAGGACGTAAGTGAGCGGTTCCTGGCGGTGCTCCCTTCTCACCCGCTCCAGCCCAAGTGGAAACTGGGAGAGAGGAAAATGGCAGCAGTACTCAGCGGCAGTGGGCGGTAAGGCCACCAATATCGGGGCCTATGATTTTGCTCCAATTTTTAAGCCACAGATTTCCCACGTAGCCTAAGGCGTGACATCAGGGTAAGTCCCGAGATACACCCATTGAGGTCTTGCTCTTTTGCTTTAGTCCAAACTCCTCAATCTCATCCTACAAGCCTTTAGTTACGACCTCTTTAATATCTTGCTGCTTCTAGCACGAACCATAACTTTGGGCTGAACGTGTTCCTTTTTTAACCTATTCCATTATGTTTCTTACCACGACACATGGAAGACAACAGATCATTAATTCCTCTGCTTCCATATTGCCCTCACTCGATGAGGTAAACACCTTCTGGAGTACATATTCCAGGAACCTCTCCTCGCCCGTACATTGCTGAACATGATCAGACGATGCCCACTGGGTAACTAAGCATCGGTTGGAGCTCTATCTTCCTGAAACATTTTATACCCTCTCCACTCTTTGTCATCAGCTGCCATCAGTCACATTTCGAAAATGTCACTAATGTCAGTGGTCTCTCTCTTTGCATATATCTATAACTCCAAGATTTTATTCCTTCTGCACTGAGCCGATCCCTTATGATTAATTTGGTTTGTATTGATACCCATCCCTACTGCCGATTTGCTTTCTCTGCAATGACGTTGGAATCAGTTTGCTTTAGACAAAGCCTGTCCCATCCAACACCTCACATTTGTGACCAACATTTATTTCTCCAGACTCTGGCTGAAGTCCCAAGTAAGACATTGCAGAAGAATCAGGTTCAACTTTCCCAGGCAGTTTGAAAATTACCGTGCCACAGAGAACAAGGGAAACCCATATATATCTTATTCCTACAATTAGTTATTCTTGCTTTCTAAAGCATCAGAAAAATTAATAGCTAGAGACCCAGGGGCGAAATTGCCCTGGTCATTATCACATTGCTGTTTGTGGGAGCTTACTGTGTGCAAATTGGCTGCCATGTTTCCCACATTACAACTGTGACTACACTCCAAAAGAACTTCATTGGCTGTAAAACGCTTTGAGACGTCTGGTGGCTGTGAAAGGCGCTATATAAATGCAAGACTTTCTTTCTCTTTCGCCAACCCTAATATCTCCTTACGCGGCTCGTTGTCAATTTTCTATCGATAAGACTCCTGTGAAGCATCTTGGGACATTTTACTACATTAAAGACGATATATAAATACAAGTTGTTCTTGGCATTGATGAATAAACGACATCAGTGTGAGCAGCACTGGATCCAGAGCAGGGACCTACAGAGCTCACAATGCAGACACATCATTTTCTTTCCTCACTAGTTTTATCAAAGGAAATATCACGTCTAATCCTTTCGGGAGTTCATCGTTCACTTACCATTTGCACCTCATTGCTTTGTAATTGCAAAGATATTTATTCGCAGAGAATAAATATTAGATTAAAAACTAACAGTATTTGGGTAATTGAAGTCAATAATTTGTTCAGGACCTTACCCAATACTTATTAATTTACTTATGTTTGTAGAACAATATAAAGCACTTCTTTTAACTTACAGAAAAAATGATAAGTAAGATATACGATTTTGTGTCAGCTACTAATTAAATTGGTTTAAAACACTGTTGGTATCTTTTGGGTATATAGCTTTTTTTTTTAGATGAGTTAATAGTAAATGTGTTATCTTTTCATTACAGATTGGCCAATAATTAAATATTGTTAGATTGAAGGTACATGGTGTTTTGCAACAACAGATAACAAGCAGTTCAGCCAGAGAGAAGCTCACGGTATTTTTCAGAGACAGCCAATGCACAACAAATGATTGGAACCCATGCTGAGTTCACGCAGCACATTTCTGAAAGAACTCAGTACAATCAAAACTGGAAATGAAGCAATTCACATAAAAATGTTTTAGAAGGCCTTCTCGATAATTAAAATGGTGTTGACCTTAATGTCAGTCTGTGTTGGTCTTTGATCAATGGTGCAATAAGCAGGCACGAGCATAATATGGCAGCTTGCTTTGTATTTTATAAAGCAAGAGTTTGGGAGCATTACCTTTTTTCTGATCAGTCATGCTGGTCACACAAAGGGCGCTATAATTTACCCCGTGTCCTTGCACTAGGGAAGTGTCATGTATTCAACTATCATTGTAACCCATGTATAAGCTGACCTAAGTTGTACACCTTGAGAACATTGACCACAAGGGGTGCAGTTGTGGGAGACACTCCTAACCTGGACTTTCAGGTATAAAAGGGGAAGCTCCACCCACCTCCATCACTTGAGGTCTTGGTAATAAAGGTAACTGGTCACAGAGTGACCTTCTCTCAAGTATGGGCCTCGTGTGCATTTATACTGTATAGTAAGGACATATAGGAAGGGTACTTTCCAGTATTCACTGCTGCACATCTGGATGTGGATATTGTTGAAGTCACAATTAGGCTATGAAACTACGAGATAAAATAACTTCCCATCCTTCACATATAAAAGTTTTGGAGGACAACCAGCCTGTGTGACCGGGCCCCGTGTGATGTATGCGCCTGTGAGGATACTCACATGTTTGGAGAGCTGTTGCCCTTTCAGTTCTGCACAGAGAGGATTCCTGTACGGCTGCTCTTGCACACCCTCCATTTTGCCAATTTATCTGCGGTCCGGACACGCCAGGGCACACCAGCTTGCCATCCGGAGGAGGTGCGGGTCCCTAATGGTTTTCTCTATGCAGGAGTCTTCCCTCTATTTATTGGGGACTTGGCCTGGAGGGTGTTGCACAGAGCAATCCCGTGCAATAAGTTTTTAAGTCGCTTCAGTGACTCCCAGGCCACCTGCAATTTCTGCGGTCTGGAGGAGTCCATGTTCTTTGTCTATATACATTGTGTGAGGTTGCAGCCCTTCCACTATTTAAAGGGGCTGCTCCTCAATTTTTGTCTGCACTTCAGTCCCACGGTCCTGATCTTTGGGCACCCTGTGCGGAGGGGAGCGGGCAGGTCGGAGGGCCTCCTCGTAGGACTGCACCTGGGCCTGGCCAAGGTGGCCATTAACCGGTCCAGGCAGTGGGCGATCAAGGGGGTCATTCAACCCAACTGCCTGCCTCTCTTCCACTGTTACGTGCGAGCCAGGGTGTCCCTGGAGATGGAGCACGCGGTGTCCACCGGTATGCTTGTGGCCTTCCGCAAGAGGTGGGCACCGGAGGGACTGGAGTGCATCATCACCCCCGGCAATCAAATTTTAATTTGATTTGATAAGGTTGCATTGTTAATTTGTGGATTGTAGTGCCCTTACAAAAGGGGGCAATTGTTTTAATATTTTACAGAAATAGTTGTAGAGCTGTTGCATTGTGAGTGACTTGGCCAGTCACATGGTGTTCAGAAGACTGAATAAAACCCTAGCCAGTTAGGTCTAGGTCATCCACGATGAGGTATGCAGTTGTGAGCTTAATGGATGAACTGGTAATGTGTAGTATGATTGTTAAACCTTTGTTAATAACCCATCTAGTTCTTAATAGCAAATGTGTTGCTATGAATTCCTAAGCAAATAACCCATGAAGCACATACTTTACACCCCGGCAAAGTCTAAAGTAGGTAGAGGGAAGTACATAGAAACATAGAAACATAGAAAATAGCTGCAGCAGTAGGCCATTCGGCCCTTCTAGCCTGCACCGCCATTCAATGAGTTCATGGCTGAACATGCAACTTCAGTACCCCATTCCTGCTTTCTCACCATACCCCTTGATTCCCCTAGTAGTAAGGACTTCATCTAACTCCTTTTTGAATATATTTAGTGAATTGGCCTCAACAACTTTCTGTGGTAGAGAATTCCACAGGTTCACCACTCTCTGGGTGAGGAAATTCCTCCTCATCTCGGTCCTAAATGGCTTCCCCCTTATCCTTAGACTGTGCCCCCTGGTTCTGGACTTCCCCAACATTGGGAACATTCTTCCTGCATCTAACCTGTCTAACCCCGTCAGAATTTTAAACGTTTCTATGAGGTCCCCTCTCATTCTTCTGAACTCCAGTGAATACAAGCCCAGTTGATCCAGTCTTTCTTGATAGGTCAGTCCCGCCATCCCGGGAATCAGTCTGGTGAACCTTCGCTGCACTCCCTCAATAGCAAGAATGCCCTTCCTCACGTTAGGAGACCAAAACTGTTCACAATACTCCAGGTGTGGCCTACAAATTTGTAGGACAAGAAAAGGAATTATATCCTGCAGTGAGTATTACCGAGGAACGACAAACCAGGATCACCAAATGCCCTTCTACATGAAGAGCTTTGTGACAGGAAATTCCTATCTAGAAATAAATCATCTACCTCTTCCCCAGATTACAATTTATGGTTCGACATAACGTTAATAATCTTCAAGTGAAACAAATGATTCAAAGTGTGATTTTTCCCCTCCCAGAGAACATAGAAACATAGAAAATAGGTGCAGGAGTACTCTTGGCCCTTTGAGCCTGCACCACCATTCAATATGATCATGGCTGATCATTCAACCTCAGTATCCCACCCCAGCCTTCTCTCCATACCCCCTGATCCCTTTAGCCGTAAGTGTAAAGTCCTTACTTTACAGCATGAAACTACACGAGGCACCTTCTGGGGACAAGGTCACTCTGTGACCTGAACTCTTTATTCATAGAACTCCAAAGGTGATGCATGGGACCTCCCTTTTTATACCTGAGTGATCAGGTAAGGAGTGTCTCCCACAAGTTCACCCCTTGTGGTAAAGGTGCGAATCTAAGTTGAGTGTATACAGTAATACAGTGGTGTTACATTGTGGTTACATACATGACAGTAAGGGTCACATCTAATTCCCTTTTGAATATGTCCAATGAACTGGACGTAACAACTTTCTGTGGCAGAGAATTCCACAGGTTCACAATTCTCTGGGTGAAAAAGTTTATCCTCATCTCGGTCCTATATGGCTTACCCCTTATCCTTAGACTGTGTCCCCTGGCTCTGGACTTCCCCAATATCGGGAACAACATAAGCAGCAAACAATGAAAAACACTCAATGCTCCTTAAAAAGCTGGCCAAATTTCTGCTTGGAATGTGTTTGAACGTTACAAAGATAACTGCAGACAAATGATCAGTTACTGTGTGGAACACTATTGGACCTCTGGTGCTGGGCCATGGAAATGTCAGATGTGGAAAGCGAGTCACCAGAAATGAATAATGGAGTGTAAGGTTAGATATTCCAGGTTTGCTTGATTATCTTTGCAGGTCAGTGAAAAAAAAGTTCAGAACTTCCCAAAGGAGTTGCAATAACTCGGGTAACTCCCATTATAAGGAAAATGGAATGTGGTCCGTGGCATGAGAGTGTTCGATGGGCTGAATGTCTTTCTTGGTTCAAGGTTTCGAATGTCCTTATCACTGAATTGATATTGGCATCTCAGCCACAGGCTGAAGTCGGGTTGAATTCTTTAAATGTGAATTAATTCTTTATCTCACCAAATGATTACCAAGAAAGCTCTTCAGTATTGTTAAAACAAATGAGTTCTACATTAAAATAAGATTACTTGGAATGCGACACATTTCATTGCTAATTCATCATCCTTGTTCTGTTCCCAACACTTAATGTCCTGGCTGTGTCTCCGCCAGGCATTATCTGTCGGACCACTCGACAAAGACTAATTCCTTTAACAGATGAGTATTTTGGCAATAACCTTTCAGAGCTGATTTAAAGTCCATGGGGGGTGGGGGGTGGGGAGAGAGCATGGTGGGGGTGAGGGAGGGATAGGGGATGAGGGCGGGGATGAGGTGCGGGTGAGGTGGGGGTGGGGGTGGGGCAGGAAGCCCCCGCCCTGCCATTATCTCCCAGGCTTCATTACTCAGACCCATGGACTGCCCTCCCGATTGTGTTGGCAATACGGCAGCCCGCCCACCTGCTGCAGCCAATCACTGTCCTGCCTCCTGATGCCTATTTAAAGGGAGATACACATCTTGAAGTCAGGTCATGGTACCCACTTTGATCTTTACTGGAAGAATGCTGGATCAGATGGTGGCAGCACAGAGGGCAAGGCAGCCCTCTCTCCTTTTCCCTGCAGGTGAGGGCCAGGACAGAGTAACTGTTGCTCAGTATCCTCAAGGCCAGTGTGAGGCAGGCCTGGACAAAGGCAGCTGAAGTGTCGGTGTCAGCAGCATAAGCCCAATGACCGAGGTGCAATGGAGGAAGAGGTTGATGGTCTTGCAAGAGCAGCAAGGGTGAGTATAGCTCGTCAACTCTCCAGCTCACTCAACACTCCTTTTCGCCTAATGACTTCAGTATAGCATAACTTTACACGTAGACATCTCTGCTGCAACTAAAAAACATGTGAAAATGGCAGCGAGCAGGAACGCAGGAGGAAGTACCCGACCACCACTGCAATCAGCTGCTCGCCCTGTTCCTGTTCACTTCAGGTTCTGCCCGAACCACTCAACTCCAGACCTCATCAGCCTTGATTCATAAGAGCATAAGAAATAGGAGCAGGAGTCGGCCATTTGGCCCCTCGAGCCTGTTCCGCCATTCAATAAGAGGATGGCTGATCTGATCATGGGCTCAGATATGTATACAAGAGCTGTCAGAGAAGCGATGAGAGTCGTTGCCCTCAGCATTAAGGCAGCTCTGGACTGAATGTGGCATCAGGGAAACTTGGAAAAACTAAGATCAATCGGGGTCCAAGGGAAACCCAGCAGTGTTTGGAATCATGCGCGACACACAGAACGATGGATGGTTGGGGGTCATCTTAATTCCAGATATTACTTCCAGAATTCCTTCGTTGCCACACAGTTCAGCTACATTTACATCTCCTGTGATAATGGAACAACTCGAGGCAGCCCACAGCATAGTCCCCACCATCAACATCTTGGGTGTCACCTCTGGCCGAAAGCTGATCGGGACCAGCTGTAACAACACCGTGGCTACTTGCAAGGTAGGCTTGGATATTCTTGAATGAGTGGCTCCCCTTCCGACATCTCAACGCTCCATCATCTATAATGCTCTAAGTGAGGAGTGCGATGGAACACCCACCACTTGCCTCGATGAGTGCAAATGCAACCACACACAAACAGCTCAACGTCATCCAGGACAAAAGCAGTCTGCTTGATCAGCGCCCTGCTGCTAGACTGACTACACGCTCCCGGTGCATCAATGTACATTCCCGGTGTCCCAGTGTACGCTCCCGGTGCACTGCGAATGCACTGCAGCAACTCATTGCGTTTACTCCGACAGCACCTTCCTCCCCTGTGACTTCTAGCACCAAGGGAGAGAGCAGCAATATATCATGGGAACACTGTCACCTCCAGGAGAGGCATCTGTTGCCATCCCCATCCCACAGGGGCTATCTGCATCTGTCTGGTGCAGTCCCATACATCTCATCCTAAGCATGATTTGCAGAATGGAGCACAGCAATGGCATAAAACGTCTCCGGCAATTTTTGATATTCCTTTTACCACAGAAAACACAATCAGAGCCAAAAACAGCATGGGGGGGGGGGGGGGGGAAAGGCCTCCGAGGAACAGGATGTCCAACCTGTGAAATGGCACATGGGTAGGATCTGGTTCACAGACAAAGTTCAACGTGAACCCAGCGGTGGCAAGCAGCAGCGTGAAATAGACCACGTCATTGGGACAGGATTGGCGTCCTGGGGCACCTTCACATCCCAGGGGGCAGTGCGCTGGGTCCTAGATTGGTGAATCGCAGCTGGCAAGGAGCCTGGCGGGGTGTGGGTGGGGGGGAGGAGGACAGTGAAGGCCAGCAACATTCCTGTTCTCCTGGCTCCACAGTTTGTTACTGACCTTTGTGTGGCCGCCTCCTGTGGGTCTCAGGGATTGCCGATTTGGCGGCTTTAAGGCCCAAGCAAACCAGATCAAGATAAATTCATGCCCAGTGATTCAGTGTTGGAGTTAAGTAATCACCCTCCACAAACAGAACCTAACCTGACTATACTATGAACAAGATATTACATCCGGCACAAACACGATGGGCCGAATGGCCGCCCCTGTGCTGTAAATGTCTATGAATCTACGGCCGTGATTTTCCCCACCTCGGCGGGTCTGTTGCAGGCGACGTCAGGGGTGGGTCCTGGCTGCCAATTCGACTTTCTCCTGATTGGGCTGGTTAAGCTCTGCTCAGCGTGCTTCCTGGCCAATTGAAGGCAACGGGTCTGATGACATCCTTTGCTGACGCGTCATCAGCCGGTTTCCTTAAAGGGACCATGCGCAAATTGATTGTTGTGCTGTCTGTGGTCTACAGCATTGAGGTGCTGCAAACACTGACTATCAGCACAGAGGGGCCGGGCTGCACCCAGGCTCTCCCATCACTCCCTCCAGATGCTTATGGAGATAGTCACAGCACGCAGGGAGGTTCTCTTCCCTTCCCATGGGCGGAACAGATCTCTCCAGGACACCAATGCAGCCTGGTTGCACATTGCACTGGAGGGCACACGCAGGGATGTGGTCAGGAGGACCAGGCTGCAGTGGCACAAACCTTTCAATGATCTCAGTAGATCACGAAATGTTACTGCAAACCACATTCAACCTCATCCTGCTGTGCCACATCCCACATCCCCATCACTCTGCCTTCCCTACCCTACTCCTGCACATCCTTACTCACACCAACTGACCTTGCACCCCCACCCATCCCTCTCTATCTATATTGTCACTTCCCCATCTCACTAGCCAGCCCTCACACTCACCCTCATCCTAGTCCAATCACACCAACAAACAACGCACAAGGGTAGGCACCTGTGTGTTTTCGCCAATGCTTACGTGATTTTTTTGTTAATGTTGTTTTCAAACATTGAAAACTTTATTTTCACCACTTTGTGTTCTTGGACAGATTTGTGCTCTCCTTTGGAAGTGGCTTACTGAGTTGTAGTGAATGATGAGACATAACGTTACCCCCCGCAATGGTGATGGGTGTGAAAGGAATGGCTTGGGCATTGTAGGGATGCTTTATGTTGTCGGTGTGGGGTGGTGCCAACCTGGTGCATCATGTGACAGCCAGGGTGTACAGCGTCAAGTGAAGTAAATGTGGCCATGGTGGGGCATCCCTGGCATCAATATGGCAAGTTGCTGATGCCCTGTGTCCTGTGCAGCATCAGGTGATTGCGGAGACGTTTAGTGCTGTTGGGTGTGTCGGGTGATAATGGTGTTAAGGCTGGTCCTGGTCAGATTCTGAGGACCAAGGTGAGAGAGTACAATGTGCACCAATGCTGATGGAATAGATGGTAGGTGAAATAGAGATGGCAGAAGCAATTTGTCAATGGTGAGAGAGGTAATGAGGTCAGACCGCACGACTTGCGTAAAGCCTTACAGCATTCTGAATCTGTAATGGAAATAGTTTAGAGAAGCTAGTGGTTAAGGGAACATTTCTCAATCAGCTGGGAGCTTAACATTTGAAGCTATCAACTCATCAGCTGAATCATTGGCCAATGGCCAATGACCTCCCGCCTCAGCTTCACAAAGGAAGCCTAGGCACAGCGGGAAATTAGTGGGCGACCTGTCAAAATCAAAAAGCTGGGGAACAAAGCGTTGTTAAGTGGCTGTAAACAGGCCACTAATGATTTGAATTGGGTTCCCCGCTGCTGACTGGGGGAAATGCCATTGTCGCGTTTTGACAGCAGGTTCCCGACTGACCCACCACCCATCTCATCCATTGAGCACCGGCAAACTTGCAGCCTAGGATTCTGACAGTTCAGTTCTTGTTGCTAGATGAACTGAATTTGTAAGTAATTGATTTTATTTTTGCCATTAATGCTTCCCCAGAAGTATCGCTATCATTGCTGTTGGAAACTAAGATCCTAATGCACCAAATTATTGCTTTTACTTGTCAGAAGATTGAAAGACGACCAATTTTGTTAAACAATGGAGCTTGAGGATAAGATTAACTCTACAGAGAGTGTACACAACGAACCATTGTCTGACCTGCTCTCATGCCTCCTAACCATCAGAGCAGAGGATTTATTGAACTACACTAAGCAGCTATACGATGAACATAGTGACAAATTAGCCAGCTTTCTGGCTGTCCAGTTATAGAAGAATTAGAGTTTAGACTTTAGAGCTTATCTCATCCATCAAGATCACGGCAGCATGATTTCCACAACACTCCAAGTCATTAATAAACGTCTCTAGACCATTCACATTGATTTATCTGCAATCACGGTAAGTCTCTCTGCTGCACCTTACTCAGATTTGCGTTGGCAAAGGCCTTGCAAAAAACACTCATCCTGTTCTTTTAGTCTGTTCATTATTGGAAAGCTCAGGAAAGTGAATCAGCAAAAGCAAGATATTATATCGTGATATGCTTCGTGTGATAGACCACTTTTCCCATCATTTCCACTGGAATGAACACATCTCACACAATTGGAAAGTGTAGTGGGAGTAACCTCAAGACATACTCTTCTGACAGGCCAACCACAGAACAGCACTGGAGGAGGCACAAAGACTGGTTGAGTTTCCACCCCCACAGCAACGGATGGTGTCTGGCTCGTGGAGAGCACGGCAAGATTTTGGAGAAAGAGAGAAAACTATTTAAACATAGAAACACAGAAACATAGAAAATATGTGCAGGAGTAGGCCATTCGGCCCTTCGAGCCTGCACCACCATTCAATAAGATCATGACTGATCATTCTTTCAGTATCCCTTTCCTGCTTTCTCTCCATACCCCTTGATCCCTTTAGCCGTAAGGGCCATATCGAACTCCCTCTTGAATATATCCAATGAACTGGCCTTAACAACTCTCTGCGGCAGGGAATTCCACAGGTTAACAACTCTCTGAGTGAAGAAGTTTCTCCTCATCTCAGTCTTAAATGGCCTGCCCCTTATCCTAAGACTGTCGTCCCCTGGTTCTGGACTTCCCCAACATCAGGAACATTGTACCCGCATCTAACCTGTCCGATCCTGTCAGAATCGTATATGTTTCTATGAGATCCCCTCTCATCCTTCTAAACTCCAGTGTATAAAGGCCCAGTTGATCCAGTCTCTCCTGATATGTCAGTCCAGCCATCCCTGGAATCAGTCTGGTGAACCTTCGCTGCACTCCCTCAATAGCAAGAACATCCTTCCTCAGATTAGGAGACCAAAACTGAACACAATATTCCAGGTGAGGCTTCACCAAGGCCCTGTACAACTGCAGAAAAACCTCCCTGCTCCTATACTCAAATCCCCTAGCTACAAAGGCCAACATACCATTTGCCTTCTTCACCGCCTGCTGTACCTGCATGCCAACTTTCAAGGACTGATGAACCATGACACCCAGGTCTCACTGCACTTCCCCTTTTCCTAATCTGCAGCCGTTCAGCTAATATTCTGCCTTCGTTTTTTTGCCCCCAAAGCGGATAACCTCACATTTATCCACATTATACTGCATCTGCCATGTATTTTTCCCACTTGCCTAACCTGTCCAAGTCACCCTGCAGTCTATTAGCGTCCTCCTCACAGCCACCCAGTTTAGTGTCATCTGCAAAGTTGGAGATATTACACTCAATTCCATCATCTAAATCATTAATGTATATTGTAAAGAGCTGGGGTCCCAGCACTGAGCCCTCCGGCACTCCACTAGTCACTGCCTGGCATTCTGAAAAGGACCCGTTTATCCCGACTCTCTGCTTCCTGTCTGCCAACCAGTTCTCTATCCACGTCAGTACATTACCTCCAATATCATGTGCTTTGATTTTGCACACCAATCGCTTGTGTGGGACCTTGTCAAAAGCCTTTTTAAAGTCCAAATACACCACATCCACTGGTTCTCCCTTGTCCACTCTACTAGTTACATCCTCAAAAAATTCCAAAAAATTTGTCAAGCATAATTTCCCTTTCATAAATCCATGCTGACTTGGACCAATCCTGTCACTGCTTTCCAAATGCGCTGCTATTTCATCCTTAATAATTGATTCCAACACTTTCCCCACTACTGATGTCAGGCTAACCGGTCTATAATTCCCCATTTTTTCTCTCCCTCCTTTTTTAAAAAGTGGTGTTACATTAGCTACCCTCCAGTCCATAGGAACTGATCCAGAGTCGATAGACTGTTGGAAAATGATCACCAATGCATCCACTATTTCTAGGACCACTTCCTTAAGTTTTAGGCAATAGGGAAAAGACTAAGATTATATTTTTATGCATTTGCAATGGGAGGATTATACTGAGGGAATAAGAGTAATGATGGAGTACATCACATTAATATTTATTTATTAATATTCCATCTTAATTTGTCAGATGTCAGTTAATCTCCATTATACTTTTACGAGAGCGACTGAAGTGGATCTTTGAACTTTTAAAGGTTGTTTCCAAGACCTCTTCTTGTATCATCTTAAGCAGGGACTTGAAATAAACAGTCCCTACAAATAGTTCACCTGATGCTTTGTGCAGCTCAAACTGGATCAGGTATCTCATTATTCATTTATAGACTGTGCCGTTACCATGACTGTACTCCTGCAGCAGTGTAGACAATAGAACAGAGAGAGTTTGCCTGGAGATAAAAGCCTTGCGACTTGCCTGCCCGTCTCCCCACGGAAATGCAACACTTGGTTTATCTTCTACCTCACAAGAGAAGCCATGAAGTGAAGGCGGCATTTTACTGCATTTTATCTGTTGTTAATATAAATGATATGATTAAACGCAAGTGGTAATGCGCATATGAGTGCATCTCGAGCTCATTTTTCACCAGGTACTGCAATCAGATAATTCTTCCAGAAGTCACCTGAAGTGAAAGACAAGTGCCGGTAAGTGACCGCTTCTTCCTTTTTCAAAACAACGTAGCGATCATTGGAATAACAATTTGCATTTATATAGCGCCTTTAATATAGTAAAACGTCCCTAGGTGATTAAATGGTGACTTCTTTTCAAATTAGTGTGACATATGAAAGGCAGTGGGAAATTAGTTCCGCAATCTGCTTGTATCACACGCCATGGAACAGTTTACGATGTTAAAGGTACTATATAAATGCAAGTTGTTGTTATATCACTGTGTATGCTCAGTGCTACTGAGAGTTCAATAGGATTTTTGCTACTAATTAAGGTTCTAAGGGAATGGATTGCAGCGTTGGAGAGAGGGTAGCTGTGCATTGAGAGATCAGTGGGTATTGAATTCAGCTGACTATGACAGATGAGAGGGTGGACGAGGAAGATATGTCTGGGGAAATAGGAGAGGAGGAAGCGTCAGGCTGATGGGGCACTGAGAGGAAGCAGTGAGTGAAGTGGGGAAATCAGGGGAGTAATGCAGGGAATTGGAGTGTCTACCAGATCCCGTATATTGGACAACACTGAAGGTGTTGCTGAGGTGGGGCAGGGGAGTGGAACCGCTCATGGAATAATCAAGAGAGCAGTGAGAAAGTGAAGAGAGGTAATGGTGGTAGGAGATTTTCTGGTGCGTTATGTGAACAGCTCCTTCTGCCATTAAAATAAGGCTAACAGGGGAACGACTTATCTGCCAGGAAATCTAGGCCAACACCCCAGTGCACTGCACAGTTGGAAGCGCAGTACTGTCAGAGGGGCAGTACTGAGGGAGCACTGCACTGTCAGAGGGGCAGTACTGAGGGAGCGCCGCACTGTCGGAGGGGCAGTACTGAGGGAGCGCCGCACTGTCAGAGGGGCAGTACTGAGGGAGCGCCGCACTGTCAGAGGGGCAGTACTGAGGGAGCGCCGCACTGTCGGAGGGGCAGTACTGAGGGAGCGCCGCACTGTCGGAGGGGCCCTCTTTCAGATGAGACATTAAACCAAAGCACCATCTGCTCTCTCAGGTGGATGTAAAAGATCCCATGACACTATTTCGAAGAGCAGGGGAGTTCACTCCAGTGTCCTGGGGTCAATAATTATCCCTCAACCAACATCACTGAAAAACAGATGATCTGATCATTATCACATTGCTGTGTGTGGGAGCTTGCTGTACGCAAATTGGCTGCCACGTTTCCTACATTACAACAGTGTTTGCACTCCAAAAAGTAATTCACTGGCTGTAAAGCACTTTGGGCCATTCGGTGGTCATGAAAGGCGCTATATAAATGCGTCTTTATTTATTTATTTATGAGATGGTGAATTAGTTTGTACGAGGAGCAGGAGTGGACTGAACATGTGGGAATCAACAACATTGAGAGACACAGTCAGTGGCACACAAAAAACTCATAACTTGCTTGGAAAATGCAGGAAAAGGGATATATTTTGGGTTCTTCCAGGGAAGGCAGTAACTTCCTACCATTATTTTGTGTACTAATTTCTGGGGCTGCAGTAACACCATGCAGGAACCCTGGACCACAAGGACAAATATTTACAAACAAATGTGGAGAAATCACAAAAGGCAAAAAGAGAGAAATGCTAAAAACGGAGAAAGAAAGGCTATTTTTATACAAAGAACAGAAGTTTCTGAAGCAGGTTTGGGAATTAGAAACTTGCTGAAGATGAAGTGAAACAGACATGATTAAACACGAACATTCACCGGGAAATTACAATAAAGGGTTACTGGAAACAGGATAGTGATAGTCGGAACAATCGACACGGGTAGGAACAGTCAAGAGGTCCTGCTCAGGGAATCTAAGGAGTTAGGAGCTAAATTAAAAAGCAGGACCTCAAGGGTAATAATCTTTGGATTACTGCCTGAGCCATGTGCAAATTGGAACAGTGACAGACAGATCAGGAGAGTTAACACGTGGTTAAAGGGCTGGTGTGGGAAAGAGCGATGCCTTTCATGGGACACTGGCACGAGGTCTGGGACAGGAAGGAGCTGTACCGATGGGACAGGCTCCACCTGAACTGGGAGGGGACCCGTGTCCTAGCGGAAAGGGTAAGTAGGGAGGTGGCAAAGGCTTTGAACTAGTAAGATGGTGTAGGGCTCTACAAGAAACGAAACACGCCTAAATATAAATGAAACAGGAAAGGGGAGCATGGACAGACTAAAGTAAGGGAGGACATGACCAGCGAATAAATAGAGCTATAGAACAAGAGACTAAATAAAGTGAGAAGTACTGCTATTAAAAGTGAGTTAAACTGTCTGTACAGCAATGCATACAGTGTCCGTAATAACACAGGGCAGCTGGAGGCATTCATGCATTGCGAAGAACCAGACATAGTAGGGATTACTGAGACATGGCTACAGATAAATCAGGACTGGGAATTAAACATTGCATGGTATAACATATTTAGGAAAAATAGAGAGAGGAAAAGGGGAGGTGGAGTAGCTGTACTTATCAGGGATAACATAACGGCAGTAGAAAAATGTGACGCAGTTATCAACAAGACAGAAATAGAATCCACGTGGAGAGAGATAAGAGATAAAAGATAATGAAAGATCAATCACACTAATAGATGTTGGCTACAGACCACCTAATAGTGGAAGGGAAGTGGAGGAAGGAATATGCAGACAAATTAGGGAAATTAGTAAAAAACACAAAATAACATTCATGGGGGATTTTAATTACCAGGATATTAATTGTACAGAAGAGGTAGGTAAAGGGATAGGGAATGGAGTTCCTACAGTGTGTACAGGAGTCCTTTCTAACCCAGTATGTAAGAAGCCCAACAAGGGAAGATTCGCTATTGGATCTAGTAATGGGGAATGAACCAGAACAGATAAGATAAGTAAAAGTAGGGTAACATCTAGACAATAGTGATCATAATATAATATGGTTTAAGATAATAATTGAAAAGGCCACAAGCCTGACAAAAACTAGGATAATAGATTGGAGAAAAGCAGATTTTGAAAGGCTGAGAGTAGAAATCGGGAAAATGAAATGGCCAACAATATTGGCAATTAATGATGTAGACCAGCAAAGGGAAACAGTTAAAATAGTGTTCAACAGGGTCCAGAAAAAATAGATTCTGCTAAAAGGAAAGAACAAACGAAACACTAATGTGACTCCATGGATCAATAAAGGTACTTTGGTTCGGTATTCACTAAGGAGGACACAAACAACCTTCCAGATATAAAAGGGGTCAGAGGGTCTAGTAAGGAGGAGGAACTGAGGGAAATCTTTATTAGTCGGGAAATTGTGTTGGGGAAATTGATGGGATTGAAGGCCGATAAATCCCCAGGGCCTGATGGACTGCATCCCAGAGTACTTAAGGAGGTGGCCTTGGAAATAGCGGATGCATTGACAGTAATTTTCCAACATTCCATTGACTCTGGATCAGTTCCTATCGAGTGGAGGGTAGCCAATGTAACCCCACTTTTTAAAAAAGAAGGGAGAGAGAAAGCAGGGAATTATAGACCGGTCAGCCTGACCTCAGTAGTGGGTAAAATGATGGAATCAATTATTAAGGATGTCATAGCAACGCATTTGGAAAATGGTGACATGATAGGTCCAAGTCAGCATGGATTTGTGAAAGGGAAATCATGCTTGACAAATCTTCTGGAATTTTTTGAGGATGTTTCCAGTAAAGTGGACAAAGGAGAACCAGTTGATGTGGTATATTTGGACTTTCAGAAGGCTTTTGACAAGGTCCCACATAAGAGATTAATGTGCAAAGTTAAAGCACATGGGATTGGGGGTAGTGTGCTGACGTGGATTGAGAACTGGTTGTCAGACAGGAAGCAAAGAGTAGGAGTAAATGGGTACTTTTCAGAAGGGCAGGCAGTGACTAGTGGGGTACCGCAAGGTTCTGTGCTGGGGCCCCAGCTGTTTACATTGTACATTAATGATTTAGACGAGGGGATTAAATGTAGTATCTCCAAATTTGCAGATGACACTAAGTTGGGTGGCAGTGTGAGCTGCGAGGAGGATGCTATGAGGCTGCAGAGTGACTTGGATAGGTTAGGTGAGTGGGCAAATTAATGGCAGATGAAGTATAATGTGGATAAATGTGAGGTTATCCACTTTGGTGGTAAAAACAGAGAGACAGACTATTATCTGAATGGTGACAGGTTAGGAAAAGGGAAGGTGCAACGAGACCTGGGTGTCATGGTACATCAGTCATTGAAGGTTGGCATGCAGGTACAGCAAGCGGTTAAGAAAGCAAATGGCATGTTGGCCTTCATAGCGAGGGGATTTGAGTACAGGGGCAGGGAGGTGTTGCTACAGTTGTACAGGGCCTTGGTGAGGCCACACCTGGAGTATTGTGTACAGTTTTGGTCTCCTAACTTGAGGAAGGACATTCTTGCTATTGAGGGAGTGCAGCGAAGATTCACCAGACTGATTCCCGGGATGGTGGGACTGACCTATCAAAAAAGACTGGATCAACTGGGCTTGTATTCACTGGAGTTCAGAAGAATGAGAGGAGACCTCATAGAAACGTTTAAAATTCTGACGGGTTTAGACAGGTTAGATGCAGGAAGAATGTTCCCAATATTGGGGAAGTCCAGAACCAGGGGTAACAGTCTAAGGATAAGGGGTAAGCCATTTAGGACCGAGATGAGGAGAAACTTCTTCACCCAGAGAGTGGTGAACCTGTGGAATTCTCTACCACAGAAAGTAGTTGAGGCCAATTCACTAAATATATTCAAAAGGGAGTTAGATGAAGTCCTTACTACTCGGGGGATCAAGGGGTATGGCGAGAAAGCAGGAAGGGGGTACTGAAGTTTCATGTTCAGCCATGAACTCATTGAATGGCGGTGCAGGCTAGAAGGGCTGAATGGCCTACTCCTGCACCTATTTTCTATGTTTCTATAAAAGGAACAATTGAAGGTAATGAAAGAGGCATACATTAAGTAAATGGACAGCAGGGGAGTGCATGATATGGGAGAATATGAAGATATAGAGGCTGAAATTGCCCCCTTAAAGAGCCCAGACTGCCTCAAAGAGGCAGCCCGGGGTCGCTAATGACTCTCCGCCTAGTCGGTGTGGAATAAAGACCTTTTTTGAAATTGCCCTACCTGGGTTTTTCAACGGTAATCGCTACCACGCCACCCGTGCTCCCACTTTGTCGGGCACACGCAGACCCCCTCACCGACCAACGGCGATCCCCTTTCCACTCCGCGTGGGATATTGCCCCGCTGCCGCCAGTTGGTGCCACCAACAGCTTTCCCCCATGGGATGGGCGCAGTGCAGCGGACGCCATGTTAATAATATTTGTCGGCCAACAGCCAGGTCGTGCCGACTATGATGCCCACGGGTTGGCTAGACTCTTGGGTGCTAGGCTGCTGGTCCGGCCGAAACCTTCCCTGGTGGCCCAGTGTTTGCTACTGAAGTGGTTGCAGAGTTTGCAGCGGCCCTCCCCTTGAACTGAAGGGGAAGGACATTGTGATGCACCAGCGCGATGACATCAGCATGGTGCTGATGACTTCAAGCGTCGGCTACTCTGCCCTGCCCCCACTTCCAGCTCGATAATGAGGCCATTTCAAACAAAAGCACAATGTGCTGAATTTCTCTCGATGGGCTGCTCCATGCACTGTGGCGGACAGTGGGCAATTTCAGCCCCCCAATTTTTCCTCATAGCTAAAATTCTCCAGTCCAGGCAACATCCTCGTAAATCTCCTCTGTACCCTCTCTAGTACAATCACATCTTTCCTGTAACGTGGTGACCAGAAATGCACGCAGTACTCTAGCTGTGGCCTAACTAGAGTTTTGTACAGTTCAAGCTTAACCTCCCTGCTTGTATTCTATGCCTCGGCTAATAAAGGCAAGTATTCTGTAAAAAGGATATAGAGCCATTGGAGAGGGTGCAGAGAAGATTTACAAGGATGATACCAGAAATGCAAGGGTATACATATCAGGAAAGGATGAACAGGCTGGGTCTCCTTTCTCTTGAAAAAAGGCTGAGGGATGATCTAATAGAGATCTTTAAAATTATGAAAGGTTTTGATGGAGTTACTAGAGAGTGTTTCCACTTATTATAGAAATTTACAGCACAGAAGGAGGCTATTTCGGCCTATCGTGTCCACGCCCCTTTGTGGGGAAGAGCATAACTAGAGACCATCAATATAAGATTAGTCACCAAGAAATAAGATAGGGAATTCAGAAGAAACTTCTTTACCCAGAGAGTGGTGAGAATGTGGAACTCACTGCCACAGGGAGGGGTTGAGGCGAATAGTATCGATGTATTTAAGGGGAGGCTGGACAAACATATGAGGGAGAAGGGAATAGAGGGTTATGCTGATAGATTTAGATGAGGAAAGACGGGAGGAGGCTCGAGTGGAGCATAAACACCGGCATGGACTGGTTGGGCCAAATGGCCTGTTTCTGTGCCGTATATCCCGTGTAATCTAATGTAGTAACAAAGCAGCTTGAGGATTGGTGTAGGAGGACATGTCTGATCTGATACAACACTAGCAGTTTGGACTGAAGAAAAAGATAGTAAAATAAAAAGGTAGTAATTGGTGGTTATTATGGACTTCCTGGATAAGGAGAAGATAGACAGACAGGTAGGTCTGGTATCATAATGTTAGTCATGCAGGTGGGGTTCACTCACTCGGCTATCAACTGAGAAAACAGCACAGAATGTGTGTGTCTTGAGGTAGTACGCGAGTGTTTCCTTGTTCAGGTTGTTAAATCGCAACGGTGCTCTGGATCTAAATAACACTAACCCGGGTGATACACAAGGCAGAAGCATTGCAGCATTGAAGGCGCAAGTGATCATATCATCAGAGCTGAAATTATCACGAAGGTATGAAAAAAGGAGCGTGACACAGAAATATTGAGTTTTTGAAAGATTGAGTAGAACAAATCGAGTTCAGAAAATGGATTATAAGAATGGTCCGGAGGTTTATCGTAATCAAATGGGAAGTATATCAGGGAGCTGTGAAACTACAAAGAGATCGAGGGATTACAGTGAATAAATCTAAAACCATCAGCACAATGTTCCTCTTCAGCAGATTGGTCAAAAAACAAATAGTGCATTACAGACAGTGGGAGAGAGTGCCAGCTAAAGAGGTTGTATTCCAGGGTCTAAGCTCTCGGGCCATCTGATTATTGTGTGGAGATCTGCTTCAGAAAATATTCTCATCCTTGAAAGGGTAAAGTCACAAACACAAAGGTTATTCCACGGACCAAGAATTGAAATCATGAGGAACAGTTCAGGAAAGCATGCTTGGCCTCTTTGGAAAGCGGAGATTTCAACGGGTCTAATTGGGATTTTCAGGATTATGACAGCAATTGTCAAAATCGATCTATGCAAATTGTTTACTCTAATGATGGATATGATAAAAGAATTCAAATACTCGAGGAAACAAGCTAAAAACGAGGAAGAAGCGAAATCCAGTGGAATTTTCCCTCCCAAAGGATAAGTTTGTGGAATAATCTGCCAGGGAAGGTCACTGAAGAGGACGGTTCAGAGAAACAATTGGATACATTTCTAAAGGGAGAAGGGATTGAGTGATCGGAGGAAAACATTTCTCCGGTTTGGTAGAAACCCCTAGAAATCATCATGAATGCATTAAGACGTCTTCTTGAGAAGATCTCTTCTTCCCCTAATATCTAGAAGACAATATGTGGGGTTGATCAATGAAAAAGGAAACTGTTCTAGCATTCATGGTCTTTGTCTGCTCCTAAAAATTCTTAAGGATGGAAACAGATCAGTGACTAAAAGCAGGTAACACTTTAATGTGACGGGTCACAGAATTTAGTATTTTTATGACAAGCACCACCAAAAATTAATTTCAAAAGTCCTGTATTCTACTGCAATGTTGTATGGCAATTTATGTTATATAAACTGCAAATCATAAGCAAGACAGAAATCTTGCACACAAGATTGGAACCATATGCCTGACATTGTTTATGCAGCCCAGGTGAGGAGACTGGAAGGTCAGGCAAACATGAACACATTTATCTCATTTCCACTGATGCCAAGAAACAAAATGGCTGAATCTCTATCGGTCACCTGGTCCTGAACACAGAATTGGAACTTCCTAATGAGTGACTCTTCATTCAACCCCTGCAGTCTGACCTGGATTCCCCAAAGATTTCAGTTTGCATTTGTGGGACACAGTCTCGACTGTCCTCAGAGCAATATTATTGCTGCCGCCTCCACTGAAGGCCAGACCAAAGACCTGGTGTTTTTAATGATCAATGCTCCTCCTGGCCCCACAGATATTACCACCGCCCCCCTTCCCCCCCACGATGCTGGAGGGGTGGCAGGATCTCCCACCCCCCCATTGGTGCACTGCCTACTGTGCTCCCAAATCTCCCACCCCCCCATTGGTGCACCGCCAACAATGCTCCCGGATCTCCCACCACCCCCCCCCCATTGGTGCACTGCCTACTGTGCTCCCGGATCTCCCACCCCCCCCCCCCCCATTGGTGCACCGCCAACAATGCTCCCGGATCTCCCACCCCCCCCCCATTGGTGCACTGCCTACTGTGCTCCCGGATCTCCCACCCCCCCCCATTGGTGCACCGCCAACAATGCTCCCGGATCTCCCACCCCCCCCCCCCCCATTGGTGCACCGCCAACAATGCTCCCGGATCTCCCGCCCCCCCATTGGTGCACTGCCTACTGTGCTCCCGGATCTCCCACCCCCCCCCCATTGGTGCACCGCCAACAATGCTCCCGGATCTCCCGCCCCCCCATTGGTGCACTGCAGAAAGTGCTCATTGGATGCCGGGAGCTCAACAATTGTATTAAAATGAGGCCCAACCAGAAGAATGGGTTCGAGGCTCTGAGCACTTTGATTGGGTGGCCGGTCGGCATCACCTGTACCCACCGAGGAAAGCCGGCACTCAAATAACGACACTGCCGTCTCCTTCTTTTTCAATAATAGAAACATTTAAACCCTCCTGGTTTCCATCAATATCAAAAATACACACATTGTTACAGTGGGATTGGTTACCCAGATCATCCACTTTCATGGATGTGGCCAATTGCCATCGCAGTAAAGAGTCAGCAAAGTGATGTGGGCCTCACGCTCATGCAATTGGCTGTGGGATGTCATTTTCATTTGATTCCATTATCAGTGGTATGACCATCAGCTTGGAAACCTCATTGATGAGCGATGGCCAATGTCCAGTAAGGTTAGAGGTAAACGTGTCTGAACCTAATCCTGGTAGACAGAAACAAGAACCGGGTTTCAGTAGGGACTAGACGAACGGAAAGTTTATGTAGATTTTTCTGAGCGTGTATATTCTTCATGTTCACAAACCTTTTGAAAGAAAGAGAACAGAACTGGGTGCAGCAATGGATCAGACACTGGCCTTTTGCCTTTGAGAGCTGGATTGAGAGCCCAGGTGATGGGATCTCTGCCACCTCTGGCTGTACGGGTCCTCTGTGATATACATTTGGGTTGGTCTCCCTCTGGTTCCATGTGTCTATAGCTCAGAACTGACACTAATTGGCAAACTTATTCCGAAAGTCGAATGTGACTCATGCGGGAACTGGAAAAACGGTTGCACTAGAATAGTCGGGCCTTCGGTAGCTGAGGAATGCTGTGGAGATAGAGTACGGGAGCTTTATCCGACATCTGCTTGGAAGTGCTTGAATCTAACACTGGGAGGTGTTCTATTCCACAACATCCATTCCCCCAACAGACAGTTTTTTTAAGTATCGGAATATTCCCGGTTAAACATTCAAGTGGAGACATTTCTCAAAGTGCAAAAACCTCACCAAAAGGCTACCGTGGTCTTTGTTGTAACTGAAAGACTCTCGGCACTGCTCAGCAAGTTCGAAGACATTTATTTTTAAATTGGCACATTGTAATTTGACACATATTTGTTCCTTCATCCGAACTAATCATTTCTGGAAAAAATGAATTGCTGTGATTTAGGCATTGTAAGGAAGGATCAGCTTTTAATGTCGAGCTAACAAACTCCAGCCTGTGGTCAGAGTTACACTTACAACTCAATGAAAAATAATCAAACTACATTCAAAATAGTTATTAATAGTCTGGAAATTATTGTGGACAATGTTATCATACAAACACGCAGGGGGACGATTTTAACCCTGCGCGCTCAGCGTTAACCTGCCGGGTGGGCGGGCAGTTGCAGTCGCCCTGGCTCGGACCTGCCCAAAAACTGCCAGGATCGCAACATCTGCGGGCAAGGACACCCGCCCAGAGCCAGCAGGGTCCCTCATTACACAACATGTGGCGGCTCGATGACATAATTGAAACCCGACTGCAATTTTAACTCAGGCCTGGAGTTAAAATCGGGCCCATAGTGCACACGTTAAATCCCCCTCTCTTCTATTTTAACACAGGTATAGAGGGTCCGGGCACAAAGAGATCAGGGCATGCATGTGGGTATTTACCTGTGTGGTTGTCCCCAGCAGTCAGGACAGAAGATTGTTATTGGTGAGGCCGTTGTGATTTCCCCTAAAATAAAGTCTATTGTTTGAAAAGTAGCCGCGGCTTTGAATAAAAAGCCGCCTCACGGTTTACCATTGGACACATTTCTCTGTAATCAGGATGCGATTTCACCCAAAGAAAGTTCTGCTCTCTGGTCAGTTCAAAATGTGTATTAAATGGATCTCCGGTATTATAGGTGCCGCTAATTGGCAGTCGATGCGTCATTCTGAGACTTATAAATTACCTGGAACAATAGCATAGTGGTTATGTTACTGGACTAATAATCCAGAGGCCTGGGCTAATGATCCGGAGACATAAGTTCAAAATCCCACCACGGCAGCTGGGGAATTTAAATTCAGTTAATTAAATAAATCTGGAATAAAAAGCTAGTGACCATGAAACTATTAGATTGTTGTAATGGTTCACTGGTGTCCTTTAGGGAAGGAAATCTGCTGTCCTTACCCGGTCTGGCCTACATGTGATTCCTGGCCCACAGCGATGTGCTTGACTCTTAACTGCCCTCTGGAATGGCCCAGCGAGACACTCCGTTATACCAAGCCACTACGAAGAACAGCAGCTCACCACCTTCTCGAGGGCAATTAGGGATTGGCAATAAATGCCGGCCTTGCCAGCGATGTCCACATCTAATCAAGATGGGCTTAAAACATAAGCCTGGATACAGACTGTGAGCAGTTCCAAGCCAGACTCAATATTGTGAATTATCAATTTCTGACAGCAGTTAGTTCGGGAAGAAATAAAGCAATTTACTGCCTCTTTGCCTAAACCAAAATACGCTGGAGGTTTTGATGATCTTATAGATTGATAAAAAAATGCTTCAGTGACCAACGCATTTGGTAGATGCTCACAGAGATTGTTTGTAATTAATCAGAGCAAACGGCCGAAATTTATACTGATGGTTTGTGATTAAATTATTTAAAATATTGGAGCAAATTTGAGAGTAATTGAAGGGAGATAAAAATCTGTAAGCTCAAAACTTGAAATTGGTTTGAAGATGACATTTTTAGCAACCAGGAACTGCATTCATCTTTTTAAATGTCGCATTGGGCGAGCAGTGTTTGATGGGTTGTTCATATAACCAGCACGATGTTACTACCTTCAGCTGTGAGGGGGGTGGCGAGGAAGGAACTATTAATAATTATTCTTTTAAAATGATTATTCCTTTCTTTCAATGACAGAATGTTTTAATTAATTATAGTCCTCAGATCAGAGAGTCCAAGTAAATAATTAAACGTTTATTGAATATACTTTATGTCGTGAAAGGTAACCAATTAAAAGGATTCTTGAGGATAATTACTCCTCGGACAATCAGTGTTTGTACTTGTAATTAAAGCCCACCATAGACTGTCACAGAATTGCTGGCAGTCTTTTGTCTGCTGTCGGCAGGGTGCAGACTGGTACTGATCTCCGTCTATACAGAGAACATTGCACGTATCATCACTTCCTGTAACCCACACATACCTGTTACACTTTCCTATCTTTCTATTTCTCCTATTTATTATTTAGAGCTTGGCTGAGTCGACAGGCTAAGCAGCGCTGTGTTATTAATTATACTTATCCATGATTGGCTGACTAGATACTGTGATAGTCTTCCCAGTGGTGACTCCCAACTCTCCCTCAGGTAATCCAATCACCCGCAGCTCTCCGCAGGAACACCTCCCACCCCAGCCCTTCTAATGCACCCAGGCACTCCTCTCCTGCTGTCATTTTCTTTTCCAGGCCTGATAGTGGGTCTCTTTATTTAATTCCAAACTCTTTTCTTTTGAAGTCCCATTGTCTGCTGTATTCTCACACCTGGACCATCTGCCAGTGGGCAGGGCAGAGGCTCTGTGTACCCAGTTCCTGGCAGCAGCCCTCTGCCACCCTACCAGGTGCCCAGAGTCCCACCCTGCCCACGGTGACTCCCAGCTGGATCCTGGACCGTCTGCTGTTCCACACTCAATGCTCCTGCTGCTCTATCACACACTGTACCTCACCCCACATTCTCGCTTGCTGCATCTCGCAGCCCCTGCCCAGCCCTGCCCCCCCACATTCAAACCTTCACCCACATCGTCACCCCTCACCGACAAGCAGCCTCTTCTATCACGGCACTGGTTTCTACACCCCGCCCAGCACCTAGTACCCAGCACCCAACCCCACCCAACACCCCACCCCACCAAGCACCCCATCCAAACCACCCAACACCCAAGCCCACCCAGCACCCCACCCCACTGAACACCCAGCACCCCACCCACCCCAACACCACACCCACCCAGCACCCAACACCCCACCCCACACACCAACCCACCCAACACCCCACCCCCAGCACCTCACCCACCCCAACACCGCACCCACCCCAACACCCCACCCACCCCAACACCCCACCTACAAGAATTGAGGTGTGCAATCGCTGACAATCACTGCATAGAGGGGAACGGCTATACTCAGGCTCTCCCATCACTCCCTCCAGATGCTTATGGAGGGAGTCAGAGCAAGCAGGGAGGTTCTCTTCCTTTCCAAATGGCAGAAGAGACCTCCCCAGGAGACCAACACAGCTTGGTTGCACATTGCACAGGAAGGCACACGCAGGGATGTGGTCAGGAGGACCAGGCTGCAGTGGAGCAAACCGTTCAATGATCTCAGTAAATCACGAAACATTACTGCAAACCACACTCAACCTCATCCTGCTGTGCTACTCATCACAACCCCATCACTCTACCTTCCCTACCCTACTCTGCACATCCTTACTCACACCAACTTTCTCTCTCTATCTACATTATCACATCCCCATCTCACAAGCCCCCTTCACACTCACCCTCATCCTTGTCCAATCATACAACAGACAAGGGTAAGCCCTCGAGTCTTTTAACCAATGTTCATGTGAAGTTTCTGTTGATGTGTTGCCAAACATTGAAATCTTTATTTCAACACTTTGCGTTCTTGAACAGATTTGTGATCACCTTTAAAAGTGGCTTAATGAGCTATAATGAATGGTGAGACATAACGGTACGCCCCGCAATGGTGATGTGTGTGAAAGGTTTGGGTTGGGCATTGCAGGAATGCTTTGATGCCTAATGATGTTGGTGTTGTGGCTGATCGTGGTGGGATTCTGAGGACTAAGGTGAGATTTTTTCAAGGGCACCAATGCTGATGGAATAGATGGCAGCTGAAGTTCAGATGACAGAAGCAATCTATCAAAGGTGAGGGAGGTTGCTCCAGAGGTGACAGTGGATAGAGTGTTTACTCCAAACACTTCCAACCTTCCTAAAGTTGAAGTGTATTCCAAATCCAGCTTCTAACATTGGAAACTGAACAGCTGTGAAATGGTAGCATTTATACCAGTTTGTCACCTATTCAGAAGAATGGAGAGTCGCTGAAAACCGGACCTACATACCTGACGTGATCCCCGAGCGCCATGAAACTCATGAAAAAGCTAGAAAAATGATAAGTAGAGGGTAAAATGCTGTTTAGGTACCTTTTACAAAGCTCTTACCCATGTCAATTGAATGGCCTGCTGGTGGTTTTGGGTCTGTAAAGCGCTGAAACTGACATGGATGCAGGTAAATAGCGGGATCTAGTCCTGCTGTCAATCTATTATATATTGACAGCAGACCCGCCTCCAAATGTCACTGTTCTAGCACAATTTGGTGCCTCTTCACAAGTGCTTCCCAATCTCGCGATCCCCTTCCCAGTTGTTCCAGGCGCATCATGCAGCCCAATGCTCCCAGATCTCGTGACACCCCCCTCCTAATATTTTTAGACCCAAAACACTAACAAAAAGACAATGACGTTTTCAATCACAGTGGATCAGTGGTCCTCCAAACACACTGTTATATAGAACATAGAGCATATTGTCTGGCCAAACCTGAGCAACACAATGAAGATCCACTAGAAATGTAACAAAAATATGACCACTTGCATGCTGAGGATTGGGAGAAATTTAGAATTCAGCAGAAGAGGACAAAGGTTTAATTAGGAGGGGGAAAATAGAATATGAGAGTAAGTTTTCAGGGAACATAAAAATTGACTGCAAAAGCTTCTACAGATACGTGAAGAGAAAAAGATTAGTGAAGAAAAATGTAGGTCCCTTACAGTCAGAATCTGGAAAATTTATAATGGGGAACAAAGAAATGGCAGATCAATTGAATAAATACTTTAGTTCTGTCTTCACTAAGGAAGGCACAAATAACCTTCTGGAAATACTAGGGGACCGAGGGTCCAGCGAGAAGGAGGAACTAAAGGAAATCCTTATTAGTCAGCAAATTGTGTTAGGAAAATTGATGAGATTTAAGGCCAATAAATCCCCAGGGCCTGATAGTCTGCATCCCAGAGTACTTAAGGAAGTGGTCCGAGAAATAGCAAATACATTGGTGATCATTTTCCAACATTCTATGGACTCTGGATCAGTTCCTCTGGATTGGAGGGTAGCTAATGTAACCCTACTTTTTAAAAAAGGAGGGAGAGATAAAACAGGGAATTATAGGCCAATCAGCCTGACATCGGTGGTGGGGAAAATGTTGGAATCAATTATTAAAGATGTAATAGCAGCGCATTTGGAAAGCAGTGACAGGATCGGTCCAAGTCAGCATGGAATTATGAAAGGGAAATCATGATTGACAAATCTTCTAGAATTATTTGAGGATGTAATTAGTAGAGTGGACAAGGGGGAGCCAGCGGATGTGGTGTATTTAGACTTTCAAAAGGCTTTTGACAAAGTCCTACACAAGAGATTAAAGCACATGGTATTGGGGGTAATGTACTGACGTGGATAGAGAACTGGTTGGCAGACAGGAAGCAAAGAGTCGGGATAAACGGGTCCTTTTCAGAATGGCAGGCAGTGACAAGAGGGGTGCCGCAAGGTTCAGTGCTGGGACCCCAGCTACTTACAACATACATTAATGATTTAGACAAAGGAATTGAGTGTAATATCTCCAAGTTTGCAGATGACACTAAGCTGGGTGGCAGTGTAAGCTGTGAGGAGGATGCGAAGAGGCTGCAGGGTGACTTGGACAGGTTAGGTGAGTGGGCAAATACATGACAGATGCGGTATAATGTAGATAAATGTGAGGTTATCCACTTTGGTGGCAAAAACAGGAAGGCAGAATATTATCTGAATGGTGGCAGATTATTAAAAGGGGAGGTGCAACGAGATCGGGGTGTCATGGTACATCAGTCATTGAAAGTTGGCATACAGGTACAGCAAGCAGTGAAGGTGGCAAATGGCATGTTGGCCTTCATGGCGAGAGGATTTGAGTATAGGAGCAGGGAGGTCTTACTGCAGTTGTACAAGGCCTTGGTGAGGCCTCACCTTGAATATTGTGTTCAGTTTTGGTCTCCTAATCTGAGGAAGGACATTCTTGCTATTGAGGGAGTGCAGCGAAGGTTCACCAGACTGATTCCCGGGATGACAGGACTGACATATGAAGAAAGATTGGATTGATTAGGCTTATATTCAATGGAATCTAGAAGAATGAGAGGGGAACTCATAGAACCATATAACATTCTGACGGGACTGGACAGGTTAGATGCAGGAAGAATGTTCCCGATGTTATGGGAAGTCCAGAACCAGGGGTCACAGTCTACGGATAAGGGGTAAGCCATTTAGGACTGAGATAAGGAGAAACTTCTTCACTCAGAGAATTGTGAACCTGTGGAATTCTCTACCACAGAAAGTTGTTGTGGCCAGTTCGTTAGATATATTCAAAAGGGAGTTAGATGTTGCCCTTATGGCTAAAGGGGTCAAGAGGTATGGAGAGAAAGCAAGAATGGGGTACTGAGGTTGCATGATCAGCCATGATCATATTGAATGGCGGTGCAGGCTCTAAGGGCCGAATGGCCTACTCCTGCACCTACTTTCGATGTTTCTATGTATTTCTTATCAATCAGATTTCAAGTGTCATACGATAAATCTTTCAATCACACTTCAAAAAAAATGCCCCAAGCAATTGAAAATAACTCGAATCGCCATTCCCAACGTGCTGGAGCCCAGCACGTGAGTGCTAAAGACAAGGTTGAAGCCTTTGCAACCATCATCAGCCAGAGGTGCCAAGTAGATGATTCATATCGGCCTCCTCCTCAGGTCCCCACCATTACAGAATCCAGTCTTCAACCAATTTAATTCACTCCATGTGATATCAAGAAACGGCTGAGCACACTGGATACACCAAAGGCAATGATCCCCAACAATATCCCGGCTGTTGTGCTGAAGACTTGTGCTCCAGAACCAACTACGCATCTAGCTAAGCTGTCTCATTACGTCTACAACATTGACATCAACCTGACAAAGTGTAAAACTGCCCAGGTATGTCCTGTCCACAAAAAGCAGGACAAATCCAATCCAGCGAATTATCACCCCATCAGTCTACTCTCAATCATCAGCAAAGTGATGGAAAGTGTTGTCGACAGTGCTATCAAGTGGCACTTACTCACCAATAACCTAAGTGAGCGGGCAAAAATTTGGGAAATTAAATATAATGTTGGAAAGTGTGAAGTCATGCACTTTGGCAGAACAAAATCAAAGAGCAAGTTATTATTTAAATGGAGAAAGTTTGCAAAGTGCCACAGTACAGCAGGACCTGGGGGTACTTGTGCATGAAACACAAAAGGATAGTATGCATGTACAGCAAGTGATCAGGAAGGCCAATGGAATTTTGGCCTTTATTGCAAAGGGGATGGAATATAAAAGCAGGGAAGTCTTGCTACAGTTGTACAGGGTATTGGTGAGGCCACACCTGGAATACTGCGTGCAATTTTGGTTTCCATATTTCCGAAAGGATATGCTTGCTTTGGAGGCAATTCAGAAAAGGTTCACAAGGTTGATTCTGGGGATGACTTATGAGGAAAGGTTGAGTAGGTTGGGCCTCTACTCATTGGACTTCAGAAGAATGAGAGCTGATCTTATCGAAACGTATAAGATTATGAGGGGGCTGGACAAGGTGGATGCAGAGAGGATGTTTCCACTCGTGGGGGAGACTAGAACTAGAGGACATAATCTTAGAATAAGGGGCCGCCCATTTAGAACTGAGATGAGGAGAAATTTCTTCTCTCAGAGGGTTGTAAATCTGTGGAATTCGCTGCCTCAGAGAGCTGTGGAAGCTGGGACATTAAATACATTTTGGACAGAAATAGACAGTTTCTTAAACGATAAGGGAATAAGGGGTTATGGGGAGTAGGCAGGGAAGTGGAGCTGAGTCCATGATCAGATCAGCCATGATCTTATTGAATGGTGGAGCAGGCTCGAGGGGCCGCATGGCCTACTCCTGTTCCTATTTCTTATGTTCTTATGTAACCTGCTCATTCATGCCCAGTTTGGGCTCCATCAGGAACACTCGGCTCCAGACCTCTTTACAGCCTTGGTCCAAACATGGACAAAAGAGCTGAAATCCAGAGGTGAGGTGAGAGTGACTGCCCTTGACATCAAACATAGACATAGAAACATGGGAAATAGGTGCAAGAGTAGTCCACTCGGCCCTTCGAGCCTGCTCCACCATTCAACAAGATCATGGCTGATCATTCCCTCAGTACCCCTTTCCTGCTTTCTCTCCATACCCCTTGATCCCTTTAGCCATAAGGGCCATATCTAACTCCCTCTTGAATATATCTAACGAACTGGCAACATCAACTCTCTGTGGATGATGGTGGGGGATTTGCTGATGGTAATGCCGTTGAATGTCAAGGGGAGGTGGTTAGACTTGCTCTTGTTGGAGATGGTCATTGCTTGGAACTTGTGTGGCCTGGCACTTAACTGGACCAGTCACATAAATACTGTGGCTACAAGAGCAGGTCAGAGGCTGGGTATTCTGTGGAGAGTGTCTCACCTCCTGACTCCCCATCTACAAGGCACAAGTCAGGAGTGTGATGGAACACTCTCCACTTGCCTGGATGAGTGCAGCTCTAACAACACTCAAGAAGATCGACACCATCCAGGACAAAGCAGCCCACATGATTGGCACCCCATCCACCACCTTCAACATTCACTCCCTCCACCACCGGCGCACCGTGGCTGCAGTGTGCACCATCTACAAGATGTACTGCAGCAACTCGCCAAGGTTTCTTCGGCAGCACCTTCCAAACCCGCGACCTCTACCACCTAGAAGGACAAGGCCAGTAGGTGCATGGGGACACCACCACCGGCAATTTTCCCTCCGAGTCACACGCCATCCTGACTTGGAAATATATCGGCCGTTCCTTTATCGTCACTGGGTCACAATCCTGGAACTCCCTCCCTAACAGCACTGTGGGAGCACCTTCACCACACGGACTGCAGCGGTTCAAGGCGGCTCACCACCATCTTCTCAAGGGGCAATTAGGGATGGGCAATAAATGCCGGCATTGCCAGCGATGCCCACATCCCGTGAATTAATACAAAATAGTTTGCACCGAAGCCTGAAAGTGTGCCATGTCCGATTTGCCTCATCAATACAGAGTAGTGACCCGTAGCAATACAGCAATTAAACGGTCACATCACCTAATAGCAATTAGACTCAATGCCTTAAAGGGACTCAGCGTTACTTCGCAATGGACTGAAACATTACGCATTGTCTGGGCATGAGCTTTGCCCAGATTAAACACCATCTGATGTACTGTAAGCAATATCGTGGAATACCCGGTGCAGCACCCAGCATGACCATCACAGCACGTGTAAAAGTATGGCTTCAGTATGGCCACATCCCAGCAAACCCCTTCCTCTATGCACCCACACATTGCCATCACCACCCCAGCGTTCCTGTACCTGAGGCTATTCTCCTGATACATGCAGTATACCACAGATGCCCTGCTCCTACAAACCCCCTCTCTTTCTCAGAACTCCCAGACCTAAGCACTTCCTCTCCAATACTCCGAGACCCCAATGTCAGTCTGCTCTTCCCAAGCCTATCCAAAAAGACTCCATCTTGGGCACTCATACCCCAGCACCATGCCCCAAACCCTAACCCCAAATCCTGCCCTACTCCAGTACTGCTACGTGCCTCCCATATTCCTGCAACCAGGAACATCATGAGCTTTAAAAAAGGGTAAAGGTTAAAATTTAGTATATAGCTAAAGAAATAAACCTGTATCAGTCATGGCCACCAAGCTAATAATTTCCACAAAAACATAATCACGTAATGTGAGCCTGAAAATATCTCCAAAACTCCAGAATACAATGTTAGAAAAATCAACTTGGCACATTCAATCGGCATAAATCATTGACCCTGATAATATAATGGGGTCGAAATTTCCCCTTTTTGCGACGCTATTAGTGCCTCCGGGGGCAACAACAGGACGTGAAACACTTTTTGCCTGGGTTGGGCGATACAAGCTCCCGCGAAATTGTGCGAGAGTTAGCGGAGGCACTGCCATGGTAACGCCCCGGGCTGCTACACAACCGGTGATGATGTTATTGGCGCTTGCAGTGACCTTATAGCGCCAAATGTCAACCCTTTTCCGCCCCGTGGTGGATATTCCCTGTGCCCCGTGAAGCTGCTGCAAGCGGTGTCCTCGCAGGTCGTGACATCCGCTCACGGGACGGAGGTTAAAGGGGAGGTTGGGAGCGTCGCAGAAAGGGACAATTTCAAGTCCATTCTCTGAACCACGGTGAACAATGTCAGGGAGGGCTGCTAGCATATAAAATTTTGCATTTGGAACATTGGTCATACTTGGACATCATACTCTGTATAAAAAAACAACAAATCACAATGAAGCGATCTTAAGGGAGGTTATTTCCTATTGCCCATTACCGTCCTGTCAAGTGCCTGGGGGGGGGGGGGGGGGGGTTACTACATTAAAGGCACTGTTGTTATTCTGACTTTCAAATAACCTTACGTTTCCCCAAGGAGAGGAGTAGGTAGCTGTAAATCTCAAACAGCAGCAACAATTCTCCTGTAATTGACTCAAGGACGCAATTATTTGCACCATTTCCGAAAGGGAATATCTGATCTCACATCTCCAATCCAGATTCCAATTTTGTTATGAGCAACATCACAGGTGATCCATTAGTAATATACTGTTCTGTTAAGCTATGCAATCTAGCTATAAATAATACTGCAATTATCTCTCTCGATGGACAATTCATGTTAACATGGTTCTTGTCATTGCTCCATCAAAGCTATTTGCCACTACGAAACCTCAAGTGGGAAGATAGACCAGAACACCGCAGGCAAAGGATTTCTTTACATCTACTTGTAAAGCCATTTTATTATTCCCTCATCCTCCAGGGTGAATGTGTGTGGTACAGTAAGCTTTTGATAATGTGAATGCTGGAATATTTTGGAGATATGTCTTAAATACTTAAATTGTAACTTTTCTCATTCCTGATATTTATGCATTTACTTCTCATCGTCAATTAATCATGGCAACTGAAGATCCCAATACACTCAATCACGGGGGTATGATGGTCGGGAGATCCCAATACACTCAATCACGGGGGTATGATGGTCGGGAGATCCCAATACACTCAATCACGGGGGTAGGATGGTCGGGAGATCCCAATACACTCAATCACGGGGGTATGATGGTCGGGAGATCCCAATACACAATCACAGGGGTATGATGGTCGGGAGATCCCAATACACTCAATCACGGGGGTAGGATGGTCGGGAGATCCCAATACACAATCACGGGGGTATGATGGTCGGGAGATCCCAATACACAATCACGGCTGTAGGATGGTCGGGAGATCCCAATACACAATCACGGGGGTAGGATGGTCGGGAGATCCCAATACACAATCACGGGGGTATGATGGTCGGGAGATCCCAATACACAATCACGGGTGTAGGATGGTCGGGAGATCCCAATACACAATCACGGGGGTAGGATGGTCGGGAGATCCCAATACACAATCACGGGTGTAGGATGGTTGGGAGATCCCAATACACAATCACGGGGGTAGGATGGTCGGGAGATCCCAATACACAATCACGGGGGTATGATGGTCGGGAGATCCCAATACACAATCACGGGGGTAGGATGGTCGGGAGATCCCAATACACAATCACGGGGGTAGGATGGTCGGGAGATCCCAATACACAATCACGGGGGTAGGATGGTCGGGAGATCCCAATACACAATCACGGGGGTAGGATGGTCGGGAGATCCCAATACACAATCACGGGGGTAGGATGGTCGGGAGATCCCAATACCGTCTCAATCACTGGGGTAGATGGTTGGGACCAACAGTGCTCATCTGTAAAGAGCTGTTGCATCTCCTGTGCTTGCACGGGAAGGTGCCATGGGGTGGGGAGTGGACCAGGGTGTCACGGATGGAACGGACCCTTAGGAATGCTGAAATGGGAGGGGAGGGGAAGATGGTTTTGGGGCTGGGATCAAGGTTGAGGTGCAAGAAATAGCAGAGGATGATTCGTTGAATGTGAAGGCTGGTGAGGTGGAAGGTGAGGACAAGGAGAATCCTATTGTGATTTTGGGAGGGAGGGGAAAGGATGAGAGCAGAAGTTCTGTAAATGGGATGGACACGGTCGAGGGCCCTGTCAACAACCGTGGAGAAGAATCCTCGGTTGAGGAAAAAGGAAGACATATTGGAAGCACTTGTCATTAGAACAGATGCAACAGAGACAGAGAAACTGGGCGACTGGAATGAGTCCTTACAGGAAGCGGGGTGGAAGGAAGTGTAGTCCAGATAGTTGTGGGAATCAGTGGGCTTGTGGTAGATGTTGGTTGACAGCCTATTACTAGTAATGTCAGAAGTGGAATTCGAACCCAGGCTGCTAGAAAGGGACCAGAATACATCAACCTTTGGTAAGGTAAGGATTACAGTCCTGGAGGTGTGTGTGTGTGTGTATGTGTATGTGTGTGTGTACACACTAGGCTCATGCATGGTCTCCAGTCGTCCTGGATCACCTTGCCACTGGACCCAGACTTGCTTTGTCAAGCCCGTGGGATAGCTGGTGTGCAACAGTCACCCCACATTACAAGAATACACGCACAGGCATCTTCTACTCTTTAAGATGAAGTTCGGGACCTGGAACGTCAGGTAGCCTTGAGGAAGAGTTCATAGAGTGTATCCAGGATGGTTTTCTTGAACAGTATGTTGCGGAACCAACCAGGGAGCAGGCTATCCTGGATTTGCTACTGTGCAATGAGACAGGATTAATAAATGATCTCATAGTAAAGGATCCTCTAGGAAAGAGTGATCATAGCCTGGTGATTAAAAAGGTATGAAGGCAGAGATGACTGAAGTGGACTGGGAAAATAGATTGAAGTGTAAGACGGTTGATAAGCAGTGGCAGACATTTAAAGGAGCTATTTCATAACTTACAACAAAAATATATTCCAGTGAGAAGGAAAGACAATAAGAGAAGGAAATACCATTCATGGCTAACTCATCATCATCATTGGTGATCCCTCGAAACGAGGATGACTTGCTTCCACGCCAAAAAGGGGTGAGTTCACAGGTGTTTCAATGAAGGACCTAATATTCTCGGTCCAGAACTACATATTGGAAGCTGTCTGTGCATGGATTTTTTTAACGTGGGGTGGCCGTTGCACACCAGCCACCACACGGGCTTGACAGAGCGAGGTCTTGGTCCAGTGGCAAGGAATACCCAAGACGATTGGAGACCAGCTCTGCTGCACGGACTTAGTGCGTACACATATCGCAGTGTGGGCTGGCCCGTGCTGCCCCTGGGCCCTTGCCTCTTCTGGGCCCTGAACTCTTGCCGCTCCTGGGCCCCGATCACATCCATCTACAATCTCTCGCCACTCCTGCTGTACCTGCCCACGCTCCAATCACTGACCTGGACCTTGATGACGTCCCTCTTCGCTGCAACATTACAACATTGACTACATTTCAAAAGTACCACACAGACTGGTGTTTTGGGACATCTAGAGATGGTGAAATGTGCTAAACAAATACAAGCTCTTTCTTCCTCCTTCACATCCTCAGCTATTGATCTGTAATAGAAGAGGTTGGTATGTCTGAAGAAACCTCACTCCTCTGCAATGCAAGCCAGTACTGGAGCTCCAATCTCCAATGCAATGAACGGAACTGCTAACTAAGGAAATAAGGGATGGTATCAAACTGAAAACAATGGCATACAAAGTGGCCAAGATTAGTGGGAACATAAGAAATAGGAGCAGGAGTAGACCATTTGGCCCCTCGAGCCTGCTCTGCCATTCAGTAAGATCATGGCTGATCTGATCATGGACTCAGCTCCACTTCCCTGTCCACTCCTCAGAATCCTTTATTCCCTTATCACGCAAAAATCTGTCTACCTCCACCTTAAATATATTCAATGACCCAGCCTCCACAGCTCACTGGGGCAGAGAATTCCACAGGTTTACAATCATCGGAAAAGAAATTCCTCCTCATCCCAGTTTTAAATGGGCGACCCCTAATTCTGAGACTATGTCCCCTAGTTTTAGTTTCTCCTATGAGTGGAAATATCCTCTCTGCATTCACCTTGTTGAGCCCCTCATTATCTTATGTGTTTCGATAAGATCACCTCTCATTCTTCTGAACTCTAACGTGTATAGGCCCAACCTACTCCACCTATCTTCATAAGTCAACCCCCTCATCTCCAGAATCATCCTAGTGAACTTTCTCTGAACAGCCTCCAATGCAAGTATATCCTTCCTTAAATACGCAGACCAAAACTGTACGCAGTACTCCAGTGTGGCCTCACCAATACCCTGTACAGTTGTAGCAGGACTTCTCTGCTTTTATACTTTATCACCCTTGCAATAAAGGCTAACATTCCATTTGCACTGGAGAAGTACCACCAATGCTGCCTCTGCAAGATCCTGCAAATCCATTGGCAGGATAGACGCACCAACGTCAGTGTTCTCTCTCAGGCCAACATCCCCAGCATCGAAACACTGACCACACTCGATCAGCTCCATTGGGCAGGCCACATCGTCTGCATGCCTGACACGAGACTCCCAAAACAAGTGCTCTACTCGGAGCTCGGACACGGCAAATGAGCCGAGGTGGGCAGAGGAAACGCTTGAAGGACACCCTCAAAGCCTCCTTGAAAAAATGTAACATCCCCACCGGCACCTGGAAATCCCTGGCCCGAGACCAGCCAAAGTGGAGGAGAAGCGTCCGGGAAAGCACCGAACACCTCGAGTCTCTTCGCCAGGGGGTAAGCAGAGGCCAAGCGCACACAACGGAAGGAGCGCATGACAACTCAAGTACCCCACCCTCCCGTCCCTTCAACCAATGACCCTTCAACCACTGTCTGCCCCAGCTGTGACAGAGACTGTAGAAACATAGAAACATAGAAAATAGGTGCAGGAGTAGGCCATTCGGCCCTTCGAGCCTGCATCACCATTCAATATCATGGCTGATCATTCCCTCAGTACCCCACTCCTGCATTCTCTCCAAACCCCTTGATCCCTTTAGCCGTCAGGGCTAGATATAACTCCCTCTTCAATATATCCAATTAACTGGCATCAACGACTCTCTGTGGCAGGGAATTCCACAGGTTAACAACTCTGTGAAGAAGTTTCTCCTCATCTCAGTCCTAAATGACCTACCCCTTATCCGAAAACAATGTCCCCTGGTTCTGAACTTCCCCAACATAGGGAACATTCTTATCGCATCTAACCTGTCCAGTCCCATCAGAATCTTATATGTTTCTATGCGATCCCCTCTCATCCTTCTAAACTCCAGTGAATAAATGCCCAGTTGATCCTCATGTGACAGTCCAGCCATCCCTGGAATCAGTCTGGTGAACCTTCGTTCCACTCCCTCAATAGCAAGAACATCCTTCCTTAGATTAGGAGACCAAAACTGAACACAATATTCAAGGTGAACCCTCACTAAGGCCCTGTACAAATGCAGTAAGACCTCCCTGCTCCTATACTCAAATCCCCTAGCTATGAAGGCCAACATACCATTTGCCTTTTTCACCACCTGCTGTACCTGCATGCCAACTTTCAATGACTGATGAACCATGACACCCAGGTTTCGTTGCACCTCTCCTTTTCCTAATCTGCCGCCATTCAGATAATATTCTGCCTTCGTGTTTTTGCTCCCAAAGTGGATAACCTCACATTTATCCACATTATACTGCATCTGCCATGCATTTGCCCACTCACCTAACCTGTCCAAGTCACCCTGCAGCCTCTTTGAGTCCTCCTCACAGCTCAAATCGGCATCCAGTTTAATGTCATCTGCAAACTTGGAGATATTACACTCAATTCCTTCATCTAAATCATTAATGTATATTGTAAAAAACTGGGGTCCCAGCACTGAGCCCTGCGGCACTCCACTAGTCACTGCCTGCCATTCTGAAAAGGACCAGCTTATCCCGACTCTCTGCTTCCTGTCTGCCAACCAGTTCTCTATCCACATCAGTACATTACCCCCAATACCATACGCTTTAATTTTGCACACCAATCTCTTGTGCGGGACCTTGTTAAAAGCCTTTTGAAATTCCAAATACACCACATCCACTGGTTCTCCCTTGTCTACTCTGCTAGTTACATCCTCAAAAAATTTCAGAAGATTCATCAAGCATGATTTCCCTTTCACAAATCCATGCTGACTTGGACCGATCCTGTCATTGCTTTCCAAATGCACTGCTACTTCATCCTTAATTCCAACATTTTCCCCGCTAGTGACGTCAGCCTAACCGGTCTATAATTACCCGTTTTCTCTCTCCTTTTTTAAAAAGTGGTGTTGCTTTAGCTACCCTCCAGTCCTTAGGAACTGATCCAGAGTCGATAGACTATTGGAAAATGATCACCAATGCATCCACTCTTTCTAGGGCCACATCCTTAAGTACTCTGGTATGCAGACTATCAGGCCCCGGGGATTTATCGGCCTTCAATCCCATCAATTTCCCTAACACAATTTCCCACCTAATAAAGATTTCCTTCAGTCCCTCCTTCTCACTAGACACTCAGTTCCCTAGTACTTCCAGAAGGTTATTTGTGTCTTCCTTCGTGAAGACAGAACCAAAGTATTTGTTCAACTGGTCTGCCATTTCTTTGTTCCCCATTATAAATTCACCTGAATCCGACTGCAAGTGACCTACGTTTGTCCTCACTAATCTTTTTCTCTTCACATATCTATAGAAGCTTTTGCAGTCAGTTTTTATGTTCCCGGCAAGCTTCCTCTCATACTCTATTTTCCCACTCCTAATTAGATCCTTTGTCCTCCTCTGCTGAATTCTAAATTTCTCCCAGTCCTCAGGTTTGCTGCTTTTTCTGGCCAATTTATATGCCTCTGCCTTGGATTTAACACTATCCTTAATTTCCCTTGTTAGCCACGGTTGAGCCACCTTCCCCATTTTATTTTTACTCCAGACAGGGATGTACAATTGCTGAAGTTCATCCATGTGATCTTTAAATGTTTGCCATTGCCTATCCACCGTCAACCCTTTAAGTATCATTTGCCAGTCTATTCTAGCCAATTCTCGCCTCAAACCATCAAAGTTACCTTTCCTTAAGTTCAGGACCCTAGTTTCTGAATTCACTGTGACACTCTCCACCTTAATAAACAATTCTACCATATTATGGTCACTCTTCCCCAAGAAGCCTCGCACAACAAGATTGCTAATTAGTCCTTTCTCATTACACATCACCCAGTCTAGGATAGCTAGCTCCCTAGTTGGTTCCTCGACATATTGGTCTAGAAAACCATCCCTAATGCACTCCAGGAAATCCTCCTCCACCACATTGCTATCAGTTTGGTTGGCCCAATCAATACGTAGATTAAAGTCGCCCCTGATAACTACTGTACCTTTATTGCACACATCCCTTATTTCTTGTTTGATGCTGTCCCCAACCTCACTACTACTGTTTGGTGATTTGGACACAACTCCCACTAGCATTTTCTGCCCTTTGGTATTCCGTAGCTCCACCCATAACGATTCCACATCATCCAGGCTAATGTCCCTTCTTACTATTGCATTAATTTCCTCTTTAACCAGCAATGCCATCCCGCCCCCTTTTCCTTTCTGTCTATCCTTCGTAAATGTTGACTACCCCTGGATGTTGAATTCCCAGCCTTGGTTACCCTGGAGCCATGTCTCCGTGATGCCAATTACATCATACCCATTAACTGCTATCTGTGCAGTTAATTCGTCCACCTTATTCCGAATACTCCTCGCATTGAGGCACAGAGCCTTCAGGCTTGACTTTCTAACACACTTTGCCCTTTTAGAATTTTGCTGTAATGTGGCCCTTTTTGCTTTGTACCTTAGGTTTCTCTGCCCTCCACTTTTACTTTTCTTCTTTCTATTTTTTGCTTCTGCCCCCATTCTACTTCCCTCTGTCTCCCTGCATAGGTTCCCATCCCCCTGCCATATTAGTTTGACTCCTCCCCAACAGCACTAGCAAACACTCCCTCTGGGACATTGGTTCCAGTCCTGCCCAGGTGCACACCGTCCGCTTTGTACTGGTCTCACCTCCCCCAGAACCGGTTCCAATATCCCATGAATTTGAATCCCTCCCTTGTGCACCACTCCTCAAGCCACGTATTCATCTGAGCTATCCTGCGATTCCTACTCTGACTAGCACATGGCACTGGTAGCAATTCTGAGATTACTACTTTTGAGGTCCTACTTTTTAATTTAGCTCCTAGCTCCCTAAATTTCATCTTGTAGGATCTCATCCTGTTTTTTTACCTATATCATTGGTACCTATGTGCACCATGACAACTGACTGTTCACCCTCCCTTTTCAGAATGCTCGCATCGGACTCTGTCACCTGAGAACTCATTTTTAGTGTGGAAGCAAGTCATCCTCAACTCTGAGGGACTGCGTAAGAAGATGATTCGCAGAAATTGAGATAGGGAAGCCGAGAAATGGAAGGGAAGAATCAGAAATGGACCATGTGCAGGCGAGGGAAGGCTAGAAATATATATGGTCATAACTATAAAATAGTCACTGATAAATCCAAGGAGGAGAAACTTCTTTACTCAAAAAGTAGTGCGAATTTGGAACTTGCTACCGCATTGGAAGCTGTACATGAGGGAGAAAGGAATAGAAGGATATGATGATGGGGTGAGATAAAGCAAGGTGGGAGGAATCCTGTGTGGAGCATGAACACCCCATGGACCTGTGGGGCCAAATGGCCTGTTTCTGTGCTGTGCATTCTGTAATACCTGTGTAATCAACAGCCTGGGGAAACAGTTTTGCTTACTATGGAGCAAGCCAGAAAAGACACGAGGACATTCTTTTCAGATGTGCCATTAATTTTATCTCAGTTTGACTAGGCCCCCTTGGTTGATAGTTGGCTATGTTAATGCATCTAGTCTTAGAATATAGTCTTAGTTATAAGAGTCAAACAGTATCTTATTAAAAATGTTATACATGTACACACTCCTGTCCACAACCCTTACTTTCTGTTGTCATGATTTTTTGGTAATGCTTTTATCTCAATGTTATCAACATAATAAAAACAGATTATCTGGTCATGACCACATTGCTGTTTGTGGGAGCTTGCTGAGTGCAAATTGGCTGCATGTTTCCCACATTACAACAGTGACCACATTCCAAAAGTGCTTCATTGGTTCTAATGTCCGGTGGTCGAGAAAGGCACAATATAAATGCAAGTCTTTCTTTCTTTATGAAGAAAAAACCCATTGGGACAAGTTAACACCGTCACTGTTGATAAGCCAATCGAATCACTCAAAATATATTTTTCAAAAAAGCCATCATCCATTTTTACTCACTAAAATTCAGTCCAAAACTGAGGTTTTAATCAAAAAAAACATTCAAAAATAAGGTGATTCGATTTACACACTGATTGTCTTGTGTGACTTTTAATACATCAGTGAAGTATTTGTTAACTAACTGAAGATTTTTATTTCACAATCGTTGGCCAGAGCTCAGTGGATTTTGAGCATATGCAGTTCGTGCAGTTTTCCAGCATGCAATCTGTGTGTTTACAGGAATTGAAAGGCAAAATTGTATATTCCCTTAACCTGTAAGAGTTCCTTTGTATCTTTCTAAAAGATGTTGAAAGAAAGTGGAGATTGAATTGTCAAAGCTTTTAATTCAGGCAACCGACAACAACTTGCTTCTACAGTGGCGTTAATGTAACAAAAAGTCCCAAAGAGGGTTAATCAGACCAAACTGGGCTCTGAGCCAAAGAAAGACAGCAGGAGGGGTAACCAAAAACTGGATTTGAGAGAGAGTCGGAAAGGAGGAGAGGATTTTGGATAGATTTGAGAAAGGAAGATTTGCATTTATATAGCACCTTTCACGACCTCAGGACATCCCGAAGTGCTTTACAGCCAATGAAGTACTTTACTGTTGTAATATTTAGGGGGGAATTCGAGCCCAAGGCACGGCCACTAACTGTGGGGCGAAGAGTGGGATATGTACAAGTGGTGAGAGCTGGAGGAACGCAGAGTTCTCAAAGGATTGGAGAAGGTGGCTGGGATGGGGTGGGGTGGGGAGGCAGGGACGGGGTGAGGTAAGGCCGTGAGGGAATTAAACATATGGATGTAGATTTATAAATGAGACACATTGGGTAGTAGGAGTGAGTGTAGGAGTGGGGTTGTTGTGTATGTATAATACAAGTATGTTCCCTGTACACTCAATGTACAGTTACATAAGATTACTGGATGTTCCTTCACACTGTATACACTATGCCTGTACCACCAGAGGGTGCAACTGGTGGAGACCTCAGGGTCACCTGTACACGACAGGTAACCAGGTATAAAAGGGAGCTCACCATGCTGTACCCTCGTTCAGGAGCTGTAATAAATGGACTAAGGTCACCACACCTTACCTTGCAGAGTCAACTTACAGACTGCTTACAGACACAATAACTGCCGACGAGATTATGAATTTCCACGCAAAAATGGCTAACCTTGGCACATTTCAACAATTCGCTGATGGGGCAGATTGGGAGGCCTTTGAGGAAAGGCTCGAACACGTGTTTATTGCGAACGACCTGGCGGGAGACACACCGACCCCGCTGGCCGATAAGTGCAGAGCTATACTGCTCAGCAGTTGTGGGCCCACCGTCTATGGCCTCATCAGGGACCTGCTAGCCCCAAAGAAGACAATGACCAAAACATATGTGGAGCTCATAACGATGATACAGGAACAGCTCAACCCTAAAGGGAGCATCCTCACAGCCAGACACCGGTTCTACACACATCGGCGGCCCGAAGGCCAAAGAAACCACAAAATATGCTGCAGACCTCAGACGATTGGCTGCACCGTGTGATTTTGGCGACCACCTCACCGAAGCACTGCGGCACATCTTCGTTATTGGAATCGGCCACGAGGGCCTTCTCCACAGGTTGCTCTCCGCGGACACCACGGTCAACCTGCAGAAGGCAATTAATGTGAGTCAGGTTTTCATGGCCTCGGCCTGCGATTCCAAGTGGTTGTCTCACCCCCAGGACTCTAACCCAGCAAGTACTGAACCGACTGGTGCCTTTTAGAGGCAAGGCTGCTGCACGCAGTCTCTCTCAGGGAAGAGAGAACAGAACCCCGAATCCCACAATCCTGAGTCCGCCACATGGCGCTGTGCTGGAAATCAAAGGGCCCACCAGTGCCACTACAAAGACTATACTTGCAAAGGCTGTAACACGAAGGGCCACCTCCAGTGAACGTGCATGAGTAATTGTACTCACCGAGTCGATGAAGAGTTGGCCGATCATCTGGACTCCAGCAACGCTGAAGAGAGTGTCCATGAGGCAGCTCAGCCTCATGCTGAGGTGTACGGAGTGTTTACCTGCTCCACTGAGAGTTCCCCACTGAAAATGGAAGTTGAAATCAACGATGTTCCAGTCACGATGGAGGTGGACACAGGGGCGAGCCAATCACTGATGAATCAGGCGACCTTTGAGAAACTCTGTGACAATCCAATCGAACGACCTGAAATGATCCCGATCCAAGTGAAGCTGCTCACCTACACAAACGACACCATCCCAGTTGTTGGCAGCGTGGATGTCCAGGTGTCCCATGGTGGCGCGATGCACCAGTTCCCTTTGTGGATTGTTGCTGGTGATGGTCCAACGCTGCTAGGAAGAAGATGGATGAAACAGATCCGTTGGAGCTGGGAGAACCTCCAGCCTCCAGTGATTGATGTCCTACGCGGCCCCGAAGTTGGATCCAGCACAGTAATTAAGAAACCAGCCGCTCAATTCGACTGCGTGGAGACGACACAGACCGCTCAACCCAACGGCGAGATGATCCAGCCCAAACGATCCGACCTCACCTTCCAGGCTCCAGTGGCAGGACTCCGGAGGAAGAGAATCAGCGCAGAAGACAACTTCCCTGTTTCTGTGGCAGAACCTGGGGAGAAAAGGATCACCGCAGCCTACCTCGTGGAGAGAAAGAAGATGGCGCCCGAACCATGAGGTGAAATGTCTGAAGTAAAGATGGCGATGGCTAGATCACGAGGGGCAGCGTTGATGGAGCAACACGTGATGCCGAGCAGCGAACCAGATTGGGGTAAAGATTGCAAGGCCCTCTTAAAGGAGAGCGGCAACCTATCACAATTAAAAGGGACAGTTCCACTCTTTATATAGCGATGCCGGTGATACACATTGAAGCGATGTAATTGACAAATGCAAGCATGTAAATGTAACTAACCATGTTAAGTCAGGCGATTGCGGTCAGAACCAATGTAGTATGACAGTAAATGAAGTAACGATGTGCGATGCCGGGTTCTACATGCACGCTGACAAAACCAAGGGCAACCTCCCATCAGAAGCACCCAGGTCCAGCGGGCGACCCGATCATGTAGCCTGCACCTCCGGGACAAATGCGATGCCCCAGGGAGCGTGGCCACACACAGAGAGAGCATACCAGCTGCAGGGCAGTGATCTGCAGACTGCAAAGGCACCACTACTGGTACCCAGACCCTGATCGGCTCTACCTCTCTGGCCACCAGGGCAGTACCAGGAGCAAGAGGCTAGCACCCTCCAGCCCTCCCAACGGGACCTGGGATGACCAGGCTCCCACTATCGCTGAAGGGCAGAAGGGAGACACCACAGCCCTCAGAGGAGGACAGGGAGGCCACACACTCCTATGGCTTTGCCCACCACATGGCAACGGCACAGGCCCTGAGACTCAGCCAGGTGAGCTATCCGAGCCCACCTAGCTGGCAGGGGGCGCAGTGCTGCCATCAGTCAACCTGGACACAGTCCGGTTACTCTGGAATTAGCGTCCCCACCTACCTGCACCTACACTCCAGGGGCAAGACTGTGATACCACGTATGTACCTTACCTGTAAAATGTACTTGTTCCATTACTGTCGGAGGCCGATAAAAGGCCCAGCGGCAGCGAGAGGCGGCGGCAGTTGGTGAGGCGCGAGTCCGGGGTCGGAGGCCTATAAAAGGCCCAGCGGCAGCGAGAGGCGTACTTGTGCAGCTACAGGGAGAAGGCAAAAAAGAAGTAGAAAGAAACAGAAAGGTGACATCACAGCCAAGGGGGTAAGTGATTGGCTGGTGATTGGTGAGTAGTTTTTCTTTCTTCTCTTCGATAACAGTGAGTAAACCTTAGCATTGTTGTTGCCTATCTAAGGGTTAAGTCATGACAGGACAGCTCGGTCACGTGTTATGCTTCTCCTGTACCATGTGGGAACTCAGGGACACTTCCGGTGTTCCTGACGACTACGTGTGCGGGAAGTGTATCCGCCTCCAGCTCCTGACGGACCGCATTGCAGAGTTGGAGCTGAGGGTGGGTTCACTCTGGAGCATCCACGATGCTGAGAATGACGTGAGTAGCATGTGTAGCGAGTTGGTCTTACCGCAGGTGAAGTGTCCACAGCCAGATAGGGAATGGAAGACCAGCAGGAAGAGCAGTGCAAGGAAGGTAGTGCAGGGGTCCCCTGTGGTCATTCCCCTGCAAAACAGATACACCGTTTTGAGTACTGTTTAGGGGGATGACTCATCAGGGGAGGGCAGCAGCAGCCAAGTTCATGGCACCGTGGCTGGCTCTGTTGAACAGGAGGGGAGGAAAAAGAGTGGGAGAGCGATAGTGATAGGGGATTCAATTGTAAGGGGAATAGATAGGCGTTTCTGCGGCAACAACCGAGACTCCAGGATTGTATGTTGCCTCCTTGGTGCAAGGGTCAAGGATGTCTCTGAGCGGGTGCAGGACATTCTAAAAAAGGAGGGAGAACAGCCAGTTGTCGTGGTGCACATTGGTACCAATGACATAGGTAAAAAAAAAAGGGATGAGGTCCTACGAAACTAATTGAAGGAGCTAGGAGCTAAATTAAAAAGTAGGACCTCAAAAGTAGTAATCTCGGGATTGCTACCAGTGCCACGTGCTAGTCAGAGTAGGAATCGCAGGATAGCGCAGATGAATACATGGCTTGAGCAGTGGTGCAGCAGGGAGGGATTCAAATTCCTGGGGCATTGGAACCGGTTCTGGGGGAGATGGGACCAGTACAAAGCGGATGGCCTGCACCTGGGCAGGACCGGAACCAATGTCCTAGGGGGAGTGTTTGCTAGTGCTGTTGGGGAGGAGTTAAACTAATATGGCAGGGGGATGGGAATCGATGCAGGGAGACAGAGGGAAACAAAAAGGAGACAAAAGCAAAAGACAGAAAGGAGATGAGGAAAAGTGGAGGGCAGAGAAACCCAAGACAAAAAACAAAAAGGGCCACTGTACAGCAAAATTCTAAAAGGAAAAAGGTGTTAAAAAAACAAGCCTGAAGGCTTTGTGTCTTAATGCAAGGAGTATCCGTAATAAGGTGGATGAATTAACTGTGCAAATAGATGTTAACAAATATGATGTGATTGGGATTACGGAGACGTGGCTCCAGGATGATCAGGGCTGGGAACTCAACATCCAGGGGTATTCAACATTCAGGAAGGATAAGGAAGAGATTAATGCAATAGTTAGAATGGACATTAGCTTGGATGATGTGGAATCTATATGGGTAGAACTGCAGAACACCAAAGGGCAAAAAATGTTAGTGGGAGTTGTGTACAGACCTCCAAACAGTAGTAGTAATGTTGGGGAGGGCATCAAACAGGAAATTAGGGGTGCATGTAATAAGGGTGCAGCAGTTATAATGGGTGACTTTAATATGCACATAGATTGGGCTAACCAAACTGGAAGCAATACAGTGGAGGAGGATTTCCTGGAGTGCATAAGGGATGGTTTTCTCGACCAATATGTCGAGGAACCAACTAGGGGGGGGCCATCTTAGACTGGGTGTTGTGTAATGAGAGAGGATTAATTAGCAATACCGTTGTGCGAGGCCCCTTGGGGAAGAGTGACCATAATATGGTGGAATTCTGCATTAGGATGGAGAATGAAACAGTTAATTCAGAGATCATGGTCCAGAACTTAAAGAAGGGTAACTTTGAAGGTATGAGGCGTGAATTAGCTAGGATTGATTGGCAAATGATACTGAAGGGGTTGACTGTGGATGGGCAATGGCAGACATTTAGAGACCGCATGAATGAACTACAACAATTGTACATTCCTGTCTGTCGTAAAAATAAAAAAGGGAAGGTGGCTCAACCGTGGCTATCAAGGGAAATCAGGGATGATATTAAATCCAAGGAAGTGGCATACAAATTGGCCAGAAATAGCAGTGAACCCGGAGACTGGGAGAAATTTAGAACTCAGCAGAGGAGGACAAAGGGTTTGATTAGGGCAGGGAAAATGGAGTACGAGAAGAAGCTTGCAGGGAACATGAAGACAGATTGCAAAAGTTTCTATAGATATGTAAAGAGAAAAAGGTTAGTAAAGACAAACGTAGGTCCCCTGCAGTCAGAATCAGGGGAAGTCATAACGGGGAACAAAGAAATGGCGGACCAATTGAACAAGTACTTTGGTTCGGTATTCACTAAGGAGGACACCAACAACCTTCCGGATATAAAAGGTGTCAGAGGGTCTAGTAAGGAGGAGGAACTGAGGGAAATCCTTATTAGTCAGCAAATTGTGTTGGGGAAATTAATGGGATTGAAGGCCGATAAATCCCCAGGGCCTGATGGATTGCATCCCAGAGTACTTAAGGAGGTGGCCTTGGAAATAGCAGATGCATTGACAGTCATTTTCCAACATTCCATTGACTCTGGATCAGTTCCTATCGAGTGGAGGGTAGCCAATGTAACCCCACTTTTTAAAAAAGGAGGGAGAGAGAAAACAGGGAATTATAGACCGGCAAGCCTGACATCAGTAGTGGGTAAAATGATGGAATCAATTATTAAGGATGTCATAGCAGCGCATTTGGAAACAGGTGACATGATAGATCCAAGTCAACATGGATTTATGAAAGGGAAATCATGCTTGACAAATCTTCTCGAATTTTTTGAGGATGTTTCCAGTAGAGTGGACAAGGGAGAACCAGTTGATGTGGTATATTTGGACTTTCAGAAGGCTTTTGACAAGGTCCCACACAAAAGATTAATGTGCAAAGTTAAAGCACATGGGATTGGGGGTAGTGTGCTGACATGGATTGAGAACTTGTTGTCAGACAGGAAGCAAAGAGTAGGAGTAAATGGGTACTTTTCAGAATGGCAGGCGGTGACTAGTGGGGTACCGCAAGGTTCTGTGCTGGGGCCCCAGCTGTTTACACTGTAAATTAATGATTTAGACGAGGGGATTAAATGTAGTATCTCCAAATTTGCGGATGACACTAAGTTAGGTGGCAGTGTGAGCTGCGAGGAGGATGCTATGAGGCTGCAGAGCGACTTGGATAGGTTAGGTGAGTGGGCAAATGCATGGCAGATGAAGTATAATGTGGTTAAATGTGAGGTTATCCACTTTGGTGGTAAAAACAGAGAGACAGACTATTATCTGAATGGTGACAGATTAGGAAAAGGGGAGGTGCAACGAGACCTGGGTGTCATGGTACATCAGTCATTGAAGGTTGGCATGCAGGTACAGCAGGCGGTTAAGAAAGCAAATGGCATGTTGGCCTTCATAGCGAGGGGATTTGAGTAAAGGGGCGGGGAGGTGTTGCTACAGTTGTACAGGGCATTGGTGAGGCCACACCTGGAGTATTGTGTACAGTTTTGGTCTCCTAACCTGAGGAAGGACATTCTTGCTATTGAGGGAGTGCAGTGAAGGTTCACCAGACTGATTCCCGGGATGGCAAGACTGACCTATCAAGAAAGACTGGATCAACTGAACTTGTATTCACTGGAGTTCAGAAGAATGAGAGGGGACCTCATAGAAATGTTTAAAATTCTGATGAGTTTAAACAGGTTAGATGCAGGAAGAATGTTCCCAATGTTGGGGAAGTCCAGAACCAGGGGTCACAGTCTAAGGATAAGGGGTAAGCCATTTAGGACCGAGATGAGGAGGAACTTCTTCACCCAGAGAGTGGTGAACCTGTGGAATTCTCTACCACAGAAAGTTGTTGAGGCCAATTCACTAAATATATTCAAAAAAGAGTTAGATGTAGTCCTTACTACTAGGGGGATCAAGGGGTATGGCGAGAAAGCAGGAATGGGGGACTGAAGTTGCATGTTCAGCCATGAACTCATTGAATGGTGGTGCAGGCTAGAAGGGCCAAATGGTCTACTCCTGCACCTATTTTCTATGTTTCTATGTTTCTACTGCAGAATCCAAACAGTGATGTAATTATTCCTATGGTTTTTTGTTCTTTCTCTCTGTACATGTATGCACATGCAGGTGTTGAGCCATACAAATGGTCTATGTATGGGGGGGTGGGGGAGGGGGGAATGGATATATGTAGCCATGGACACACATGGATCACACCCAGAACCCACTGATTAAAGTGTAAATTGATAATCAATGAATCAGCTCTGACAATTCAATGACTAGGTTTGTACCTGTAAAACCTGTTGTACCCCGAATGTGCTCCTCTACAGTTGTGGGATTAGAATCGATTCAAATCTCAATTTGGAACTAGTTATCTGTAGAGAGAATTTATAAAATTTCAGAAGTGAAACTTTGTTCTCCGTGGGAGGAATGTTTGCATCAAGTACAAGTCTCGCTGGTAAACGAGAATCCGGTTCACTTCTCATATTTTGTTTCTCAGTTTAACAGTATGAGTTTTTATGAGCTGCTTTTAGAGAACATAAAGATAAACTTGCATGCATCCAGCGCCTCGTGTCCTCTGCACGCCCCGAAGTACCTTGCACTCAGAATGTGATGATCTTGAGATACGACATTCACTTGAGCCATTTGACTAAGTTAACGTTGTATATCGGAGCTGGCTTATGGTAAAGATTCAAACACCTGTTTTGAAGAGTCATGTGTTTGTGCCGAGGGAGTGGCCTTCCAGGCAGAAACCTCTAGCAGCAATGGGAGCGTCTGATATTGCGAGGAATTAGAGACCATCACTTCAAAATCAGCACTGGCTCCCGATTGTGAAGTGTGCAGGAGCGGTGTCCGGTATGAGCACGGTGGTTTGCAGCATGAACACCAGACATTTAACAGACAGGCTCGCTACAGCTTTAAAAGCTTTTGGCAGGAGATCAAGGGGCGATTACCTGCTCGGGGCATGCGTGCTGCGGATGCAGGAGAAATGTGTAGATATTAGAAACAGGGGCAGCGAGAGAGGAAGGCATGGGCAACATGGCAGAGCAAGCACAGAATCTGCAAAATAAACATTTCCAATAATCAGAAAGGCAACAAAAGCCATGGGGAATGAGCAGAGTGTGGAGGTCGGGGGAGAGGGACAGCTAGCCGCAGCAGGTCTGACAGGCCTCCACGTCCCTCCACAAAGTGATGCTGATCTGAGCCAACTGACGGAGGATGAGAGAAAACAGATCGCGGCTGTAATGTGGCGGGCCCAGGGGGCTGTGAAGGTCCCCTCCGCACTGAGGCACGTCCAGACCCTGCTCTACCCAGCAACAGGCGCCCTATTGGGGGGTGGGGGTGTGTGTGTGTGTGTGTGTGTGTGGGGGGGGGGGGGTATGTCGGGGTATTAATGTTTGTGGTCTGGGGTGGGGTGTGTGAGGTGTTAGTCTTTGTGGGGTGGGGGTGTTGATTGTGTGTATGTTGGAGTGCCTGGGGGGCGGGTGTTGAGGGGTGGGAGTGCGGGGATGGGGGGGTGTTGGAGGGGGGGTGTTGGGGGGTGGGAGTGCGGGGTGTTGGGGGGTGGGAGTGCGGGGATGGGGGGTGTGTTGGGGGGTGGGAGTGCGGGGATGGGGGGGTGTTGGGGGGTGGGAGTGCGGGGATGGGGGGGGTGTTGGAGGGTGGGAGTGCGGGGATGGGGGGTGTTGGGGGGTGGGAGTGCGGGGATGGGGGGATGTTGGGGGGTGGGAGTGCGGGGATGGGGGGGTGTTGGGGGGTGGGAGTGCGGGGATGTGGGGGTGTTGGGGGGTGGGAGTGCGGGGATGGGGGGGTGTTGGGGGGTGGGAGTGCGGGGATGGGGAGTGCGGGGATGGGGGGTGTTGGGGGGTGGGAGTGCGGGGATGGGGGGGTGTTGGGGGGTGGGAGTGCGGGGATGGGGAGTGCGGGGATGGGGGGTGTTGGGGGGTGGGAGTGCGGGGATGGGGAGTGCGGGGATGGGGGGTGTTGGGGGGTGGGAGTGCGGGGATGGGGGGGTGTTGGGGGGTGGGAGGGGGGGGTGTTGGGGGGTGGGAGTGCGGGGTGTTGGGGGGTGGGAGTGCGGGGTGTTGGGGGGTGGGAGTGCGGGGATGGGGGGGTGTTGGGGGGTGGGAGTGCGGGGATGGGGGGGTGTTGGGGGGTGGGAGTGCGGGGATGGGGGGGTGGGAGTGCGGGGATGGGGGGGTGGGAGTGCGGGGATGGGGGGGTGTTGGGGGGTGGGAGTGCGGGGATGGGGGGGTGTTGGGGGGTGGGAGTGCGGGGATGGGGGGGTGTTGGGGGGTGGGAGTGCGGGGATGGGGGGGTGTTGGGGGGTGGGAGTGCGGGGATGGGGGGGTGTTGGGGGGTGGGAGTGCGGGGATGGGGGGGTGTTGGGGGGTGGGAGTGCGGGGATGGGGGGGTGGGAGTGCGGGGATGGGGGGGTGTTGGGGGGTGGGAGTGCGGGGATGGGGGGGTGTTGGGGGCTGGGAGTGCGGGGATGGGGGGTGTTGGGGGGTGGGAGTGCGGGGATGGGGGGGTGTTGGGGGGTGGGAGTGCGGAGATGGGGGGGTGTTGGGGGGTGGGAGTGCGGGGATGGGGGGGTGGGAGTGCGGGGATGGGGGGGTGTTGGGGGGTGGGAGTGCGGGGATGGGGGGGTGTTGGGGGGTGGGAGTGCGGGGATGGGGGGTGTTGGGGGGTGGGAGTGTGGGGATGGGGGGTGTTGGGGGGTGGGAGTGCGGGGATGGGGGGGGTGGGAGTGCGGGGATGGGGGGGGTGGGAGTGCGGGGATGGGGGGGGGTGGGAGTGCGGGGATGGGGGGGGGGTGGGAGTGCGGGGATGGGGGGGGTGTTGGGGGGTGGGAGTGCGGGGATGGGGGGGTGTTGGGGGGTGGGAGTGCGGGGATGGGGGGGTGTTGGGGGGTGGGAGTGCGGGGATGGGTGGGAGTGCGGGGATGAGGGGTGTTGGGGGGCGGGAGTGCGGGGATGGGGGGGTGTTGGGGGGCGGGAGTGCGGAGATGGGGGGGTGTTGGGGGGCGGGAGTGCGGGGATGGGGGGGTGTTGGGGGGTGGGAGTGCGGGGATGGGGGGGTGTTGTGGGGTGGGAGTGCGGGGATGGGGGGGTGTTGGGGGGTGGGAGTGCGGGGATGGGGGGGTGTTGGGGGGTGGGAGTGCGGGGATGGGGGGGTGTTGGGGGGGGTGGGAGTGCGGGGATGGGGGGGGTGTTGGGGGATGGGGGGTGTTGGGGGATGGGGGGGTGTTGGGGGATGGGGGGTGTTGGGGGGTGGGAGTGTGGGGATGGGGGGTGTTGGGGGGTAGGAGTGCTGGGATAGGGGGGGTGTTGGGGGGTAGGAGTGTGGGGATGGGGGTGTTGGGGGGTGGGAGTGCGGGGATAGGGGGGTGTTAGGGGGTGGGAGTGCGGGAATGGGGGGGTGTTGGGGGGTGGGAGTGCGGGGATGGGGGGGTGTTGGGGGGTGGGAGTGCGGGGATGGGGGGGTGTTGGGGGGTGGGAGTGCGGGGATGGGGGGGTGTTGGGGGGTGGGAGTGCGGGGATGGGGGGGTGTTGGGGGGTGGGAGTGCGGGGATGGGGGGGTGTTGGGTGGTGGGAGTGCGGGGATGGGGGTGTGTTGGGGGGTGGGAGTGCGGGGATGGGGGGGTGTTGGGGGGTGGGAGTGCGGGGATGGGGGGTGTTGGGGGGTGGGAGTGCGGGGATGGGGGGTGGGAGTGTGGGAGTGCGGGGATGGGGGGTGTTGGGGGGTGGGAGTGCGGGGATGGGGGGGTGTTGGGGGGTGGGAGTGCGGGGATGGGGGGTGTTGGGGGGTGGGAGTGCGGGGATGGGGGGTGGGAGTGCGGGGATGGGGGGGTGTTGGGGGGTGGGAGGGGGGGTGTTGGGGGGTGGGAGTGCGGGGATGGGGGGTGGGAGTGCGGGGATGGGGGGGTGTTGGGGGGTGGGAGTGCGGGGAGGGGGGTGTTGGGGGGTGGGAGTGCGGGGATGGGGGGTGTTGGGGGGTGGGAGTGCGGGGATGGGGGGTGTTGCGGGGATGGGGGGTGTTGGGGGGTGGGAGTGCGGGGAAGGGGGGTGGGAGTGCGGGGGGGAGGGGTGGGAGTGCGGGAAAGGGGGGTGTTGAGGGGTGGGAGTGCGGGGATGGGGGGGTGTTGGGGGGTGGGAGTGCGGGGGGGGTGTTGGGGGGTGGGAGTGCGGGGGGGGTGTTGGGGGGTGGGAGTGCGGGGGTGGGAGTGCGGGGATGGAGGGTGTTGAGGGGTGGGAGTGCGGGGATGGGGGGGTGTTGAGGGGTGGGAGTGCGGGGATGGGGGGGTGGGAGTGCGGGGAAGGGTGGTGTTGATGGATGGGAGTGCGGGGATGGGGGGGTGTTTGGGGGTGGGGGTGTGGGGGGGGGGGGTGTTGAGGGGTGTGGGTGTGGGAGTGGGGGGGGTGTTGAGGGGTGTGGGAGTGGGGGGGGGTGTTGAGGGGTGTGGGAGTGGGGGGTGTTGAGGGGTGTGGGAGTGGGGGGGGTTTGGGGTGTGGTCGGTGGGGTGCGGGATGTTGGGGAGCGGGATGTTGGGGAGGTGGTGTTGGGGAGCGGTGTGTGGAGTTTTGGGGAGCGGGATGTTGGGGTGCGGGGTGTGGAGTGTTGGGGAGGGGATGTTGGGGTGTGGAGTGTTGGGGAGCGGGATGTTGGGGTGCGGAGTGTTGGGGAGTGGGGTGTTGGGGTGCGGGGTGTGGAGTGTTGGGGTGCGGGATGTTGGGGAGCGGGGTGTGGAGTGTTGGTGAGCGGGATGTTGGGGTGCGGAGTGTTGGGGAGGGGATGTTGCGGTGTGGAGTGTTGGGGAGCGGGATGTTGGGGTGCGGAGTGTTGGGGAGCGGGATGCTGGGGTGTGGGGTGTGGAGTGTTGGGGAGCGGGATGTTGGGGTGCGGAGTGTTGGGGAGCGGGATGTTGGGGTGTGGGGTGTGGAGTGTTGGGGAGCGGGGTGTTGGGGAGCGGGGTGTGGAGTGTTGGGGAGCGGGATGTTGGGGTGCGGGGTGTGGAGTGTTGGGGAGGGGATGTTGGGGTGTGGAGTGTTGGGGAGCGGGATGTTGGGGTGCGGAGTGTTGGGGAGTGGGGTGTTGGGGTGCGGGGTGTGGAGTGTTGGGGTGCGGGATGTTGGGGAGCGGGGTGTGGAGTGTTGGGGAGCGGGATGTTGGGGTGCGGAGTGTTGGGGAGGGGATGTTGCGGTGTGGAGTGTTGGGGAGCGGGATGTTGGGGTGCGGAGTGTTGGGGAGCGGGATGGTGGGGTGTGGGGTGTGGAGTGTTGGGGAGCGGGATGTTGGGGTGCGGAGTGTTGGGGAGCGGGATGTTGGGGTGTGGGGTGTGGAGTGTTGGGGAGCGGGGTGTTGGGGAGCGGGGTGTGGAGTGTTGGGGAGCGGGATGTTGGGGTGTGGAGTGTTGGGGAGCGGGGTGTGGAGTGTTGGGGTGCGGGATGTTGGGGGCGGGGTGTTGGGGAACGGGATGTTGGGGTGCGGGGTGTGGAGTGTTGGGGAGGGGATGTTGGGGTGTGGAGTGTTGGGGAGCGGGATGTTGGGGTGCGGAGTGTTGGGGAGCGGGATGTTGGGGTGCGGGGTGCGGGGTGTGGAGTGTTGGGGTGTGGAGTGTTGGGGAGGGGGTGTTGGGGTGTGTTGTGCTTTGTGGCTGACGTGTGTTGAGTGTGCCACAATGGATGTGTCGCTCAGGGCCAGGCTGTGCACAGGGTGAATGAGCGAGCCCCCAGTGCCTGAGAGAGTGCATTGCCTGAACGTAAGGCGCTGCGCGATTGCGGAGCCTGCGGGAGGGAGGGAGCGCTGGATGTGCGGGCTGCCTGCACAATGCTCAGAGCCGGAGTTGCATGTTGCTGATGGGGAGGGAGGTTTGCAGAGTGCAGCGACTGTCTGGGGTTTGGCCATCCTGTGCTGGGAGCCGGCATTGGTTGAGTGGCGCTGCCCTCGCTCGGTGTGAAGGGACCGGACCGGGACACTGACACTGGCGGCTGCGAGAGCCCGGGGTGTGCAGAGAGCGGCTGCGGGGATTGAGCGTTCCACATTGAGCGCTTTTTCTGGGCACTGATTAGGCGGAATATTTGATTCTGTGTTTAAGGTAATGCCGCCGTTTGATGCTGAAAATTTCCGATCGATGTGTGTCTGGGAGAGAGTGACACAATATTCTGTAAAATGGATGGCGGGGAGTCATCTGTGAGGCGCCCGACATAAAATGCCGCTGTGTGTGTTCCCGGCTCTGTGTGTGTGTGTGTGTGGTGGGGGGGGGGGGTCTGACGGTCTGTGTGTGTGTGTGTGTGTGTGTGTGGGTGGGGTGGGGGGGGGGGGTCTGACGGTCTGTGTGTGTGTGTGTGTGTGTGTGTGTGTGGGTGGGGGGGGGGGGTCTGACGGTCTGTGTGTGTGGGTGGGGGGGGGGGTCTGACGGTCTGTGTGTGTGGGTGGGGGGGGGGGTCTGACGGTCTGTGTGTGTGGGTGGGGGGGGGGGTCTGACGGTCTGTGTGTGTGTGTGTGTGTGAGGGGGGTCTGACGGTCTGTGTGTGTGTGTGTGTGTGTGTGTGTGTGGGTGGGGGGGGGGGGGGGTCTGACGGTCTGTGTGTGTGTGTGTGTGTGTCGGGGGGGGGTCTGACGGTCTGTGTGTGTGTGTCGGGGGGGGTCTGACGGTCTGTGTGTGTGTGTGTGTGTGTGTGGGGGGGGGGGGTCTGACGGTCTGTGTGTGTGTGTGTGAGGGGGGTCTGACGGTCTGTGTGTTGTGTGTGTGTGTGTGTGTGTCGGGGGGGGTCTGACGGTCTGTGTGTGTGTGTCGGGGGGGGTCTGACGGTCTGTGTGTGTGTGTGTGTCGGGGGGGGGAGGGTCTCTGACGGTCTGTGTGTTGGGGGAGGGTCTCTGTGTGTTTGGGGGGGGGTCTCTGACGGTGTGTGTGTGGGGTATTGTCTCTGGCGGTGGGTCTCATGCTCTGTGTGTTTGGGGGGGGGGGGTCTCTGACGGTGTGTGTGTGGGGTATTGTCTCTGACGGTGGGTCTCTGATACTCTGTGTTGTTGCAGGGAGCCCGGGGCGGATGGCGGAGACAGAGACGAGGCCGGTGCGGGGCTAGAGACACGGCGCAGCCCCCGGGGGCGACCCCCGCTCGGCTCCCCGCCGCCGGAACAGCACGGCGAGGCCAACATGATGCCCAGCTTCCTTTCCGAGGGCAACCCTCTGTCCTCGGTCGTCAACAAATTCAACCTCTTCGACTCCAAGCCTGAGGGCGACGAGGCGGCCAGGAAGCAGAAAGCGGCTCCCAAGCCGGAACCGGCGCAGCGAGCGCCCGTCAAATCCGCCTCGCAACAGTCGGTGAAGGCGGAGGAGCGAGGCGTTAGACCCCCGGCCCCGGGCCCGCAGCACAAGCAGCCCCAGCAATATTCAGTACCACAGATAGCTCCTGTGCCCAGGAACACCCTGTGCCCAGTCTGCACCATCACAGAGCTGCTCCCGGACACCTCCAATTGCCAGCAGTGCACACAATGCCAGCTTGTGGTGTGCAGCCAGTGTGGCTTTAACCCCAACCCACACATCACCCAGGTGAGTGAGTGAGAGAGTGAGTGAGTGAGAGAGAGAGAGAGTGAGCGAGCATTGCCCGGACCGGACCAGCACAGCCCGCTCTGCCCGCCCAGGCAGCGAAGCGGGGAAAAATGGTGAACTATGAATGAATGAATGATCAGTGAGAATATTGTCCCGTGTGGTGCCCTGCAGCTCCCCCCGGGCAGATTAAACCGTGTGCGGTGCGGGCAGAATGAAGCATCACCCTCAGACACTGTTCCCCACACAGTGCAACCACCATGGGGATAGATTCCCGGAGTACTGGGCTTGGGGCGATCACTGACACCCTGCAATGGCGAAATATTGCCTGTCTCTCTCTATATATCTATATCTATCTCTTTGGGGCAGTTCCACCCTTACATTGGCTGTATATTGTATCTCTCTCTGATATTGTGTATATATAGAATGTTATATCTTTGGGGTAGTTGCACCCTGCACTAGCTGTATATTGTGTGTGTATATAGAATCTCTCTCTCTCTCTCTGATATATATATCTTTGGGGTAGTTGCACCCTGCGCTAGCTGTATATTGTGTGTGTATATAGAATCTCTCTCTCTCTCTCTGATATATATATCTTTGGGGCAGTTACACCCTGCACTAGCTGTATATTGTGTGTGTATATAGAATCTCTCTCTCTCTCTGATATATATATCTTTGGGGCAGTTACACCCTGCACTGCAGTTGATATTTCCCGGTTGTAATTGCAGAGTTGCTGTCCTCCACCTGCTCCTTTGGTGGGGACAGTCGGGCCGTTAATCTGATCAGGAACCACCCGAGAATCTGGTGCAAATCAGGCGCTCGGAACCTGTAGTCATTTGAAAGTCACGTGCCTTGGTTGGACGCTATTTTGGGTTTGAGCCCTCGGTTGTAAAACCCTCATTTGCATTTCAAGCACATTGCATCGTGTCTTCAATCCGGGGAATGCATTGCAGCATGGACCCTGATCAGTGGGTCAGGCCGCTTTGGAACATAACAACTCGGACCCGGAGCAGGCCACACGGCCCCTCGAGCCTGCTCCATTTCAACTGTCTCCACACTTGTAAATCTGCAGAGATTTAATTCCAATATATAGAGTAGCACCATAAGTTATTGCATAATTTATCAATATTTTATTTGCATTGCGAATTTCATTTTAAGGTTTGCTACTTTAAAGGGCTAGAAATTGGTCTTTTGGCGATTGCGATTTTTTCAGTATTTTTCCGTTAAAATATCGGTATTTTTTAAAGGCCTAAAATTGGGAAAAAAAATGTGCCCGACGATAAAAATCACGTTGCACGAGGATTCACGGTGGAAACCGCGGTCCTTACCAACTTTGGTCCGAGGCCGATTGCCATTAAAAAGGCAGGCCCTGGGGGGGTGGGGGAAACACACACACAATTGGAAAAAATATAAAAAAACACAAAACATTCACTTATCCAGCAAATCGCTGAAAGAATTTTAGCCAATTTAGGTTAACTGCTTTTTCTTTCAAAAAAGACGAAATATCGTCGAATAAAAGGCCACAAGGCTAGCAAATTTACATAGAAACATAGAAAATAGGTGCAGGAGTCGGCCATTCGGCCCTTCGAGCCTGCACCACCATTCAATAAGATCATGGCTGATCATTCCCTCAGTACCCCTTTCCTGCTTTCTCTCCATACCCCTTGATCCCTTTAGCCGTAAGGGCCATATCTAACTCCTTTTTGAATATATCCAATGAACTGGCATCAACAACTCTCTGCGGCAGGGAATTCCACAGGTTAACAACTCTCTGAGTGAAGAAGTTTCTCCTCATCTCAGTCCTAAATGGCTTACCCCTTATCCTAAGACTGTGTCCCCTGGTTCTGGACTTCCCCAACACCGGGAACATTCTTCCCGCATCTAACCTGTCCCGTCCCATCAGAATCTTATACATTTCTATGAGATCCCCTCTCATCCTCCTAAACTCCAGTGTATAAAGGCCCAGTTGAATCAGTCCCTCCTCATATGTCAGTCCAGCCATCCCTGGAATCAGTCTGGTGAACCTTCGCTGTACTCCCTCAATAGCAAGAACGTCCTTCCTCAGATTAGGAGACCAAAACTGAACACATTATTCCAGGTGAAGCCTCACCAAGACCCTGTACAATTGCAGTAAGACCTTCCTGCTCCTATACTCAAATCCCCTAGCTATGAAGGCCAACATGCCATTTGTCTTCTTCACCGCCTGCTGTACCTGCATGCCAACTTTCAATGACTGATGAACCATGACACCCAGGTCTCGTTGCACCTCCCCTTTTCCTAATCTGCCGCCATTCAGATAATATTCTGCCTTTGTGTTTTTGCCCCCAAAGTGGATAACCTCACATTTATCTATATTATACTGCATTTGCCCACTCACCTAACCTGTCCAAGTTACCCTGCAGCCTCTTAGCATTCTCCTCACAGCTCACACCGCCACCCAGTTTAGTGTCATCTGCAAACTTAGAGATATTACACTCAATTCCTTCATTCAAATCATTAATATATATTGTAAAGAGCTGGGGTCCCTGCACTGAGCCCTGCGGCACTCCACTAGTCACTGTTTCCCATTCCGAAAAGGACCCGTTTATCCCGACTCTCTGCTTCCTGTCTGCCAACCAATTCTCTATTCACGCCAGTACATTACCCCCAATACCATGTGCTTTGATGTTGCACACCAATCTCTTATGTGGGACCTTGTCAAAGACCTTTTGAAAGTTCAAATACAACACATCCACTGGTTCTCCCTTGTCCACTCTACTAGTTACATCCTCAAAAAATTCCATAAGATTTGTCAAGCATGATTTCCCTTTCATAAATCCATGCTGACTTGGACCAATCCTGTCACTGCTTTTCAAATGTGCTGCTATTTCATCCTTAATCATTGATTCCAACATTTTCCCCACTACTGATGTCAGGCTAACCGGTCTATAATTACCTGTTTTCTCTCCCTTTTTTAACAAGTGGTGTTACATTAGCTACCCTCCAGTCCATAGGAACTGATCCAGAGTTGATAGACTGTTGGAAAATGATCACCAATGCATCCACTATTTCTGGGACCACTTCCTTCAGTATCTGGGATGTAGACTATCAGGCCCTGGGGATTTATCGGCCTTCAATCCCATCAATTTCCCCAACACAATTTCCCACCTAATAAGGATATCCTTCAGTTCCTCCTTCTCACTAGACCCTCGGTCCCCTAGTACATCCGGAAGGTTATTTGTGTCTTCCTTCGTGAAGACAGAACCAAAGTATTTGTTCAATTGGTCTGCCATTTCTTTGTTCCCCATTATAAATTCACCTGAGTCCAACTGCAAGGGACCTATGTTTGTCTTCACTAATCTCTTTCTCTTCACATATCTATAGAAGCTTTTGCAGTCAGTTTTTATGTTCCCGGCAAGCTTCCTCTCGTACTCTATTTTCCCCCTCCTAATTAAACCCGTTGTCCTCCTCTACTGAATTCTAAATTTCTCCCAGTCCTCAGGTTTGTTGCTTTTTCTGGCCAATTTATATGCCTCTTCCTTGGATCTAACACTATCCTTAATTTCCCTTGTTAGCCACAGTTGCGCCACCTTCCCTGTTTTATTTTTACTCCAGACAGGGATGTACAATTGTTGAAGTTCATCCATGTGAACTATAAATGTTTGCCATTGTCTATCCACCATCAACCCTTTCTCACCCGTATTGCACTCCCCAGTCTTCAGGCCATTTGAGACCTGTATGGAGATGCAAGTCCTGCACCAGGTTGAATGGATATCTGGCAGGATCTCGGATGGGATGAGGGAACAATATTCTCTATACAAATCCTCCACATGGTAGTAAATGACTCCAGTATCTTTCTCCCTGTTCCCAAATCTTGACTATACCAACCTGCATTCCACAAAATAATGCCCTCCCCTCCTTTCCTGAAGATATTGCTGCCTTGCTGGAGTATGGTTGCACAGGTGCTCTCTGGTAGCTGACTAGTGGATATTATTGGTGTGGGAGCCTTGGCACTGAGTGCTGGCAGAGTATCTGATCGTGGGTGCAACTGACCCTGTCCACAGCTGACATTAACACACAAACTCGGTTTCTAGCAGGGGCTATTGAATAGTAATCAGGAGCAGGAATCCTTGCTGATGTTCCCCTCCTCACCCCATGAGTAGAGTCAATTCAAGCACCTTTACTGTCGTCCTGTCAGATGGATTAACAATACACAGATGGGATTGAACTTGGGCTTTTCCTGTTCTCCTTGGCTCTGTTATTCATTGGCCAGAGAATGGTCTTATTAATATCACTGTTTGCTGGAATGCTGATATGTGATGGTCACCAGTTCAGGAGTGCAAGTGTGCAGCTCGTCCTGTAGACAGAAGTCCTCAACACTAAAAACATTTTTTGTGTAAACTTGCTATTTAACACAAGGAAAGAGCAAATAAGAAAATACATGGATGGACCATATAAAATCTCCTGCACCAAAGATGCCAAGTTTAAGCAGAAACATTGAATCAGATATGTGCATTTTACTTTGCATTCAAAACATATTCTTCCACTCCAGTCAATGGTAACTTGCTTTACATTCTAACAGTAGACGTATCTATAAGAACATACAAAATAGGAGAAGGTGAAGGCCATACGGCCTCTCGAGCCTGCTCCGCCATTCAATAAGATCATGGCTGATCTTTGACCTGAACGCCACATTCTCGTCCAACTCCCATGCCCCTTAACTCCCCGAAAGTCCAAAAATCTATCGATCTCACCCTTGAATGTACTCAACGATTCAATCTATGTGGTATTAGCAGATGGGAATAAAGGATCTTATTGGTGTTTTGCCCCATTCTCATATTTATAATTATAATGTGGGAATGTGAGGGTTATAATGTGGATGTGGATAGAATATTGGCCATTGTTTGTACAGTATATTCATTAGCTTTCTGTCTACATTCCAGTATTGTGCCTTTGAATTTATGCATACAAATACATTCAATATTTCATCTTCCAAGGGGTGCCTTATTTTATGTACTAATGAACAACAAATATCCGTTTTGAGAAATTAGCATTTTGTAGACGTGTGGAAACAGCTGTTAATTCTCAAATTATTCATCACCTAGAAAAATCTAATCTAGTCCTTGATTGCCAAAATGTTTATTAGATGTTCTCCTGATGATTTCCCCCTATATAATGCACTACTGGAGTGTTACACTAGAAAGCCGATCAATCGTTTTGCAATGCCTCCCTGGCTACTGTCTGAGGCTGAACCAGACTGTTCGCAACCTCGGCGTCCAATTTGATCCTACAATCATTCAACTGTCTCCATTCTCTTTCTATTGATTCCATTCACCATTCAACATTCATAATGTCTTTCAGATTGCACACTATGATCATATCCTCCATTCCTATGGCAGTGCAATAACGGAATCATCACATCTTAATCTCCTATCCATGCTACACAGGGCAATAAAAATCTAGTTCCTTTCACCTTTCAACTTTCCACTGATCATTTGTTGTCTGTACCATGTCAAACATACAGCTTTTACCTGTTGTATTTTGAAGGCTTAATTCTTCGTCCTCCAACTATTGATGTGATTGGCTCACTATCACCTCTATAAATGGATCTCCCATGTCTCTTCTGTTCATGCTGCCTTCATGAAGCTTAGTTTCCCTTCTGTGCTAAACACATTGTGCCAAATTTTGTGGTAAGAATAATGGTGAAGCTAAAGGAGACCAAAACTGTAAGCAGTACTCCAGGTGTGGCCTCACCAATGCCCTGTACAGTTGTAACAGGACTTCTCTGCTTTTATACTCCATCCCCATGCAATAAAGGCCAACATTCCATTTTTGCCGAATTACTTGCTGTACCTGCATGCTAACTTTTTGTGTTTCATGTGCAAGGACCTCCAGATCCCTCTGTACTGCAGCATTTTGTAATCTCTCCACATTTAAGTAATTTGCTTTTTTATTTTTCCTACCAAAGTGGATAACCTCACATTGTCCCATATTATACTCCATCTGCCAAATTTTTGTCCACTCACTTAGTCTTCTCTATATCCCTTTTTGAACCTTTGCGTCCTCCTCACAACTTGCTTTCCCACCTATCTTTGTATCATCAGCAAGTTTGGCTACATTACACTCGGTCCCTTCATCCAAGTCATTAATATAGTTGAGGCCCCAGCACTGATCCCTCTGGCACCCCACTAGTTTACAGTTTGCGAACCTGAAAATGACCCATTTATCCCAACTCTCTGTTACTTCGCCAATCCTCTATCCATGCTAAAATAGTGCTCCCAACCCCGTGAACTTCCTTGTTGTCTTCTGAATTATTTCCATTGCCTCTGTCCCTTCTATCAGTGCATTGACCACAGCTGCACGTACTCTCCCATGATTTGTGGAGTGTCTGATACTTCCTTATACGTATTTTAAGTACAGTGACTACAGCCCAAAGCAATCCGACAGGCTAAACAGTCGGCATCGCTTTCTGGTGCTTATGTTCTATGGATCCATTTATTTAACATCTGATCGCTGTCCAACATTATAGCACTGTTTTCAGTTTTTGGACAATTCTCATACCTCGATCTTTTTTTCTTGACTTAAATATTAATATGCTCTTAATTAGGCAAACATATTTGCTAGTTTAAAAAAAAATGTCCACTGGACTCCCTGGCAGGGACTGACCAAGAGATCAAGTGGCTCACCTTGTTACCAGCTCTCCAGTAATGCTGCCCTGCATTGACCATTCAAAACTCAAGAAGTGGTCTCTAATGTTCCTCCCGTCCCGTGGTTAATAGGTCCCATGGCATTTTCCCACAGCACTGAGGCTGAGAACAATGCAGTGATGTGGAAGATCAGACTGTGTGTTCCACTGCTTCAGGCCACTGCAATATTTATTACTCTTGCTATCGTTTGTATCACTTTACATTTCTCTGCATTACATTTTGTTTTGAATGCATCTGCCAAGTTGCTCAGTCTTTGCCTATTTCTCCAAATGTTACTGCTTTCTGGTGAAACATGAGATAACTATTGGTTCAGCAGAGTGCAGCATCTCCCAACAAGCTACAAATTTCTACACCTACTCACGTATGTTGTCCAATAACCATTTCGCACCAATAGTCTCTGTGGTATCTGAAAGTGCTCATATCGAAGCAATAACATTACTTCCCACACAAACTCATTTTCCCTAACAGCTGAGTATCATCTGAAAGTGTTTGCATAACTTTAATCGAACTTGGGTGGCCGAGGTGCGTAACTGGTCACAACTGTGCCTGTACGATTGCTGCCATTGATCACGACTGATCTGCCTCCCATAATTAGACAGTTTAGAAACATAGAAAATAGGTGCAGGAGTAGGCCCTTCGAGCCTGCAACGCCATTCAATGAGTTCATGGCTGAACATGCAACTTCAGTACCCCATTCCTGCTTTCTTGCCATACCCCTTGATCCCCCTAGTAGTAAGGACTACATCTAACTCCCTTTTTGAATATATTTAGTGAATTGGCCTCAACAACTTTCTGTGGTAGAGAATTCCACAGGTTCACCACTCTCTGGGTGAAGAAGTTTCTCCTCATCTCGGTCCTAAATGGCTTACCCCTTATCCTTAGACTGTGTCCCCTGGTTCTGGACTTCCCCAACATTGGGAACATTCTTCCTGTATCTAACCTGTCTAAACCCATCAGAATTTTAAATGTTTCCATGAGATCCCCTCTCACTCTTCTGAACTCCAGTGAATACAAGCCCAGTTGATCCAGTCTTTCTTGATGTGTCAGTCCCGCCATCCCGGGAATCAGTCTGGTGAACCTTCACTGCACTCCCTCAATAGCAAGAATGTCCTTCCTCAAGTTAGGAGACCAAAACTGTACACAATACTCCAGGTGTGGCCTCACCAATGCCCTGTACAACTGTAGCAACACCTCCCTGCCCCTGTACTCCAATCCCCTCGCTATGAAGGCCAACATGCCATTTGCTTTCTTAACTGCCTGCTGTACCTGCATGCCAACCTTCAATGACTGATGTACCATGACACCCAGGTCTCATTGCATCTCCCCTTTTCCTAATCTGTCACCATTCAGATAATAGTCTGTCTCTCTGTTTTTACCACCAAAGTGGATAACCTCACATTTATCCACATTATACTTCATCTGCCATGCATTTGCCCACTCACCTAACCTATCCAAATCACTCTGCAGCCTCATAGCATCCTCCTTGCAGCTCACACTGCCACCCAACTTAGTGTCATCTGCAAATTTGGAGATTCTACATTTAATCCCCTGGTCTAAATCATTAATGTACAATGTAAACAGCTGGAGCCCCAGCACAGAACCTTGCGGTACCCCATTAGTCACTGCCTGCCATTCTGAAAAGTACCCATTTACTCCTACTCTTTGCTTCCTGTCTGCCAACCAGTTCTCAATCCATGTCAGCACACTACCCCCAATCCCATGTGCTTTAACTTTGCACATTAATCTCTTGTGTTGGACCTTGTCGAAAGCCTTCTGAAAGTCCAAATACACCACATCAACTGATTCTCCCTTGTCCACTCTACTGGAAACATCCTCAAAAAATTCCAGTTATCCAATTAACTTATTTTGTCCAAAGAACTTTCACTCCAGCTGCAGTTCTCTCCTGAGGCACTTTATCAACAGTCAGGACTGTTGTGTACATGTAACTAACTGACAAACTGAGCCCGGAGTAATGTAACTTAACTTCACTGTGCTTTTATACAACCCAAAATGGAGTCCCCACACCAGCATGAGTGCAGCAACAGTGAATAGCTCCCGCAGGGTCCTAATGCCTGTCCTGTGAGCTATAACAAATAACTAGAGTATGAACACAACATATTTCCCCCCTTTTTAAAGCCACAGTCTATGTACAGACAAAGTCCTTGAGACAGATAGGAAGTTAGGCCCGCGATCCAAAATGGGTGGCTTATTACTAGCCCTGGGTCTCTGCTGTGATTTCCGCTTTGGACGAACACCTTGCACAAGGGCTGTAGCTGCAGTCTGTTGCACAGGGGGAGCAGGGGATCTGATTGCTTTTGAATCGGAAAGCACTGATTCGATTTGGATGGCCAAATTAGTTGCTTTGTCCAATGTCAATTTGTCATCCTCCATTAGCAAGCGTTCCCGAATGTGGGCGATCGTTGTTTTTTCAATAATTTGATCCCTGATCATTTCCTCTGAGTGCTCCAAAGTTACACGTAGCGGCCAGTTCAGTTAATGAAATTATCAATTGTTTGGTTCACTGTTCCCTTGCCCCCTTTGATGAAATTGGTATTTCTCCATCATGATACTTTTCTTTGGCCCAAAATATTTCTCTAGGGCGCTTTCCGCTTTGTCGTAGGACTCTGTGTCTTCGATTTGGTCAAAGATGTGTTGGCCTTCAGTGCCAAGGCAGTGGATAAGTATTGCACGGTGGCGAGCTGGTGTTAAGTTGTCACCATCTAACCCACTCGCTGTGATTGCTGTAGAAAAACTTTTTATCCTTCTCGGCCATGGAATTGGAGGGTCCCCGGTTGTAGAGAGGAAAGGCGGTTGGGGGGGGGTGGCGGGGTGTTGTAGGGAGTTTAATTTGAATCATCCTCACCGTCAAATTATGTTGTGTATGTAAATAACTGACAAACTGAGCCAGGAGTAATGTAACTTAACTTAATTAATTGTGCTTTTATACAACCCAAAATGGTATCCCAAACTGGCATGAACCAGCCTGAATAGAGCAACTGTGAATAGCTCCTGCAGGGTCCTAATTGCCTGTCCTGTGAGCTGCACCAAACCAATCGGGAATGAACACAACAAGGCCAAGTTGGAAACTTGAGTGTTTGCCATACCTTTTCTCCGCTCAGTCAAGGCTTGTAGGCATTGGGAAGTGGAATACGTTCCACTTTTTGCCACTGATAACATGAAGCGCTCTCACGTCCAGTATAACATGGGTTTGACACAAACATCCTCTGTACCCTGCTCCAACGACAGGGCGAGAAATCCTTTTCAAAGAACATTGATCATTGCATCACAGAGCAGCTTCCCCCAGTGTGCATCAAACTGCTTTCCCCTGCACACACCGGTAAGCCTTCTCTATTTCCCACACCAAACATCCTAGTTACTGTTCTGAATGAGGTTACCAGTCCAGTAGTTTGGACTTACTCAGGATTCTGCTGAGACTATACACACCAACTTCATGTAGGAAACTTTCATCCAGGAGTCTGTAATTTAGTCATTCTGAGCTGGATTCAAGCTTGTGTCCCAAAAACTGAGGGACGGCTAACCTAGTCCTTCTGACTGCTGCTACTTTATAACATGCTCCATGTGAAATGATTAATTATTGAAATGATTGCAATTAATAGATTAGCCAGTAACATTTGCATCTGCGATAATCAGTGTGTCATTTTTGTTTTAAACTAAATTAAAACGGCATGCTGCAAACTGCTGCTCTGACTGGTTTGAGGAATTAGAAGCGTGGCCGTTTCCCATGGTACCAATTTCCTAATCCCAGCTGTGATGTTCAGGGCGGAGCAGAGCCTGGAGTTCCCCCCGAGGGAGGGCGAATGTTCCAACAATTCATCCCAAGTCAGCACGAGAATGAGGTGGGCAGATGCTTGGGAGCAACATAAACAGTATAGTCTGAGGGATAGGTACTGTTCTCTGCAGCCGTGACCGGGAGTTCCAGAGGTTGTGTTGTCTGCCCGGTGCCAGGGTTAAAGACATCATCTCACGGCTGGAGAAAACTTGGAATTGGAAGGGGCGGATCTAGTTATCGTGGTCCATGTAGGAACTAACGACATAGGTAGAATTCTGAATACGGTTCTGTTGAGAGAGTTTGAGGAGTTGGGGTCCAAATTAAAAAACAGAACCTCAAAGATAATCTCTGGATTGTTAGCCGAGCCATGTGCCAATTAGATAAATAGATTAGAAAGTTAAATGCGTGGCTCACAGATTGGTGTGAGAGGCAGGAGTTTCACTTCATGGGGCACTGGCACCAGTACTGGGGAAAGAGGAAGCTGTTCTGTTGGGATGGGCTTCACTTAAACCGTGCTGGGACCAGTGTCCTGGTGAATCGAATAACTTGGGCAATGGCAGAGCTTCAAACGGGGGGTGGAGGGGGGGTTGGGGGCGGTGGATTCAAGAAAGAGCACGAGAAATGTCACTGCTCCAGGGCAGAGTTTTGGGTAAAAATAAGCAGAGTGGGTCAGGAAGGGACAAAGAGTAACAAAGGTAATAGGGCATCAGTGACCAACAACAACTTGTATTTATATAGCATCTTTAATGTCGTGAAACGTCCTAAGGCGCTTCACAGGAATATTATGAGATAAAGTATTTGATGCTAAGGAGAAATTAGCGCAGGTGACCAAAAGCTTGGTCAAAGAGGTTTTTTTAAGGAGTGTCTTGAAGAAGGAAAAATAAATGGAGAGGTTTAGGGAGGGAATTCCAGAGCTTGGGGCTCAGGCAACACAAGGCATGGCTGTCAATGGTTGTAAATCGCTCAATCAGGGATGCTCAGGCAGGCAGAATTAGAGGAGCGCAGACATCTCGATGGGGGGGTGGGTGGGGGATTTGTGGGGCTGGAGGAGATTACAGAGATAGGGAGGGGTGAGGCCATGGAGGGATTTGAAAACAAGGATGAGAATTTTAAAATCGAGACATTGCTTAACTGGCAGCCAATGTAGGTCAGCGAGCACAGGGGGGTGATGGGTGAGCAGGACTTGGTGCGAGTTAGGACATGGGCTGCCGCTTTTTGGATCAGCTCTAGTTTACGTAGGGTAGATTGTGGGAGGCCAGCCATGAGTGTGTTGGAACAGTTCAGTCTAGAGGTAACAAAGGCATGGATGAGGGTTTCAGCAGCGGATGAGCTGAGGCAAGGGCAGAGACAGACGATGTTACGGAGGTGGAAATAGGCGGTCTTAGATATGCTGCGCACTTGTGGTCGAAAGGTAATTTCAGGGTCAAATATGAGACCGAGGTTGCGAACAGTCTGGTTTAGTCTCAGACAGAAGTTGTGGCGATGGATGCAGTCAGTATCTAGGAAACGGAATATTCAATTGGCGAAAATTTCTGCTCATCCAGAACTGGATGTCGGACAAGCAGTCTGACACTTTAGAGACCTTGGAGGGGTCGAGAGAAGGGTTGGTGAGGTAGAGCTGGGTGTCATCAGCGTACATGTGGAAACTGATGCTGTGTTTTCGGATGATGTCACCAAGAGGCAACATGTAAATGAGAAATAGGAGGGGCCAAGGATAGATCCTTGGGGGACACCAGAGGTAACGATGCGGGGGCGGGAAGAGAAGCCGTTGCAGGTGATTCTCTGACTACGACTAGATGGATAAGAATGGAAGCCAGAAAAGGAAGTTGGGTGGTCAGCAGTTTGGTGGGAATAGGGTCAAGGGAGCAGGAAGTAGGTCTCATGAACAGGGTGAGCTCGGAGAGGTCATGCGGGGAGATCGGAGAGAAACTGAAGAGAGATGTGAGGTCAGGGCTCGGGCAGGGGGCTTCCTTTGAGGAAGTTTGACCTCGTGGGCTAGGGGAAGGAAGGGAAGAGGCAGAGGCGGCCAAATGGATGGTCTCAATCTTAGTGACAAAGAAGTCCATGAGCTCCTCACACTTATTGTCGGAGGTGAGGGTGGAGACTGGGGAGAGAGGTTTAAAAAGACGGTTAGCATAGAGAATAGAAACCGGGGTTTATCTTTACATTCCAGAATGGTTCTGGAATAGTGAGTGATTTTGGCAGATGAGAGCAGGACCCAATAATGTTTTGTGTTTCAGTTAGATCTGGCGGTGAATGATGAACTAGTTGTCCGCAATATCCGTTCAAGTCTACGCCCCTTGGACATAAGGGAGCGAAGATCTAAGCTGTACCAGGGAAATGGCCTTAACAGTCTTATGTTCTTATGTGTGAGAGAGAGTAATTGTTATAACAGGGACTAGGGTATCAAAGGTGGTGGTGAGCGTGTGATTGAGCAGATCGGAAGCTGCAGGGATGTCACGGTGAATGGAGGACCAAAGGCTGGACAGTTGGGAGTTGATGAGTTGTAAGACAGTCAGGAGACTAAGGTGACATCCGTGAAAAATAGAAAAAGGTCAAAGCTAAAGGCACAATATCTGAGTGTGTGAAGCATTCACAACAAAATAGATGAATTAATAGCGCAAATAGAAATGATTAGATTCGATCGAATAACCTTTATGGAGATGTGGTTGCAAAGTGACCAAGGTTGGGAACTAAATAGTCCAGGATACTTCACGTTTAGAAGAGATCGTCAAAATGGAAAGGAGGAGGGGTAGCCCTGATAAAGAATGGGATAAAGACAGGAGAGAGAAAGGATCTTGGCTTGAAAAATCAAGAAGTATAATCAGTTTGGGTGGAGCTAAGAAACAGCAAAGAGCATAAAACATTGGTGGGAGTTGTTTATAGGCCCCCAAACAGTCGTGGTAATGTACAGCACAGTATAAATCAGGAAATTAGGTGCATGTAACAGTTTTATATTGAGTTTGAAAGTGATTTAGTTAAATCCAAAACTAGGCTCTTAAATCTAAACAAAGCAAACTATGTAGGTATGAGGGGTGAGTGGACTAAGGTAGATTGAGAAACTACATTACAAGGTATGACAGTAGACAAGCAATAGCTAGCATACAAACCTACATTCCTTTCGGCACAAAAACCCCACAGGAAAAGTGGCCCAACCTTGCCGAATAAGAGAAGTTAAAGATAGTATTAGATCAAAGGAAGAGGATTCTAATGTTGCCAAAAAGAGCAGTAAGTCTGAGGACTGGGAGGATTTTAGAATTCAGCAATGAAGGAGCAAGAAAGTGTGGAAATTATGATGAACCTGTATAAAACACTGGTTTTGTCCAATTCTGGGCACCACACTTTAGGAATGATGTGAAGGCCTTGGAGAGGGTGCAGAAAAGATTTATGAGAATGGTTCCAGGGATGAGGGACTTCAGTTACATGGATAGACTGGAGAAGCTGGGGTTGTTCTCCTTGGAGCAGAGAAGATTAAAGGGAGATTTGATCGAGGTGTTCAAAGTCATGAAGGGTCTGGTCAGAGTCGATAGAGAGAAACTGTTCCCATTGGCGGAAGGGTCGAGAACTAGAGGACACAGATTTAAGGTGATTGGCAAAAGAACCAAAGGTGATGTAAGAAAAAAAACGTTTTTACGCAGCGAGTGGTTAGGATCTGGAATGCGCTGCCTGAGAGGGTGGTGGAGGCAGACTCAATCGTGGCTTTCAAAAGGGAATTGGCTAAGTATCTGAAAAGAAAAAAAATTGCTGGGGGAGGGGGACTGGCTGAGAGTTGGCACGGGCTCGATGGGCCGAATGGCCTTCCATGTGGTAACCATTCTATGATTCTATTCTAAGGTGTGTCAAAACATGGAATTAATTAGATTTCACTACAGTGCTGTTTTTGTAGAGCTTGACTCAGAACTTAATTGGACATGTAGTTTGAGTATATGTAAATTTAAAAATTATCAATTTAAAAATATATTTATTCATGTCACCTCTGCTATATTGTACACAATCTATATTCTATCATGTAAAATAGAGTTTTATTGCATGCTAAACCAGAATGTTGTGTTTGAGTGGAGCCACTTTGATAGTATTGGAAAAGTGGTGAGGAAAGACGTTTCCAGTAAGTTTCACAGGAAGTATAATTTTGAACAACATTGTGAAAATTGGGATTGGCTTATTTGATTCCATTTCTGAATCAAATTTAACATGTTGTGGAGTGTCTGTGACCATTCCTAGTGTCTGTGACCATTCCTTGTGTCTGGGTTTTAAGTCCAGTGCAAGTATCTGGGTCAAGCCCCAGTCCAGACTGACCGTGACAATCAACAGACCTCAGATTGTTGCAGGTATTTCAATGGACTGTGAAGAGAATCCTCGTGAAATATAAAGCAGCATCAGTGTAACCGGACCTGTTTTCGTCTTAACCGACGAGAGTATTTATTTTCACTCAGAAGCATGTGACTGTAACTATGCCGATAACTATTCCCATTATTGCAATTATTGACTCGATTTCCCTTCTCCGCACAAGAAAATACCAAAATTGTTGACACAAGGCCAATTTAGACTTGCAAAATGATTGAGATTTGTTTATTTTATGTTTTACAAGAAAACAGGACATACGGGGGTGCTGCAATATTAGACTGACGTTCCGCAGATTTGTGCTCATGAATCTGCACAAGATAACATTTAACGGGGTTGGGGGTAATATATTAGCATGGATAGAGGATTGGCTAACGAACAGAAAACAGAGAGTCGGGATAAATGATTCATTCTCTGGTTGGCAACCAGTAACTAGTGGGGTGCCACAGGGATCAGTGCTGGGACCCCAAATATTTACAATCTATTTTAACGTTTTGGAAGAAGGGACTGAGTGTAATGTAGCCAAGTTTGCTGACAATACAAAGATGGGAGGAAAAGCAATATGTGAGGAGGACACATGAAATCTGCAAAAGGACATAGACAGGTTAAGTGAGTGGGCAAAAATTTGGCAGATGGAGTATAATGTTGGAAAGTGTGAGGTCATACACTTTGGCAGAAAAAAATCAAAGAGCAAGTTATTATTTAAATAGAGAAAGATTGCAAAGTGCTGCAGTACAGCGGGACCTGGGAGTACTTGTGCATGAAACACAAAAGGTTAGTATGCAAATATAGCAAATGATCAGGAAGACCAATGGTATCTTGGCCTTTATTGCAAAGGGGATAGAATATTAAAACAGGGAAGTCTTGTTAAAGCTGTACAGAGTATTGGTGAGGCCACACCTGGAATACTGCGTGCAATTTTGGTTTCCATATTTATGAAAGGATATACTTGCTTTGGAGGCAGTTCAGAGAAAGTTCACTCGGTTGATTCCGGGGATGAGGGGGTTGACTTATGAGGAAATGTTGAGTAAGTTGGGCCTCTACTCATTGGAATTCAGAAGAATGAGAGGTGATCTTATCAAAACGTATAAGATTATGAGGGGTCTTGACAAAGTGGATGTTTCCACTGATGGAGAAGACTAGAACTAGGGGGCATGATCTTAGAATAAGTTGCCGCCCATTTAAAACCGAGATGAGGAGAAATTTCTTCTGAGGGTTGTAAATCTGGAATTCACTGCTTCAGAGAGCTGTGGAAGCTGGGGCATTGAATAAATTTAAGACAGAAATAGACACTTTCTTAAACGATAAGGGGTTATGGGGAGCGGGCGGGGAAATGGAGCTGAGTCCATGATCAGATCAGCCATGTTCGTATTAAATGACAGAGCAGGCTCGAGGGGCCGCATGGCCTACTCCTGCTCATATTTCTTATGTTCTTATGTAATTTCCCCATGGTCAACCTCTGGCAACAGCTGTGCCACTAGAGGGATGTGCACTGTACAGGCCAGGAACTTCCTCATGCGAGGACATAGTGACTCCAGGCCGAGGGATAAATATTGGCCAGGATACCGTGGAGAACTCCCCTGCTCTTTATAGTGCCATGGGATGTTTTACATTCATCTGAGAGAGCAGACAAGGCTTTGGTTTAACATCTCACATAAAAGACGGCACCTCTGACAGTGCCGTACTCCCTCAGCACTGCACTGAAGTGTCAGCCTAGATTTTGTGTTCAAGTCTTTGGACTGGGGCTTGAACCCACAGCCTTCTGATACAGACAAGACTGCTGCCAAAGTATATTTTAGCGTCACTCATTATATACTGTGAAATAATCCATAATCTTCCAACCTGCTTTCGGCCACAGTGTCACTAGTGTGTATTTGTTGAGGATACTTTAATATAAAGACAAATGGACAGAGACAAATTTAGATTTGTTTTTTGAAACTGGTGATGTAAACGACCCTCTGGTAAGACTCTCACGTGTTTTAATCGCTCCAGGTTTTGCTGATTCAGATAGACTGGATTTGCTATGGATTAAGCTTTTAGACTCTTGAACTAATAATAATAGATAAACTACATTAGAAGTAGAATGAATAAAGCCTGTAACTTAGTCCTGTAACTTCTGTTTCCCTCCCTAAACCTCTTTGCCTCTCTCCTCTCTTTCCTCCTTTAAGACGCTCCTTAAAACCTACCTCTTTGACCAAGCTTTTGGTCAACTTGTCCTAATATTTCCTTAAGTGGCTCGGTGTCCAGTTTTGTTTGACCATCGCTCCTGTAGAGTGCCTTGGGACATTTTACTGTGTTAAAGGTCTTGTATAAATGCAAATTGAGAGGAAGGTTGGGATGGGAATAGGGCCATTAAGGGATAGATCGGATAATACCACAGGTAACAATAGAGAGATGGCAAAAATATTAAATCATTATTTTGCTTCAGTATTTACCAGGGAGATAGAACAGGTGGACATAACATTGAATGATGAGATTACTAATGAGATAAGTGCATTTAAAATAAAAAGAGGGGATATATTAAATAAACTAATCAAACTCCGAGGATAAAACCCCTGGTCCGGATGGATTGCATCCTCACATTTTAAAAGAATGTAGGGAAGAGACAGCAGAGGCATTGCTACACATACTTAATAATTCATTAGAAAAAGATATGGTGCCAGAGTAGTGGCAGATAGCTAATGTAATACCTATATTTAGCAAGGGGGATAGAAAATGTCCAGGGAATTATAGACCAGTCAGTTTAACATTGGTTGTTGGAAAAATAATGGAATCCCTACTAAAAGAGATAATTGAAGAACATCTAGAAACCAAAAATATAACCATGAATAATCAGCATGGATTTCAAAAGGGTAAGTCTGGCCATTGGTAAACCATCAATGTCACATTTTGAATTACATACAGGACACACTGCGGAGGAACAATAAAATACAAAATCGATATTGTAAGTGAAGAAAAATTGAATAATATTAATATAATAAAGTTTTAAAACCTTCCCATGTATGCACTAAGATAAATCACTGCTCCCCTCCATATACATTACAGTCCATTCCACTTTGTCCTTGCCCAATGGCTTCACACACACCTTCCAACAATGTTCATTAGACGTGGATCAGGGAAGAGAAATCTGCCTGATTTATTTTTCCCTTCCCAGCCTCAGTGTATTGTGGCCAATTATAGCACTCCAACCAATATAGCATCTTGCAGCACAGGAGGCCATTTGGCCCATCGTGCCCGTGCTGGCTTTTTGAAAGAGGGATCCCATTAGTCCCACTCCCCCCGCCCCATAACCCTGAACATTTTCCTTTTTAGGTATATATCCAATTTGCTATTTAGTCTGCACCCACCACCCTTCACATGGTGCATTCTACATCGTAACAACTCGCTGCAGAAAAAGATGTCATCACGTTCCCCCCCCCACCCCCGGCTTTTTTGCCAATTTTCTTGAATCCGTGTCCTCTGCTCATTGACCCATCTGCCGGTGGAAACTGTTTCTCCCTATCTACTATATCAATGCTCCTCATAATTTTTAATACCTCTATTAAATCTCCCCTTAACTTTCTTTGTTCTAAGGAGAACAACCTCAGCTTCTCCGATCTGTTCTCATAACTGAAGTCCCTCATCCCTGGAACCATTCTGGTAAATCCCCTCTTTACCCTCTCCAAGGCCGTGACATCCTTCCTACAGTGTGGTGCCCAGAATTGGACACACTACTCCAGCTGGGGCCGAACCAGTGATTTATAAAGGTTCACCATAACTTCCTTGCTTTTGTGCTCTGCCTTTACATATAAAGCCCAGGATCCTGTCGGCTTTTCTATTCGCCTCAGCAACTTGCCCTGCCACCTAAGATTTGTGAATGTGCAACTGCCCTCCCCCTTAAACTTGTACCTTTTTAATTTAAATTACTGCCTCTCATTTTTCATTCCAAAATGAATCACTTCACACTTCTCTGCATTAAATTGAATCTGCCTTGTCTGCCCATTTCATCATCTGTATGTTCTCCCATCCCCCTCACTGTTTCCTACATTTCCAAGCTGTGTGTAATCGGCAAACTTTGAAATCATGCCCCTATACCCAAGCCCAAAGCACTGATATTTATCAGAAAGAGCAGCAGTCCCAATGTGACCACTGTAAACTTCCCTCCAGTCTGAAAAACCACCACCACTACACTCTGCTTTCTGTCACTTCGCTAATTGCGTATCCATGCTGCCACTGTCCCTTTAATCCATTAATGTTACTAACAAATCTATTATGTGATACTTTATCAGATGTCCCCTGGACCATATACACAACATCAACCACTCTACCTCCTTCAACCCTCTGTTATTTCATTGACTGACTCTAGCAAGGATCAGGATGCATTAATCCCAGAAACAATGAATCAAACCAGTTTGAGAGATGAACGTAACTGAATCATTATAGCAACAGAGATTTTAAAAAGTCCAAGAAAGTAGACTCCATGGTGTGTCTACAAAGTAGTTGTGAAAGTTATCCACTTTTTACAAACGCACAAAGTAACTATGTAATTCTCATTGGAAAAAGTACAAAGGACATTAAATCACCTGTCATTGAAACAGAAATGACACGATAATCTTCCAGTTTTCCAAAATGCAATGATCCTCTTTAATATTTGACACAGGTTTTCAATTTATTAAGAAGTCTTTCAACTAAAACTGGCCAGAGTATATTTTGTGAATGGATATTTAACTCATTTAGATAGGGGCCGAAGGCATCCATATACAGCAATAACAGCTGGTAGTGTTATTGTAAATGAATAAATAAAACTGATTTTATTGATGTGATCACTTTGCATGTTAGCAAAAACAGATTATAATGTCTGCTAGTTTAAATAGTTGGTTAACTATGAACAGATTTGACTCAAAATGCAGCTTGGTCAAATAGTATTTGATTCATTATATGTTTTTATCTCCATTGTTTCCAGGTCATAGAATGGCTGTGTTTGAATTGTCAGATGCAGAGAGCCCTGGGCATGGACATGACCTCCGCCCCTGGCTCCAAGCCACAGGCCCTGCAGCCCAAGCCGCAAGGCCTTCCTCCCACCGCCCCACAAATCGCCAAACCGGGTCTGGCACAGCCACTGCAGCAGAAAGAGCCAGCTCCCAGACCTGAGCAAGCCAAGCCATTGTCTCAAGCAGGGCCTAGAAAGCAGCCTGTGCTTACCAAGCAGCATTCAATGGCTTCTTCTCCTCCGCCAAAGGCCAAGCAACCATCCCATGGGTCGCGGAATCAACAGCCGGCGCCGCAGAAAGCAGAGCCAGTGAAAGCAGCACAGCATCCGATAGATCAGAAGCCTCCCCAGCAAGTCGCGGCTAGTTCTCGAGCACCAGAGACCAAGGCCCCCTCACTGGGGCCCCAGGTTAAAGCAGCCGGGCAGCAGACAGGTTCTGGGCAAAGCCAGCCAGCCCCACGCACCCAGCCACCCACTGACAAACCGAGGGAGGCTGAGCCCAGAACACCGGCGCAACAAGTGCACAAACACGGAGATCCCATCCCTGGGACAGCGCCTGGCACAAAACAGGACATAGCCCCGCAGAAAGCAACGCAGGTACAGAAGCAGGCGTTGGTGGGTAGGTCACTGCAGGACAGGCAGCCTGCGAGCAGTGCTGGCCCTCAATCCAAGACAAGTGGCTCAATGGAAGATGCAGCCAAACCCGTTCCGAAGCCACCAGTTGCTAAGGCGGTGCCTCCACCGGTCCCACCAGACACTCAGAAAGCTCCGAAGCCTCCTGATCAGTCGCGGCGTTTCAGCCTAAACTTGGGGGGGGCTTCACAGCCGCCGCCGTTTCAACCATCAACCCCGCAAGAGACAGTCACTGGAAAACTCTTCGGGTTCGGGGCATCACTGTTCAGCCAAGCCTCCACTTTGATGTCAGCAGCACCCCAGCAACAAGATGCCCACGGCCCTGCTGCACAACCAGCTCCTACTGCACCTTCCACTGCAGCAGCTTCCAAGGAGAGCCGTGCTGTTCAGCAACCTCCCAAAGCTGATGCTGCTAAACGGGAAGGTCCAGCAGCAGGGAAAGTGGAGCAGAAGGCTGCTGTGCCCGCACCAGGCATGAGGGACACTGGGCCCAGCAAGAGGGCTGTAGCAGTGAAAGACAGCAAACCGGTGTCAGAAATGGTTCCAAAGACATCCAAACCCTTGGAGCCCCAAGTGGCTGCTCCATCTAAGACTACCTGCCCTCTCTGTAAAACTGGTCTGAATATTGGTTCCCAGGCTCCTCCTAACTACAACAAGTGCACAGAATGCAAGGCTGTCGTGTGCAACCTCTGTGGATTTAATCCAATGCCGCATCTAACACAGGTAGGGAACTATCACATGCTTTTTTAGACACTAGAAACGCTATCATTTTTGCAAGTAACAGATTGTAGATTTGGCATTTAATTCATGTTTTTGGACATTTCATAACACATGCTATGATGACCTTGTAGTGAGAGCGTTTTATTTTTATATTCAACATTGATACCATTTCCTACTGTGCACAGTGTTGTAGGTGAGACAGATCTTGGAACTTTACAATCTGTCTTTGGGCAAGTTATTTTGGTCCTAGCTGCATGTTGCTGCTGATCACATCAGCAAGTGCTATCCCATATTGGATTCCATCCCATTACAGTCCCTGGCCATCCCATTATAGTCCCTGGCCATCCCCTATTGGATTCCATCCCATTACAGTCTTTGGCCATCCCATTACAGTCCCTGGCCATCCTGTATTGGATTCCATCCCATTACAGTATCTGGCCATCCCATTACAGTCCTTGGCCATCCCGTATTGGATTTCATCCCATTACATGACCTGGCCATCCATTACAGTACCTGGCCATCCTATATTGGATTTCATCCCATTACAGTACCTGGCCATCCCATATTGGATTTCATCCCATTACAGTCCCTGGCCATCCCATTACAGTCCTTGGCCATCCTGTATTGGATTCCATCCCATTACAGGATCTGGCCATCCCATTACAGTCCCTGGCCATCCCATATTGGATTTCATCCCATTACATGACCTGGCCATCCCATTACAGTACCCGGCCATCCCGTATTAGATTTCATCCCATTACATGTCCTGGCCATCCCATTACAGTCTCTGGCCATCCCGTATTGGATTTCATCCCATTGCAGTCCCTGGCCATCCCATTGCGGTCCCTGGCCATCCCATTGCGATAATATAAAGCACTACTTGAAGAATAATCACCATATAATGAAGGAAATTACTGATAAACAAAGCAGTTTATTTAAATGATATTATCAAGGTCCACATACCTACTGACTGTAGATTATAAATTAAAGAGCTGAAATGATGCAGAGCATTATCTTTCCAGCTATATTTGGTGCATTTTGAAGTCATTATTCTGTGCAATAGTTTCATTATCAGAAATAAGGCAATTAAAGCGTTTCTGATCAAACTTTTGCAATGCTGAATGAGGTGTGGGGCAGTGGGTGCTTTTTTCCTCATTCCTTTCTTGTGTTCTTAAACTCCTTGCAGCCGAGCAGTTTAAAAACTTACCTGGTCTGATTAAAATCTCAATGATGTGAAACTTCTGTGTGTTTAGTAGCTTTGAAGCAATGAAACACTGTGGAGCAGTTGTACAGACAGACAAGTGCAAATATTGTGAAATGTGCAAATGGCTATGGTTCCGTGTACTTTTGTACATGATGACCTGTGATTATCAATGTTTGAATAAAACACTGCCACGAATGGGGTGAGGTCAAGTTAAATCTGATTTGTGATCATTTTCACCTGCTGCCATCTCCCAACTTGAGGATCTGTTAGCAAAGCATTAAGGCAAGATCCTATCGTTTATGTTCTCATTAAGATAACCAACCCCAGTGCTGCAGTACAGATTTACTATCAGTTCCTGGTCATGTTATTTACCACACCTGTGTCTCACTGAGGAACAACTAGTGACGTCACTTAACTTTAGGTAGGGATCTCAAATGCTAAAAGCTGCAACATTGGAGGACACACAGGGCTGTAAAATACCAGAGGCCGGTTGTTCGGGTTCAGGTGGCAAGCTGTGACTTCCACTGCTGTCAAACAGTTACAGGGCAGGCATCCAGTTCCAATATGGTAAGTTCTTAATCTTAACCAACAGTTTGGGGTGGGGGTGATGAAGACAAATGCGGGGCAATTGGTTCCTCACAGGATGGGAGGGGAGAGTGAATTGAGCCACGTCAGTTCCTGCACTTCCCCAGTAACATCTATAAACAGCATTTCCCCGCAGAGCTCACAGTAGGTTACCTTTGGCTCGCAAATTAGTGAGAGGCGGGAGACGTCTCGGCTCAAAGAAAAAACTCATCTTCCAGCAGAAAAGTGGTTTCTCTATGTGAAGGAATAATGTCATCTGTTGGATATGGTTATTGTGCTGCACTTGCAGCTCTCTCCCGAGACTCTCAAATATCATAATCACTGTGCCTCCCCCCCATCCCCGCACACTGCGGGGGGCCAACCCCGCCCTGTGACGCCCCCCCCCCCCCCCGTGGCCCCGCGCCCCATGGCCCCCCCCCCCCCCCACCGCGCCTCCTACCCACAGCTTCCTCCACTGTCAGATTTAAGGTAAAGCTGTTTAATGGAGAAAAACTAAAATCAAGTTCATGTTTTTCTCATTTACTCGAACTAATCCACATAACCCTATTGTTTCAATGAAATGTAGATTGGCTAAAATCCCACAGGAAACCAACAATTTCTTACCCAACTGCATTTAACAAATAACAAACCATGAAATATTTCCCCCAAATCATTAAACCTACTTGTATAGTTGCTTATTGGTATTTAAACCTTGCAATTCTCTTGTGCAGTGGCCTCGCTGTGTCTCAGGGGATTGCGGTTCATTTCTCTCTCCTCAAGCAGAATTTCTTCATTTGGGATTCATCGCCCATTCCTTTGCCTTCCCGTTGTGCCCGGGACACTACTCTCCAAGGACGCGTGCAATCTTTGACAGACTCTTGCATATTTTTCTCTCTCCCCGCATCATTATGTTGTCTGTGCTCTGTGGAACTCCTTTTATCAAACGTCTTCATGTTATCTGTACATTTTTCTACAATGCTTATATTCAGGTTGATTGTAGATTTGAAATCAAGTCTGCCTTCTGCTTGTGCATGCTCAGACCAATCAAATGCATTGATGGCCATGGATATACATTTAATATTTTGAGGTCAATGCACCATTTAGAAACAACATGTAAACTGGAATGGAAGAGTGAACCTTGGATAATAATGCTTGAACGTGAAGAGAAATAAACACATTTCTCCAACCACCTTCTCCATGCGCAATGTCACAGGAAATCGAATTTGATTTTGCTGCAACATTTTAAAGCAATGATTTGAATTATTCTTTGATCCATCTCACATGCTTTCAGTTCGCCAGCCAGTCCCAGTTTAGGCTTTGATTCTCCAAACAGCCTCGCGAATTAGTCCATGGCCTTAACTCTGAGCGGAGGGTGGATGGGACACACGTAGGATGGTGTCAAAAGAATAATTGAGAAAATTGCATTAAACAGGAAGAATGAAAAATACAGTGTGTTTGTCCAACATCAGAAAAATAGGTTGCGAATGAAAACTAGTCCTCAACTATTTCAATATGATTTACTGACATTGACAAAGTGAATCTCCTTTGAGAGGTGAAAATTGAAATGCATCAGATGCCAGATAAAATCAATATTTCCTCAGGAAATATATCTTTAGCATATAATGTTCATAAAATCCTATTGCATTATGCATATTGTTAATTGTTGATGTGAAAGTATTGAGTGCCTCCCTCCGCCCAACGTTCTTGGTTGGTAAACACATTACTACAGTAACTGTTTCGGGTGATTATATGTTCATGGCTGTATTTTACAGTTTTCTGTTTTTATCAATCAGTTAGAGAAATAACATCTAGAGAGTATATTTTGTTCAAAGCACTCCCCTTTTTATAGAAATAATAGACTGACCATAATTATCTGACATTCCAGTATGGTAGCATAGTGGTTCTGTTACTGGACAGTATTCCAGAGACCCGGACTGATGATCCCGAGACATGAGTTCAAATCCCACCATGGCCACTGGGGAATTTTAATTCAATAAATCTGGAATAAAAAGCAAGTGGCAGTAATGGTGAGCATAAAACTATCGGATTGTTGTAAAAACCCATCTGGGTCACAAATGTCCTTCAGGGAAGGAAATCTGCCGCCCTTACCCAGTCTGGCCGATATGTGACTCCAGACCCACAGCAATGTGGTTGACTCTGAAACTGCCCTCTGGAATGGCCCAGTGAGACACTGTTGTACCAAACCGGCACAAAGAACAGCGGTTCAAGGCGGCGGCTCACCACCACCTTCTCGAGGGCAATTAGGGATGGGCAATAAATGCCGGCCATGTCAGCGATGCCCACATCCCATCACCGAATAGATTTAAAAAAAACAATGCTGCAGTGCTCGGTCACAGTGCTGCAGGAGAGATTCCCAAATAATTCTACAATGAACAGAGGGCTGGGCACAACATCAAACTAGTCTGAGACCGGTTCTCAAGCCGCCCAATCCCAACAAACCACACTGTTGGCTGAGAAATATGCATTTCCAACTCCTGATGTGCTTCGTGGGTATGGACAGCTGTTGAGCAGGTTAGATGTTACACTGTTTGTCATGGAGTCACTCTGGAACACTTTCCAATGAAGATATGCCCAGAGCTGCTTACTCAAGGGTCTCCCTGCTACTAACAAAATTAACACTTTTTTACTAAAATGTAAGAAATATATGGTGAGACAATTCTTTCTTTACAACATACTTTGAGCCAAAAGTGCTCTGTAATAGTATCTCCGTTAAACGGTAGATTGAACTGGTATCCAGAAGACTAATGAATAGGTCAGCTCTGATATGTGTTCTGTTCTTCTGGTGAAGTAGTTTGGTCTATTCTGTAACGATGCATTGATTTGTTTGATGACATACTCCTTTGAAAGATTAAATGGGAATCTGATCCAGTTTGTAAAAGACAGTAGAGACAAAGGTAGACTAATAGCACATGCCATACTATATATATTTGTCAGCATATTGCATATAAATTCTCATTTATTTCTTTACTTTAAATCATTTTCTGGGAGTTATAATCATGAATAGTTTAAAGACCTAAAATCCATGAATACTAGAAATGTAATGTTTTTCCGATAAATTTGTGGAAGTTGAGTGACCTTGGAGGGGCAGTGGGTTAGGGCACTACTCACCTCTGGCATCTGAATTCTGTCCTGTATTTGCTCATTTTACTACAATTTCAAATGTATTTGCATGACGACATGCAGGCCGTGATCCTGACCAACGGATCCATCACAGACCCAATCCACGTCTGGACCGGGGTCAAGCAGAGCTGCGTCATTGCTCCAACCCTCTTCTCGATCTCCCTCGCGTTGCATGCACAACTTCACTAGACGTGCAAAAGAAGAAACCTCTTCCCCAAAAATCCTAAATTAATGTCGAATAATCAAGTCATTCAATATTAGAGATTCTGAAGCCATTTCATTTAGAAAATGTATTTGCTTTGCATTTCTGGGATAAGACCCACAGCAGAATCTGACAAACTACATATTATCGTTTAACATTCACCGCTGTTGGGAAAATACTGTTTTATTGCTGCAAAGCTATCTTCATAGTATTCAGTATTTTATATATTGTAGAGCTCATCAATGTTTTTAGTTATTAAATAATTCAAAATTTTTGGGTGCCTGGCTCACTGATATTTGTGTTTTAAATGAGTTGATGATTCCAGTAATTTGGAGAGTGTGTCGAAATCAGCTGGGCTGCTTAAGGTTGTATTAAATTAGAACGTGTAACATATGCCTTAAAAATAATTCCGTTTTATATTTTGGTTGCGAAGTTGATGTCGTCTTTCTCCTGACTGTTGAAGCAGGAAAGTGATTGAGTGGCACAGCGAATGTTCACCTTTGGGATATGACCTCAAATCCAACTAGAACAGATGGGGCAGCTTCTCGTCCCCAGTGGCTGCTGCTTGATGCTGGAGTGACCTTCGGGAATTCCAGGGGAATTCCCCAGAGTTATTACTGCACTGCATAACTTACCCATAGTTCAGCATCGATTAGATAATCCTTTCTGGGTGAGGAATGGAAACTTTTCAAGCTGCGGGACTTGTTCTGAGAGCGAGTCGGGATTTGTTTGTGTGCCCTTGCCCACGGGGTATGTTCCACACCTCACCACGATGGCTTCATGTGGACACTGAGTGAAGAAATGCATTTGATTGTGTAGCTTTAACATTTCTCAAATTCATGAATTAAAACAAACAGTCACAAATGTGTTTTTGTTGTTGAATTATTTGCCTGAGGGCTTTTCTCACGGGTTAGAGACGTGACTAGTCAATGAGCTGGCAGATTCGCCTTCCCAGTCGCAGGTGTACTGGGTGTGATGTCAGGAGGTTGAGATAAAAAATGTCTGTCTCCTGCTCAGTGGTTTCTCGACTGGATAGGCAGCCATAGCAATTCTACTGTTCGGTTGGATACTGGAGCCATATACAAGATAACTTCTCGAACTAAAATATACACATAAATACCTAACTGAATTAACTTTCTTTTCAGTATTTGGTATTTTGGCCACCCATTGAAAATCGAGAGGGGAGGCAGGACGTGACCATGGATGGCCAAGGCCCCTCTCCCTCTCTCTCCTTTTAAGACACTCTTTAAAACCTACCTCTTTGACCAAACTTTTGGACACTGTCCCTAATTTCTCATGTGTCTCGGTGTCAAATTTTGTTTAGTAATGCTCCTGTGAAGCTCCTTGGGATGTTTTCCCATATTCGAGGTGCTATATAGCTGCATGTGGTTGTTGCAGTTTTCAGTTGGAAATATCGGGGTCATCTGCCCTCGAGGAGCCGTCCGCAAAAGCCCAGGATTTTTGAGGTGCGGATTTTTATGGGACAGGAAGAACAGAAGGGTACCACATGGCCCCAAAAAACTGTGGCCCTAAAAAACTGTGGCTCTTTGTCAGCCTGTCCCCCACCGACAGGGAAATCCAGACCAGATGTCGAGTGTGACGTGTGAGCCCCTGCCTTTTGGAGATCTATCCAACTTACCTGAGCCCGGAGAGTTTCGATGCACGTTGGTAAAGAGCCAAGGGTTGGACAACCCCACTGCATGTTGGGGTATGAGCTAAGCCCATGCATCTTACTAGCACGGAGCACGAGTAAGCTTCCTGCTGCAAGTCCAGGCAGGACTCCGCATCAAGATGTGTGAAGATGACATTCGATATATCTGGGGTTGGATGTGAAATCTAGAGCCAAGGCAAAATACCTTGCACTGCACACTGAATGGCTGGTTTTCCCCCTCCACCCCCCCCCCCCCCCCGCCTTCAGTAAAATCTCCACCTCGCCCTTACTGAGAAATGCATTTCCTTTCATTGTGCGTGATTCAGTCTCTCTCTTGAGAATTTGTAGTTATCAGTAATTGCTTGCAGCATCTTCTGGCATTTTGTTTGTTTTCAATTTTCAAATATCCAAAAGAGTACAATTATAAAAGTGATTACCACCTTTCAAAATGATTATTTACAGATTGAAATACAATGCCAAGTCTACATTAATTGGCCAAACGGCCACTGACTTGACGACAAAGTAAGGAAGAGGTATGACTGTGGCTTGCCTGCTTTTTTGCTCAATAATGCTTACCCATTCCTTCTGCATAGTTGACCCTGACTTTATTGGACGTTTTTCATGTCTTCACTAAGAAAGGTGGGTTCGAACAATACTTTTTCTCAGTTCACTTATTAACGTCGTATCGCCCTCCTCCAGGGGCAGGGCATTTCATGCAATGTTCACATTACACCGTTGCTGTCAGTACATATATTGAAATTGCCCTGGTGTTTTGTCTTGTTAGTAGCTGCATTTTAAACCTTTTCCAAACTTTTCCGCAGGAAATATCTGTGCCTTAAGTTTGGTCGAAACCAGTGGTAAAGCATCAGTTCATTGTGTGGCACCTAATGGTGAAAGCTTTCTAACTGTGTCCTTCTGTTACTTAACATTGAGTTATGTATGCAGGCACAGTGATGGTCAATCCAAATCTTTGCCTTCTGATATATTTTAAAAACATCTCAAACTTGAGCCCAGTAGAAACCCAGCTGTAGGAACCTTTTGAACATTGTGAGAATGAGACGGTGCCAGGAAGGGAAGAAATGAAAAGATGTGGGAACCCACAAGTTTAAGGCCATTAATTAATGGATAGATGGAAAACCTTTGCAATGAGTAACACCGCTCTACCTGAGGCAATTTTATAGTTTACATACAGCCTAAATCAGCAGCTTGTCATGTGGGAAATCATTTAAATTAATGCGTCCAATTTTTGCTTTGAGTGGAAATTAACTGCACTACCACATGCTCCCCCACTTGTATATATTCAGAACCCCTTTAGACCAGTATTTAATGTTTCAGTACAATTATATTCATTTGTAATTTTAAAATTGTTTTTACAAGATTTTTTTTAAAAGTATGTTTATAAACCACGGCCTAGCTTCACTCTGCCTCTGTTGACCATATGAATCTAAGGTTGTCCTTCGCGGAATTGTGTAAATTTCCAAATATAATGTGTGGAGGTAATAGATTTGTACAAGTTGTGACCAGGCACTTCTCTCCTTGCTGCAAAACGTTGTAGCTTTTTTTCTCAAGATTTGAGAATGTGCCAATCATCATTCTTCAGTAAGGCCTCTGGAGAGGATGAAAGGCTAGAAAAACCTTTTGTCGGGTTGTGAATGTCTTCATAGTTGGCTCCAATTGATATAAGCTCAGGAGATGTCCTTGTACTGCTCATAACCCCTTCTGCAGTGGGCATGGGGAGGGTGCTGCATACTGCTTGTAATTCCTTCTGTAGCTGAGCTAGGAGTGGTTGGTGCTATGAATCAGGGTCCAGAAATGTTCCATATATCCGAGAGAATCTGTGGTCGCAGTTAGTTTACTTCACCATCTGTGCTCCCATATGTACACCGGCAATGTCTGCTGTCCCTGAAGAAAAACAAATGATTGTGTATAAATAGTTTTGCAAAATTGTGTTTGCTAATCTTTATTACACATAAATGAAGTATAAAATTGCTTAGTTTTCCTTTTAATAAAAAGGGTAGAGGCTTGATATTACTTTGTTACTCTAGCAATTTGACATTAATCATTCTACAAGCCAGGCTTTGAGAAGGGGTTTGGGCTTGATATTAACCGGAGCTGAAATGTATAGTCGATGAAGGCAGCCAAATTGAATTTAGGGAAATGGTGAGAGTCCATCTCTAGGACACTGTCTTGTTCCACTTGGGCTTTGCACTAGTTCCATTGGACCATTGGGAATTACTGAACTTATCCGTGACTCCTTTCAAATGTGTATTTGCATATTAATGCCTCGAATAGAATCATTGAATCATATCGCACAGAAGGAGGTCATTTGGCCTGTCGTGTCTGTGCCGGCTTGTTGAACGAGCAGTCCCAGACCCCAGCATTTTCACCATAAACCTGCAAATTATTCCTTTTCATACACCTGACCATTGGCTTTTGAAAGTTCCCCTGCCCCTTCAGGCAGTGTTTCCAGATCTTAACCCTCTGAAAACATTCTCACTTCCCCTCTAGTTCCTTTGCCAATTATTTTAAATCTATAACCTCTGGTTATTGACTCACTTGCTAGAGGAAACTGTTTCTCCCGACTTGCTCTATCAAAACCCCTCATAACTTTGAACACTTCTATTAAATCTCCCCTTAACCTTCTCTGCTCTAAGGAGAACAACCCCAGCTTCTCCAGTCTCACCACGTAACTGAAATTGCTCATTCCTGGTATCATTCTGGCAAAGCTCCTCTGCATCCTCTCCAGGGCCTTGACATTCTTCCTAAAGTGCGGATCACAGAATTGTACTTCAGCTGGGGCCTAACCAGTGATTTGTAAAGGTTTAGCAAGACTTCCTTGTTTTTGTATTCAATGGCCCTATTTATAAAGCCAAGTATCCCATAGACTTTATTAACTGCCTGATCAATTTGCCCTGCCACCTTCAAAGATTTGTGAATTTGTACCCCCAGTTCCCTCTGCTCTTGCACCCCATTAAAGTAGGATGGTTTAGATAATACTGCCTTTCCATGTTGTTCCTCCCAAAGGGCATCACTTCACACTGATCTGCATTAAGTTGCATCTGCCATGAGTCTGTCTCTGTTCTCCTGAAGTCTTCTACTGTGTTGCCAAGTTTTGCATCACCTCCCATCCCTTAGCCAATTATGTACCCATGGTACCACCACCATCCCTCCATATATACTACATCTACTGCACTACATTTATCAAACCTCTCTGTTACTTCATCAAAGAACTCACTCAGGTCAGTCAGACACAATTTGCCTTTAACAAATCCCTTATTAACCCATGCTTCTTCAAGTGAGAATTAATGTCCTTGACAATGGGCTCAAGTAGTTTTCCCACCAATGACGTTGGGTTCACTGGCCTGTAATTGTTGGGTTTATCCCCCTCTCCTTTTATGATTGTTGAACAGGAGTGTAACATTGGCAATCCTCCACTCCTCTGCCACCATTCCCATATCCAAGGAGGATTGAAAGATTGTGGTCAGAGCTTCTACGATCTCCAGCCTAGCTTCCCTCAGCAACCTAGGACTGGGTGACTTGTTAACTTTGAGTGATACCAACCTATTTAACCCTTATTTCTATCTATTTTGATCCTAACCAATATCTCTACTCCCTCTTCCTCTACTGCGACATTAACTTTATCCTCTTCTGTGAAGACAGATACAAAGTCCATATTCAGTACCTCAGTCATGTCCTCTGCCTCCACAAGTGGATTCCCTTTGTTCTCCCTAATCAGCCCCACTATTCTTTTTAATTTTAATATGTTTATAAAAGATTTTTGGGTTCCCTTCTATGTTGCCCGCTAATCTTTTCTCTCACTCGCACTTTGCCCTTTTCCGTGCCTCTGCACTCTCTGTATTCTGCCTGGTTATCCATTGTATTCTGCACCTGACATTTGTCGTCCAACCTCATTTTTCTGTTTTATTGTAACCTCGATTTCCATTGTGATCCAGGGAGCTCCAGCTTTGGAGGCCCCATCATTCCCTCTGTATGGGAATATGCTCGGTTTGTATGCTATGGTTGAAATTGTTTTCACTGGTACTTTAGAGAAGGCATCGACCCTTCTAAGATAAACTGATTACTGTCGTTGATAATATAGCAATGATAGACATTTCTGAAGAATGGGCTGAGTGTTTGTAACTTCAGGCCCCTGTTTTTAAATGTTTTGAGAGAGAACATGGTGTAAAGCTGCTGAGGAACAGAACGGAAAAAAAACTGTAAATGCTGCAAATATAATATATAATATAAAATGCTACAAATACACAGACTAACCATCAGTCCATCTTTCCTCTTTTGATGCTAATATTTCAGATGTGGGTTCTTCATCAGAACTCTCCTAGTTTAATATAAATGTAGTTGCTGCATGCAGTACGATTCCAGCTATTGGTCTGAATGTGAATTGTTGGACCTGTTCTTTCACCAGTCCCTTTTTTTGCTTTTTATCTGCTGCTTGATTCTACAAGAATGTCAAATGATTTGACTTCACCTCTGCTTAACCTTGACCGCCATGTTGCTAGCACAGCTGTATGGAGATTGTCCACTTTTTAATCTTGCAGCTGGCCTCCAATTCCCATCCCTCAACATGTGTTAAACCAGCAGCTCGGTGGAACCACGCGCTTTCGGTTCCTGCACAAAATATCATGTCCGAGGTCAATTCGGACTGAATTTTTACTCCAAACTTCAGTAACTCTGGCCAGAATTTTGCCCACCTCGGCGAGTCTGGTGCGGGCGGTGTCCGTGGGGGTCGTGACCCCACTGCTGACTCCAGCCCGCTGTTGAAAATGAACTTGCCTTAATGGGGCCTATTAAGCTGTCTAGTGCGTTACCTGGCCCAATTAGATGGAGCGTGTCTGATGACATCATTCATGATGCGTTTTCAGAAGGGATATTTAAAGGGACCATGGCTACATTAGATTTGAAGTTTTATCTAACATAGCGCTGTTAGTGCACTACAGCATTGAGGTGCTCCAAACACTGACGATGACTGCACGGAGGCTCTCCCATCGCTCCCACCCTATGCTTATGGAGGAAGTTGGAGCATGCGGGGAGATCCTCTTCCCTTCCGTTGGGCGGAAGAGACCTCCCAGGAGTCCAGAACAGCCTGGTTACAGATTGCACAGGAGGGCACAAGCAGGGATGTGGTCAGGAGGACCAGGCTGCAGTGCTGCAAACCTTTCAATGATCTCAGTAGATCACGAAATGTTACTGCAAAGCCACACTCAACCTCATCCTGCTGTGCCACTCATCACATCTCCATCACTCTGCCTTCCCTACACTACTCCTACACATCCTTACTCATACCAACGTACCTTGCACCTCCACCCATCTCTCTTATCTACATTATCACATCCCCATCTCACTAGCTGCTCCTCCAACTCACCCTCATCCTGGTCCAATCACACCAACTAACAACACACAAGCGTAGCCACTTGGGTGTTTTATCCAATATTTATGTAAAGTTTCTGTTAATGTATTGTCAAACTTTGAAATCTTTAATTTCAACTGTCAGGTCTTGGACAGATTTGTGTGAACCTTTGGAAGTGGCTTAATGAGTTGCAATGAATGGTCAGACATAATGGTACCCCTTGCAATGGTGATGAGTGTGAAAGGAATGGCTTGGGCATTGTAGGGATGCTTTATGTTGTCGGTGTGGGGTGGTGCCAACCTGGTGCATCATTTGGCAGTCAGGGTGTACAGCGTCAAGTGAAGTAAATGTGGCCATGGTGGGGCATTCCTGGTGTCCCGGGCAGCAATGTGGTCGGGTGCTGATGCCCTGTGTCCTGTGCAGCATCAGGTGGTTGCGGAGAAGGTTTGTGTTGTTGGTGGTGCTGCTGGTGTTGGGGCTGATCATGGTCGGATTCTGAGGACCAAGGTGAGCCAATATAAATGACACCCATTTTGATGGAATAGATGATAAGTGAAGTACAGATGACTGAAGCATTCTGTCAATGGTGAGAGAGTTCTTCCAATGAGGTGAGACTGGATGGAGACTTTGCTGGAAATACATGCAGCCTGCAGAATCCGTGCTTTTACAGTACATTTGATGAACTTCCGCCTCAGGTTGACAGACACGTATCCCGACCTACGTGAATCCTGTGACAATATATTAATGACTTGGAAGAAGGAACTGAGTGTAATGTAGCCAAGTTTGTTGACAATACAAAGATGGGAGGAAAAGCAATGTGTGAGGAGGACACAAAAAATCTGCAAAAGGACATAGGTTAAGTGAGTGGGCAAAAATTTGGCAGATGGAGTATAATGTTGGAAAGTGAGGTCATGCACTTTGGCAGGAAAAAAAAATCAAAGAGCAAGTTATTATTTAAATGGACAAGAATTGCAAAGTGCTGCAGTACAGCGGGACCTGGGGGTACTTGTGAATGAAACACAAAATGTTAGCATGCAGGTACAGCAAGTGATCAGGAAGGCCAATGGAATCTTGGCCTTTATTGCGAAAGGGATGGGGTATAAAAGCAAAGAAGTCTTGCTACAGTTATACAGGGTATTGGTGAGGCTACACCTGGAGTACTGCATGCAGTTTTGGTTTCCATATTTACAAAAGGATATACTTGCTTTGGAGGCAGTTCAGAGAAGGTTCACTAGATTGATTCTGGGGATGAGGAGGTTGACTTATGAGGAAAGGTTGAGTAGGTTGGGCCTCTACTCATTGGAATTCAGAAGAATGAGAGGTGAACTTATCGAAACGTATAAGATTATGAGGGGGCTTGACAAGGTGGATGCAGAGAGGATCCTTCCACTGATAGGGGAGACTAGAACTAGAGGGCATAATCTTAGAACAAGGGACCACCCATTTAAAACAGAGATGAGGAGAAATTTCTTCTCTCAGAGGGTTGTAAATCTGTGAAATTCACTGCCTCAGAGAGCTGTGGAAGCTGGGATATTGAATACATTTAAGACAGAGATAGACAGTTTCTTAAACGATAAGGGGTTATGGGGAGCGGGCAGGGAAGTGGAGCTGAGTCCATGATCAGATTAGCCATGATTGTATTAAATGGCGGAGCAGACTCGAGGAGCCGTATGGCCTACTCCTGTTCCTATTTTTTATGTTCTTATGCGGGAAAATTTAAAAATATGTGAGAAAGGCTCAAGTGCCTATAAACCACCTGATAATGATCTTAATTGGGTCGTCTGCCGGTCGGGTCAGCTCCGCACTGACCGATGCGCCTGGGGGAAAGGCACACATGGGAGCGAGATAACAGCGGGTTCCCGACCCTCTGTCAAAAATAATAACTTTCCCACCTGACCTGCCACTGATCGTGCCCGCTACCACCCAGGAAAAAACAGTCCTTTGTCTCTGCATTATATACACAGAGGAATCAGCTTGGGGAAAATGGTGTCTTTTAGAAATGTATTCATTCATGGGATGTGGGCGTCACCGGCCAGGCCGGCATTTATTGCCCATCCCTAATTGCCCTCTGGAAGGTGGTGGTGAGCCGCCGCCTTGAACCGCTGCAGTCCGTGTGGTGAAGGTGCTCCCACAGTGCTGACTTTGTTGTAGTTTGGTATAACAGAGTGTCTTGCTGGGCCACTCCAGAGGGCAGTTCAGAGTCAACCCCATTGCTGTGGGTCCGAAGTCACAGATAGGCCAGACCGGGTAAGGGCGACAGATTTCCTTCCCTGAAGGACATTAGTGAACCAGATGAGGTTTTACGACAATCTGATAATTTCATGGTCACCGTTCCTGATGCTAGCTTTTTATTACAGATTTAATTAATTAAAGGAACTTAAATTCTCCAGCTGCCATGGTGGGATTTGAATTTTTTTGGTCCTGATTAGCCCGGCCTCTGGATTACTAGTCTAGTAATTTAACCACGAAGCTACCGTTCCCTATACAACCATCTGAGCATAACTCATAATTGGTGTAGGTTTGAATAAATTACGCGGGGTGTGACATGAATGATTTATTTTCTGTAAACCACTTGTTGTTGAAGTGTATCTTTATTTCTACAACATGGTATATAATTATTGTTTTATATGTAGTTCAGAGTGATTTAAGTAGTTTAATGTTACCTTCATATACCAGCATTATTTTTGCATTAACTGCAAAGCTCCACCAAAAGCTGATCCCTCTGCGGATGCACAGGACTTTAGCTGGGAGAATATTCGGAGTAGGCCTTTCGCCCTTTGATATATGCAGCAGTTTGACAGCGTTATGCTGTGCCACTTGAGGTGCATCTTTGTGCCTGGGTTCAGTTTAAGCAGACTCTGCTTTCAGAAATGTTATTGGTTATACGCTCTTGCTCTCAGTATGATTTCTATTTCACAGCAGTGTATGAGCATGGAACACACCACCTGTACATAATGGTTTATTGTAGCAACACCACTGGGTTTCACCAGCAAAATGGTCAGTATCTCCAAAACACTGATAATCCCATGTTATTGGAACAGAATTTGACGAGGTCAGTATCAGCCAATCGCCTTGTTGCTGAGAAATTCCCAGCAATCTGGAGTGTGCAGCAACAATGGTGCTGATTGGACAGCACCGTGCTGTCCAAATTGAATTTCACAAGATTAAATTAATGGATGAAAAGAATCTTTTGACTTCACGCTTTCTCATTTTGGAAGCTATTTTCTCCCTCAGCTTCTGCCTTTATCTGTGCCAGAATGGGAGGCTGTATATCCATTTGGAACCCTCTGCTGATGGAACAACCCCCAAGACTTGCCTGTCTCCTCCATCAGAATGAACCATACAGTCCTTACAAACCAGTGAGGGGCTTAAATCATTTGTCATTCTAAAGATTTTCCTGAAAGGTTAATTTATTCATAAAGTAGATTGGATTCCTCTTCCCATCGAGCTTCCTCCAGACAACCTACCGTCTCAATCAACATGTTAGTTCTGAGGCCTGTTAGTGATCAAGAAGTGTAGGTAGTGGCGTCATAGTGAATGATGTCCTTCTGAGTGTTTAAAAATAAATAGACACTTAATTTGTGCCACACGAGTAACTTCAATTAGAGACTTTATAAAGTTGGAGGCTACACAGTGACTCTGAAGATGAGTATACCTGATATAAATGGTTCTATTTATTGGGCAGTTTTAGATACAAAACTGCTCCTGATTTATACATGTGTCCCAAAGAAATGCAATAGATTTTCTTGCATGTTGAATGCAATTAATCATTTTATGTCAAATAGTGAGTTTGATTATCTAATAAAGAATGTTTGTTTTAATGTGGAGGGTATGAAGGTAGGAGAATTATTTGAATATATATCTACTATTCCTCCTGAATTCCAGCATTAATAGAATGGTGGAATTAATTCCTTGATGTAACAATCCTTTCCCTCTCCACCTTTGCTCTGGGTCATCTGGCCAGATGACCCAATCATGTCTGGACAATATTTGCTGCACTGGCTGATAGCAACAGAAGCTGAGAAACAATCAGAGAACGGTTACAGTACATTCGGCCCGTCGAGCCCGTGCCGGCTCTCTGCAAGAGCACCTCAGCCAGTCCCCCTCCCCCGCCCTTTCCCCATAGCCCTGAAGTTAGTTTTCCTTCAGGTACTTATCCAACTCCCTTTTGAAAGCCACGATTGAGTCTGCCTCCACCACCCTCTCAGGCAGCGCATTCCAGATCCTAACCACTCGCTGCGTAAAAACGTTTTCCCTCATGTCGCCTTTGGTTCTTCTGCCAATCACCTTAAATCTGTGTCCTCTGGTTCCCGACCCTTCCACCAATGGGAACAGTTTCTCTCGATCTACTCTGTCCAGACCCCTCATGATTTTGAGCACCTCGATTAAATCTCCTCTCAACCTTCTCTGCTCCAAGGAGAACAACCTCAGCTTCTCCAGTCTATCCACGTAACTGAAGTCCCTCATCCCTGGAACCATTCTCGGTAAATCTTTCCTGCTCCCTCTCTAAGGCCTTCACATCCTTCCTAAAGTGTGGTGCCCAGAATTGGACACAATACTCCAGTTAAGGACAAATCAGTGTTTTATACAGGTTCATCATAACTTGCTTGTTTTTGTGCTCTCTGTGCTATTTATGAAGCCCAGGATCCCGTATGCCAGTGTAAGGCTTCTAACATGCGGTTGGAATCAGCTGGAAAATAACAGCCCCAATGTTGGGACATTTGTATTTAAGGGATTGCTGATGGAAGGGTCACAACATTAGCCACTCTCCCAGCAACAGTGGCAAATTTACACTCGTATTGCAAGCCATGGTCACTTCATTTCAGAGAAATGTCTTCAAAACTAGAAGCTTCTATTTTGTCCACAAAATAAATTGGAAGGATGGAGTGCAGACATATGTATCTGGCAAAATAATTCTCACTTTCTGGTAGATTTCATTTAGATTTAAATTCTTACCCTTTTTAAAATTATCCCACAGGTAATCAGCTTTCCAGTAGAGCACAATGTGCAGAGGGAAGAAGAACATAAGAAATAGGAGCAGGATTAGGCCATTCGGCCCATCGAGTCTGCTCCGCCATTCAATAAGATCATGGCTGATCTGATCATGGACTCAATTCACATAACCCTTTACTCCCTTGTAAATGCCGACTGTTTAGGATATTCTGAAGTAATTTTGCAAGGAACCTACAAAGAAAAGGTGGATATGATGCCATGTTTCCCCCTCCCCATATGCCCCTCACTCGCCGCTGCCTGTTTACTGGGCAGTGAGCATTACGGGCTGCTCCATCCCACTGAAGGCAGTAAAGGAAATTGAAAGTCACGGGTCAAGTCACAATAAATGATTACAGCAGGAAATTACAGTGCAATCACTGAAATGAAAAAGCAGGGATGATCATTAAGGCAGAAGCAATTGTCAAAGAAAAGATTTGAGAGATTATGAATATGCTTCCGAGCTCTTCCATAGAACTAGGCTGCTGTTCGTTGAAGAGGCCTTGGTCTGGATTTTCATGGGCCTGTGATCGTGTACACACAGCGTCGCAGTTCCGGGTTCCACAGGCGATGCGCACACGCGAAAACCCAGAACTTGCGATCTGTCAACTTTCAGCTTGACGAATCGAATCCGCTGCCACAGGGTCGGGCTCTTTGCCCAGCTACTGCCCCCCAAACCCTTATGCCTGCGATACGGCCTTCTACCTGTGTAAGGGTTTAAATATATATAAAAATAAAATTGTTTCAATGATTTAACCCTACAAAAACCTTTAAAATTAGTTTAGGTTATTGTTCGCCCTTGAAAAATGTTTACTTTTTTTTTTAAAGTACATTTTTGTTTTAAATGTTTAATTAAATTGTATTTGAATTAATTTGATCTGATTTATTTTTATTTAAGTGTGGTGACGGTGTGTTTTTTAGGGGATTCCTATTAAGCCTACGGGGATTCCGTATGTAAGCATAATGCGAATCCCCCTTTGCGATTGGTTGGGTTGGCCCACGTGACCCCAGGGTTGCTTGCAAACCACCTGTGCCCCGGGATAGGTGGACCTTTACGCAGGCGTGTGCCCACAGGCCCCGGAACGCGAGGCTTCGCAGGTACTGGAGGTACCAGGTCGCAGCGGAGTTTAGCTGCGGTTCCAAGGTGTTCACCCAGGGGAAGCCTCCGACTCCAATTTCCAGCCCAATAACAGCATCGCCATGTAAAGTGAATAATCTAGGAGACGGTTACTGTAAATCACTGGATCTTTTACATTGTTTCCTGTTTTGTCCACTTGTATTGTTAATATATTTTTTGCTTGCAAGATAATTTGCATTGTCGGGTCCTGGTTAGTTAGTAAAGGTGGTGGCAGATAATCACCAGGAAATTCCTGTGGGTTCTCTCGGTACAATGACCAATTGGGAGAATCCCTAAAGCCCGATGATCAAACTGACCTTCCATTGAGAAATCTTAACGCTGTTGAAGTGTGGTGGACATAGAGGCTTAGTGACTGTTTGCAAGACTATTCTGACCAGGACCTTGTATTATGTGGATTTAGAGAATGCCCACCTTACATTAAATAAGAACCTGTACAATATCCATTCAGGAGATTTGAACTCTCTTGTATGAGATGCACAATATTACTGCAGCTCCTAGGCGCCTCCATCAACAACATGTATTTATATAGCGCCTTTAACGTAGTGAAACGTCCCAAGGTGCTTCACAGGAGTATGATAAAAAATTTGACAACGAGCTGCATAAGGAGAAATTAGAGCAGGTGACCAAAAGATTGGTCAAAGAGGTAGGTTTTAAGGAGGTAGAGAGGCAAAGAGGTTTAGGCAGGGAGTTCCAGAGCTTGGGGCCCAGGCAGCTGAAGGCACGGCCACCAATGGTTGAGGGATTATAATCAGGGATGCTCAAGAGGGCAGAATTAGAGGAATGCAGACATCTCCGGGTGGGGGGGTTGTTGGAGGAGATTAGAGATATTGAATGGCGGTGCAGGCTAGAAGGGCCGAATGGCCTACTCCTGCACCTATTTTCTATGTTTCTATGTTCTATAGGGAGGGGCAAGGCCATATCATTCACAAAGGATGTCCTGCAGCAGTTCATCAGCTGCTGTGGAAGGGTAAGTATATAGCAGACCCGCTGCAGTATCTGCACGTACTTGCAAACATAATTCTACAATACTGTATGTAATAGGTGTAAGTGCATCATTGCCTTTTTACCCAGTGTGTGTTTGATTGGAGGAAAGAACAACTAGGAATGCAGGTAGTTGTGACAAGAACAAATAAATTACTCTTAATTCTTTAGACCAGGAGCTTTCCAGTATGGGGTTAAACACAGCCATGATAATGATCAATCCTTTGGTCCATTGATTGCCACTGCTCCCAGCAATGGTCGGTGAGTTCTATTGATGGGCAGCTTGACCACCCAACCTCTGGCCCTGACCCCCAACCTCCAGCCCGGACCCCTTGAACCCCCAACCTTCGGCCCTGACCCTTTGACCCCACGACCTTTGGCTCTGACCCCCTGACCCCCCCCCCCCAAACCTCTGGCCCTGACCCCTTGACCTCCAGACCTTGGCCCTGACCCCCCAACCTCCGGCCCTGACCACCAGGCTGGGAGGCAGTGACTTTGGGCTGCAATCACGTCGGTTTACACTTGTCAGCTAACTTCAGTACCCATTATTTGCACACATTGAATAATCTAGCCTGTATTGATTCAATAACATGTTTGTCAAAAAGAGTTCTGCTGAATTAACAAGAAAAAGTGCTGAATTACAGCTCATTTTAGAAAACCTTTAAACTAGCCCAGCATCTATAAATAATTTCATGAACAAACTATCTGATTTATTTATGTGTTTCTAAGTAACTATGTGCAGACATTTGTATTTAAGTGGCTAACCTTACTGCATGGCCCATATACCTGACTGAATGTAAATGTCCAGATTTTTTGAAAATAATGTTTAGAAAAACACCAGTGTTCCTGAGTGCAAATAGATCTTTGGATCTGAATATTTGTTCAAAAGTCTAATTGTGTTGGACCTCTGATGCAGGAGTCCACCCTAGTACCATATATATTTTATTACCGATATTTCTTCAATACTCTGCCTCTGCACCCAGCAACTTTTTATCCTTGAGGATTTGACTCTCCATCTCAATGCATCATACTCTCTCCCCTGAGTTCACTAGCCTCCTATCCTCCCATAACCTCTCACTCCATTGTAAACTCCCCAACCCATATTCACAGCCACCCCCTCGACCTTGCCACCTCTCCTGGCCTCGCTACTTCCATCGTGTCAATCGCAGAGAAGGCCATCTCTGACCACTTCCTCGTATCGCTCTCCACCCACGTCTCCCTTCCCCCGGCCCTCCACCCCACTCCTAACCATACCTCCTTCTGTGTTTTGTGTCAGTCCCTGGAAAAAAATCTCTCGACTCTCTCACAACTGCACTTCTGAACTCTCAACTGTTCAGCCTTTGGCCCTCCATTCACCAGGTCATTTCTGCAGCAATCGATCTGCTCAAGCACACCCTCACCACCACCACCTTTGATGCCCTAGTCCCTGTTAAAATCATTTCTCTCTCTCACCCTGTTCATTCCCCCTGGTACAGCCCTCACCTTCACTCCCTTGTGTCCAAGGGAAGCAGACTTGAACGGATATGGCGGACAAATGGTTGAGTCATAAAGCATTATTGGGTCTTGCTCTCGTCTACCAAAATCGTTCTATTCCAGAAACCCTGGCTTCGATTCTCCACGCTAACCGTCTTTTTAAACCCCTCTCCATGAGCTCCATAAGTGTGAGGAACTCATGGACTTCTTTGTCTCTAAGATTGAGACCATCCGTTCGGCCGCTTCTGTCTTTCCCCTAACCCACCGGGCCAAACTTCCTCTAAGGAAGCCCCTTGCCCTAGCCCTGACCTCACATCTTTCTCCAGTTTCTCTTCGATCTCCCCTCATGACCTCTCCGAGCTCATCCTATCCATGAGACCCACTTCCTGCTCCCTTGACCCTATTCCCACCCAACTGCTGACCACCCAACTTCCTTTTCTGGCTCCCATGTTAGCCGACATTGTTACCAGTTCTCTCTCCTCAGGTACTGTCTCCCTCTCCCTCAAATCTGCCGTCATCACCCCTCTCCTCAAAAAACCAACCCTCGACCCCTCCGTCCTTGCAAACTATCGCCCCATCTCCAACCTCCCTTTCCTCTCCCAAGTCCTTGAACGTGTTGTCGCCCCCCAAATCCGTGCCCATCATTCCCACAATTCCGTGTTTGAATCCCTCCAATCCGGTTCCCGCCCCTGCCACAGCACTGAAACGGCTCTCATCGAAGTCACAAATTACATCCTTTGTGACTGTGACAAAGGTAAACTATCCCTCCTCGTCCTTCTCGACCTGTCTGTAGTCTTTGACACGGTTCACCACTCCATCCTCCTCCAACACCTCTCCACCATCGTCCAGCTGGGTGGGACTGCACTCGCCTGGTTCCATTCTTATCCATCTAATCGTAGTCAGAGAATCACCTGCAACGGCTTCTCTTCCCACCCCCGCATCGTTACCTCTGGTGTCCCCCAAGGATCTATTCTTGGCCCCTTCTATTTCTCATCTACATGTTGCCCCTTGGTGACATCATCCGAAAACACGGCGTCAGTTTCCACATGTACGCTGGCGACATATTGAGAAGACCGAAGCCATTGTTTTTGGTCCCCGTCACAAACTCCGTTCCCCAGCCACCGACTCCATCCCTCTCCCCAATATCTGTCTGAGGCTGAACCAGACTGTTCGCACTCTTGGTTTTAAATCTGACCCTGAAATGACCTTTCGACCACATATCCGCAACATAACTAAGACCGCCTATTTCCACCTCCGTAACATCGGCAGTCTCCACCCCTGCCTCAGCTCATCAGCTGCTGAAGCTCTCATCCATGCCTTTGTTACCTCTAGACTTGACTATTCCAATGCACTCCTGGCTGGCCTCCCACATTCTACCCAACTTGAGGTTTTCCAAAACCTGGCTCCCGGTTAAGCAACGTGTCAGTTTCAAAATTCTCATCCTAGTGTTCAAACCCCTGCATAGCCTTGCCCCTCCCTACCTCTGTTACCGCCTACAGCCCCACAAGCCCCCCCCCCCCCCCCAAGATATCTGCACTACTTTAATTCTGCCCTCTTGACCATCCCTGATTATAATTGCTCAACCATTGGTGGCCATGCCTTCTGTTACTTAGGCCCCAAGCTCTCGAACTCCCTCCCTAAACCTCTCTACCACTCTCTCCTCTTTCAAGACACTCCTTAAAACCTACCTCTTTGACCAAGCTTTTCTCCTTCTGCGGCTCAGTGTCAAATATTTTATTTTCTAATACTCCTGTGAAGCGCCTTGGGAGGTTTCACTACATTAAAAGTGCTATATAAATACAAGTTGTGGAGTCTTGCTCATTGCTTATGTCACAAAGTTCTCCCCAGTTGCCTCGCCCCTCTTGTCCTGAAGTTGTTGACTGCATTCTGGGATATGCTTCCACATTCCCGGCAACCACTGACACCTCGGCCGAGTGGCTCTGATCGATGTGCAAGTACAAGCAGGCTCACAGGGACACAGTCCTGCGCTCACTTGATCTCCACACGCTCTCGCATGCTTCCAGCAGAGGCCACTCAGTAGTGATCACAGGTGAGAATTGTGGTTGAATTTTCTTTACCTAGTTTAGGAGTACTGAGGGCAGTTACCACACTGAACCTCTGTGCTGGTGTAGAGCCTACCTGAGCACAGCACAAGGCACGAAGGACCTTCAAGCTGGGTGGCTCACTATTTGCTGGAGAAATCTGCGAGTCACTGGGGCAGCTGCATACCTCTCGTTTGCAATTGGCTCACGTCACAGTACCAGGGCTCATTAACTGACTAAATAAACGGTGTGTGTAGAAAAGTCTGCAGGCCTGACCTTTTACCCCTTTTCAGGAAATCTAAAAGGTTTTAAAAAAAAAATGGGACAGTGCAAACCTATAATTTTCTTTTCAATTATTCAAAAATTTCACTGAGCTTTGTCATTTAGTTAACAGATTCTGTGGAACCACAGAATTAAATAGCACAGGAGGAGGCCATTCGGCTATCCGTGATCCAATCAGTCCCACTCCCCCACTCTTTCCCCACAGCCCTGCAATTATTCCCTTTCAAGTATTGATCCAATTCCCTTTAGAAAGTTACTATCGAATCTGCTATCACCGCCCTTTTAGGCAGCACATTCCCGATCACAACAACTCGCTGCGTAAAAACAACATTCTCCCCTGGTCCTTTTGCCAGTTATCTTAAATCTGTGTCCTCTGGTTCTCAAGCCTCCTGCCCCTGGGAAGAGTTCTCCCGATCTACTCTAACAAAACCCCTCATGATTTTGAACACCTCTATAAAATCTCCCCTTAACCTTTTCTGCTCCATGGACAGCTTTTGAGTATTTGAGCCAAGAGTACTCAGAGGGTACGGAATTCCTAAAATGCTTTCAGGAGAACTTCTTTAGCCAGTCTGTAACCAGCCCAAAAAGGGAGGGGGCAGTTCTGGACTTGGTTTTAGAGAATGAAGAGGGGCAGGTGGAAGGGATATCAGTGGGAGAGCATTTTGGTGCTAGTGATCATAATTCAGTAAGATTTAGGGTAGTTATGGAAAAGGACAAAGGTGGAACAGGAAAAAAAGGTGTCAATTGGGGTAAAGCCAATTTTGCTGAGCTGAGATGGGATTTAGCCAAAGTGGACTGGAAACGGTTACTTGATGGTCAATCAGTGTCAGAGAGTGGGAGGCATTCGAGGAGGCGATCCTAAGTGTACAGAGCAAGTATGTTCCATTTTTAAAAAATGGGTGGGGCTAACAAATCTAGAGCCCCCGGGATGTCAAGGGACATACAGGGTAGGATAAAGACAAAAGGAAGCTTATGACAAATACCGAGAACTCAACACTGCAGAAACTCTAGAGGAGTATAAGAAGTGCAGGGGTGCAATTAAACAAGATATCAGGAAAGCAAAGGGAGAGAAAGAATGTTGACAAGTAAAAATCAGGGAAAACCCAAAGATGTTTTATAAATACATTAAGAGCAAGAGGTTAACGAGAGAAAGAGTGGGGCCTATTAGAGACCACAAAGGAAATCTGTGTGTGGAGGCAGAAAGTGTAGGTATGATTCTCAATGAATACTTTGCATCTGTTTTCACAAGAGAGGAGCGATGCAGACTTTGCAATGAGGGAGGAGAATTGTGAAATATTAGACAAGATAAACATAGTGAGAGAGGAAATAATCCTGAGGGAAAGGATAAATCTTCATTTGGAAAGACATGGATTAATTAAGGAGAGTTAGCATGGATTTGTTAAGGGAAGGTAATTTCTTTTATAGATTGGGCTAACCAAAGTGGAAGCAATATGGTGGAGGAAGGTTTCCTGGAGTGCATAAGGGATGGTTTTCCAGACCAATATGTCGAGGAACCAACTAGGGGGGAGGCCATCTTAGACTGGGTGTTGTGTAATGAGAGCGGATTAATTAGCAATCTCGTTGTGCGAGGCCCCTTGGGGAAGAGTGACCATAATATGGTGGAATTCTACATTAGGATGGAGAATGAAACAGTTAATTCAGAGACCATGGTCCAGAACTTAAAGAAGGGTAATTTTGAAGGTATGAGGCGTGAATTGGCTAGGATTAGATTGGCGAATGATACTTAAGGGGTTGACAGTGGATGGGCAATGTCAGACATTTAGAGACCGCATGGATGAACTACAACAATTGTACATCTCTGTCTGGCGTAAAAATAAAAAAAGGGAAGGTGGCTTAACCGTGGCTAACAAGGGAAATTGGAGATAGTATTAAAGCCAAGGAAGTGGCATACAAATTGGCCAGAAATAGCAGCGAACCCAGGGATTGGGAGAAATTTAGAACTCGGCAGAGGAGGATAAAGGGTTTGATTAGGGCAAGGAGAATAAAGTACGAGAGGAAGCTTGCAGGGAACATTAAGATGGACTGCAAAAGCTTCTATAGATATGTAAAGATAAAAAGGTTAGTAAAGACAAACGTAGGTCCCCTGCAGTCAGAATCAGGGGAAGTCATAACTGGGAACAAAGAAATGGCAGACCAATTGAACAAGTACTTTGGTTCGGTATTCACTGAGGAGGATACAAACAACCTTCCGGATATAAAAGGGGTCAGAGGGTCTAGTAAGAAGGAGGAACTGAGGGAAATCCTTATTAGTCAGGAAATTGTGTTGGGGAAATTGATGAGATTGAAGGCCGATAAATCCCCAGGGCCTGATGGACTGCATCCCAGAGTACTTAAGGAGGTGGCCTTGGAAATAGCTGATGCATTGACAGTCATTTTCCAACATTCCATAGACTCTGGATCAGTTCCTATGGAGTGGAAGGTAGCCAATGTAATCCCACTTTTTAAAAAAGGAGGGAGAGAGAAAACAGGGAATTATAGACTGGTCAGCCTGACATCGGTAGTGGGTAAAATGATGGAATCAATTATTAAGGATGCCACAGCAGCGCATTTGGAAAGAGGTGACATGATAGGTCCAAGTCAGCATGGATTTGTGAAAGGGAAATCATGCTTGACAAATCTTCTGGAATTTTTTGAGGATGTTTCCAGTCGAGTAGACAAGGGAGAACCAGTTGATGTGGTGTATTTGGACTTTCAGAAGGCTTTCGACAAGGTCCCACACAAGAGATTAATGTGCAAAGTTAGAGCACATGGGATTGGGGGTAGTGTGCTGACGTGGATTGAGAACTGGTTGTCAGACAGGAAGCAAAGAGTAGGAGTAATTGGGTACTTTTCAGAATGGCAGGCAGTGACTAGTGCGGTACCGCAAGGTTCTGTGCTGGGGCCCCAGCTGTTTACATTGTACATTAATGATTTAGACGAGGGGATTAAATGTAGCATCTCCAAATTTGCGGATGACACTAAGTTGGGTGGCAGTGTGAGCTGCGAGGAGGATGCTATGAGGCTGCAGAGTGACTTGGATAGGTTAGGTGAGTGGGCAAATGCATGGCAGATGAAATATAATGTGGATAAATGTGAGGTTATCCACTTTGGTGGTAAAAACAGAGAGACAGACTATTATCTGAATGGTGACAGATTAGGAAAAGGGGAGGTGCAACGAGACCTGGGTGTCATGGTACATCAATCATTGAAGGTTGGCATGCAGGTACAGCAGGCGGTTAAGAAAGCAAATGGCATGTTGGCCTTCATAGCGAGGGGATTTGAGTACAGGGGCAGGGAGGTGTTACTACAGTTGTACAGGGCCTTGGTGAGGCCACACCAGGATTATTGTGTACAGTTTTGGTCTCCTAACTTGAGGAAGGACATTCTTGCTATTGAGGGAGTGCAGCGAAGGTTCACCAGACTGATTCCCGGGATGGCGGGACTGACCTATCAAGAAAGATTGGATCAACTGGGCTTGTATTCACTGGAGTTCAGAGAATGAGAGGGGATTTCATAGAAACGTTTAAAATTTGACGGGTTTAGACAGGTTAGATGCAGGAAGAATGTTCCCAATGTTGGGGAAGTCCAGAACCAGGGGTCACAGCCTAAGGATAAGGGGTAAGCCATTTAGGACCGAGATGAGGAGAAACTTCTTCACCCAGAGAGTGGTGAACCTGTGGAATTCTCTACCACAGAAAGTTTTTGAGGCCAATTCACTAAATATATTCAAAAAGGAGTTAGATGTAGTCCTTTCTGCTAGGGGGATCAAGGGGTATGGCGAGAAAGCAGGAATGGGGTACTGAAGTTGCATGTTCAGCCATGAACTCATTGAATGGCGGTACATGCTCGAAGTGCCAAATGGCCTACTCCTGCACCAATTTTCTATGTTTCTGACTAACTTGATTGAATTTTTTGAGGAGGTAACCAGGAGGGTCGATGAGGGCAGTGCATATGATGTAGTGTATGTGGATTTAAACAAAGCTTTTGATAGGGTCCCACATGGCAGACTGGTCACGAAAGTAAAAGCCCATGGGAACCAAGGCAAAGTGGCAAGTTGGATCCAAAATTGGCTCAGAGACAGGAAGCAAAGGGTAATAGTTGATGGGTGTTTTCGTGACTGGAAGGCTGTATCCAGTGGGGTTCCGCAGGGCTCAGTGCTGGGTCCCTTGCTTTTTGTGGTACATATCAATGACTTGGACTGGAATGTTGGGGATATGATTAAGAAGTTTGCAGTTGACTCTAAAATCGGCTGTGTGGTTGATAATGAAGAAGAAAGTTGCGGACTGCAGGAAGATATCAATCAACTGGCCAGGTGGGCAGAACAGTGGCAAATGGAATTCAATCCGGATAATTGCGAGGTTATGCAAGGCAAGGGAATACACATTAAATGGTAGGACACTGAGAAATGTAGAGGCACAGAGGGACCTTGGAGTGCAGGTCCACAGATCCCTGAAGGTAGCAGGCCAGGTAGATAAGGTGGTTAAGAAGGCATACGGAATACTTGCCTTTATTAGTTGAGGCATGGAATACAAGAGCAAGGACGTTTTGCTTGAACTGTATAAAATACTGGTTCGGCCACAGCTGGAGTACTGTGTGCAGTTCTGGTCAGCACATTACAGGAAAGATGTGATTGCATTGGAAAGGGTGCAGAGGAGATTTACAAGACTGTTGCCTGGACTGGAGAATTTTGGCTATGAGGAAAGATTAAAGATGCTGGGTCTGTTTTCTTTCGAACAGAGGAGGCTGAGGGGAGACCTGATTGAGGTATATAAAATTATGAGGGGCCTGGATAGAGTGGATAGGAAGGACCTATTTCCCTTAGCAGAGGGGTCAATAACCAGGGAACATAAATTTAAAGTAGTTGAGGGGAGGTTTAGAGGAGATACGAGGGGATATTTCTTCACCCAGTGGATGGTGGGGGCCTGAAAGGGTGGTAGAGGCAGAAACCCTCACCACATTTAAAAAGTACCTGGATGTTCACTTGAAGTGCCGTAACCGACAGTGCTACCGACTGAGAGCTGGAAAGTGGGATTAGGCTGGGTAGTTCTTTGTCGGCCAGCGCGGACACGATGGGCCAAATGGCCTCCTTCTGTGCTGTAAATCTCTCCGATTCTCTGATTCTATGATGATGGTGTGGATGAGGTTTTCAGCGAGGCGGAGGCGGGTGATGTAGTGCAGGTGGAAAGGGATTGTCCCGCTGATGGGCTGAATGTGGGGTTTGAAGCTCTGCGCCGGATCAGATGGAGCAATGGGCTTGGAAAGTATTGGGTTGAGCCTGACTGAGCAGCTGGGGAGAGGGATGGAATCGAATGCTGGAGTGAGATTTTTGACGGAAGCTGATCCTGGAGCGAAGAATGACGGCCAAGGATTAGTGCGGTATGTGCAGCAACAGGTGAAAGGTGATCCCGTGCTTGGGAATGTTGTCTCCCAGGGGCAACAGGTGACCGAGGAAAGGAAGGAAGTTTAAGTATGTCTGAGATGGTTGTGATGATGGGGATTTGAATAGAAGGCATTGTAGGAAATGTGCCTAATGCTTTTGGACAGAATGGAACTGAAGTGGACAACAGAGGAGTTACGATAGAGACTGGAGCTGTTGGTTGTGATATCATACCAAACACAACCCAGTGCTGTAATGTACATGCCCCATTCGTTGCGCGCACGCCCCATCCATCCATTGCACACACGCCCCATCCATCCATTGCACACATGCCCCATCCATCCATTGCACACACGCCCCATCCATCCATTGCACACACGCCCCATCCATCCATTGCACACACGCCCCATCCATCCATTGCACACACGCCAGCCACCATCATATCCAGAGTGGTGAAGATCACGAAAATGTTACAAATGACCCAATCATCAGGACTGTCTTTGACTGCAGGCCCATTTACACAGTGTTTATAAGAACATAAGAACATAAGAATTAGGAACAGGAATAGGCCATCTAGCCCCTCGAGCCTGCTCCGCCATTCAACAAGATCATGGCTGATCTGGCCGTGGACTCAGCTCCACTTACCCGCCCGCTCCCCATCACCCTTAATTCCCTTATTGGTTAAAAATCTATCTATCTGTGACTTGAATACATTCAATGAGCTAGCCTCAACTGCTTCCTTGGGCAGAGAATTCCACAGATTCACAATCCTCTGGGAGAAGAAATTCCTTCTCAACTCGGTTTTAAATTGGCTCCCCTGTATTTTTGAGGCTGTGCCCCCTAGTTCTAGTCTCCCCGACCAGTGGAAACAACCTCTCTGCCTCTATCTTGTCTATCCCTTTCATTATTTTAAATGTTTCTATAAGATCACCCCTCATCCTTCTGAACTCCAACGAGTAAAGACCCAGTCTACTCAATCTATCATCATAAGGTAACCCCCTCATCTCCGGAATCAGCCTAGTGAATCGTCTCTGTACCCACTCCAAAGCTAGTATATCCTTCCTTAAGTAAGGTGACCAAAACTGCACGTAGTACTCCAGGTGTGGCCTCACCAATACCCTGTACAGTTGCAGGGTTTGTTTTTAAGGATAACATAAATCAAACTGAGTGTTCTCAGAAGTGACACTTGAGAGGCCCGAGTGTCATGTAATTTACAGGAAACACACCCACATCCATTTCATCTGAAAGTAGCGTAATAAAACAAGAGGATCTGTTGCACGTACATACAAACCGTGCAAGAGAAGCAATAGTCAAAACACTTTCTCTTAACTTTATGGTTGTATTGTTTTCCATGCTGAAAATTAGAATATTGTCAGTCTGACCACTGGAAAAAAGTGTTGTTTTGAGAAACCGGTGACCTAGATTGTAGTAAGTGGAGCCAAGATTTTTCTGGTTGACTCTAACCACGCGAGCCCCACCACCTCAGGAACCCTGGGAGGAAAGTAAATGCTGACCTTGCCAGCGACGCCTTCATCCTGAGAATGAAATAAACACAATCATTTTTTGTATGGTGATTTATTATCTTCACACTCCTGTGTTGTCAACCTCTTATAATGAGAACTATTGACTTTGCCTCCTTCCTGTGTGATCTTCTTTACCTGAGAGGGAGGAGTAGACACAGTCGGATAGTCTGTCAGTGCCACAGTGTGCATCACCCATAGGTTGGCTGGAGATAGACGTTACCATGCTGGACCAGTTAGTTCTCCTGACTCTCTCTCTCTTCCTTTTACCTCGTCCTTCCCACAAAAAAGTGCTTCATTAATGACCTGAGGCCAGGGGATAGAGACCGTGAGCATTTCCAGCCCTGAACTTGGTGTCAGTAGTGTGCAAGTCCAGCAAATCGAGCAACAATTTTATAATTATTGTGTTGGTCCTGATTTTCCCGAAGTGCACAGTGCAGACGTTCATGCTCCTTTCACTCCTCACAGTAAGTAAGATTGTTGTAACGACACATTCGAAAAGGTGTATTGTTTTACAGGACTGTTATGGGCAGATCATATCAATATTGCAACAACTGCTGGGCTGTACACATAAAAATGTTTAAACCTCTCTGTTTTCACTGGAGGTGAGCATTATCAGTTTTGTGTTTACACAATTTAGATAAATAGACTTGGATTTATATAGCGCCTTTCATGACCACCAGACATCTCAAAGGACTTTAGAAGTGTGGTCACTGTTGTAATGTAAGAAATGCAGCAAATTTTGCCAGAGCAACATCCCACACAGCAGTGTGATGATGACCAGATAATCTGTTTTAGTGATGTTGGTTGATAAATATTGGCCAGGACACAGGGGAGAACTCCCCTGCTCTTCTTCAAAATAGTGCCATGGGATCTTTTACATCCACCTGAGAGAGCAGACGGGGCCTCGGTTTAATGTCTCGTCGAAAGATGGCACCTCCGACAGTGCAGCGCTCCATCAGTACTGCACTGGAGTGTCAGCCTCGATTTTGTGCTCGGGTCCCTGGAGTAGGACTTGAACCCACAATCTCCTGACTCCGAGGTGAGGGTGCTGCCCACTGAGCCACGGCTGACAGCTGAGAATGAGCTGTTTGTTTTCCCAGTAGAAGCTTAGCTCTCCATTTTTAATGTTCCCAGAGACAGAAATAGTTACAAAACTGGCCCTTATGATTAACTTTCTAAATTTGTGATCCGTCGCAAGACCACCGAGTTATACCGCCATAACATCGCCCGACCCCAAGCCTGTCTCAGCCCGTCTGTTGCTGAAACCCTCATCCATGCCTTCGTTATCTACAAACTCAACTATTCAAAGGCTCTCCTGGCCGGCCTCCCATTTTTCACTCTCCATAAACTTCAGCTCATCCAAGACACCGCTGCCCTATGTCCTAAACCACACTCCTGTTCACCCATCACCCCCCTGTGCTCGCTGACCTGTGTCCAACCACACTGTCCCGCTCACCCATCACCCCCCGTGCTCGCTGGCCCATGTCCTAAACCACACTGTCCCGTTCACCCATCACCCCCCTGTGCTCGCTGACCCATGTCCTAAACCACACTGTCCCGCTCACCCATCACCCCACTGTGCTCGCTGACCTGTGTCCAACCACACTGTCCCGTTCACCCATCACCCCCCTGTGCTCGCTGACCTGTGTCCAACCACACTGTCCCGCTCACCTATCACCCCCCGTGCTCGCTGACCCATGTCCTAAACCACACTGTCCCGTTCACCCATCACCCCCCTGTGCTCGCTGACCCATGTCCTAAACCACACTGTCCCGCTCACCCATCACCCCACTGTGCTCGCTGACCTGTGTCCAACCACACTGTCCCGTTCACCCATCACCCCCCTGTGCTCGCTGACCTGTGTCCAACCACACTGTCCCGCTCACCCATCACCCCCTGTGCTCGCTGACCCATGTCCTAAACCACACTGTCCCGTTCACCCATCACCCCACTGTGCTCGCTGACCTGTGTCCAACCACACTGTCCCGTTCACCCATCACCCCCCGTGCTCGCTGACCCATGTCCTAAACCACACTGTCCCGCTCACCCATCACCCCCCCTGTGCTCGCTGACCCATGTCCTAAACCACACTGTCCCGCTCACCCATCACCCACCTGTGCTCGCTGACCCATGTCCTAAACCACACTGTCCTGTTCACTCATCACCCCCCCGTGCTCGTTGCCCCGTATCCTAACTCACACCAAGTCCCGTTCACCCATCACCCCCCTGTGCTCGCTGTCCCGTATCCTAACTCACACCAAGTCCCGTTCACCCATCACCCCCCGTGCTCGCTGCCCCGTGTCCTAACTCGCACCAAGTCCCGTTCACCCATCACCCCCCGTGCTCGCTGACCCATGTCCTAAACCATACCAAGTCCCGTTCACCCATCACCCACTGTGCTCGCTACCCGTATCCTAAACCATACCAAGTCCCGTTCACCCATCACCCCCCTGTGCTCGCTGCCCCGTATCCTAACTCACACCAAGTCCCGTTCACCCATCACCCCCCGTGCTCGCTGACCCATGTCCTAAACCATACCAAGTCCCGTTCACCCATCACCCCCTGTGCTCGCTGCCCGTATCCTAAACCATACCAAGTCCCGTTCACCCATCACCCCCCTGTGCTCGCTGCCCCGTATCCTAACTCACACCAAGTCCCGTTCACCCATCACCCCCCGTGCTCGCTGACCCATGTCCTAAACCATACCAAGTTGTACAGGGCCTTGGTGAGGCCACACCTGGAGTATTGTGTACAGTTTTGGTCTCCTAACTTGAGGAAGGACATTCTTGCTATTAAGGGAGTGCAGCGAAGGTTCACCAGACTGATTCCGGGGATGGCGGGACTGACCTATCAAGAAAGACTGGATCAACTGGGCTTGTATTCACTGGAGTTCAGAAGAATGAGAGGGGACCTCATAGAAACGTTTAAAATTCTGACTGGTTTCGACAGGTTAGATGCAGGAAGAATGTTCCCAATGTTGGGGAAGTCCAGAACCAGGGGTCACAGTCTAAGGATAAGGGGTAAGCCATTTAGGACCGAGATGAGGAGAAACTTCTTCACCCAGAGAGTGGTGAACCTGTGGAATTCTCTACCACAGAAAGTTGTTGAGGCCAATTCACTAAATATATTCAAAAAGGAGTTAGATGAAGTCCTTTCTACTAGGGGGATCAAGGGGTATTGAGAGAAAGCAGGAAGGGGGTACTGAAGTTGCATGTTCAGCCATGAACTCATTGAATGGCGGTGCAGGCTAGAAGGGCCGAATGGCCTACTCCTGCACCTATTTTCTATGTTTCTATCTTTCTAAGTCCCGTTCACCCATCACCCCCGTGCTCTGTGACCCATGTCTTAAACCACACTGTCCTATTCACCCATCATAACTGTGCTCGCTGACCCGTATCCTAACTCACACCAAGTCCCGTTCACCCATCACCCCCTGTGCTCACTGACCCGTATCTTAAACCACACTGTCCCGTTCACCCATCACCCCCTGTGCTCGCTGCCCCATATCCTAAACCACACTGTCCCGTTCACCCATCACCCCCCTGTGCTCGCTGCCCCGTATCCTAAACCACACTGTCCTGTTCACCCATCAACCCCTGTGCTCACTGACCCGTATCCTAAACCACACTGTCCTGTTCACCCATCACCCCCCTGTGCTCGCTGACCCGTATCCTAAACCACACTGTCCCGTTCACTCATCACCCCCCCCGTGCTCGCTGACCCATGTCCTAAACCATACCAAGTCCCATTCACCCATCACCCCCTGTGCTCGTTGAGCCATGTCCTAACTCGCACCAATCCCGCTCATCCAACACCCCCTGTGCTCGTTGAGTCATGTCCTAACTCGCACCAAGTCCCGCTCATCCAACACCCCCTGTGCTCGTTGAGTCATGTCCTAACTCGCACCAATCCCGTTCATCCAACACCCCCTATGCTCACTGACCTACATTGACTCTTGCTATAAAAAGAGCTGGAGCTCAGGGCCCTGGGACATCGTGGCCCATCCTGACCTGCGCGAGAACACCACCACAGGCCGGGGCTATAGAGCTGGAGCCACTGCAGCTTCCAGTGCGAGCCGACACAAAGGTGCGACAGCTTAGAGGTGGGCAACTGGGTCACGCCATCAGGACCCAGGTCGCCGTTTGGAGCATGGACAGGAGCATCAGCGGGGCCCTGGTACGGCAGAGGAGCGGGAAGGTCGGGGCGGACTTGCGACAAGTGATCAGGGCGGAGGAGTGATGAGGGATTGTGGCTGAGATTTATTGGGTGATCGTGACGGAGGTCTGGCGAATGTTTGGTGCAGAGGGAGATCGTAGCGGAGGTGCGGCGAGGGATCGTGGCGGGGATAATGGGCCCAGAAAAGGCGAGGGCCCAGGGACAGCACAGGCCAGCCCACACTGCAATATGTGTGCGCACTAGGTCCATGCAGCAGAGCAGATCGCCAGTTGTCCTGGTTAACCCTTGCCACTGGATAGAGGTCTAGCTCTATCAAGCCCGTGTGGTGGCTGATGTGCAACGGTCACCACACGTTTAAAAAAAATCCACGCACAGGCATCTTCCACCCCCTCAACTGGAGTTCAAGACTGGAACATCGGGTCCTTCATTGAAACATCTGTGAAGCCATGTGGAAGCAAGTCATCCTCGTTCGAGGGACCGCCTATGATGATGATGACATTGACTCTTGGTCCATCAACACGTCAAATTTAAAATTGTTATCCTTGTGTTCAAACTGCTCCATGGCCTCACCGTGTCCTCGGTCTCTAACCTCCTCCAGCTTCCGAAAACACTGCCTTCCTCCAATTCTGGCTTCTAATGCACCCCCATTCCCTTCATCCCACCCTTGGTGGTGAGGCCTTTCACTGTCTAGGCCCCAAGCGCTGGAATTCCCTCCCTCAACCACCTTATCTATCCGCGCCTCTCTCATTTCAGACCCTCCTTAAACCCTACCTCTTTGACCAAGCTTTTACTCCGCTGTCCTAACATGTCCTTCTTTGGCTTGGTGGCAATTTTTCTCTGATTACAATTCTGTGAAGTGCTTTTGAATGTTTTCCTATGTTAAAGGCCCTATCTAAATGTAAGCTGTTGGTGTGGGGAGATTTGGTGTTGCCATGGTATTGCAGAGACATTTGCCGCTGTTGCACAGTATGTGGAAGTAATTTCTTCCAGTTCCTGTTTACGATTGTTAATTTCTATTCCTTGGCCCCACAGGTTGGTGATGTAGGATTAGAATTTGTAATCGTGCCTCCAGTGAAGAATGGGCGGGTTTCTGCTCCCCTTAACTCTCCGAAATGGATCACTATCTACTGTAGATTGTCGTGATATAATCTGAGAGGTTTTGTTTTGATCAGAGTTCTGGACCGTCACAATCCAGGGCATTCCCCAAGCAGGCCCCTTGGTGCTGATGATACGGGGCCAGGAGGCAGAGGATCCGTTTGGCCATTCCCTGTAAGGACACACTATTTATGTTGCAGCTGATGGACTTTTTATTGCGATATCACATCACGTATAGTGTCCGTAATGTCAGTAATATACCATGGTGCTCCACGGGTAGGCGAGGCGGGGGAAGGGAGCACTGAGGAAGAGTGACTCTGAGCTCAGTCGGAGAGATGGGTTTTATTAAAGGCGGTGACGAGGATGGGCCCATGGCGAGATTTAGGAAAGGATTTCCAGATAGTCAGATCCAAACAGCCGAAGGCTTTGCCACCCATGCTGGGCCAAAAGGGCAGATCCAGAAACAGGAATGGAGCTCTCTGGGAGGAAACGGGGTTGGTGGGCATTGCAGAGATCTGATGAGGATCAAAGGATGGAGAGCCAAAGTAGCTCAGGAAGGACAGGGATGATGGGTGGGACTCTAGGATGGTTCGGGTACAGGCAGGTTAGGGTACAGGCAGGTTAGGGTACGGGCGGGTTAGAGTACAGGCAGGTTAGGGTACAGGCAGGTTAGGGTACGGGCAGGTTAGAGTATAGGCAGGTTAGGGTACGGGCGGGTTAGGGTACAGGCAGGTTAGGGTACAGGCAGGTTAGGGTACGGGCGGGTTAGGGTACAGGCAGGTTAGGGTACAGGCAGGTTAGGGTACGGGCGGGTTAGAGTACAGGCAGGTTAGGGTATGGGCGGGTTAGGGTTAGGGTATAGGTGGGTTAGGGTTAGGGTACAGGCAAGTTAGGGTATGGGCGGGTTAGGGTACAGGCAGGTTAGGGTATGGGCGGGTTAGGGTACAGGCAGGTTAGGGTATGGGCGGGTTAGGGTTAGGGTATAGGTGGGTTAGAGTTAGGGTATGCAGCAGTGTTTTGGACAACTTGGAGGAGGGGAGGCCCATGAGAGGCAGGTTTGAGAGTTTCAGTATTGAATGGACTGTGGTTGGGGCGAAGGCTAGTGATGTGTTGGAAGTAGGCATATTTTGTGATAGGGTGGATTATGGGGTCCATACTTGGCTCTGGGTTAAACGGGGCATCCAAACTGTGAATAAACTGGTTGGATCTTGGTCAGGGAAGGAAATGTAATTTGTTGCAAGGGAGCAGTTTGTTGCAGAGGCCAGAGAGTTCACTCTTTTCAGTGTTGAACAGGAAGCGGTTGTGGCTCATCACAAGCAACATTGGGCCTGAAATTGCAGTCTTGTGACGGTGTATTCTAGGTTGCCGCATTTGCGAAATCTGGGACTTGCAATTTGTCAAGGCACAGCTTGACTGATCATCTGAACTGCGTGCCTCGCGTTGGGCTGTTTGTCAAGTGATTCCCCACAAAACTCTGATGACTGGTAAAAGCAGGCATCGGGCCTGGTTCCTTCAATGTAAGGGTATATCTAAAGCTTAAATAAAATATTAAAAAATCAAAAATGATGCACATGCACTTGAAATTAGTTTATACAAATATTGTAGTTTGTATAAAGATGTTTGAAATTATTTAACAAAAAATTTAATTTTTTATTGAGGTTAGAACACAAGAACACAAGGAATAGGAGCAGGAGGAGGCCATTCAGTCTCTCGAGCCTGCTCCGCCATTAGCAAGATCATGACTGATCATCTACCTCAACTCCTTTCCAACACTCCCCATATCCCTTGATTCCCCAAGAGTCCAAACATCTATCGATATCTGTCTTGAATATAACTGAGCTTCCACAGCACTCTGAGGTAGAGAATTCCAAAGATTCACAACTCTCTGAAAGAACAAAAGGGAAAGCCTTTCCCAGCCCCTCGCCCCTTTCCTAGCCCCTCGCCCCTTTCCCAGCCCCTCCACTTGCTTAAAATCTGTTCCATCTCTAACTGTTTCCAGTTCTGACGAAGAGTCACTGACCTGAAACATTAACTCTGTTTCTCTCTCCACAGATGCTGCCTGACCTGCTGAGTATTTTCAGCATTTCCTGTTTTTATTTCAGATTCCAGCATCTGTGGTATTTGCTTTTATATTATTTGTTTTTAGTGACGTGTGTTAATGACAGCGTAGATATTAACGGGGATAGAAATTGTGAAGGATGTTCCCATCCCAAAGGAGCATGTTGCCTAACCCTAACCTGCCAAATTCACACTATCTTTGGACAACTGACACACAAATCTCGCTGGGCTTTAGTTGTGTGAATGAGCTGCCATTTGAGGAGGTTTTTTTAAAAATCTTAAATGGCCAACTGAATGATGTGAGATTATCAATCTGTAAAATAAAATTAGAATCAGCATTAAGTATTAATAAATAGTGTAAACCCTACACCATACGGTTTTGTGATGTGGATTTTGCGATCTTCTATCAGCAATATTCTACAGAGAGCTGGATTTCGCGGATGGGACTAAAGTTATCACTTGCGTGTTTCTGTTATCATCCAATCAGTATAACACAAAAGATTGTAACAGTACAATATTGCAACAAAGAATTTATGTCCTGATTTGATGTAAACTCCTGCCCAGGGTCCAGGTCTAGAGATCCAACGCTTTCACAGGCCCAATGAAAACATGAGACTTTGTTAAAATAATGTCCCAAAAGCAGGCACTTCTGACAAGCGTTCTTGTGACAAGTGCCTGCAGCACATGGTTGAATCTGTGACCTCTGCCCTCACATCAATTGCTGCAGACATGTCGGGAAGGCGAATTGCAATGCAGACTAGATTACCAAGCAGGGATTTGTAAAAGACTGGGAAATAAGATTATGAATGCTGTCGGGAAAAAAAGACATGGCTTGAATCAGCAATGTAGACACATGACACCATGGTATCCAATCACTTTGGGACTGAACTCATTATTATTTAAATAGTGTATAATAAAATAGAATAGCGTTATCTGCCTTCTTTTTTGAAAATAAGGAAATAAACTCGACTGCAGATTAAATGGCAGATATGAAAGTCAACTTTGTCCAATGGAAGCTAAGGTTATAATTTGAAGCCAGCAAGGGTGAAAGGCAGGTCATGCCTGATTATTGTATTGGGATTTTTTACAGCGAGTGGCTGACTTGGTAGATGTTCTAAATCTTGACTTTCAGAAGAATCTGGCCAGGTGCTTCGTGAGTGACTAATACCTGAAATTAAAGCTGTTGCAGTAAATGGAGGAATTGGAAAGTGGGTGGAGTGGTGCTAGATCAGATTGGAGAGCGGGGACCCAAGGGTTAGTCCTAGTGTCTCGGCTGGTCATTGTTGAAATGACAGTGAAGGTGTTCGGAGAAGGATAACCAGGTTCGGAGAAGATACCAAATTGTGCAGATAAACTGGGTGCTTGGAGGAAAGGGGTAAACTCTGCTGGCGATATAGGGGCTCCATTTTCATCTTCACCACCTGGTGGGGCAGATTGTCCATCTGTGATGGAAGCAATTGATTTCTTCTTCCAATAAAATCAAAATCCGTCCAGTTCTGTGAGGGATGGGTGATCTGGTCCAGGTGGTGAAAATGGAAAATCTACCCCATAGCAACTGGAAAGATAAACTACAACCGTGAGCAATGCAAGGCAAAACCCATTTACTAACATTTACAAATATGACCATTATTATTGTTAAATAAAGGGAGTAAGGCAAAAGATCTCGGTCTGAGTTTACTGACCATTGAAAGAATTCAGTGTGGCGGAAACAGCTGAAAATGCAAAAACCATGTTGGGCTGTCAGGTTTTATTCTCTTCAATAACCACATTTCATTTCCACAACTTGCTATTGTGGGATTGGAGCTTCTAACCCATTGTGTTAAATTACTAGCCCTGCACCATAATCACTGCCCTACAGTGCCTATTAACATCACGCAGATACAAAACCTTTTAATTACAGAGATTAGACCATGGGTTGGGGGAAAGACTACAGAAGCCAAATCTATTTGAACTGGAATAGAAAAATACGTTTTCCAATTTACTAAAATAATGGAGAGTTGGTAATTTGAATTTAGAGAGGTGTATTGTCACAATCCGAGGGTGGGATAATATAGAGATGTGACAATTTAAAATGGATTCAAGGAGCAGACAGTTGGGACCTGAGATACTTGTGTTGGGAGAGCGCCATGGTACATACCAGTATTGTACCTCATTGAGACTGCACCGTGAAATTCTGGGTGGGGAGGCGGTGAGCCAAACTACCAGCAAGTCTCCGGCATCGATACGCATGTGGGGGACTTTGTGAGCTACCCAGGGGTTTTACTCCCTGGAAAGTCCCCAGAAATATCTCCTTGTGTTCAGACTTGACCTGTTTCCCTTTGAGGCACTCAGATGGCCCGAAACCTTTATACTAATAAGATTATTGTTCTTGTAGGATTGATGACCTTTTCTGGCATCAGCGTGGCTCCAGTGAGAGCTGAAGACTAAGTGGGTGGGACGTGGGGGGATGGGAACGGCAAGGCAAGACTCTGCCTGAGAAGGCCGGATTGGGTCAGCATTTGATGGGTCCTTGCAAGTGTTGGTGGGCCACCCCGAATATGCAAATGATCCCATCCCGAGAATTTGGGAGGGGTTTGTGACCCAGCACTAGTGGGCTGGGGGTCCTGCTCCATGCACTTATACCGGCACAGTGACTCCCCAGGAATTCCTGGAACTTTGTGCGTTTGAGTCATTGCTTTATACAACAGATGTCACTTTGGAGATAGAATGTGAGTAGGGGAGCGGTGATCCAGATTGAGACTACCCATCTGTCCAGACTACCAACCCAACATATTCCTCGTGCAGTACTTTCTTTCGAGAGTCCAGGATCCTGGGCTCAAACAGCCTTGCCGACAATCTATTAGCTGCTGACCACCTCCCGTGGAAAGAAATAATTGCTGATGTCGCGCCTGAAACCATTCCCTCTCGCCCTGCTGTCCGAGACTGCCTGAGTTTGGAAGTGGGAAAAAATATAAAAGGTGTGGAGATTGAATCATGAATCAAGATTTGGACGAGATGACCTTTTCTCGACATTCTTTTATTGACTATTGTTCAGTTGTTGTCCAAACTGTCGGCATCATCAAATATTTCAATTAGGAACATAACATCAGAAATAGGAACAGGAGTAGGCCATTCGGCCCCTCGAGCCTGCTCCGCCATTTAATAAGATCCTGGCTGATATGATCATGGACTCGGCTCCACTTCCCGCCCGCTCCCCATGACCCTTTAACTATACTAGCAGAATTGTACGTTATAATGTGAAATTATCATCTGATCCTGACTGCTCCCTAATTCGCTGCTGGTGAAGGCAAAAATAATCAGCACTTTTCGCGCCGTTTTACTTGGAACTTGCTGTGACTGTAGTCGTGGTTTTCGGGTAAGGGCCTCCCTATTGGTTTAAGTGGTGATCTAGAGAGGTGGTTTTGTTGTAAAACACAAGAGCTTGTTTATCACCAATGGCAGGCGCTTCTCTATCCCGTGGAACTCCATTAACGTGTCTATATTCCAGCCCACAATTGTTTGCCCATCAGTAATGGGTTTACTATTTCCAGTAATAAACACAGAAAATGCTGGTAAGACTCAGCGGGTCAGGCAGCATCTGTGGAGAGAGAAACCGAGTAAATGTTTCAGGTCAGTGATCCTTTGTCAGAACCTGAAACATTAACTCTGTTTCTCTCTCCACAGCTGCCTGACCTGACCTGACCTGACTGTTTCCAGCAGTCCCTGTTTTTATTTCCGATTTCCAGCATCCGCAATATCTTGCTTTTGCATTATTATTTCCAGTGCTGTTAGATATTTGTCAGGAATAACAGCTGGCTTGCTGTAAATCCCATAATGTAAACGTTAAATATAATACCTTTCAAAGTGCGGAATATGGTGAAATCACACTTATATAGGAAAGTTGCAATTCACTTGAGAAAGATTCCTTTTCATCTAACAGTATTTTGGTGTCATTTGAGGAGATAACATGGCTGCATTAAGGAATATAGTAAAATTTTCAAGTTCTTGTCTAAATTGATAACAGTATAAGACATTGAATGTGCTTGCAAATATATTCAAGGCCATAATACATTTGCGATATTGGTGACCATCCCTGATTATAATCACTCCACGATTGGTGGCCGTGCCTGGGCCCCAAGCTCTGGAACTCCCTCCCTAAACCTCTGCCTCCCTACCTCTCTCCCCTCCTTCAAGATGCTCCTTAAAACCTCCCTCTTCGACCAAGCTTCAGGTCACCTGCCCTAATTTCTCTTTATGCGGCTCAGTGTCAAATTTTTTATCTCCTAATACTCCTGTGAAGCGCCTTGGGACGTTTCACTATGTTAAAGGCGCTATATAAATGCAAGTTGTTATGGAAACTTGGTGGCTAATCATCTCATTGATAAAATGTCCAAATCCAGTGTGTATTGGGGCGAAGAAGCCCCCTTTGTGTTATTTACGAATCCAAAAGCTGGGTGTGTTCAGAATATAAGGAGTAAGGTTGGAATTCTCTGCTTTTGGCAGAGTCTCTGATGGATAAAGCGCTCATGGATCAGTGAAGATTGGATGAGTATTCACTGCAGCAACAATTGAGAGTCTGGCGGGATTATTAAGGCCCATCGCAAAGATGTTTGTCACTGGTTTTCCGCCTACTAATTTCCTGTGTGAGGCTGTAATGGAATTAATTCCATCATTTTCTTCAAAATCCATAATGTGCTTCATTTCATTTTTTGCTTGACGGTAAAAGCCACAATAAATGTCTGCTCCGTGAAGCAATGTACCTTCGGTAATAAATAGCACAATGTCAGCAACTTGTCGGAGATCAGAATAAAGGTTCGGAACCTTGTTGTTTCAGCATTGTTTTCACAATCTTTCTGCTTGCATTAGAAAAATCTTCATGCCATATTAACGCCCCTCCTCCCCACAATGGGCGAGAGAGGGTTGCGGGTGGGAGGGGCTGTTAAGGATTTTTAAATGGGCAATGTGTTGCTAACCAGCCGCTTACATATCTGTTTCTATATTCGTGGAGGCGGGTTTCGGGTCGTGAGTTTGCTGCTGTTGGAAGGCAGGACATATTTCATAGAATAATAGATATTTACATCACGGAAGGAGGCCATTTCAGCCCATCGTGTCCTGGATTGCCAGGGACCATCGCCAGGGGTCCCCGGCTCTGGGATTCTGGCTGCAGCCTCCTCTCTGGTTTTCCCGCCTGGCCGGCCTGTTAACTTCGCCAGCTGCTGCGTGGAAAACAAAATAAATAAATTATAACAAGTTTTTGGCGTTACATTTAATCCCAGCCTTCTGTGGCTACAAGAGCAGGTCAGAGGCTGGGTATTCTGCGACGAGTGTCTCGCCTCCTGACTCCCCAAAGCCTTTCCACTATCTACAAGGCACAAGTCAGGAGTGTGATGGAATACTCTCCACTTGCCTGGATGAGTGCAGCTCCAACAACACTCAAGAAGCTCGACACCGTCTAGGACAAAGCAATCCGCTTGATTGGCTCCCCATCCACCACCTTCAACATTCACTCCCTCCACCACCGGCGCACCGTGGCTGCAATGTGTACCATCTACAAGATGCACTGCAGCAACTCGCCATTATCATCATCATCATCATCATAGGCAGTCCCTCGGAATCGAGGAATACTTGCTTCTACTCTTAGCATGCGTTCTTTGGTTCTCGTATTGGACTGTACAGTCACCTTAGTCCCTGTCACAGGTGCGATCGACAGTGGTTGAAGGAAAGGGTGGGGAGTCTGGTTTGCCGCACGCTCTTTCCGCTGCCTGCGCTGCTCAGCACCCTTTCGGGTGCATTTCCTCCACTTAGGGTGGTCTTTGGCCAGGGACACCCAGGTGTCAGTGGGGAATGTCGCACTTTATCAGGGAGGCAACTCACCAAGGCTTCTTCGGCAGCACCTCCCAACCCGCGACCTCTACCATCGAGAAGGACAAGGGCAGCAGGCCCTTGGGAACACCACCATCTCCACGTTCCGCTCCGAGTCACACATCATCCTGACTTGGAAATATATCGGCCGTTCCTTCATCGTCGCTGGGTCACAATCCGGGAACTCCCTCCCTAACAGCACTGTGGGAGCACCTTCACCACACGGACTGCAGCGGTTCAAGAAGGCGGCTCACCACCACCTTCTCAAGGGGCAATTAGGGATGGGCAATAAATGCCGGCCTTGCCAGCGACGCACACATCCCAGGAATTAATTTTTTAACAATGACACAATCTTCTATCAGAATCCAAGATTCAGATGACATTTGTAAAGTATTTGAACTTTGCTTCTGTATTTTGCAACACCATCTGAAGCTCCCTCTTTGGCTATCACAATACCTATTTTAAAAAATTAGTTCCTGGGATGTGGGCGTCGCTCACAAGGCCGGCATTTATTGCCCGTCCCTAATTGCCCCTTGAGAAGGTGGTGGTGAGCCTTCTTGAACCGCTGCAGTCCGTGTGGTGAAGGTGCTCCCACAGTATTTGATACGGATCTGTTTTAGCAAGCTGTTCCAGACTATTTTTACTGAATATATCTTTGCAGTATTTATTAACCTGTTGGGATATAAACATGTCCTCACCAAATGTCCATTCACACACCCCTGTCTGCACGGCCAAGGATTAGGATGGGACCCACTGGTGATTGATTCCCTTTCCCTGGAGTGAAGAAGCTGACGATAATTGCATCAGTCTTCTGCATGGGGGTCAGTGATCAGGGCGTCTGCCCAGGATGGACCCTGTGACCTCCCTGGGTCCACAATCTCTGGGTGGGATTCAGCGCTGATCATCAAAGTGAGATACATTGTGCAGCTTCCAAAGTTACTGGAAATGTTGGCCTGCACCTTCCCTTTCCCTGAATATGCCCATCTTGCCCGTAGGAACCGTCGCTATATAAACACAATCCCATTCCTCCTTTCCTCAACCGCAACCTCTGATCAAACCAAGTGTTGTGATTGACTGCTGGAGGAGTGAGCCGTTAAGCAGTCCGAGAGGCGGAAGTTCGTGGTTGGTGAGGTCTATAAAGGCCCAGCGGCAGCGAGAGACGGGAGTGCGTGGTTGGTGAGGCCTATAAAGGCCCAGCGGCAGCGAGAGGCGGCGGCAGTCCGAGAGGCGGGAGTTCGTGGTTGGTGAGGCCTATAAAGGCCCAGCGGCAGCGAGAGGCGTAACTTGTGCAGCTGCAGCGGGGAGAAAAGGCAAAAAAAAAGTAGTAAGAAATCAAAAGGTGACGTCACAGCCAAGGGGGTAAGTGATTGGCTGGTGATTGGTGAGTAGCTTTTCTTTTTATTTTTTATATCAGTAAGTAACCTGTTAACATTGTTTTGAATTTAAGTGTATCTAAGGGTTAAGTCATGGCAGGAGAGCTCAGTCACGTGATATGCTCCTCCTGTACCATGTGGGAACTCGGACACTTCCGGTGTCCCTGACGACGACATCTGCGGGAAGTGCATCCGCCTCCAGCTCCTGACGGACCGCGTTGCGGAGTTGGAGCTGAGGGTGGATTCACTCTGGAGCATCCACGATGCTGAGAATGACGTGAGTAGCGTGTGTAGCGAGTTGGTCTTACCGCAGGTGAAGGTCCACAGCCAGATAGGGAATGGAAGACAAGCAGGAAGAGCAGTGCAAGGAAGATAGTGCAGGGGTCCCCTGCGGTCATCCCCCTGCAAAACAGATAGACTGCTTTGAGTACTGTTGGGGGGGATGACTCATCAGGGGAGGACAGCAGCAGCCAAGTTCATGGCACCGTGGCTGGCTCTGTTGCACAGGAGGGCAGGAAAAAGAGTGGGAGAGTGATAGTGATAGGGGATTCAATTGTGAGGGGAATAGATAGGCGTCTCTGCGGCCGCGAACCGAGACTCCAGGATGGTATGTTGCCTCCCTGGTGCAAGGGTCAAGGATGTCTCGGAGCGGGTGCAGGACATTCTAAAAAGGGAGGGAGAACAGCCAGTTGTCGTGGTGCACATTGGTACCAACAACATAGGTAAAAAAAGGGATGAGGTCCTACGAGACGAATTTAAGGAGCTAGGAGCTAAATTAAAAAGTAGGACCTCAAAAGTAGTAATCTCGGGATTGCTACCAGTGCCACGTGCTAGTCAGAGTAGGAATCGCAGGATAGCGCAGATGAATACGTGGCTTGAGCAGTGGTGCAGCAGGGAGGGATTCAAATTCCTGGGGCATTGGAACCAGTTCTGGGGGAGGTGGGACCAGTACAAACCGGATGGTCTGCATCTGGGTAGGACCGGAACCAATGTCCTAGGGGGAGTGTTTGCTAGTGTTGTTGGGGAGGAGTTAAACTAATATGGCAGGGGGATGGGAACCAATGCAGGGAGACAGAGGGAAACAAAAAGGAGACAAAAGCAAAAGACAGAAAGGAGATGAGTAAAAGTGGAGGGCAGAGAAACCCAAGGCAAAAAACAAAAAGGGCCACTGAATATAAAAGGGCTGCAGGAGGAGTCAAAACTAAAAATCATGGTTTAAAAACTAGGATTAAAACACTCTACCTAAATTCACGCAGCATTCGAAATAAAGTAAATGAGTTGACGACACGAATCATTACAAATGGGTATGATTTGGTGGCCATTACAGAAACATGGTTGCAGGGTGGCCAAGACTGGGAATTAAACATAAAGGGGTATCTGACGATTCGGAAAGATAGACAAGAAGGGAAAGGAGGTGGGGTAGCTCTGTTAATAAAGAATGATATCAGGCAATTGTGAGAGATGATATTGGATCCAATGAACAAAATGTTGAATCATTGTGGGTGGAGATTAGAGATAGTAAGGGGAAAAAGTCACTGCTGGGCATAGTTTATAGGCCCCCAAATAATAACTTCATGGTGGGGCGGGCAATAATCAAGGGAATAATGGAGGCATGTGAAAAAGGAACGGCAGTAGTCATGGGGGATTTTAACCTACATATCGATTGGTCAACTCAAATCGCACGGGGTAGCCTGGAGGAGGATTTCATAGAATGCATACGGGATTGTTTCTTAGAACAGTATGTAACAGAACCTACAAGGGAGCAAGCTATCTTAGATCTGGTCCTGTGCAATGAGACAGGAAAAATAAACGATCTCCTAGTAAAAGATCCTCTCGGAATGAGTGATCACAGTATGGTTGAATTTGTAATACAGATTGAGGGTGAGGAAGTTGTGTCAGAAACAAGCATACTATGCTTAAACAAAGGGGACTACAGTGGGATGAGGGCAGAGTTGGTTAAAGTCGACTGGAAACACAGACTAAACGGTGGCACAATTGAGGAACAGTGGAGGACTTTTAAGGAGCTCTTTCATAGTGCGCAACAAAAATATATTCCAGTGAAAAAGAAGGACGGTAAGAGAAGGGATAACCAGCCGTGGATAACCAAGGAAATAAAGAAGAGTATCAAATCAAAGACCAATGCGTATAAGGTGGCCAAGTTTAGTGGGAAACTAGAGGATTGGGAAAATTTTAAACAACAGCAAAGAATGACTAAGAAAGCAATAAAGAAAGGAAAGATAGATTTCGAAGGTAAACTTGTGCAAAACATAAAAACAGATAGTAAAAGCTTTTACTGATATATAAAACGGAAAAGAGTGACTAAAGTAAATGTTGGTCCCTTAGAAGATGAGAAGGGGGATTTAATAATGGGAAATGTGGAAATGGCTGAGACCTTAAACAATTATTTTGCTTCGGTCTTCACAGTAGAACACACAAAAACCATGCCAAAAATTGCTGGTCACGGGAATGTGGGAAGGGAGGACCTTGAGACAATCACTATCACTAGGGGGGTAGTGCTGGACAGGCTAATTGGACTCAAGGTAGACAAGTCCCCTGGTCCTGATGAAATGCATCCCAGGGTATTAAAAGAGATGGCGGAAGTTATAGCAGATGCATTCGTTATAATCTACCAACATTCTCTGGACTCTGGGGAGGTACCAGCGGATTGGAAAGCAGCTAATGTAACGCCTCTGTTTAAAGAAGGGGGCAGACAAAAGGCAGGTAACTATAGGCCGGTTAGTTTAACATCTGTAGTGGGGAAAATGCTTGAAATTATCATTAAGGAAGAAATAGCGGGACATCTAGATCGGAATAGTGCAATCAAGCAGACGCAGCATGGATTCATGAAGGGGAAATCATGTTTAACTAATTTACTGGAATTCTTTGAGGATATAACGAGCATGGTGGATAGAGGTGTACCGATGGATGTGGTGTATTTAGATTTCCAAAAGGCATTTGATAAGATGCCACACAAAAGGTTACTGCAGAAGATAGAGGTACGCGGAGTCAGAGGAAATGTATTAGCATGGATAGAGAATTGGCTGGCTAACAGAAAGCAGAGAATCGGGATAAATGAGTCCTTTTTCGGGTTGGAAATCGGTGGTTAGTGGTGTGCCACAGGGGTCGGTGCTGGGACCACAACTGTTTACAATATACATAGATGACCTGGAAGAGGGGACAGAGTGTAGTGTAACAAAATTTGCAGATGACACTAAGATTAGTGGGAAAGCGGGCTGTGTAGAGGACACAGAAAGGCTGCAAAGAGATTTGGATAGGTTAAGCGAATGGGCTAAGGTTTGGCAGATGGAATACAATGTCGGAAAGTGTGAGGTCATCCACCTTGGGGAAAAAAAACAGCAAAAGGGAATATTGTTTGAATGGGGAGAAATTACAACATGCTGTGGTGCAGAGGGACCTGGGGGTCCTTGTGCATGAATCCTAAAAAGTTAGTTTGCAGGTGCAGCAGGTAATCAGGAAGGCGAATGGAATGTTGGCCTTAATTGCGAGAGGGATGGAGTACAAAAGCAGGGAGGTCCTTCTGCAACTGTATAGGGTATTGGTAAGGCCGCACCTGGAGTACTGTGTGCAGTTTTGGTCACCTTACTTAAGGAAGGATATTCTGGTTTTGGATGGGGTACAGAGACGATTCACTAGGCTGATTCCGGAGATGAGGGGGTTACCTTATGATGATCGATTGAGTAGACTGGATCTTTACTCGTTGGAGTTCAGAAGGATGAGGGGTGATCTTATAGAAACATTTAAAATAATGAAAGGGATAGACAAGATAGAGGCAGAGAGATTGTTTCCACTGGTAGGGGAGACTAGAACTAGGGGGCACAGCCTCAAAATATGGGGGAGCCAATTTAAAACCGAGTTGAGAAGGAATTTCTTCTCCCAGAGGGTTGTGAATCTGTGGAATTCTCTGCCCAAGGAAGCAGTTGAGGCTGGCTCATTGAATGTATTCAAGTCACAGATAGATAGATTTTTAACCAATAAGGGAATTAAGGGTTACGGGGAGCGGGCGGGTAAGTGGAGCTGAGTCCACGGCCAGATCAGCCATGATCTTATTGAATAGCGGAGCAGGCTCGAGGGGCTAGATGGCCTACTCCTGTTCCTAATTCTTATGTTCTTATGTTCTAAGCTCCAAGTTCTGGTGTTTGCAAATAACCCAAACATTGGCTCTCATTGCTTCCCCCACCTCAATTTACCTGGGAGGTAAACTGACCAAAAGTCAGCTTTCCATTAAATGTTTGTCCGGAAGGACGGAGTTCAGATTTTTACATTTTGTTTAACTTTTATCGGGCCGTCTGAGTGAAGCTGCGATCTCAGACTGGAATGTATATAAATGGAGTGCCCTTATGGCAGCGTTTTGTAAAATACATTTAACTGTTTAACACAGGAGATTGCAATAATGTATTTATCAGTGTGATGAAATGTATTGTTTTCTTTTTAAATAAACAAGATTTTTTTTTTAAAGTAGACGACAAAACAAGATAACATTAGAATTAGGAACAGGAGTAGGCCATCTAGCCCCTCGAGCCTGCTCTGCCATTCAACAAGATCATGGCTGATCTGGCCGTGGACTCGGCTCCACTTACCCGCCCGCTCCCCGTAACCCTTAATTCCCTTATTGGTTAAAAATCTATCTATCTGTGACTTGAATACATTCAATGAGCTAGCCTCAACTGCTTCCTTTGGCAGAGAATTCCACAGATTCACAACCCTCTGGGAGAAGAAATTCCTTCTCAACTCGGTTTTAAATTGGCTGCCACGTATTTTGAGGCTGTGCCCCCTAGTTCTAGTCTCTCCGACCAGTGGAAACAAGCTCTCTGCCTCTATCTTGTCTATCTCTTTCATTATTTTAAATGTTTCTATAAGATCACCCCTCATCCTTCTGAACTCCAACGAGTAAAGATCCAGTCTACTCAATCGATCATCATAAGGTAACCCCCTCATCTCCGGAATCAGCCTAGTGAATCGTCTCTGTACCCCCTCCAAAGCTAGTATATCCTTCCTTAAGTAAGGTGACCAAAACTGCACGCAGTACTCCAGGTGCGGCCTCACCAATACCCTGTACAGTTGCAGCAGGACCTCCCTGCTTTTGTACTCCATCCCTCTCGCAATGAAGGCCAACATTCCATTCGCCTTCCTGATTACCTGCTGCACTTGCAAACTAACTTTTTGGGATTCATGCATAAGGATCCAAAAGAGTTTCATGCACAAGGACCCCCAGGTCCCTCTGCACCGCAGCATGTTGTAATTTCTCCCCATTCAAATAATATTCCCTTTTACTGTTTTTTTTTCCCAAGGTGGATGACCTCACACTTTCTGACATTGTATTCCATCTGCCAAACCTTAGCCCATTCGCTTAACCTATCTAAATCTCTTTGCAACCTTTCTGTGTCCTCTACACAACCCGCTTTCCCACTAATCTTTGTGTCATCTGCAAATTTTGTTACAGTACACTCTGTCCCCTCTTCCAGTTCATCTATGTATATTGTAAACAGTTGTGGTCCCAGCACGATCCCTGTGGCACACCACTAACCACCGATTTCCAACCCGAAAAGGACCCATTTATCCCAACTCTCTGCTTTCTGTTCACCAGCCTACTCTCTATCCATGCCGATACATTTCCTCTGACTCCGCGTACCTTTATCTTCGGCAGTAACCTTTTGTGTGTCACCTTATCGAATGCCTTATGAAAATCTAAATACACCACATCCATCGGTACACCTTATCCACCATGCTCGTTATATCCTCAAAGAATTCCAGTAAATTAGTTAAACATGATTTCCCCTTCATGAATCCATGCTGCGTCTGCTTGATTGCACTATTCCTATCTAGATGTCCCGCTATTTCTTCCTTAATGATAGTTTCAAGCATTTTCCCCACTACAGATGTTAAACTAACCGGCCTATAGTTACCTACCTTTTGTCTGCTCCCTTTTTTAAACAGAGGCGTTGGTAAGACATGCATGGTAAGACCTCACATTGCAGAAAGTATCAGAGCAGTGCCTTTCCCTGATGAGTAATGTAGTAAATGACGGTGCAGTCAGGCTGTACCTACCTTCCAAGCCCAATGATTACCTGTTGAAGCAACACTGCCCTTTGGAGTTGTGTAAAATTCGTTTGACCAAGCTTGTCTCCATTGTCTGTTTAATTCTATAGCGCGTCCAGTCCCAAGGACAGGGCTGCAATAATGTCCGATTTATTTGGAACATCGGAAGAGGAATAGGCCATTCGGTCCCTCGATTGTTCAATCATGGCTCTTCTATACCGTAGCTCTATTTACCCGCCTTGGCTCCATATCTCCGATTCCAGTCTATTTTAGTTTACACCGTCAGATGGAAAACTGGCTGCAGCTGATGGTCGACACCCACCTGATTTTCCCCCATTTTGTCCTTTCCGCTGCTGAAAGCCCAGTACATGCTTTCGTTATCTGAGACTAAATTTGTTGAATGCTGTCCTCAAACCTTTGCTACCCATTTCCTGTCCCACGCTACATCTCGCTTACTCATCACCTCTGTCCTTGCTGACCTCCACTGGCCCCTCATTCCTCCAATGCACTGTATTCAAAATCCTCCTCCTTGTCATGATTCGCTCCACACCCTTGGCCAAGCCGATTTCTGCTCTGACCTCCAATCTTGCAAAGCCAGCCAATCCAAGTGCCTCCCCAAATTGCATCCCTCCCACCACAACTCTGCCAATGGAATGTCTACCCTCATTTATTTTACATTGATGACCTCTCTTTGTTTCACATCTTCATTCATTGAATATAATCCTCCATTCTGCAGGCTTCCTGCTAACTCTCTCTCCTTGTTGCTGTTAATGGTCAGTGATAATTGGACAAAGAATAGTATAGTATTAGGCAGTCCCTCGTGTCAAGGATGACTTGCTTCCACACCAAAAATGGATGTGTTCACAGGTGTTTCAATGAGGGACCTGACATTCTACATGTTGAAGGGTGGAAGATGTCAGTGCATGGATTCTTTTAACATGGGGTGGCCATTGCACGCCAACCACCACATGGGCTTGACAGAGCTAGGACTTAGTCCAGTGGCAAGGATTACCCAAGACCAAGCTCTGCGACACGGACCTAGTGTCCACACATATCGCAGTGTGGGCTGGCTCATGCTGCCCCTGGGCCCTCGCCGCCTATCTGCCCCGATCTCTCGCCGCTCCTCTGCCTCGATCAAAAATGGAGCAGTCAGTGACAGGACATCAATTAGTCTCCCCTTATCTTGGAGAATTCAAATATCAACACAGTTATTTGAAATATCAAAATATTAAACTCCAGCCTAGTGGAAGGGTGATCAACATCAGCAGAAACAAATGCCAACTAACAGAATGAACACGATTCAGTAGCATGTGAATAACAGCAGAATCCAACCCCTGCAGTCACTTGTGAACTCGCTGGTGTGTCAGCAGGCTGGATGAGGTAGTGAATCCCTTCCCACACTCGCAGCAGGTGAACGGTCTCTCCCTAGTGTGAACTCGCTGGTGTGTCAGCAGGTGGGGTGACTGACCTGGGAACTAACTGTGGAAGTGTGAGGACTGTGGGAAGGGATTCAATTCCCCATCTGACCTGGAAATTCATCGACGCAGTCACACTGGGGAGAGGGTGTTCGCCTGCTCCAGGTGTGGAAAGGGATTCACTTGGACAATCCACCTGCTGACACACCAGCGGGTTCACACTGGGGAGAGGGCGTTTGCCTGCTCCAGGTGTAGGAAGTGATTCACTTGGTCATCCAACCTGACAAAGAATATGGTGACACTAATCCAACGTGTACCAGTACAGCGGTCTCGCCCAGAACTTTATACCTACTTACGCCAATATTTCATTTGGTACCATTATCTGATTTTCAGGGCTGAAGACCAGCACTTGACTGTTGTTTAATTATTAACATTTCTCTTGTGAAAAATACCTGTGATGTGTTGATATGAACTTCCTGTTTGACAATATTCTCAGAACAAGTAACCCAAACAACAGACTCCATGACAACAACCTTGAGCTCATGGGCACGGGTCTCGGGCTAGACTAACGGAGCGGTTCAGTAGCAATCTACTGGGGAGGAATTAGACCCAACAAGCTGCGGGAGCAGATCAACACTACAAGCCTGACTTGTATAACTGCAGGCGCCACATTTCTAATCTCTCGAGTTAATGAGATGCAACACAATTTATTAACTTCCATGTCAGGATTAGATTTCGGCGCCACAGCTCACAACATTTTCATTGCCTGTGTTATCAGAAAAAGCCAATGTGTGTTTTACTTGAACTGTGCATGTACCTGTGAGGGCAATGATAATATTAGGTAGGGATTGTGCAAACAGTCACAGACGGCTAAGATTGCTCCTGTTGTGGACCGAGTCTTTAAAGAAAGACTGTTGATTTAATTGTTCTTCATAGTTTCCTGAACGCATTGACATGTTGTAAATGTTTCACACGTTGCAGAGTTTTTTCTGCATGTATACTCTGAACAATGTTACATTTCACCTCCTCCTGACACCCTTTTTTAAAATTTCAAAATATACTTTATTCATATAAAAATTTGCACAATACATTGGAACACAGTTCAGTACATTTGGATGCTAACGGCAGTTCCGTTCAATAGATTTGCTTGCTTTACATTTCGAGGTACATTTCAGTACAATCCAGGATACATTGTAATACAGTCATCATATTACTTTACTAGTCGGTACACGGAATGGGTGATGCTACAGTTACATCTCTTTGCAACATACATTACTAAACAGAACTTGCTTTATACATGGCACTGCATAGGTTTTTTTTCAGATCACGGTGCTCTATGTATACAAAAAGTTTACAAGTACAGCCCGAGGGGAGTTTTATACTGATTCCAGCCCCTGGGTTTATCGTGACGGAAGGGCTTTAAACTGTGGCTCTTCCCCACTCCTCCTGACACCCGCTTGATGTTTCACTCTAGTGCCTGTAAAAACGCTACCTGTATACTAAACCTCCTGTTGCTCCAGCTGCTGAAATACTGCATTAGGGAGACACCAGGTCATGATGTTATTCAGTTCAGTTGACCACAAGCTAGAAAACACTTCAAAGCTTCAGAACATGTGGGGCTGGGGTTTAGGTTGTGTTGGTTTTCTCTAATTTACCAGAAATCAGCCAAACCAGCGCAAAGGATGGCGGAATTTAAATGCCAATTATGTTCAGTGCAAATCGAGTTTCTAAATCTTATCCGCACAGAAGTGGCCATACCCTCATCGAAATAATGCGCATGCTGAGTTTCCGCCGATTGCTATTAAGTTGTTTTTTTTTAGCAGCAAAGACACTAATAGGCACCTCTAAAAAGTTATTCAGCATTTAAAAAATATATTTAATTTACTAAGAAACTGACAAGTGTAAATCAATGAAACGAGCAGATGGGTCAGTGCAGTTTATTAAAGTCATTTTCAGTGATTTTAAAATCGTGTTTCTCAGAGTGAGACTGATTAAAATGCTGATTTGTGATAAACCCATTTCCAGCTGCAGTAACAAAACTGCATCAGGTTTCCGCCCGTAAATTCATTAATGGATACATTTTAGTGTAAGCAAAGACACGATTACGTGCGATTACGCTGCCCCATTGTGCTGGTTCGTGGAAGAATTTATATTTGTGATTATGCAAATGATTTTGAGCGGGAACTTGAACCATAATGTCACTTCAGGAAAGCAACCCAATTTCCAGCGCAAGTTGTGCCCAGACCGCTTTGTGCCCAAAGTGGGAACGCTACCCCAAACTGGCGGCGAATCCAGAACAAGAGGACCATGTCTAACATTCGAGCTCGGTCATTTTTCACACACAGGGCAGTGGAAATCTGGAAAACTCTGCTCCCAAAAGGCTGTGGATGCTGGAATCAATTGTTGGGTCATAGTTTCAGGGATATGGGGCTGTGGCGACTGCTCATGGTTTTATGCATTACTGACTGCGGTCTTTTCAGTTCCGTTTCACTGTAATAGCTATAGACGTTCCCTGTGACCTGCCTCGCTGGGTATTACTGTAAACTCAACTGTGTTACTCTGCAAACAGGGGTACTTATTTCCACTGGTATCTCTGGATCCTCCTAAACACCTTCCCATCTACAAGGATCTCTCCTATTTCTCATCTACATTCTGGCCTTCGGAGACCTCATCCAAAGACATGACATCATGTTCCACATGTTCGCTGATGACCCCCAGCTCCACCTCTCTTGACCCCTCCATTGCCTTGTGTTGTTAGCCTGCTTGCCAAACCTCCAGTCCAGGATGTAACGCAATTTCTTCTAATTAAACAATGAATAGACCAAAGCCAGCGTCTTTGGCCCCCATCACACACTCTCTCCCCTCGCCTCCAAATGTTTTCCTTTTTCTTGGCCCTGTCTCGGGTTGAACCAGACTGTTCACAACCTTGCCATCCTATTTGATCCTAAGCTGAGCTTCCGACCCTCTGGCAAAGACCACATACTTCGCACCACCATATCTCTGTCACCTTCTCCAACCCCACAAGCCTCTGCATTCCTCCAACTCTGGCCTCATTAAATATTCCCCACTCCCTTTACCCAACCATTGGTGGCCGTGCCTTCACCCGTCTCGGCCCGAGCTCTCGAACTCTTCCCCGAAACCTCTCCGCCTCTCTTCTTAAAAGCTATCTATGACCAAGCTTTTAGTCCCAACTTGGAATGTGAGGGTAATAATAGGACTGGAGCAACCGGCCTCGCTGTCGACTGGCACCAGTCCAGCCCTCGCAAACGAGTATTGATCCCAGGGTGAGCCAGACTTTTCACATGTGGCTTTTTAAAATGAACATTAGTGCAATTACACACAACCAACACCAAGACAGGTGCTGCCTCATTACATTTTGAGCTGGAAGAAATTTAAGACGTCTACTATGACCTTTTATAAAACACTTTATTGACTTATAATCTTGCTCTGTATGGCTGCAGGGTTTTATTTAAAGTGCATTAACAGCTGCAATTCTTTCAAATCTTATTTCATTTTTTGCAGCACTTAGTGTGAGAACCACTTAACCGATAAAATCACCGCAGCTTTATATTTTAGTTTTTTAAATCTACTTACGGCCAACTAGCAGACAAATTTTCAAAAGCAAAACACTGCAGCTGCTGGAATCTGAAATAAAAACAGAGAATGCTGGAAATACTCAGCGGGTCAGGCAGCGTCTGTGGGGAGAGAAACAGTTAATGTTTCAGGTCAGTGACCCTTTGTCAGAACTGGGAATGGTTTGAGATGGAACCGATTGCTCAGGAAGTGCAGGGGCCGGGAAAGGGGGAGGAGGGAGAACAATACTTAGGGGGTTGACTGTGGATGGGCAATGGCAGACATTTAGAGACCGCATGGATGAAGTACAACAATTGTACATTCCTGTCTGGCGTAAAAATAAAAAGGGGAAGGTGGCTCAACCGTGGCTATCTAGGGAAATCAGGGATAGTATTAAAGCCAAGGAAGTGGCATACAAATTGGCCAGAAATAGCAGCGAACCTGGGGACTGGGAGAAATTTAGAACTCAGCAGAGGAGGACAAAGGGTTTGATTAGGACAGGGAAAATGGAGTACGAGAAGAAGCTTGCAGGGAACATTAAGGCGGATTGCAAAAGTTTCTATAGGTATGTAAAGAGAAAAAGGTTGGTGAAGACAAACGTAGGTCCCCTGCAGTCAGAATCAGGGGAAGTCATAACGGGGAACAAAGAAATGGCGGATCAATTGAACAAGTACTTTGGTTCGGTATTCACTAAGGAGGATACAAACAACCTTCCGGATATAAAAGGGGTCAGAGGGTCTAGTAAGGAAGAGGAACTGAGGGAAATCTTTATTAGTCGGGAAATTGTGTTGGGGAAATTGATGGGATTGAAGGCAGATAAATCCCCAGGGCCTGATGGCCTGCATCCTAGAGTACTTAAGGAGGTGGCCTTGGAAATAGCGGATGCATTGACAGTCATTTTCCAACATTCCATTGACTCTGGATCAGTTCCTATGGAGTGGAGGGTAGCCAATGTAACCCCACTTTTTAAAAAAGGAGGGAGAGAGAAAACAGGGAATTATAGACCGGTCAGCCTGACCTCAGTAGTGGGTAAAATGATGGAATCAATTATTAAGGATGTCATAGCAGTGCATCTGGAAAATGGTGACATGATAGGTCCAAGTCAGCATGGATTTGTGAAAGGGAAATCATGCTTGACAAATCTTCTGGAATTTTTTGAGGATGTTTCCAGTAAAGTGGACAAAGGAGAACCAGTTGATGTGGTATATTTGGACTTTCAGAAGGCTTTCGACAAGGTCCCACACAAGAGATTAATGTGCAAAGTTAAAGCACATGGGATTGGGGGTTGCGTGCTGACGTGGATTGAGAACTGGTTGTCAGACAGGAAGCAAAGAGTAGGAGTAAACGGGTACTTTTCAGAATGGCAGGCAGTGACTAGTGGAGTGCCGCAAGGTTCTGTGCTGGGGCCCCAGCTGTTTACATTGTACATTAATGATTTAGACGAGGGGATTAAATGCAGTATCTCCAAATTTGCGGATGATACTAAGTTGGGTGGCAGTGTGAGCTGCGAGGAGGATGCTATTAGGCTGCAGAGTGACTTGGATAGGTTAGGTGAGTGGGCAAATGCATGGCAGATGAAGTATAATGTGGATAAATGTGAGGTTATCCACTTTGGTGGTAAAAACAGAGAGACAGACTATTATCTGAATGGTGACAGATTAGGAAAAGGGAAGGTGCAACGAGACCTGGGTGTCATGGTACATCAGTCATTGAAGGTTGGCATGCAGGTACAGCAGGCGGTTAAGAAAGCAAATGGCATGTTGGCCTTCATAGCGAGGGGATTTGAATACAGGGGCAGGGAGGTGTTGCTACAGTTGTACAGGGCCTTGGTGAGGCCACACCTGGAGTATTGTGTACAGTTTTGGTCTCCTAACTTGAGGAAGGACATTCTTGCTATTGAGGGAGTGCAGCGAAGGTTCACCAGACTGATTCCCGGGATGGCGGGACTGACCTATCAAGAAAGATTGGATCAATTGGGCTTGTATTCACTGGAGTTCAGAAGAATGAGAGGGGACCTCATAGAAACGTTTAAAATTCTGACGGGTTTAGACAGGTTAGATGCAGAAAGAATGTTCCCAATGTTGGGGAAGTCCAGAACCAGGGGTCACAGTCTGAGGATAAGGGGTAAGCCATTTAGGACCGAGATGAGGAGAAACTTCTTCACCCAGAGAGTGGTGAACCTGTGGAATTCTCTACCACAGAAAGTAGTTGAGGCCAATTCACTAAATATATTCAAAAGGGAGTTAGATGAAGTCCTTACTACTCGGGGGATCAAGGGTTATGGCGAGAAAGCAGGAAGGGGGTACTGAAGTTTCATGTTCAGCCATGAACTCATTGAATGGCGGTGCAGGCTAGAAGGGCTGAATGGCCTGCTCCTGCACCTATTTTCTATGTTTCTATGTTAAAAGGGAAGGTCTGTGAAAGAGAAAGCAATGAGGATGAACAAGGGAAGAGACAAATGGAAATCCCATCTGAGGGAAGAGCAGAACTTCTTCAAGGTGGGCTTTCCTGGAAGAGCTGTAGCTGTAAATTAAAGACTAATACAAAAGCAAGATGCCGCGGATGCTGGAAGCAGACACATTCAACCGTTGAGAAGCATTTTGTAGTTTTTTGACAAAAATATTTTTTGGTTGGACTGTTTTCTGTAAAATGGGATGTGGAACAAATGATGAATAATAAAGAACCCTATGGTTTCAGATACATAATATTCTCAGTGTATGTCCGTGTTGTCTGGTCCACAAGTCACATAGTGTAGGCCTGAGGTCCAGAGCTGTACCGGCATGGACACGATGAACCCAACGGCCTCCTCCAGTCCGGTCATTTTTCTATGATTCTGCACCTCAGCAACGTCCGGATGGTAACCTTTCACCCTTTGCCTATCGACCTTTCACCCTTTGCCTATCAATGCAACAGGTTGCTCTTGTGGTTGTACAAATGTATTTGACAAGTGAATAAAAAAAATGGAACCATGAACTGAGCAAATGTTTCAATGCATCAAATCCTATCGAAGTCCCAGGACATCCAGATAAAGTTAATGAAGATCTGGATTTAAACCAGAACATAAGAAATAGGAGCAGGGGTAGGTCATTTGGCCCCTCGAGCCTGGCCGCCATTCAATAAGATCATGGCTGATCTGATCATGGACTCAGCTCCACTTCACTGCCCGCTCCCCATAACCCTTTATTCCCTTATTGCTCAAAAATCTGTCAATCTCCATGTTAAGTATATTCAATGACCCAGCCTCCACAGCTCTCTGGGGCAGAGAATTGCACACATTTGCAACCCTCTGAGAGAAGAAATTTCTCCTCATCTCAGTTTTAAATGGGTAGCCCTTTATTCTGACACTATGTCCTCTAGTTTTAGTTTCCCTTATGTGGAAATATCCTCTCTGCATCCACCTTATTGAGCCCCCTCATTATCGTGTATATTTCGATAAGATCACCTCTCATTCTTCTGAACTCCAATGTGTATAGGCTCAACCTATCTTCATAAGTCAACCCCCTCATCTCCAGAATCAACCGAGTGAATCTTCTCTTAACAGCCTCCAATGCAAGTATATCCTTTCTTAAATATGGAGACCAAAACTGTATGCAGTCGAGGAGGCGGGAGCTCGGAGCAGCGCGAGTCCGGGGTCGGCGAGAGGCCTATAAAGGCCAGCGGAAGTCGAGCAGTTCGAGCAGTCAGTCGAGGAGGCGGGAGCTCGGAGCAGCGCGAGTCCGGGGTCGGCGAGAGGCCTATAAAGGCCAGCGGGAGTCGAGCAGTTCGAGCAGTCAGTCGAGGAGGCGGGAGCTCGGAGCAGCGCGAGTCCGGGGTCGGCGAGAGGCGTACCGGTGCAGCTACAGGGAGAAGGCAAAAAAGAAGTAGAAAGAAACAGAAAGGTGACGTCACAGCCAAGGGGGTAAGTGATTGGCTGGATTGGTGAGTAGTTTTTCTTTTTTCTCTTGTATAACAGACAGTAACTTTTAACATTGTTGTTGCCAATCTAAGGGTTAAGTCATGGCAGGGGAGCTCGGTCACGTGATATGCTCCTCCTGTACCATGTGGGAACTCGGACACTTCCGGTGTCCCTGACGACTACGTGTGCGGGAAGTGTATCCGCCTCTAGCTCCTGACGGACCGCGTTGCGGAATTGGAGCTGAGGGTGGGTTCACTCTGGAGCATCCACGATGCTGAGAACGACGTGAGTAGCACGTGTAGCGAGTTGGTCTTACCGCAGGAGAAGGATCCACAGCCAGATAGGGAATGGAAGACCAGCAGGAAGAGTAGTGCAAGGAAGGTAGTGCAGGGGTCCCCTGCGGTCATCCCCCTGCAAAACAGATACACTGCTTTGAGTGCTGTTGAGGGGGATGACTCATCAGGGGAGGACAGCAGCAGCCAAGTTCATGGCACCTTGGCTAGCTCTGTTGCACAGGAGGGCAGGAAAAAGAGTGGGAGAGCGATAGTGATAGGGGATTCAATTCTGAGGGGAATAGATAGGTGTTTCTGCGGCGGCAACCGAGACTCCAGGATGGTATGTTGCCTCCCTGGTGCAAGGGTCAAGGATGTCTCGGAGCGGGTGCAGGACATTCTAAAAAGGGAGGGAGAACAGCCAGTTGTCATGGTGCACATTGATACCAACGACATAGGTAAAAAAAGGGATGAGGTCCTACGAAACGAATTTAAGGGGCTAGGAGCTAAATTTAAAAAGTAGGACCTCAAAAGTAGTAATCTCGGGATTGCTACCAGTGCCAGTCAGAGTAGGAATTGCAGGATAGCGCAGATGAATACGTGGCTTGAGCAATGGTGCAGCAGGGAGGGATTCAAATTCCTGGGGCATTGGAACCGGTTCTGGGGGAGGTGGGACCAGTACAAACCGGACGGTCTGCACCTGGGCAGGACCGGAACCAATGTCCTAGGGAGAGTGTTTGCTAGTGCTGTTGGGGAGGAGTTAAACTAATATGGCAGGGGGATGGTAACCAATGCAGGGAGACAGAGGGAAACAAAAAGGAGACAAAAGCAAAAGACAGAAAGGAGAATAGTAAAAGTGGAGGGCAGAGAAACCCAAGAAAAAGAACAAAAAGGGCCACTGTACAGCAAAATTCTAAAAGGACAAAGGGTGTTAAAAAAACAAGCCTGAAAGCTTTGTGTCTTAATGCAAGGAGTATCCATAATAAGGTGGATGAATTAACTGTGCAAATAGATGTTAACAGATATGATGTGATTGGGATTACGGAGACGTGGCTCCAGGATGAGCAGGGCTGGGAACTCAACATCCAGGGGTATTCAACATTCAGGAAGGATAGAATAAAAGGAAAAGGAGGTGGGGTAGCATTGCTGGTTAAAGAGGAGATTAATGCAATAGTTAGGAAGGACATTAGCTTGGATGATGTGGAATCTATATGGGGAGAGCTGCAGAACACCAAAGGGCAAAAAACGTTAGTGGGAGTTGTGTACAGACCTCCAAACAGTAATAGTGAAGTTGGGGAGGGCATCAAACAGGAAATTAGGGGTGCATGCAATAAAGGTGCAGCAGTTATAATGGGTGACTTTAATATGCACATAGATTGGGCTAGCCAAACTGGAAGCAATACAGTGGAGGAGGAGTTCCTGGAGTGCATAAGGGATGGTTTTCTAGACCATTATGTTGAGGAACCAACTAGGGGGGAGGCCATTTTAGACTGGGTGTTGTGTAATGAGAGAGGATTAATTAGCAATCTCGTTGTGTGAGGCCCCTTGGGGAAGAGTGACCATAATATGGTGGAATTCTGCATTAGGATGGAGAATGAAACAGTTAATTCAGAGACCATGGTCCAGAACTTAAAGAAGGGTAACTTTGACGGTATGAGGCGTGAATTGGCTAGGATAGATTGGCGAATGATACTGAAGGGGTTGACTGTGGATGGCCAATAGCAGACATTTAGAGACCGCATGGATGAACTACAACAATTGTACATTCCTGTCTGGCGTAAAAATAAAAAAGGGAAGGTGGCTCAACCGTGGCTATCAAGGGAAATCAGGGATAGTATTACAGCCAAGGAAGTGGCATACAAATTGGCCAGAAATAGCAGCGAACCCGGGGACTGGGAGAAATTTAGAACTCAGCAGAGGAGGACAAAGGGTTTGATTAGGGCAGGGAAAATGGAGTACGAGAAGAAGCTTATAGGGAACATTAAGACGGATTGCAAAAGCTTCTATAGATATGTAAAGAGAAAAAGGTTAGTAAAGACAAACGTAGGTCCCCTGCAGTCAGAATCAGGGGAAGTCATAACGGGGAACAAAGAAATGGCAGACCAATTGAACAAGTACTTTGGTTCGGTATTCACTAAGGAGGACACCAACAACCTTCCGGATATAAAAGGGGTCAGAGGGTCTAGTAAGGAGGAGGAACTGAGGGAAATCCTTATTAATCGGGAAATTGTGTTGGGGAAATTGATGGGATTGAAGGCCGATAAATCCCCAGGGCCTGATGGACTGCATCCCAGAGTACTTAAGGAGGTGGCCTTGGAAATAGCGGCTGCATTGACAGTCATTTTCCAACATTCCATAGACTCTGGATCAGTTCCTATCGAGTGGAGGGCAGCCAATGTAACCCCACTTTTTAAAAAATGAGGGAGAGAGAAAACAGGGAATTATAGACCGGTCAGCCTGACGTCAGTAGTGGGTAAAATGATGGAATCAATTATTAAGGATGTCATAGCAGCGCATTTGGAAAGAGGTGACATGATAGGTCCAAGTCAGCATCGATTTGTGAAAGGGAAATCATGCTTGACAAATCTTCTGGAATTTTTTGAGGATGTTTCCAGTAGAGTGGACAAGGGAGAACCAGTTGATGTGGTATATTTGGACTTTCAGAAGGTTTTCGACAAGGTCCCACACAAGAGATTAATGTGCAAAGTTAAAGCACATGGGATTGGGGGTAGTGTGCTGACGTGGATTGAGAACTGGTTGTCAGACAGGAAGCAAAGAGTAGAAGTAAATGGGTACTTTTCAGAATGGCAGGCAGTGATTAGTGGGATAGCGCAAGGTTCTGTGCTGGGGCCCCAGCTGTTTACACTGTACATTAATGATTTAGACGAGGGGATTAAATGTAGTATCTCCAAATTTGCAGATGACACTAAGTTGGGTGGCAGTGTGAGCTGCGAGGAGGATGCTATGAGGCTGCAGAATGACTTGGATAGGTTAGGTGAGTGGGCAAATGCGTGGCAGATGAAGTATAATGTGGATAAATGTGAGGTTATCCACTTTGGTGGTAAAAACAGAGGGACAGACTATTATCTGAATGGTGACAGATTAGGAAAAGGGGAGGTGCAACGAGACCTGGGTGTCATGGTACATCAGTCATTGAAGGTTGGCATGCAGGTACAGCAGGCGGTTAAGAAAGCAAATGGAACGTTGGCCTTCATAGCGAGGGGATTTGAGTACAGGGGCAGGGAGGTGTTGCTACAGTTGTACAGGGCCTTGGTGAGGCCACACCTGGAATATTGTGTAGAGTTTTGGTCTCCTAACTTGAGGAAGGACATTCTTGCTATTGAGGGAATGCAGCGAAGGTTCACCAGACTGATTCCCGGGATGGTGGGACTGACCTATCAAGAAAGACTGGATCAACTGGGCTTGTATTCACTGGAGTTCAGAAGAATGAGAGGGGATCTCATAGAAACGTTTAAAATTCTGACGGGTTTAGATGCAGGAAGAATGTTCCCAATGTTGGGGAAGTCCAGAACCAGGGTTCACAATCTAAGGATAAGGGGTAAGCCATTTATGACCGAGATGAGGAGAAACTTCTTCACCCAGAGAGTGGTGAACCTGTGGAATTCTCTACCACAGAAAGTTGTTGAGGCCAATTCACTAAATATATACCGAGTACTACTTCATTAGTGATAGTGATGGTATTAAGTTCCTCCCTCACTATAGCCCCTTGCTTATCCACTATTGGGATATTTTATTTTCTTCTACCGTGAAGACCGATACAAAATATTTGTTCAAAGTCTCTGCCATTTCCCTGTGCCCCAATATTAATTCCCCAGTCTCATCCTCTAAGGGACCAACATTTACTGTAGCCACTCTTTTCCTTTTTATGTACCTGTAGAAACTCTTACTATCTGTTTTTATATTCGTGCTAGCTTACTTTCATAATCTATCTTCCCTCTCTATCATTTTTTTAGTCGTTCTCTGCTGGCTTTTAAAAGTTTCCCAATCCTCTGGCCTCCCACTAGTCTTGGCCACTTTGTATGCCCTTGTTTTCAATTTGATACCATCCCTTATTTCCTTAGTTAGCCACGGATGGTTATCCCTTCTCTTACAGTCTTTCCTTCTCATTGGGATTCACTAAATATATTCAAAAAGGAGTTAGATGAAGTCCTTACTACTAGGGGGATCAAGGGGTATGGCGAGAAAGCAGGAAGGGGGTACTGAAGTTGCATGTTCAGCCATGAACTCATTGAATGGCGGTACAGGCTGGAGGGGTGAGTGGCCTGCTCCTGCACCTATTTTCTATGTTTCTATGTTTCTATATTTTTGTTACGAGTTATGAAATATCTCCTTAAATGTCTGTCACTGCTCATCAACCGTCCCATACTTTAATCTATTTTCCCAGTCCACTTTAGCCAACTCTGCCCTCATACCTTTGTAGTCTCCTTTATTTAAGCTCAGGACACTGGTTTGAGAACCAACTTTCTCACCCTCCAACTGAATTTGAAATTCAACCATGTTATGGTCACTCATTCTTAGAGGATCCTTTACTACGAGATCATTTATTAATCCTGTCTCATGACACAGTACCAGATCTAAGATAGCCTGCTCCCTGGTTGGTTCCACAACATACTGTTCAAGGAAACTATCTCGGATACACTCTATGAACTCTTCCTCAAGGCTACCCTGGCCAATTTGCTTTGTCCAGTCAATATGCGGATGCTCAGTCTTTGAGTATATTCAAGACAGAGGTTGCCCATGATTATTACTGTTCCTTTATTACAAGCCTCCATTATTTCTTGATTTATACTCCGTCCAAGTGTAGCTACTTTTAGGAGGTCTATAGACTACACCCACCAGCGACTTTTTCCCCTTATTATTCCTCATCTCCAGCCAAACTGATTCAACATCTTGATCCTCTGGGCCAATATAATTTCTCACTAACGCACTGATCCCATCCTTTATTAACAGAGCTATCCCACCTCCTTTTCCTTTCTGTCTGTCCTTCCGAATTGTCAAATACCCCTGAATATTCAGTTCCCAATCCTGTTCATCTTGCAACCACGTCTCTGCAATGGCTATCAGATCATACCCATTTGTATCTATTTGTGCCATCAACTCATCTATTTTGTTACAAATGCTGCATGCATTCAGATAAAGAGCTTTTAAATTTGTTGTTTTACCATTTTTTCCTGCTTTGACCCCACTTCTAATTCACCTTTATGTATATACATCCTGTCACGCACTGGTTTTCATTCCCCCAGTGCTACCCTGCCTTCTGCTTATTCTTTGACTTTTTACATTTTCGCTCATCTGAATCCTCCCCTCACTAAACGGTTTCTTGTCACTTATGCACTGAATTATTACAGCAACATTCTGTACCAAGGTACCTTCACACAAGCCAAGTGTCAGGTGAGAGCAGAGAATGCAGCACTCTATTGCCAAGTCAGCAGCGTTTAAGTCTGAGACTTCACACTGAAGCTGTGTCGGGCCGCCTCTCGAACACTGTATTCAGGTCTGGTCACCGTGGAAACCGACAAGGGCTAGGAGATTGCTCCTTTATATCCGAGGAAATCTTCTCGCAACCTTTTCAGCCTTCCTTGAACCTTGCACATAATGTATCTATCGTATGTGTGCATCGTAAATTCATAACAGTTTGAAGCATGCCCACAATTCTTATTCAGCATTGGAGCAGTACAGCAGTGCAAAGTATTTCTGACATTCACATCAAATATTATGTTTGGAAATAGAGCAAAATGAAATTTGGAAACTATGACCCTGAAGATCCTGACACAGTTCGGTGCTGGTCTGCCATTGCCTTTGCCTGACGCCCCGCCTCCTCTGAGTGGGGCCTATTTCCACCCATCTGGAGGCTGGAACATCAGAACATAAGAAATAGGAATCGGCCTTTTGGTCCCTCGAGCCTGTTCCGCCATTCAGTAAGATCATGGCTGATCTGATCATGGATTCAGCTCCACTTCCCTGCCCGTTCCCCATAACCCTTTACTCCCTTATCGCTCAAAAATCTGTCTATCACCGCCTTAAATATATTCAATGACCCAGCCCCCACAGCTCTCTGGGGCAGAGAATTCCACAGATTTACAACCCTCTGAGAAGAAATTCCTCCTCATTTCAGTTTTAAATGGCAGCCCCCAATATGTCCCCTAGTTTTAGTCTCCCTCTCTGCATCCACCTGGTCGAGCCCCCTCATTATCATAAATTTCGATAAGATCACCTCTCATTTTTCTGAACTCCAATGTGTATAGACCCAAACTACTCAACCTATTTTCATAAGTCAATCCCCTCATCTCTGGAATCAACCAAGTGAACCTTCTCTGAACAGCCGCCAATGCAAGTATATCCATCCTTAAATACGGAGACCAAAACTGTACGCAGTACTCCAGGTGTGGCCTCACCAATACCCTGTACCATTGTAGCAGGACTTCTCTGATTTTATACTCTTTCCCCCTTGCAATAAAGGCCAACATTCCATTTGCCTTCCTGATGGCAAGTATATCCTTCCTTAGGTAAGGAGACCAAAACTGTACACAATACTCCAGGTGTGGTCTCACCAGGGCCCTATATCATTGCAGTAAGACGTCAATACTCTTGTACTCAAATCCTTTTGTAATAAAGGCCAAAAATACCATTTGGTTTCTCAATTGCTTGCTGTACCTGCATGTTAACTTTCAGTGATTGGTGTACAAGGACACCCAGGTCCCTCTGAACACCAACATTTCCCAATCTCTCACCATTTAAAAAATACTCTGCTTTTCTAATTTTCCTACCAAAGTGGATAACTTCACATTTCTCCACATTATATTCCATTTGCCATGTTCTTGCCCACTCACTTAGCCTGTCTATATCCCCTTGAAGCCTCTTTGCATTCTCCTCACAACTTACATTCCCACCTAGGTTTGTATCATCAGCAAACTTGGATATATTACATTAGGTCTCCTTATCAAAATCATTGATATAGATTGTGAATAGCTGGGGCCCAAGCACAGATCCTTGCAGTACCCCACTAGTTACAGCCTGCCAAACTGAAAATGACCCGTTTATTCCTACTCTGTGTTTTCTGTCCATTAACCAATCCTCAATCCATGCCAGAATATTACCCACAATCCATGAGCCCTAATTTTGTTCAATAACCTCTTGTGTAGCACCTTATCGAATGCCTTCTGAAAATCCAAATACACCACATCCACTGGTTCCCTTTTATCAATTGTGCTAGTTACAACCTCAAAAAACTCTAACAGATTTGTCAAACACGATTTCCTTTTCATAAATCTGTGTTGATTCTGCCCAATCCTATTATTTTCTAAGTGCCCTGTTACTTAATAATAGATGCTGAATGCTAGCTTCAATGTTCTGCTGTAACTGGGCCCCGCCGAAGTTCCTGCCCACGCTCCAATCACGACCTGGGTTTTGGTGACATCACTCAGTCACCCTTCCCAAAGCCGTCGCCCCTCTGGAATGGCTCACGCTGTATCTTGGTGGCTCCTCCTCTTATACCCCCGACCTGTGGCTGGTGTTTCGTCGCAGGTCGGGGCGCTGAATGATCGGGGCGGAGGAGCGGCGCGAGATCGGGGCGGAGGAGCGGCGCGAGATCGGGGCGGAGGAGCGGCGCGAGATCGGGGCGGAGGAGCGGCGCGAGATCGGGGCGGAGGAGCGGCGCGAGATCGGGGCGGAGGAGCGGCGCGAGATCGGGGCGGAGGAGCGGCGCGAGATCGGGGCGGAGGAGCGGCGCGAGATCGGGGCGGAGGAGCGGCGCGAGATCGGGGCGGAGGAGCGGCGCGAGATCGGGGCGGAGGAGCGGCGAGAGATCGGGGAGAGATCGGGGCAGAGGAGCGGCGAGAGATCGGGGAGAGATCGGGGCGGAGGAGCGGCGAGAGATCGGGGCGGAGGAGCATCGAGAGATCGGGGCGGAGGAGCGGCGAGAGATCGGGGCGGAGGAGCGGCGAGAGATCGGGGCGGAGGAGGGGCGAGAGATCGGGGCGGAGGAGCGGCGAGAGATCGGGGCGGAGGAGCGGCGAGAGATCGGGGCGGAGGAGCGGCGAGGGATCGGGGCGGAGGAGCGGCGAGGGATCGGGGCGGAGGAGCGTCGAGGGATCGGGGCGGAGGAGCGGCGAGGGATCGGGGCGGAGGAGCGGCGAGAGATCGGGGCCCACGAGCGAAGTGATCACTGCCCAGGAGAGGCAAGAGTTCGGGGCCCAGAAGAGGCGAGGGCCCAGGGCAGCATGGACCAGCCCACACTGCGATATGTGTGCACACTAAGCCCGTGCAGCAGAGTCATCTTGGTTAATCCTTGCCCCTGGACCATTACCTCGCTCTGTCAAGCCCGTGTGGCAGCTGGTGTGCAACGGCCACCCCACGTTAAACAAATCCACACACAGGCATCTTCCACCCTTCAGGATGTAGTTCAGGATCTGGAGTATCATGTCCTTCATTAAAACACCTGTGTACTCAACCCTTTTTGGTGTGGAAGCAAGTCATCTTTGATACGAGGGACCGCCTAAGAAGAATAGGACTCAAAATTGCCCAGGAGTTGCTCAGATTTTTTTGGAGCATCTTAAAAATCCCCATTCTGCACATTCAATTTGCTCCAGTGTAAGTGAATTCGTTAGCAGTTTTTTTTGTTTAGTTTGGTTTTTCTCAAAACGGGGCGTTACCAGCCACCTACGCCTGTTTTGGTCATTTAAGCCACTTTGGACAGCTAATAGTTGCTCCAAACTAACTTAGGCCAGTGTATGTGGCCACTTGTGGCCGCACAGAAAACCCTCGCGGAGAGTTAAGAAATCAGTGCAGGTCGGTACTTAATGACTTGACTAAAGAATGTGAATAGGATCAAACAGCTATACAGGACATCATATGACAAACTTCGCAAAGTTAATTTACTATGCAACAGAAGCATTCATGGAAGCTTAATCTACAAAAATAAAAGAAGTAAAGAGACAAAGTATATTTACATAATTTTTTCAAAATATCCAAATAAAAAATAGAAGTACCTCCTGCTTGTAGCAAAATATTTTCATCAACAGGATTAAGGAAAGTCTTGAGTAAGCGCATTAAAATTACCGGCTACACAATTATCACCACCCCCCCGGATCAAAACTCTCCCCCCACCCCCCAATCAAAACTCTCCCCCTCCCCCCCGACCAAAACTCTCCCCCTCCCCCCCCACCCCCAATCAAAACTCTCCCCCTCCCCCCCCCATCAAAACTCTCCCCCTCCCCCCCGACCAAAACTCTTCCCCCTCCCCCCCACCCCCAATCAAAACTCTCCCCCTCCCCCCCCCCCGATCAAAACTCTTTCCCCCCACCCCCGATCAAAACTCTCCCCCTCCCCCCCGATCAAAGCTCTCCCCCTCCCCCCCGACCAAAACTCTTCCCCCTCCCCCCCCACCCCCGATCAAAACTCTTCCTCCTCCCCCCCCACCCCCAATCAAAACTCTCCCCCTCCCCCCCCGATCAAAACTCTTTTCCCCCCCCCACCCCCGATCAAAACTCTCCCCCTCCCCCCCGATCAAAACTCTTTTCCCCCCCCCCCACCCCCCTGGATCAAAACTCTCCCCCCACCCCCCGATCAAAACTCTTCCCCCTCCCCCCCCCCCACCCCCAATCAAAACTCTCCCCCTCCCCCCCCGGATCAAAACTCTCCCCCCACCCCCCGATCAAAACTCTCCCCCTCCCCCCCGATCAAAACTCTCCCCCTCCCCCCCCGGATCAAAACTCTCCCCCTCCCCCCGATCAAAACTCGCACCGACCTGTTTGTAGCCTCAGCGTGGGAAGGCAGCGGGCGGGCCTGTGTGACAGGCCACTCGGCCCGGGATATGGGCAGGACGCATCGGGTCCCACGCTGCAGCACGCATCATCAGCAGGAGCTAGTGCGCATGCGCGAATGCTCTAATGCACATGCAGACAGCTGCCGGCACTCTTTCATGCGCAGGGCCATAGCTCCGCTCCCCAATCCACTCGCCGCGCCACGCCCCGGGAGAGTCAACAGAGCGGCCAGAATCCGGGGAGATCGTTCTTTGCCGTTTTCACCCCATGAAGTCAGCGCATCTCTAGTGAGTGCGCTGAAAAAACAGGTGGGCCAACTTTGGGCCAATAGATTCTAGCATTTTCCCTACTACTGATGTCAGGCTAATTGGTCTGTAGTTCCCCGTTTTTCCTCTCACTCCTTTCTTAGATGGGGGGGCGGTGGGTTACATTTGCGACCTTGCAATCCGTGAAAACCGTTCCAAACTCTATGGCACAAAATCTCACTTGGCTTACTGGCCTTCAGTGTTACACGGGCTACCGTGTGGTAGTGGGAATAGCAGGCACAGAGAGTTCTCATTCCGGGGTCGCCCCCTGATGTCATTGTCCTTTGTAAGGGGCAGGAACAGGCTCTGCCCCTCACATGGCCAATGAGATCAGGCGGGAAAGAGGAGGTGAGGTCAAAGGTCAGCCATGATCTCACTGTATGGCGGAGCAGGCTCGAGGTGCCGAATGGTCGACTCCTGCTCCTAATTTTTATGTCCTTATAGCCAAGCTAAACATTCCGGAAATGGCAGTGTCACCCGGCACAACCAGTTCTTGGTGTTTTCTGGTGTGTTCCACTGAATTCCCGCTGGAATTATGGTGGGAGACCAGCAGAACTTGTGAAGATATTTGGGGATTATATTTTCTCAGAGAAGGGATTTGTGAGAACTTGCTATTTTACGTTGCATTGGAGGATACAAAAGCTGCTGTAATATGGGGAAAATGCTTGAAGCTATCATTAAGGAAGAAATAGCGGGACATCTAGATAGGAATAGTGCAATCAAGCAGACGCAACCTGGATTCATGAAGGGGAAATCATGTTTAACTAATTTACTGGAATTCTTTGAGGATATAACGAGCATGGTGGATAGAGGTGTACCGATGGATGTGGTGTATTTAGATTTCCAAAAGGCATTCGATAAGGTGCCACACAAAAGGTTACTGCAGAAGATAAAGGTACGCGGAGTCAGAGGAAATGTATAAGCATGGATAGAGAATTGGCTGGCTAACAAAGCAGAGAGTCAGGATAAATGGGTCCTTTTCGGGTTGGAAATCGGTGGTTAGTGGTGTGCCACAGGGATCGGTGCTGGGATCACAACTGTTTACAATATACATAGATGACCTGGAAGAGGGGACAGAGTGTAGTGTAACAAAATTTGCAGATGACACAAAGATTAGTGGGAAAGCGGGTTGTGTAGAGGACACAGAAAGGCTGCAAAGAGATTTAGACAGGTTAAGCGAATGGGCTAAGGTTTGGCAGATGGAATACAATGTCGGAAAATGTGAGGTCATCCACCTTGGAAAAAAAAACAGTAAAAGGGAATATTATTTGAATGGGGAGAAATTACAACATGCTGCGGTGCAGAGGGACCTGGGGGTCCTTGTGCATGAAACTCTTTTTGGAGTTTATCTGAAAAACATAAAACATTAATCCGTGCCACCCGACCTGGATGACACACCAGACATTTACAAGGCCCTTTTTTTTCTTTTTTGTGGTTTTTTTTTGTGTTTTTCTTTTTTTTTGGGCACTAAAATCACTTTTTTTTTCCTCCAGTGCCCCCTATAAAAGGGTTAGGGGGACACTAAAAGCACTGGCAATTAAAACAAATTAAACTTTAAAACGTAAAATCAAATTAAAATTTGGTTGCCGGGCATGATGATGCACTCCAGTCCCTCCGGTGCCCACCTCTCGCGGAAGGCCGCGAGCGTACCAGTGGACACCGCGTGCTCCATCTCCAAGGACACCCTGGACCGGATGTAAGAGCGGAAGAGAGGCAGGCAGTCAGGTTGAACGACCCCCTCGACCGCCCGCTGCCTGGACCGGCTGATGGCACCCTTGGCCGTGCCCAGGAGCAGTCCTACGTCCTTGTGCATGAATCCCAAAAAGTTAGTTTGCAGGTGCAGCAGGTAATCAGGAAGGCGAATGGAATGTTGGTCTTCATTGCGAGAGGGATGGAGTACAAAAGCAGGGAGGTCCTGCTGCAACTGTACAGGGTATTGGTGAGGCCGTACCCGGAGTACTGCGTGCAGTTTTGGTCATCTTTCTTAAGGAAGGATATACTAGCTTTGGAGGGGGTACAGAGACGATTCACTAGGCTGATTCCGGAGATGAGGGGGTTACCTTATGATGATAGATTGAGTAGACTGGGTCTTTACTCGTTGGCGAGTTCAGAAGGATGAGGGGTGATCTTATAGAAACATTTAAAATAATGAAAGGGATAGTCAAGATAGAGGCAGAGAGGTTGTTTCCACTGGTCGGGGAGACTAGAACTAGGGGGCACAGCCTCAAAATACAGGGGAGCCAATTTAATTCTTCTCCCAGAGGGTTGTGAATCTGTCGAATTCTCTGCCAAAGGAAGCAGTTGAGGCTAGCTCATTGAATGTATTCAAGTCACAGATAGATAGATTTTTAACCAATAAGGGAATTAAAGGTTATGGGGAGTGGGCGGGTAAGTGGAGCTGAGTCCACGGCCAGATCAGCCATGATCTTATTGAATGGCGGAGCAGGCTCGAGGGGCTAGATGGCCTACTCCTGTTCCTAATTCTTATGATCTTATGCAAGTCAGAGTAACTGAATTATAACACAACAGAGTTCTGGAAATGTATTTAAATCGATTTAATTGCACAGAAACCATTTTAAATTGTCAGGCTAATGGAGTAGCTTCATATTATATGCATAATTACAGGTGAGTCATTCCTAGTTACTTAACTGATATTACGAATTGTGTCCAACTTTCTCCATTCATGATGTCACTGGATTGTGATTTCTAGACAACAGTTTTAGTTCTCAGCCGTGGCTCAGTGGGTAGCACTCTCGCCTCGGAGTCAGAAGGTTGTGGGTTCAAGTCCCACTCCAGGGTTGAGCACATAAAACTAGGCTGACACTCCCAGTGCCGTGCTGAGGGAGTGTTGCACAGTCGGAGGTGCCGTCTTTCAGAGGAGCAGTTAAACCGAGGCCCCATTTGCTCTCTCAGGTGGATGTAAAAGATCACATGGCACTATTTAGAAGAGCAGGGGAGTTCTCCCCAGTGTCCTGGGGCCAATATTTATCCCTCAATCAACATCACTAAAACAGATTATCTGGTCATTATCACCTTGCTGTGTGGGGAGCTTGCTGTGCGCAAATTGGTTGCCGTGTTTCCCACATTACAACAGTGACTACACTCCAAAAGTACTTCATTGGCTGTAAAGTGCTTTGAAACGTCCAGTGGTCGTGAAAGGCGCTATATAAATGCAAGTCTTTTTTTCTTCCTCGCTCTTTCTCTTTCTCTCTCTCTTCTTTCTTCTACAGAGCCTCTGCAATGACAGACTGTGGCAGCACGTCTGCTTTAGGGGGAACAATCCATTTGTTTTAGTGGGCTGCTGAACACATTTGTTCAGCAGCCCACTGGACGTACTATTTTAATGAAGCTATTAAACCATTTAAAATAAAAAATGCGAGAAAGAATTTGATGTGACTATATTATGCAGTGCGCAGAGCAAAGTTGGTGACAACGGACTACAATGTCCCTTGCTATTAGAATATATGAACATTTTTTGGATGGTAAAATCTTAGTATAAATAATCGGAGGCTGTGCAAACTCATTTGCATATTTGGATTAAAAAAGCCTCTGTCTGGATTTTTTTTTTAAGTGTCTGTCGTTTCCTCTGGGGAAGGTGCACCTTATTATGTCTTCACTCACTCCACACATATTGCCGCACATCTCCTGAAGCCAAAAGGGCAGTGCGGGATTAAAAATGGACCCACATTTCTCTCTCAATGACAGACGGCACAGCTTCAGGGCAGTGCATATTTCTGAAACCAAGTGTCGTGTTCTGTTGTGGTCCAAGTGAGGAGACCAAAACTGGCAGCTCAAAGTAATCTGTGCATTGTAAAGGTGATGGAAAATAATAAATCACAGATTCTCTGGCTCCTACTATAACCTTCCAAAAGCTCTGAAAAGCATCCGACATCACATTGACCGTAAACCGCAACAGATTCAACTGTAAGATGTACCGCAAGAATTAAATAGCAGCGTGTTAGCTTGCTTTGAGTGTGCAGAGTAATTCCTCAGGATAATGGGATGGAAAAACAGCCAACATCAACTTTGGAGGCTGTGAGGAACTGCCTTTAAATCTTCAGACCATGCGTGGCCACATTGCAGCTTTTTCCAGTTTGAGATCCTGTTGAGCACCGCGGGAGCTTGTGGCTGCATTCAGCATCATCCGAGAACACCTTTACTGTGGGAAGTTAAATTGCATCCAGCAGATGATTTTATGCATTGAAGTCTTTCGCTGTTGTGGCCGTAGCAATTTGCCAAATACTCAAAGGCTTGAAGCTTCTGCACAGCCACTGAGTGAGAACAGTGTTGGGAAGTGCACACAAGAATGGCCAATATAATGGGTGTGTTTTGTTCATGTTATTGTGAATTGAGGATAATCAATATCGACTTTCTCCTTTATATTTCTTTAGTGGTCCAGGAGGACAAAACTCCAAATAGCTTGTGTGATTTTGTGAATGCGGCGAGATGACAGCAGGGCTTCCTCTCCGGGGAAAGAGTAATGCAGTTTGCCCAGAAGCTGATGCTGTGTCACTTTCTGTCTCTCACTGAATGCCTTGCCAACCACAAGTAGATTATTTAAAATCTTCTAGAATGTTAATAATTACATAAGTGAGACTCTTTCCCCTCCTGCTGCAGTTTACATTTACTGCTCCATGTTCATGCTGGTTGTTACCACCCTTCCTTCTGTTGGGAGGGTCGGACAGTCTGGGCTCAGGACATCTTCAATATTTCCACAGCATTGATTGGGAGAAGGTGCTCTTCAGGTTTAACATTGTCAGTTTATGTCCTTCCCCCAATCCCTCACTCTCCCTACCACAATGCAACATAAGAACATAAGAAATAGAAGCAGGAGTCAGCCACCTGGCCCCTCGAGCCTGCTCCGCCATTCAATACGATCATGGCTGATCCGATCATGGACTCAGCTCCACTTCCCTGCCCGCTCCCCATAACCCTTCACTTCCTTATCGCTCAAAAATCTGTCCATCTCCGCCTTAAATATATTAAATGACCCAGCCTCCACATCTCTCCGGGGCAGAGAATTCCACAGATTTACAACCCTCAGAGAAGAAATTCCCCCTCATCTCCGGAATCAACTTAGTGAACCTTCCCTGAACTGCCTCCAATGCAAGTATATCCTTCCTTAAATAAAGAGACCAAAACTATATGCAGTACTCCAGATGTGGCCTCACCAATACCTGTACAATTGCAGCAGGACTTCTCTGCTTTTATACCCTATCCCCTTTGCAATAAAGGGCAACATTCCATTTGCCTTCCTGATTACTTGCTGTACCTGCATACTAACTTTTTGTGTTTCATGCACAAGGACCCCCAGGTCCCTCAGCACTGCAGAATTTTGTAATTTCTCTCCATTTAAATAATTAGCTTTATTATTTTTCCTGCCAAAATGGATAGCCTCACACTTTCCCACATTATACTCCATCTGCCTAATGTTTGCCCACTCACTTAGCCTGTCTATATCCCTCTGCAGATTTTTTGTGTCCTCTTCACAATTTGCTTTCCCACCCATCTTTGTATCATCAGCAAACTTGGCTACATTACACACGATCCCTTCATCCAAATCATTAATATAGATTGTAAATAGTTGGGGCCCCAGCACCGATCCCTGTTCTTAGTTCTGTGATGTTCTCAGTCTGAGATGAGTATTTGAAGTCTATTAGCCTGGTTGGCATGCATGTGTTCCACTGCTCGAATCATCATCATAGGCTGTCCATCGGAATCGAGGAAGACTTGCTTCCACTCTAAAAATTAGTTCTTAGGTGGCTGAATGGTCCAATACGGGAACCACTGACCCTGTCACAGGTGGGACAGATAGTCGTTGAGGGAAGGGGAGGGTGGGACAGGTTTGCCGCACGCTCCTTCCGCTGTCTGCGCTTGGTTTCTGCATGCTCTCGGCGATGAGACTCGAGGTGCTCAGCGCCCTCCCGGATGCTCTTCCTCCACTTAGGGTAGTCTTTGGCCAGAGACTCCCAGGTGCCAGTGGGGATGTTGCATTTTATCAGGAAGGCTTTGAGGGTGTAACATTTCCTCTGCCCCCCTTTGGCTCATTTGCCGTGAAGGAGTTCCGAGTAGAGCACTTGTTTGGGAGTCTCGTGTCCGGCATGCGAACAATGTGGCCTGCCCAGCGTAGCTGATCGAGTGTGGTCAGTGCTTTGATGCTGGCCTGGTCGAGGACGCTAATGTTTGTGCATTTGTCCTCCCAGGGGATTTGCAGAATCTTGCGGAGACATCGTTGTTGGTATTTCTCCAGCAACTTGAGGTGTCTCCTGTACATGGTCCATGTCTCTGAGCCATACGGGAGGGAGGGTATTATTACAGCCTTGTAGAGCATGAGCTTGGTGGCTGATTTGAGGGCCTGGTCTTCGAACACTCTTTTCCTCAGGTGGCCAAAGGCTGCTCTGGCGCACTGGAGGCGGTGTTGAATCTCGTTGTCAATGTCTGCCTTTGTTGATAAGAGGCTCCCGAGGTATGGGAAATGGTCCACGTTGTCGAGGGCCGCGCCGTGGATCTTGATGACTGGGGGGTAGTGCTGTGCGGCGAAGACAGGTTGATGGAGGACATATGTCTCACGGATGTTTAGCGTAAGGCCCATGCTTTCGTACGCCTCAGTGAATACAGTGACTATGACTTGGAGTTCGGCCTCTGTATGTGCGCAGACGCAGGCGTCTTCCGTGTACTGTTGCTCGACGACAGTCCAAGACTACCCCAACCTCTATCAGCAATAACTTGGAGAATCCTCTCGTGCATATTTTGAGATATTTTTGTGGAGTTGCTCAGCAAGGATGGATGTCTCCATGCTGAACAATGACCTCTGTTCCATCCTTGACAGCCAGGGGTGAATTGCGCCTGGGATTTTCCTGATCACCCACCATAACTTTAAGCGAATTCCGGAAAAAAAAAATTTTTTTTTACACTAAATTTATGGCAGACAATTGGGAGAACTCTGGCAGAAATGCCTCCCAGTCTCGGGTTAACACCGAGCAGATACAGTGTAAAGCTCCCTTCACATGTCACAAACATATATCTGAACTACACAATATTATCTCCTACAATACCGGTGGGATTTCAACGCTTTACTTCCAAAAGGTACTGATTTGATACCAGGGAAAAAAGTATCTTCTAAAATAAATTTGATAAAATAAAAACATAAAACTTACGATAGAGTCAGAGGAGATTTAGAAAATTCTAATAGGGGTAAGGAAAGTTTTGGAATTTTTTTGTAGCAGCAGTCATTAATGAAGCAAGGAATTGCAAACACATTACCAATCTAGTTTCCCTTGGCACAGGCACTATTTACACCAGGCCAGAGCTGATGTGTGTTCTGGCCTTTCGCGGATCAGATGTTACTCTCATATCCCTCACAGTGATGGTGATTGAGAGCTGGCATTTGTAGCTTGCGGGAGGGAAGGCCATTACCAACTGGAACAGGTTGTCTCTCTATCCCTCTGTGCTCTTGGAGCATATGTGGCAAAGAACAGTTAATAAGCTGAACTAAAAACAGCAAATGTTGGAAATCTCAGCGGGCCAGGCAGCATCTGTGGAGAGAGAAACAGAGTTAACGTTTCAGGTCGGTGACTTTTCATCAGATGCTGGAGATTTTAAGCAAGTAGCAAGCCAGAGAGAAAGTGGGGGGTGGGGGGGAGGTTACGAGAAGAACAAAAGGCAGATTGGTTTTCTAATAGCTGTTGTGAGCAATCATAGACCCTTCCACCACTAGTGCAGTGGAGACAGATTTATCTCCTAAATCTCACAACTAAATGACAGAAATCCCAGAAATGTATCACCACCAGGAAACTCTGAATCACAGACTCCAGTCGCACTGCATCAAGGAACTGGACACACAGCACCCTCTCACGGCAGTGCCACCAGCCTCTGAACCAGAAACCTTTCCTCCTTCCCACTACTGCTAAGGAATGCAATCAGTCTGCGACGCCCTCATTTCTCGATAGCTCAGAATGTTTCTGCAGTTCCTCTCACCGTTTTCCATTATGAATTCCTCGGTCCACATTTATAATGGAAATTTTCTACATAATGTTAGTTACTGTAGTTACAATGGAAACACTGCTGCTCCACTGGCTGCAGAGTGTCATTACAGTGAGACAAATTCACACAGGCATTTTCCATCATCAATGTGGATATAGGAGCCCTGAAATTCTGCAATGCGTCTTGCAGCAACGCAACCCCCGCAGAGAGGCACAGATTGCTGAAAATGCCCATTACACCATTTCTTTTGGGTTTCTACTCAAAAGAGAGTCCTACCAACATTGCAAGATTGGATTATGTGTTTGCGCCTTGGTTTAATTGCCAACCAGTAACCCAGCTTCACCTCAGTGACATGGTGTCAACTATATTGACATACAAACACCATGGCCGGAATTTTACCGGTGTTGAGAGGGTGGGTTTGGAGGCGGGTCAACTGTCAAAATGGAAATGATTGACAGCGGGTCGGAAGCCCACTGTAAACCCGCCTCCACACTGGTCTCCCCAGGGTCGGGTCTGTCAGCGCTGAACAGACCTGACACTGAGCAGCGAGTGAGGCAAGTTACATCATTAAGAGCTTGTTAAACACCGATTAAGGACAATTTTACCCTTTACTCACCATTTTTCCAGCTTTTTGACGAGGTTCACGGTGCTCGGGGGTCAGGTAAGTCGGTCGGGTTTTCAATGTCACAGTCTGCGATGATGGGGCTTGGCAGGCCCCGCCCAGCGAGGTTCCTGGCCAATTGAAATAGATTCTTGTACAACCTCCCTGTGTGCTGTGACTCTATGGAGCGAGTGATGGGAGAGCCTGGGTGCAGCCCCGCCTCTCTGTGCAGTGTTTGTCAGTGTTTGCAGCACCTCAATGCTGCAGAATTTGGTCATGCTCTCTTTAAACAAATGGGCTGATGATGCCTCATCAAATTATGTCATCAGACCCGCTTCCTTTTAATTGGCTGGGAGCCTCGCCGGGCGGGGCTTAACAAGCCAGCAGGCCAGAGCCTCGCTGAAGTCCCCAGCCAACCTGGACTCGCCACAGTTGGCGAAATCGCGGCCTAACTCACTGACACTACCTTCTGCCATCCCATAATAATCACAGGCACCAACTGCAGACACAGAAACTCAGTGCTGTGATTTGGCTCATGTTTGTGCATTTCCAAAAGGACATAATCAGATGAATATGTTAAATTACACCCTAACCTACATCCAGTCAAATGACAGCTTGAAAATCAATATAAGCGATTGATTCCCTGTTTCTGGGTTGCTGGTTAAACCTTACACTAACTGTCATTTTTCTTCCAGTTGGATTGCTAAACTGCCCAGATATTTGACAGGAATAGACTCTTGTGTTGTGGGCTGGTGGGCTGAGCACATTCTTGCTGCATGTTCTCACCCATTTGCAGCCCAATCCCATTTCACACACTCCCCATGTGATGGAGGTAGAGACAAGTAAGATTGTATAGAATCATAGAATGGTTACAGCACAGAACGCCATTCGGCCCATCGAGCCCGTGCCATCTCTCAGCGAGTCCCACTCCCCCACCCTTTCCCCATTGCCTTGTAAAAACATTTCCTTCAGATACTTATCCAATTCCCATCTGAAAGCCACGATTGAGTCTGCCTCCACCACCCTCTCAGGCAGCGCATTCCAGATCCTAACCACTAGCTGCGTAAAAACGTTTTCCTCATGTGGCCTTTGGTTCTTCTGCCAATCGCCTTAAATTTGTGCTCTCTGGTTCTTGACCCCTCCACCAATGGGAACAGTTTCTCTCGATATACTCTGTCCAGACCCCTCATGATTTTGAACACCGAGATCAAATCTCCTCTCAACCTTCTCTGCTCCAAGGAGAACAACCCCAGCTTCCCCAATTTATCAATCTATTTATTTCCTCCAGTGTTTTAACTGAGAACGAGGTGCACAGGAGCAAATGCAATGAGATTCTTTGGTTGTTTTCTGCTTCCACGGTTTTTTTCTCCCCTTCTCTGTTGAGATCCGAAAGGTACAGAATCCTTGGTGAGGTCCGGTTCCAGCCTGTGGTCCTTTGCACACGTGGCCACCCTGATGTATGAGACTAGGCAGCAAGTTTCAGCAGACGGTTCACCCACAGGGCAAGTGTCACAGCGAGCGAGATCCAGACCTCATCCAACGTGCCGGGGCTTCATGGCAATTATTGTAATGCCCTGACTCGTACCCCCAGCTAACCCAGCATAGACTGGGGTCCAGCCCTGGGACCACCTTAGTGTTCAGATACTCACCATCCTCATGTCCTAAGCCCAGACTGTATTGAATGGGGGGGGAACTCTCCTTTAAAAACAAATTTTACATACAGCCCAAAGGAACGAAAGCAAGCAAAATATGCCTCCATTTTACAAATGAATAGTAAATAAACCCAAAGCACAACATTATTTCAAAATGCACCGAGGTGTCTAGATTTTTAGGCCCGATTTTCAGCCTTTAATTCGATAAAAATTGGCGTTGCACGAGGATTCGTGGCGTAAAGCGTGAATTTCGGGAACATTAGTCCTTGGGCCGATAGTGCTGTGAGACAGGCCTTCGGAGGCGGGAAAAAAAAGCAAAAAAAAAATTAACAAAAAAACATTCACAAAACATTCACCAAACCCTTACCTACTAAATCGCTGAAAAATAATTAAAAAAATAAAAACTTCAACGGACCTTTTTTCTAGGATTTCACGCTGACCGCCTGCTGGCAGGTTTGACTTGTCGATATTCTGGATGCAGTGTACGGGTCGGGAGAGCTGAAAGTGCGATGGTAACACAATCTGTGTAGTTGCACGTCGCGCTCCTCTCCCCAGCGATATGTGGATCGCCTCCACAAAAAGGCACCGAAGATCTCGCCGACCGTGTTTTCTCCGCGGAGAAAATTGCGGCGAAAACTCGGTCACAAAGTTGTCGAAATTTCAGCCCTGGGAATTAATAATCTTTCATTCTAAGCTCTGCGACGGAGCCTAAGCAGAAGAAATTGTATAATTATAAGATATATTTAACTTTATGAAGCTTTCAGCATATTCTTAAAACTGTGGGTAACAGATGGTAGACACACAGTAACACAATCTGAGTAGAATGTATTTTAAAAAGTTAATTAGGCCAGGCAATCCTGCTGTTCCAAACACGAGATGTTATGAGTGAATTGAGAAGAAGAATAATGAGTTGTGTCAGGAGTGTGCAGGGTAGCGGGAGCCCGGGCTACAATTACTTATACCCTGTTTGTAACCCAGTAATGCCGCTGATGATAAAGGCTTCTGACAGAGCACAGCATCTTGTTTGTAGGATTTCATAGATTACATAGAATTAGGAACAGGAGTAGGCCATCTAGCCCCTCGAGCCTGCTCCGCATTCAACAAGATCATGGCTGATCTGGCCGTGGACTCAGCTCCACTTACCCGCCCGCTCCCCGTAACCTTTAATTCCCTTATTGGTTAAAAATCTATCTATCTGTGACTTGAATACATTCAATGAGCTAGCCTCAACTGCTTCCTTGGGCAGAGAATTCCACAGATTCACAACCCTCTGGGAGAAGAAATTCCTTCTCAACTCGGTTTTAAATTGGCTCCCCCGTATTTTGAGGCTGTGCCCCCTAGTTCTAGTCTCCCCGACCAGTGGAAACAACCTCTCTGCCTCTATCTTGTCTATCCCTTTCATTATTTTAAATGTTTCTATAAGATCACCCCTCATCCTTCTGAACTCCAACGAGTAAAGACCCAGTCTACTCAATCTATCATCATAAGGTAACCCCCTCATCTCCGAAATCAGCCTCGTGAATCGTCTCTGTACCCCCTCCAAAGGTAGTATATCCTTCCTTAAGTAAGGTGACCAAAACTGTACGCAGTACTCCAGGTGCGGCCTCACCAATACCCTGTACAGTTGCAGCAGGACCTCCCTGCTTTTGTACTCCATCCCTCTCGCAATGAAGGCCAACATTCCATTCGCCTTCCTGATTACCTGCTGCACCTGCAAACTATGCAAGGATTGACTGCAAGGATTGACTGAATAACTACTGTATCTAGTAGCACTAATAGTCCCACGCTGATCAGATCTGCTGCACTCGCAAATACACGCACCCAGAAATGGTCCAAGAACTGGTCTGGCCTAACAGAGAGATGTAATTTCAGTTTAACAACATTAAAATGAGTTCCAATGTTAGGCAATATCAAAATACTTGATTCCCACAGACAGTTCTATCCTTTTCCAAGCTCTCGAGTTAGTTATTGCAGGATTCTGAATACTGCATCAATCAAAGAGCAGCATGCACAGATTCTGAATAATGCACCAATAAGAGAGCAGCATGCTAGCATGCACAGATTCTGAATAATGCACCAATAATACAGCAGCATGCTAGCGTGCACAGGTTCTGAATAATGCACCAATAAGAGAGCAGCATGTTAGCATGCACAGGATAAACCTGCAACATTGCATTCCGGGTTCGAATGGGCTCCAATTGGAGAAATTCAAAATCCCGCGGGGTTCTCTGGGAAGAGTTATAATGGCTTGCAATTGTTGCATTCAATAATGATGAGTGTTGCAGAGAGGGAAGTGGAACACAGCATAGCGGTAGATGCAAGAAAACATTTCAATGCAAGAACGGTAAGTTGGAAGGTCAAATCAGAGGCTAGAACCCAAAAAGGTGCAAGCAAGGCTGAAACTGAAGATCGGCACAAGGCAGTTAACTTATTAAATATTACTGCTTCCAAATATTCACAAAGACATGAGTAATATAATAGAATCATACTGCACACAAGGCAGCCTTCTGCGCCATCGAAACTCTGCCAGCTCCTGCTAGAGATCTTCTTAATCCACTTTCCTCGCCCTGTCCCCGTACCTCTTTACATTTTTCTCTTTCACAATCTACTTCCCCTTTAAATGCTGTTTCCGCCACTGCTTCTGGGCAGACATTCCATGCCTTAACTCTGCATTAAATAATCCTCATTTGGTGCTGATTTTAAATTTATGCCCACTGGTTACTGAATCATTAACAATCTCCCATAATTGTGAATGTCTCCTTCACAGCATGTCCTTATCCTCTAGCCTGTCCCCATAATAAAGCTTCCGACATCTTGCTCACCCTCTCTGTGGCCTTGGCCTACGTCCGAAAGTCAGGTTCCCGAAATCGGACAAAATGTTCCAACTGCGGCCCAATGCAGGTTTGTATTGATCAGCTTTACTTCTTTGCTTTGTAACTCTGCCACTGTTTATCAAACCTACTCTCCCATCTGCTGTTAGTGTTATCAGCATACCTCCCTCATTAGTGATAACTTCAATGTAAAGGAGATGGAAGTCTGAGGTAGATGAAAGGGCAAGCTGATAAATCCCAGGACTTTGATTCCCGAGTACTAAGACCGACGTGGAGGGAAATTTGTAAAGTATTGACGGCGATGATGTGGGAGTTGGTGAAAACTGGGGAGGTTCTAGGAGATTGAAAGTAGTCTAAGGTGGTCCTCATTTTTGAAAATGCTCCTACATGGATACAGACAATGTTCAACCCATGAGTCCTACTATTTTATCATGCCAAATAATGCAATTGATTATTAGGAGGAATCTTAATACAGCCTGATTGGGCTACACACAATGTGGTCTCAGAGAAGAGCTTGACCAATCTCCTTAACATTTGGCAAAAACGCGGCAGATGACTGTCACTTGTGTGTTGCTCTCCAAGCCCATTTCAAAGGTCTCTAATCTCACTTGGTCTCCAGTCATCTTGGTTAACCCTTGCCACTGGATCAAGACCGAGCTCTGTCAAGCCCATGTAGTGGCTGGTGTGCAATGGCCACCCCACGTTAAAAGAATCCATGCACAGGCATCTTCCACCCTTCAGTGTGTAGTTCGGGACCGAGATTGTCAGGTCCTTCATTGAAACACCTGTAAACTCATCTATTTTTGGTGTGGAAGCAGGTCATCCTCGATATGAGGGACTGCCTAATACTATACTAATCTCACTTCGCAGGTGTGACTTTAGTAGCGGTCCTTTTAGTTGGAAAAATTCCGTCATTAATACAGATGCTCTGCCAGTGTTCACTCACTAAAGCTAGCTGGGGTGCGGTGATGTAGTGATTATGGCACTGGACTCGTAATCCAGACACTAGAAGACGTTATCCCGAGAATGTGAGTTTAAATGCTGGGGTTTGACCTTGCATTCTGAGGATTGTTCGATGGCAGTTGGAGAATTTGAATTTGGTTTCTGGTATCCATAAGGGTGACCATGAGTCTGGGTCCTCAGCCCCCACAACGAGGTCCTAAATGCCTTTAGCCCCTCCATTCCATCAAAAAATCTCTACCCAGCAGTTGTTGAAGGCGGTGGCCCACCACAAACTCCTCACAACACCTCGGGGCGGGCAATAAATGCCAGCAAGGCCCACGTCCCCAGACTGAATTTAAAAAACATTGAGAGCTGTTCCTGTGTGCATCTACAGCAGGATTATCTGAAGTTAAAGCTTTGTGCTCTAGAAATGGTTCAGCTACTTTGTTTACAAAATTAAATGTATGATAATGACATCTATCTACCACAAATCGTATTCGTGGTGTTCTTGAGAATTTTAGTCAAGCCTTTGATTTTTGTGGTTGGTGTATAGTGGTGATGTCTGTGGCCCCTTTAACCACCCGCCCGTGTGTGGCTCCAGTTTGTGGTAGAAGCAAAGATGTAGCAGGAGTATTTACATTAGGAGCTGCTGTGTATTCAACTGGTGAGGAATCATTTACTGATTGACAGTTTTAGATTGGTATTGATGAATGATGGGCTGACAATTCCTGTTGAGGGAGTGAAATGATTGTCATTGAACCAGTGGTCAATTCAATTCAAACAAAGGTCTCTGCGATTGCATGCCTTCAGGGTGAGGTTTTTGAGAAGGAAATGTACTAAATGTAGAACTAAGCAAAGTAATTTGGATAAGATGAAGAAAAAGAGGATATACCTTGCATTGAAAATACTTAACAGAAAGCTTAAGATAAACTGATGCAGCATAACTAACTGGATGTACATGCATAATGGTTCTGATTATCTCGTTAGTAAACTAGATAGTTAATTAATAGAATTTGTGTCAGAGGAAGTCAAGGTGAGCGTGGTGAGAACACCATGGAACCAACACCTGGTGTCGAGCTCGCATTACAACGAAAGATTGGGGAAACTTGGGTTTTTCAGCTTTGAAAGGGACACTGCGGGGAGCTGACCTTGTGATGAGATGTACAATAGTTACTGGTCTAAAAACAGACTATCTGGTTAAACCATAGAAACATAGAAACATAGAAAATAGGTGCAGGAGTAGGCCATTCGGCCCTTCTAGCCTGCACCGCCATTCAATCAGTTCATGGCTGAACATGCAACTTCAGTACCCCATTCCTGCTTTCTCGCCATACCCCTTGATCCCCCTAGTAGTAAGGACCTCATCTAACTCCTTTTTGAATATATTTAGTGAATTGGCCTCAACAACTTTCTGTGGTAGAGAATTCCACAGGTTCACCACTTTCTGGGTGAAGAAGTTCCTCCGCATCTCGGTCCTAAATGGCTTACCCCTTATCCTTAGACTGTGACCTCTGGTTCTGGACTTCCCCAACATTGGGAACATTCTTCCTGCATCTAACCTGTCTAACCCCGTCAGAATTTTAAATGTTTCTATGAGGTCCCCTCTCATTCTTCTGAACTCCAGTGAATACAAGCCCAGTTGATCCAGTCTTTCTTGATAGGTCAGTCCCGCCATCCCGGGAATCAGTCTGGTGAACCTTCGCTGCACTCCCTCAATAGCAAGAATGTCCTTCCTCAGGTTAGGAGACCAAAACTGTACACAATACTCCAGGTGTGGCCTCACCAATGCCCTGTACAACTGTAGCAACACCTCCCTGCCCCTGTACTCAAATCCCCTTGATATGAAGGCCAACATGCCATTTGCTTTCTTAACCGCCTGCTGTACCTGCATGCCAACCTTCAATGACTGATGTACCACGACACCCAGGTCTCTTTGCACCTCCCCTTTTCCTAATCTGTCACCATTCAGATAATAGTCTGTCTCTCTGTTTTTACCACCAAAGTGGATAACCTCACATTTATCCACATTATACTTCATCTGCCATGCATTTGCCCACTCACCTAACCTATCCAAGTCGCTCTGCAGCCTCACAGCATCCTCCTCGCAGCTCACACTGCCACCCAACTTAGTGTCATCCGCAAATTTGAAAATACTACATTTAATCCCCTCATCTAAATCATTAATGTACAGTGTAAACAGCTGGGGCCCCAGCACAGAACCTTGCGGTACCCCACTAGTCACTGCCTGCCATTCTGAAAAGTGCCCATTTACTCCTACTCTTTGCTTCCTGTCTGACAACCAGTTCTCAATCCACGTCAGCACACTACCCCAAATCCCATGTGCTCTAACTTTGCACATCAATCTCTTGTGTGGGACCTTGTCGAAAGCCTTCTGAAAGTCCAAATATATCACATCAACTGGTTCTCCCTTGTCCACTCTACTGGAAACATCCTCAAAAAATTCCAGAAGATTTGTCAAGCATGATTTCCCTTTCACAAATCCATGCTGACTTGGACCTATCATGTCACCTCTTTCCAAATGCACTGCTATGACATCCTTAATAATTGATTCCATCATTTTACCAACTACCGATGTCAGGCTGACCGGTCTATAATTCCCTGTTTTCTCTCTCCCTCCTTTTTTAAAAAGTGGGGTTACATTGGCTACCCTCCACTCTATAGGAACTGATCCAGAGTCAATGGAATGTTGGAAAATGACTGTCAATGCATCCACTATTTCCAAGGCCACCTCCTTAAGTACTCTGGGATGCAGTCCATCAGGCCCTGGGGATTTATCGGCCTTCAATACCATCAATTTCCCCAACATAATTTTCCGGCTAATAAGGATTTCCCTCAGTTCCTCCTCCTTACTAGACCCCCCGACCCCTTTTATAACCGGAAGGTTGTTTGTGTCCTCCTTCGTGAATACCGAACCAAAGTACTTGTTCAATTGGTCCGCCATTTCTTTGTTCCCGTTATGACTTCCCCTGATTCTGACTGCAGGGGACCTACGTTTGTCATTACTAACCTTTTTCTCTTTACATATCTATAGAAAGTTTTGCAATCCGTCTTAATGTTCCCTGCAAGCTTCTTCTCATACTCCATTTTCCCTGCCCTAATCAAACCCTTTGTCCTCCTCTGCTGAGTTCTAAATTTCTCCCAGTCCCCAGGTTCGCTGCTATTTCTGGCCAATTTGTATGCCACTTCCTTGGCTTTAATACTATCCCTGATTTCCCTTGATAGCCACGGTTGAGCCACCTTCCCTTTTTTATTTTTATGCCAGACAGGAATGTACAATTGTTGTAGTTCATCCATGCGGTCTCTAAATGTCTGCCATTGCCCATCCACAGTCAACCTCTTAAGTATCATTCGCCAATCCATCCCAGCCAATTCACGCCTCATACCTTCAAAGTTAGCCTTCTTTAAGTTCTGGACCATGGTCTCTGAATTAACTGTTTCATTCTCCATCCTAATGCAGAATTCCACCATATTATGGTCACTCTTCCCCAAGGGGCCTCGCACAACGAGATTGCTAATTAATCCTCTCTCATTACATAACACCCAGTCTAAGATGGCCTCCCCCCTAGTTGGTTCCTCGACATATTGGTCTAAAAAACCATCCCTTATGCACACCAGGAAATCCTCCTCCACCGTATTGCTTCCAGTTTGGTTAGCCCAATCTATGTGCATATTAAAGTCACCCATTATAACTGCTGCACCTTTATTGCATGCACCCCTAATTTCCTGTTTGATGCCCTCCCAAACATCACTACTACTGTTTGGAGGTCTGTACACAACTCCCACTAACGTTTTTTGCCCTTTGGTGTTCTGTAGCTCTACCCATATAGATTCCACATCATCCAAGCTAATGTCCTTCCTAACTATTGCCTTAATCTCCTCCTTAACCAGCAATGCTACCCCACCTCCTTTTCCTTTTATTCTATCCTTCCTGAATGTTGAATACCCCTGGATGTTGAGTTCCCAGCCCTGATCATCCTGGAGCCACGTCTCCGTAATCCCATGGGGAGGACTAGAGGATGCAGGCTGATTTAAGAGTGATGCCAGGAATATCGACACACAAAAGATAATCTACACATGAATTGAGTGTCTTGATGAGGTACTTGAGGCAAAAAGCTTGGAATCAATTCAAGAAACAATGGATGCTGTGAGGATGGCCGTTTCAGGTGTCACTGGACACTGGATGGCCTTGCTTTATAACTGGCTTGTGGGATTGAATTACCACCAATCATTTTACGGGCATGTTTTTTGATGGACGCATTTATTTGTACTATAAAAATGGCCAGCCCTTGTCTCTGATTGGTCCCCTTGGAGGATAAACCACACTCTGAAGTTTCTCTGGAATGTGTAACTGGAACCGCCCATCCCAGGTTCTCACTGACTTTGCAAATTGTAACTCGATCCACTTTGACTTCCAGAAGCCAGAGGATAGATCTCCCCAGAAGCCACCAAGTGCCAGCCAAAGTCCTTTACATCAGCGCAAATTACCTTACCCACCTCCCCACCCCCCCCGCCGCCGCCATAGATGGGGCATTGTTAACTGGTTTATTGAGTATGAAATGTCAGTGTTATGACTTCTGGATTGCATCCACTCCAACGATGTTTGGTGTAGGTGTAAAGGGGGTTGGAAGAATGTGATTTGACTTCCCTGAGTTCCCCCTCTCTCTCTCCCCCACCCCCACCCCTACCCCTGATCCCATCTCTCTTCCCCCACCTCCCCCCTCCAAACAGGCTCTCCACCCCCCTCTCACCCAAACCAGGCTCTCTCTCTCTCCCCGTGCTCCTCCAACCTAGGCTCTCTCTCTCTCCCTACTCCCCCCCGCCCCCCCCCCAAACTAGGCTCTCTCTCTCCCCGCCCCCGCCCCCCCCCCCCCAAACACGCTCTCTCAACACCCGCCAGCCCCCCACCCCACCCCCTGGTCACCCGCCGCTCTCGGGGGCCCAGCGGGGAGCTCGCACACAACATAAATATTCTGGGAGGAGGCTGAGGGGGTTAATCTTCAGCAGCTCACCAACCAACTCGAGTGCCATCTATTGCACCCTTTTCTCGGGAAAGCCAGCAACACCATGAAACTGGATGGCCCTCGCTCACTGCTGCCGTGCTGTGATGCCAAACTGGCTGAATTCCCCAGCTTTGCGGAAAAGTGTATCCATCACATTGCTCAGATTCCCCCTGTACTGACCCAGTGCAGTAACAGACGAGTGTGGTGCTGACCTTGATAGCCATTGCCAGAGCCATGTGGAGAACGCAGCTCCTCGTGCAGTAGGTGGGCTACACTTCCTTAAACACTGGTTCACTCTTTCATCTTCTCCTGATAATGGAAACAAAGGTGTGCCCATTTCTGCCCCCGAGAAGCTCCCAAGCTCCCACTGCGGATCGAAAAGGGATGCCTTCTGGAAATCCAAATCCAAATACTTCACATCCACTGGTTCCCCTTTATCCATCCTGCTCGTTACATCCTTAAAGAACTCCGGCAAATTTGTCAAACATGATTTCCCCTTTATAAATCCATGCTGACTCTGTTTGATTGAATCATGCTTCGTTAATAATGGACTCCAGCATTTTCCCAACGACAGATGTTAGGCTAACTGGTCTAGAGTTTGCTGCTTTTTTTTTTGCCTCCTTTTTTACATCACATCATCGGACTTTCGAATATCACTCCTTCTGAAACTGTTGGTTGCACTTACTTCCATTCAGCAATAACATACGATGGTGCTCAGGTTAATGTTGTGAGCTTTTAACTGACTTCCAGCTTGTCAGATATATTCAGAATTTCTCATAAACAGCAGCAAAAGTGAATTTTGGAACAATAGGTATTAATCAACACAGCAGGTACTGACACACCGGGAGTCAATTCCACACATCCATGGCTGAGTGAAAAGCAAATCCTGCTCCTCTCTATTATTGCATGTGGTTTCTTAATCTTATATTCATGCCCTCTATGATTCCTCTCACATTCAATTAATAACTTGCCATTCTGAACCTACATTGATTAGATACACTGTGGTTTATCAGCACTGGTCCTGTAGCATTCCTGTCGGTAAACCGCCTCGGTCCAACGTGAATCTTAACTGCCTCCACTCTTTCACTCAATGGAACAACACAATGATGAAAGATAGACAGTGGCATGTACCACTCAGAGCCTGTCTGATAAGAGTTGACAAATCAATGTAACTTCACTGATAACAATAGACCTATCGATGATTATGTAGGAGGGTGCTCCTCTCCGAAACCTGTATAAATTATGCTTGAAAACTCTTGTATTTCGGAGGTTCCACGACTGAACCTTCCCCTGCACTGCTCGTTATAAAAGCCGGTTGAACCTGGGATTTTGTGTGTTCACTTCCGTGGTCGTTATGCAACAGGAGAAGGGCGAGGTGTCGATTAACTATATCAGTTAGTCCACCTTGAGGGAGAGAAGCCTTCTTTTACCGCAACAGGGAGCAGGCAGGGAAGTGGAGCTGAGCCCATGATCAGATCAGCAATGATCGTATTTGTAAAGTCCTTACTCTACAGCATGAAACCACACGAGGCACATTCCAGGGACAAGGCCACTCTGTGACCTTAACTCTTTATTACAGGACTCCAGAAGTGATGACCCTGCGTGGGACCTCCCTTTATATACCTGTGTGATCAGGTAAGGAGTGTCTCCCACAAGTTCACCCCCTGTGGTCAAGGTGTGCATTTGTGTTGAATGTATACAGTAATACAGTGGTGTTACATTGCAGTTACATACATGACATCACCTTCCCCCCCCCCCCCCCCCCAAAGTCTTACTGGGATCATAGGTTCAGTCTTTCAGGTGGTCTACGCTCCCTCGTGGAGCGCCGCAGTTGGGGCTCTGGTTGTTGGACACTGATGTGAGTGTCTGTCATCTGTGGTGATTCCGGCCTGTCCGGGCTGACCTCAGGGACTGTGCATTCTTCTGATTGCTCTTGTTGCACGTTCGCTGGTGGTAGTGTGAGCTCCATCTCATGGTCTTCTTCAGGTTCCTCCGTGTCCATGCTGAACCTTATTTTTACTTGGTCCAGATGCTTACAGCATATCTGACCATTGAGTTTTACCATGAGGACCCTATTTCCCTCTTTGTCAATTACAGTACCCTCAAGCCATTTGAGCCCCATGGCTTGTTTGAGGACGAATACATTTATTTCTATACATCTCCCCCTTGAATTTTGGTCATGGTACTCGTTTTGTGACTTGTGCTTGCCCTCAACTATGTCGGTCAGGACTGGGTGGATGAGGGACAACCGAGTTTTGAGTGTCTGTTTCATGAGTAGTTCTGCGGGCAGGACCCCCGTGAGCGACTGCGGGCGGGATCTATAGGCCAGCAGGAGGCGCAATAGGTGGCATTGTAGGCAGGGTCCTTGAATCCTGAGCATACCTTGCTTAATGATTTGGACTGCCCGTTCCACCTGGCCATTGGAGACCGGCTTGAATGACGCAGTCCTGACGTGGTTGATGCCATTGCCCAACATAAACTCCCGGAATTCATAGCTCGTGAAACACGGGCCATTGTCACTAACCAGGATGTCCGGCAAGCCATGGGTTGCAAAGATCGCACGTAAGCTTTCCACGGTGGTGGATGACGTGCATTAATTCAGGATGATGCACTCGATCCATTTCGAGTCCGCATCTACTACAATGAGGAACATCTTCCCCATGAACGGACCCGTGTAGTCAACGTGAATGTGTGACCATGGCTTGGTGGGCCAGGGCAACAGGCTGAGCGGGGCCCCCTGGGGGCATTCCCCAGCTGGGCACAGGTCGTGCACCTGCGAACACAGTGTTCCAGGTCTGAATCAATTCCAGGCCACCAAACGTGTGACCGGGCAATGGCCTTCATCATCACAATGCCTGGGTGCTCGCTGTGGAGTTCCCTGATGAATACCTCCCTGTCCTTCTGGGGCATGACTACTCGGCTGTCCCATAGTAGGCAGTCGGCATGGATGGAGAACTCATTCATCCGTCTGTGGAACGGTCTGACCTCTTCAGGGCATGCTCCATGTGCGGGCGCCCAATCCCTAGTCAGGACACATTTCTGAATCAAGGATAGGAGGGGATCTCCGTTTGTCCAGATTTTGATCTGGCGGGCTGTGATGGGGGAACCTGCGCTGTCAAAGGCATCGACAGCCATGACCATCTCGGCGCTTTGCTCAGCTGCGCCCTCGGTGGTGGCCAGTGGGAGCCTGCTGAGTGCATCAGCGCAGTTTTCAGTGCCGGGCCGGTGCCGGATGGAGTAGTCATAAGCAGCCAGCGTGAGAGCCCATCGCTGTATGCGAGCTGATGCGTTGGCATTGACAGCCTTGCTGTCTGACAACAGGGATATGAGTGGCTTGTGGTCCGTCGCTAATTCAAACTTCCTACCGAAGAGTTACTGATGCATTTTTTTTACACCATAGACACATGCAAGTGCTTCCTTCTCGAACATGCCATATCCCCGTTCTGCGAGCCATGTGTATGCTGCTCGCCGGTTTGAGGTGCTCCCCGATTAGTTTGCTGAGCTCTTCAAAGGTTTTGTCCGACGGCTTTTCGGGTGTTAGTAGGTCTTTCATGAGCGCGTAAGTCTTTGGCTCGCAGCTGGTCAGGAGATGGCCCGTCACTTGTCGGCCGCTGCATTCCCTAGCCATTCTTTAGTTACGAAACTTTGCTGAAGCTTCTCGACAAATTCGTCCCAGTCTTCCCCAACACAGTGCCGTTCCTCTATGCTATCGGTGGCCATTCTCGTGGGTCGTGAATTCCCGTTTCTCGGCGCCAATGTAAAATCCTTACTCTACAGCATGAAACCACACGAGGCACATTCCAGGGACAAAGCCACTCTGTGACCTTAACTCTTTATTACAGGACTCCAGAAGTGATGACCCTGCATGGGACCTCCCTTTATATACCTGTGTGATCAGGTAAGGAGTGTCTCCCACAAGTTCACCCCCTGTGGTCAAGGTGTGCATTTGTGTTGAGTGTATACAGTAATACAGTGGTGTTACATTGTAGTTACAAAAATGACAGTATTGAATGACGGAGCAGGCTCGAGGGGCCAAATGACCTACTCCTGCTCCTATTTCTTAAGTTATTATGTGTCTTCAGTTTTAAAGGACATTTATAATGTAGCATGTTTGGGATCGATTGATGCTGCAGCACGTTTCATGGTTTCCGCTCTCCCCTCACGCAGCCCAGAAAGGTAGAATAACTGAAGCAAGTTTCTTTATTCAGATCTGAAGATGATTGGTGATTTTCAGAAGGACCATTAGATTCTGATACCCATTAGTTGTTGTAGATTTGAGAAATGTCTGTGGGAGGAGGTCTGGGTGGGTGGCGGGGGGGACGGGGGAGAGGCCGGGGGGGGGTGCCGGTGGTTCGGGGGAGGGGGGTCCGGGGGTCTCTGGGGGGGGGGGTCCGGGGGTCTGTGGGGGGCGGGATTCAGGGACTGAACCTATAACCTGGTGCAATGCTACACTGGACCGTGTACTCACTGAGGAATGCTGCGCCACAATTTCATTTATAGTTAGAATTATCAGTAGAGGAAGCCAAACAAGACATATTAATGGCTTTTTAAGGCAGAACAGCTTAAATAATTGAATTTCAAGTTGCCATATCGACAGAGTACGTTGTGGAGCCCAGCTGTTTATCCTTGACTTTGCCCATCGGTTGCCGTTGCTCATTCAGTAAACCAAATGCAGTTCCCTTTCTGTCATTAATATAACACATTTTCATTTATTTTCAATCTCTGGATGTAGCTACAGACTGCTCTTCCTGAGCTGAGGATAATTGCAGAACAAGGCTAAATGCCACGCACAATTTTATCCTGCACCTGAGGTCACAGCACTGACTATGTTTGATTAAGTGCCCGCCTGGGCTGTGTGCCAGCACTTTGTGATCTGGACTGACATCGCCATCCGCTTTAAATACTCGGGCACCTGCCTCTTAAGATAGTCAAAGGATTGAAATGTGCTTATTGGTTCTCAGACGCAGTATGGTGGCTGCCTGTCAGAGGCGAGGCGAGCCTGTGCGTTTGCTGCGCTGCGTTAGCCACTGACTCAGTTGGTGAAGATGACATTTAAAGCTGAAGATTCCAGGGTTTGATTCCTGATCTTTGCCGAAATGGCAGATTGGGGTTAGGGCTGTCGAACAGGCTAGCAGAGGGAAGACTAGACAGGGATCTCATCTCCGACAGGTATCCAATGAGTCACACTGGGCAGTGTGCATTTGAATCAGCCCAACAATGCAGCCCTCCATGGGCTGCCAACACTGGGCGCGCTCGTGAAAAATGGCCACTTGTCGGCGTGTTGGAGGGTGATGGGTGCCTGTGGAACCCAACCCAAACAGGAACCAATGGCCCTGAGCCCCGTTTGGGGGCGGTAACCGAGTCGGGCAGGACTTCCTGCGCCGCGTACCTTTAGTCCCGTCCCGGCCGCAAAATTCGTGTTACCGCCTCTCACAGGAAATGGCGTGCAATGTCGGGGGCGCTACGTGGGCGGGATCTGCAGCGCTACATGGCTTCTGCACGGAGCGCTGTCACGTTTCAACGCCCCTCCCCTTCCATTCAGGACGAGAGCCACTGGGAACTCTGCAGGCCCTTTGATGGCTTCCACTGGGCCGCCAGGGCTGTGTGGTGTCATGGCCGCCGGGCGGCTTGATCGCAGCCTGGACCACGCGACCATGATGGAGCATGGGCCGACTGGTGAGTCACTGAAGGACAGTGCAGTGCACCCCCCCTTTAACGTCCGCCCTGGGAGCGGAGGCTGGCACTGTTGGCGACCCGTGAGGCTGGAGCGGACATTGTCCACAGCAGCCTCATGGGGCACTAGGCAAGTCACCCCATGGGGCGCAAAGGGGTCGCTGCGCATGCGATGATATCATCGGCGGAGGTGCGGCCGGCCAGGGGCGCTACTAGTGGGGCACGGTGCTACTGTGTCCGTGCCTCCGCTAGCTCCTGCGCAATTTCGCGGGGGCTGGTAGCCCCCACCCCTCTTGGCTGAAAACAGGCTCGCGCCATGTTGGCGAACCCTGGAAGCGCTATTGGGAGGTGCAGAGCAGGCCAATTTCACCTCCAATGAGTTTGGGTTCAAAGGGGAAAACTGGCAAAAAAAACCACATAGTTGGTGTTTCATCAATTCTGGTAAGTCACAAAGCATTGTAATATACAATAATTCTCATCACTCAGAGCAGCAACTCTGAATATCCACCAGGAATTTGCATCAATTACAATCAGAAGAGTGGGATATGTGGTGAGTAATGTGGTTAAACGTGGAGCATGTGTGTCTGCTCCCATGGTGGATCTTAGAAACATAGAAAATAGGTGCAGGAGTAGGCCATTCGGCCCTTCTAGCCTGCACCGCCATTCAATGAGTTCATGGCTGAACATGCAACTTCAGTACCCCATTCCTGATTTCTCGTCATACCCCTTGATCCCCCTTGTAGTAAGGACTACATCTAATTCCTTTTGAATATATTTAGTGAATTGGCCTCAACAACTTTCTGTGGTAGAGAATTCCACAGGTTCACCACTCTCTGGGTGAAGAAGTTTCTCCTCCCTTATCCTTAGACTGTGAGCCCTGGTTCTGGACTTCCCCAACATTGGGAACATTCTTCCTGCATCTAACCTGTCTAACCCCGTCAGAATTTTAAACGTGTCATTAAAGATGCTGAGTGGAGGCTGGGCCCTCCCTACACGGCAGGAGGAACATTCCTCATGGCCTGCTGAAGAGTGAGAGTGGTCACAATCTCAGCCCATCTCTGCTTTCCCTCTTACCGTGCAGTGGGAGGGGTCAAAGAGAATAATTGTAAACATGGGAAAGGTGGAAAATCAATTTCAACATTCCATAAGAACATAAGCAACAGGAGCAGGAGCAGACCATTGCACCCCTCGAGCCTGCTCCGCCATTCAATAAGATCATGGCTGATCCGATCATGGACTCAGCTCCATTTCCCCACCCGCTCCCCATAACCCTCAACTCCCTTAATGCTCAAAAATCTATCTATCTCCGCCTTAAATTTATTCAATGTCCCAGCCTCCACAGCTCTCTGGTGCACAGAATTCCACAGATTTACAACCCTCTGAGAGAAGAAATTCCTCCTCATCATTTCTGTTTTAAATGGGTGACCCCTTATTCTGAATCTATGCCCCTTGGTTCTAGATTCCCCCATGAGGGGAAACATCCTCTCTGCATCGACCCTGTCAAACCCGCACAGAGTCCTATATGTTTCAATAAGATCACCTTTCATTCTTCTAAACTCCAATGAGTATAGGCCCAACCTGCTCAACCTTTCTTCATATGACAACCCTCTCATCTCAGGAATCAACCTCGTGAACCTTCTCTAAACTGCCTCCAATGCAAGTACGTATTTCCTTAAATAAGGGGACCAAACCGGTACGCAGTACTCCAGGTGTGGCCTCACTAATACCCTGTACAGTTGGAATAGGATTTCCCTGCTTTTATACTCCATCCCCTCTGCAACTGAGGGGAGGGTGAGTGAGCGAGCGCGGGATCGCGAGTCGGTAGGTACGACCGTTGGGGAGCGGCCACAGGAGCAGCCAGCGGCAGTCGGGGAGGCCCATAAAAGGGCGTGGCCGTCGGGGAGGCCCATAAAAGGGCGTGACCGTCGGGGCGGCCCATAAAAGGGCGTGACCGTCGGGGCGGCCCATAAAAGGGCGTGACCGTCGGGGCGGCCCATAAAAGGGCGTGACCGTCGGGGCGGCCCATAAAAGGGCGTGACCGTCGGGGCGGCCAGCTGGTGCAGGGGCAGAAGGTAAACAAAGAAGTAAAAATAAATCGAAGTGTGATGTCACAGCCAAGCGGGTAAGTGATTGGCTGGTGGATTGGTGAGTATTTGATCTTTGTCTTTTCTTATCAGTAGGAAACCTTTGGCACTGTTACCAAAATTAAGTTAGTCTAAGGGTTAAATCATGGCAGCAGAGCACAGACCCGAGTCATGCTCCTCCTGTGCTATGTGGGAAATCAGGGACACTGCCAATGTCCCTGACTACTATGTGTGCAAGAAGTGTGTCCAGCTGCAGCTCCTGACAGACTGCATGGCGGCACTGGAGCTGCGCATGGACTTTGGAGCATCCGCGATGCTGAGGATGTCGTGAATAGCACGTTTTGTGAGTTGGTCACACGACAGGTAAAGGTTACTCAGACAGATAGGGAATGGGTGAGCATCAGGCAGAGCAATGGAAGGAAGGTAGTGCAGGGGTCATCTCCCTCCAAAACAGATACACCGCTTTGGGTACTGTTGAGAGAGATGACTCATCAGGGGAAGGCAGCAGTGGTCAAGTTCATGGCACCATGGGCGGCTCTTCAGCACAGGAGGGCAGAAAAAAGAGTGGGAGAGCTATAGTGATAGGGGATTCTATTGTAAGGGGATCAGATAGGCGTTTCTGCGGCCGCAACCGAGACTCCAGGATGGTATGTTGCCTTCCTGGTGCAAGGGTCAAGGATGACTTGGAGCGGCTGCAGCGCATTCTGGAGGGGGAGGGGGAACAGCCAGCGGTCGTGGTGCATATAGATACCAACGATATAGGTAACAGAATGGGATGAGGTCCTACAAGCTGAATTTAGAGAGCTAGAAGTTAAATTAAAAAGTAGGACCTCAACGGTAGTAATCTCAAGATTGCTACCAGTGCCACGTGCTAGTCAGAGTAGGAATTGCAGGATAGCTCAGATGAATATGTGGCTTGAGGAATGGTGCAAGGAGGAGGGATTCAAATTCCTGGGACATTGGAACCGGTTCTGGGGGAGGTGGGACCAGTACAAACCGGACAGTCTGCACCTGGGCAGGACCGGAACCAATGTCCTGTGTGGAGTGTTTGCTCGTGCTGTTGGGGAGGGGTTAAACTAATATGGCAGGGGGATGGGAACCTATGCAGTGAGGCAGAAGCAAAAGGTAGGAAGGAGAAAAGCAAGATTGGAGGGCAAAGAAATCAAGGGCAAAAATCAAAAAGGGCCACATTATAATATAATTCTAAAAGGACAAAAAGTGTTTAAAAAAAACAAACCTGAAGGCTCCGAGTCTGAATGCGAGGAGCATTCATCATAAGGTGGACGAATTAACTGCGCTGTTAACGGATATGATGTAATTGGGATTACGGAGACATGGCTCCAGGGTAACCAAGGCTTGGAATTCAACATCCAGGGGTATTCAATATTCAGGAAGGATAGACAGGAAGGAAAAGGAGGTGGGGTAGTGTTAATGATTAAAGAGGAGGTTAACGCAATAGTAAGGAAGGACATTAGCTTGGATTATGTGGAACCTATATGGGTAGAGCTGCAAAACACCAAAGGGCAGAAAACATTAGTGCGAGTTGTGTACAGTACAGCAAACAGTAGTAGGGAGGTTGGGGATGACATCAAACAGGAAATTAGGGATGCAATAAAGGTACAGCAGTTACCATGAGTGACTTTAACCTACATATAGATTGGGCTAAACAAACTGGTAGCAATACTGTGGAGGAGGATTTCCTGGAGTGTATAAGAGATGGTTTTCTAGACCAATATGTCGAAGAACCAACTACAGAGCAGGCCATCCTAGATTGGGTCTTGTGTAACGAGTGAAGATTAATTAGCAATCTTGTTGTGTGAGGCCCCTTGGAGGAAGAGTGACACAGTTAATTCAGAGACTAGGGTCCTGAAGTTAAAGAAAGGAAACTTCGATGGTATGAGACATGATTTGGCGAGGATAGACTGGCGAATGATACTTAAAGGGTTGATGGTGGATAGTCAATGGCAGACCTTTAAAGATCACATGGATGAATTACAACTATTGTACATCCCTGTCTGGCGTAAAAATAAAACAGGAAAGATGGCTCAACCGTGGCTAACAAGGGAAATTAGGGATAGTGTTAAATCCAAGGAAGAGGCATATACATTGGCCAGGAAAAGCAGCAAACCTGAGGAGTGGGAGAAATCTAGAATTCAGCAGAGGAGGACTAAGGATTTAATTAGGGGGGTGGAAATACAGTATGAGAGTAAGCTTGCAGGGAACATAAAAACTGACTGCAAAAGCTTCGACAGATAGGTGAAGTGAAAAAGATTAGTGAAGACTAATGTAGGTCCCTTGCATTCAGAATCAGGTGAATTCATAATGTGGAACAAGGAACTGGCAGACCAATTGAACAAATACTTTGGTTCTGTCTTCACTAGGGAAGACACGAATAACGTCCTGAAAATACTAGGGGACCGAGGGTCTAGCGAGAAGGAGGAACTGAGGGAAATCCTTATTAGTCAGGAAATTGTTTTAGGGAAACTGTTGGGACTGAAGGCCAATAAATCCCCAGGGCCTGATAGTCTGCATCCTAGAGTACTTAAGGAAGTGGCCCTAGAAATAGTGGATGCATTGGTGGTCATTTTCCAAAATTCCATGGACCCTAGGTCAGTACCTATGGATTGGAAGGTAGCTAATGTAACCCCACTTTATAAAAAAGGAGGGGGGAAAAACAGGAAATAATAGACCGGTAGCCTGACATCAGTAGTGGGGAAAATGTTGGAATCAATTCTTAAAGATGTAATAGCAGCGCATTTGGAAAGCAGTGACAGGATCGGTCCAAATCAGCATGGATTTATGAAAGGGAAATCACGCTTGACAAATCTTCTAGAGTTTTTTAAGCTTGTAACTAGTAGAGTGGATAAGGGAGAACCAGTGGATGTGGTGTATTTGGACTTTCAAAAGGCTTTTGACAAGGTCCCACACAAGAGATTAGCATGCAAAATTAAGGTACATGGTATTGGGGGTAATGTATTGATGTGGATCGAGAACTGGTTGGCAAACAGGAAGCAGAAAGTCGGGATAAATGGGTCCTTTTCAGAATGGCAGGCAGTGACTAGAGGGGTGCCGCACGGTTCAGTGCTGGGACCCCAGCTATTTACAATATACATCAATGATTTAGACAAAGGAATTGAGTGTAATATCTCCAAGTTTGCAGATGACACTAAGCTGGGTGGCAGTGTGAGCTGTGAGGAGGATGCTAAGAGGCTGCAGGGTGACTTGGACAGGTTAGGTGAGTGGGCAAATGCATGGCAGATGCAGTATAATATAGATAAATGTGAGGTTATCCACTTTGGTGGCAAAAACAGGAAGGCAGAATATTATCTGAATGGTGACCGATTAGTAAAAGGGGAGGTGTAACAAGATCTGGGTGTCATGGTACATCAGTCATTGAAGTATGCATGCAGGTACAGCAGGCAGTAAAGAAAGCAAATGGCATGCTGGCCTTCATAGTGAGAACATTTGAGTATAAGAGCAGGGAGGTCTTACTGCAGTTGTACAGGGCCTTGGTGAGGCCCCACCTGGAATATTGTGTGGAGTTTTGGTCTCCTAATCTGAGGAAGGACGTGCTTGCTATTGAGGGAGTGCAGCGAAGGTTCACCAGACTGATTCCCGGGATGGCAGGACTGACATATGAAGAAAGACTGGATCGGCTAGGCTTATACTCACTGGAATTTAGAAGAATGAGAGGGGATCTCATGGAAACATATAAAATTATGATAGGACTAGACAGGTTAGATGCAGGAAGAATGTTCCCGATGTTGGGGAAGTCCACAACCAGGGATCATAGTCTACGGATAAGGGGTAGCCATTTAGGACTGAGATGAGGAGAAACTTTATCACCCAGAGAATGGTAACCTGTGGAATTCTCCATCACAGAAAGTTGTTGAGTCCAGTTCGTTGGATATATTCAAGAGTGAGTTAGATGTGATCCTTACGGCTAAAGGGATCAGAGGGTATGGAGAGAAGGCGGGAGTAGGGTACTGAAGTTGCATGATCAGCCATGATCATATTGAATGGTGGTACAGGCTCGAAGGGCCGAATGGCTTGCTCCTGCACCTATTTTCTGTGCAATAAAGGCCAGCATTTCATTTGCCTTCCTGATTACTTGCTGTACCTACAGGCTAACTTTTGCATTTCATGCACAAGGACTCCCAGGTCCCTCTGTACCGCAGCATTTTGTAATCACTCCCCATTTAAATAATAATTTGCTTTTTTATTTTTCCTACCAAAGTGGATAACCTCACATTTTCCCACATTATACTCCATCTGCCAAATGTTTGCCCACTCACTGAGCCTGTCTATATTCTTTTGTAGATTATTTGTGTCACCCTCACAACTTGCTTTCCCACCCATCTTTGTATCATCAGCAAATTTGGCTACATTACACTTGGTCCCTTCATCCAAGTGATTAATATAGATTGTAAGTAGTTGAGGCCCCAGCACCGATCCCTGCGGCACCCCACTCGTCACTGTTTGCCAACCTGAAAATGACCCATTTATCCCGACTCTCTGTTCTCTGTTGGTTAGCCAATCCTCTATCCAGGCGAATATATTACCCCCAACCCCGTGAGCTTTTGTCTTGTGCAGTAATCTTTTGTATGACTTTCTGGAAATCCAAATATATGACATCAGCTGGTTTTCCTATATCCACTCTGCTCGTTACATTCTCAAAGAACTCCTGCAGATTTTTCAAACATGATTTCCCTTTCATAAAACCATGCTGACTCTGCTTGACTGCATTATGATTTTCTAAATGTCCTGCTACTGCTTCCTTAATAATGGACTCCAGCATTTTCCCAGTGACACATGTTAGGCTAACTGGTCTGTAGTTTCCTGCTTTCTGTCTTCCTCCTTTCTTAAATAGAGGTGTTACATTTGCGGTTTTCCAGTCCACTGGGACCTCTCGGAATTTTTGTTGATTACAACCAATGCATCCACTATCTCTGCAGCCACTTTTTTTAGGACCCTAGGATGCAAGCCATCAGGTCCAGGGGACTTATCCACCTTTAGTCCCATTAGTTTGTCTAAGTACTTTATCTCGAGTGATAGTGATTGTTTTAAGTCCCCCCCCGCCCCCCCCCCACAATAGCTGCTTGATTATCAATTATTGGGATGTTTTTAGTGTCCTCTACTGTTAAGACCGATACAAAATATTTGTTCAAAGTCTCTGCCATTTCCCTGTTTCCCATTATTAATTCTCCAGTCTCATCCGCTAAGGAACCAACGTTTACTTTGGCTACTCGTTTTCTTTTTATATATCTGTAGAAACTCTTACTGTCTGTTTTGATATTTCCTGCTAGTTTACTTTCTCAAGCTATCTTCTCTCACTTTATCATTTTTTTAATCGTCCTTTGCTGGTTTCTAAAAATTTCCCAATCCTCCGGCCTTCCGCTGTTCTTCGCAAAATTGTATGCCTTTGTTTTCAATTTAAACCATCGTTTACTTCCTTAGTTAGTCACAGATGGTTCATCCTTCTCTTAACATCTTTATTTCTCACTGGAATAAATCTTTGCTGAGAGTTATGAAATATCTCCTTAAATGTTTGCCACTGCGTTTCTACAGTCTTACCCTGTAATATATTTTCCCAGTCCACTTTAACCAACTCTGCCATCATACCTTTGTAATTGCCTTTATTTAAATTCAGGACACTAGTTTGAGATCTTGCTTTCTCCCCCTCGAATTTGAAATTCGACCATGCTATGATCACTCTTCCCAAGAGGATCCTTCACTACAAGACCATTAATTAATCCAGCCTCATTATACATTACCAGATCTAAAATCGTTGCTCCCTCATTGGTTCCACAATGTATTGTTCCCAGAAACCATCCCACATACATCCTGTGAACTCTTCCTCAAGGTTACTTTTGCCAATTTAATTTGTCCAATCAATATGAAGATTAATATCGCCCATGATTATTGCCGTCATTGAAAGTTGGCATGCAGGTACAGCAGGTGGTGAAGAAGGCAAATGGTATGTTGGCCTTCATAGCTAGGGGATTTGAGTATAGGAGCAGGGAAGTCTTGCTGCAGTTGTACAGGGCCTTGGTGAGGCCCCACCTGGAAAATTGTGTTCAGTTTTAGTCTCCTAATCTGAAGAAGGACGTTCTTGCTATTGAGGGAGTGCAGCGAAGGTTCACCAGACTGATTCCAGGGATAGCTGGACTGACACATGAGGAGAGACTGGATCAACTGGGCCTTTATAAACTGGAGTTTAGAAGGATGAGAGAGGATCTCATAGAAACATATAAGATTCTGACTGGACTGGACAGGCTAGATGCGGGAAGAATGTTCCCGATGTTGGGGAAGTCCAGAACCAGGGGACACAGTCCTAGGATAAGGGACAGGCCGTTTAGGACTGAGATGAGAAACTTCTTCACTCAGAGAGTTGTTAACCTGTGGAATTCCCTGCCGCAGAGAGTTGTTGATGCCAGTTCATTGGATATATTCAAGAGGGAGTTAGGTATAGCCCTTACTGCTAAAGGGATCAAGGGGTATGGAGAGAAAGCAGGAAAGGGGTACTGAAGGAATGATCAGCCATGATCTTATTGAATGGTGGTGCAGGCTCGAAGGGCCGAATGGCCTACTACTGCACCTATTTTCTATGTTTCTATGTACCTTTCTTACCAGCCTCCATTATTTCTTGATTTATACTCTGTGCCACAGAGTGGCCACAGTTTGGGGGCCTGTAGACCACTCTCACCAGTGACTTCTTTCCCTTATTACTTCTTATCTCCATCTGTGCAGTTTTAAAATTTATCAAATAGATCAGAGATTTATCCAGTAGCACCGTTACTTTAAGCATTCTCTTATCTATCTGTTTCCCGTCCCTTGTAAAACAAGCAAACACTAGCTGGCAATGATGCACATTCTATCTGGAGATTTAACCTCAAGGCTTGTTTGTAGAACAGGTTGTTGCAGAGCGTGTTGGTAGCACTCTTGCCTCTGAGACAGGAGGTTTTTAGTTAAAGCCCGACTTGTTACTAAAGGAGTGCTGCATTGCCAGAGGTGCTATCTTTCGGATGTGACATTAAACCAAGGCCATATAAATTTGCTCAGGTGGATGTAAAAGATTGAAGAAAAGGAAGGAAGTTCTCAGAGTCTCCTGGACATCATTTACCTTTCAACCAACGCCACCAAAACAGCTCATCTGTCTATTTATCTCATTTCCTCAGTGGGAACTTGCTGTGTGCATTATTAGCTATCGTGCTTGCCCTCAAAGCAGTGACTACACAATAAAAGTAATTCCTTGGTTGGGAAGCACTTTGGAATGTCCCAAGGTTGCTCGGGCAGATTTCCACAAAGTGAATTCCTGCTCATGGTCAGGTTGCCTGATGGAGACCCTAAGGTTAGAAGGAGGGAGAGTAAACGGGATAATGAAGTTACTCGGCTACATTTGCAAGCCTGTCTGTCGGTAGATCAAGAGCTATAAAGGTGGACAGCTGAGATCAGTTGTCTTGCTTGTCTCTCAATTCTGGCAATACACGCAAAGGTGCCCAAGAAAAGGTTCTGAGTTGTAAACCTTACCTCAATGTGTTCACCTGCTTTTATCATTAGGATGTAAATGGTACATGACATGGTCATATTGGGTATTACTTTTCTCATTGGGACTGATTGGCTCTTTGTATCGGAACATGTGTGGCAGCCTCCTCCACTTTCATTATTCTCTCTTGGAAAGCTGCGTCATTCGATATAAACCTTTCCCTCATGTTTGGTGGGACATGAAGCCAGTGGTCAGGTTGGCAGTAACTACCTGAGGGAGAAGAACTGAACTAACCTGGGCAGACTGGAGCACTCCAGACTTTTTAAAGAATTCAAAGAAGTAGCTTATTCCTTAGTTAGCTAAATTATTAGCTCCATCCCTATTTAAATTTGACTGGAGTTTCCAGCCTTGCTAACTGCAGCTTGGAAATGGATCTTCCATTGTGATGTTACACCATCCCCAAGTTGCTAGTTTGCTTTATATTTGTTCAATAAAAGTTCAAACTAGTCTGGTATTTTAATTGCAAATTATTTGTGAATGTAATTACCTGTTCAACAGAATTTGCTTTTGGGCAAGAGAGCTGAGTACTGAGCTTTGAGAATAGGAACATCCGAATGTTTTATTTTTGTATTTAATAAGCCAACAGAGGTAGAATTTGAAAATGCCATCAGGCAATAAGCAGTACAAAGATAAAATATTCCCCAATACTGCCAGAATTGTCTCCAAAAAACATGTGGTGAAATGTATTACTTTATTTGGCAGCAACTACAGCGATTTCCATTCAAACTTTGGAAAATATTTGCTCAGTGAAACTCCAGAAAATCAAACTAATGCCAATAATGTGGCTGGGGGTCGAACTTGTGTCATATGCCTAACAATAGCGTAACTACAATCCCACCATCACCAACAATTACTTATCTGCTACCATCATCCCGAGTCTCCAAATTCTCTCCATATTATACACAGGAACAGGAGGAGGCCCATTCAGCCCCTCGAGTCTGTTACCCAGGAACAGGAGGAGGCCCATTCAGCCCCTTGAGCCTGTTACACAGGAACAGGAGGCCCATTCAGCCCCTCGAGCCTGTTACACAGGAACAGGAGGAGGCCCATTCAGCCCCTCGAGCCTGTTACACAGGAACAGGAGGAGGCCCATTCAGCCCCTCGAGCCTGTTACACAGGAACAGGAGGAGGCCCATTCAGCCCCTCGAGCCTGTAACACAGGAACAGGAGGCCCATTCAGTCCCTCGAGCCTGTTACACAGGAACAGGAGGCCCATTCAGCCCCTTGAGCCTGTTACACAGGAACAGGAGGCCCATTCAACCCCTTGAGCCTGTTACACAGGAACAGGAGGAGGCCCATTCAGCCCCTCGAGCCTGTTACACAGGAACAGGAGGAGGCCCATTCAGCCCCTCGAGCCTGTTACACAGGAACAGGAGGAGGCCCATTCAGCCCCTCGAGCCTGTTACACAGGAACAGGAGGAGGCCCATTCAGCCCCTCGAGCCTGTTACACAGGAACAGGAGGAGGACCATTCAGCCCCTCGAGCCTGTTACACAGGAACAGGAGGAGGCCCATTCAGCCCCTCGAGCCTGTTACACAGGAACAGGAGGCCCATTCAGCCCCTTGAGCCTGTTACACAGGAACAGGAGGAGGCCCATTCAGCCCCTCGAGCCTGTTACACAGGAACAGGAGGAGGCCCATTCAGCCCCTCGAGCCTGTTACACAGGAACAGGAGGAGGCCCATTCAGTCCCTCGAGCCTGTTACACAGGAGCAGGAGGAGGCCCATTCAGCCCCTCGAGCCTGTTCCACCATTCAATGAGATCACGGCTGATCTGCGACCTAACTCCATAGAACTGCCTTTGGACCATATCCTTTAATACCTTTGGTTAACAAAAATCTATTAATCTCAGATTTTTAAATTAACAATTGGCCCAGCATCGATTGCCATTTGCGGAAGAGAGTTCCAAACCTCTCCCACCCTGTGTGTGTAGAAGTGTTTCCTAATTTCACTCCCGAAAGGTCTGGCTGTAATTTTTAGACTGTGCCCCTAGTCCCAGACTCCCCAACCAGCAGGAATAGTATCTCACTCTCGACCCGATCTGTTCCCCTCAATATCTTGAAAATCTCCATCAGATCCCCCCTGAAGCTTTTAAATTCCAGAGAATACTAACTTTTACTGACTGGATGCATTTTTCCTTCAGTGCCGGTTAATTCCATACAGTGTAGATATAAAATGGAGCTTGGTAACTGAAAGGAGTGTGGAGATTGAGACGATTTCTTCCAGCAATAACGTATGTGTTTGATGTGTTGGTCCAAGAAAAGGTGTTTTGTACAGAATGTCTTGCAGCCTCACAGCATTTTTTTATATACGTGATGATTTAGAATAAAGCTGTCACAAATTGTGCAGTATTGCAAATTGCACCAAAATATAAGCAACCTTTCATTGTGCGGGCTGTGCTCTGTTGGAGCAGTACTGTACACTCTGTGAAGGACAACTTCATCCATTATTGATCGTGAACAAACCGTGAATAAAAGATCTACCCCTGCACCATCATTGCAATATATGTTCACAGATTCAGTACTCGTGTTGTGGAAGTATTTGCTTCAGATCACTGCGCTTAAAGAAAATGGCCACCACCCATAAAATGCAACGATTAGGGAAAAGATTTTGAAGGCAGCACTAGCTAGTTGTATGGTAAGTGTAGATAAAATGTTTGGGATCAGAGATCCTCAACTCTGTCAGTGTTTTGGTTGGATTATCAGAGCTGCTTGTTGGATGCCTTGTAAAGAGCTTCCTTTACAGCCTTCAGGGTGGATGATAGGGCTAGACTTTCGACCACATCGCCCATCCAAGGTCCATTCATCCAAGGTCGGTCCATCCATCCAAGGTCCATCCATCCAAGGTCCGCCCATCTGTGGCCCATCCAAGGCCCATCCATCGCCCATCTATTGTCCATTTTCAACAAAAAATGGAAACTAGGCCCAAAACATCACTGGAAAAATAGTGAAGAGAAGTGACATTTATTCTGTGTGTCACAGTATTTTAAACATTATAAAGCAGTACGTAAGACTACCCAAGCACACCTATACACAACACGTTAACCATACCCATCCTGGTACTTCACGGTTGTACATTTTTAACGTGCTGTATGTTGTAAAGCAGTTTATTAAATGCACCCTGCACTGAGAGTATAGTGTGTGTGTGGGTCTGCCCTGTACTGTGACACCATGAATTGCTGGCCTTTGATAGCACTGGAGAGACTGGAGACTGCGAGACGTCCCGAGCAAAATATCTGTGGCCAGGAGCAGCATTTTGATGCTCCTTCGATCCCGTGGTGACAGACTTCCTGGATTCCTTTGAGGAAGTGCTCACTGGAAAGCCCAATTAAGTAGAGTAACTGCATTTCCATAAATACTTTGATAAAACTCCTAAATGAAAGGCTATTATTTAAGCTTAAGGCAGTTGTTGTCTTAGGGAAAATGTAGAGATGGATAAAGAATTGACTGAAAGAGAGGGAGAAGCAAGTAGGATTTTGGGGAATTGTGGAGTGCCTGAGATCAGTGCTGGGACAATGGGCCCATGTTTGCCCAGGAGTTGATCCGTTTTTTTTTGGAGCAACTAGATTTTTTTGGAGTATCTTAAAAATCGCAATTCAGCCCATTTAATGTGCTCCAGTGTAAATGAGTTAGTTAGGCTTTTTTTAGTTTAGTTTTTTTTTCAAAAGGGGGCGTTACCAGCCACTTACACCTGTTTTAGCCATTTAAGCCAGTTTAGATTGCTAAACGTTACTCCAAACTAACTTAGGCCAGAGTATGTGGCCACTTATGGCCGCACAGAAAAACCTTGTGGTGAGCTAAGAAATCGGCGCAGGTAGCCAGAGATAGGGAGGGGGGGGAAGGGAAGTGAGAGGACATTGCAAAACATTAGTCAGGAAATTGAGTTGGGGAAATTGATGGGATTGAAGGCCGATAAATCCCCAGGGCCTGATGGACTGCATCCCAGAGTACTTAAGGAGGTGGCCTTGGAAATAGCGGATGCATTGACAGTCATTTTCCAACATTCCATAGACTCTGGATCAGTTCCTATGGAGTGGAGGGTAGCCAATGTAACCCCACTTTTTAAAAAAGTAGGGAGAGAGAAAACGGAATTATAGACCGGTCAGCCTGACCTCAGTAGTGGGTAAAATGATGGAATCAATTATTAAGGATGTCATAGCAGCGCATTTGGAAAGAGATGACATGATAGGTCCAAGTCAGCATGGATTTGTGAAAGGGAAATCATGCTTGACAAATCTTCTGGAATTTTTTGAGGATGTTTCCAGTAGAGTGGACAAGGGAGAACCAGTTGATGTGGTGTATTTGGATTTTCAGAAGGTTTTCGACAAGGTCCCACACAAGAGATTAATGTGCAAAGTTAAAGCACATGGGATTGGGGGTAGTGTGCTGGCGTGGATTGAGAACTGGTTGGCAGACAGGAAGCAAAGAGTAGGAGTAAATGGGTCTTTTTCAGAATGGCAGGCAGTGACTAGTGGGGTACCGCAAGGTTCTGTGCTGGGTCCCCAGCTGTTTACATTGTACATTAATGATTTAGACGAGGGGATTAAATGTAGCATCTCCAAATTTGCGGATGACACAAAGTTGGGTGGCAGTGTGAGCTGCGAGGAGGATGCTATGAGGCTGCAGGGTACTTGGATAGATTAGGTGAGTGGGCAAATGCATGGCAGATGAAGTATAATGTGGATAAATTGGTGGTAAAAACAGAGAGACAGATTTTTATCTGAATGGTGACAGATTAGGAAAAGGGGAGGTGCAACGAGACCTGGGTGTCATGGTACATCAGTCATTGAAGGTTGGCATGCAGGTACAGCAGGCGGTTAAGAAAGCAAATGGCATGTTGGCCTTCATAGCGAGGGGATTTGAGTACAGGGGCAGGGAGGTGTTACTACAGTTGTACAGGGCCTTGGTGAGGCCATACCTGGAGTATTGTGTACAGTTTTGGTCGTCTAACTTGAGGAAGGACATTCTTGCTATTGAGGGAGTGCAGCGAAGGTTCACCAGACTGATTCCCGGGATGGCGGGACTGACCTATCAAGAAAGACTGGATCAACTGGGCTTGTATTCACTGGAGTTCAGAAGAATGAGAGGTGATCTCAGAGAAGTGTTTAAAATTCTGACGGGTTTAGAAAGGTTAGATGCAGGAAGAATGCTCTCAATGTTGGGGAAGTCCACAACCAGGGGTCACAGTCTAAGGATAAGGGGTAAGCATTTAGGACCGTGATGAGGAGAAACTTCTTCACCCAGAGAGTGGTGAACCTGTGGAATTCTCTACCACAGAAAGTAGTTGAGGCCAATTCACTAACTATATTCAAAAGGGAGTTAGATGAAGTCCTTACTACTCGGGGGATCAAGGGGTATGGTGAGAAAGCAGGAAGGGGGTACTGAAGTTTCATGTTCAGTCATGAACTCATTGAATGGCGGTGCAGGCTCGAAGGGCTGAATGGCCTACTCCTGCACCTATTTTCTATGTTTCTATTAAACACCTTCACAACAACATTAAAGATGCATAAGTACATTTAAAGCACCAAGCTATAAACAAAGCTCAAAAATAAGCATTCACTAACAAATAAAAAACACAAGGAAGCTGAGAGGGCCTGCAACTCGCACCAAGACTTACAAAGCGCTCAGTAACTAGATTAAAAATAGTTTGGTAAACTAGCAAATACATTATAGCAAGTCCTGTAAATAAGAATTTCAGCCAAACTATTTTATAGAATTCCTTTTGAAAGCAGATGAAGAGTTGAATGTAAATCAAACAAGAATTTAGGACCACATCAATCAATAAATAAATAAACAAATGAAAAATAGAAGTCCTTCAGCAAAGCTTTGCTGCTAACACTAGCAGCTGGGTACTGTTGCAGTGTCTATAGCTAGCTCTGCGCACTCTGGCCGCCGATGAGGGAGCCCATTGGGCCAGGGCTCGGGGCGGCGTGCTTCGGGCCCCTCCCACACTGCCTGCAGCACACGCACAGATTCTGGGGGCGAGAAGCTACTGCACATGCGCGCACACTAGCACACCTCAGGTAGGTGCGCCGTTTTAACCGGAGGGACAAACCTGGACCCATAGTTTCTGCTCCACAATGGGAGCAGAAGGTAAAGGAAAGCTCTCTGTCTTTCCATGCTCCCCTTTGCCATTCTCGAGTGGCACCGTGCTACTCTGATTCTCCGAGGCAGTGTTCAGGTGTTGATGCCCTACCTTGCAGGTATCGTGCAGGTGACCCTGGGATTGGAGACCGAGTCTGGGCCTGTTCCCTCAGGTTGACTTTAGCTCCACTCTGTCACTGCTCTGCTGGAATAATGACTTGACTGGCATCTTGAGGCTATTGGTTTCAGCCTTGACTCTCAACTCTGAGTCAGAAGATTATGTCCCACCACAGAGACGTGAGCAGATAATCCAGCTAACATCTCAGTGCAGTACCACCACCAGCACCTTCTCCAGGGCGATTAGCGATGGGCAATAAATGACAGCCTACATCCCGTGAACGAGTAATAACAACTGTAAAATATCCTCTGGCATTTTTCAAAGGTGAGCAGGGGAGTTCTCCCTGGTGTCCTGGCCAATATTTATCCCTCAATCAACAGATTATCTGGTGATATATTTCATTGCTGTGGGCCCTTGCTTTGCTGCTGCGTTTCCTTACTTTACTACAGTGCTGGCATTTCGAGTACAGGTATGACATCTGAAATCCGGAATCCTCAGGACCGAGTCCGTGCCGGCTTTCAGGTTTTGCCGGATTTCAGACCTCGCCGGCCGCTGATTCCCACGACCCCCCGCGCTGTGTCTTTTACCGATTTCCTCGTCCCTCGCTGCCCAATGTCGCCATCTTGGCTGCCTCAAAAATGTTGGGTTTTGGGAGTTGCGGATTCGGGACGTTGTACCTGTGCTTCATTGACTGTTGGTGGTGGAAGGTGCTACGTAATTGCAAGTCTGTTCCTATCCTTTCATAGTGTCAGACAACTGAATTATGCGGAAGGTTTAGAAAATCTTGCATTCTTCAGTCTTGAAAGGAGGCAAATGAGAGGTAAACTTCAAAAGATATGAGGTGCTATTTTAAGCTAAGCCACAAGTAAAGTGCAAGAAGAGCTGGATACAAACTAGTGAAAACGAGTTCCGATCCGATGTCAGAAAGCAGCTCCTAATACCCGGAATGGTGTTTTCAGTACAGTAGTGGAGGCAGAATGAGATAGATGGGCTGAATGGCCTCCCTCTTCTGTATCGAGTCATTTTTGTGAAAATGATGTTCAGCTCTGGCTTGTTTTCCTGGAATTGTCGACAAATTGAGAACAGATGGCAAGGTGGGGAGGAATGTTCACCGTGACGTCAGCGTTTACACTGCAAACACAAAATGAATATTCTCGTAATTATTTCACATAAGTGACTGCCCCTTTGTCACTGTTTAACCAAAGGTGTAAAACCAGGGCCCAGAGTCTGGAGATGGTGAGATAAATCCAGAATTAAGAAACTAACTTGGATTTTTAGCACCGTGTCAGTTTCTCACATGTGACATTACGTAAACACGGCAACCATCTCACAGTCGGCACGTGCTGATGTCAAAACCCTGCAGAATGTTGTTGGATTGGAACGAGGTCCCGGTCATGGGAAAGGCTGAGTTCGAATAGCAGATGGTTTGCAGAACCGTAATGATATGCAAGAAGGAAGGAAAAGATTTAAGATATATTGGAAGCTTGAGGCACGAGAATGTGGTTAATAATGTGATATAAACAGAATCCATGAAGGCCATTTATTTCCCACACATGACACTGGTTGTAAATTATTCCTTACTTTGGTTCTGGTGAATTATCAGGTCAGCACAGTCCTGGGATATAAATCTCATCGCAGGGGCCTTTCTCGTGTAACCTCGATATAACTTGAGGAAAATCAGAGATAACAGTAAGCACTGAGATACCTCATTCTGTAGCTGGGCTGGTTTATGTGACAGCGCAATAGAATCCTGCTCCTTTTAATCAGGTTTAGAATTTATTGCTACACATTTTCTGTAATGGCTCCTCACAGGCACCATGATTGTTTACAGCAGAGTGAATCCTCGATAATCAGCGTGTGAATATTTATCTATCTAGAACCCATCTCCAGTGAGATAACCTGCCCAAGCCAATGGAAATTGAAATGAGGCAGTTTCTATAACGGCCAGTGGATCCAATGCCAGGCAAGTGGGAAATCCAGCCCAGTGTATCGATTCCATTTAAAAAATTAAAATAACTCATTGGAGTCAAATAGAGTGTCGTGAAATGCCGAGTCCGTTAATATGAACAATATTTGGGTTGCTAAGAGAATTTGAGACCAAGGGTCAGCCAGTTCCACACAATAAAATCACGTGCAGTCTTAGGCTAGATGTGTGAAACAGACAGCAGGCATGAATATCAGCGGTGTGGTGAGCCGTGAACTGCCATAGTGGAGTGTTTAACTCATAGTTAGGAGATCTAACTTCAGATTCCAGTGTAAGCTAAGACTAGCACTGTGGAGGGGTGGGGGGTGGGGGGGATCTAGAGCCTCTTCTAGTCGTGCTAGAATTGGCAATATTGACCACATTTTTATGATACTACACTTGTATTCTGTATCCTCTCCTCTGATAGTGTTAGATAACATCTTGCCCTCACTTATATTTGGGTTTCAATACATAAGATGGATAATCTTTAGAAGGTTCAAGGTCCAGGCCTTGTGTTTCAGCATATATTTAAACCTTTAACGGTCAAGCACGATAGACAGTGTAACGCCTATTTTTTTCTGGAGGATTGAGGGAGGAGGAGGGATTGTTTTTAGATCTTAGTCCTCTGCCAATACCTGGGTTCCAAGAGATTCACAACAGCAGCCAGGGGTGACATAGAATCATAGAAATTTACAGCAAGGAACTAGGCCATTTCGGCCCATCGTGTCCACGCCGGCTAAAACATACCCTCCAATTCAGTGTTCCTCTCCATGGCAAAGAGCTCTCCCTCTAATGGTATGACCGCTTCATGTTGTGGAAAATCACAGGAGGAAATGCAGATCCAAGATCCCAGTGACACAATGGGCCACCCTGAAATAGCCACTTCCCTAACAAGATCTGTTGACATACTGTTGGTTCTATTCCAGTAGTAAAGCACGGTACCGATATACGCAGCATCTGTGTAGAGAGAAACAGAATTATCGTTTCAGGTCGATGACCCTTCAACAGAACTCTTAACGTAGGGTCATTGACTGGAAACATTAACTCGCTTTCTCTCTCCACAGATGCTGCCTGACCTGTTGAGTATTTCCAGCATTTTCTGTTTTATTTCCAATTTCCAGCATCTGCAGGATCTTGCTTTTGTAATGGTATCAATCTAATCTGATTCAATATCCACTGTACAAAAATAAAAGCAGCTTCGGACTAATTGCTCTTCTAACCAGTTTATGGCGGTGGAATAAAAGCAGTGCTTTAAACATTTAGATTTTATTTGCTTGTTCCTTCCTGAACTTCTGTCACATTTGCTTGTGTGTAAATAATGATTGCTGTATATCTGTCTGGGAGCGAGATCAGTCAATATTTGTGCAGCCAAGAAGCATACTGTTGCCTCCTAGCAACATTCAAATACATAACCTTTGAACCAACGATTTCTGCCTGACTTTCTCTGGTAATATTAATCTAGAGGACTTCATACTAAAGCGTTGGACATTATAAAATGAGTTTACTGAAAGAATGACATCAGAGAACCTTTAGGAAAATTTGTGAAACTTTACAACTGCTTTTAAAACCAAAAGGAGCAGAATACTATCACAATAAAACTGTTCCAGGTAAAATAAATGAGAAAAGTCGGATGTCTGAAGTTAAGTAAACCTACATTAAGTGCTTAGCAAAGTGACAGCTAATTCAGAATTCAGTTTTGGTCTCCGTATTTAAGGAAGGATATACTTGCATTGGAGGCTGTTCAGAGAAGGTTCACTCGGTTGATTCCAGAGATGAAAGGGTTGACTTATGAAGATAGGTTGAGTAGGTTGGGCCTATACACATTGGAATTCAGAAGAATGCGAGGTGATCTTATCGAAATGTATAAGATAATCAGGGGTCTCGACAAGGTAGATGCAGAGAGGATATTTCCACTCGTAGGGGAAACTAAAACTAGGGGACAGTCGTGGAATAAGGGGCCGCCCATTTAAAACTAAGATGAGGAGGAATTTCTTCTCTCAGAGGGTTGTAAATCTATGGAATTCTCTGCCCCAGAGAGCTGTGGAGGCTGGGTCATTGAATATATTTAAGGCAGATACAGACAGATTTTTGAGCGATAACGGAATAAAAGGTTGTGGGGAGCGGGCAAGGAAGTGGAGCTGAGTCCATGATCAGATCAACCATGATCTTATTGAATGGCAGAGCAGGTTCGAGGGGCCAAATGGCCTACTCCTGCTCCTATTTCTTATGTTCTTACTGTCAACTTGGTGATATTTAAAACTTAGATGCTATGTCCCAGGATCTAAACGTGTCTACAAATATAGTGTCAAATTTCAAGCAATTGCTATTAAATTAGAAAAATCCCAGGAGGAAATGAACTGGAAAATGATGGAAATAAATGAGCCACTTGTAAACTTTGAAACCAACTGAAAAGGTTTGTGGTACAGTTGAGAAAATATCACCAATTTTATACATGGCATGAAGTAAATTCTATTACAATAATCTAATGCTACAGAAATCATTTCCATTTACTTCAAAAGTATAGAGAGAAAATAGATTAATTGAGAATGGCATTTAGAAAAGTACAAGAGTTTTAGTACGAGGAAGTGAGCTCGCTGTTAACTTGAATCAAGCACGGATCAGCGAACAAGCTTACCTGTCATTTTACATAAAGCACCTGTCGTAACTCCACTGATGACTAGGTGGTAAGTCGCTGGAGAAATACCACCAACGATGTCTCCACAAGATCCTACAAATCCCCTGGGAGGACAGACGCACCAACATCAGCGTCCTCGACCAGGCCAACATCCCCAGCGTTAAAGCACTGACCACGACTGATCAGCTCTGCTGGGCAGGCCACATTATCCCAAAGCAAGCCCTCTACTCTGAGCTCCTACACGGCAAATGAGCCAAAGGTGGGCAGAAGAAACATTACAAGGATACCCTCAAAGCCTCCCTGATAAAATGCAACATCCCCACTGACACCTGGGAGTCCCTGGCCAAAGACCGCCCTAAGTGGAGGAAGTGCATCCGGGAGGGCGCTGAGCACCTCGGGTCTCGTCACCGAGAGCATGCAGAAAACAAGCGCAGGCAGTGGAAAGAGCTTGCGGCAAACCAGTCCCACCCACCATTTCTCTCAATGACTATCGGTCCCACCTGTGACAGAGTCTGTGGTTCTCGTATTGGACTTTTCAGCCACCTAAGGATTCATTCTAAGAGTGGAAGCAAGTCTTCCTCGATTCCGAGTGACTGCCTATGATGATGATGAAATGCACTCTGGTGAGTTGCCTAATCTCAGGCCCCCAACATAACTAACAACAACACTTGCAATTAGCTAACATTTGACGAGCAGCAGACAGAGGAGATTGTTGCAGAGGGGGTAAATAAGCCAGAGTTCCCAAGTGTGTGTGCGCGGCTGTGCATGTGTCTGTGCGTCTGTGTCTGTGAGTGTGTGCGTCTGTGTGTACGTCTGTGTCTTTATTTGTGTCTTTGTGTCTGTGTGTGTGTGTCTATGTGTGTGCGTCTGTGTCTGTGTGTTCATCTGTGTGTGGATCTGTGTCTGAGTGTGTGTGTGTGCGTCTGTGTGTGTGTGTGTGAGCATGTGTGTCTGTCTGTGTGTCATAGAAATATAGAAAATAGGTGCAGAAGTAGGCCATTTGGCCCTTCGAGCCTGCACCACCATTCAATAAGATCATGGCTGATCATTCACCTCAGGACCCCTTTCCTGCTTTCCCTCCATACCCCTTGATCTCTTTAGCCGTAAGGGCCATATCTAACTCCCTCGAATATATCCAATGAACTGGCATCAACAGCTCTCTGCGGTAGAGAATTCCACAGGTTAACAACTCTCTGAGTGAAGAAGTTTCTCCTCATCTCAGTCTTAAATGGCTGACCCTTATCCTTGGACTATGTCTCCTGGTTCTGGACTTCCCCAACATCGGGAATATTCTTCCTGCATCTAACCTGTCCAGTCCCGTCAGAATTTTATATGTTTCTATGAGATCCCCTCTCATCCTTCTAAACTCCAGTGTATAAAGGCCCAGTCGATCCAGTCCCTCCTCATATGTCAGTCCTGCCATCCCGGGAATTAGTCTGGTGAACCTTCGCTGCACTCCCTCAATAGCAAGAACGTCCTTCCTCAGATTAGGAGATCAAAACTAAACACAATATTCCAGGTGAGGCCTCATCAAGGCCCTGTACAACTGCAGTAAGACCTCCCTCCTCCTATACTCATCCCTTAGCTATGAAGGCCAACATGCCATTTGCCGCCTTCACCACCTGCTGTACCTGCATGCCAACTTTCAATGACTGATGTACCATGACACCCAGGTCTCGTTGCACCTCCCCTTTTCCTAATCTGCCGCCATTCAGATAATCTGCCTTTGTGTTTTTGCCACCAAAGTGGATAACCTCACATTTATGCACATTATACCGCATCTGCCATGCATTTGCCCACTCACCTAACCTGTCCAAGTCACCCTGCAGCCTCTTAGCATCCTCCTCACAGCTCACACCTCCATCCAGCTTAGTGTCATCTGCAAACCTGGAGATATTACACTCAATTCCTTCATCTAAATCATTGATATATATTGTAAATAGCTGGGGTCCCAGCACTGAACCGTGCGGCACCCCACTAGTCACTGCCTGCCATTCTGAAAAGGACCCGTTTATTCCGACTCTCTGCTTCCTGTCTGCCAACCAGTTCTCTATCCACATCAATACATTACCCCCAATACCATGTGCTTTAATTTTGCACACCAATCTCTTGTGTGGGACCTTGTCAAAAGCCTTTTGAAAGTCCAAATACACCACATCCACTGGTTTTCCCTTGTCCACTCTACTAGTTACATCCTCAAAACATTCTAGAAGATTTGTCTAGCATGATTTCCCTTTCATAAATCCATGCTGGCTTGGACCGATCCTGTCACTGCTTTCCAAATGCACTGCTATTTCATCTTTAATAATTGATTCCAACATTTTCCCCACTACTGATGTCAGGCTAACTAGTCTATAATTACCCGTTTTCTCTCTCCCTCCTTTTTTAAAAAGTGGTGTTACATTAGCTACCCTCCAGTCCATAGGAACTGATCCCGAGTCGATAGACTGTTGGAAAATGATCACTAATACATCCACTATTTCTAGGGCCACTTCCTTAAGTACTCTGGGATGCAGACTATCAGGCCCCAGGGATTTATTGGCCTTCAATCCCATCAATTTCCCTAACACAATTTCCCGACTAATAAGAATTTCCTTCAGTTCCTCCTTCTCACTAGACCCTTGGTCCCCTAGTATTTCCGGAAGGTTATTTGTGTCTTCCTTCGTGAAGACAGAACCAAAGTATTTGTTCAATTGGTCTGCCATTTCTTTGTTCCCCATTATAAATTCACCTGATTCTGATTGCAAGGGACCTACGTTTGTCTTCACGAATCTTTTTCTCTTCACATATCTATTAAAGCTTTAGCAGTTGGTTTTTATATCTGTCTGTCTGTGTGTGTGTTTGTGTGTCTGTGTGTGTGTGTCTGGACCATTGGGTGAGGTGTGATGCCCAGTGACACCATTTGAGAGAGGAACGACAGCCAGGCCCGGTTCCTGCCCAGTGTGCTGCAGACCAGGCTGCACAGAAGCTTCCTGCTGTTCCATCTGCTTGAGCCAGTTTTGCACAAATGGGTTTGGAAATAAACAGACCCAGGAAACTCGTGAGGCCATTGGAGTGTAAATCACATCGAGGAAATTCCAAGCCAGCATCTTCAAGACAAGAGGGCAGAGAATTGTCATTCATAACTGCTCAACATTTTGGTCTTAGAAGCTGTTCTTGATTTTAAAGTTATCCATTGCCTCTTAGGGATTTTTAAAAAGTCAGACTGTTGAAGATATCGTACCAATATTAAACTTTTCACTGGTGAGGTCTGACGTTGAAAATTTTAGAACATAAGCAACAGTAATGTATATTTCACAAGCAGCCAGAACTAGTTTGCCCTCGTGAAACTGGTGTGAGAATAGGGAAGTGCTGAGCTGTCTGATCTGATCGAGAATGCTGTTGATATAATACAAAGATTGAGAGGTTGGTCCAGTCTGGGGATTGAGAGCTTTGATGTGACAGCGCACTTATCTACATAGGATATCTGGCATAGACAAAGGCTATTCAGTCCAACCAGTCCCATCACCCTTTAACAGGGACACTGATTTAAAGACAACATCCAGAAAGGCACGGATTAAACATCCATGCATTCCACAATACATTATCAAATAATGAGCAGTCCAAGCTGGGGAATATATTAGCCGCCTCTGAATCGCACTCAAAGCTTATTGTCGTTTCTGTGTACTGTGTCGGGTGACACGCAAGCACGGAATTTGTGGGACTGACAATCACAGGGTTGTGCAAACCCTTGGTGAAGGCTCGCGTGCGTTAGCAGCCCAGGGCCAGCCTCACCACATTCTGCAATGGGAGGCCCTCCTCGTTACTGGGATATGCTGCAAATACTCCAACCCCTCCACTGTTATAAACGGCATGGTAGCAGTCACTGGCTCATTGTACCTGATTGAAAGTGAAGAAATTTGCTGGTATGAGCTGGAAGGCAAAAGTAAACGTGGTCCTCATCCTTGTACACAATTGTGGTGGGCCCATTGAGCATGGCATGGACCTGGTTGGTATTGCACAAATACTGTGCCAGTACAGTACCCATTGCTGCAAAGTGCAGTCAATGAAAGGACATTGCATCAAAAGTCCTGGCATTCATTATGCATCAGATTGTTATGGCTGACACTTGTGCTGTGTGAAGTCTTGCCTGAAGACATGAAATTCACTGACATGAAATGAAGCCTTGTGTACTGGTAGCACAACCTCGGTCTTTGCTGATCCATTGGAACTTCGAGTGTTCTGTGAGTTGCTCACGCAGCACATCTCCTGTGACGGAGATCAGAGAGGAATGCTGGTGAGTGACCAGGATTCATTACTTTCTAAATATTTGTCTTTATTGTCACTTAATACTGGACATCTCTTGGAAAACTTAGCATAACCTTGAGATACCCAAAAGCATACCTATCATGCCTGCTCAACAAATTAGATTTTGTCTTTTAATCTCCATCCTCATCTTTCCCACTGAAGCCGACACTTCTCGTTTCTGACTCTATCCTCCTCAGAATTCCATCCAACACCGTTTGCTACATCTTCTGGTTCGAGAGTGACCCTTTATAAAACACGGTTTCGGCCCCAGCTGGAGTATTGTGTCCAATTCTGGGCACCACACTTTAGGAAGGACGTGAAGGCCTTAGAGAGGGTGCAGAGGAGAATAGCCGGAATGGTCCCAGGGATGAGGGACTTCAGTTGGGTCGAGAAATTAGAAAAGCTGGGGTTGTTCTCCTTAGGGTAGAGAGGGTTGAGGGGAGATTTAATCGAGGTGTTCGAAATTATGAGTAAAGAAGGAGAAACAGTTTTTACTGGCAGGAGGACAGCTTTAAGATTATTGGCAAAACAACCAGAGGCGAGATGAGAATTTTGTAAACGCAGCAAGTTGCTATGATCTGGAATGCGCTGCCTGCAAGCAGATTCAATAATAACTTTTGAAAGGGAATTGTTTAAATACTCACGAACGAAATACAGGGCAGGATAATGGGACTACGGCTAGCTCTGTCACGTAACATAAGAACATAAGAACTAGGAACAGGAGTAGGCCATCTGGCCCCTCGAGCCTGCTCCGCCATTCAACAAGATCATGGCTGATCTGGCCGTGGACTCAGCTCCACTTACCCGCCCGCTCCCCATAACCCTTAATTCCCTTATTGGTTAAAAATCTTTCTATCTGTGATTTGAATACATTCAATGAGCTAGCCTCAACTGCTTCCTTGGGCAGAGAATTCCACAGATTCACAACCCTCTGGGAGAAGAAATTCCTTCTCAACTCGGTTTTAAATTGGCTACCCCGTATTTTGAGGCTGTGCCCCCTAGTTCTAGTCTCCCCGACCAGTGGAAACAACCTCTCTGCCTCTATCTTGTCTATCCCTTTCATTATTTTAAATGTTTCTTTAAGATCACCCCTCATCCTTCTGAACTCCGAGTAAAGACCCAGTCTACTAATCTATCATCATAAGGTAACCCCCTCATCTCCGGAATCAGCCTAGTGAATCGTCTCTGTACCCTCTTCAAGGCTAGTATATCCTTCCTTAAGTAAGGTGACCAAAACTGCACGCAGTACTCCAGGTGCGGCCTCACCAATACCCTGTACAGTTGCAGCAGGACCTCCCTGCTTTTGTACTCCATCCCTCTCGCAATGAAGGCCAACATTCCATTCGCCTTCCTGATTACCTGCTGCACCTGCAAACTAACGTTTTGGGATTCATGCACAAGGTAGCTGCAATGGCCGAGTGGTTAAGGCGTTGGACTTGAAATCCAATGGGGTTTCCCTGCGCAGGTTCGAACCCTGCTCGCAGCGATTCTGCAAGTACATTCATTTAGTGGCCGCGTGGCCTAATGCATAAGGCGTGTGACTTCGATTAAAACCGCAAAGTTATCAGATGATTGCAGGTTCGAGTCCTGCCGTGGTCAACTTAGCTCGCTGCATTAATTTTTCCGGAGGGACTGGAGTGCATCATCACGCCCGGCAACCAAATTTTAATTTGATTTTATGTTTTTAAGTTAATTTGTTTTAACTGCCGGTGCTGTTAGTGTCCCCCTCCCCTTTTATAGGGGGCACTTGGAGAAAAAATACGATTTTGTGCCCAAAAAAAACCCCACAAAAAAACCACAAAAAAAAATAAAAGGGCCTTGTAAATGTTTGGTGTTTCCCCCAGATCGGGGGGCATGGTTTAATGTTTTTTGTTTGCCCCAAAAGAGTTCATGCACAAGGACCCCCAGGTCCCTCTGCACCGCAGCATGTTGTAATTTCTCCCCATTCAAATAATATTCCCTTTTAATGTTTTTTTTTCCAAGGTGGATGACCTCACATTTTCCGACATTGTATTCCATCTGCCAAACCTTAGCCCATTCGCTTAACCTATCTAAATCTCTTTGCAGCCTCTCTGTGTCCTCTACACAACCCGCTTTCCCACTAATCTTTGTGTCATCTGAAAATTTTGTTACACTACACTCTGTCCCCTCTTCCAGGTCATCTATGTATATTGTAAACAGTTGTGGTCCCAGCACCGATCCCTGTGGCACACCACTTACCACCGATTTCCAACCCGAAAAGGACCCATTTATCCCGACTCTCTGCTTTCTGTTCGCCAGCCAATTCTCTATCTATCTGTGCTAATACATTTCCTCTGACTCCGCGTACCCTTATCTTCTGCAGTAACCTTTTGTGTGGCACCTTATTGAATGCCTTTTGGAAATCTAAATACACAACATCCATCGGTACACCTCTATCTACCATGCTTGTTATATCCTCAAAGAATTCCAGTAAATTAGTTGAACATGATTTCCCCTTCATGAATCCATGTTGCATCTGTTTTATTGCACTATTCCTATCTAGATGTCCCGCTATTTCTTCCTTAATGAAGTGGTGTTCCATTCTATGGTTCTATTCTATAAAATATTTCCCTCACCTCGCTAATTTCATTTGATATATTGGCGCTCTCAGACATTATTACTATTCTGTGCATGTGGACAGGAACCGACTATAATAATGAAACGGGTTATAGGGACCACTTTTCCACAAGGCCGGTTTTTGCCGCAGTTGTAGAGGTGCGTCTGATTTTTTTTTAGTGGGCCGACGGCATCAAAAAAAAGTTCCAAATTTCACTGGAATAAACTTTGAATTTGGAGTGGCGCAGATTGTCCTTAAGCTGTGTGGGTGAAGCTTAAGGTCTGCGCCAAAAACTGAAGTTGCCAGGGTAACGAGGGACACACTGAAGGACCATGGCTGGAAAGTGAAACAATACCCGCTGCTATCCCGGGCGGAATGGCCCCATGCCCCCCCCCCCACCCCCCCCCCCGGTGCCGCTCCTATCCCAGGCCGAATAGTCCCCCGCTCCCCTGCTGCTCCTATCCCAGACTGAATGGGCCCCTGCCCTGGTGCCGTGTCTTCAGCTCCGCTAAAACAATGGCGTCTTCTCTGCGTTAATTCTCTGAACTTCAGGTAAGGTTTTTCAGAATGGTGCACTGCTCTGTTTTTGAAAAAATCCTAATTGGCCAAACTTGCTGAAACGGCCAGAAACGGCGCACCTGGCAGGTTCCGCCCCAGTCAAAAAATCGGAACTAAAATAATCGTCCGTAAGTAGTTTAGGATGGCGCAGAAACTTTGACGAAACTTGCAGATTTTAGTCTGCTCCCAAACAAACAGCGTAGACCAAAAAAATGGCACGGAATGGTGGCGAAAATTCGGCCCATAATCTGGTAACAGAGCACCGAGACCAGGAAATCTCCAGCGGAAAGTTACCTCTGCCGTTACCATTCTGTTGAAGTGCAGGAATTGTTTCCTTTTCTGAAGATCGGTGTGGCATTTACAAATTTGGCCTTCTGAATTTGAAAGCTCAGCTAAGCTCTCCCGCGAACCTCCGTGAGACGCTGGAGACCGCCTGCTGCTGTTAGCCTTGGCAAACTGCACCAATGAATTGCCGAGTCCTCGGCTTTCAAACACAGACAACTGGATTTTGCTGCATGAGTCAATGTGAGCAAAACACAGAATAACAAAAACGCTTGTAAAAATGAAGGGCTTCAGTATATTCAAAGGCACTGAATGTCAGCCATTTCCTCAATCGATTGGTGGAGCAGGTTTGAGGGGCTGACTGGCCTACTCCTGCTCCTACCATAGAATCCCTTTCTGTGCTGGAATTAGTCTGCTGGGAATATACATGCTCAGTTCAGAAACACTTGGCTCTGCTGATAACTTTAATTTCCAGGCTCTAAGGATTTTTATAGTTCTGGATTCTTCCTGGAACTCCAAAATCTTCTAAGAAGATTGTCTTTTGAATGAAAACTTAACACAGTCAATTTTCGTACTTTAAAACCGCATTCATTTTGAACCATATAATCATGTCTGTGAAAACACCCTTAATGTAATTTATGTTTTATGGGAAAGAACAGCAATATACGCGGTTTTATAGGCAATGGAGTGATTACGTTTTAGATCAAGTCAGACAAGCGGGGTCCATAAGAATTGAGAAATGGGTGGAATGGATAGGAACCCTTTCAATACCCGATTGTAGGCGCCAGTCTTTCAGTGTAGCGATTGTCATTTTACTAATGTGATAAAATTATAAGAATTTGCTTCTGTCCATCTTGAAGCGAGCAGCAAAAATGTTTCATAATTTGATGTGGTAAATTTATCAAAATATTAAGTTTGATAACGGCCAACATTTTATCTTTTACTGTTTCATTAAATTTCTGATCACGAAAGCGACCCACTCACCACCTGTGAATGCACGAATCGAGAATCCGACTATCGCCGCAGGGCTCACGGGAAATGCCAATGTTCCGTCCAACCTTTGCTTCCTGTTGATGCAAAACGTTTAACTTGTAATTTTATTCCATTCTGACATAATAAATTTCTTCATGAACGACGTGCTCTGTGAATAAGCTGCTGGCTTTTCCTACAGTTTCCGCTTGTGAACATGGACAGTGCTGCAGTTTAACTGTATTTGGAACGTCAAATGGTGCTGTGGTACAACACCATCATTATGTTACTTGTTCTAGATCAGTCAGGCTATCTGTCTATCTGAGAATGTCTTCTGTACACAGATCACAACACCGTTGAATGTCACTCCATAGCAGGACACAACTTTATTCATGTGCAAGGAGGGGGCGACATAGAATGGTTGCAGTACAGAATGATTGTGAGGCCATTTGGCCCATCGAGCCCGTGCCGGCTCTCTGCAAGAGCGCTTCAGCCAGTCCCCCTCCCCCGCAGCCCTACAAATGTTTCCCTTCAGGTACTTATCCAATTCCCGTTTGAAAGCCACGATTGAGTCTGTCTCCACCACCCTCTCAGGCAGCGCACTCCAGATCCTAACCACTCGCTGCGTAAAAACGTTTTTCCTCATGTCGCCTTTGGTTCTTCTGCCAATCGCCTTAAATATGTGTCCTCTGGTTCCCGACCCTTCCACCAATGGGAACAGTTTCTCTCGATCTACTCTGTCCAGACCCCTCATGATTTTGAACACCTCGATCAAATCTCCTCTCAACCTTCTCTGCTCCAAGGAGAACAACCCCAGCTTCTCCCGTCTATCCACGTCACTGAAGTCCCTCATCCCTGGAACCATTCTCGTAAATCTTTCCTGCTCCCTCTCTAAGGCCTTCACATCCTTCCTAAAGTGCGGGGCCCAGAATTGGACACAATACTCCAGTTGGGGCCGAACTAGTGTTTTATACAGGTTCATTATAACTTCCTTGCTTTTGTACTCTGTGCCTCTATTTATGAAGCCCAGGATCCCGTAAGCTTTTTAACCACTTTCTCAACCTGCCCTGCCACCTTCAGTGATTTGTGCACATATACTCCAGGTCTCTCTATTCATGCACCCCCTTTAGGATTATACCCTTTTGTTTATATTGTCTCTCCTCATTCTTCCTACTAAAATGTATCATTTTGTACTTTTCTCCATTAAATTCCACCTGCCCCGTGCCCGCCCATTGCACCAACCTTTCTGTGACCTCCTGAATTCTTCCCCTCACTGTTCACTACACAAGTTTTGCGTCATCAGCAAATTTTGAAATTGTGCCCTGTGCACGTAAGTCCAAGTTATTAATATATATCACGAAAATCAGTGGTCCAGTATCGCCCCCTGGGGACTGATAAAAATACTTGGTTTTCTTATTCAGCCCACACTTCACTCTTTTGCTGGATTTCCCTTCCTCTTAAATTGCTTAAATAATATAACATTGCCAACAGTGGAACATAACTCTAGTCTGGCACAGACACGATGGGCCGAATGGCCTCCTTCTGTGCAGTAAATTTCTTTGATTCTGTGAGGACGTGATGATTTCCTGCTCATGGAAAAAACCTGCTGGGAGTTAAAATCGACCCAATAGCTCCCTCAGCCAGTGCTTTCAGAACCTGTGCAAGACGAGCGAGATTGTGAAGGGCAGCATGTATTGAGATGCACGTAGCTAAGAAGGATTGCCCTCCACACTGCTTTGCCACTTCTGACCGTCAGTGAACTTGTGCCAGCACTCCAACCATGTGTGCTGCAGCCTGAGGTGAGTTACTTTGCTTTGGGCTGCCATGCCTTGTGTCCAGCTGTTTTTGAGATTTGTTCTGCCAGAGGCAGAGTACAGCACTGGTTCCACCTCTCCACAGCCTGGGGCAGCCTTCTATACTCTGCTGATGCAGAACCCGTTTCCTTCCCCCTCTGGTTCCCGCCATCCTCTCTTGCCAGAGGAGCAGATAACCAATATCAAGGGATGGAATTTTCAGCAAAGGGGAATGTATTGAAAGCATTTTTAGCAAATGCTCCAGCTAGCTTGCCTTGCCAGCGACGCCCACATCTGTGAACGAATAAAAAAAAAGCTTCAATTTTAAATTTAAAACAGGAACAGCGAGAACACTCACTGACCTTCCAGGAATCTCGGGGCAGTCAGTGATTCTGTGCCAGATTTTCCAATTGTCTGACGTAAAGTATTTGCTTCATGGGTTCTTTGCTTAAGAATTCATAGCAACACATTGCTATTAAGAACTAGTTGATTTATTAGCAAAGGTTTAACAATCACACTCCACATTACCAGTTCATCCACAAGGCTCACAACCACCTGCCCCATCGTGGATCCCCCAAACCCAACTGGCTGGGGTTTTATGGAGTCTTGTGAACATTATGTGACTGGCTAAACCACTCCCAACTCAACAGCTCTACAACTATTTTAAAATAACTTTAAATCATGTGTCCTCTTTTATAAGGGCACAAAAATCCACAAATTAACAACTAAACATTAAAGAGAATTTTACAAATCTAATTAAATTAAAATGTTGTTCCCTGTTGAAATGATGCAATCCAGTCCCTCCGGCACCCACCTCCCGCGGAAGGCCACGAGCATACAGTTGGACACTGCGTGCTCCATCTCCAGGGACACCCTGGTGTGAACGTAGCTGCGGAAGAGAGGTAGGCAGTTGGGCTGAACCTCGACCGCCGCTGCCTGGACCAGCTGATGGCCATCTTGGACAGGCTCAGGAGCAGTCCTACGAGGAGGCCCTCGGACCTAATTGCTCCCCTCCGCACAGTGTGCCCAAAGATCAGGAGTGTGGGACTGAAGTGCAGCCAAATAATGGAAGAGGGGCTGCAACCTCACACACTGAACATACACGTGGAACACGGACTCCTCTGGACCGCAGAAATACAACAGCTCTACAATCTTCCAACAATGTTGCGGTTAGAATCGAAGTCAGATGTCTTATCTACAAAACTGTGAGCATCTTCACAGGTGCACACGTTACACCTGATACTCCTTTAAGGCTTGAGGAGTGCCTGAACGTAATGTTGCCTGGGCTCTCTCTCGCAAATATCTGCTTCCATGTGCGCACACAATCTCTCCCCTCGAGTGTAATGAAGACCATCAGGAAACCCAGGGGCTAGCAGCCTGCCCACCCAGGAAATTTGCCCCAATAGTTCAGCCACAGCACTGAGAGGTCATATGACATGCTGGAAGTTAGTAAGTGTAGACTGTTTCTCGTACTGTATTGAAAAAAACTATTTGTATCTGAAATAAATTGCAAAATAAAGTGTTGAAAGATTGAAAGCTACAATGTGTACTTGATGCATTTGGATGGTCAATAATTGCTCCAGCCGAATATTAATGTAGCAGTCGCTGACTGGTAATTATGACCATAAGTAACCTTTTGGAAAGAGACATTGGATTCTGCTGGTGAATGTCGAGCGTGACTAGGAACTGTTGGGCCATCTCGTATTGGAAGGATGGTGTTTGGAAATAATAGCCGTATGATCATTTGCCAGAAATGAAATTGTGCTCCCTTATCTCGGCTGCCTTTGATTTGAAGCTGTGATGGGCCTCTGTGAAATAGTATTCTAGTTTGTATTCGCATGTGAGATAGCATTTAATCCATGGATTAGTGAATAATACACAGCAAAAGCTGTTTTTACACAGCATCATGCAGTAGAATGAGGTACATTGTTGGGACAATGAAGAAGAATGACACTGTACCTAGCCCGTGATATATAGCCGGATCCTGAGAGTTGCGTTACCAACACTGGCCCTCAGCCTGATGAGGGAAAAACCTATTCCAAATTGTACAGTAAGTTTGAGTTCTGTACCAAGCACTGACAAATTCAAATGAACAAGGTTCAGTAAAGTCTTATCTCTCCAGTTTTGAGATATGGTTGCACAGGTCACACCAGTTTTTCAGTAGCTCGCCCACAAACTGATTCTTTACGGATGAGCCTGTCCTAATAATTGGATACTCTCGAGTCACGTAAAGGAGAGAGCACGCCATCATGGGGTTGCTGGGCTTGTAATCAAGAGGGGAGTCTTGGCTGCTTTTCTCTTGTATTGTCTGGGAATGCTAACCTGTTTCAGTGCTCAACTACCTGATAGTTGACTCAGGACAAACCAGGAGTCAAATTTCAGATCCTTTTGATTGTAATGCTCAGTAGAATACCACACTGCATCAGTTCTGTGGAAAATTAAAACCAACTTTCACTCAATATTCTTCATGTTGTTCTTGCCATTTGTATATTGTGTATTGGATTAATTAAACATTAGAAAGACAGCAAGCATCATTGTCAGCACCGAGTCCTATCTGCATACTTTCACTACTAACTCCACCCCCCTCCCCAGGCACTGCCTCGGCCTGTTTCCAACCTCGGTTTTACCCTGAGCTGAGCTTTCGGCTGCATGTCCACGCCGACTACCAAACTCCATAACGTTGCCCGCACCCCCACCTCAGCCCATGTGTGAAGAGTAAACCCCAACAGGGGCTGAGGGGGACAAACAGCCTGGTTGCCATGTTGCAACTTCTGTGTGATTCTATGTAATCTGCTACTTGTGCCTTTGTCCTCCTCCCTGGACCATTGCATTACTGTGTTGGCCAACCTCCCATCTTTCATCCTTAATAAATTTCAGCTCATCCAAAACTCTTCTGCCACATCCTATCCCACACCAAGTCCTCTGTGCTGCCCGCCCCATACTTGCTGACCTATATTGGCTCCCAGTCCCCCAACACATCAAATTCAAATTGTATTTAAATCCTTCCATGGCCTTGCCACTCCCTATCTCTGTAACCTCCTCCAACGCTACGTTCCTCTGGCCTCTTGTACATCCCTCTTCCCTTTACCCCATCATTGGTGGCCATGTCTTCAGCTGCATAAACTCCATACTCTGCTTCTCCAGCACCCTCTCCTCCTGATTAAAACCTGCCTCTTTGACCAATTTTGCTCACTCTGCTCCTTGGCTCGGTGTGTGAGTACGTTTCTCTGAAGGGCTTTGTGATCTTTTTCTATTTTAAAGATTTTATAAAAGCAAGTTGTTGTTTATCTTGTTTTGTGGAGACAATGGCAAAATATTCATCCTTTAACTCCCATGTTGGCATTACTGGGCTTACTGGGCTGTTGAAATATTAAGGATTACAATGTTCTCTCAACAATTGATGGTGACATTTATTTTGCTTTGAATATTTGATTACTGTAGTCAGATAAAGGAGTGGATTTCTCCACCCTGCTGGTGTCTTCAGTGGTGAGCATGACCTGCTTTACTAACATTCCTTGCTTCCATATGGCCATTGCTATTCTCAGAATGTCACAACTGCTTCGTATCAGCACTCCATTTTGGATCAGATGGTGTAAACAGATATCAGGCTCGGAGGTGCTGGTCTCTCTCAGAAACTGCCGGGCTGGATTAGCCCTGGGCTGTTTGTTTATCAACAACAGATGACTCTCTAAAATATCCTCCAGATGACCCTCTACAAACAGTGCAAGCACACTACACTAGTTGCAACTCCTGTAGGAATCCTTTTTGCTAATATCATTTATTTTAAACCAGATGAGCTAATAAGGGAGCGAGAGTGTTAATCCCACAGTGGGGTTGTATATAAGGACAAATATTAAAGAAAGTATATACATGTTTTGGACAATGGTTACAATATTGTTAGGGCTACATTTGGGGTGGGAGACAGAATCAGCAGGAAAACTGACTTCAGTCACTGTCACAAAAGCAAAACACTGCGGATGCTGGAAATCTGAAATAAAAACAGAAAATGCTGGAAATACTCAGCAGGTCAGGCAGCCTCTGTGGAGAGAGAAACAGAGTTAACGTTTCTGGTCATCTGAATACGTTTGGATTTAAATACAGTACCTCTGTTTCTCTCTCCACAGATGCTGCCCGACTGGCTGAGTATCTCCAGCATTTTCTGTTTTATTTTCAGTAGCTGACAGTTAAATTGTGTGTGGAGGAGTGAACTGATTTCGTTGATAAGTGGGGAATGTGTTCCGGGAGCAGGACCTTATTTGGGAAGAATGGTTTACATACACCCAGATGTTGCACTAAATCTGTGGCTACAAAACATGAGTATGGACATTGAGATTCATTTAAAATATACTGGAGCGAGTAAGATATCGGATCATAAGAACTTAAGAAATAAGAGCAGGAGTCGGCCATTCGGCCCCTCAAGCCTGCTCCGCAATTTAATGAGATCACGGCTGATCTTCGACCTCAACTCCACTTTCCTGCCCGATCCCCATATCCCTTGTTTCCCTTAATATCCAAAAATCTATTTATCTCTGTCTTGAATATACTCAATGACTGAGCCTCCACAGCCCTCTGTGGCAGAGAATTCCAAAGATTCACCACCCTCTGAGTGAAGAAATTTCTCCTCATCTCAGTCCGAAATGGCCGACCCCTTATCCTGAGACTGTGACCCCTGGTTCTAGACTCCCCAGCCCGGGGAAAACATCCTCCCTGCATCTACCCTGTAAAGCCCTGTAAGAATTTTGTATGTTTCAATGAGATCACCTCTCATTCTTCTAAACTCTAGAGAATATTGGCCTAGTCTACTCAATCTCTCCTCATAGGACAATCCCCCCATCCCAGGAATCAGTCTGGTGAACCTTTGTTACAATCTGTCGATGGCAAGTATATCCTTCCTTAGATAAGGAGACCAAAATTGTACACAATACTCCAGGTGCGGTCTCACCAGGGCCCTATATAATTGCAGTAAGACGTCTTTACTCTTTTACTCAAATCCTCCTGTAATAAAAGCCAACATACCATTTGCTTTCTCAATTGCTTGCTGTACCTGCATGTTACCTTTCAGTGATTGGTGTACAAGGACACCCAAGTCCCTCTGAACATCAACATTTCCCAATCTCTCATCATTTAAATAATAATCTGCTTTTCTTTTTTTCCTCCCAAAGTGGATAACTTCACGTTTCTCCACATTATATTCCATTTGCCATGTTCTTGCCCACTCACTTAGCCTGTCTATATCCCCTTGAAGTCTCTTTGCAACCTCCTCACAACTTACATTCCCCCCCTAGCTTTGTATCATCAGCGAACTTGGATATATTACATTTGGTTCCCTTATCTAAGTCCTTGATATATTGTGAATAGCCGAGGTCCAAGCACCTATCCTTGCATTATTCTGTTGCATGTCACGTTGCATGAGGGTTATGCAATGGATAGGATTTACAGAATGACCATTTTCACCTCTCTGGTGAACTTACATTAGCAGTGAGTTCTGGTTGAACCCCAATATTTTAATCATATGACTGAAGAGTTAAAACTCAAACTATTTGCCATCAAAATATAATAAAATATAAATCCTAGGGAGGGGAGGGAGATTAAGCACAGTCCAGTCTTCCTTTATCCATTGATGTCTTTTAATTCCAGTATTTTGCTTGGCTTCTGACATTGTAGACACGATGGAGTTTACTTATATTTTCAAAAGGCGTTTCACGAAGCTTCGCATGTAATGTAAAACTGTTAAATTACATTAAGGCTCATGAAATTAATGGCAAATTAATATAGAAACATAGAAAATAGGTGCAAGAGTAGGCCATTGGGCCCTTCGAGCCTGCACCGCCATTCAATGAGTTCATGGCTGAACATGCAACTTCAGTACCCCATTCCTGCTTTCTCGCCATACCCCTTGATCCCCCTAGTAGTAAGGACTACATCTAACTCCTTTTTGAATATGTTTAGTGAATTGGCCTCAACAACTTCCTGTGGTAGAGAATTCCACAGATTCACCACTCTCTGGGTGAAGAAGTTTCTCCTCTGCAGCCAGAAATAGTCCATGGTGTTTATCCACCAGAGCAGACCTCCAGTTACTGTAAATGCCCAACAACTGAATGAAAAGCTGGCTTGGCAGCAGGAGGTGATGATAAATGGGAGGAAGCTCTCTCTGGCTGGTATCGGCAGTTCTGCTGGGCTTTGTGTAATGTTCCTTGCTGTTGAGGTTCAGAAACAGTATAGAGGACTTTGCAATACTGTAAATGTTGGTGGTACCAGCAAGCTATCTGCCTCACTAAAGAATAGAGTTCAAAGGAATCTGGACCAGTTACCCAAACAGGACAAGGAATACATTCCCGGAGTAGATCCAACGTGGTGTGTGGAATGAGCAAGCTGTGTGACCACCACGTTTCATGCTTTCTTGTCCTCTTGTTATGAAATACCTTTCAAAAGGCATTTGATAAAGCAGACATGGGGCGTTCAGCAGCACCGATATCTAAAATATTGCATAAATCTTGTGAACGTGCTTCTCTTTGTCAGGCATTTACAGTAACTGGAGGTCTGCTCTGGTGGATAAACACCGTGGACTATTTCTGGCTGCAGAGGCTCAGAATAATGTTGATGCAAGCATTGACTTTCTTGACCCAGTCACATTCACTCCAGTACGTCTGTTTTACAGGCACAGATGAATCTGTAAAGAAGACCACGGCTGTATGTAAACTTTTAATCTCCATGTTGCAGAAATTGGTTCAGAGCTGCCTGCCTTTAGAATAGATCATCGTCTTTGCCTGTGGAGAGTGCGCTGAGAATTTAATAATCAGTTCCAATTCCAGAATGAAATTAGTGCCAACCTGAATTACTGCGTACAAGGATCACACAGTAAACAGGCATGAACAACAATAGATTTGTTCAGTAATTCATTCAGATACCTGTAAACTATTCAATTTTCATTTGTTTGCTTCCATTACATTTGTCTGTTTTTATGAAAAAAGTTAAATTTATTTGCCTAAACCAATTATATAACTTCTGTTTGGGCCATGTCTAAACATTTGAGAATGGTAGATAGTGGTAACGTCACCGGACTAGTGATCCAGAGACCTGGACTAATGATCGTGACACATGAGTTCAAATCCCACCATGGCAGCTGGGGAATTTACATTCAACTAATTAAATAAATTTGGAATAAAAAGCGAGTGTCAGTAAAGAACCATCACGAGGGCAAACCGACTTGACACTCCCTTCACCACCAACGCACCATGGCTGCAGTGTGTCCCATCGACAAGATGCACTGCAGCAACTCGCCAAGGCTTCTTCGGCAGCACCTCCCAAACCCACGACCTCTACCACCTCGAAGGCTAAGGGCAGCAGGTGCATGGGGACACCACCACCTCCAAGTCACACACCATCCTAACTTGGAAATATATCGCCTTTCTTTCATTGTTACTGGGTCAAAATCCTGGAACTCCCCCCACCCCACAGCACTGTGGGAGCACCTTCACCGCACGTACTGCAACTGTTCAAGAAGATAAAAGTTCACTGGGTTGGGTGTAATATATTAACATGGATAGAGGTTTGGCTAACGAACAGAAAACAGAGATAAATGGGTTGGCAAAGAGTGACTAGTGGGGTGCCGCAGGGATCGGTGCTGGGGCCTCAACTATTTACAATCTATATTAATAGAAACATAGAAACATAGAAAATAGGTGCAGGAGTAGGCCATTCAGCCTTTCTAGCCTGCACCGCCATTCAATGAGTTCATGGCTGAACATGCAACTTCAGTACCCGCTTCCTGCTTTCTCGCCATACCCCTTGATCCCCCGAGTAGTAAGGACTTCATCTAACTCCCTTTTGAATATATTTAGTGAATTGGCCTCAACTACTTTCTGTGGTAGAGAATTCCACAGGTTCACCACTCTCTGGGTGAAGAAGTTTCTCCTCATCTCGGTCCTAAATGGCTTACCCCTTATCCTTAGACTGTGACCCCTGGTTCTGGACTTCCCCAACATTGGGAACATTCTTTCTGCATCTAACCTGTCTAAACCCGTCAGAATTTTAAACGTTTCTATGAGGTCCCCTCTCATTCTTTTGAACTCCAGTGAATACAAACCCAGTTGATCCAGTCTTTCTTGATAGGTCAGTCCCACCATCCCGGGAATCAGTCTGGTGAATCTTCGCTGCACTCCCTCAATAGCAAGGATGTCCTTCCTCAAGTTAGGAGACCAAAACTGCACACAATACTCCAGGTGTGGCCTCACCAAGGCTCTGTACAACTGTAGCAACACCTCCCTGCCCCTGTACTCAAATCCCCTCGCTATGAAGGCCAACATACCATTTGCTTTCTTAACCGCCTGCTGTACCTGCATGCCAACCTTCAATGACTGATGTACCATGACACCCAGGTCTCGTTGCACCTCCCCTTTTCCTAATCTGTCACCATTCAGATAATAGTCTGTCTCTCTGTTTTTACCACCAAAGTGGATAACCTCACATTTATCTACATTATACTTCATCTGCCATTCATTTGCCCACTCACCTAACCTATCCAAGTCACTCTGCAGCCTCATAGCATCCTCCTCGCAGCTCACACTGCCACCCAACTTAGTGTCATCCGCAAATTTGGAGATACTACATTTAATCCCCTCGTCTAAATCATTAATGTACAATGTAAACAGCTGGGGCCCCAGCACAGAACCTTGCGGTACCCCACTAGTCACTGCCTGCCATTCTGAAAAGTACCCATTTACTCCTACTCTTTGCTTCCTGTCTAACAACCAGTTCTCAATCCACGTCAGCACACTACCCCCAATCCCATGTGCTTTAACTTTGCACATTAATCTCTTGTGTTGGACCTTGTCGAAAGCCTTCTGAAAGTCCAAATATACCACATCAACTGGTTCTCCCTTGTCCACTTTACTGGAAATATCCTCAAAAAATTCCAGAAGGTTTGTCAAGCATGATTTCCCTTTCACAAATCCATGCTGACTTGGACCTATCATGTCACCATTTTCCAAATGCACTGCTATGACATCCTTAATAATTGATTCCATCATTTTACCCACTACTGAGGTCAGGCTGACCGGTCTATAATTCCCTGTTTTCTCTCTCCCTCCTTTTTTAAAAAGTGGGGTTACATTGGCTACCCTCCACTCCATAGGAACTGATCCAGAGTCAATGGAATGTTGGAAAATGACTGTCAATGCATCCACTATTTCCAAGGCCACCTCCTTAAGTACTCTGGGATGCAGTCCATCAGGCCCTGGGGATTTATCAGCCTTCAATCCCATCAATTTCCCCAACACAATTTCCCGACTAATAAAGATTTCCCTCAGTTCCTCCTCCTTACTAGACCCTCTGACCCCTTTTATATCCGGAAGGTTGTTGGTGTCCTCCTTAGTGAATACCGAACCAAAGTACTTGTTCAATTGGTCTGCCATTTCTTTGTTCCCAGTTATGACTTCCCCTGATTCTGACTGCAGGGGACCTACGTTTGTCTTTACTAACCTTTTTCTCTTTACATACCTATAGAAACTTTTGCAATCCACCTTAATGTTCCCTGCAAGCTTCTTCTCGTACTCCATTTTCCCTGCCCTAATCAAACCCTTTGTCCTCCTCTGCTGAGTTCTAAATTTCTCCCAGTCTCCGGGTTCACTGCTATTTCTGGCCAATTTGTATGCCACTTCCTTGGCTTTAATACTATCCCTGATTTCCCTTGATAGCCACGGTTGAGCCACCTTCCCTTTTTAATTTTTACACCAGACAGGAATGTACAATTGTTGTAGTTCATCCATGTGGTCTCTAAATGTCTGCCATTGCCCATCCACAGTCAACCCCTTAAATATCATTCGCCAATCTATCCTAGCCAATTCACGCCTCATACCTTCAAAGTTACCCTTCTTTAAGTTCTGGACCATGGTCTCTGAATTAACTGTTTCATTCTCCATCCTAATGCAGAATTCCACCATATTATGGTCACTCTTCCCCAAGGGGCCTCGTACAATGAGATTGCTAATTAATCCTCTCTCATTACACAACACCCAGTCTAAGATGGCCTCCCCCCTAGTTGGTTCCTCGACATATTGGTCTAGAAAACCATCCCTTATGCACTCTAGGAAATCCTCCTCCACCGTATTGCTTCCAGTTTGGCTCGCCCAATCTATGTGCATATTAAAGTCACCCATTATAACTGCTGCACCTTTATTGCATGCACCCCTAATTTCCTGTTTGATACCCTCCCCAACATCACTACTACTGTTTGGAGGTCTGTACACAACTCCCACTAACGTTTTTTGCCCTTTGGTGTTCTGCAGCTCTACCCATATAGATTCCACATCATCCAAGCTAATGTCCTTCCTAACTATTGCATTAATCTCCTCTTTAACCAGCAATGCTACCCCACCTCCTTTTCCTTTTATTCTATCCTTCCTGAATGTTGAATACCCCTGGATGTTGAGTTCCCAGCCCTGATCATCCTGGAGCCACGTCTCCGTAATCCCAATCACATCATATTTGTTAACATCTATTTGCACAGTTAATTCATCCACCTTATTGCGGATACTCCTTGCATTAAGACACAAAGCCTTCAGGCTTGTTTTTTTAACACCCTTTGTCCTTTTAGAATTTTGCTGTAATGACTTGGATGAAGGGACCGAGTGTAATGTAGCCAAGTTTGCTGACAATACAAAGATGGGTGGGAAAGCAAATTGTGAGGAGGACACAAAAAATCTGCAAAGGGACATAAACAGGCTAAGCGAGTGGGCAAAAATTTGGCAGTTGGAGTATAATGTGGGAAAATGTGAGATTATCCACTTTGGCACAAAAAATAGAAAAGTAAATTATAATTTAAGTGGAGAAAAATTGCAAAGTGCTGCAGTACAGAGGGACCTGGGGGTCCTTGTGCATGAAATACAAAAGGTTAGTGTGCAGGTACAGCAAGTAATCAGGAAGGCAAATGGAATGTTGGCCTTTATTGCAAGGGGGATAGAGTATAAAAGCAGAGAAGTCCTGCTACAACTGTACAGGGTATTGGTGAGGCCACACCTAGAGTACTGAGTGCAGTTTTGGTCTCCGTATTTAAAGAAGGATATACTTGCATTGGAGGCTGTTCAGAGAAGGTTCACTCGGTTGATTCCAGAGATGAGGGGATTGACTTATGAAGATAGGTTGAGTAGGTTGGGCCTATACACATTGGAGTTCAGAAGAATGAGAGGTGATCTTATCGAAACATATAAGATAATGAGGGGGCTCGACAAGATGGATACAGAGAGGATATTTCCATTCATAGGGGAAACTAAAACTAGGAGACATAGTCTCAGAATAAGGGCCGCCCATTTAAAACTGAGATGAGGAGGAATTTCTTCTCTCAGAGGGTTGTAAATCTGTGGAATTCTCTGCCCCAGAGAGCTATGGAGGCTGGGTCATTGAATATATTAAATACGGGCATAAAGGGAGTAAAGGGTTATGGGGAGCGGCAGGGAAGTGGAGCTGAGTCCATGATCAGATCAGCCATTATCTTATTGAATGACGGAGCAGGCTCGAGGGACCAAATGGCTGACTCCTGCTCCTATTTCTTATGTTCTTAAGGCTGCTCAGCACCATCTTCTCAAGGACAATTAGCAATTGGCAATAAATGCTGGCAACGCCCACGTCCCATGAACGAATAAAAAAAAAAATTACCCTTGCCCTTCAAGAATGAACGAACAATTCTCAGATATTCAACTATGTGGAACATTTCACTGCCACTTCTGTCTGGGAATTCTGCTGTCAATCCCACCTTGCATTTATTAATGGGCTTGAGCATAATGTAAATTTGCTGAAACGTGGTGATGACAGCATGTAACAGTGGCTCAGTTCCTGCATTTTCTACAGTACAGTGTAGCTTAATATTGAATAGCGCACCTTAGTATGTGCGGAACAAATCTCGGTCTTGTAACTTATCACTGTAACTTTAGGTCCCCTCACTTTGCCTTTCTGACTCCAGTCATGGTGAGTTAGTCTCTCCTCATTGGCAGGTTTATGATATTATCCACGGCGAATAGACATTCGATGTGCCACTGGGAGTATCAAATTCAAACCGACCAATCAGAATCGTGCTTGCTGTTCTTGCTACCAGTCTTGCAGTATCTATTTTGCATGTTAATTGGGAGCCAGAGAAGGTAGATGGGCAGCACTACTGTAGGAGACTACCATCATATTGATGTTGGTTCAGGTTTAGATAGACTGTTCTGAGTACTGTGAGGTCGATGGTTCCTCTGCAGAGCGCAGCCTGAGCCAAGTCCCCCACGGGTGTCTCAGAGGGGGAGGAGGAAGAATGGAAGAGCTATAGTGGTAGGGGATTCAATAGTCAGGGGAGCAGATAGGTGTTTCTGCGGCCGCAGACGTGACTCCAGGATGGTGTGTTGCCTCCCATGTGCCAGGGTCAAGGATGTCACTGAGCCGCTGCAGAACATTTTGAGGGGGGAGGGTGAACAGCCAGAGATCGTGGTCCATATCGGTACAAACAATGTCGGTAGAAAGAGGGATGAGGATCTGCAGGCAGATTTTAGGGAGCTAGGAAAGAGGTTAAAAAGCAGGACCTCAAAGTAGTAATCTCCGGATTATTCCCTGTGCCATATGCGAGTGAGTACAGAGGTAGGAGGGTAGAGCAGATGAATGCGTGGCTGGAGCGATGGTGCAGGAGGGAGGGCTTTAGATTCCTGGGACATTGGGGCCAGTTCTAGGGGAGGTGGGACCTGTACAGGCCAGACGGGTTGTACCTCAACAGGGCCGGGACCAGTATCCTCGCGGGGATGTTTGCTAGTGCTGTTGGGGAGAGTTTAAACAAAGTTTTCACGGGGATGGGCATCAGGATGTGGCTTTAGAAAGGAGAAACAAAGGGCACAAAGGATTGGGAGAGACGAGTAGCACTAAAGCAAGAAATAGTGAGGTATTAGGTAGTGTCAGACTAAGACTGAACACAGGAAGATCTAAGATGGGCTTACAGTGTTTGTGAACGCACGAAGCGTGGTAAAACAGGATGGTGAGCTGCAGGCTCAAATAGCCACATGGGAATATAATGCTGTGGCAATAACTGAGACCTGGCTCAAAAAAGGGCAGGATTGGGTATTAAATATTCCTGGTTATAAGGTTCAGGAAAGATAGGGAAGGAGAGATAGGAGGTGGTTAATTAGAATATTACAGTGCTGGAGAGAGAGGATGTCCTGGAGGGGTCAAGGACAGAATCTATTTGGCTAGAGTTAAGAAATAATAGAAGTGCCTACTACTGGGTGTATTCTACAGATCACCAAATAGTGGGGAAAATGGAGCAGCAAATTTGCAGAGAAGTTACAGAGCGATGCAAGAACTATCGAGTAGTGATATCCTGATCTAGACTGAGATAATAGTGTAAAGGGCAGAGAGGGGGAAGTATTTCTGAAGTGTGTTCAGGAGAACTTTGTTGATCAGTATGTTTCTGCCCCGACGAGGGAGAAGGCATTGTTGGATCTGGTTCTGGGGAATGGGGTGGGTCAGGTGGAGCACGTGTCAGTAGGGGAACATTTAGGGAACAGTCATCATAGTATCATAAGGTTTAGATTGGCTATGGAAAAGGACAGGGAGCAATCTCGAGTAAAAATAATTAATTAGAGGCAGGCAAATTTCAGTGGGATGAGAACAGATCTGGCCCGGGTAAATTAGAATTAAAGATTGGCAGGCAAAACTGCAGTGTAACTATGGGCTGCCTTTAGAGAGGAAATAGTTCGGGTACAGTCGATGTACATTCCCACTAAGGGGAAAGGTAGGGCAACTAAAGTCAGAGTTCCCTGAATGACGAAAGAGATAGGGGGTACGATGAAGCAGAAACAGAGCACTTATGACAGATTTCAGGTGGAGAATACATCTGAGAATCGCTTCACACAGAGAGTGCTGAGAATGTAGACTTCACTGCCATATGGATTGATCAAAGCAGATAGCATTGATACATTTAAGGGATGGTTTGATGCATACATGAGAGAGAGGGAATCGAGGGTTTCTGGGGGCAGTGAGGGAAGAGGTAATTCGGAGTGGAGAAGGCCAATGTGGAGCATAAACACTGGCATAGACCAGTTGGGCCGAATGGCCTGTACCCGAGCTGCCGATTCCATGCAACTTTTTACTGATAACTGAAGGGAGGCACATGTTGCTCCCTCTGCCAACAGCAATCTCTGGCATAAAACCCCTGAGCTCTGGAGAACTGATGGTAGTGGTTATACACATCTCACCATGAGTCTCCAGTCATCTAGTTACGGTAAGTTTTTGGGGAATTAGTGGGAGCAGCACCAGCCATCAACAAGAGAGTACCCCAAAGGTGCAGGTATCTGTTTGAATGCCACCCACATAGCTTTCGATGAATCCATCAATTGGATTCGTACCTTCCCGCCCCAAAACCGTCATTCCGTGCTTATTGATTAATATGTTAGTCTTTGGAAAAACATTGCACTGGCTTGTGTTCTGCAGGTTGTCTATTTCCTATCTGCTACCCAGCAATTATTCTAATTAAAGAATTACCATTGTTGTATCAGTGGATTCATGTTCCTAACTAGTTATTAAGTAAATATGTTGCTTGCATTATTTGAATTAAGGATGCATGGATTAGGCAGATTTCCTTAATTAGTCATTACGTGAGGGAGGGATAATAGAGTTGCTTTCAGTGAGCTGTTTAAGATGTCATATTTATCTCATTGAAACATACAAGATTCTGAGGGGGATTGACAGGGTAGATGCAGGGAGGATGTTTCCCCCGGGCTGGGGAGTCTAGAACCAGGGGTCACAGTCTCAGGATAAGGGGTCGGCCCTTTAGGACTGAGATGAGGAGGAATTTCTTCACTCAGAGGGTGCTGAATCTTTGGAATTCTCTGCCCCAGAGGGCTGTGGAGGCTCAGTCGTTGAGTATATTCAAGGCTGAGATCGATGGATTTTTGAACTCCTGGGGAATCAGGAGTTATTGGAACCAGGCAGGAAAGTGGAGTTGAGGTCGAAGATCAGCCATGATCATTTGAATAGCGGAGCAGGCTCAAGGGGCCGAATGGCCGATTCCTCCTTCTAATTCTTATTAAGTGATATGGTTTAATGAAGTCAAAGTTCAATAAGAATGAAGCAGAATCATAAGAAATTGCCCATTGATAACAACAACAAAAATAACTTTTATTTATATAGCGCCTTTAATGTGGTAAAACGTCGCGAGGCTCTTCACAGGAGGGTTATAAGACAAAACAGATAAATTTGACACCGAGCGACATAAGAAGAAATTAGGGCAGGTGACCAAAAGCTTGGTTAAAGAGGTAGGTTTTAAGGAATGTCTTGAAGGCGGAAAGAGAGGTAGAGAGGCGGAGAGGTTTAGGGAGGGAGTTCCAGAGCTTGGGGCCCAGGCAACAGAAGGCATGGCCACCGATGACTGAGCGATTATAATCGGGGATGTTCAAGAGGGCAGAATTAGAGGGGTGCAGACATCTCGGAGGGTTGTGACACTGAAATAGATTACACTGATAGGGAGGGGCAAGGCCCATGGAGTGATTTGTAAACTCGGATGAGAATTTTGAAATTGAGGCGTTGTTTAACCAGGAGCCAATGTAAGGCAGCGAGCACAGGGAGTGATCGCGATTGGGTGCGAGTTAGGACACGGACTGACGAATTTTGCATGACCTCAAGTGTACGTAGTGTAGAATGTGGGAGGCCGGCCAGGAGTGAGTTGGAATAGTCATGTCTATAGGTGACAAAAGCATGGATGAGGGTTTCAGTAGCGGATGAGTTGAGGCAGTGGTGGAGGCGGGCGATGTTATGGAGGTGGAAATAGACGGTTTTAGTTATGCGGCTGGAAACTCGTTTCAGGGTCACATATGACACCAAGGTTGCGAACAGTCTGGTTCACCCACAGATAGTTGCTGGGGAGAGGGATGGAGTCAGTGGCTGGGGAACGGAGTTTGTGGCGGGGACCGAAAACAATGGCTTCGGCCTTCCCAATATTTAATTGGGGAAAAGTTCTGCTCATCCAGAACTGGATGTCGGACAAGCAGCCTGACAATTTAGAGACCTTGGAGAGGTTGAGAGAAGTGGTGGTGAGGTAGAGCTGGGTGTCATCAGCGTACATGTGGAAACTGACGCCGTGTTTCCGGATGATATCACCAAGGGGCAACATGTAGATGAGAAATAGGAGGGGCCAAGGATAGATCCTTGGGGACACCAGAGGTAACGATGCGGGGCGGGAAGAGAAGCCGTTGCAAGTGATTCTCTGTCTACGATTAGATGGATAAGAATGGAAACAGGCGAGTGCAGTCCCACCCAGCTGGACCATGGTGGAGAGGTGTTGGAGGAGGATGGAGTGGTGAACCGTGTCAAAGGTTGCAGACAGGTGGAGAAGGACGAGGAGGGATAGTTTACCTTTGTCACAGACACAAAGGATGTTATTTGTGACTTTGAGAGCCGTTTCGGTACTGTGGCAGGGGCGGACCGGATTGGAGAGATTCAAACATGGAATTCCAGGAAAGACGGGTGATAACATTCAGTGAAAGATTAACAAATGTATTCTTGCTCCAAATAATTTAGTGAATTTCCGGGAAATCCTGTGAGCAGACGATCATTTTTACATTGCTGAAGTGGAGAGAATGAGCCTAAGATTTGAGTGCAGGTTTCCAGGGATACGGCATCGCAGTCAAACCAACTGATTCGTGCAAAATAGAAATAAACCAGAAGTGAATGCTGCTAATATTTTGTGGAACAGGAAGTGTTTCGGTGTCACAGGGAAGGGTTGGCACATTCAAAACTGCAAACATATTACTGCACAAAATGCGACTGACTCCAAGATGTCCCTGTGGGTGTCAGGGTGTGTCCTGTGACATAAATAGTGAGGCTGGTCTGGATTCTCCGTCAGTGTAGTGTGAATATATGTCACCCTCCACGCTGCTTGGACCAATTGCTCACCACAGCTGCAGCTTCCATTCGCCGGAACCCTTTCATAGGCTGCTATTCCACTATGGGAGGTAGCTGCCTGTCACTGGAGGCTCACTGCAGGCGATACTGCCCCATCGGTGCACGTACAGCAAGATATACAGCAATGGCCACTGAATCCATGTTCCTGATCAGAAAGGTCCTTCGCACTCTTCATTTCTGCCACGCGTGTGGCGATTGTTACAAGTTTTCAACATCATTAATTTCTCGGACAAGGCGTGTCCACTTTGTCCCCTCACCCGGGGAGTTTGTGTCCATTGAGGTTAATGCGGCCTGTAGAGGAATAAATTTAGCCTGTCGGCAGTGAACTGAGAGGCAAATTCATGCGACTCTGCAACGTGACTCAGGCTGGAGGGAAATGACACTTCGCAAAGTACTGGGAAGTTTTATTCACACACCGACACTGGCAGATAGCGCCTCATTGCTTCAATAACATTCATACCCACTAACAGCTGCTTAGTTTGTGTGAATGTTGCACGGGCAAAAGTAAATATAACTACCTTTTAATTTGTGAGCAGTGCCTTTTTAGTGGGGGGGGGGGGATTATTTTATATTTTTCTTGCCCTCCCTTCTAATTCTCACCATTTAATGCAGCGACTGTGCGGCCAGTGTCTGTGATAACTGGACACCAGGGGCTCCATTTTCCCCAAAGCTGTTTTTTGGTGAACTTGAAGAGTTACGCCTGTTTTTTGGGGGCCCAAGTACGCCAAAAGAAATCTTCCACATTTCCCCATTTGATTTCTTAATTTTGGTGCCGCCTAGCCCGTCCTTTAGTTTTGGGGGTGGAGCCTAAGATCTGCGGCAAAAAGTTCGGGTTGCCAGGGTAACGAGAGACACAATGCGGGCAGAGGCTGGAGCGTGAAACATATAGCCAGCTCACAGCCTGCACAAGCCCCTTACACACTGCAGCAACATACCGCCATTAAATAAAGTCCCCCTCCTGATCCCTGCTCCTATCCCTGGCCGGCCGGATGGGTCTCCTCCCTCCCGATCCCTGCTCCTAACTATGTCCGAAAGCTCCCCCGGCTCTCTCCCACTCTCTCGCACCTCTCCTGCTACTGATCGAGCAGCTGCTGTGCTGATTTCCTTAACTCACCGGAAGGTTTTTCTGCAGATGCCACATACGCTGGGCTAAGAAGAACTGGAGTAACTCAGCTGGCCAAACTTCCCCAAATGGCATGTTGGCCTTCATAGCGAGGGGATTTGAATACAGGGGCAGGGAGGTGTTGCTACAGTTATACAGGGCCTTGGTGAGGCCACACCTGGAGTATTGTGTACAGTTTTGGTCTCCTAACTTGAGGAAGGACATTCTTGCTATTGAGGGAGTGCAGCGAAGGTTCACCAGACTGATTCCCGGGATGGCGGGACTGACCTATCAAGAAAGATTGGATCAACTGGGCTTGTATTCACTGGAGTTCAGAAGAATGAGAGGGGACCTCATAGAAACGTTTAAAATTCTGACGGGTTTAGACAGGTTAGATGCAGAAAGAATGTTCCCAATGTTGGGGAAGTCCAGAACCAGGGGTCACAGTCTGAGGATAAGGGGTAAGCCATTTAGGACCGAGATGAGGAGAAACTTCTTCACCCAGAGAGTGGTGAACCTGTGGAATTCTCTACCACAGAAAGTAGTTGAGGCCAATTCACTAAATATATTCAAAAGGGAGTTAGATGAAGTCCTTACTACTCGGGGGATCAAGGGTTATGGCGAGAAAGCAGGAAGGGGGTACTGAAGTTTCATGTTCAGCCATGAACTCATTGAATGGCGGTGCAGGCTAGAAGGGCTGAATGGCCTGCTCCTGCACCTATTTTCTATGTTTCTATGTTTCTAAATGGCCAGAATTGGTGCGGGTGGCAGGTTCCGCCCCCTTTGGCTGAAAAAAAAAACCTTAAAAAATCATAACTACCTGAGTTACACTGGTGCAAATTGATCGAGGAAAATTGTATTTTTTAACTTAGGCCAAAAAAAGCAGCCTGCTCAAAAAAAAAGGCTCAAATCACTGGGGAAAATGGAGTCGTCGGACAAAGGATTACTCATTACTCTCTGCAACTGTGGGGGAAGCACTGAGTGCCGTTTCTGCACCTCCTTATGCTGGTCTGGCTCGCGAACGCATCGTGTGGGACATCACTCTTTCCGACCACTGGACGACGGGATATGGTGGAGCTTTGATGACTGAGCTTTTGTGAGTTTTTTTCTTCAAAAGATAGCCTTGGTTGAAATCAGGAACTCAAAATGTACTGGAAATGAGGAGAGTAACCCAAGGCCTTCACTGTGTCTGAGACCCTTTCGGGCGTGCATGTTAATTGACTCCAAGCAATTGTGGATTGACTCACACCGCTTGATAAACTGCATTCCATGTCCCACACAGTAATGTCACACTGTTGAGTTGGCACTGCATCATTGTGGGAATATTTAAATTACAGAAAGAATATTCTTTTAAGAAAAACATTTGATCAGCAGAGTTCCAAAAACACTTCTAATCGACCCAGATCTCTCTGTTCCAGATTCAGCTGGACTTGCTGCTGCTTTGAACACTTGCTGTTTTCTTAATGGATAATGAAGTTCACTGGGAATATGATAATATTTGCATCTCTTTGGCCTACACATCACAAGAGTTAACTGTGCCTTTTAAGAATTCTTAGTTTATTTGAAGAAAAGAAAGACTTGCATTTCTATAGCGCCTTTCACGATCACTGGACGTCCCAAAGCGCTTTACAGCCAATGAAGTACTTTTTGGAGTGTAGTCACTTTTGTAATGTGGGAAACGCGGCAGCCAACTTGTGCACAGCAAGCTCCCACAAACAACAATGTACTAATGACCAGAGAATCTGTTTTAATGATGTTGATTGAGGGGTAAATATTTGCCAGAACACCTGGGATAATCCCCGTGCTCTTCATTGAAATAGTGCCGTGGGATCTTTTAGGTCCACCTGAGAGTTTAAATTCTCATTTGGAAAGCAGTGACAGGATCGCTCCAAGTCAGCATGGATTTATGAAAGGGAAATTATGCTTGACAAATCTTCTGGAATTTTTTGTGGATTTAACTAGTAGAGTGGACAAGGGAGAACCAATGGATGTGGTGTATTTGGACTTTCAAAAGGCTTTTGACAAGGTTTCACACAAGAGATTGGTGTGCAAAATCAAAGCGCATGGTATTGGGGGTAATGTACTGACATGGATAGAGAACTGGTTGGCAGACAGGAAGCAGAGAGTCGGGATAAACGGGTCCTTTTCAGAATGGCAGGCAGTGACTAGTGGAGTGCCGCAGGGCTCAGTGCTGGGACCCCAGCTATTTACAATATACATTAATGATTTAGAGAAGGAATTAAGTGTAATATCTCCCAAGTTTGCTGATGACACTAAACTGGGTGGCGGTGTGAGCAGTGAGGAGGACGCTAAGAGGCTGCAGGGTGACTTGGACAGGTTAGGTGAGTGGGCAAATGCATGGCAGATGCAGTATAATGTGAATAAATGTGAGGTTATCCACTTTGATAGCAAAAACACGAAGACAGAATATTATCTGAATGGCGGCAGATTAGGAAAAGGGGAGGTGCAACGAGTCCTGGGTGTCATGGTTCATCAGTCATTGAAAGTTGGCATGCAGGTACAGCAGGCGCTGAAGAAGGCAAATGGCATGTTGGCCTTCATAGCTAGGGGATTTGAGTATATGAGCAGGGAGGTCTTACTGCAGTTGTACAGGGCCTTGGTGAGGCCTCATCTGGAATATTGTGTTCAGTTTTGGTCTCCTGATAATCTGAGGAAAGACGTTCTGGCTATTGAGGGAGTGCAGCGAAGGTTCACCAGACTGATTCCTGGGATAGCAGGACTGACATATGAGCAGAGATTGGATCGACTGGGCCTGTATTCACTGGAGTTTAGAAGGATGAGAGGGGATTTCATAGAAACACATCAAATTCTGACGGGACTGGACAGGTTAGATGCTGGAAGAATGTTCCCGATGTTGGGGAAGTCCAGAATCAGGGGACACAGTCTGAGGATAAGGGGTAAGCCATTTAGGACCGAGATGAGGAGAAACTTCTTCACTCAGAGAGTTGTTAACCTGTGGAATTCCCTACCGCAGAGAGTTGTTGAGGCCAGTTCATTGGATACATTCAGGAGGAAGTTAGATATGGCCCTTACGGCTAAAGGGATCAAGGGGTATGGAGAGAAAGCGGGAAAGGGGTACTCCTGCACCTATTTTTTATGTTTCTATGTTTCATCCGAAAGATGGTATCTCTGACAGTGCAGCACTCCCTCAGTACTGCCCCTCCGACAGTGCGGGGCTCCTTAAGTACTGTCCCTCCCACAGTGCGGCACTCCCTCAGTACTAAATTTTTTAGAGTACGTTTTTTCTGGCGTAAGTTTTAAAAATACCATTTCCCCCACCCAAATTTTGTTCCAGAGTAAGTCAGTTAGGTACGATCTTTTTTAGTTCAGTTTTTTTTTCAAAAGGTGGCGTTCCCAGACACTTACGCCAGTTTTGGCCATTTATGCCACTTTGGCCAGCAAAAACTTACTCCAAATCCACTTAGGTCAGCATATGTGGCCAGCTCTGAAAAACCTTGAGGGCGGTTAAGAAAAATCAGACATTAGGGCAGGGATAGGGTGTGGCGAGATCGGGGTGTTTCTTCGGCCGGGGATAGGGGCTGCGAGCATCGGGTCCTGCTCACAGCCCGCAGGACACGCTAGGAGGGCGAGGAGCATGCGCGCAGCCCTCACTGAGCATGCGCACAGGTGCCGGCTGTGCTTTCTGCGCTGGCCTGTTGCTCCGCCCCCACCCCCTTCAGCCGCCACACCACGCCACGCCACGCCAGGACTCCAGGAACTCCGAAGTGCGGCCAGGATGGGGCCCCTTTATTCCGGCGCCCTTTCCAGCGCGCAAAGTCAGCGCACTTAAGGTAAGTGCGCCAATAAAAGGGGTTGGGTAAAGTTGGGCCCATGCTTAGCATGTTACCCCATGCAGTGCATGTGTGTTGCGTTGGAGAATTGGGAGGGAATTGGATCAAAGTGCTGATACGGTCATCCCTCGGCCAATGCCAGCATTTTGTTTAGATCAGTTTAAAAGCTATTATTTTAAATTTTAGTCGTCACTAATTAATTGTCTCAAGTTTGACAATATTCAGTGGTACTCTAAAGGCCAATTACGGACATTTCAACAGGGACCTTTAATCAACAGCAATGCAGCACTTCAGAGTGCCCTGGGGTATGTTGCTTCACATTGATGAGTGTCCAGTCTCAGACACACTGAGGCACCAAAGGAACGGCAGACGTCTCCCGCCCCCCCCCCCCAGGGGGAAAGCAATGTTGACCTCGTGACACAAGGCCTGGAATAGGGACACCATCAAAGAGCAATTGGGAGATGTGCTCCACTGGGAAAACATAGAAACATAGAAAATAGGTGCAGGAGTAGGCCATTCAGCCCTTCTAGCCTGCACCGCCATTCAATGAGTTCATGGCTGAACATGAAACTTCAGTACCCCATTCCTGCTTTCTCGCCATACCCCTTGATCCCCCGAGTAGTAAGGACTTCCCTTTTGAATATATTTAGTGAATTGGCCTCAACTACTTTCTGTGGTAGAGAATTCCACAGGTTCACCACTCTCTGGGTGAAGAAGTTTCTCCTCATCTCGCTCCTAAATGGCTTACCCCTTATCCTTAGACTGTGACCCCTGGTTCTGGACTTCCCCAACATTAGGAACATTCTTCCTGCATCTAACCTGTCACAACCCGTCAGAATTTTAAACGTTTCTATGAGGTTCCCTCTCATTCTTCTGAACTCCAGTGAATACAAGCCCAGTTGATCCAGTCTTTCTTGATAGGTCAGTCCCACCATCCCGGGAATCAGTCTGGTGAATCTTCGCTGCACTCCCTCAATAGCAAGAATGTCCTTCCTCAAGTTAGGAGACCAAAACTGTACACAATACTCCAGGTGTGGCCTCACCAAGGCCCTGTACAACTGTAGCAACACCTCCCTGCCCCTGTACTCAAATCCCCTCGCTATGAAGGCCAACATGCCATTTGCTTTCTTAACCGCCTGCTGTACCTGCATGCCAACCTTCAATGACTGATGTACCATGACACCCAGGTCTCGTTGCACCTCCCCTTTTCCTAATCTGTCACCATTCAGATAATAGTCTGTCTCTCTGTTTTTACCACCAAAGTGGATAACCTCACATTTATCCACATTATACTTCATCTGCCATGCATTTGCCCACTCACCTAACCTATTCAAGTCACTCTGCAGCCTCATAGCATCCTCCTCGCAGCTCACACTGCCACCCAACTTAGTGTCATCCGCAAATTTGGAGATACTACATTTAATCCCCTCGTCTAAATCATTAATGTACAATGTAAACAGCTGGGGCCCCAGCACAGAACCTTGCGGTACCGCACTAGTCACTGCCTGCCATTCTGAAAAGTACCCATTTACTCCTACTCTTTGCTTCCTATCTGACAACCAGTTCTCAATCCACGTCAGCACACTACCCCCCAATCCCATGTGCTTTAACTTTGCACATTAATCTCTTGTGTGGGACCTTGTCGAAAGCCTTCTGAAAGTCCAAATATACCACATCAACTGGTTCTCCCTTGTCCACTTTACTGGAAACATCCTCAAAAAATTCCAGAAGGTTTGTCAAGCATGATTTCCCTTTCACAAATCCATGCTGACTTGGACCTATCATGTCACCATTTTCCAAATGCACTGCTATGACATCCTTAATAATTGATTCCATCATTTTACCCACTACTGAGGTCAGGCTGACCGGTCTATAATTCCCTGTTTTCTCTCTCCCTCCTTTTTTAAAAAGCTCACCATCCTGATAGTGAAAGCGCAAACAGTCGGCAGCCAACACTGCCATCCACGTGTCCGATTAGCTCCTTGACATTCTCAGTTCTCTGTTGTATTCGAAAACTGCATAGACATCATGTCAGGGAGTTAATGTTCGGGAAGGGCCCCAGCATATTAATGTAAAGCGCGAGTACAATACTTTGCAGTATCGCCACGCGATAATAATTCAAGTATTGCTCTGTGATATGTCGCATCTATTTATTCAGCAATGGAAAGCAATGCACACAGACTAAATATTCATGTTTTGAAAAATTTAAATTCTAACGATAATCCGCACGATTTGAAGAGAGTGCTAAATATTCAGGATTGTGAAGGATTTACAGGTTAGACTGCAGTTATAACAAATATAAACTTGTGAAATTTAATCCACTTACGTGTTAATTTATTCAGTTAGAGCTTATACACATTGTCAAGAGTTTGATAATGACACAAAGTTGAGCAATGCTATAATCATTTGCTTTCAATGCTTCCTTTCAAGGGACATGCTGAACAAGGCAGCAAGATTTCCTATGTCTGATATGTGTCGATAAATTGTAAAACACTCACAAAGAACATGTTTCCTATTCACTGGACACATCGCGCATCCTGTTCTCCTTAGCACATCGTGACCAAAGGAAAGCTTCTCCCATTACTTCAGCTTCTTCCGTTTGCTGTTAAGAAAATAAATGAGTCATTTTGTAATGAGATGAAGATTGGAATATTCTCTCCATTGCGGGAGTGCGATGGGGGGAATTTCTCACATGGCAGTGTTGTGAGTCTTGTAAAATAAAAAGTTGATAGCCCTTTCCCATCAGACATGGTGTATATATGAGTGTTGTTTGATTTTTTAAAACTTCTGTTCCTTATGTAATGAATTGCATTGTTGCAAGTGGTTTTGCCTACGGCAGACGGTTGGATTATAAATAAAATCCCCTTCTAGATGTCATGGTGGAACAGTTCATCATCCACTGGAGTGTGACAGGCTCTAGACATGGGGAAGGCAGCCTGAAGTGACTCATTTGTATCAAGGGAATTGTACTTCACGATGTGTTTGGGTGCAGTTTATAATCCGTGTGTTTGATATTTCTATAGGCACAAGGCTATACGAAACACAAAGCTAGCGTGCAGGTACAGCACGCAATTAGGAAGGCAAATGGCATGTTGTCCTTTATTGTAAGGGGATTGCAGTATAACAGTAAGGAAGTCTTGCAGTTGTACAGGGTCTGGTGAGACCACACCTGGAGTACTGTGTATAGTTTGGTCTCCTGATCTGAGGAAGGATATACTTGCCTTAGAGGGAGTGCAACAAAGGTTCACCAGACTGATTCCTGGGCTGAAAGGGTTGTCCTATGAGGAGAGATTGAGTAGAATGGGCCTACATTCTCTGGAGTTTAGAAGATTTGAGAGGTGATCACATTGCAATATATGAAATTTCAGAGAGGGCTTGACCAGGTAGATACTGGGAGGCTGTTTTCCTTGGCTGGAGAGTCTAGAACTAGGGGCCTTAGTCTCAGAATGAGGAGTCAGCCATTTATGACATGGTAGACAGGTCACAAAAGTAAAAGTCCATGTGATCCAGGGCAAACTGGCAAGTTGGATCCAACATTGGCTCAGAGGCAGGAAGCAAAAGGTAATGGTTGATGGGTGAGGTTCCACAGGGCTCAGTGCTGGGTCCCTTGCTTTATGTGGTATACATCAATGACCTGGACTTGAATGTTGGGGCTACGATGAAGAAGTTTGCAAATAATACTAAAATAGGCCGTGTGGTTGATAATGAAGAAGAAAGCTGGAGACTGCAGGAGGATATCAATGTTCTAGTCAGGTGGGTAGAACAGTGTCAAATGGAATTCAATCCGGAGAAGTGTGAGGTAATGCATTTGGGGAGGGCTAACACATTAAAGGGGATGATACTGAAAACTGCAGTCTCGTCGCCGAGAGCATGCAGAAAACAAGCGCGGGCAGCGGAAGGAGCGTGCGGCAAACCAGATTCCCCACCCACCCCTTCCTCCAACCACTGTCTGTCCCACCTGTGACAGAGACTGTAATTCCCGTATCGGACTGTTTAGCCACCTGAGAGCTCACTTTTATAGTGGAAGCAAGTCTTCCTCGATTCCAAGGGACTGCCTATGATGATAATGTTTCCCTCGGCAGAGGGGTCAACAACCTGGGGGCATAGATATAAAGTAATTGGGGGGAGGTTTAGAGGGGATTTGAGGGGAAATTTCTTCACCCAGAGGGTGGTGGTGGTCTGGAACTCACTGCCTGAAAGGATGGTAGAGGCAGAAACCCTCACCGCATTTAAAAAATACTTGGATGTGCACTTGAAGTGCCGTAACCTACAGGGCTACGGACCGAGAGCTGGAAAGTGGGATTAGGCTGGATAGCTCTTGGTTGGCCGGCATGGACACGGTGGGCTGAAATGGCCTCCTTCCATGCTGTAAATTTAGATGATTCTATGACTGAGATGAGGAGAAATTTCTTCACTCAGAGGGTTGTGAATCTTTGGAATTTTTACTTCCAAAGGCGGTGGATGCTCATTCGTTGAGTATATTCAAGGCTGAGGTCGATAGACTTTGGGACTCGAAAGGAATCAAGGGATGTGGGGATCGGGCAGGAAAGTAGAGTTGAAAAACGAAAAGAAAGAATTGCATTTATATAGCGCCTTTCATGACCACCTGGTGTCTCAAAGTGTTTTACAGCCAATGAAGTACTTTTGGAGTATAGTCACTGTTGCAATGTGGGAAATGCGGCAGCCAATATGCGCACAGCAAGCTCCCAAAAACAGCAATATGATAATGACCAGATAATCTGTTTATTTTAGTGATGTTTATTGAGGGATAAATATTGGCCTGGACACCGGGGATAACTCCCCAGCTCTTCATTAAAATAGTGCCATGGGATCTTTTACGTCCACTTGAGAGAGCAGACGGGGCCTTGGTTTAACGTCGCAGCCGAAAGACGGCACCTCCGACAGTGCGGTGCTCCCTCAGCACTGCACTGGGAGTGTCAGTCTAGATTTATGTGCCCAGGTCCCTAGAGTGGGACTTGAACCCACAACCTTCTGACTCAGAGGCAATGAGTGGAAATATCTTCTCTCCATGCACCTTGTCGAGGCCCCTCGTTTTCTTATACGTTTCGATACGATCACCTCTCATTCTTCTGAAATCCACTGAGTATAGGCCCAATCTACTCAACCTATCTTCATAAGTCAACCCCCTCATCTCTGGAATCAACCTAGTGAATCTTCTCTGAATAGCCTCCAATGCAAGTGTATCCTTCCTTAAATACGGAGACCAAAACTGTACGCAGTACTCCAGGTGTGGCCTCACCAATACCCTGTACAGTTGTAGCAGGACTTTTATACTCTATCCCCCTTGCAATACTTCCTGATCACTTGCTGTACCTGCATGCTAACTTTTTTGTTTCATGCACAAGGCCCCCCAGGGACCTCTGTACTGCAGCACTTTGCAATTTTTCTCCGCTTAAATTATTATTTGCTTTTCCATTTTTTCTGCCAAAGTAGATAATCTCTCATTTTCCCACATTATACTCCATCTGCCAAATGTTTCTCCACTCACTTAGCCTGTCTATATCCCTTTGCAGATTTTTTGTGTCCTCCTCACAACTTGCTTTCCCACCTATCATTGTATCATCAGCAAACTTGGCTACATTACACTCGGTCCCTTCATCCAAGTCATTAATATAGATTGTAAATAGTTGAGGTCCCAGCACTGATCCCTGCGGCACCCCATTGGTTATTGTTTGCCAACTAGAAAATGACTCATTTATCCCTACTCTCTGTTTTCTGTTCGTTAGCCAATCCTCTATCTCTGTTAATATATTACCCTGAACCCCGTGAGCTTTTATCTTATGCAGTAACCTTTTATGTGGCACCTTATCGAATGACTTCCGCAAATCCAAATACACCACATCCACTGGTTCCCCCTTATCCACCCTGCTCATTACATCCTCAAAGAACTCTAGCAAATTTGTCAAACACAATTTCTATTTCATAAAACCATGCTGACTCTGCTTGATTGAAATATGCTTTTCCTAATGACCCGCTACTGCTTCCTTAATAATGGACTCCAGCATTTTCCCAACGACAGATGTTAGGCTAACTGGTCTGTAGTTTCCTGTCTGCCTCTTTTTTTAAACAGGGGCGTTACATTTGCACTTTTCCAATCCACTGGGACCGCCCCAGAATCCAGAGAATTTTGGTAGATTACAACCACTATCACTTTTCGGCCCCTGGGATGCAGACCATCAGGTGGACTGGTACCAGTGGTGAGAGTTCTCACAGCTCTGCTTGGGCAAAGGGGAGCCCTGCACTTGTGTACATAACGCCACAGGCAGTGGTCTACTGGTGAGCTTCTAAATCCTGGTGAGCAAAAAGTTGACCCTCCGTACGCTCTTCACTCACCTCATGGTCCAGATTCAGCGGGAACTTTTCAAACTTTATTAATACTGCACCCAGTACAAAGGAGAAAAAGGATTTCATCCAAAGTCGGACTTGCCTTGTCTGATACAATTCCATTGAATCCACTGCCTTAAACCAGTTACACACAGAATCTGTCAGTGAATCACAAAAGCTGTGTCAAATTCTGCTTATATAACATCTTATCACACCTCTGCCTCGTAAATTTCCCAATATCATTGGTAGCCTAGTACTTCCCAAAAGCCCAGTGTTGTCGAGTTTAAATTTTTCTCAGTCTTTGAGTGCTGTTGGTAGAATACTCATCTTCGGCATCAAGGGGATTAAGCCCATTCACTGACTCCCAGCATCATGGACATGAGATGCACAGTGGATAGCGGCACATTGCTTTTCAGACCCTGAGGGGAGCATAGTGATATTAGCAACTGTAGTAAATCTATTCTCACCTACACAGGGAGAAACCGAGGCCGAGACATTGCGCAGCGCCCCGTTTCGGGCAATACCTTTTGCGGGAGTGCGAACGTACCGCCAGGTGCAGCGAACGCGCGAACCTCGGGGTTAGCGCTCCAGGAGGGAAGCACCTCCCTCACAGTTAAACGGAGCGAGAGGGGCGATAGCGGCAGAGATCGCACAATGTCCCGGGTAGTGCTGCCGGATTCACTGGCTCCTGCCCTCGCTTGAAGCGAAGGACCAATGATTCGTGGTTTGAAGGTACGGCTGGGCGACGGGACTAGTGACCCTTGGACTGTGGCTCCAAGCGCTGTCCGAGCGCACAGGGCTGCTCAATCTCACCATGGGGGGAATTGCAAACCCAGCACAGAGGGGTTAGAATGGAATATTGCCCAACCTGACCACCACTGCCTTTAAATACCGCTCCCCAAGCGACTGGCCGAAGTCACACCGCCTCCTGCAGCTGCCATTGTTTACGCCCGGCGATGCTGCAGGGAGCGGGACCGAATATCACATCTGGGCGGTAACTGGGCGCTGTGCACCGGTGACATCACGATCTCCGGGGTGTAGGATCTCAAGGGGTACGGTGTAGGGCTGGTGCTAACCCCACATGCAGGGGAACTCGAGGGGTACGGTGTGGGGCCGGTGTTAACCCCACATGTAGGGGAACTCGAGGGGTACGGTGTGGGGCCGGTGTTAACCCCACATGTAGGGGAACTCGAGGGGTACAGTGTGGGGCCGGTGTTAACCCCACGTGGAGGGGAACCCAAGGGGTTCAGTGTGGGGCCGGTGTTAACCCCACATGTAGGGGAACTCGAGGGGTACAGTGTGGGGCCGGTACTAACCCCACGTGGTGGGGAACTCGAGGGGTTCAGTGTGGGGCTGGTGTTAACCCCACATGTAGGGGAACTCGAGGGGTACAGTGTGGGGCCGGTACTAACCCCACGTGGCGGGGAACTTGAGGGGTACAGTGTGGGGCCGGTGTTAACCCCACGTGGCGGGGAACCCAAGGGGTTCAGTGTGGGGCCGGTGTTAACCCCACATGCAGGGGAACTTGAGGGGTATGGTGTGGGGCCGGTGTTAACCCCACATGCAGCTTCGCGGGAGTTGGTGATTTTACCCCCCAGAGGCACTAATGGGGGGTGGGGGGGGGCAAAGGAGGCCAATTCCTCCCCCCAACCCTTTAGTTTATTGAGTGTTCACACATCCCAAAATGTCTGTGTCTGTGTAAAGTCCTCCCATACCTGGAGCAGGACTGAGTGCTGGCCTGTGAAGCTCATGGAGCCAATCGCTGCTGAAGCTGCTGTCTGGCTGAGCTGCTGTTACCATGGTTACTGACTGCTGTGGCGTGTGTGTGTTAATTTAGGCGCTGGTTCATTTTTGTATTAAAAAACATTCACAATTTTGTTTTAATAATTGGGGAGTTAATATAGATCCTTTCCTTGACTCCTCTTCCCTGTGGGGAAAAAACTCTTTAGCAATCCTCATGGATACTCTTGTAAATCAAGCTGCTTTTCAAATAGCCATCGAATCTTTACACCGAGTGTGCCAGTCCTCCTCGGTTTGTCTATTGGTGCCGAGGCAATATATAAAAATGAATTGGTGGAATGAATCATCACCCCCACCTCCTGAGGCTAAAGCCCGAATGTGGCTTATGCCCACAGTTATTAACAACAAGCAATAATTGGTGTAGCTGTACTGTGAAGCTACAATCCATGAGTCAGCACGGACACACCAAGTATGGGCTGACAGTCACAGCCAACTGCAGCAGCTGTAGTATCACCGCACATTGACTGTGTGTCTGCAGATATTCTCGGCTCGCTCAGACACAGCCGCTCACAGCTGGGCATCTTCATCATTAGGAAACCATTTGACTTCAGAATGGATGTGACAGGACTGCAGAGCTTTGATCTGCTCCATTGGTTGTGGGATCGCTTAGCCCTGTCTATATGTTGCTTCCGCTGTTTAGCATGCGTGTAGTCCTGTGTTGCAGCTTCCCCCGGTTGGCACCTCATTTTCAGGTACACCTGGTGCTGCTCCTGGCATGCTGTTCCACACTCCTCATTGAACCATGGTTGGTCCCCTGGCCTGATGGTAAAGGTGGAGTGAGGGGTATGCTGCAGATTGTGGTGGAATACAATTCTGCTGCTGATGGCCCACAGTGCCTCATGGATGCCCAGTTTTGAGCTGCTAGATCTGTAATGCATCTATCCCATTTAGTATGGTGGTGGTGCCACACAACACGATTATGTCAACTGATACCAACCTACAACCACTATTTTTTGACCAGTACTTTAAAAAGAAAAGTAACATTGGCACCCGAGTGCTTTGGTGCTAAAGGCACCGATTGGTGTAGAAGTGATCTAGGTTCGCCGGGGGCATTGAGGTCCCAGATTTTATCGCTGGTCTGCGATGGGATGGTAGCAGGGGTGCTACAATTGGTCTCTGTGTCTGTGAGCAAGGGAGGGGAAAATAGCTATTGATCCACTCCTGATTGCTATAACATAAGAACATAAGAAATAGGAGCAGGAGTACTCAGTATTCAGTGATCCTTGTTCGAAGGTGTAGAGTTTGGTCAATGACTCGAGTCACCAACCCACCCGGAGTCTCCGGGAATGTAGCATGGATCTCACAGCAGCTGCTGCTCACAACCCGGGAGATCTTTGTGCTTCAAATGTCCCACCACAGCAGCATCACACCCCAGCCCATTGACCTCACGCCCCGACTCAGTGACCTCACGCCCCGACTCAGTGACCTCACACCCCAGCCCAGTGAAATCACAACCCAGCCCAGTGACAACCCAGCCCAGTGACTTCACGCCCCGACCCAGTGACCTCACACCCCGGCCCAGTGACCTCACGCCCCGACCCAGTGACCTCACGCCCCGACTCAGTGACCTCACGCCCCGACTCAGTGACCTCATGCCCCGACTCAGTGACGTCACACCCCAGCCCAGTGACATGACACCCCAGCCCAGTGACCTCACGCCCCGACCCAGTGACCTCACGCCCCGACTCAGTGACCTCACGCCCCGACCCAGTAACCTCACGCCCCGGCTCAGTGACCTCACGCCCCGACTCAGTGACCTCACGCCCCGACCCAGTGACCTCACGCCCCGGCCCAGTGACCTCACGCCCCGACTCAGTGACCTCACGCCCCAGCCCAGTGACCTCACGCCCCGACTCAGTGAACTCACGCCCCAGCCCAGTGACCTCACGCCCCGACTCAGTGACCTCACGCCCCAGCCCAGTGACCTCACGCCCCGACTCAGTGACCTCACGCCCCGACTCAGTGACCTCACGCCCCGACTCAGTGACCTCACACCCCAGCCCAGTGAAATCACAACCCAGCCCAGTGACATGACACCCCAGCCCAGTGACCTCACGCCCCGACCCAGTGACCTCACACTCCAGCCCAGTGACCTCACACCCCGACCCAGTGACCTCACACCCCAGCCCAGTGAAATCACAACCCAGCCCAGTGACATGACAACCCAGCCCAGTGACCTCACGCCCCGGCCCAGTGACCTCACACTCCAGCCCAGTGACCTCACACCCCAGCCCAGTGACCTCACGCCCCAGCCCAGTGACCTCACGCCCCAGCCCAGTGACCTCACGCCCCGGCCCAGTGACATCACACCCCAGCCCAGTGACCTCACACCCCAGCCCAATGACCTCACACCCCAGCCCAGTGACCTCACACCCCCAGCCAGTGACATCACACCCCAGCCCAGTGACCTCACACCGCAGCCCAGTGACCTCACGCACCGGCCCAGTGACCTCACACCCTAGCCCAGTGACCTCACACCCCAGCCCAGTGACCTCACAACACAGCCCAGTGACCTCACGCACCGGCCCAGTGACCTCACACCCCAGCCCAGTGACCTCACACCCCAGCCCAGTGACCTCACAACACAGCCCAGTGACCTCATGCACCGGCCCAGTGACCTCACGCCCCAGCCCAGTGACCTCACACCCCGACCCAGTGACCTCACAACCCAGCCCAGTGAAATCACAACCCAGCCCAGTGACATGACAACCCAGCCCAGTGACATGACACTCCAGCCCAGTGACCTCACGCCCCGACCCAGTGAACTCACACCCCGGCCCAGTGACCTCACGCCCCGACCCAGTGACCTCACACCCCAGCCCAGTGACCTCATGCACCAGCCCAGTGACCTCACACCCCGGACCAGTGACCTCACACCCCAGCCCAGTGACCTCACGCCCCAGCCCAGTGACCTCACGCCCCAGCCCAGTGACCTCACAGCCCCGGCCCAGTGACATCACACCCCAGCCCAGTGACCTCACGCCCCAGCCCAGTGACCTCACACCCCAGCCCAATGACCTCACACCCCAGCCCAGTGACCTCACACCCCCAGCCAGTGACATCACACCCCGGCCCAGTGACCTCACGCCCCAGCCCAGTGACCTCACACCCCAGCCCAGTGACCTCACGCACCGGCCCAGTGACCTCACACCCCGGACCAGTGACCTCACACCCCAGCCCAGTGACCTCACACCCCAGCCCAATGACCTCACACCCCAGCCCAGTGACCTCACACCCCCAGCCAGTGACATCACACCCCGGCCCAGTGACCTCACGCCCCAGCCCAGTGACCTCACGCACCGGCCCAGTGACCTCACACCCCGGCCCAGTGACCTCACACCCCAGCCCAGTGACATCACAACCCAGCCCAGTGACCTCACACCCCGGCCCAGTGGCTTCACGCACTGGCCCAGTGGCTTCACACCCGAGCCCAGTGACCTCACGCCCCGGCCCAGTGACCTCACGCCCCAGCCCAGTGACCTCACGCCCCAGCCCAGTGACCTCACGCCCCGACCCAGTGACCTCACACCCCAGCCCAGTGACCTCACGCCCCAGCCCAGTGACCTCACAGCCCCGGCCCAGTGACATCACACCCCAGCCCAGTGACCTCACGCCCCAGCCCAGTGACCTCACACCCCAGCCCAATGACCTCACACCCCAGCCCAGTGACCTCACACCCCCAGCCAGTGACATCACACCCGGCCCAGTGACCTCACGCCCCAGCCCAGTGACCTCACACCCCAGCCCAGTGACCTCACGCACCGGCCCAGTGACCTCACACCCCGGACCAGTGACCTCACACCCCAGCCCAGTGACCTCACACCCCAGCCCAATGACCTCACACCCCAGCCCAGTGACATCACACCCCGGCCCAGTGACCTCACGCCCCAGCCCAGTGACCTCACACCGCAGCCCAGTGACCTCACGCACCGGCCCAGTGACCTCACACCCCGGCCCAGTGACCTCACACCCCAGCCCAGTGACATCACAACCCAGCCCAGTGACCTCACACCCCGGCCCAGTGGCTTCACGCACTGGCCCAGTGGCTTCACACCCGAGCCCAGTGACCTCACGCCCCGGCCCAGTGACCTCACGCCCCAGCCCAGTGACCTCACGCCCCAGCCCAGTGGCCTCACGCCCCAGCCCAGTGGCCTCACCCCTCCGCCACCCCAGAGACCCGGGACCAGCTGTGATGTGGGGCGGTGGTTGCTCGAGAGTCAACAATCGGTGTTGGCAGATTTTTGGGACTTTATTCAGATATTCTGCTTCCCAGGACAAGGCACCTGCCAGCCATGTATGAGGTCACACAGAGAATGGTCCCTTGGCGGGGGAACTGGAGGCTTGGCCGTGTCTATAGAACTGAGTCCCAGCGAGAATCTGTCTTTGGGAAAGGAGGTTCAGACAAAGGAAAACTGAGACAGAAGAAAAAAAAAATGTTTGATCCGCAGTACACAGCGCCTCCTGGGGGAATCTGGAACTAAGGGGCATAGTTTCAGAATAAGGGGTCACCCATTTAAAACTATGAGGAGGAATTTCTTCTAGAAACATAGAAACATAGAAAATAGGTGCAGGAGCAGGCCATTCAGCCCTTCTAGCCTGCACCGCCATTCAATGAGTTCATGGCTGAACATGAAACTTCAGTACCCCCTTCCTGCTTTCTCGCCATACCCCTTGATCCCCCGAGTAGTAAGGACTTCATCTAACTCCCTTTTGAATATATTTAGTGAATTGGCCTCAACTACTTTCTGTGGTAGAGAATTCCATAGGTTCACCACTCTCTGGGTGAAGAAGTTTCTCCTTATCTCGGTCCTAAATGGCTTACCCCTTATCCTTAGACTGTGACCCCTGGTTCTGGACTTCCCCAACATTGGGAACATTCTTCCTGCATCCAACCTGTCCAAACCCGTCAGAATTTTAAACGTTTCTATGAGGTCCCCTCTCACTCTTCTGAACACCAGTGAATACAAGCCCAGTTGATCCAGTCTTTCTTGATAGGTCAGTCCCACCATCCCGGGAATCAGTCTGGTGAATCTTCGCTGCACTCCCTCAATAGCAAGAATGTCCTTCCTCAAGTTAGGAGACCAAAACTGTACACAATACTCCAGGTGTGGCCTCACCAAGGCCCTGTACAACTGTAGCAACACCTCCCTGCCCCTGTACTCAAATCTCCTCGCTATGAAGGCCAACATGCCATTTGCTTTCTTAACCGCCTGCTGTACCTGCATGCCAACCTTCAATGACTGATGTACCATGACACCCAGGTCTCGTTGCACCTTCCCTTTTCCTAATCTGTCACCATTCAGATAATAGTCTGTCTCTCTGTTTTTACCACCAAAGTGGATAACCTCACATTTATCCACATTATACTTCATCTGCCACGCATTTGCCCACTCACCTAACCTATCCAAGTCACTCTGCAGCCTCATAGCATCCTCCTCGCAGCTCATACTGCCACCCAACTTAGTGTCATCCGCAAATTTGGAGATACTACATTTAATCCCCTCGTCTAAATCATTAATGTACAATGTAAACAACTGGGGCCCCAGCACAGAACCCTGCGGTACCCCACTAGTCACTGCCTGCCATTCCGAAAAGTACCCATTTACTCCTACTCTTTGCTTCCTGTCTGACAACCAGTTCTCAATCCACGTCAGCACACTACCCCCAATCCCACGTGCTTTAACTTTGCACATTAATCTCCTGTGTGGGACCTTGTCGAAAGCCTTCTGCAAGTCCAAATATACCACATCAACTGGTTCTCCTTTGTCCACTTTATTGGAAACATCCTCAAAAAATTCCAGAAGATTTGTAAAGCATGATCTCCCTTTCACAAATCCATGCTGACTTGGACCTATCATGTCACCATTTTCCAAATGCGCTGCTATGACATTCTTAATAATTGATTCCATCATTTTACCCACTACTGAGGTCAGGCTGACCGGTCTATAATTCCCTGCTTTCTCTCTCCCTCCTTTTTTAAAAAGTGGGGTTACATTGGCTACCCTCCACTCCATAGGAACTGATCCAGAGTCAATGGAATGTTGAAAAATGACTGTCAATGCATCCGCTATTTCCAAGGCCACCTCCTTAAGTACTCTGGGATGCAGTCCATCAGGCCCTGGGGATTTATCGGCCTTCAATCCCATCAATTTCCCCAACACAATTTCCCGACTAATAAAGATTTCCCTCAGTTCCTTCTCCTTACTAGACCCTCTGACCACTTTTATATCCGGAAGGTTGTTTGTGTCCTCCTTAGTGAATACTGAACCAAAGTACTTGTTCAATTGGTCTGCCATTTCTTTGTTCCCCGTTATGACTTCCCCTGATTCTGACTGCAGGGGACCTACGTTTGTCTTTACTAACCTTTTTCTCTTTACATACCTATAGAAACTTTTGCAATCCGCCTTAATGTTCCCTGCAAGCTTCTTCTCGTACTCCATTTTCCCTGCCCTAATCAAACCCTTTGTCCTCCTCTGCTGAGTTCTAAATTTCTCCCAGTCCCCAGGTTCGCTGCTATTTCTGGCCAATTTGTATGCCATTTCCTTGGCTTTAATACTATCCCTGATTTCCCTTGATAGCCACGGTTGAGCCACCTTCCCTTTTTTATTTTTACGCCAGACAGGAATGTACAATTGTTGTAATTCATCCATGTGGTCTCTAAATGTCTGCCATTGCCCATCCACAGTCAACCACTTAAGTATCATTAGCCAATCTATCCTAGCCAATTCATGCCTCATACCTTCAAAGTTAGCCTTCTTTAAGTTCTGGACCATGGTCTCTGAATTAACTGTTTCATTCTCCATCCTAATGCAGAATTCCACCATATTATGGTCACTCTTCCCCAAGGGGCCTCGCACAATGAGATTGCTAATTAATCCTCTCTCATTACACAACACCCAGTCTAAGATGGCCTCCCCCCTAGTTGGTTCCTCGACATATTGGTCTAGAAAACCATCCCTTATGCACTCTAGGAAATCCTCCTCCACCGTATTGCTTCCAGTTTGGCTCGCCCAATCTATGTGCATATTAAAGTCACCCATTATAACTGCTGCACCTTTATTGCATGCACCCCTAATTTCCTGTTTGATGCCCTCCCCAACATCACTACTACTGTTTGGAGGTCTGTACACAACTCCCACTAACGATTTTTGCCCTTTAGTGTTCTGCAGCTCTACCCATATAGATTCCACATCATCCAAGCTAATGTCTTTCCTAACTATTGCATTAATCTCCTCTTTAACCAGCAATGCTACCCCACATCCTTTTCCTTTTATTCTATCCTTCCTGAATGTTGAATACCCCTGGATGTTGAGTTCCCAGCCCTGATCATCCTGGAGCCACGTCTCCGTAATCCCAATCACATCATATTTGTTAACATCTATTTGCACAGTTAATTCATCCACCTTATTGCGGATACTCCTTGCATTAAGACACAAAGATTTCAGGCTTGGTTTTTTAACACCCTTTGTCCTTTTAGAATTTTGCTGTACAGTGGCCCTTTTTGTTCTTTGCCTTGGGTTTCTCTGCCCTCCACTTTTCCTCATCTCCTTTCTGTCTTTTGCTTTTGCCTCATTTTTGTCTCCCTCTGCCTCCCTGCATAGGTTCCCATCCCCCTGCAATATTAGTTTAACTCCTCCCCAACAGCACTAGCAAACACTCCCCCTAGGACATTGGTTCCGGTCCTGCCCAGGTGCAGACCGTCTCTCAGAGGGTTGTAAATCTGTGGAATTCTCTGCCCCAGAGAGCTGTGGAAGCTGGGTCATTGAATATATTTAAGGTGGAGATAGACAGATTTTTGAGCAATAAGGGAATAGAGGGTTATGGGGAGCGGGCAGGGAAGTAGAGCTGAGTCCATGATCAGATCAGCCATGATCTTATTGAATAGCGGAGCAGGCTCGAGGGCCAAATGGCCAACTCCTGCTCCTATTTCTTATGTTCTTATGTTCTCAGTACTGTTCTCCAGCTGCTACTCTTTCAGATATAGGTATTCGATGTAAACCTTTACTAAAATTGACTGAAGAAAGCAGACTGTGCTGAGAATGGGCCATTCCACAGAGTCTGTTCCCTTCAGTGCTTCCCCGTGTCACGCCCCGCAAGTATTTGCTATTTTTAGCACAGCTTTGATTGAAGTGGCACTGGATCTGTGCCGATGGGAATGACAATGAATTGTGCTAAAACAGGCAGTGTTCAGGCAGTCTGGCCAATCTGCTGCACAGTGCCAAGGTAGCACTGGCCTGGGGCACACACGTGTATGATGCCTGTATTGTAAGGGAGTTAAAGCATTCATTATAGGAGACATCAATCAGAAAAAACTGCAATTGTGAGGAATCTGGAACTGAACATACTGGAAATACACAGCAGGTACATCAGTATGCAGGAGGAACTCTGACATCTGATGCAGCAGTTTCTCTCTGTGTTTCTCACAATCTGTCCTGTCTTCACCCAGACGCACATATGCTGATGCATGCTGTACACTTGCAGTATTGCAATTTTTAATTAGTTATATGGAGACGAGCCAATTTATACAACTGCTGTACAGATCCTGACCTGATAAACAAATGAGTATTGACTCAGTTATAAATCCCTGCCATGACTTGCTCCTATTGGATGCTGCTACCACTTCAGGGATGGAATTCTGCTGTTGACAGAAGTTCCTCATCTTGTAAATGATCACAATTATTCGCACCCCTCTCAGAGCAGCCGATCCAACAGGAGTCGGGAGCGACCCCGAGAGACAGAACTGGGAGCAATGCTGATTTTTGTCCACAGTGCGGACAAACACTGAGCTCAACACATGGGTAATGGCATGTATATCTTCTCGAGCATTCACTGTGCTCGGTTTCTCAGCCTAGCTCCTTGCTAGTAGTTCACATTAACCCTCGTCCTTGCACAGTGTCCCAGACTAGAACCAGTCAGGAAGAAGAGAGCTGGGTTGAAGAATGAGTTTGCAATTACACTTGGGCTGTGGCTATCAGGCTGTGCTGTAACTGTCATGTTTGTAACCTTCACATAACTGTAACCTTTATGTAACAACACTGCATACTGTATACATCTGAGTAATGCACACCTTGACCACAGGGGGTGAACTTGTGGGAGACACTCCTCATCTGGTCATCTAGCTATCTAAAGGGAGGTCCCACGCAGGGTCAGCACTCCTTGGTCCTGGGAATAAAGGTTCAGGTCATGTAGTGACTTTGTCTGCAGTACATGCCTCGTGTGATTCTATCGTAAGGTGTAAGGACACCACATTTGGCGACGAGAAACGGGAATCAACGACCCACGAGGATGGCCACCGGTAGAACAGAGGAACGGTACTGTGTTGGTGAGGACTGGGACGATTTCATTGAGAGGCTCCATCAGAGCTTTGTCATGAAGGACTGGCTGGGAGAGGAAGCGGCTGGCAAGCAGAGGGCGCATCTACTGACCAGCTGTGGATCCAAGACGCACGCACTGATGAAAGACCTGCTCGCACGCAAGAAGCCAGTGGACAAGTCTTTTGAAGAGCTCAGCACTCTGAGCGGTGAGCACCTCAAACCGGCGAGCAGTACACACATGGCCCGGCACTGGTTCTACACACACCAGCGTCGGGAGGGACAAAGCATATCGGATTTTGTTGCGGACCTTCGGCGTTTGGCCAGCCTCTGTAAGTTCACAGACGCCTGCGGGGGAAAGATGTTAAGGGATTTCTTCATTGAGGGCATTAGTCATGCTGGGATTTTCAGGAAGCTTTTTGAGACCAAGGACTTGACTTTGGAAAGGCAACGACCTTCATGGCAGGGGAAGAGGAGACCAAGATAATTTACGCGCGCAGCCCTGGTTCCAACGTGGCGATGGATCAGGGAGTTAACATTGTAAACGAGATTCAGAACCCCGCAGGCAGGCAAGGGCAGTTCGACACTGCCCAGGCAGCAACAGGCTCTAGGGTGGGCCAGCAACAGAGACAATGGCAGGGGGATCGGCAATTCACGCCATCACAAGGGACAATGCGTCCCAGGATGGGACCATTGACACTCAGCAACAGAGTGCTCAGGAGTAATCAGAGAGGAATGTCTGTTAACAGTTCCTTTGTTCACAACAATCTCAGCTCATGCTGGAGGTGCGGTGGCAGACATGCTGCGAGAACCTGTAGGTTTCAACAATTTATCTGTAGAAGCTGCAACTTCAGTGGACACCTGGCCAGAATGTGCAGAAAGCCCGTAGCGAGGCTAGTTTACGAGGCAGAGGAACCAGACGAGGGATCTGCAAGGCAGGGTGATGCTCGGGGCCAATCTATGGACGCTGAAGTCCAGAGGGTTCATGTGGCAGACGTCCACAGCTCGTATACAAAAACGCCACCCATGATGATGAAAGTTCTATTAAATGGCATCCCGGTACGCATAGAGCTGGACACAGGAGCCAGCCAGTCACTTATAAGTGCCCAACAATTTGAAAAACTATGGCCACTCAAAGCTAACAGGCCAAAACTGGAACGCATTGACATGCAGTTACGGACGTACACCAGAGAGATCATCCCAGTACTAGGCAGTGCAAACTTGGTGGTCACACACAATGGATCGGAGAACCGGCTGCCACTCTGGATTGTCCCGGGGAATGGTCCCGCGCTCTTGGGGAGGAGCTGGTTAGCCGAGATGAACTGGAAATGTGGGGATGTGCACGCCATTTCATCTGTGGAGTGAAGTTCATGCTCACAGGTCCTACAGAAATTCGAGCCACTTTTTCAACCAGGTGTCGGGACTTTTAAGGGCACCAAAGTAGTGATACGCATCACCCCGGATGCAAGACCAGTGCACCACAAAGCCAGAGCCGTGTTGCATGTGATGCATGAGAGAATTGAGAGTGAGTTGGACAGGTTGCTAAGAGAGGGCATAATTTCACCTGTTGAATTCAGTGACTGGGTAAGCCCCATCGTTCCTGTCCTTAAAGCGGATAGCTCGGTCAGGATCTGTGGCGACTACAAGGCCACCATCGACCGAGTGTCACTACAGGACCAATACCCGCTTCCGAGAGCGGAGGATCTTTTTGCCACGCTGGCAGGTGGCAAGCTGTTCACTAAGTTGGACCTCACTTCAACCTACATGACTCAGGAACTGGCTGAAGACTCCAAGCTTCTGACCACCATCACTACGCACAAGGGGCTATTCGTTTACAACAGGTGTCCATTTGGCATTCGTTCAGCGATCGCTATCTTCCAGAGGAACATGGAAAGCCTGCTCAAATCCATCCCTGGAACAATCGTATTCCAAGATGACATCCTAATCACAGGTCAAGACACCGAGGAACATCTCCACAACCTGGAGGAGGTGCTACGCCAACTGGACCGGGTAGGCCTGCGACTAAAGAAGTCCAAGTGTGTGTTTTTGGCCCCAGAGGTCGAGTTTTTGGGCAGCAGGGTTGCCGCAGAAGGGATCTGGCCCACCGAATCCAAAGCGGAGGTGATCCGTTGTGCGCCCAGGCCCGGCAACACATCGGAGTTGCGTTCATTTCTGGGACTATTGAACTACTTCGGGAACTTTCTGCCAAACTTAAGCACTTTGTTGGAGCCGCTGCACGTGCTCCTGCGTAAGGGTTGTGAATGGTTTGGGGGGGACTGTCAGGAACGGGCTTTCAATCGGGTGCGGAACCTGCTTTGTTCTAACAAGCTGTTGAACTTGTACAACCCCTGTAAGAAACTGGTTTTGACATGTGATGCATCATCCTATGGGGTTGGGTGTGTGTTGCAGCAGAGTAATGATGAGGGCCAACTCCAACCTGTGGCTTATGCCTCCAGGTCGCTCTCCCAGGCAGAACGGGGATATGGGATGGTTGAAAAGGAAGCACTCGCATGTGTCTACGGGGTGAAAAAGATGCAGCAGTACCTTTTCGGCAGAAGGTTCGAGTTAGAAATGGACCACAAACCGTTAACATCCCTGTTGTCCGAAGCAAGGCTCTCAATGCCAATGCGTCAGCTCGCATACCACCAGAGCCCGAACTGCGGCGCTCCACGAGAGAGCGTCGACCGCCTGAAAGACTCAATCTTTGACCCAAAGACGTTGGGGGGAGTTGATGTCATGTTTGTAACCTTCACATAACTAACCTTTATGTAACAACACTGTACACTGTATACACGTGAGTAATACACACCGTGACCACAAGGAGTGAACTTGTGGGAGACATTCCTCATCTGGTCATCCAGGTATATAAAGGGAGGTCCCACGCAGGGTCATCACTTCTTGGTCCTGGGAATAAAGGTTTAGGTCACGTAGTGATCTTGTCTGCAGTACATGCCTCGTGTGATTCTATAGTAAGGTGTAAGGACTCCACAGTAACTGTCAATCATATTCTACCAGGACAGCCCTGAAGGTTTCCTCCCACATAGAATCAGAGAATGGTTACAGCACAGAAGGCGGCCATTCGGCCTGTCGAGCTCGTGCCGGCTCTCTGCAAGAGCACCTCAGCCAGTCCCACTCCCCCGCCCTTTCCCCGTAGCCCTGCAAATTTTCCTTCAGATACTTATCCAATTCCCTTTTGAAAGCCACGATTGAGTCTGCCTCCAGCACCCTCTCAGGCAGCGCATTCCAGATCCTAACCACTCGCTGCGTAAAAACATTTTTCCTCATGTCGCCTTTGGTTCTTCTGCCAATCACCTTAAATCTGTGTCCTCTGGTTCCCGACCCTTCCACCAATGGGAACAGTCTCTCTCGATCTACTCTGTCCAGACCCCTCATGATTTTGAACACCTCTATCAAATTTCCTCTCAACCTTCTCTGCTCCAAGGAGAACAACCCCAGCTTCTCCAGTCTATCCACGGAACTGAAGTCCCTCATCCCTGGAACCATTCTCGTAAATCTTTTCTGCACCCTCTCTAAGGCCTTCACATCCTTCCTAAAGTGTGGTGCCCAGAATTGGACACAATACTCCAGCTGAGGCCGAACCAGTGTTTTATAAAGGTTCATCATAACTTCCTTGCTTTTGTACTCTCTGCCTCTATTTATGAAGCCCAGGACCCCGGATGCTTTTTTAACTGCTTTCTCAACCGGCCCTGTCATCCATGATTTGTGTACACATATATTGTGTTCCTAACACAGATGAGACTGCACACAGGGAGGTTAAAGTAACAGTGACCTCAGTCTTTATTAAGACACTCCAGAGTGAGGAACAGGCCTTAGGGGCTGGCTTATACACAGTGCTCCCAAGGGATACTGGAATCCCTTGGGACTTCAGGGGATGCGCTCCCTGGTGGCGGAATATGGGAGTGCATGCTTTACAGATACACAACAATATACCCCTAGGTCTCTCTGTTCATGCACCCCCTTTAGGATTGTATCCTTTAGTTTATATTGCCTCTCCTCATTAAGAACATAAGAAAATAACAAATAGGAGTCGGCCATTCTGCCTCTCGAGCCTGCTCTGCCACTCCGACCTCAACTCGACTTTCCCGCCCGATCCCCATATCCCTAGAGTCCAAAAATCTATCGATCTCAGCCTTGAATATATTCAGAGACTGAGCCTCCACAGCCCTCTGGGGCAGAGAATTCCAAAGATTCACCACCCTCTGAGTGAAGAAATTTCTCCTCATCTCAGTCCTAAATGACCGACCCCTTATCCTGAGACTGTGACCCCTGGTTCTAGACTCCCCAGCCCGGGGGAAACATCCTCCCTGCATCTACCCTGTCAATCTCCCTCAGAATCTTGAATGTTTCAATGAGATCACCTCTCATTCTTCTAAACGCCAGAGTGTATCGGCCCATTCTACATTCTTCCCACCACATCTATTGTCAAAGCTGTGAAATCAGAAATCAGTCTACGGTGCTTGAGCATGATGGAGTCATCAAGGGTGAATCTGCAATTGATTACAGGGCCCCTGTTAGAACCTGGAAAACTGTTTAAATGTGTTTACACTATTTTTCCTGGGCTTTGTGGCTCTGCTGTCAAAGTAACGGAGGGTGAGCGAGAGAATCATTCCCAATATCCTCCGTCCATACCACATTATTTCTGCATCTCTAAGTGGGCTGTTCAGTCACGTCCCAGGGATTCAATTTGAAATATTTCCGCAGACACTGGCAGCAAGCTAGAAATGTCCCAGCCACCATTTCAGCACTGACCTCCACCATTTTGTCTTGCCAGTGAGGATTTAGTGGAACACTTTCTGCTGCTTGCTGCCTTCATGTTGTTCTGCTGTGTCGGGGTTCAGTGGGAAGTGGCACCACATGGAGCAACACCAGGTGTGTACAGTAAAAGGGTCCATTAAAATAAATCTGTAAAATTAGGCTGTGAAATAATTACCATGATGTCACTCATCAACACCATGTTATGTTCTCGTGTCTCTCCCATCACGGGAGACGCGAGAGGTGTAAGAAGATCAGATCACTCTGCAGTGGGTTCAAACCTCCATCCCAGGTGCACGAAGCTTTGTAAAATCGGCATTCCCCCCCCCCCCCACAGTATTCCATCTCCTGTTATTGGGTTGTGCAGTCCCTTTAGCCGGCTGCATTGAATGCCAGCAGACTAAGGGCCGGGGAGAGTATCTGGGTGCAATGAGTACATCGGAGGGTAATGATGGGGGTCGGGGTGGTAGGAAGGGGAATGGGCAGGAGCGAGATGAAGGGAAGCCAAAGGGTAGAGGGGAAGGTGCATGAATTGGCAAAGAGGGGCCACATTTTACCCACAGCCCGACCTCGATTACAATCTGCAGTTGTGATTGGCCTCTCTCCCCAAAGGAAAGCCAAAAAGAAGAAAAAGTAAGTGAAGCAGAAGAGACGAGAGAGACACAAGGGCTTTAGGCGAGAGGAGCAGCAGTGACGAGAAAGAAAGACTAAAGTAGAAGAGGCAAAAAAGCCAGAAACAGCAACATAAAAACAGAAGCAGGTAAGAGAGTGACCATATTTTCTGATTTTTAGAAATTCATTCATGGGATGTGGGCGTCGCTGCCTAGGCTGGCATTTATTGCCCATCCCTAATTGCCCCTTGAGAAGGTGGTAGTGAGCCGCCTTCTTGAACCGCTGCAGTCCGTGTGGTGAAGGTGCTCCCACAGTGCTGTTAGGGAGGGAGTTCCAGGATTTTGACCCAGCGACGATGAAGGAACGGCCGATATATTTCCCAGTCAGGATGGTGTGTGACTTGGAGGGGAATTTGGAGGTGGTGGTGTTCCCATGCGCCCTGCTGCCCTTGTCCTTCTAGGCGATAGAGGTCGCGGGTTTGGGAGGTGCTGCCGAAGAAGCCTTGGCGAGTTGCTGCAGTGCATCTTGTAGATGGTACACTGCAGCCAGGGGGCGCCAGTGGTGGAGGGAGTGAGTGTTGAAGGTGGCGGATGGGGGCCAATCAAACGGACATTTACCGTGTGCAAAGTCACAGGAAATTGTCTAGTGTTTTAAAAGTCTTTTCTATGGCATGCACTTCTGATAAGTGTTATACTTGTATCCTGTAACCATTTCCCATCACACTTTGTCAATGACACCCCTGTTGTTAGAAACAGCTGATCTCCATCTCGCCGCGAGCAATATTTGAGAGATCCGTCAGGGTATGTATCGAAGAAACACAAACATACGATAGATGTAGATATTGTTAACTGAAACACTGCACCTTCACCCCGCTGTAACACTGAGACCCCTCCCCCTGCTGTAACACTGAACCCTCCCCCCGCTGTAACACTGAGACCCCTCCCCCCCCACTGTAACACTGAGACCCCTCCCCCCGCTGTAACACTGAGACCCCTCCCCCTGCTGTAACACTGAGACCCCTCCCCCCGCTGTAACACTGAGACCCCTCCCCCCCGCTGTAACACTGAGACCCCTCCCCCCTGCTGTAACACTGAGACCCCTCCCCCCGCTGTAACACTGAGACCCCTTCCCCCGCTGTAACACTGAGACCCCTCCCCCGCTGTAACACTGAGACCCCTCCCCCTGCAGTAAGGTGCATTTTCTTTGAAGCAATGAAACACAAATACGAAACTCGCTTACCACCCACTTGCACAGTTCCTTTAACCCAAGCCGAGGAACAGGAGATCCTGCTAAAGTTGCATAGATTATTACTTTCTATTGTACTTGGTGAATTATGAAATGTCTGTTCCTAATTGCAGAGCAAAGGCTGGCTATAATAATACAAATAATTTCACTAAAATAATGCAAAACGGAGCACATTGATTAGAGGATCTCAGCGGTCCGTGACTGCAGAATGCGAAAGCACAAAGCTGGTGTCCCGGGAAGTGCTCTCGGGCATGTGGCTCTCCTGTCCAGAACAATTAAATCAATATGTTAATATAATTTATATACAGGCTACACTTTAAATGCAATAAAGGGCAGAGAAAGCCTGAGCGAAGCCAGCACTGCGTCCCAGTGAGGCCGAGCTCAGTATATGCAGTGTTCATGCATCGTCTCATCACCTCACTGAACCAGGCCCCATTAGAGAATTATTGGCTTGAGATATATTGATTGCTTTCTATTTAATGTTGTTAGGCTGCTTGTGTGACTCGAGACACTGTGAATGAGCCTTTGCTGTCTGTTAGCTCCACAGAGGAGCAAGCAATGGCTCGGTGAATAACTCTCAGCAACTCCTGATTATTCCTCACTGATGAGCACCCATGTTGTCAGCGTGTAAAGCTGACAGTGTAGGGCAATCTGTGCTCACGGTGCCATGTTCAGAGGGAGTTTCCTGTTCACAGTCAAGTTACCCAGGACATGCTGAGCAGCAACAAGTTGGTTCTCTAAAGGCCGAGCCAAAGTCAGTTTTGTGGAAGAACTCCTTTTGAGTGGCATACTGAGATGCAATGTTACCATGTGCTGACCCCACCATGAGTACCAGCCACAGCCCATCCAATGCTGCTACCGAGCTTCAGTAGCATTCGTTTGTCTCTCTGGCCATCCTATCAGAGTGGGCACAGAAGCTTGGACACACGAGTGTGTATTCTTATACCAGCAGCTATTGCCCCAAGTCTGAGTTTCAACATCCGATGAGCCTTCGGCCCGACATGGCACCTTGAGGTCCACGTCCAGTGCTGACAAGCCTGTCACCAGCTGCAGGTCCTCGTATGAGGAACTTCCACGGAGTGAGGTGCCCACCATGTGGCCGACGTCCCTTGGAGATGGAGGTCAGGGTAAAATGGAGCTCTCGGCCCTTAACCCTTTCTCTTTTTCCATAAAACCATTTTGCAGTTTGGTTCTGGATCAAGCGTAAAGTTCTGAACCATGAGAGTACTGTTTGAACATGTCAACAGTCACTACACTTCAAAAAGTATTCATTGGCTGTAAAGCGCTTTGGGACGTCCGGTGGTCGTGAAAGGCGCTATATAAATGCAAGTCTTTTTTTAATGTCCGGCACCACAAGCTCAATCTGGCTTGGAACTTTATGTCACTAAAGACTCATTAAGGAAGTCATTAATAATAAAATGGCAAAAATCAGATGCAAACTTTTGATGTACGGAATAGTGTGTTTCTGGAGATATTTATACACACTAGTTTCTCTCAACGTTGTTATATGCATGAATTATGAAAAAACAATTCCGAAGAGATGAATTCAATACGTAGGATAAAGCCCCATCCATGACTTAATGTGACTCGCCCCATCGGCAACTGATCTTCATTATCTATCCACATGAAGCAGTTTATCATTTAATCCCACACACAAGCTGACTCACCGTTACTGCAACATGTAAAGTCCCAGAGCGATTGTGAATATTAAAATGGCACCATCTCCATGGAAAAGTGCTTTAGAAAATAAAGCTCCTTTTAACATTTACAATCTGGCTGGAGCATAGTAATACAGAGGATTACATCGGATGTACGGCCCAGAAACAGGCCATTCGGCCCAATCAGTCCATGCCGAAGTTTATGCTCCACTCGAGCCTCCTCCCGTCTTTCCTCATCTAAATCTGTCAGCATAACCCTCTATTCCCTTCTCCCCCATGTGTTTGTCCAGCCTCCCCTTAAATGCGTCGATACTATTCGCCTCAACCCCTCCCTGTGGCAGCGAGTTCCACATTCTCACCATTCTCTGGGTAAAGAAGTTTCTTCTGAATTCGCCATTGGATTTCTTGGTGACTATCTTATATTGATGCTCTTCCCCACAAGTGGGAACATTCTCTCTGTATCCACTCTAGCAAAACCTTTCATCATTTTAAAGACCTCTATTAGGTCACATTACAAAATGCTTTGGAAAGTCAGTGTTCAGACAGGAAGATTTTAACCTAACACGCTCGAGTACCTGCTACTGGCAATGAAACACATAGCCCATATACCACATTTAATATATAATACATGGTAAATTACGCAATATATATGACAGAGACAGCGAGAGGGAATAAAGGCATGCATGAATATACAACCTGTGCACATTTAGGGCCCAAGTTTCGGCTCGAGATGATCCTATTTTTTTGGAGAAACTAGTTTAGTATGGAGTATCTTAGAAATCGCAATTCTCGACATTTAATTTGCTCCAGTTCTAGTTAGTTAGAATAGTTTTGTTTTAATACAGTATTTTTTTCAATAGGGGGCGTTTACAGCCACTTACGCCTGTTTTGCAAGTTTAGGAAGCGAAAAGTTACTCACTTAGAACGGAGTAAGTGTCAATTTTAGTACGTTCAGAAAAATATTGCGTACACATTATAAATTAGGCACAGGTAGCGAGAGATGGGATGGGGGGAGGGAAGTTGGGGGATTTTACAAGCATTAAACACATCACTTTTACCAATAAAGAGCCATCATCAATAATATGATAACTAAATCAATAAATCAACCAATAAATCAATCAATCAAAAAAAAAATCAATCCTAAATAAAAAATTTAAAGTTTCTACTCGCCTACTGCAGCACCGGGAGCCCTTCAACAGCCTGCTTGCCGGGCCCCACCACCGAGGGGTAGTTCGGGTGGGCCCCACCACCAGGGGGTAGTTCGGGTGGGCCCCACCACCGAGGGGTAGTTCGGGTGGGCCCCACCACCGAGGGGGGAGTTCGGGCGGGCCCCACCACCGAGGGGGGAGTTCGGGCGGGCCCCACCACCAGGGGGTAGTTCGGGTGGGCCCCACCACTGAGGGTGGAGTTCGGGCGGGCCCCACCACCGAGGGGGGAGTTCAGGGGGGGCCCCACCACCAGGGGGTAGTTCGGGCGGGCCCCACCACCGAGGGGTAGTTCGGGTGGGCCCCACCACCAGGGGGGGGAGTTCGGGTGGGCCCCACCACCAGGGGGAGTTCGGGTGGGCCCCACCACCAGGGGGTAGTGCGGGCGGGACCTGCCGCCGAGGGGGAGTTCGGGTGGGCCCCAGCACCAGGGGGAGTTCGGGTGGGCCCCACCGCCGAGGGGGGAGTTCGGGCGGGCCCCACCACCAGGGGGAGTTCGGGTGGGACCCACCACCAGGGGGGGAGTTCGGGTGGGCCCCACCACCGAGGGGGGAGTTCGGGCGGGCCCCACCACCAGGGGGAGTTCGGGTGTGTCCCACCACCAGGGGGAGTTCGGGTGGGCCCCACCACCAGGGGGGAGTTCAGGCGGGCCCCACCACCAGGGGGTAGTTCGGGCAGGCCCCACCACCAGGGGGTAGTGCGGGCGGGACCTGCCACTGAAGAGCTGCTGGTCGGGCGGGCCCCGCCACCGAGGAGGTAAGGGCAGCCAGTCCACTCGGCCTGGGATAGGGTCGCCCGGAGACACGACGTGCTGGGAGGGCCAGGAGCTACTGCGCATGCATACAGCTGCCGGCACTGTTATTGGCGCAGGGCTGTAGCTCCGCCCCCAGCAGCTCCTGCTGCACCGCGCTGAGCTGCAAACAGGCCGACAGATATCAGAGATTCGCGAGGTAAGTATTTGGCGCTTTTTCAGTTCTAGAAATTAGATGGGCCTCTCCAAGGTGCGCGATTCTACCGGGGATCCGAAACTTGGGTCCTAGTCTCTGTACAAGTCGGATACTCTTTGCATTCAGTCTGTATTTTGAATTATTCCCTCTTGAATTCCCTGCCAAAATCGCTCCATCTTCCTCTCTCCTTTCCAAACGTACGAGAACCCATCTCTGCGATCAAGCCTTCAGTAACTCCATCGTAACCTCTCTCTTACTGGTTCGCTGTTCAATTAACTTTGCTCCTGTCTGTAAAACCTTGTTAGTCTGAGAGGCACGATAGGAATGTGAGAAACTCGTGCTATTTCCCAATCCAGTAACCAATTTTCTGACTACAAATAAGCTGAAATCTCACTGCGCTTACAGCAATGGACGCCTTACATTTCCCATATGAAATTTTTTTGCCATTATTTAACAAAGTATTTCATTTATTGACCAGATTCTTAAGCTAAGCAATGAATTAACAAACATTATCGACTTTATAAATCAAGGATGAGTGTTCTTTGTGGGAATGGGAGCAGTAAATGTTTAACAACAGTTGAGTTTTGTAATGCAGTTGTCAGCCTCCTGAATAAATGTGATTGTAAAGTGCAGAGGATGGAGATTGGGATTTGAGAGTTTGATTTGGTGCGTACCTCTTCAATTGTTGATGATCCGAAGCTGCAGTCTAGAAATCATCGAAAGTATAATGAAGGGGAAAATACCAACTGGATGTGGATGAAAGGCATCCTATAAAACATTCATCACCAACCACTCTGTTCGTGCTGTAATGCTGTTTGCACAGCATTGTGAAGGTTTGATGGTTGAGACTGTGGTCCATTAGAATCTGGAGCGATTTAGGTCACAAAAAGCAGCACAGAATGGTTTTATTCCGATTGTAGTTTGAACACAGATCCCTGTTTTGAGGAAGATGGGCTAAAAATCTTGTTCTTGTTTCCACATTAGATTTTTAATAAATGAAAAATCAGAGGAAGACAAGATTGAGGATTAAGAAGCTAATCTTTGTTTTAAGTTTGATTTACGGAAAGTTAATGAAGGTCTGGGTGTTTAGTGTGATGTGAATATTTCCAATTCAACAAAATATAGTGCATAAATTGTTGGGTTAATTTCAATCTAATGGTTTACATCAGGCATTTGATGCAAGTGCCTGTCGATGGTGCAGAGAGTAAATTAGCATCTGAAGGAACAGTTCGCGATGATTCCATTGGTTCAGTGCTGCACTTTGCATTAACATCCATATTTACACTCCGACTGTAAAAATCACTAAGTACCATATTTATTATTTAAGTGCTTTGTGTTTTGAACCTTTCAAAGATCGTGAATGATTTTAAAATAAAGGCCAGCCTTTGCTTTATTGAAACTGGTTAATGTTATGCTTTAGTTTTGTATTATTATTTAGTTTTTCTCCATTTTAAAATATATTTGTTTGCTGGCATTCAGCGTTCCGTTCACCACCAGCATTTGCAAACTGCATGACTCAATGGAAAACGAACAATGCACATTTACTGAATGTTAGTAAAATTTAATGATGAGGTTTTACTAAGTAGCTCTATCGCTCTATCTTTACTTATGTATCTATCTGTAAATACATTATTCAAATTCTAGCATATTTGTGTGCTCCTTGTCAAGCTTCTTGTGTTGATATTTTGAGCTTTTTATGATCACTTTTTATTAAAGCTGCCTATTTGTGTTTTATAATGGTTACTTTTCAATGTAAACCATTGCCTGTCACACTATAACTGCAACCTCCCACCACTAGTAGTGCTGTGCATGATTCATTCCTCGCTGACCTGCTCTTTGACCCCCCTCTGCCTCCAGCCTCATTCCCTCAGTCCCTGTCCCTCGCTAGCCTCTCCAATTCTGACAAATTAATCAACAACAACAACTTGCATTTGTATAGCGCCTTTAACATAGTGAAACATCCCAAGGCGCTTCACAGGAGTATTTGTAAGATAAAACATTTGACACGAGCCACAAAAGGAGAAATTAGGGCAAGTGACCAGAAGCTTGGTCAAAGAGGTAGATTTTGAGGAGCGTCTTAAAGGAGGAGAGAGAGGTAGAGAGGTTTAGGGAGGGAGTTCCAGAGCTTGAGGCCCAGGCAGCTGAAGGCACAGCCACCAATGGTTGAGCGATTATAATCAGGGATGCTCAGGAGGGCAGAATTAGAGGAGTGCAGACATCTCGGGGGGGTTGTGGGGCTGGAGGAGATTACAGAGATAGGGAGGGGTGAGACCATGGAGGGATTTGAAAATGAGGATGATAATTTTGAAATTGAGGCATTTAACCGGGAGCCAATGTGCTTCAATCCGGACCTTGTTCCCTAGACTGTACACAGGATCCTCCTCTGGCCCAGTCGCACTTGTTAAATTTCATATTTAACAAAACGATCCTTGCCCTTCCGGAGTTCAACCCACACCCGAAAATATCAAATACCAAATTCTGGGCTTTGTCCCACGGGAGCATGCTCAAGCCCATTCCCACTCCGGAAAGTACATGAAAAAAAATCCCTGGGCCCACTCTGCAGGCTCCACTGTCCAACCCAGCTCTGCACCCAAAACTATTAAAAAAGAATAGGGAGGTCACTCATCACTGAGTCTGGGTGGGGTAGAGGAACAAAGGGATCTCGGATACAAATACACAAATCACTAAACGTTGTGACACAGGTTAGCAAGGCCGTAAAAAGCAAACCAAGCTCTAGGGTTTATTTCTAGAGGGATAGAATTGAAAAGTAGGGAAGTTATGCTAAACCTGTATCGAACCTTGGTTAGACCACACTTGGAGCACTGTGTACAGTTCTGGTCACCATATTATAAAAAGGATATCGAGGCACTGGAGAGGGTGCAGAGAAGATTTACAAAGATGATACCAGAAATGCGAGGGTATACATATCAGGAAAGGATGAACAGGCTGGGTCTCTTTTCTCTTGGGGGGGAAAAAAGAAGGCTGAGGGGTGACCTAATAGAGGTCTTTAAAATGATGAAAGGTTTTGATAGAGTGGATACAGAGAGAATGTTTCCACTTGTGGGGAAGAGCATAACTAGAGGCCATCAATATAAGATAGTCACCAAGAAACCCAATGGGGAATTCAGAAGAAACTTCTTTACCCAGAGAGCGGTGAGAATGTGGAACTCGCTGCCACAGGGAGGGGTTGAGGCGAATAGTATCGACGCATTTAAGGGGAGGCTGGACAAGTATATGGGGGAGAAGGGAATAGAGGGTTATGCTGATAGATTTAGATGAGGAAAGATGGGAGGAGGCTCGAGTGGAGCACAAATGCCGGCATGGACTGGTTGGGCCGAATGGCCTGTTTCTGGGTCGTATATCCCGTGTATGTAATCCTTGTAATGCACTGACTGCCCACAAGAGAGCTGCTGATTATATAAAAGACTAGCTATTAAACCCCAAATGTTACAGAGTGTGTTATACTTGCAGCTAATTGGCTGAAATATTGTAATCATAATACAGCACAGATGGGGAACTTGTCAATGCAGGAGATCTTTCAAAAAATGTGTCTGAAAAGAGAGAAAGTGGCCAGTGATATCCTGGTAGTTTCTGCCAATATCGCTAGTCTGATGACTCCCGAAGGAGGCGATTTATACACAGCGGCCAATCTACAGTCAGACATCCCCGGCACGACACACCAAACCTCAATAGCAGAGAATCACGGCACTGACCACCTGAGAAAATGCCAAGGGAGCTCGGCGCGTCCTGGGGAACACCATTCTGCAGCAGGGTTACAAAACATTGTCACACTTTCTTATGAAGATGATTAAAGTTATTACTGTTCTGTCAGATAAAGAGGAAAGTGAAATCTTCTGGCCTGCTCCTTTGAAGCAGTGTAACAGTCCAGCTACTTTGTGCTGGGAGCTGCAGCAACTGGTGATGCCTGAAACACTGCAGATACCTGACTCTCTCCCCATTGTCTAAACAAGCCAGTGTTCAGGGAACTGAAGGGGATTGCAAACTGATGAATATGTGAGGCCACAAATGTGCCATCAGGTTAAAGCCACTTTTTCATTAAAGCAAACGCGAGAGTCTGTCGGTGTGTTCACACCTTGGGCTCTGCGTTGCACCCTCGAGCCTTGCCATGGTCAGAGACTGCTCTTGATGAAGAGTTTAAAAGGCAAAGAATGGCGTGTGGCGCTCCCGCTCTTGAAAGAGTAACAAAAATCTAATAAGTATAAAAATTCTTCCAGATTTCGGCAGGCTTGTCCAGCGATCCCACCATTCCCAGCGATCCCAGAATTCCCACCGATCCCATTCCCAGCGATCCCATCGATCCCATTCCTAGCATTCCCACTGATCCCATTCCCAGCGATCCCAGAATTCCCACCAATCCCACCATTCCCATCGATCCCATTCCCAGCGATGCCAGCATTCCCACCGATCCCATTCCCACCATTCCCACCTATCCCATTCCCAGTGATCCTAGAATTCCCACCAATCCTACCATTCCCACCGATCCCATTCCCAGCTATCCCAGCATTCCCACCAATCTCACCATTCCCAGTGATCCCATTCCCAGCTATCGCAGCATTCCCACCGATCCCATTCCCAGTGATCCCACTATTCCCAGTGATCCCACTATTCCCAGCGATCCCAGCAATCCCAACTTCCCCACCATTCCCAGCGATCCCACCATTCCCAGAGAAGCCAGGTTTCAAGAGCAGAGACAATAGTTTATGGTGCTCAAACACATTTGCTCCAATTGTCTCTAAATTTTAAATAGTTTTCCACATCTGTCTCATTTACAGATCGTTACCGCTTTCAGCTCCGCTCCTCACCCAAAATAGCACAAATTAAAGTTAGCGTTAATATTAAATTTACCATTACTGAATATCCATGATTGATTGAAGCCTAATTTCCTCTCTCTTTCTTACACCCTTCATTCATTCTGAATTGCTACATTACGTAACGAGCTTCATTAACAGCAAAAGTTCGAAATGATGAAAATCGATGAACTATTTAGTGACTATTGCTGAGTGACATCATCGTTGCAGTTTATGAAATATAGTTCTGCCTATTTTCCCAGTCTTTATCTTGTTTAACCTTGCCTTTGCACATGAATCAGAAGGAACAGTTGGCCCTATTTCCCCAGCTTGTCATAGTCTGAGACGTATTGTTTTATAGACATTCTCTCCGCAGAGGACCGAGGATTCTCACTTGTTCCTCCATGGTTTGTAAGGATGGATTTTCTTGGTATGCCTGTGCAACAGGATTGTAGATGGGATTTTAAAGAATACATTGATGACATTGTTGCACCAAGTGCAGAGAGGAATCGTACAATCATCGAATGATCCAGCATGGAATGAGGCCATTCGGCCCATCGTGCATGTACAGGCTCTTTGGTAGAGCGATCCAATCAGTCCCACTCCCCCTGCTCTTTCCCCACAGTACTGTAAATTTCCCTTCAAGTATTTATCCAATTCCCGGTTTGAAAGTTACTATTGAATGTGTTTCCACCGCCCTTTCAGGCAGCGCGTTCCAGATCACAACAAAATATTTCCTAATGTCGCCCCTCGTTCTTTTGCTAATCACCTTAAATCTGTGTCCTCTGGTTCTCGACCCGTCTGCCAATGGGAACAGCTTCTCTTCATTTACTCTATCAAATCTCCCCTTAACTTTCACTGTTCATTATTGAAGTCCCTCACGCCTGATACCCTTCTAGTAAATCTCTCCAAGGTCTTGACATCCTTCCTAAGGGGTAGTGCCCAGAGTTGGACACAATACTAATCAATGTTTTGTAAAGGTTTCGCATAATTACATCGGATATACGGCCCAGAAACAGGCCATTTGGCCCAACCAGTCCATGCCGGCGTTTATGCTCCACTCGAGCCTCCTCCCGTCTTTCCTCATCTCAATATATTCTTCCTACCAAAATGTAATACCTCACATTTATCCGTGCTGAACTTCATTTGCCAATTATATGCCCATTCTGCGAGTTTATTAATGTCCCCCTGTAATTTGTTGCTGTCCTCTTCAGTATTGACTATCCCCCAATTTGGTGTCATCTGCAAATTTAGAAATTGTGTTTTTGATTCCAAAGATTAAATTGTGACCAACAGTGGTCCCAGCACTGATCCTTGTGGAACACCACTACCTACCTTCTGCCCCTTTAAAAAGCTGCCTTTACCCCCACTCTCTGCTTTCTGTCTACTAGTTATCCATTCTGCTACTTGTCCCCTGACTCCGCATTCTCTGACCTTGTTCATCAGTCTATTATGGGGCACCTTATCGAAGGCCTTTTGAAAGTCTAGATGAATTACATCGACTGCATTATCCTTGTCTACTCTCCCTGTTACCTGTTCAAAAAAGTCACTGAGGTTGGTCAAGCAAGACTTTCCCTTTTTAAATCCATGCTGGCTATCCGGCACTCTTGCCTCCGAGTCAGAATGTTGTGGGTTCAAGTCCCACTCCTGGACTTGAGCACAAAAAAAAATCTAGGCTGACACTCCCAGTGCAGTGCAGAGGGAGCGCTGCCCTGTCGGGTGCTGTCTTTCGGATAAGACGTTAAACCGAGGCCCCGTCTGCTTTCTTAAGTGGACGTAAAAGATCCCACGGTGCAATTTCGAAGAAGAGCAGGGGAGTTATCCCAGTGTCCTGGCCAATATTTATCCCTCAATCAACATGACAAACAAACAGATTATCTGGTCATTATCACATTGCTGTTTGTGGGAGCTTGCTGTGTGCAAATTGGCTGCTGTGTTTCCCACATTACAACAGAGATACACTCCAAAAGTACTTCATTGGCTGTAAAGCAGTTTAAGACGTCCGGTGGTCATGAAAGGCGCTATATAAATGCAAGTCTTTTTTTATTATAATTTTGGTTTCTAGATGTGATTCTGTTTTCTCCTTAAGTAGGGATTCCATTATACCACCAATGTTAATCTGACCACAACAATAACAATAACTGGTATTTATATAGTGCCCTTAACAAACTGAAACATCCCATGGCACTTCACAAGAATATTATGAGACAAAAAATTTGACACCACAAAAGGAGAAATTAGGGCTGGTGAACAAAAGCTTGGTCAAAGAGGTAGGTTTTAAGGAGCGTCTTGAAGGAGGAAAGAGAGGTAGAGAGGCGGAGAGGTTTATGGAGGGAGTTCCAGAGCTTGGGGCCCCGGCAACTGAAGGCACGGCCACCGATGGTGGAGCGATTATAATCAGGGATGCTCAGGAGGGCAGAATTAGAGGAGCGCAGACATCTCGGGGGGTTGTGGGGTTGGAGGAGATCACAGAGATAGGGAGGGGCGAGGCCATGGAGGGGTTTGACAACAAGGATGAGAATTTTGATATCGAGGTGTTGCTTAGCCGGGAGCCAATGTCAGTCAGCAAGCACAGGGGGTGATGGGTGAGTGGGACATATTCTATTTCCCTTCTTAAATATAGGTATTATGTTAGCTATCCACTAACCCTCTGGCACCACACTGTTTTCTAACGATATATTCAATATGTGTAGTAATACCTCTGCTGTCTCTTCCCTGGATTCTTTTAAAAAGTGTGGATGTAATCCATCCGGACCAGGGCTTTTTGCCTTTTGGAGTTTGATTCGTTTATTTAATATAACTTCCTTGCATTTGTGTGCTATGGGGGAGAAATTGGGTGCATTTGCGCCTCCCGGTGGGACGACACCAAATTGCAGCGATAGTCAATACTGAGGAGGATTGCAACAAATTACAGGGGGACATTAATAAACTCGCAGAATGGGCAAATAATTGGCAAATGAAGTTCAGCACGGATGAATGTGAGGTATTACATTTTGGTAGGAAGAATAGATTTAGATGAGGAAAGACGGGAGGAGGCTCGAGTGGAGCATAAACGCCGGCATGGACTAGTTGGGCCAAATGGCCTGTTTCTGGGCCGTATATCTGATGTAATCCAGTGTAATCTGGTAGCGTCCAAGGGAGGCGCAAATGGGCGCAGTGCCTTTGCGACCGGGCGCGGCGCGGACACCGACAGCCGCCATATTCTGCGGAGTTTAGCGTCGGCGCCACAACATTGCCCCCCAATCTCCCCGCCCCCCCGAACTCCCCGCCCCCCTAATCTCCCCGCCCCCCCGATCTCCCCGCCCCCTGATCTCCCCGCCCCCCGATCTCCCCATCCCCCGATCTCCCCGCCCCCCTGATCTCCCCGCCCCCGATCTCCCCATCCCCCCAATCTCCCCGCCCCCCGATCTCCCCGCCCCTCAATCTCCCGTCCCCCCGATCTCCCCTTCCCCCGATCTCCCCATCTCCCCGTCCCCCGATCTCCCCGCCCCCCCGATCTCCCTGCCCCCTGATCTCCTCACGCCCCCCCGATTTCCCTGCCCCCCCCCGATCTCCCCGTCCCCCCGATCTCTTTGCCTTCATCTCCCCCTGAACTCCCTCTCCCCAAACTCACTCTCCCCGATCTCCCACTTCCCCGATCTCCACCCCCCCCCGATCTCCCCCCCCGATCTCTCGTCCCCCAATCTCTCGCTCCCCGATCTCCCTGCCCCCCCGATCTCCCCGCTCCCCCGATCTCCCCGCCCCCCACGATCTTCCCCTCCCTGATCTCCCCCCCCCGCCCCGACCGCCTCCGCTCCCCCCCAATCTCTCTCCACCCCCTGATCGCCCCCCCGATCTCCCCAACTGAACTCCCCCCACCCGAACTCCCCCTCCCCGATCTCCCCGCCCCCCCCAATCTCCCACGACCCCCCAGATCTGCCCCCCCAATCTCCCCCCCCGATCACCCCATCGCCCCACCCCACGATCTCCCGCCACCCTCTCAATCTCCCACGCGCCCCCCCCCCCCCCCGGATTTTCCACGCCCCCAATCTCTCGCCCTCTGATATCATGTGCCCGGAGATCCTGATGTCTTCGCCCGTTTAGCACACCGGATCCAAAATTGAATTGCGCCCCTTGGAGCAACGGCGGACGCAAACAGCGACAGTGGCAGGAGGCGCGCCACGTTTGGCTGGCCGTTACCGGGGCGATGATTAAAGGCGAGGTGCCGAGATAAGTTTTTTTAAAAAGTGTCCTTTGTATTTGCCGTTTTCTCCGCGGGTTCCTGTCGCGATGGCTCAGCCCAACACTCTGCTTCAATGCCAGGCTCACCGCACGGGACCTCCGCGGCCTCGATGATCCAGGTCGGTGACTTTTAAATTGCAGAGCCCGCTGTGTGGGCCCTTCCCTTTAAGGGAGGGACGGGTCCCTTTGAACCCGGCAGCGCTGCTGGGGTTTCCACGCTGCCTGCGTCCTTTAATGCTCCAAGCAGGAAGTGGAATGTTTGGTTTAATGCTCCCCTTCCTTTCTGGAGCACTAAAGCCGATTGTTGGCAAATTGGGAAGCAGTATCGCCTGGTCCGAAGTTTCCCAGCTTTCAACCGTTACCGCCCACAAACGGGGCGATGGTGAATTTCGCCCACGCTGCCTCTATTAATAAGGCCAAGGATCCCGTATACTTTTTAACAGCCTTCTCAACTTGACCGCCCACCTTCAAAGGTCTGTGTACAGACACATCTTCCATGTGTTTCTGTAACCAGAGTTGGAAACGCTACTCAGGATGTGGTCTGACCAGAGCAGTGTGCCCTACCATATCGGCTATATAGACAGCATTGTCTTTGTGTCATTCATTGCTGCTCCCAAATGTTTTGACAAGTTGAGTAACAAGTCTAATAGAATCTCTTTGTCTCTTTCAACTTCCTCTTAGTTATTGCATCATTATCAATGGAGTACACAACTGCCCCTCATCATCATCATAGGTAGTCCCTCGGAATCGAGGAAGACTTGATTCCACTCCTGAAGTGAGTTCTCTGGTGGCTGAACAGTCCAATACGAGAGCCACAGACTCTGTCACAGGTGGGACAAATAGTCGTTGAGGGAAGGGTTGGGTGGGACTGGTTTGTCACACGCTCCTTCCGCTGCCTGCACTTGACCTCTTCATGCTCTCGCCGTTGTGATTCGAGGTGCTCAACGCCCTGCCGGATGCGCTTCCTCCACCTAGGGCAGTCTTCTGCCAGGGACTCCCAGGTGTCAGTGGTGATGTTGCACTTTATCAGGGAGGCTTTGAGGGTGTCCTTGTAACGTTTCCACTGCCCACCTTTGGCTCGTTTGCCGTGAAGGAGCTTCGCATAAAGCATTTGGTTTGGGAGTCTCGTGTCTGGCATGCGAACGATGTGGCCTGCCCGGTGAAGCTGATCGAGTGTGGTCAGTGCTTCAATGGTGGGGATGTTAGCCTGGATGAGGACACTAATGTTGGTCTGCCTGGTCCTCCCAGGGGATTTGCAGGATCTTGCGGAGACATCGTTGGTGATATATCTCCAGCGACTTGAAGTGTCTTCTGTCTACCACCAAGCTCATGGTCTACAGGGCTGTAGTAATACCCGCCCTCCTGTATGGATCAGAGGCATGGACGATGTACAGTTGCCCCAGAGGGCTGTGGATGCTCGTTGCTGAGGAAACACAAGGCTGAGATCGATAGATTTTTGGACTTCTAAAGAATCGAGGGATATGGAGAGCGGACGGGAAAGTGGAGTTGGGGTCTGAAGGGTCAAAGATCAGCCATGATTTTATTAAATGATGGATCAGGCTCGAGGGGCCAAATGGCCGACTCCTGCTCCTGTTGCTTATGTTCTTATGTAATGATGTCACCTATTTTCTCTTCCGATGCACAGTACTTTACACATGTTGATGTTAAATTTTTTTTGTCCAATTATGTGGACAGCTGGGCTGCTTCTCCAAATGGGCCTGGGAGTTATATCTGTTATCGATCCCACGGCACTATTTCGAAGAAGAGTAGAGGAGTTCTCCTCGGTGTCCTGGGGCCAATATTTATCCCTCAATTCAGCATAACAAAAAACAGATTATCTGGTCATTATCACATTGCTGTTTGTGGGAGCTTGCTGTGTGCAAATTGGCTGCTGTGTTTCCCACATTACAACAGAGATACACTCCAAAAGTACTTCATTGGCTGTAAAGCAGTTTAAGACGTCCGGTGGTCATGAAAGGCGCTATATAAATGCAAGTCTTTTTTTATTATAATTTTGGTTTCTAGATGTGATTCTGTTTTCTCCTTAAGTAGGGATTCCATTATACCACCAATGTTAATCTGACCACAACAATAACAATAACTGGTATTTATATAGTGCCCTTAACAAACTGAAACATCCCATGGCACTTCACAAGAATATTATGAGACAAAAAATTTGACACCACAAAAGGAGAAATTAGGGCTGGTGAACAAAAGCTTGGTCAAAGAGGTAGGTTTTAAGGAGCGTCTTGAAGGAGGAAAGAGAGGTAGAGAGGCGGAGAGGTTTATGGAGGGAGTTCCAGAGCTTGGGGCCCCGGCAACTGAAGGCACGGCCACCGATGGTGGAGCGATTATAATCAGGGATGCTCAGGAGGGCAGAATTAGAGGAGCGCAGACATCTCGGGGGGTTGTGGGGTTGGAGGAGATCACAGAGATAGGGAGGGGCGAGGCCATGGAGGGGTTTGACAACAAGGATGAGAATTTTGATATCGAGGTGTTGCTTAGCCGGGAGCCAATGTCAGTCAGCAAGCACAGGGGGTGATGGGTGAGTGGGACATATTCTATTTCCCTTCTTAAATATAGGTATTATGTTAGCTATCCACTAACCCTCTGGCACCACACTGTTTTCTAACGATATATTCAATATGTGTAGTAATACCTCTGCTGTCTCTTCCCTGGATTCTTTTAAAAAGTGTGGATGTAATCCATCCGGACCAGGGCTTTTTGCCTTTTGGAGTTTGATTCGTTTATTTAATATAACTTCCTTGCATTTGTGTGCTATGGGGGAGAAATTGGGTGCATTTGCGCCTCCCGGTGGGACGACACCAAATTGCAGCGATAGTCAATACTGAGGAGGATTGCAACAAATTACAGGGGGACATTAATAAACTCGCAGAATGGGCAAATAATTGGCAAATGAAGTTCAGCACGGATGAATGTGAGGTATTACATTTTGGTAGGAAGAATAGATTTAGATGAGGAAAGACGGGAGGAGGCTCGAGTGGAGCATAAACGCCGGCATGGACTAGTTGGGCCAAATGGCCTGTTTCTGGGCCGTATATCTGATGTAATCCAGTGTAATCTGGTAGCGTCCAAGGGAGGCGCAAATGGGCGCAGTGCCTTTGCGACCGGGCGCGGCGCGGACACCGACAGCCGCCATATTCTGCGGAGTTTAGCGTCGGCGCCACAACATTGCCCCCCAATCTCCCCGCCCCCCCGAACTCCCCGCCCCCCTAATCTCCCCGCCCCCCCGATCTCCCCGCCCCCTGATCTCCCCGCCCCCCGATCTCCCCATCCCCCGATCTCCCCGCCCCCCTGATCTCCCCGCCCCCGATCTCCCCATCCCCCCAATCTCCCCGCCCCCCGATCTCCCCGCCCCTCAATCTCCCGTCCCCCCGATCTCCCCTTCCCCCGATCTCCCCATCTCCCCGTCCCCCGATCTCCCCGCCCCCCCGATCTCCCTGCCCCCTGATCTCCTCACGCCCCCCCGATTTCCCTGCCCCCCCCCGATCTCCCCGTCCCCCCGATCTCTTTGCCTTCATCTCCCCCTGAACTCCCTCTCCCCAAACTCACTCTCCCCGATCTCCCACTTCCCCGATCTCCACCCCCCCCCGATCTCCCCCCCCGATCTCTCGTCCCCCAATCTCTCGCTCCCCGATCTCCCTGCCCCCCCGATCTCCCCGCTCCCCCGATCTCCCCGCCCCCCACGATCTTCCCCTCCCTGATCTCCCCCCCCCGCCCCGACCGCCTCCGCTCCCCCCCAATCTCTCTCCACCCCCTGATCGCCCCCCCGATCTCCCCAACTGAACTCCCCCCACCCGAACTCCCCCTCCCCGATCTCCCCGCCCCCCCCAATCTCCCACGACCCCCCAGATCTGCCCCCCCAATCTCCCCCCCCGATCACCCCATCGCCCCACCCCACGATCTCCCGCCACCCTCTCAATCTCCCACGCGCCCCCCCCCCCCCCCCGGATTTTCCACGCCCCCAATCTCTCGCCCTCTGATATCATGTGCCCGGAGATCCTGATGTCTTCGCCCGTTTAGCACACCGGATCCAAAATTGAATTGCGCCCCTTGGAGCAACGGCGGACGCAAACAGCGACAGTGGCAGGAGGCGCGCCACGTTTGGCTGGCCGTTACCGGGGCGATGATTAAAGGCGAGGTGCCGAGATAAGTTTTTTTAAAAAGTGTCCTTTGTATTTGCCGTTTTCTCCGCGGGTTCCTGTCGCGATGGCTCAGCCCAACACTCTGCTTCAATGCCAGGCTCACCGCACGGGACCTCCGCGGCCTCGATGATCCAGGTCGGTGACTTTTAAATTGCAGAGCCCGCTGTGTGGGCCCTTCCCTTTAAGGGAGGGACGGGTCCCTTTGAACCCGGCAGCGCTGCTGGGGTTTCCACGCTGCCTGCGTCCTTTAATGCTCCAAGCAGGAAGTGGAATGTTTGGTTTAATGCTCCCCTTCCTTTCTGGAGCACTAAAGCCGATTGTTGGCAAATTGGGAAGCAGTATCGCCTGGTCCGAAGTTTCCCAGCTTTCAACCGTTACCGCCCACAAACGGGGCGATGGTGAATTTCGCCCACGCTGCCTCTATTAATAAGGCCAAGGATCCCGTATACTTTTTAACAGCCTTCTCAACTTGACCGCCCACCTTCAAAGGTCTGTGTACAGACACATCTTCCATGTGTTTCTGTAACCAGAGTTGGAAACGCTACTCAGGATGTGGTCTGACCAGAGCAGTGTGCCCTACCATATCGGCTATATAGACAGCATTGTCTTTGTGTCATTCATTGCTGCTCCCAAATGTTTTGACAAGTTGAGTAACAAGTCTAATAGAATCTCTTTGTCTCTTTCAACTTCCTCTTAGTTATTGCATCATTATCAATGGAGTACACAACTGCCCCTCATCATCATCATAGGTAGTCCCTCGGAATCGAGGAAGACTTGATTCCACTCCTGAAGTGAGTTCTCTGGTGGCTGAACAGTCCAATACGAGAGCCACAGACTCTGTCACAGGTGGGACAAATAGTCGTTGAGGGAAGGGTTGGGTGGGACTGGTTTGTCACACGCTCCTTCCGCTGCCTGCACTTGACCTCTTCATGCTCTCGCCGTTGTGATTCGAGGTGCTCAACGCCCTGCCGGATGCGCTTCCTCCACCTAGGGCAGTCTTCTGCCAGGGACTCCCAGGTGTCAGTGGTGATGTTGCACTTTATCAGGGAGGCTTTGAGGGTGTCCTTGTAACGTTTCCACTGCCCACCTTTGGCTCGTTTGCCGTGAAGGAGCTTCGCATAAAGCATTTGGTTTGGGAGTCTCGTGTCTGGCATGCGAACGATGTGGCCTGCCCGGTGAAGCTGATCGAGTGTGGTCAGTGCTTCAATGGTGGGGATGTTAGCCTGGATGAGGACACTAATGTTGGTCTGCCTGGTCCTCCCAGGGGATTTGCAGGATCTTGCGGAGACATCGTTGGTGATATATCTCCAGCGACTTGAAGTGTCTTCTGTCTACCACCAAGCTCATGGTCTACAGGGCTGTAGTAATACCCGCCCTCCTGTATGGATCAGAGGCATGGACGATGTACAGTTGCCCCAGAGGGCTGTGGATGCTCGTTGCTGAGGAAACACAAGGCTGAGATCGATAGATTTTTGGACTTCTAAAGAATCGAGGGATATGGAGAGCGGACGGGAAAGTGGAGTTGGGGTCTGAAGGGTCAAAGATCAGCCATGATTTTATTAAATGATGGATCAGGCTCGAGGGGCCAAATGGCCGACTCCTGCTCCTGTTGCTTATGTTCTTATGTAATGATGTCACCTATTTTCTCTTCCGATGCACAGTACTTTACACATGTTGATGTTAAATTTTTTTTGTCCAATTATGTGGACAGCTGGGCTGCTTCTCCAAATGGGCCTGGGAGTTATATCTGTTTTTGCCTCTCCCAGCAGATCACATGGTCTCAGATGGATGGAGTGTGTATATCGTGATACGCAAGGTAATGTGCGACAGGTTGGGTGGACTAAAGGGTCTTTACCTGTTGCTCATTGTTCGTATGTTCCTCTATATTTTGTCTAATTAATTCAAAACAGCGAAAAAATGTGAAACTTTTGACCAAAGATCTGGCACTCCGAGTTTCTGCCTGCGTGGGCTGGGAGCTTTCTCACAGCTATTCGTGCTCCACAGTTTTGCTTTGCCGAATGTGCAGAGAAACTCCATTCTACACGTAAACTGGGGTTTACCGCCCAATTTCTGGCGGAGCAGGAACAGCTCCAAGGATTTAACCAGCTGCATTCTTCATCTCAGTTTCTGCCCTCCGTGTTTTCTCAACTGCAGCCCATTTCATCAACTTCTGGTGGGACCAACCATCAGCCATGTCGTGCCAGGTGGTGGGGTTTAGGGGTAGCGCAGTGGTTCTGTTACTGGACAGTAATCCAGAGGCTGGACTAATGATCCGGGGACATGAGTTCAAATCCCACCATGGCAGCTAGGGAATTTAAATTCAGTAAATCTGGAATAAAAAGCCAGTATCAGTGATGATGACCATGAAACTACCGGATTGTCTAAAAACCCGTCGGGTTCACTAATGTCCTTTAGGGAAGGAAATCTGCCGCCCTTACCTGGTCTGGGTCTATATGTGACTCTAGACCCACAGCAATGTGGTTGTCTCTTAACTGCCCTGAAATGGCCCAGCGAGACACTCAATCGTACCAAATCACCACGACATGGCCAGCACTGTGGGAGCACCTTCACCACACGGACTGCAGCGGTTCAAGAAGGCGGCTCACCACCACCTTCTCAAAGGGCAATGAGGGATGGGCAATAAATGCCAGCCTTGCCAGCGATGCTCACATCCCATAAACAAATACATTTTTTTAAAAGTGCCTTTGACTTAGTCTCCGCTCCTGTATTCCTTTATTAATAAAACTATTGATGTGTGTCTAGGGATTATTAAGTATTTTTCTACAGTAACTGGAAAATGCATTCTTATTCTGCTGCAGATACAGCATTGTAGATTGATGACAGCAGTATTTTACTGCAAGCGTACTAACTCGGTTGTCATAGTTACTCTAGAGAATTATTGCATAAGGTTGATGGCGAGTCTATTGATGCATGAGTCAAGCAGTCACATCTGTAATGGAAGAAATCTATTGCATGTTTCTCTATGGGATTATGGTCATTCTCTATTTGAACAATTCTAATTGGAAATGGTTTAGAAGCCATCGAGTGCACATTTTACTCAACCATTCGAGCTTATTAGTGAATTTTAGAGGCGTTTTTCTTCACTAAGTGTTAACACCTTGTAGCAGAAATATTAAATGTTCCTGTTGTAAAAGGAATTTGGTCATCCCTCCCCGAACTCCTGACCTGACATCTCCATGTTTGGACCTTTCTAAATCCGGATCCCACCCCTGTCACAGCACCAAACTAGCCCTAACCAAGATCACAGACGGCATCCTGTGTGACTGTCACCGTGATGCATTGTCATTCCTCGTCCTCCTGAACCGTTCTTCAGCCTTTGACTCCGTTTGAAATTCCCTCCCTTAAATCCCACCTCGCTCCCTAAATCCCACCTCTCTCCCTAAATCCCTCTCTTCCTAAATCCCTTTCTCCCTAAACCGCTCCTCACTCCCTAAATCCCTCCTCTCTCCTTAAATCCCTCTCTCCCTAAATCCCTCTCTCCCCCTAAATAACTCTCTCCCTAAAACCCTCCCCTCTCCCCCTAAGTCCCTCCTCTCTCCTAAATTACTCTCTCCCTTAATCCCTCTCTCCCTAAATCTCTCCTCTCTCCCTCGCTCCCTAAATCTCTCCTCTCTCTCCCTCGCTCCCTAAATCTCTCCTCTCTCCTTCTCTCCCTCGCTCCCTAAATCTCTCCTCTCTCCCTCTCTCCCTTTAAAGCCCACCTTTGACCAAGCCTTTAGCCACCTCTCTTCCAGTTTCCAGCTTCCATTCGTTATGTCTCAGAGAAGCTCCTCGTGTTGTTGTTGTAGCAGACCTATGGATCGGAGCAGGAGTAGATGAACCTACAATGGGAATTCAGGCATTTGCTGCACATTATTTTCCAACCTTATAAAACAATGCCCAGAAAATTGAGCCCAGGCACATCAGAATTGCCGATATACAACCTTGGCAAGAAAGCACAACGCTAAAATGACCCTTTTTGAGCTCTCCGGGAACACTCAAAGGGCCTCTTAAATTCAGCAGTTTTAAATATAATTCCTAATCTGGTTCAACAAGAATCTTTGCTGAAGCCTTGTGTGTAATCAACATCCTGTATCTATTGGTTGCTGTAAGCCTGCTGTGATTAGAGCTCTGGGCACAGGAAGTGTGTCACCACAGTCCCAGCAGTAAGATTCAACAAGACAAAATTAAAATAGAGAAATGGAAAGTCTAATTTCTGTTTTTGAATAAAGTAGATAACTAGGAGAGCCTATCCTACAGCTGCCTTGTGTTGGAACGTGCTGATACCACGAAGGCTTTATTCATTTTATGGCATTGCAGTTTATCTTCGATTATATAATAATTAAAGGTTGCGGAAAGATTATTTCAACCTTAAAGGCCATTTCTGATATCCGTCTCAGTCAAGTTAATTCATCCACCTTTGTTGAGCTAATATTCAGACTAAACAGGATGTGCCAAGGTGGGATTTAGGGAACTCCTGTGTGGTCGACTAGTTACCAGTCTTTGTACAGTTGCACTGATGTAACCGCTCTCCAGTCTATCTCACAATCTATCTACGCTGCTCCCCACCTGTCTCTTCATCTATTACCTTTCATTCTTCCAGCCAGCAAAGACCATTGAAGCCCTCCCCACCAACCTGAGCCCCCCCCCCCCCCCGCCACCTCGCACCGACCAGGGCTCCCCCACAACCAGGAAGCCCCCACACCAACCAGCCCCCCCCCCCCCCCCCCCACCAAGCCAGGGCCACCCCACCCCCACCAGCCCTGGCCCCCCCACACATACCAGCCAGCGCCCCCACCACCCATCACACACCCAGGGCTCTCCCACCCCCCCCATACTCCCCACCCCCCACACCAGCCGGCTACACATTCTAGAGGCTCACTGCTCTCTGGGAAAGCGAAGATCTGCCAAACACCCAGTCTGTCCCGACTCTTGCGTAGTGTAAACAACACTATCGCGAAAGGAGCAGCAGTTTGACCTGTCCCTCCACATACAGCTGGGTGAGTGAGGACCCTCTCCACATACAGCTGGGTGAGTGGGGACCCTCTCCACATACAGCTGGGTGAGTGAGGACCCTCTCCACATACAGCTGGGTGAGTGGGGACCCTCTCCACATACAGCTGGGTGAGTGGGGACCCTCTCCACATACAGCTGGGTGAGTGGGGACCCTCTCCACATACAGCTGGGTGAGTGAAGACCCTCTCCACATACAGCTGGGTGAGTGGGGACCCTCTCCACATACAGCTGGGTGAGTGGGGACCCTCTCCACATACAGCTGGGTGAGTGGGGACCCTCTCCACATACAGCTGGGTGAGTGGAGACCCTCTCCACATACAGCTGGGTGAGTGGGGACCCTCTCCACATACAGCTGGGTGAGTGGGGACCCTCTCCACATACAGCTGGGTGAGTGGGGACCCTCTCCACATACAGCTGGGTGAGTGGGGACCCTCTTCACATACAGCTGGGTGAGTGGGGACTCTCTCCACATACAGCTGGGTGAGTGAGGACCTTCTCCACATACAGCTGGGTGAGTGGGGACCCTCTCCACATACAGCTGGGTGAGTGGGGACCCTCTCCACATACAGCTGGGTGAGTGGGGACTCTCTCCACATACAGCTGGGTGAGTGAGGACCCTCTCCACAACCACTGCTCGTGTCTCACTTAAGTGCTCCAATGTTGTAGTAGGAACTTTGGCCGGGAATTTCCTCAGATCTGTTCCCGCTCTGTCGCTGCAACTTGGCCAGAATGGCAGCAGAAACCGCAATAAAATTAGCGTTTAAGTGAGATTGATGGGGTGTTGCCTCATTAAATCTGTAGCAATGCGACCATATGGCTAACTGTTAAACCCAATTCTACTTTTGAGGGATTGATTTTACCTCGTGTTACACTCAAAAGGTTTTCTAAATTCATTATGAAATTCACGTGGGATTTAGTCCAGTGTTAAAATAGCTGAGCCATCTATAAACAAGCTTTCAAGTTGTTTGTTGTAGAAGTGAGCAGGCAACTGCCCTTTCCACCTCAGTGAGCATTCTTGGTGATCAGTGTGGCATTAATATTCCCTGTGGGTGAAACTCCCTCTCCTGTAATCGCCTATAAAGTAGGAAAGGCTCAGCATTTTCCAGTGCTGGATCAGCTGCCAGCCTATATTATGTTACTTGGAGTCTGGCTGCAGCACCGCGTGTAGTAAAGGCCTGGGACATCTTGGAGCTGACACACTGCACGCAATGTGAAAGAAGGCCATTGGATTTAAGTAATTACACAGGAAATGTCATTAAACTAGACTTAGGCAGTTTATTGACTTGAACCCTGGGTGCTGACACATGTGCTCTTGCACCTAAATAAAATATGTTTTGTTTAACTTCACTTTGTGTCCTGATAAAGTGAATGTGGTATTTTACATGTCAAGTTTACATGGATAATATTACATGTTTAAAAGCAAAAAAAAGAATCAGTTGTGTGCATTTTCAGAACCTGATCTATTTTAAGATGATGATATTAACAACTACAGCTACAGCTGGTGATTTTATTGAATGGCGGTGCAGACTCGAAGGGCCGAATGGCCTACTCCTGCACCTATTTTCTATATTTCTATTTTTCTATGTTAAGGTAAACCAACAGCAGTTTGCAAGCTTCAAGCCCGATCTGGGCTGACCTGGAGAGGGAGAGCAGAGGGATTCAGGAGATGAGTTTACCCGTCGGAGAAGAACATAAAGAACACAATGGGAAAAGGCCCATCTCCTGCACTAAGTGCAAGTTACAGTGTGTGGATTCTAACCAACATACTGAAGCCCTTGATGCAGGTTAATAACCACAGCAAAAGCTGAGATGAGCAGTGAGGGACCCTGTGATATATTTCCTCGTCACTCACAGTCTGGTCAGGCAGCAATTCCAGTACCACAGATGGTGGAAACTTGAAATAAACACAGCAAGTGCTGCAAACACTCAGCAAGTCAGGCAGCATCTGTGGAGCGAGGAAGGCAGGGTTAATATTTCAGGCCCTAGAACAGATTTACCATAACCAGTTAGCTTAGGAATAGCTAGCTCGATGCGGGTTTTAACGAGGGTCAGTAGCAAAGTGATGGATCTCACCAAATATTATATTATTTAAAATTCCACTATTTCAGTCCACCTTCTGTACAGTGGTGCCTGTGATATTACAGAAGCAGCAAGGATTTCCGTTACACTCCCAGGGTCATGGTGTCATTATACTCGATATTGGGAAGGACAGGACCAGCTCTCGATCGAAGGGTCCACTGCTCTGAGCAAATATCTAGCTTAACACACAAACATTGGCAGCTGTGGGACAATTATGCATCTGTTATTAATGTATTGACATTATTTTATTGAGATCTTCTATATTTAATAATTTTATGCTTTTGTTTTAAGCAGGTAGCAGGTGCTGAACGCGTTCAGTTCCTCTCACTGACTGGGTTATAGTTTTAACTTTTATTGTTACTCTTGCCTCTCTTTTTCCTGATTCTACTAAAGTGATCCTTTATCATAGAATCACAAAGAATCATTGACATCCACGGTGCAGGAGGCCAGCCTAATCCCACTTTCCAGCTCTCGGTCCATAGCCCTGTAGGTTACAGCACTTCAGGTGCACATCCAAGTACTTTTTAAATGTGGTGAGGGTTTGTGCCTCTACCACCCTTTCAGGCAGTGAGTTCCAGACCCCATCATCCTCTGGGTAAAGAAATTTCCCCTCAAATCCCCTCTAAACCTCCCTCCAATTACTTTAAAATCTATGTCTCCTGGTTGTTGACCCCTCTGCTAAGGGAAATAGGTCCTTCCTATCCACTTTATCCAGGCCCCTCATAATTTTATGCACCTCAATCGGGTCTCCCCTCAGACTCCTCTGTTCCAAAGAAAACAACCCTAGTCTATCCAATCTTTCCTCATAGCTAAAATTCTCCAGTCCTGGCAACATACTCGTAAATCTCCTCTGTACCCTCTCCAGTGCAATCACATCTTTCCTGTAATATGGTGACCAGAACTGCACACAGTACTCTAGCTGTGGCCTAACTAGTGTTTTATACAGTTCAAGCATAACCTCCCTGCTCTTATATTCTATGTCTTTTTTCAGTTTTCCGTTCCAGTAACGGAAAATGCATTAACTATTCTGTTTCAGATTTTCAGCCTTTGCGTTTATTCTTGTTATTGCAAGGCTGCCACTGGCTAGGTTGTGAGTGAATTGTCTTATCCACTGAATCATTTTCAGTGCCAAAAAAGCACCGTTTCAGAAATAGTCTACGCTTGAAAAAAATCAAATGCAGAAATTCCCTCGCCGCTTGCCCCGCTCAATCACCAGAAGTGCGGCGGAAATCCCATCTGTGCCCATAGACTGGGATTCCGGCATTTCCAACACGATCAAGGTGGCGCAGTGGGAGGAGACTGCAGATCCGAGATATTCAGTCCACGTGTGTGGCCCACTGATTCATAAGGACAAGAAATAGGAGCAGGAATCGGCCATACGGCCCCTTGAGTCTGCTCCACCATTCAATAAGATCATGGCTGATCTGATCATGGACTCAACTCCACTTCCCTGCTCGCTCCCCATAACCTTTTATTCCCTTATCACTCAAAAATCTGTCCATCTCCGCCTTAAATATATTCAATGACCCAGCCTCCACAGCTCTCTGGGGCCGAGAATTCCACAGATTTACAACCCTCTGAGAGAAAAAATTCCTCCTCATCTCAGTTTTAAATGGGCAGCCCCTTATTCTGAGACTATGCCCCTAGTTTTAGTTTCCCCTATGAGTGGAAATATCCTCTCTGCATCCACCTTGTCGAGCCCCCTCATTATCTTACATGTTTCAATAAGATCACCTCTCATTCTTCTGAAATCGACTGAGTATAGGCCCAACCTACTCAACCTATCTTCATAAGTCAACCCCCTCATCTCTGGAATCAACCGAGTGAACCTTCTCTGAACAGCTTCAAAGCAAGTATATCCTTCCTTAAATACGGAGACCAAAACTGTACACAGTACTCTCGGTGTGGCCTCATCAATACCCTGTATAGACCCTCAACCTTACTGAAAGTAACCCAGCCCATTGGCTGAGGATACCTTGATGATTTTGTCACATTTTAATGAGGTTACATTTACCTGCATACATTATTGTGTACTGTTGTGTGTCGCGAACCCTTCCATTAGTAGCTGGTCAGTAACAAAATATGTGGAAATGAACTGTTAATGTTTGGAGGTGTGGTGGAACGTCAGTAAATATTTTAGATATATTGCTTGATAATTTAAGGTCAGACTGCCAAGATTAATGATTGGCCATTCGTCAAATGTTAATTTGTTGAGGAAGATAGTACTTGTTATCAACGCTATTGTCCAATTAGCAGTTCTTCATTGGCATTTCTCAGATAAACATTTACATAGAAATAATCGAGTACATAACTGATTAAATTTGGTCACCACCCAACGCCCGTGTAGAAATAAATCTCCGACGAGTATCCGAAATATACAGAATATATAGCAGCTCATATGGAAAAATTAGAAAAATACCAACATACTTAAAAATACCTAAAATATATAACCAATCCTATAATATATGCAGCTATGTATAATTTTAGATGTATCAAAATATTTAATTGTATACAATTCTACATAAATATATACAGGTACTCGTTAGAAATGTTATATGTTTAAAGAATATCGAATTTAAGAAATACCTAATTTCCCGGCGAGGCTATGGCCCAGCTATCCTTGGCACTCTCCTATTCTCCGTGAGGTCCCTCACCTCCTCATGTGGTGCTAATTTCCTCACGCCCCTCCTTAGCCCCAATGAGCTCCCTCTTGGCATCAGGGATCGAGCTGGGAGCTGGTGCTGTGTGAACCCCAAGCCAGAAAACGTGGTCAGGTCGGAGGGCAGGCAGAAGACCCTGCTGCTTCTCCACTGCTAGAAGGAAAATCCAGTCCAATAATTCAAAATTTATGAAATGATAGAAATACAGGAGCAGGTGGGAGCTGAGCTTTAATTGCGACTCTAGGATTGCAGAATCGCTCCCAAATTGGCCTGCTGGAGGTATAGCAACAACAACAACAACTTGTATTAATATAGCACCTGAAACATCCCACGCTATAGCTCGGTAGCGGTTTATTCTCAGGTGTATAAGGGAGATAGAAGTGCAAGGTGCCACAGGTCACATATTCCTCAGTTGCTATTTGTGAACTGTTTCTTTAGCTACAAGAGATCCGATAATAACTTTTGTGACTGATTCTATGGCACAATTTTGGCTATCAGTCGATGTTGAGAAGTCATTGTCTAGTAACAATTACACAGTTCACAGGATAAACCATGAGTTGAGCAACCACATGAATATACTTTTGAGTGAAAAGCTGACAATACTAATCAGAGAGAACATCAGCAGATTTAATGGTTTTCTTGTGCTATTTAGATTTTTGTCTTTGAGTGTGAGAGTGATTTTTGTACTTTTATATAATCGCATTCTCTCATCAGGTCCAATAGAATTTCTTGTAAATGGGCCTTGTCACCTATGATCAAGAAATGTTCCGTGCCTTCTGTAATGTCTCGAGTCTGGTTACTGTAAACTCACTCAGGTGCAACCTGATCCATCTTTTTTCCAGCCCAAGAGTGCCTGCGTGATAAAGACACCCAGCTTATATCGAGGTGACCAAGCACACATGCGTACAGCCCGATGACGTCCGACCACAGCGCCCTCTGGTGCCTGGTGTCCCCCAACCATTAATACATAACAACATCCCCCTTTTAAAATCTTAACAACAGTCTTTTTACAAATTATGCCAGTCTGGGGCTTTCCTCTCACGAGTTGATCGTCTCAGTTCAACTTTGTCTCTGGGCGAGCATTCTGAGTCCGTTGAGACTGAGGGCTGAGTAGCCGATCTGATGGGAGTGGTCCTGACCACATCAGAGACTGAAGGTTCAGAGTCAGTAATGTCAGCAGAGTCCTCTGATGAGTGAACAATGGTTGGTTGGTCACTGACTGCACCTTCCTCACTCGGTTCCAGTTCATCCGTATGCCGCAGTTTAACCTGGTCAAGATGTTTCCCGCATGTTTGCCCGTTCTTGAACACGACAGTAAACACTCTGTTACCCTCCTTGGCTGTAATAGTGCCGGCGATCCACTTTGGACCTTGACCATAGTTCAGTACATAAACCGGATCGTTGACAAAGCTGTCTCGTGACACGGCAACACGATCATGACACCATTGCTGACTTTGACATCTGTTTCCAACACGATTATTCAAATCAGGAACATGGGAAAGCCTGGTCTTGAGATTTCTCTTCATCAGTAGTTCAGCAGGAGGAACCCCAGTAAGCGTATGAGGTCTTGACCAGTAACTGAACAAACTACACGACAACCATCTCTGCAATGAGCCCTGAGTTACATGTTTCATACTTTGCTTGATCGTTTGAACGGCACGCTCTGCTTGACCATTAGAACCAGGCTTGAATGGAGCTGATCTCACATGTCTGATGCCATTGAGTTTCATGAACTCTTAGAACTCAAGACTTGTGAAGCAAGATCCGTTGTCGCTCACAACAATGTCAGGCAAACCATGAGTAGCAAACATGATACGAAGGCTCTCAATGGTAACTTTAGATATGCTGGGTGATATAATAACACACTCTATCCACTTAGAATATGCATCTACTTAAGAACATAAGAATTAGGAACAGGAGTAGGCCATCTGGCCCTTCGAGCCTGATCCGTCATTCAACAAGATCATGGCTGATCAGGCCGTGGACTCAGCTCCACTTGCCCGCCCGCTCCCCATAACCCTTAATTCCCTTATTGGTTAAAAATCTATCTATCTGTGACTTGAATACATTCAATGAGCTAGCCTCAACTGCTTCCTTGGGCAGAGAATTCCACAGATTCACAACCCTCTGGGAGAAGAAATTCCTTCTCAACTCAGTTTTAAATTGGCTCCCCTGTATTTTGAGGCTGTGCCCCCTAGTTCTAGTCTCCCCGACCAGTGGAAACAACCTCTCTGTCTCTATCTTGTCGATCCCTTTCATTATTTTAAATGTTTCTATAAGATCACCCCTCATCCTTCTGAACTCCAACGAGTAAAGACCCAGTCTACTCAATCTATCATCATAAGGTAACCCCCTCATCTCCGGAATCAGCCGAGTGAATCATCTCTGTACCCCTTCCAAAGCTAGTATATCCTTCCTTAAGTAAGGTGACCAAAACTGCACGCAGTACTCCAGGTGCGGCCTCACCAATACCCTATACAGTTGCAGAAGGACCTCCCTGCTTTTGTACTCCATCCCTCTCGCAATGAAGGCCAACATTCCATTCGCCTTCCTGATTACCTGCTGCACCTGCAAACACAAAAAAAAAACCACAAAAAAGAAAAAAAAGGGCCTTGTAAATGTCTGGTGTGTCATCCAGGGCGGGTGGCACGGTTTAATGTTTATGTTTTTTCAGGTAAACTCCAAAAGAGTTTCATGCACAAGGACCCCCAGGTCCCTCTGCCCCGCAGCATGTTGTAATTTCTCCCCATTCAAATAATATTCCCTTTTACTGTTTTTTTTCCCAAGGTGGATGACCTCACACTTTCCGACATTGTATTTCATCTGCCAAACCTTAGCCCATTCGCTTAACCTATCTAAATCTCTTTGCAGCCTTTCTGTGTCCTCTACACAACCCGCTTTCCCACTAATCTTTGTGTCATCTGCAAATTTTGTTACACTACACTCTGTCCCCTCTTCCAGGTCATCTATGTATATTGTAAACAGTTGTGGTCCCAGCACTGATCCCTGTGGCACACCACTAACCACCGATTTCCAACCCGAAAAGGACCCATTTATCCCGACTCTCTGCTTTCTGTTAGCCAGCCAATTCTCTATCCATGCTAATACATTTCCTCTGACTCCGCGTACCTTTATCTTCTGCAGTAACCTTTTGTGTGGCACCTTATCGAATGCCTTTTGAAAATCTAAATACACCACATCCATCGGTACACCTCTATCCACCATGCTCATTATACCCTCAAAGAATTCCAGTAAATTAGTTAAACATGATTTCTCCTTCATGAATCCATGCTGCGTCTGCTTGATTGCACTATTCCTATCTCGATGTCCCGCTATTTCTTCCTTAATGATAGCTTCAAGCATTTTCCCCACTACAGATGTTAAACTAACCGGCCGAAAGTTACCTGCCTTTTGTCTGCCCCCTTTTTTAAACAGAGGCGTTACATTAGCTGCTTTCCAATCCGCTGGTACCTCCCCAGAGTCCAGAGAATTCTGGTAGATTATAACGAATGCATCTGCTATAACTTCCGCCATCTCTTTTAATACCCTGGGATGCATTTCATCAGGACCAGGGGACTTGTCTACCTTGATTCCCATTGGCCTGTCCAGCACTACCTCCCTAGTGACAGTGATTGTCTCAAGGTCCTCCCTTCCCACATTCCTGTGACCAGCAATTTTTGGCATGGTTTTTGTGTCTTCCACTGTGAAGACCGAAGCAAAATAATTGTTTAAGATCTCAGCCATTTCCACATTTCCCATTATTAAATCCACCTTCTCATCTTTTAAGGGACCAACATTTACTTTAATCATTCTTTTCCGTTTTATATATCTGTAAAAGCTTTTATTATCCGTTTTTATGTTTTGCACAAGTTTACCTTCGTAATCTATCTTTCCTTTCTTTATTGCTTTCTTAGTCATTCTTTGCTGTCGTTTAAAATTTTCCCAATCTTCTATTTTCCCACTAACCTTGGCCACCTTATACGCATTGGTTTTTAATTTGATACTCTCCTTTATTTCCTTGGTTATCCACGGCTGGTTATCCCTTCTCTTACTGCCCTTCTTTTTCACTGGAATATATTTTTATTGAGCACTATGAAAGAGCTCCTTAAAAGTCCTCCACTGTTCCTCAATTGTGCCACCGTTTAGTCTGTGTTTCCAACTCTGCCCTCATCCCACTTATAGTCCCCTTTGTTTAAGCATAGTACGCTCATTTGAGACACTACTTCCTCACCCTCAATCTGTATTACAAATTCAACCATACTGTGATCACTCATTCCGAGAGGATCTTTTACTAGGAGATCGTTTATTATCCCTGTCTCATTACACAGGACCAGATCTAAGATAGCTTGCTGCCTTGTAGGTTCTGTAACATACTGTTCTAAGAAACAATCCCGTATGCATTCTATGAATTCCTCCTCCAGGCTACCCCGTGCGATTTGATTTCACCAATCGATATGTAGGTTAAAATCCCCCATGATTACTGCCGTTCCTTCTTCACATGCTTCCATTATTCCCTTGATTATTGTCCGCCCCACCGTGAAGTTATTATTTGGTGGCCTATAAACTACACCCACCAGTGACTTTTTCCCCTTACTATCTCTAATCTCCACCCACAATGATTCAACATCTACTACGACAAAATACATCTTTCCTAGGAACGGGCTGCAAAATCAATGTGGATCCTCGGCCAGGTTTGGATGGCCACGACCAAAGACTCGGTGGAGGTTCTGCTGGTACTTTACTTAGCTGCATGCAAGTATTGCACTGATGCACACATGATTCCAGATCAGTGTCAATTACAGGCCACCAAACATGAGCCCTAGCAATGGACTTCATCATGACAATACCAGGATGAGTGCTATGAAGTTCACAGACAAATTTTTCTCTACCATTGCATGAGTATTGTCTAAACCGACATTGATGAGGCCGATGATTGCCCCCACAACGCCAACAGGGTGAAATCTGGTTCGAACCAGTTGGAGGGCTCTGAGCTGTGGCAGGTTTCGTGTAAGCAGCTCTGCCCGAAGACGACGCCATCTTCTTTACAGTACTTGCCGTGGAACGTCGACTCATCGATGATAACGGCCTCAAATTATCATCCGTCGTTATGCATGCCTTGGCAGTTGCGATGGCCTTTTTCAAATCCAGCGTCTCTGCAGCCAACAGCTTCCTGAGGATCGCATCATGGCTGATGCCTGTCACAAAGACATCACGCAGCATGTCTTCCAGCATGTTCCCGAACTTACACGGCTCAGCAAGACGTCACAGTCGGTGACAAATCCCGAAACGTCCTGGCCCTCAGCACGAACATGTGTGTAGAAACGGTAGCGTGATATGATAATCCCCTCTTGTGGCTTCAGATGGTTACCCAGCAACGTATACAATTCCTCATACTCTTTTTCCGCCGGATGTACAGGCGAGAGAAGATTCTTAATGAGGCTGTAAATTTTTGGACCACAAACGGCGAGGAGAACTGCCCTGCACTTAACTGCATAGGCCTCTGCCTCTATGCCATTGGTCACAAAATTCTGATCCAGGCGCTCGACAAAATCCACCCAATCCTCGCCCTCCACGAATCTCTCCAGGATTCCAACAGTGCCCATTGTGTATGCGAAGGTTCTTAAATTACCTCATCGCCAATTGGAATGACTCAAGAATCTGGTTACTCTAAACTCTCTCAGGTGCAACCTGATCCATCTTTATTCCAGCCCAACTGTGCCAGTGTGACAAAGACACCCAGCTTATATACAGGTGACCAAGCACACATGCCACATGTGTACAGCAGCGACAACTTCCGACCGCGACGCCCTCTGGTGTCTGATGACCCCCAAGCATTAATACATAACAGCTTCTCTCTACAGACGCTTGTACCCGATTATTAATGCCCCACATAGTTTAATTAGCTTTGCACTATGCGACAAACCTTTGCCGTGATGACCACACAGACTAATATCTTTATTAACAACTAGAATGTAATGTGAAGCACATGCACCAGTTAACCTTCTGTAGCATTGCTCTTGGACAGAAATACTTACAACAGTCGTGTCTCTCTTACTGTCACTTTTACATTCCCACCCTCCAACTCTGACGGTGTCTTTCTGTTTTTCCTGAAATCTTTCTGTGTCTCTGTGAGGCGCTCATACTTTTTCATTTCTGTATCTGATGCTTTCACTTATTCCTTCCACAGGCCTGTGCTTATCCTCTTGGGGATAACATTCAACTGTTGATTCCCTCAACAATGTTTGTGTTTTTCTTTCAGAATTATCTGTTATTTTATTGATGTGGCGATGGAGACAGCTGAGTTAGAAATACCATTGATGGTCAGATTAAATCGATAGCTTGAAAGTGCACCCACTGAAGTGCTTGGCTTTCTGTGTGAGTTTTGCTTATTGTTTCGTGAATCATTTTGGTTAAGTTGCTTATTTCATCCAATGAGAAAAGTGTAAGTTTTCTTCCTTTTCTTTAGGTTGAGGGTGCGGGGAGATGCTGCCATTGCCCATTGGTGCCCCTGGGAGGTGCTAATGGGAGGCAAGTGTTTTTGCCCAGGGGTAGGTGGCAGATGCAACCCACGTGGTGGTGACAGGGGTGGACCGTCCATCCTTAAAGAGGCCTGGAACCCATGACAGGGGGCGGGTTGGGCTGCTTGTTGCTGGCCTGGCCGCAGCAGCGGTCGCCATTGTCGAGCCGATTTGAAAAGTCACCGACACAAAAAGATTGTGGCTATGGCGCTATCACCTCCCCTTTAAGGGCAGCTGAGGCCCCCCCCACAGCGTCTCCCCCCACCCACAGCGTCTCCCCCCACCCACAGCGTCTCCCCCCACCCACAGCGTCTTCCCCCACCCACAGCGTCTCCCCCCACCCACAGCGTCTCCCCCCACCCACAGCGTCTCCCCCCACCCACAGCGTCTCCCCCCACCCACAGCGTCTCCCCCCACCCACAGCGTCTCCCCCCACCCACAGCGTCTCCCCCCACCCACAGCGTCTCCCCCCACCCACAGCGTCACCCCTCACCCACAGCTTCCCACCCCACCCACAGCGTCACCCCCCAATCACAGCTTCTCGCCCCACCCACAGCGTCTCCCCCCACCCACAGCGTCACCCCCCAATCACAGCTTCTTGCCCCACCCACAGCGTCTCCCCCCACCCACAGCGTCACCCCCCAATCACAGCTTCTCGCCCCACCCACAGCGTCTCCCCCCACCCACAGCGTCTCCCCCCACCCACAGCGTCACCCCCCAATCACAGCTTCTCGCCCCACCCACAGCGTCTCCCCCCACCCACAGCGTCTCCCCCCACCCACAGCGTCACCCCCCAATCACAGCTTCTCGCCCCACCCACAGCGTCTCCCCCCACCCACAGCGTCTCCCCCCAATCACAGCGTCTCCCCCCACCCACAGCGTCTCCCCCCACCCACAGCGTCTCCCCCCACCCACAGCGTCTCCCCCCACCCACAGCGTCTCCCCCCACCCACAGCGTCTCCCCCCACCCACAGCGTCTCCCCCCACCCACAGCGTCTCCCCCCACCCACAGCGTCTCTCCCCACCCACAGCGTCTCCCCCCACCCACAGCGTCTCCCCCCACCCACAGCGTCTCCCCCCACCCACAGCGTCTTCCCTCACCCACAGCGTCTCCCCCCAATCACAGCGTCTCCCCCCACCCACAGCGTCTCCCCCCACCCACAGCGTCTCCCCCCACCCACAGCGTCTCCCCCCACCCACAGCGTCTTCCCTCACCCACAGCGTCTCCCCCCACCCACAGCGTCTCTCCCCACCCACAGCGTCTCCCCCCACCCACAGCGTCTCCCCCCACCCACAGCGTCTCCCCCCACCCACAGCGTCTCTCCCCACCCACAGCGTCTTCCCTCACCCACAGCGTCTCCCCCCACCCACAGCGTCTCCCCCCACCCACAGCGTCTCCCCCCACCCACAGCGTCTCCCCCCACCCACAGCGTCTCCCCCCACCCACAGCGTCTTCCCTCACCCACAGCGTCTCCCCCCAATCACAGCGTCTCCCCCCACCCACAGCGTCTCCCCCCACCCACAGCGTCTCCCCCCACCCACAGCGTCTCCTCCCACCCACAGCGTCTCCCCCCACCCACAGCGTCTCCCCCCACCCACAGCGTCTCCCCCCACCCACAGCGTCTCCCCCCACCCACAGCTTCTCGCCCCACCCACAGCGTCTCCCCCCACCCACAGCGTCTCCCCCCACCCACAGCGTCTCCCCCCACCCACAGCGTCTCCCCCCACCCACAGCTTCTCGCCCCACCCACAGCGTCTCCCCCCACCCACAGCGTCTCCCCCCAATCACAGCGTCTCCCCCCACCCACAGCTTCTCGCCCCACCCACAGCGTCTCCCCCCACCCACAGCGTCTCCCCCCACCCAAAGCGTCTCCCCCCACCCACAGCGTCTCCCCCCACCCACAGCGTCTCCCCCCACCCACAGCGTCTCTCCCCACCCACAGCGTCTCCCCCCAATCACAGCGTCTCCCCCCACCCACAGCGTCTCCCCCCACCCACAGCGTCTCCCCCCACCCACAGCGTCTTCCCCCACCCACAGCGTCTCCCCCCACCCACAGCGTCTCCCCCCACCCACAGCGTCTCCCCCCACCCACAGCGTCTCCCCCCACCCACAGCGTCTTCCCCCACCCACAGCGTCTCCCCCCACCCACAGCGTCTCCCCCCACCCACAGCGTCTCCCCCCACCCACAGCGTCTCCCCCCACCCACAGCTTCTTGCCCCATTCCGACCTCATTTCCCGCGGTGGTTGTAATTTACCAAAATTCCCTGGATTCTGGGGAGGTCCCAGCGGATTGGAAAACTGCAAGTGTAACGCCTCTATTCAAAAAAGGAGGCAGACAAAAAGCAGGAAACTATAGACCAGTTAGTCTAACATCTGTTGTTCGGAAAATGCTGGAGTCCATTATTAAGGAAGCAGTAGCGGGACATTTGGAAAAGCATTGTTCAATCAAGCAGAGTCAGCATGGTTTTATGAAAGGGAAATCATTTTTGACAAATTTGCTGGAGATCTTTGAGGATGTAACGAGCAGTGTGGATAAAGGGGATGTGACGTATTTGGATTTCCAGAAGGCATTCGATAATAGGTTTCTGCACATAATAGGTTACTGCACAAAATAAGAGTTCACTGGGTTGGGGGTAATATATTAACATGGATAGAGGATTGCCTAACTAACAGAAAACAGAGAGTCGGGATAAATGGGTCATTATCTGGTTGGCAAACGATAACTAGTGGAGTGCCACAGGGATTGGTGCTTGGGCCCCAACTATTTACAATCTATATTAATGATTTGGTGAAGGGACCGAGTGTAATGTAGCCAAGTTTGCTGATGATACAAAGATGGGTGGGAAAGCAAGTTGTGAGGAGGACATAAAAACCTGCAAAGGGATACAGACAGGCTAAGTGCGTGGGCAAATATTTGGCAGATGGAGTATAATGTGTGAAAAAATGTGTGAAAGTGTGAAGTTATCCATTTTGGCAGGAAAAATAGAAAAACAAATTATAATTTAAATGGTGAAAAATCGCAAAGTGCTGCAGTACCGAGGGACCTGGGGGTCCTTGTGCATGAAACACAAAAAGTTAGTATGCAGGTACAGCAAGTGATCAGGAAGGCAAATGGAATGTTGGCCTTTATTGCAAGGGGGATAGAGTATAAAAGCAGAGAAGTCCTGCTACAACTGTACAGGGTATTGGTGAGGCCACACCTGGAGCACTGCATGCAGTTTTTAAGAAAGGATATACTTGTATTGGAAGCAATTCAGAGAAGGTTCACCAGGTTGATTCCGGAGATGAGGGGGTTGATTTATGAAGAAAGGTTGAGTAGGTTGGGCCTATACTCATTGGAGTTCAGAAGGATGAGAAGTGATCTTATCGAAACATATAAGATAATGAGGGGGCTCGACAAGGTGGAGGGATGCAGAGAGGATGTTTCCCCTCTCGTGGCGAAATCTAGAACAGTTTAAGAATAAGGGGCTGCCCATTTAGAACTGAGATGAGGATGAATTTCTGCTCTCAGGGGGTCATGAATCTGTGGAATTCTCTGCCCCAGAGAGCTGTGGAGGCTGGGTCTTTGAATAAAGTTAAGGTGGAGATAGACAGATTTTTGAGCGATAAGGGAGTAAAGGGTTATGGGAAGCGGGCAGGGAAGTGGAGCTGAGTCCATGATCAGATCAGCCATGATCTTATTGAATGGCGGAGCAGGCTCGAGGGCCAAATGGCAGATTCCTGCTCCTATTATGTTCCTATGTTCTGCGAGGCAATTTCTCCCGCAGGGCGATGATGTAATCGCTGTGCGTGCAGTGCGCTAATCGCGGGGTGCGTCGCAAACCACTTTTCGCGCTGCGAGCCCCGGGGGCAATTGCAGGGGTAAGCGCTCTGGCCGCTGCACGTGCATTAGTGCTGCCGCCCCGTACCTGGCTACCAGCAGTTTCTGGGGTCAATGAGGAGGTGGGGAGCAGCCTTGTCTATTGGAGAGGGGGATGGGGAAAGGAAAATCCAGTTTGGGGCGGGGATGTGACATCAAAGCGCCCTGCCCATTTTGTTTTGATTTTGGGTGGTAGAGCACCGAAAGGTGCACCCTTCCACTGTGCACAATGGCAGCGATTAATAACAACATATCTGTAACCAGCAGTGTGGAGATATGCCCAGGGAATGTCCAGGGAGCTTCTCCATCTGTGCAAACCCCCCCGACACACCATAACCATAGTTTGAGGTTTGTGGGCGATCAGGAGAACCTGAGGAAATTCCGCCACTGATATCTGATGATAACCTGACTGTCAATGTTGGACAGCTAAAGAAAACTATTGCAACAATAGAAATAAAAAGAATTGAGATGAGGTTTTCCATAAAGTTTTCGCACAATTGCAGCTAGAAATGTTCTTTGTGATCCAATTCTTTGAATGTGTCACAGTCCTGTTCTCATTGAATCATTCAGCAACAATTCAGCCAATTATTTTTAGTTCCAGGTTGATGCACAATTTTTAACTGTCCAATTAGCATAAAAATGGCATTTATTTTGAGCTTGCGATTTATGAAGCAGCCTGCAATCGCCAACTCCCGCCTGAAATGAATTCTTCAGCTATTTGCGGCTCATCTAAGTCTAAAGTGCAGTACAGTTCACAACTAACTGGCATCAGTTTGGGTGGAGCTAAGAAACAGCAAGGGGCAGAAAACATTGGTGGGAGCTGTTTACAGGCCCCCAAACAGTCGTGGTAATGTACAGCAGAGTATAAATCAGGAAATTAGAGGGGCATGTAACAAGAGTAATACAGTAATCATATAAGAACATAAGAAATAGGAGCAGGAGTAGGCCATACGGCCCCTCGAACCTGCTCTGCCATTCAATAAGATCATGGCTGATCTGATCATGGACTCAGCTCCACTTCCCCGCCCGCTCCCCATAACCCCTTATCCCCTTATCATTTAAGAAACTGTCTATTTCTGTCTTTAATTTGTTCAATGTCCCAGCTTCCACAGCTCTCTGAGGCAGCAAATTCCACAGATTTACAACCCTCTGAGAGAAGAAATTTCTCCTCATCTCTGTTTTAAATGGGCGGCCCCTTATTCTAATATCATGCCCTCTAGTTCTAGTCTCCCCCATCAGTGGAAACATCCTCTCTGCATCCACCTTGTCAAGCCCCCTCATAATCTTGTACGTTTCATAGAAACATAGAAACATAGAAAATAGGTGCAGGAGTAGGCCATTCGGCCCTTCTAGCCTGCACCGCCATTCAATGAGTTCATGGCTGAACATGCAACTTCAGTACCCCATTCCTGCTTTCTCACCATACCCCTTGATTCCCCTAGTAGTAAGATCACCTCTCATTCTTCTGAATTCCAATGAGTAGAGGCCCAACCTCCTCACCTTTCCAAGTCAACCCCCTCATCCCCAGAATCAACCGAGTGAACCTTCTCTGACCTGCCTCCAAAGCAAGTATATCCTTTCGTAAATATGGAAACCAAAACTGCACGCAGTATTCCAGGTGTGGCCTCACCAATACCCTGTATAACTGGAGCAAGACTTCCCTGGTTTTATACTCGATCCCCTTTGCAATAAAAGCCAAGATACCATTGGCCTTCCTTATCACTTGCTGTACCTGCATACTATCCTTTTGTGTTTCATGCATAAGTACCCCCAGGTCCCGCTGTACTGCAGCACTTTGCAATCTTTCTCCATTTAAATAATAACTTGCTCTTTGATTTTTTTTCTGCAAAAGTGTATGACCTCACACTTTCCAACATTATACTCCATCTGCCAAATTTTTGCCCACTGACTTAGCCTGTCTATGTCCTTTTGCAGATTTTTTGTGTCCTCCTCACACATTGCTTTTCCTCCCATCTTTGTATCATCAGCAAACTTGGCTACGTTACACTCAGTCCCTTCTTCCAAGTCGTTTATATAGTTTGTAAATAGTTGGGGTCCCAGCACTGATCCCTGCGGCACCCCACTAGTTTTGATTGCCAACGAGAGAATGAACCATTTATTCCGACTCTCTGTTTTCTGTTAGTTAGCCAATCCTCTAACCATGCTAATATATTGCCTCCAACCCCATGAACTTTTATCTTGTGCAGTAACTTTTTGTGTGACACCTTGTCAAATGCCTTCTGGAAGTCCAAATATACCACATCCACTGGTTCCCCTTTATCCACCCTGTTCATTACATCCTCAAAAACTCCAGCAAATTTGTCAAGCATGACTTCCCTTTCATAAATCCATACTGACTCTGCCTGACTGAATTTTGCTTTTCCAAATGTCCTGCTACTGCTTCTTTAATAATGGACTCTGACATTTTCCCAACCACAGATGTTAGGCTAACTGGTCTATACTGTCCTGCTTTTTGTCTGCCTTCTTTTTTAAATAGGGGCGTTACATTTGCAGTTTTCCAATCTGTAGGGACTTCCCCAGAATCCAGGGAATTTTGGTAAATTATAACCAATGCATCCACAATCCCTGCCGTTATTTCTCTTAAGACCCTAGGATGCAAACCATCAGGTCCAGGGGATTTATCTGTCTTTCGTCCCATTATCTTACTCTCATGGGAGACTTTAAACTACAAATAAAACTGGGCAAACCAAATATGTAGTAATAGTGTAGAGGACGAATTCATGGAATGTATACAAGATGGTTTTCTAGATCAGTATTTTGAGGCAGCAACTAGGGAACACGCTATTGTAGATCTACTATTGTGCTATGAGAAAGGTTTAATTAATAATCTTATAGTAAAGGGAAGAGTGATCATAATATGATAGAATTTTACATTAAGTTTGAAAGTGATTTCGTTAAATCCGAAATTAGCGTCTTAAATCTAAACAAATCAAACTACGTAGGTATGAGGGGAGAGTGGGCTAAGGTAGATTGGGAAACTACATTAAAAAGTATGATAGTAGACAAGTAATGGCTAGCATTTAAAGAATTAATACATAATTTACAACAAACATACATTCTTTTAAGGCACAAAAACCCACAAGAAAAGTGATCCCACTGTGGCCAACGAGAGAAGTTAAAGAGAATATTAGATCAAAAGAAGAGGCTTATAATGTTGCCAAAAGAGCAGTAAGCCTGAGGATTGGGAGGATTTTAGAATTCAGCAGAGGACCAAGAAATTGATAAAGAAATAGAAAATAGAATATGAGAGTAAACTAACGAGAGACATAAAAGCAGAATGTAAAAGCTTCTATCGGAATGTAAACAGGAAAAGATTAGCGATAGTAAATGTGGATCCCTTACAGGCTGAGACAGGACAAATTATAATGGGGAATAGGGAAATGGCAGAGAAATGAAACAAATACTTTGTGTCTGTCTTCACGGAAGAAGACGCGAAAAGCCTCCCGGAATTGTGGAGTATCAGTGGTCTAGCGAGAATGAGGAATTGAAAGAAATTAGTATTAGTAAAAAAATAGTACTGGAGAAATTAACGTGACTGAAAGCTGATAAATCCCCCGGACCTGATGGCCTGCATCCTCGGGTTTTAAAGAGGTGGCTCAGAATAGATAAGGGGGAACCAGTGGATGTAGTGTATTTGGATTTTCAGAAGGCATTTGATAAAGTGCGACACAAGAGGTTATTGAACAAAATTAGGGCTCATGGGATTGGGGGTAATATACTAGCATGGATTGAGGATTGGTTAACGGACAGAAAACAGAGAGTAGGAATAAACGGGTAATTTTTGGGTCAGCAAGCTATAACTAGTGGGGTGCCGCAGGGATCAGTGCTGAGACCCCAGCTATTCACAATCTATATCAATGGTTTGGATGAGGGGATCAAATGTAATATATCCAAGTTTGCTGATGATACAAAGCTAGGTGGGAATGTAAGTTGTGAGGAGGATGCAAAGAGGCTTCAAGGGGATATAGACAGGCTAAGTGAGTGGGCAAGAACATGGCAAATGGAATATAATGTGGAGAAATGTGAAGTTATCCATTTTGGTAGAAAAAATAGAAAAGCAGAGTATTATTTAAATGGTGAGAGATTGGGAAATGTTGGTGTTCAGAGGGACTTGGGTGTCCTTGTACACCAATCACTGAAAGTTAACATGCAGGTACAGCATGCAATTAAGAAAGCAAATGGTATGTTGGCCTTTATTATAAGAGGATTTGAGTATAAGAGTAAAGACGTCTTACTGCAATGATATAGGGCCCTGGTGAGACCACACCTGGAGTATTGTGTACAGTTTTGGTCTCCTTACCTAAGGAAGAATATACTTGTCATGGAGGGAGTGCAACGAAGGTTCACCAGACTGATTCCTGGGATGGGGGGATTGTCCTATGAGGAGAGATTGAGTAGACTGGGCCTATATTCTCTAGAGTTTAGAAGAATGAGAGGTGATCTCATTGAAACATACAAAATCCTGAGGGGGATTGACAGGGTAGATGCAGAGAGGGTGTTTCCCCCGAGCTGGGAAGTCCAGAATCAGGGATCACAGTCTCAGGATAAGGGGTCGGCCATTTAGGAATGAGATGAGGAGAGATTTCTTCACTCAGAGGGTGGTGAATCTTTGGAATTCTCTGCCCCAGATGGCTGTGGAGGCTCAGTCATTGAGTATATTCAAGGCTGAGAGCGATAGATTTTTGGATATTAAGGGAATCAAGGGATATGGGGATTGGGCGGGAAAGTGGAGTTGAGTCGAAGATCAGCCATGATCTTATTGAATGGCGGAGCAGGCTCGAGGGGCCGAATGGCCAACTCCTGCTCCTAATTCTTATGTTCTTATGACACTAAATACTCACAGAAAATAATTTATGATCGGATATTTTGCCAGAAGAATGAAAGTCCAGCCCTTGAATAAAAGTACAGGCTGTTATTGAGGGAAAGGTGGTTTGCATCCAAAAACCACTGCAAATTCTGCGTCGTATACCAGCGCACTTGGTTGCTGCATAATTAAATTAAAACGTGATTACGTTAATATTCAAATAAATAGACACAGTAGTTTCTCTTCAGCAATATAGTGGGACTGGATTTGAGAGTTTGTGCTGCCCTTTCCCCCAGGGGATCGACCTTGTGTTGTCCTTAGATGAAGTCCTTACTACTCGGGGATCAAGGGTTATGGCGAGAAAGCAGGAAGGGGGTACTGAAGTTTCATGTTCAGCCATGAACTCATTGAATGGCGGTGCAGGCTAGAAGGGCTGAATGGCCTGCTCCTGCACCTATTTTCTATGTTTCTATGTATGCTCACAGTGAGGCGACTCACTGCTTTGTGACATGGTCCTATTGGCCCTCAACGGTACCTTCGGCGTCTTCTCCCGATAGAGCCAGAAAGGGCCTCCCAATTCAACTGCATCTTTCTCTTTCTCTCTCTCTCTCTCTCTCTTTTCCCCCTCTATTGCTCCTTCCACCCCTCTTGCTCTTTCTTTCCCTTCTCGCATTCTTCCCCCTCTCTCGATCGTTCCCCCACTCCCTCTTTCCCTTCTCTCTCCCTTCCCTATCTCTCTCTTCCCTCACTCTCTTTCCCCTTTCTCTCCCCTCTCTATTTATCACTCTTTTCCCCCTCTCTCTCTTTTCCTCTCCCTCTCTCTCTTTCCCTCTCCCCCTCTCTCGCTCTCCCCCTTTCTCTCTCATTCTCCCCCTCTCTCACTCCTTTCCCTTCTCTTGCTCCTTCCTCCTCACTCTCCCCCACTCTCACTCTCCCCCTCCCCCTCTCTCACTCTCCCTGTCTCTCACTCTCCCTCTCTCTCACTCTCCCCCTCTCTCACTCTCCCCCTCTCTCTCTCCTCCTTTCTCACTCCTTCCCCTTCTCTCGCTCCTTCCTCCTCTCTCTCCCCCTCTCTCACTCTCACCCCTCTCTCGCTCCTTCCCCCTCTCTCGCTCCTTCCCCCTCTCTCGCTCCTTCCCCCTCTCTCACTCTTTCACTCTCTCTCTCTTGCTCCTTCCCCCTCTCTCACTCTTCCCCTCTCTCAGTCTCCCCCTCTCTCACTCATTCACTCTCCCCGTCTCTCACTCCTTCCCTCTCTCTCACTCTCCCCCTCTCTCACTCTCCACCTCTCTCACTCGTTCATTCTCCCTCTCTCTCGCTCGTTCCCCCTCTCTCGCTCGTTCCCCCTCTCTCGCTCCTTCCCTCTCTCACTCTTCCCCCTCTCTCACTCTTCCCCCTCTCTCACTCTTCCCCCTTTCTCACTCTTGCCCTCTCTCACTCTACCCCTTCTCTCGCTCCTTTCCCCTCTCTCCCCTCTCTCCTTCCTCCTCTCTCCTTCCCCCTCTCTCCTTCCCCCTCTCTCCTTCCCCCTCTCTCCTTCCCCCTCTCTCCTTCCCCCTCTCTCCTTCCCCCTCTCTCCTTCCCCCTCTCTCCTTCCCCCTCTCTCCTTCCCCCTCTCTCCTTCCCCCTCTCTCCTTCCCCCTCTCTCCTTCCCCCTCTCTCCTTCCCCCTCTCTCCTTCCCCCTCTCTCCTTCCCCCTCTCTCCTTCCCCCTCTCTCCTTCCCCCTCTCTCCTTCCCCCTCTCTCCTTCCCCCTCTCTCCTTCCCCCTCTCTCCTTCCCCCTCTCTCCTTCCCCCTCTCTCACTCTCCCTCTCTCTTTCTCAACCCTCTCTCTTTCTCAACCCTCTCTCTCTTTCAACCCTCTCTCTCTTTCAACCCTCTCTCTCTTTCTCTCTTTCCCCTCTCTTTCTTTCTCTTTTTCCCTCTCTTTCCCCCTCTTCCTCTATATCTCACTTTTCCCAACTGGGCCCCTAAGAGCATTTATCACCCTCTCCCTTCTCTTCCCCCTATTTCCCCCACCCTCGCCTTGATTATAGTTGATTTTGTTTATTACAATGGCTATTTCTTATTGCGATCTCAAGTTCCTATAATTTGCCGAGTATTGATTGAAGAAGCTTTATTCCACCAATCACACTGGAAGTGATGGTGTTACACTAAGTATTGGCGGTAATGCGATTGTGCTGACAGTGGCTGTGGGACCTGCACCCAATGTACCGTCTGAGCTGTACTGTCGATGTGACGATCCTCCTTCTTGGTAGAAAGATCGAGAGACTGCGAGAAATTACAGAAATTAAAGAATTGCCAAATAAATCCAGAGACACTGCAGAAATGCAATGACAGCCAAGTATATCTGCAACTGGGGGCGTGCTTTAACATTATGAGCTTCTCTGCTCATTTATCTTGGATGTAGTAAGATGTAAATGACTTTTTGTCAGCTAATCAAAAAACTGAACAGATACTAGTAAGATGAATAACCTGTGCAGAACGAGAATCGGTGCCCATACCTGTCTGTCACCGGCAAGCAAGAAAATAGGCTTATTACGCTCTTTTTATTATCTATTCATTTCTTGACTAAATGCTAAATGATTGTCCTTCAGCTGTGAAGGCCAGCTATAAAAAACATATTGATTATCTCCTGGAGCGGCTTTTTGGAAAGTGAAAAAGAAATACTGTCACTAGAGGAAACGCTGAGAGATAGGAAGATAGAATGGACCCACTAATCTTCTCCGGAGCATTCATTTATGGCTGAGGCCTTTCAGGCCACTTTCGGCTATCCATCACCCTGCTGTCTGCACCAATCAACTCCGAGTTGGTAAATGCCTCCTGGTCTAACACGTTGAACCATAAGTAACATTGACCTGCTGGATAAGTCATGGCAATATTGTTGTGTTATTGATCATTTCAATAATGCCCAAACTTGCATTTTCAAACCTGATTTGTATTATCCATCGCATCATCAAAGATCAAAATTAGACTTGATGGATATTCCATTTGTCTCCATGAAATGTAACTGTGGCACAAATGTTTGCCTTCAGCGCTTTAAGATAATAATTGAGAAGAGCGTTAATATTGCAAAGACCAAGGTAATAGATTGGGAAAAGCTGATTTTTGTGCGGTGGAGAATAGAACGTTGGAAGATAAAATGGACAACAATATTGACAAACAACGATGTAGAACAGCAGTGGGAAATATTTGAAATGGTGTAGGAAAAATATATTCCGGGGAACTATAGACCAGTCGGCTTAACATTGGTGGTAGGCAAAATAATGGAATCCCTACTAAAAGAGAAAATAGAGGAACATCTAGAAACCAAAAATATTATAATGAATAGTCAGCATGGATTTCAAAAGGGAAAGTCTGGCTTGATCAACCTCATTGAATTTTTTGAAGCGGTAACAGAGTAGACAAGGTCATTTATCTAGATTTTGAAAAGGCCTTCGATAAGGTACCCATAATAGACTGATGAACAATGTCAGAGCATGTGGAGTCAGTGGACAAGTAGCAGAATGGATCACTAGCTGGCTTCAAGACAGAAAGCAGAGAGTAGGGGTAAAGGGCAGCTATTCACAGTGACAGAAGGTGGGTTGTAGTGTTCCACAAGGAGCAGTGCTGGGACCACTGTTGTTCACAACCTATATTAACGATTTCGCATTTGGAATCAAAAACACAATTTCTAAATTTGCAGATGGTACCAAATTGGGGGATAGTCAATACTAAGGAGGACTGCTGAAGAATGGACCTATAATTGGCAGGTAAATGTGAGGCTTTGCATTTTGGTAGGAAGAATAGGGAGGTCACTTATTACTGGGAGGGTATGAGTCTGGGTGGGGTAGAGGAACAAAGGGATCTCGGATACCAATACACAAATCACTAAACGTTGTGACACAGGTTAGCAAGGCCATAAAAAGCAAACCAAGCACTAGGGTTTATTTCTAGAGGGATAGAATTGAAAAGTAGGGAAGTTATGCTAAACCTGTATCGAACCTTGGTTAGACCACACTTGGAGCACTGCGTACAGTTCTGGTCGCCATATTAGGAAAAGGATATCGAGGCACTGGAGAGGGTGCAGAGAAGATTTACAAGGATGATACCAGAAATACGAGGGTATACATATCAGGAAAGGATGAACAGGCTTGGGTCTCTTTTCTCTTGAAAAAAGAAGGCTGAGGGGTGACCTAATAGAGGTCTTTAAAATGATGAAAGGTTTTGATAGAGTGGATACAGAGAGAATGTTTCCACTTGTGGGGAAGAGCATAACTAGAGGCCATCAATATAAGATAGTCACCAAGAAATCCAATGGGGAATTCAGGAGAAACTTCTTTACCCAGAGAGTGGTGAGAATGTGGAACTCGCTGCCACAGGGAGGGGTTGAGGCGAATAGTATCGATGCATTTAAGGGGAGGCTGGACAAGCCAATGGGGGAGAAGGGAATAGAGGGTTATGCTGATAGATTTAGATGAGGAAAGACGGGAGGAGGCTCGAGTGGAGCACAAATGCCGGCATGGACTGGTTGGGCCGAATGGCCTGTTTCTGGGCTGTATTCCGGTGTAACTATAACAACAACTTGCATTAATAAAACAGCCTTGGATGGAGGCAAAGGTACTTCATAGAAGAGAAACAGAGTGCGCATTGAGCCTTTGCAGCAGGAGGACAAGGTGGCAAAAGGCCCAGTCACAGATGTGTTTTGGTAAGGCTCTTAAAGGTAAAGAGACAGAGTCAATTCCAAAGTGTAGGTTTGAGGTAGGTGAAGATCGGGAGCACCAGAGGCCCAAGGTAGAGGACAGGGGGGTTCTGGGGTAGAGGACAGGGGGTCCTGGGGTAGAGGACAGGGGGGGTCTGGGGTAGAGGACAGGGGGGGTCTGGGGTAGAGGACAGGGGGGGCCTGGGGTAGAGGACAGGGGGGGCCTGGGGTAGAGGACAGGGGGGGCCTGGGGTAGAGGATGGGGGGTGCTGAGGTAGAGGACAGAAGGGGCCTGGGGTAGAGGACAGGGGGGGGCTCGGGGTAGAGGACAGGGGGGGTCCGGGGTAGAGGACAGGGGGGGTCCGGGGTAGAGGACAGGGGGGGGCTGGGGTAGAGGACAGGGGGGCTTGGGGTAGAGGACAAGGGGAGCTTGGGGTAGAGGACAGGGGAGCTTGGGGTAGAGGACAGGGGGGCTTGGGGTAGAGGGCAGGGGGGGGCCTGGGGTAGAGGACAGGGGGGGCTCGGGGTACAGGACAGGGGTGGTTCTGGGGTAGGAGGGGCTTGGGATAGAGGACAGGGGGGGCTCGGGGTAGAGGACAGGGGGGGTCCGGGGTAGAGGACAGGGGGGGTCCGGGGTAGAGGACAGGGGGGGTCCGGGGTAGAGGACAGGGGGGGGCTGGGGTAGAGGACAGGGGGGCTTGGGGTAGAGGACAAGGGGAGCTTGGGGTAGAGGACAGGGGGGCTTGGGGTAGAGGACAGGGGGGCTTGGGGTAGAGGGCAGGGGGGAGGGCCTGGGGTAGAGGACAGGGGGGGCTCGGGGTAGATGACAGGGGGGCTTGGGGTAGAGGACAGGGGAGGGCCTGGGGTAGAGGACAGGGGAGGGCCTGGGGTAGAGGACAGGGGAGGGCCTGGGGTAGAGGACAGGGGAGGGCCTGGGGTAGAGGACAGGGGAGGGCCTGGGGTAGAGGACAGGGGAGGGCCTGGGGTAGAGGACAGGGGAGGGCCTGGGGTAGAGGACAGGGGAGGGCCTGGGGTAGAGGACAGGGGAGGGCCTGGGGTAGAGGACAGGGGAGGGCCTGGGGTAGAGGACAGGGGAGGGCCTGGGGTAGAGGACAGGGGAGGGCCTGGGGTAGAGGACAGGGGAGGGCCTGGGGTAGAGGACAGGGGGGGGCCTGGGGTAGAGGACAGGGGGGGGCCTGGGGTAGAGGACAGGGGAGGGCCTGGGGTAGAGGACAGGGGAGGGCCTGGGGTAGAGGACAGGGGAGGGCCTGGGGTAGAGGACAGGGGAGGGCCTGGGGTAAAGGACAGGGGAGGGCCTGGGGTAGAGGACAGGGGAGGGCCTGGGGTAGAGGACAGGGGAGGGCCTGGGGTAGAGGACAGGGGAGGGCCTGGGGTAGAGGACAGGGGAGGGCCTGGGGTAGAGGACAGGGGAGGGCCTGGGGTAGAGGACAGGGGAGGGCCTGGGGTAGAGGACAGGGGAGGGCCTGGGGTAGAGGACAGGGGAGGGCCTGGGGTAGAGGACAGGGGAGGGCCTGGGGTAGAGGACAGGGGAGGGCCTGGGGTAGAGGACAGGGGAGGGCCTGGGGTAGAGGACAGGGGAGGGCCTGGGGTAGAGGACAGGGGGGGGTCTGGGGTAGAAGACAGGAGGGGCTCGGGGTAGAGGACAGGGGGGGCTCGGGGTAGAGGACAGGACGGGCTCGGGGTAGAGGACAGGGGGGAGCTGAGGTAAAGGGCAGAATGTAGTAGAAGGTTGCAGAGAAGGAGTGAAGGATTTATAGATGAGGATAAAGATTTTACATTCAATCCATTGAGGAAATGGGAAACCCGTCCCCAATAGTCGAGGGGATGGTTGAGTGGGCTTAGCGTAGTGGGAAACTCTGGTAGCAGAGCCTTGGCTGGTTTGGAACTGATGAAGGATAAAGGACAGCGGGCTGACAGGGAGGCCTTGGAAAGACCAAACTCCGCCTGTCCAAGGTTGGGCACTTGGAAATACAATTCAATACAGAAATTGGTTCAGCTCACATCTCCACGCACTATATTATACCCGATAATGTCGAAACAATATTCACACGGATCACAGATGTGCAACATATAAACCAAAGCAAAATCCTGTGAATGCTGGAAATACTCAGCGGGTTGGGCAGCAACTGTAGGGAGAGAAACAGAGTTAATGATTCAGCTTGATGACCCTTCGGCAGAAAAAATGTATACTTTGTTTTAATCCTATTTTACATGATCAATTTTCCCTTTGAACGATTTGGCACTACTTTTCAGCTCCATAATAACGCCACTGAATGTTGTGTAGCTTTTAAAATGTCTTCATTGCTCTGTTGATTTGTAAACATTTGATACTAATCAAGAACTATTTCATATGTCCGTCACAATCTGCTCAGACATATCTGATGTGACTTGAATGAACTTGGTATGACGAGATGGGAGTGAATGGTTACACACTCCCATCACAGGTACTCCAGTAGGATTTTACCACGTGGAACATGTAGAAAGACCAAGACACAGAATGGTCTACAACTCTCAGGGATCCAAACAAAACGCAACCAGAGAAACTGAAAGTTCAGTGTTGGTAGTGAGAAGCAGGTGGACCATTGTTAGAGTAATGCTGCAGCTGAGCTACAGGAAGCTTCTGGTATAACAACTTCCTGAGATACTTTATCCAGTTTCTATAGCATCGGTTTTATAAATAAAGTGTACCTCTTGTTCATTCTGCTGTTAACTCTATAACAGAGGCTAGAATTGACTCCAACAGTCAGCAATGCTCCCTGCACGGGACCTCCTCATTGATACGTGGCTGTGCACCGCGAGGGGAACATTTACTGTAAGGGTTTCATGGATCGACGGCCACCTAAAGGATACCCTTACCTTTGACCCTAAGGCCATTCTAATTACCCAGTTGCCTCTGCTTCTCCACAACTAAATTTATCACAGAAAAGTGTAATTTGTCAAAACATGAGCCCACATTGTCCCCTGCATTTCTATTAGTGCAAACACTCACAACTGGAGGGGTAATTTCTAATGCCTGTGAAAGGAATGCACCATCTTAAATAGTCGCTAATTGCTGAAATTGGTATAATCATCAGATTCTGCGTTCAGACAGCCCGAGACAGAAAGCACACGAGCAAACTGCAACCCGGAGAAATATGTTTCAAAAGAATTTTAAAGAAGGTGTAAAAAAAACGAATTGTTTTTGTCTATAATGTGTCATTGTATTGGCCTGGCCTGGATACATACGGGGTTAAAATTAGGCTCACTTACAGAAAATAGCGCAGCATGTTTTTCTACAATAGCCCCAGAGTCTCAGCCTTGTGTCTGGCCAGGTATCAGTGAGGACTCAAACGTCGATATCCTGCCATCTGCTGGTGGGAGTATCTTCTCCCAGCACCCAGTTCCCCCAGCACCCAGTTCCCCCCAGCACCCAGTTCCCCCCAGCACCCAGTTCCCCCAGCACCCTGTTCCCCCAGCACCCTGTTCCCCCAGCACCCTGTTCCTCCAGCACCCAGTTTCCCCAAAATATAGCCAGAGTATTTAAGAAGGACATATCAGAATATGACCCAAGTTCCAATTGCCTATCCCTAATGTACCCCACTTTTGCCCCAAAATAATCACAGAATTTGAGATCCATATTATTTAAAACTTACCATTGATTGTATTTGAGTAGTTACTCTCGAGTTCACCATCTCTATTGAGTTCTCTATCTCAACAGATTAACTGTTTTGCATTAATAATAAAAACAGAGAATGCTGGAAATACTCAGCGGGTCAGGCAGCGTCTGTGGAAAGAGAAACAGAGTTAATGTTTCAGGTCGGTGACCCTTCGTCAGAACTGGAAAAGTTAGAGATGTGACAGATTGTAAGCAAGTGTAGCGGCTGGGAAAGGGGGAGGGGAGGAAGGAACAAAAGGGAAGGTCTGTGATTGGGTGGAAGGCCGGATCGATTAAACGACAAAAGGGATGATGATGCGAGGCAGAAGGTGATGGTAATGGGGCAGGTTAAGGAACAAAAGATGTCTCTAGAGGGGTGTAAATGGGAATGGCACAATCATCATTAACTGCAATCTAAAAAAATGGAGGCAGAGGTTATGGTCTGAAATTGTTGAACTCGATGTTGGGTCCAGAAGGCTGTAAAGTGTCTAAACGAAAGATGAGGTGCTGTTCCTCGAGCTTGTGTTGAGCTTCGTTGGAACAGTGTAGGAGGCCGAGGACGGAGAGGTCAGAGTGGGAGTGGAGCGGGGAATTAAAGTGACAGGCGACCGGAAGCTCAGGCTCACACTTACGGACTGAACGGAGATGTTCCACAAAGCGGTCACCCAATCTACGCTTGGTCTCCCCAGTGTAGAGGAGACCACATCGTGAGCAGCGAATACAGTATACTGCATTGCAAGAAGTACAAGTAAATCACTGTTTCACCTGGAAGGAGTGTTTGGGGCCCTGGACAGTGGGAAGGGAGGGGGTAAAAGGGCAGGTGTTTGCCCACGGGAAGATGCCATGGGAAGGGGAGGGGGTGCTGGGGGTGATTGAGGACTGGACCAGGGTGTCGCAGAGGGAGCCGTCCCTTCGGAATGCTGGGAGGGGAGGGGAAGGGAAGATGTGATTGGTGGTGGGATCATGCTGGTGGAGGCGGAAATGGCGGAGAATGATGCATTGAATGTGGAGGCTGGTGAAAGGACATCAGCCTGGATGTTGTGGAATCGGTATGGGTGGAGCTGTGGAACACCAAGGGCAGAAAACGCTAGTGGGAGTTGTGTACAGACCACTAACCAGTCATCGTAAGGTTGGGGACAGCATCAAACAAGAAATTGGGGATGCATGCAATAAAGGTATAGCAGTTATCAGGGGCGACTTTAATCTACATATTGATTGGGCTAACCAAACTGGTAGTAATGCGGTGGAGGAGGATTTCTTGGAGTGTATTAGGGATGGTTTTCTTGACCAATATGTCGAGGAACCAACCAGGGAGCTGGCCATCCTAGACTGGGTGATGTGCAATGAGAAAGGACTAATTAGCAATCTTGTTGTGCAAGACCACTTGGGGAAGAGTGACCATAACATGGTACAATTCTTTATTAGGATGGAGAGTGACACAGTTGATTCAGAAACTAGGGTCCTGAACTTAAGGAAAGGTAACTTTGATGGTTTGAGGCGTGAATTGGCTAGAATAGACTGGCAAATGATACTTAAAGGGTTGACGGTGGATAGGCAATGGCAAACATTTAAAGATCACATGGATGAACTTCAGGAATTGTACATCCCTGTCTGGAGTAAAAATAAAACTGGGAAGGTGGCTCAACCGTGGCTAACAAGGGAAATTAAGGATAGTGTTAAATCCAAGGAAGAGGCATATAAATTGGCCAGAAAAAGCAGCAAACCTGAGGACTGAGAGAAATTTAGAATTCAGCAGAGGAGGACAAAGGGTTTAATTAGGAGTGGGAAAATAGAATACGAGAAGAAGCTTGCCAGGAACATAAAAACTGACTGCAAAAACTTCTATAGATATGTGAAGAGAAAAAGATTAGTGAGGACAAACATAGGTCCCTTGCAGTCGGATTCAGGTGAATTTATAATGGGAAACAAAGAAATGGCAGACCAATTGAACAAATACTTTGGTTCTGTCTTCACGAAGGAAGACACAAATAACCTGATGGAAGTACTAGGGGACCGAGGGTCTCGTGAGAAGGAGGAACTGAAGGGTATCCTTATTAGGCGGGAAATTGTGTTCGGGAAATTGATGGGATTGAAGGCCGATAAATCCCCGGGGCCTGATAGTCTGCATCCCAGAGTACTTAAGGAATTGGCCCTAGAAATAGTGGATGCATTGGTGATCATTTTCCAACATTCTATAGACTCTGGATCAGTTCCTATGGACTGGAGGGGAGCTAATGTAACACCACTTTTTAAAAAGGGAGGGAGAGAGAAAGCGGGTAATTATAGACCGGTTAGCCTGACATCAGTGGTGGGAAAAATGTTGGAATCAATTATTAAGGATGAAATAACAGCGCATTTGGAAAGCAGTGACAGCATTGTTCCAAGTCAGAATGGATTTATGAAAGGGAAATAATGCTTGACAAATCTTCTGGAATTTTTTAAGGATGTAACTAGTAGAGTGGACAAGGGAGAACCAGTGGATGTGGTGTATTTGGACTTTCAAAAGGCTTTTGACAAGATCCCACACAAGAGATTGGTGTGCAAAATTAAAGCACATGGTATTGGGAGTAATGTACTGACATGGATAGAGAACTGGTTGGCAGACAGGAAGGAGAGAATCGGTGTAGTGTCTCTGCACCTTGTTACAAACTCACACGAGGCATGTATATATCAGACACAGTCACTCTGTGACCTTCACTTTATTCCCAGGACCAAGGAGTGCTGACCCTGGGTGGGACCTCCCCTTTTTTACCTGGAAACCCAGGTGAGGAGTGTCTCCCGCAAGCTCACCCCCTGTGGTCAGGGTGTGCATTTCAAGGGTACAGGTACAGTGTGCATGAGTTACAGTTACATAACTATTGTCTTTGCAAGATGGTGAAATACATGACATCACCTCTCCCCTTAAGTCTTTTAGTTTCAGAGGTTAAGTCTATCGGGTGGTCGGCGCTCTCTCGTGGAGCGCCGCAGTTGTGGCTCTGGTGGCTGAGCCTCGGCACGCGTCTCTGTCACTTGAGGTGATTCCGGCCTGTCCGGGCTGGCCGCAGGGACTGTGCATGCTGAGGGGATAAGCCATTTAGGATCGAGATGAGGAGAAACTTCTTCACCCAGAGAGTGGTGAACCTGTGGAATTCTCTACCACAGAACGTTTTTAAGGCCAATTCACTAAATATATTCAAAAGGGAGTTAGATGTAGTCCTTACTACTCGGGGGATCAAGGGGTATGGCGAGAAAGCAGGAAGGGGGTACTGAGGTTGCATGTTCAGCCATGAACTCATTGAATGGCGGTGCAGGCTAGAAGGGCCGAATGGCCTACTCCTGCACCTATTTTCTATGTTTCTATGTTTTGTTGCTCGTACGCTGGCAGGGCTGTGGATGCTATCTCATCATGCTCTTCTTCCGGTTCCTCCGTGTCTGCATTGAACCTTGTCTTTACCTGGTCCAGATGTTTGCGGCATATCTGCCCATTGTTTAGTCTGACCACCATGATCCTGTTTTCTTCTTTGCCAATTACGGTGCCCTCAAACCATTTGGGTCCCAAAGCATGGTTAAGAACAAATACCGGGTCATCTATTTCTATACACCTCCCCCTTGAGTTTCGATCATGGAGCTCGGTTTGGGACTGGCGCTTGCCCTCAACAATGTCTGCCAGGGCTGGGTGAATGAGGGACAGCCGTGTCTTGAGCGTGCGTTTTATGAGGAGTTCCGCTGGCGGGACTCCCGTGAGCGAGTGCGGCCGGGACCTGTAGGCCAGCAGGAGGTGCGATAGGCGGTACTGAAGGGAGGGTCCTTGGATACGTAACATGTCCTGCTTTATGACTTGGACCGCCCGTTCCGCCTGGCCATTGGAAGCCGGCTTGAACAGCGCTGTCCGGACGTGCTTGATCCCATTGCCCGACATAAACTCCTGAAATTCATGACTGGTAAAACACGGGCCATTGTCACTGACCAGGATGTCTGGCAAGCCGTAGGTCGCGAAAACCGCACGCAGACTCTCCACAGTGATGGATGTCGTGCACGAGTTCAATATGATGCACTCGATCCACTTCGAGTATACATCGACAACGATCAGGAACAATTTTTCCATGAACGGGCTCGCATAGTCTACGTGAATGCCAGGGCCACGGGCTGAGTGGAGCCTCCCTGGGGGCATTGCCCAGCTGGGCGCACATCGTGCACCTGCGAACCCAGTGTTCCACGTCTGAGTCAATCCCCGGCCACCATACATGTGACCGGGCAATGGCCTTCATTAGCACGATGCCAGGGTGCTCGCTGTGGAGTTCCCTGATGAACGCTTCCCTTCCTTTCTGGGGCATGACTACCCGGCTGCCCCATAACAGGCAGTTGGCTTGGATGGAGAGTTCATCCATCCGTCTCTGAAACGGCCTGACTTCCTCGGGGCATGCCCTGTGTGCGGGCGCCCAATTCCCAGTCAGGACACATTTCTTTATCATGGATAGGAGGGGGTCCCTGTTGGTCCAGAGTTTGATCTGTTAGGCTGTGATGGGGGAGCCCGCAGTGTGAAAAGCCTCAATGGCCATGACCATCTCTGCGCTCTGCTCTGACGCCCCCTCGGTGGTGGCCAGTGGGAGCCTGCTGAGCGCGTCAGCGCAATTTTCCGTGCCTGGCCTGTGCTGTATGGTGTAGTCATACGCAGCCAGCGTGAGGGCCCATCGCTGTATTCGCGCTGACGCGTTAGCGTTGACAGCCTTGCTGTCGGACAACAGGGATGTTAATGGCTTGTGGTCCGTCTCTAGCTCGAACTGTCGACTGAAAAGGTGCATCTTTTTCACACCGTACACACACGCGAGTGCTTCCTTCTCGACCATGCTGTATCCACGCTCTGTCTGGGAGAGCGACCTGGAGGTGTAAGCCACCGGTTGGAGTCGGCCGTCATCGTTACCCTGCTGCAACACACACCCAACCCTTTAGGATGATGCATCGCATGTTAAAACCAGTTTTTTACAGGGGTCATACAAAGTCAACGGTTTGTTGGAACACAGCAGGTTCCTCGTCTTGTTGAAAGCCTGTTCTTGACAATCCCCCCAAAACCATTCACACCCTTTACAGAGGAGCATGTGTAACGGCTCCAACAATGTGCTTAAGTTTGGCAGAAAGTTCCCAAAATCGTTCAAAAGTCCCAGGAATGATCGCAACTCCGACGTGTTGCCAGGCCTGGGTGCCCGGCGAATCGCCTCAGTTTTTGATTTAGTGGGCCGGATCCCGTCTGTGGCAACCCTCCTGCCCAGGAACTCGACCTCTGGGACCAGAAACACTCACTTGGCCTTTTTCAGCTGCAAGCCTACCTAATCCAATCGGCGTAGCACCTCCTCCAGGTTGCAGAGGTGTTCCTCAGTGTCTCGACCCGTTATAAGGATGTCGTCTTGGAACACGATCGTTCCAGGGATGGACTTGAGCAAACTTTCCATGTTCCGCTGAAAGATAGCCGCTGCCGAACGAATGCCAAACGGGCACCTGCTGTAGACAAATAATCCTTTGTGTGTCGTGATGGTGGTCAGAAGCTTGGAATCTTCCGCCAGTTCCTGAGTCATGCAGGCCGAAGTGAGGTCCAACTTCATGAACAGCTTTCCACCTGCCAGCGTGGCAAAGAGATCCTCCGCTCTCGGAAGCGGGTATTGGTCTTGCAGCGACACTCGGTTGATGGTGGCTTTGTAGTCGCCACAAATCCTAACTGAGCCATCTGCTTTGAGGACGGAAACGATGGGACTTGCCCAGTCGCTGAATTCAATGGCCGAAATTATGCCCTCTCTGAGCAGCCTGTCTAGTTCACTTTCAATTTTCTCATGCATCACGTACGGCACCGCTCTGACTTTGTGGTACACTGGTCTGGCGTCTGGAGTGATGTGTATCACTACTTTAGTGCCCTTGAACGTTCCGACACCGGGTTGAAAGAGTGACTCGAATTTTTGCAATACCTGCGAGCATGAACTTCGCTCCACGGATGAAATAGCGCGCACATCCCCCCATTTCCAATTCATCTCAGCTAGCCAACTCCTCCCCAAAAGCGCGGGGCCATTTCCTGGAACAATCCAGAGTGGCAGCCGGTTCTGTAATCCATTATGCGTTACCACCAAGTTTGCACTGCCCAGCACTGGGATGATCTCTTTGGTGTAAGTACATAGCTGCGTCTCAATGCGTTCCAGTTTGGGCCTGCTAGCTCTGTGTGGCCATAGTTTCTCAAATTGTTGGGCTCATGAGTGACTGGCTAGCTCCGGTATCCAGCTCCATGTGTACCGGGATGCCATTCAGTAAGACTTTCATCATCATGGGTGGCGTTTTGGTGTATGAGCTGTGGACGTCGGCCACATGAACTCTCTGAACTTCAGCATCCATGGTTGTTCCCCAGGCCTCATCCTGCATTTCAGACCCCTCGTCTGGTTCGTCTGTCTCGCAGATTAGCCTCGCTACTGTCTTTTGGCACATCCTGGCCAAGTGTCCACTGACATTACAAATCCTACAGGTATAAAGCTGGAACCTGCAGCTTTTGGCAGTGTGTCTACCCCCACACCCCCAGCATGAGCTGAGATTGCTGTTAACAAAAGGACTATTCCCAGGCATTCCTCTCTGATGGCCCGTTTGGCTGTTTCTAAGCACTCTGATGGAGGGTGTTAATGGTCTCATCACGGGATGCATTGTTCCTCGTGATGGCGTGAATTGCCGATCCCCTTTCCATTGTCCCTGTTGCGGGCCCACCCTGGAGCTTGTTGCTGCCTGGGCGGTGTCAAATTGCCCTTGCCTGCCTGCCTGGGCGGTGTCGAATTGCCCTTGCCTGCCTGCCTGGGCGGTGTCGAATTGCCCTTGCCTGCCTGCGGGGTTCTATATCACGTTTACAAAATTAACTCCCTGGTTCATCGCAACGTTAAAATCAGGGCTGTGTGCGTAAGTTAGCTTGGTCTCCTCTTCCCCTGCCATAAAAGTCTGAGCTATCAACGCCGCCCCTTCTAAAGTCAAGTCCTTAGTCTTTATGAGTTTCCTGAAAATGCCGGCATGATTAATGCCCTCGATGAAAAAGTCCCTTAACATCTCCCCCCTGCAGGCATCGGAGAACTTACAGTGACTGGCCAAACGCCACAGTTCCGCCACGAAGTCCGAGAAGTTTTGTCCCTCCCGACGCTGGTGAGAGTAGAACCAGTGCCGGGCCATGTGTACGCTCCTTTCCGGCTTGAGATGCTCACTGATCAGCTGGCTGAGCTCTTTGAAAGACTTGTCCGCTGGCTTTTCGGGTGCGAGCAGGTCTTTCATCAGCGTATACGTCTGTGGACCACAGCTGGTCAGTAGATGCACCCTCCGCTTGTCAGCCGCTGTCGCTCCCAGCTAGTCCTTTGTGACAAAGCTCTGCTAGAATCTTTCCACAAAGTTGTCCCAGTCCTCACCCACACAGTAATGTTCCTCTGTGCCACCGGTGGCCATCCTCGTGGTTCGGTGATTCCCGTTTCTCGTCGCCAAATGTAGTGTCTCTGCATCTTGTTACAAACTCACACGAGACATGTATATATCAGACACGGTCACTCTGTGACCTTCACTTTATTCCCAGGACCAAAGATTGTTGATCCTGGGTGGGACCTCCTCTTTTATACCTGGAAATCCAGGTGAGGAGTATCTCCCGCAAGCTCACCCCCTGTGGTCAGGGTGTGCATTTCATGGGTACAGGTACAATGTGCATGAGTTACAGTTACATAACTATTGTCATTGCAAGATGGTGAAATACATGACAGTCGGGATAAACGGGTCCTTTTCAGAATGGCAGGCAGTGACTAGTGGGGTGCCGCAGGGCTCAGTGCTGGGACCCCAGCTCTTTACAATATACACCAATGATTTGGATGAAGGAATTGAGTGTAATATATCCAAGTTTGCAGATGGCACTAAACTGGGTGGCGGTGTGAGCTGTGAGGGGGACGCTAAGAGGCTGCAGGGTGACTTGGACAGGTTAGTTGAGTGGGCAAATGCATGGCAGATGCAGTATAATGTGGATAAATGTGAGGTTATCCACTTTGGGGGCAAAAATGCGAAGACAGAATATTATCTGAATGGTGGCAGATTAGGAAAAGGGGAGATGCAACGAGACCTGGGTATCATGGTTCATCAGTCATTGAAAGTTGGCATACAGGTACAGCAGGCGGTGAAGAAGGCAAATGGTATGTTGGCCTTCATAGCTAGGGGATTTGAGTATAGGAGCAGAGAGGTCTTACTGCAGTTGTACAGGGTCTTGGTGAGGCCTCACCTGGAATATTGTGCTCAGTTTTGGTCTCCTAATCTGAGGAAGGACGTTCTTGCTATTGAGGGAGTGCAGCGAAGGTTCACCAGACTGATTCCCGGGATGGCTGGACGGACATATGAGGAGAAACTGGATCAACTGGGCCTTTATACATTGGAGTTTAGAAGGATGAGAGGGGATCTCATAGAAACATACAAGATTCTGACGGGACGGGACAGGTTAGATGTGGGTAGATTGTTCCCGATGTTGGGGAAGTCCAGAACCAGGGGACACAGTCTTAGGATAAGGGGTAGGCCATTTAGGACCGAGATGAGGAGAAACTTCTTCACTCAGAAAGTTGTTAACCTGTGGAATTCCCTGCCGCAGAGAGTTGTTGATGCCAGTTCATTGGATATATTCAAGAGGCAGTTAGATATGGCCCTTACAGCTAAGGGGATCAAGGGGTATGGAGAGAAAGCAGGAAAGGGGTACTGAGGGAATGATCAGCCATGATCTTATCGAATGGTAGTGCAGGCTCGAAGGGCCGAATGGCCTACTCCTGCATCTATTTTCTATGTTTCTATGGTGGGGTGAAAGGAGAGGACAAGGGGAACCCTATCGTGGTTCTGAGTGGGAGGGGAAGGGGTGAGAGCAGAGGTGCGGGAAATAGAATGGACAGGATCGAGGGCCATGTCAACCACGATGGAGGGGAATCCTCGGTTGAGGAAAAAGAAGATATATCGGAAGCACTAGTGTGGAAGGTGGTGTCGTCAGAGCAGATGCGACGGAGACGGAGAAACAGGGAGAATGGAATGGAGCCCTTACAGGATGCGGGGTGGGAGGAAGTGTGGTCCAGGTAGCCGACGGAGTCTGGGCTTACACTGAATGTTTGTCATTAGCCTATCCCTGGAAATGCAGACAGAGAAGTCAGGGATGGACCTTGTGAAGGTGAGAGAAGGGTGGAAATTGGGAGCAAAGTAAATGAAATTTTATGTTCAGGGTGAGAACAGGAAACAGCACCGATACAGTTATCAATGGACTTGAAAAAGAGGTGAGGGAGGGGACTTGAGAAGCAACAATGTTCACAGATCCCACGAAAAGGCAGGCACAGCTCGGACCTGTTATGTAATGATGTGTGTATCGTCCCAGTATCTTAAATGTATTGTAAGTACTATGCCACACCACAGAGGGCGCTGTGGTGGGAAACCCTGGTAGTACCTGTAACAAAGGCTATATAAGGCTGACTACCACACCTGGGAGGCACTCTGGAGCTGAACAATAAAGGACGAAGATCACAGCAGTTAGACTTACACCAGACCGTGTGGAGTCAGTGATTTGTGTGCTACATACACCACATTGGCAGCGAGGAAGCAGACGAACTCCACGCAACCATGGCCACTCTGGGCTCGCTAAAGGATTTTACCGTGGGCAATGATTGGGAGGCCTTTACGGAAAGGCTCGAGTACTACTCACAGCAAAGGACCTGATGGAGGACACATACGCAATGAGAGAGAAGCATAAGGCGATATTGCTCTCCAGTTGTGGAGATGAGGTTTATTGTCTCGTCAGGGATTTGCGCCAGGGACAAGTCATACGAGGAGCTGACTGAACTTATTCGTGACCAGCTGAAACCGAAGGAGAGCATCCTCACGGCCAGATACAAATTTTACCATCACTGCAGACCCGAGGGCCAGGATGTCACCAAATATGCTGCGGACCTCAGGAGACTCGCGGCGCCGTGTGATTTTGGGGCACACCTTGACGAGGCTTTGTGGGACGTTTTCGTGATGGGGATTGGCCACGAGGGCCTCCTTCACAAGCTGCTGGCCACGGAACCCACAGTCACTCTGACAAAGGCAATCACCATCAGCCGGACACATATGACCTCGACTTGCAGCACCAAACAGATGATCCACACAGTCTCGAACCCGGCAGGCACGGTCCACAGGATAGCGCCCACCACGGACAAAACTGCAGAACGTGGCTCTGCCCGGGGCAGAGAGCACGGACCTCGGGGTCCTGGAACTCAGTCCGCTGAGGGGGGCCAATCAAGCAGCACCAAGCTGGCGTTGTGGAGGAAGCCATGGGGCTCACCGGTGCAGGTTTGCGGAGTACACGTGCAATACCTGCCATGTTAAAAGCCACCTTCAGCGTATGTGTAAAATAAATCAGACTCACCATGTGGCTGAGGAGATGGGGGATGATCCACTGTTCAGCGAGGAGCAGGTAGAAGAAGATGAGGTGCTTGGATTGTATACGTGCACTGATGATTCGCCCCCAGTGATAAGTGAAGTAAAAATCAACGGAGTCCCAGTGAGTATGGAAGTGGACACGGGCTCGGGTCCATCGTTGATGAGTCGGAGAACTTTTGATAAACTGTGGATTAACCCAGCTGCACGACCCAAGCTGGTCCCGGTCACGGTGAAGCTGCGTACCTACACCAGGGAACTAATACCTGTTCTCGGCAGAGCGGAGGTGCAGGTATCCCACGGGGACCAGACGCACGCTTTACCTTTGTGGGTCGTTGCAGGCGATGGGCCGACACTCTTCGGCCGGAGGTGGATGGGGACGGTCCGGGGGAGCTGGGAAGACTTCATTCCTCCACAGGCTGCTGCTCCCCGGGGTGCTGCCGTGCCCCGGGTCACCAGAGAGCAGCGTCGACCGAGCTGGAACTGCAGTCTCAATCCACCCACAGGCAAGCCCCAGGCCCGGGCCTCACACAGAGACCCTGCAGCCCCAGCCCCCACAGGCAAGCAGCCCTGCACAGAGGGGTCTAAGGGGGGGTGGGGGTTGAGCCGGCGGGGCGCTGCGGGCGGGGTGCTGAGGGATCCAGGGGCCGGCGGTTCGGAAGAGCCCCGCAGAGGAAGAGGCCGTTGGGCGGGCCCTGCCGAGGAGCTGGTAGCGTCGGGCGGACATGGCAGCCGCAGGGGAGGCCGCTACGGAGGCCGCGGGGGACATGGCAAGTGCGGCCGCTGGAGAGGCGGCAAGTCAGGTGGCAGCGGAGGGGAGCGGAGGCTGCGACGGCGGAGGGCATCCGGAGCGGCAGAGAAGAAGATAGCGGCGGCATCGTGTCGGAGCAGCAGAGCATCAAAGATGGACCAAGGAGAAGCATCGTGGAATCCTCCTGCATCAAAGATGGCGCCTTAAAGAGGAAATGCACTTGGGAGTCTTAAAAGAGGTGGTCCCCACAAAGGACTTCTGTTTGGCAGAGCGAGTCTAAAATGAGCTATGTTAATGTGAGATCGTGAATTTATCATAAGAATTACTTTTTTTTATGCTGAATGGCCACTGTATTTGTGTAAAATAATGGATGAAGTACAATTAATGATAACGGTTAACAAGGAAATCAAGGTTCCGCTACCAGTCAATAACCAGTTAATGTACCAGATAATATGTACCATACTAACGCACTGTCTATGCCTACCTGCCTTCCGTAGGACAAGTGTGATGTTATGTAATGATGTGTGTATCGTCCCAGTACCTTAAATGTATTGTAAGTACTATGCCACACCACAGAGGGCGCTGCGGTGGGAAACCCTGGTAGTACCTGTAACAAAGGCTATATAAGGCTGACCACCACACCTGGGAGGCACTCTGGAGCTGAACAATAAAGGACGAAGGTCACAGCAGTTAGACTTACACCAGACCGCGTGGAGTCAGTGATTTGTGTGCTACATACACCACAGGACCCATGCGGGTTCCCATAGCAACACCTTTAATTCGGAGGAAGTGAGTGGAGTCAAAGGAGAAGTTATTCAATGTGAGAACAAGTGGACCATCCTCACTATCCCGCACAATGTTCTTGGTTTCTCTCTCTCTCTCTCCCTCTCTCTGTCTCTCTCTCTCTCCCTCTCTCTCTCCCTCTCTCTGACTCTCTCTCTCTCCCTCTCTCTGTCTCTCTCTCTCCCTCTCTCTCTCTCTCTCTCCCTCTCTCTCTCCCTATCTCTCTCCCTCTCTCTCTCTCTCTCTCTCCCTTTCTCTCTTTCCACCCTCTCTCTGTCTCCCTCTCTCTCCCTCGCTCTCTCTCTCCCTCCCTCTCTCTCCCTCGCTCTCTCTCTCCCTCCTTCTCTTCCTCTCTCTCTCTCTCTCCCTCCTTCTCTCCCCCTCTCTCTCCCCCCCTCTCTCTCTCTCCCTATGTCTCTCCCTTTCTCTCCCTCCCTCTCTCTGTTTCTCTCTCCCTCCCTCTCTCTGTCTCTCTCTCCCTCCCTCTCTCCCTCTCTCTCTGTCTCTCCCTCTCTCTCTGTCTCTCCCTCTCTCTGTCTCTCCCTCTCCCTGTCTCCCTCTCCCTGTCTCTCCCTCTCCCTGTCTCTCCCTCTCTCTCTCTCTCTCTCTCCTTGTCTCTCTCTCCCTCTCTCTCTCTCCCTGTCTCTCTCCCCCTCTCTCTCTCTCCCTGTCTCTCTCCCTCTCCCTCTCTGACACGCTCTCTCTCCCTCTGTCTCTCTCTCTCTGTCACGCTCTCTCTCCCTCTGTCTCTCTCTCTCTGTCACGCTCTCTCTCCCTCTGTCTCTCTCTCTCTGTCACGCTCTCTCTCCCTCTGTCTCTCCCTCTCTCCCTCTCTCTCTCTGTCACGCTCTCTCCCCCTCTGTCTCTCTCTCTCCCTCTCTGTCTCGCTTTCTCTCGTTCTCTCTCTCTCACTGTTCCCCCACGTTTAGTCCCACACGCTGTCTCGTGTATGTTCTCTGTATGGTGCCCTATTCATTCCTTGCCTTTTGTCTCTCTCCTCACAATGCTGTACAGATTGATGTTCCACACTGATCCTGTTCCAGATGCTCCATGTTTCTGTAACAACAGATTGTTGCTAAAAAAAAATTTTTTAATTTCAACTGCTTGTATGTATCCAATCTAAATTTAGAAAACCTTGCACAATAATTTATTTGTCCAATTTTTTAAAGAATGTACAGTCATTTAAAATGTTCAGAGCAAATTGCCGTTCTGGCTATTGTACAGAACTGCAACTCTTCATTCCCTAATTTCCTGTCCGATTTTTCCACCTGAGTATATTGGCCGTTTTTTTTCTTGCCATTTTTTCTCCAGTTTCCTCCCCTGAAGACATTGGCTCTTAGCTGCAGCCCACGAGCACGGGATGCAATCTGCTACTTCAACTTCCCATTCTTCATGTGTAAGCCTTGACATGGGCCGTCAGTACCTGTTTGACCACAGGGATATCTGTGCACAGCCCAACCAATGCTTCCAGCAAGAGATGCTGGACAGTGATCAAGAGCAAGAATCCTGGCTGCTGTTCCCCTCCTTAACCCAGGAGCACATTGGATAATTGCATAAAATTCACAGAACGCACACAAACACGTCATTCAGCCCGACTGAATCACAGAACGGTTACAGCACAGAAGGCAGCCATTCGGCCCGTCGAGCCCGTGCCGGCTCTCTGCAAGAGCACCTCAGCCAGTCCCCCTCCCCCGCCCTTTGCCCGGAGCCCTGCAAACTTTTTTCCCTTCAGGAACTTATCCAACTCCCTTTTGAAAGCCACGATTGAGTCTGCCTCCACCACCCTCTCAGGCAGCGCATTCCAGATCCTAACCACTCGCTGCGTAAAAATGTTTTCCTCGTGTCGCCTTTGGTTCTTCTGTCAATCACCTTAAATCTGTGTCCTCTGGTTCTCGACCCTTCCACCAATGGGAACAGTTTCTCTCGATCTACTCTGTCCAGACCCCTCATGATTTTGAACACCTCGATCAAATCTCCTCTCGACTGGTCTGTGCCGGTGTTTATGCTCGATTCGAGCCTCCTCCACCCAGCTCTGTCAGCATGTCCTCCCACCCAATGTAGATCAGCCATCTCCGCACACAGCTGGCAGTAAGCATGGAGCCGCCCTTGCACACAAGGCTCAGCTGCTTGTTCAGGATGTACATACCCAAAGTGTTCATTTGGTTTTTCGCTTTACATCTGCTCAGTGACCTGCTTTCCATTTTCCAGAATGTTCTGTTATTTCAGGTTTGCAGCATTTGCAGTTATTGCTTGTCTTTACTTACCGACAGCACCTGGCAGGTGCAATGAAGCACGGTGATTTGGTCTTTTTGTTGTCTATGTTCAAGTATATTTCAGTCTCAGAATGATTCATAGCAATAATGAAAGCTGCGATTCTTCATGTGTAAGCCTTGACGTGGGCCATCAATATCTGTTCAACCTACTCACCAGCTGCCGAAACCCTCGCCGATCTCGTTAGTAACTCCAGACTCGACTATTCCAACACTTTCCTGGCTGACCTTCCACATTCTACCCTCCAAAAACTTCAGCTCATCTAAAGCTCGACAGCATGTGTCCTAACTCACACCGAGTCCCGCTCACCCATCACCCGCTGTACTCACTGACCCGTGTCCTAACTCACACCGAGTCCCGCTCACCCATCACCCGCTGTACTCACTGACCCGTGTCCTAACTCGCACCGAGTCCCGCTCACCCATCACCCCTGTGCTCGCTGACCCGTGTCCTAACTCGCACCGAGTCTCGCTCATCCATCACCCCCTGTGCTCGCTGCCCCATGTCCTAACTCGCACCGAGTCCCGCTCACCCATCACCCCCTATGCTCGCTGACCTACATTGGCTCCCGGTTCCTGCAACGCCTCAATTTCAAAATTCTCATCTTTGTTTTCAAATCCCTCCATGGCCCTCAATCCTCCCAGTGTCTGTGACCTCCTCCAGCCACACAGCCCCCCGAGATCTCTGCGCTCCTCCAAGTCTGAGCTATGTGCTTCCCTGACTTTCATCATTCCATCATTGGCGGCCATGCCTTTAGCTCCTAAGGTCTTAAACTCTGGAATTCCCGCCTGTAATGTATTTACTTCATGAGTTCTTTGCTTAAGAATTCATAGCAACGCATTGCTATTGAGAACTAGTTGGTTTATTAACAAAGGTTTAACAATCACCGGTTCATCCACTAGGCTCATAACTGCATACCTCATTGTGGATGACCTAGACCCAACTGGCTGGGGTTTTATTGAGTCTTGTGAACATCACGTGACTGGCTAAGCCACTCATAATGCAACAGCATCCTCACAGGTGCATATGTTACACCTCCCTAAACCTCTCTGCCCAGCTCTCTCTCCTCTTTAAGATGCTCCTTAAAACTTACCTCACCTGTCCTAATATCTCCTTTTGTGGCTCGTTATCAAATTTTGTTTGATAACGCTCCTGTGAAGAACCTTGGGACGATTTGCTACATGAAAGGCGCTATATAAATGCAAGTTGTTGAAAATTGCATTCTCCCTATACAGATTCAATAAATACAAATTCCAAATTCAAAGATTATTTTACTGTACATTCTAAATGTTAACTCTAAATATTAGCTGCCCATGTACAAACCTTTCATTGAACCAAATCAATACAGCACAGGATCGCACGAGGCAGTGAATGCCCACCTGGGACAGGCTTCTCACTGACCCCTTCAGCCTCAGACATGAATAGCACCGGCTACCATTGTTACTTCAGGGATGGCGCGGAGCTGGTGATGGGTCACGTCAGCTATAATTATACCAGTACATCGTGTGCCTTTGGATTAAAATCATATTTGATGGCTGACATTTCATTGCCAGTTAGTTGCTGAGATTGAATCAGACCCACAGGAGCGATCTTGCTGTGTGCAAGGAAAGTAGATTAGAATAAACTGTTTCTCATGAGATCAAATGGGAATTTGCAAGAGTAGACCAGAAGGGGCTTTGGTGATCAATACTGGCTGCTGGTGCTGACGACCTCTGTTGGTTGGGGAAACTGGTGGTGCAGGTACATTAACATGGATGGTGAAGTGCTCAGTAAGATATAGTTCATGAATTGTTATTCCATGGTTGCTTTAGTTTGGATGTTAGTTAATTATATTTTTCTCTGTTTGATGGTAATACTTTGATTGAGGAGGCCATTCAGCCCCTCGAGCCGGTTCTGCCATTCACTTAGATTATGGCTGATCTGTACCTCAACTCTAATAACTGCCTTTGTCCACATCCCTCGATATCCTGAACCAACAACAGTCTATTGATCTCAGCCTTTTGGGGCAAGAGTTCCACATTTCGACCAGCCTTTGTGTGAAAAAGTGTCTCCTGATTTCACTCCTCAATGGCCTGGCACTTGTTTTAAGTTTGACAAGGTTATGATAATCTGAAGCCCTGATATGTTGCAATGCTTGGCCAGTAAAATTAAGGAAAACCCGAAGATGTTCTATAAATATAATGAGTAAGAGGGTAACTAAAGAAAGGGTAGAGCCTATTAGAGACAATGAGGGTAATCTTTGTGTGGGAGAGGAATATGTTGGGTGGGTTCTGAACGAATACTTTGTATCTGTTTTCACAAAGGAAAGGGGCAATGCAGATACTGCTATCGCGGAGGAGTGTGATATTCTGGATGAAATAAATATAGTGAGAGAGGAAGTATTAAGGGGTTTAGCAGTTTTGAAAGTGGATAAGTCCCCAGTCCTGAATGCAATGCATCTCAGGCTGTGGAGTGAAGTAAAAGAGGAAATAGCAGAGGCCTTGACCATCATTTTCCAGTCCTCTTTGGATCTGGGCATGGTGCTGGAGTTTTGGAGGATTGCTAATGTAGTATCCTTGTTTAAGAAGGGAGAAAGGGATAGGGCGAGTAATTACAGGCCTGTCAGCCTAACCTCAGTGGTGGGAAAATTATTGGAAAAAATCCTGAAGGATAGGATAAATCTACATTTGGATTGGCAAGGATTAATTAGGGACAGTCAGCACGGATTTGTTAAGGGAAGATCGTGTCTGACTAACCTGATTTAATTTTTTGAGGAGGTAACCAAGAGGGTCGATGAGGGTAGTATATATGGACTTTAGCAAGGCTTTTGATAAGGTCCCACATGGTAGACTGGTCATGAAGATTAAAGCCCATGGGATCCAGGGTAAAGTGTCAAGTTGGATCCAAAATTGGCTTAGAGGTAGGAAGCAAAGGGTAATGATTGATGGATGTTTTTGTGACTGGAAGGATGTTTCCAGTGGGGTTCCGCAGGGCTAAGTACTGGGTCCCTTGCCTTTTGTGGTATATATCAACGATTTAGATTTGAATATAGGGAGTATGATTAAGAAGTTTGCAGACGACACTAAAATTGGCTGTGTGGTTGACAATGAAGAGGAAAGTCATGGGCTGCAGGAGGATATCAATCTACTGGTCAGGTGGGCAGAGCAGTGGCAAATGGAATTTAATTCAGAGAAGTGTGAGGTGATGCACTTTGGGAGGGTTAATAAGGAAAGGGTATACAAATTAAGCGGTAGGCCACTTAATAGTGTAGATGAACAAAGGAACCTTGGAGTGCTTGTCCACAGATCCCTGAAAATAGCAGGCCAGGTGGATAAGGTGGTTAAGAATTTATACGGAATGCTTGCCTTTATTGGCCGAGGCGTAGAATATAAGAGCAGGGAGGTTGTGCTTCGTTGGTTAGGCCACAGCTGGAGTATTGCGTGCAGTTCTGATCGCCATATTATAGGAAGGACGTGATTGCACTAGAGAGGGTGCAGAGGAGATTTACTAGGATGCTGCCTGGAATGGAGAATCTTAGTTATGAGAACAGATTGGATAGGCTGGGTTTGTTTTCATTGGAACAGAGGAGGTTGAGAGGAGACCTCATTGAGGTGTACAAAATATTGAAGGGCTTGGACATACTGGATAGTAAGAGCCTATTTCCATTGGTGGAGGGGTCTAGTATGAGGGGGCATTGTTTTAAGGTGGTTGGTGGAACGTTTAGAGGGGATTTGAGGGGGGGCTTCTTTACGCAGAGGGTTGTGGGAATCTGGAACTCGCTGCCTGGAAGAGTGGTGGATGCAGAAACCCTCACCACTTTTAAGAGATGGTTGGATGGTCACTTAAAGTGCAGTAACCTGCAGGGTTACGGATCTAGAGCTGGTAATTGGGATTAGACTGGATAATCTTTTGTTGGATGGTGCAGATATAATGGTAAGTACTGCAGGGAATAGAATACGGCCAGGTTGATCTCCTGGACTAGTGTTGATCGCCTGGATGGGTCAGAGAGGAATTTTCTCAGATTTTTTCTCCCTAAATTGTCCTGGGTTTTTATCTGGTTTTTGCCTCTCCCAGGAGATCACATGGCTCCGGTTGGGGTGGAATGTAGAATGTTTCAGTATATGGGGTGTCGCAGTTGTGTGAGGCGGACTGGTTGGGCTGGGTGCTCTTTGTCTTTCCGTCATTGTTCATAGGTTTATATGTAACCTTCAGGGCTGCTGACCAAGTGCCGTGCGGCTCTTTGTCGGCCGGGGCAGACACGATGAGCCGGAATGGCCTTCTTCTGCGCTGTAAATTTCTATGTTTCTATCTTTCTATGTTGCAGGGCCTGGCTCAGAGAGGGACATACATTTAAAAGAACATTTCATTAGGTTTCCTGTAATTTGAGGATGTATAAAGTAAATAAAAAATGTGAAATTAGCTCTACTTAGTGCAGTACAAGTGACTGGAAATTGGCAATCATGTGACCAAGGACAGGCACACGTGTGTCCAGGAATCTTAATCCTTTTCTGAATATTACACTTCAAGCTGTCTTATTGTATTATAGTATGAGGAAAATACTTCTCCACCCAACGATTGTTCCAGTGTCTCTCTGTGAGTTCGGGATAAGGGGTTGTGCTTTCTACAGGTCAAGAGCTATCGGTTCACCGTTTTCCCATGTTGAGAAGGTCCTGTTTGTGAAACCACAAATTTCATGAGCAATGCTGACAGGAGCCCACACGTTTGACATCTGACGCAAACATTGTCATAATTTGATCAACTGCGGCTTTGCTTGAGTTCCAGGGGTCAGGAGTCGAGAGGCCGGGGGTCGAGGGGTCGGTGGTTGAGGGACCGGTGGTCCATGGAGTGAGCAAAGAGGCTGTGGGCAGGAGAAAGTGGCCTTAGAAATGGCACTGGAACAAGAAAAGATCAATGGTTGTGGCTCTGCTAACACCGAGCCATCATTTTTAAAAAGTAGATGAATTGATTTTATTGTGAGATTAAAAGGATCAAATATTACGCCATACAGTGTTTTGGTAAAACATAACCACTGGGATATGATATTGCAGACTCCAATCACAAAGAGGAGCACAGAACCAATCCGAAAGCTGCAGCTTGAGACGCAGACAGACGGGACAGACTGAGAATAGAAGGTGTTGTACAGACTGTTGTACAGACCGGTATATTGGGAGCTCAAACTCGGATGCAGCCGGAAGCAATGATGAGAAGGACAGATGCCTCTCCTGTAGTTACCAGGAGTACAGATGGAGTTGGAGAGATTATAATGGGTAGTAACTCTGGTTCATCAAACAATGCATCTTAGTGACACAAAGGACAGCAGACTAGATGACCACAGTCAGAGAGTTTAGACACAGGAAGCTGTGTAAATATAGAATCACAGGAACAGGAGTAGGTCATTCATTCATCAATGAAGATTTATTGATTGCTATTCTCTGCAGATATTGCGGACTAATAAAGAATATCGAGGTGTAGTTGCATCAGGTCTTGTCAGCCGTGGCTCAGTGGGCAGCACTCTCGCCTCTGAGTCAGAAGGTTGTGGGTTCAAGTCCCACTCCAGAGACTTGAGCCCAAAAATCTAGGCTGACACTCCCAGTGCAGTGCTGAGGGAGTGCTGCACTGTCGGAGATGCCATCTTTTGGATGAGATGTCAAACCGAGGCCCCTCCTGTTCTCTCAGGTGGATTTAAAAGATCCCATGGCACTATTTCGAATAATAGCAAGGGAGTTCTCCCCGGTGTCCTGACCAATATTTATCCCTCAATCACCATCACTAAAACAGATTATCTGGTCATTATCCCATTTCTGTTTGTGGGAGCTTGCTGTGCTCAGATTGGCTGCTGGGTTTCCTACATTAAAACAGTGACTGCACTTCAATAAGTATTTCATTGGCTGTAAAGTGCTTTGGGACATCCTGAGGTCGTGAAAGGCGCTATATAAATGCAAGTCTGTCTTTTTTTGTGTTCTTGACATAAACTTGGAATTGTGGGTTAAGCACAAGGTCGTGTTCCTGTACAGAACTCACAATCCGACAGTTAGGGATTCTCACCACTCTCTACGTTCCTATGGTTACATTGTGGCACAACAAATTGTGAGAACAATTTTTGTCATCCATTATATTAAATAAGCTCACTTCCAATAATTTGCCATTTTTATCATTTTTCTTGCTTGCTTTATTCTGCTCAGGCAGATTGAAACAGAATGGTATTGGGCAGAGTTCAGCAATAATCTAAAAAATTGTAAATGCGCGCCTTAGTACATCTTCTACGCAACCACTCCCAATGTTATCGGAAAGCTGAAGTGCCATGTGGTTATCCTGATACTCGGTTTAAAGCCTGTAACTAGAACAACGGGAGGTTCTAGGCAGGGTCAGTAGGTCTGTGATCAGGCTACAAAAGGGTTGATACTCTGGCCTGCTGACTCACTTGAGAGAGAAATAGTTACTTAAGAAAGAAAAAAGGTTCGAATGAGCAGTGACATAAATAGAGATCTGTCATTTTTGATATCATTACAGAGTTGTGCCCTCTGAGACGTTCACTGACTTGTCCACATTGAAGCACAATTGCCAGCTATAGTCACAAAATGACGATTGGCTTTGCTTGCCTAGTGATAAAGGCTCACCTTTGACTTGCAATGTTGTAGAACACCATGTAACCCTGAGAATAACTTGTGCTGTAACCCTTATACTGAGAGCAGTAGTTTTCAAAAATAAGGTTTGACTATTTTACATAAAATGAGCATTTTATTGTGAGGTTATTAGGAATGTGAATATGATTGTGTATTGACAGGAGAAATTATACAACTGTCGCAAACGTTGACTGCTAATTTTCCCTGACAATAAGATAAGGTGACCCTACACATGTAGATAGGAAAACATTGTTCTGATTTTATTTATACATAAGTTACCTGAGGGACACAGTCAGTAATGTCTGCCAGGGAGCCAGTGCCCGAGGATGGAGCATGGAACTGAGCCCAAAGTTACCAGCAACAATCCTACAGTCAGACTTGGCTGGTGATCATCAGGAGTCAACAGGAAGAATGGGAGTTGATATTTCTTTAAAAACATTATTCGAGCAATGTTAATAAAGGGTTGCTGTCTGGTGCTCCTGCTCAGGGACAGAGGTAAATCTGATGGAAGACTGAATGTGCAAAATCAATCATAAAATGTCTAAGAAGCTGGTGTTGTGTTTTGTTGTGCAAGGTGGACGGGGTGTGGGATGATCTATCGAAGCTGCCCCTCAGAGGCGATAAGGAGGCATCAGAGTGGAACAATAAGGGCCATGGGGCTGAAATCGACCCTATTTATAGTCTCGCTCGTGTCTCCATGGACATTAACGGGCACAATGGTTTCTTTACCCAGGGGAGGGGGGGGGCACTGCCGCCTCCCGGGAAATCACCGCGGAGGTTTGGTGAGGGGGGCCATGTCCTGGCAACGCTGCGCCCCACGATTAGAGCCCGGGCCGGGGCGCAACCGCCAATGATACTGCCGTGCATACCGACCTCGCACCGCTCCTCGCAGAGCGCTTAACACCCAGCGGGGGAAATTGCTCCTCGGGTCGCGAAGCTGTCGGATATCCGCTGTTAGGGCGCCCCTTAAAGGGGAGGCCTTTAGCGCCCCCGGGCCGCCATTTTAATTTGTCGGCTGACTCTTGCGTCAGCCCGACAATGGCTGCCCTCGCGTCAACTGGGCCCCCGTCGTACAGTCAGGCACTCTGCTTTGGGTACCGGGTCGCTGGCCGGGCCCATCGCCTCCCTGGGGGCCCAGTGGCCAGCACGGGGCCTGCAGAGTGCACAGCGGCCCTCCCCGTTAATGGGCGGGGAACAGCGGTGTAGCACGTACACGGTGCAGCCACGTAGCGCTGGATTCCGTGCGGTGCTGCCGCCCTGGGAGCGCCGGAGACAGCGCTCCGCTTCCTTCGAGGGGCACACGGCCCAATTCCACGCCGAGGGCGGGACTTCCCAGCTGGGCACAGGAAGTCCCGCCCCCCAGAAGGTTACCGCTCCCAATCGGGGCGAAGGGCAATTTCCAGCCCAATGATCTTTCAAACAATTATAAAAAGTTCCCCGTGGTCAATCACACCATTTATTTCATCGTTTACCTCGTTATTTCCCTTGTGAATGTCGTCTTAAAAAGGTCAAAGCATTAAAACTCATCAATACAAATATTTTACTAATGAAGAACAAAGCGTTGTAGTGAAAATGGCCCATTTGGAAATGACCAATTGTATTGAGTTAAAATACTTTCCAATTGTGAGGCAAAAGAGCTGAGTGTATTTTTCCATTATTCCCTGGCTGAAAATTAGTCACAATCTGGGAGTTCCTCCAGAACTAATGGACATAAAATGACACTGGTGCTTATCTTTGCAGCACAGAACTCCTGCAAACATCCTTCCCTCTGATTATCTCACTTCTCTTCCTTCATTTTACATTGTTACAGTGGCCAGAGATGTTGGATACTTGCATTAATGATTGTCTATTGAATTCTTGATGATCCAAGGTAATTTGTGTCTGCCCTTTGGACAATCAGAGTGAGGGAGCCATGAACACTGGGGCTGTTCTGACAGACTGGAAACAGACACATTTAGTTTCTACTTACAAACAAGAGCCAAGCTGGTAATTACTGATCCGTTAACCCGATAACTACTGACTTATTAATCTGGTAACTACTGACCCGTTAGCTCGGCAACTACTGATCCATTAACCCGGTAACTACTGACCTGTGAGTCCGGTAACTACTGATCCATTAGCCCAGTAACTACTGACTGATTAACCTGGTAACTACTGATCCGTTAACCCAGTAACTACTGACCCGTTAGCTCGACAACTACTGACATGTTAACCCAGGAACTACTGATCCATTAACCCAGTAACTGCTGACCTGTTAACCCGGTAACTATTGACCCGTCGGTCCGGTAACTATTGACCTGTCAGTCTGGTAACTACAGATCTGTCGGCCCGGTAACTACTGACCCATCAGTCCGGTAACTACCGACCCATCGGCCCGGTAACTACTGACCCGTAAGTCCGGTAATGACTGACCCGTCGGCCCGATAACTACTGACCCGTCAGTCCGGTAACTACCGACCCATCGGCCTGGTAACTACTGACCCGTTAACCCGGTAACTACTGACATGTCAGTCCAGTAACTACTGACCGGTCGGTCTGGTAACTACCAACCCGTCGGCCCGGTAACTACTGACCCATTGGCCCAGTAACTACTGACCCATTAACCCGGTAACTACTGACCCATCAGCCCAGTTACTACCGACCCGTCAGTCCAGTAACTACTGACCCTTTAACTCAGTAACTACTGACCCGTCAACCCGGTAACTACTGACCCATTAACCTGGTAACTACTGACCCATCGGGCTGGTAACTACTGACCCGTTAACCCGGTAACTACTGACCCGTCGGCCCGGTAACTACTGACTCGTTAACCCGGTAACTACTGACCCGTCGGTCCGGTAACTACTGACCTGTTAACCCCATAACTACTGACCCGTCGGTCTGGTAACTACTGACCTGCTAACCCCATAACTACTGACCCGTCAGCCCGGCAACTACCGACCCATCGGTCTGGTAACTACCGACCCGTCGGCCTGGTAACTATTGACCTGTTAACCCGGTAACTACTGACCCGTCTGCCCGGCGACTACCGACCCGTCTGCCCAGCAACTACCGACCCGTCGGCCCGGTAACTACTGGCCTGTTAGCTTGGTACCCTGGTTGAGGTGGAGCGGAGGGTGGACTGGGGTTGGGTTGAAAGTTGGGGGGAGGGAGGGTTGATAGAAACCAAATGATGTGGTGTATCTGGAATCCAACATGAGGTATCATCTGTGAGATTCCTTTAGAAAGTAGATTCAGTGGATGCAATGATCCGACATGAACATGGAGTATTAGCCGGTAATAGAAAAGGAGGCAGAGAATAGTAATAAAGAGCACTAGGTCACATTACGGGAGGTATTGGAGACTATTATTAAGGAAGAAGTAACAGGACATTTGGAAAAGCATGATTCAATCAAGCAGAGTCAGCATGGTTTTATGAAAGGGAAATCATGTTTGACAAATTTGCTGGAGTTCTTTGAGGATGTAACGAACAGGGTGGATAAAGGGGAACCAATGGATGTGGTGTATTTGGATTTCCAGAAGGCATTCGATAAGGTGCTACATAAAAGGTTACTGCACAAGATAAAAGTTCATGGGGTTGGGGGTAATATATTAACATAGATAGAGGATTTGCTAACTAACAGAAAACAGAGAGTCGGGATAAATGGTTTATTTTCCGGTTGGCAAACAGTAACTAGTGGGGTGCCGCAGGGATTGATGCTGAGTCCTCAAATATTTACAATCTACATTAATGACTTGGATGAAGGGACCGAGTGTAATGTAGCCAAGTTTGCTGACGATACAAAGATGGGTGGGAAAACAAATTGTGAGGAGGACACAAAAAATCTGCAAAGGGATATAGACAGGCTCAGTGAGTGGGCAAAAATTTGGCAGATGGAGTATAATGTGGGAAAATGTGAGATTATCCATTTTGGTAGAAATAATAGAAAAGCAAATTATAATTTAATGGAGAAAAATTGCAAAGTGCTGCAGTACAGAGGGACCTGGGGGTCCTTGTGCATGAAACACAAAAAGTTAGTATGCAGGTACAGCAAGTAATCAGGAAGGCAAATGGAATGTTGGCCTTTATTGCAAGGGGGATAGAGTATAAAAGCAGAGAAGTCCTGCTACAACTGTACAGGGTTTTGGTGAGGCAACACCTGGAGTACTGCGTACAGTTTTGGTCTCCGTATTTAAGGAAGGATATACTTGCATTGGAGGCTGTTCAGAGAAGGTTCACTAGGTTGATTCCGGAGATAAGGGAGTTGACTTTTGAAGATAGGTTGAGTAGGTTGGGCCTATACACATTGGAGTTCAGAAGAATGAGAGGTGATCTTATCGAAACATAAGATAATGAGGGGACTTGACAAGGTGGATGCAGAGAGGATATTTCCACTCATAGGGGAAACTAAAACTAGCGGACGTAGTCTTAGAATAAGGGGCCACCCATTTAAAACTGAGACGAGGAGAAATTTTTTTCTCTCAGAGGGCTGTAAATCTGTGGAATTCTGTGCCCTGAGACCTGTGGAGGCTGGGTCATTAAATATATTTAAGGCGAAGATAGACAGATTTTTGAGCGAAAAGGGAGTCAAAAGTTATGGGGAGCGGGCAGGGAAGTAGACCTGCGTCCATGATCAGATCAGCCATGATCTTATTGAATGGCGGAGCAGGCTCGAGGGGTCAAATGGCCTACTCCTGCTCCTAATTCTTATGTTCTTATTGAATGGAGTGTTTCCTACATTACAACAGTGATTACACTTCAAAAACATGTACTTCATTGGCTGTAAAGCACCTTGGGACATCCGGTGTTGGTGAAAGCTGCTATATAAATTCAAGTCTTTCTTTTCATTCCCTGGTTCCCTTAATGGCCTAAAATATCCACATCCATGTAAGGTGGTTAAATGAACAGGTGCTGAGAAGCCAATGAGGACTGTGCACCTGGAGGCGGCAGCCAAGATTTATCAGAGAAATCAGTTTGTTTTCCCCTGGGCTAATTAATGATATATGAGGTTTAATGTGGATCAATGAGTGGATATTGGATGGAATAATAGAAGCCACACACTCGATGGGTGGGATAGACGTGGTTGAGGGGAATCTGAGAGAGACGAGCGATGTTAACGGTACAATAAGTAAAGCCGAGAAGACACTGGTGTGATGGCAATGGTGACGGTGGACCTGAATTTACGCGATGTTAAAAGCCGCTGGTGTTGGGATGGGAGCTGAACTTCCGTCATTAACGGAAGCAGGAGTCAGCTCTGCAAAAGGGACAGAAATTTATAAATCAGATAAAGACACTTCAAAGTTTGGATCACAGGTTTAGACAAGCTGTTTGCCATTTATAATTTGACAGCTTTGTAATTACTGTGACATTTCAGTTGTGAATTAATTGCTGCTTTACATTCCGTGATTGCTGATTAATTGAAGAAACCATTGCATAATGTCATTGCGATTGATTGTAGATTAGATAACTGATCCAGTCAAAGCTGATGGTCGATGTCATATCGAGAACTGTGCTTCTACATCAAAACAAATCCAGCTCCCTTCCCATGGTTTCCTGTTCATGGTCGCACGAGACACGATAGGACCCACAGGCACTGTGAAAAATCTCAGACTGGGGGAGGATTTTACCCCCAAAAATGGGTGGGTTTGGGTCGGGTGTGATGTGAAAATGTAAAAATCTCTAACCCTCCCACTTCTGGTTTTAACGGAGGCGGGACGAGAGGCAGGGAGGCAGCCCCCAGGTGGTAGTCACTCATTTTACTATTATAATGAGGCCACATGCCTCAGGTTTGATCTCTTCCCCAGCTTCAGCGCTGGCCTGCCGGGTTTTCCGAGCCTCGGGAAAGCCGTCAGCTAAAGAGGCGAGGATTGCTGGATGGAGCGGGTAATGGCCTTCCCAGCTCTGGTTGTGGGCCTGGTGTTACCTCCCAGCCCCCCAGGCTAACCTGCTTCCTCCCACCACCCACCCAGGATCAAACCCTTCCCCCGACCCCCCCCCTTCCCAGGATCAGACCCTTACCCTCCCCCCCCTCCCTCCCCACCCAGGATCAAACCCTTCCCCGACTCCCCCCCTTCCCAGGATCAAACCCCTCCCCCGACCTCTCCCTTCCCAGGATCAGACCCTCCCCTCCTGCCCATTCTCCACACCCAGGATCACACCCTCCGCCCTCCCCGGGGAGCAGGCCCGTCCCCCAACCCCCAGCCACCATTCAGGTCCCCCCCCCACATAGATTCCCCGCCTGTTCCTGTGCTGGAGGCTCCTGCAGAGCGATTCCGGCCATCAGGCTGACCACCATGCAGAGCCTGCTCCGCAGTTATAACCCCACAGCATGCAGTGAATGCTGGATTTCTGACCCCACCCCCCAACCCACTCCACCCCCCACTCCACCTCTCCTTCCCCCCATCTCCACCCCACCCCATCCCCCGCTCCCCCCCCCCACCTACCCCTCCCAGTGATTGGATATTTCCAAGGCATATTGTCTTTCCAAGGGAAAAAGTGCCTCCGTAATTTGTTTTGTGAGGGAGGGAAAACAATAATGGATCATCTTTGCCATAATGTGTTACATGCTAATCATGTGATTGTGCATATCAATACATAAGAACATAAGAAATAGGAACAGGAGTAGGCCATACGGCCCCTCGAGCCTGCTCCACCATTCAATAAGATCATTGGTTGATCCGATCATGTACTCAGCTCCACTTCCCTGCCTGCTCCCTATAATCCCTTATCCCATTATCGTTTAAGAAACTGTCTATTTCTGTCTTAATGTATTCAATATCCCAGCTTCCACAGCTCTCTGAGGCACAAAATTCCACAAATTTACATCCCTCTGAGAGAAAAAATTTCTCCTCATCTCAGTTTTAAATGGGTGGCCCCTTATTCTAAGATTATGCCCTCTAGTTCTAGTCTCCCCCATCAATGGAAACATCCTCTCACCATCCACCTTGTCAAGCCCCCTCATAATCTTATAGGTTTCGATAACATTACCTCTCATTTTTTTGAATTCCAATGAGTAGAGGCCCAACCTACTCAACCTATCCTCATAAGTCAATCCCTCATCTCCGGAATCAACCTAGTGAACCTTCTCTGAACTGCTTCCAAAGCAAGTATATCCTTTTGTAAATATGGAAACCAAAACTGCACGCAGTATTCCAGGTGTGGCCTCACCAATACCTTATATAGCTGTAGCAAGACTTCCCTGCTTTTATATTCCATCCCCTTTGCAATAAAGGCCAAGATTCCATTGGCCTTTCTGATCACTTGCAATAGCTGCATACTAACATTTTGTGTTTCATGCACAAGTACCCCCAGGTCCCACTGTACTGCAGCACTTTGCAATCTTTCTCCATTTAAACTTGTTCTTTGATTTTTTTTCTGCATGACCTCACACTTTTCAACATTATACTCCATCTGCCAAAATTTTGCCCACTCACTTAGCCTGTCTATGTTCTTTTGCAGATCTTTTGTGTCCTCCTCACACATTGCTTTTCCTCCCATCTTTGTATCGTCAGCAAACTTGGCTACATTACACTCGATCCCTTCATCCAAGTCGTTAATATAGATTGTAAATAGTTGGGGTTCCAGCACTGATCCCTGCGGCACCCCACTAGTTACTGGTTGCCAACCCGAGAATTTACTATTTATCCTGACTCCTTGTTTTCTATTAGCTAGCCAATCCTCTATCCATGCTAATATATTACCTCCAACCCCGTGAACTTTTATCTTGTGCAGTAACCTTTAATGTGGCATCTTGTCAAATGCCTTCTGGAAGTCCAAATACACCACATCCAAGGGTTCCCCTTTATCCAACCTGTTCGTTACATCCTCAAAGAATTCCAGAAAATTTGTCAAGCATGACTTCCCCTTCATAAATCCATGCTGATTCTTCCTGACCGAATTTTGCTTTTCCAAATGTCCTGCTACTGCTTCTTTAATAATGGTATCTGACATTTTCCCAACCACAGATGTTAGACTAACTGGTCTATAGTTTCCTGCTTTTTGTCTGCCTCCTTTTTTAAATGGGGACATTACATTTGCAGTTTTCCAATCTGCTGGGACCTCCCCAGAATCCAGGGAATTTTGGTAAATTACAACCAATGCATCCACAATCCCTGCCGCTACTTCTCTTAAGACCCTAGGATGCAAGCCATCAGGTCCAGGGGATTTATCTGCCTTTAGTCCCATTATCTTACTGAGTACCACCTCCTTAGTGATTGTGATTATAATACGTTTCACTGCATTGCACAATTCAAATACATGGAAAAAAAAAGATTTTCCCTCCTGAAATTGAGAAAGGCAGTTTTTCGTTGCTTGGTTTGATCTTGGGAGGGTCCAGAACAGGTTCTCATTCTCCTTCAGGGGAGTGACCCTTCTGTTTATATATCTTTGCTGTTCTAAATGTAAAGAAAGCAGCAAAAATAAAGCCTCCTTTGCCTCTCGATTTCCCGTCCTTCAACCCAGGCAAGTTATCAGCAAGCCAGCACCCTCCTGCTGGTCTCTCCCACAATCCACCCCCTGGCTCGGCGGGTCTTTGAAAGAGGCGAGAGGGAGGTGGGTAATGCAGGCGGACATTTAAAAGTAACAAGGTAATTTAAAAAAAAAACAATAACTTTAGAAAGAATAAATAAAATCAGGGTAAATATATTTATAAAGCTTGAAATTGCTGTCTGAGCTAATTTTAGCAACAATATAATTAGGCTTGCGTGAATCGTGTCAGCCCAGAGGACTGTTGCTGGTGACACCTCGGGAAATACGGATGTCATTATTTGCAATTATTAACTGTTTAATATACTTTAGATTCACATTCACTTTTTTGTTTAAATTAGTCACAGCAGGACTATTGCCCCAGTGCACCTTTAAAGCTTCACCGCCTGAGCCATGAGTAATCTCGCTGCGGTTTTGTAATGTGCTTTTGTCTAATCAGAGCAGATAGATGGGAGTTATATTTAGATCCTTCAAATCCTGCGGCTCAGAGAGACTGGGCGGAGAAAAAAAATGCTTCTTCACAATTCTCTGAGCCTTCTGTCTTTGATTTTGAATGACAAGACACTTAATTCTGAGTATCTCTGGAATATATTTTGTCACACATTTTCAATGATACCGAGTTCCTGCCTCATGCGCAGGTGTAGCGTGGGAGCGGATGCTCACCAGGGATACTGAGCGCGGATGTGCAATTGTGATTTTACGTTCCACTTCTCACCAGCTGTTGAGTCATGTCAGCCACGTGATTATGGGGAAGAGAGATTTTGTAGCTCTAATTCTAAGTGCGAGATATTTGGTAATTGTCCATAGAATCATCATTAGGCTGGGCGATATATTCTTTAAAAATGTTTTACTGAAGTAACCAGAATAGGATGCATTCAGCCTGGATTGTTAATGTGAAATTACAAACTGGGCCAAGCCAAGCCTGTAACGACGGGGCTGTTCCAGAATATTTTAGCACAGGATTAATAGTTTAACACCAAACACAGTAAAACCGATTTATCACAACATTTAGCTGCTGTAGAAGCTTCAATAAATGCTTTTAAATAAATCACTGCTGGCCGATGTCTCATTTGGTATAGAGTGGTGGCATGTCTAGATGTTTCTAATTCTGTTGTGTGGGCAATTTTTCAACCTGGAATTGTAATAAATGTTTTGTGGCTGGCAGATTGAGAACTCAGTCTGGGAAGGTTTTATAATGCAGTGCTCTATTCACAGAAACTGCCTGAAATAGTGGTACAGAAACTACATCAAATTATTAGCTTCCAATACTCCTAAAATCCAGTTGTTACATTGCTTGAATCAGTGCTGACAAGTACAGAGAGGGATTGATGAGCAATGGGCATTTCTGCAAGCTGCAGTTAGTTATTTTTACATATATTATGGAGGTAGTGGGTCAGTTTTATTTTCCCTCTATCTTTCCACCAGCTGCTATCATGTCACTTATAATGAGAAGATAAAATCTAATACCAACTGTGCTAACATATGCTACACACTGACTGCACGGTTATATATTGGTACAGTTCGTGTACGTCACAAGTCAGTACACAGGAGGGACGTTTGCAGTCAGAGGCTTCCTTTTGATGAACTCCTCTGACCCGAAAAAATCTACAAAAATACCTGGTGATCCCGGAGGAACATGGTGTCAGAATCATCATCTTCTCACACTCCACTGACTAAAAAAGACAATGTTTGGAGCCAGTTTTCTTGGATATTGGTCTTAACACCAAAAGGAAGGATGTAACTCCAAGGCACAGAGAGGAGGCTGAAGTGGCAAGAGGAGAAGGACTTAAGTTCGAAGTACATTGAACAATGATTGAGGTTCAACAGTACTTCATTGGATGTGAAGGGCTTTGGGATAGACTGAAGTTTTGACAACTACCACATAATACATTAATGAACAAGGTCAGAGGTTGCAGAGTCAGGGGACAAGTAGCAGAATGGATCGCTAGCTGGCTTCAAGACAGAAAGCAGAGAGTAGGGGTAAAGGGCAGCTATTCACAGTGGCAGAAGGTGGGTCGTGGTGTTCCACAAGGATCAGTGCTGGGGCCACTGTTGGTCACAACTTATATTAACGATTTAGAATTTGGAATCAAAAATACAATTTCTAAATCTGCAGATGACACCAAATTGGGGGATAGCCAATACTGAGGAGGACTGCGACAAATTACAGGAGGGCATTAATAAACTTGTAGAATGGGCAAATAATTGGCAAGTTAATTTTAACATAGGTAAGTGTGAGATGTTGCATTTTGGTAAGAAAAAAGGGAGGTCACATATTACTGGGAGGGTGTGAGTCTGGGTGGGGTAGAGGAACAAAGGGATCTCGGATACAAATACACAAATCACTAAACGTTGTGACACAGGTTAGCAAGGCCATAAAAAGCAAACCCAGCACTAGGGTTTATTTTTAGAGGGATAGAATTGAAAAGTAGGGAAGTTATGCTAAATTTGTATTAAACCTTGGTTAGACCACACTTGGAGTACTGCGTACAGTTCTGGTCACCATATTATGAAAACGATAGAAGCACTGGTGAGGATGCAAAAAAGATTTACAAGGATGATACCAGAAATGTGAGGGTATACATATCAGGAAAGGATGAACAGGCTGGGTCTCTTTTCTTTAAAAATAAAAGGCTGAGGGGGTGACCTAATAGATGTCTTTAAATGATAGGTTTTGATAGAGTGGATACAGAGAGAGTGTTTCCACTAGTGGGGAAGAGCATAACTAGAGGCCATCAATATAAGATCGGCACCAAGAAATCCAATAGGGAATTCAGGAGAAACTTCTTTACCCAGAGTGTGGTGAGAATGTGGAACTCGCTGCCACAGGGAGGGGTTGAGGTGAATAGTATCGATGCATTTAAGGGGAGGCTGGACAAGCCAATGGGGGAGAAGGGAATAGAGGGTTATGCTGATAGATTTAGATGAGGAAAGACGGGTGGAGGCTCGAGTGGAGCATAAACGCCGGCATGGACTGGTTGGGCCGAATGGCCTGTTTCTGTGTAATCTTATCGAAATTCTATAACATCCAATTCTTTCTTATCGATAAGTAGGATAAAAATAATCAAACTAGAATAAATACCGAATCATGGAAAGGATGAAGGCACTGGGAACATTGAAGGAAAGAGCTAAATAATTTTAAAGAAAAATATTAAGCTATTTCTTAGTTGCGCTGCGTAAGTGAAATATTAGAGCATTTTTTTCAGGATCTAAATCTGTGAACTGGAGCTTTCAAACAACGGTTGGCCCCGGGACCCTGAATGCTCCTCGACCTGTTGGCAGTCTAAGGGTGATCATCATTTTCTTGATAGACAAGAAAAGCTATAACATATCCTGTTAAGTATTTTTTGTTGGAAGTATATTATACAAGGATGAAGTATTTTGTGCGGTTCTCTGATCTGGTTTGGGGAGTGAAGGTTTGTGAGAGGCTGATTATAATAGCCTCTGGCTGTTACAGCTGTGTAATTATCTGTGATGGGATGTGAATGTAAAACACAAATATAAAACATGACAGCACTAGTTTTAACAACAACTTTCTGTAAACTCACAAAGATGTAACATTTTTTTTTATAAAGTGCTGAAAAATCCGTTGAACCAGCGGATCAGGAACCATTTCACAATGCTTAAATTATCACTTCTGAAAATAACAGGTCCATTAAACAGAACTCAAAATACGTTATTTTAATCATCAAAATAACCAACCAGGCAACTTTAGCATCTTAAATAAATAAATATTGTCAGGAAACCAAAACAATCTTTTTATAGTCTTTCCTTTCATGTGCTGACGAGATTATCAGCACACATTTCCCAGAGTAACCAGGTGATATGTGCCAGTCTGTTCTTCATGACTTAGTGGGATGAATTTGCATCGACGGAGCCTTGCCGGGAGGTAAATGCTTACCTAATATAATAGTTTCAGATAACTTTTCTCTCTGGAGGCTGAAGGCCCAAATTCCTCCTTGTGACAAATCTAAAGCACAAATCTCGGAGGGCAATAAACTCATGAACAGAGTAAAGAAATGCAGCATGTGTTTTTTAAAATATTTGAAGAAACGAACAGGTAGCAGAGAGCGGGAAGTGCAACAGGAAGAGGTGATGCAGGTCTAAAGTATGCCTCGCTGGCTGAACCTGAACATTTAACTTGCCTCCGATGAGACGTGGCCATTCCTGCATGAAGCAAAATGTTTGTCATTCCTGTGATGCAAACACACAAATATTTCCACGTGGTCTGCACTGAAATCTACAATTTATTTCTTTGTGAATTAAAGCCACAATACTCTTCATAATTTTAATCACCGCAACAGATTAAAATAAAAGGTGCTGGAGAGAATTAATAACCTCTTATGAACTGAGAAAAAGGAGTTACATTTACTGGTGAAACATAGAAACATAAAAAAATAGGTGCAGGAGTAGGCCATTCGGCACTTCGAGCCTGCACCACCATTCAATAAGATCATGGCTGATCATTCACCTCAGTACCCCTTTCCTGCTTTCTCTCCATACCCCTTGATACCTTGAGCTGTAAGGGCTCTCTAGTTGGTTCCTCGACAAATTGGTCTAGAAAACCATCCCTAATACAGTCCAGGAAATCCTCCTCCACTGGACTGCTACCAGTTTGGTTAGCCCAATCAATATGTAGATTAAAGTCGCCCATGATAACTGCTGTACCTTAATGCACGCATCCGTAATTTTTTGTTTGAAGCTGTTCCCAACCTCATTACTACTGTTTGGTGGTCTGTACACAACTCCCACTAGCGTTTTCTGCCCTTTGGTATTCCGCAGCTCCACCCATACAGATTCCACATCATCCACGCTAATGTCCTTCCTTACTAATGCATTAATTTCTTCTCTAACCAGCAACGCTACCCCACCTCCTTTTCCTTTCTGTCAATCCTTCCTGAATGTTGAATACCCTTGAATGTTGAGTTCCCAGCCTTGGTCACCCTGGAGCCAGTCCCCGTAATCCCAATTATATCATATTCGTTAATAGCTGCCTGCGCAGTTAATTCATCCACTTTATTACGAATACTCCTCGCATTGAGGCACAGAGCCTTCAGGCTTGTCTTTTTAACACACTTTGTCCCTTTAGACTTTTGCTGTAATGTGGCCCTTTTTGATTTTTGCCTTGTGGTTTCTCTGCCCTCCACTTTTACTTTTCTTCTTTCTATCTTTTGTTTCTGGGGAAATAGGCAAGTCCATGCCATTATTTTAGTTATACAAGTTCTGATATATCACAATTCCATTTTAAAGGTAAAATCACACTGTCATATTGTACCAGCAATGGCACAGTGGAACCCGGTGCTGTGCTATCAGAAAATTGTCGGTGATTCCATGCCTGCTGTTGGCCTGAGCTGTACCTGACTGGGTAAGGTTACTCGAAGGGTCAGTCACACCACATTTCCACATTTTGCCAACATGTAGGGGTACAATGAACTGAATTGTAGTTTAAAAAGCCCTTTTGCTTGGAATGTATCAGTCTAGTTCTGTACAATCGTGTATAGATTATCTTATACATCGACTACGGTTGTTTGGGGCAATAATCCATGAGGAACATGAGGAATAGGCACCTTTTCATTATTTATTTTTACACATACTGCAGAGTTTGTATTTTCTTCATTTCCTGCCAGTCATCATTTATTGAAAGCAAAGTAAACATTGTCATGGAAGAGGTGCTGATTTATAGAAAAGATTAGAATGACATTATTTGGATTTAGGGCTGAGTAAATAAGTACATTTTTTAATTGAACAAATCAAATTGCAGAATCTGAAGTAAAACCAGAATCACAAAATATTACTCTCAGTTATAGAGCAGAAGATTGCCTTTGGGTTCAGTCAGTTGTAATTGTTGACTGGTTGTCTTGTCAGCTTGGCTCAGTTGGTATAACTCTCGCCTCAGAGTGAAACAGTGTGGGTTCAAGCCCCTTTCCAGGACCAGGCGCCGATACTCAGGCTGACACTTCGGTGCAGTACTGGGGGAGTGCTGCTCTGTTGAAGGTCCCATCTTTCAGAAGAGACGTTAAACACAGGTCTAGTCTGCCTGTTCAGTGCACATAAAGATCCCAAAGGACTTTGTTTTGATGAAGTGCCAATCTTCTGGCCAACATGGCCATCAACACAGATTTAATGCACAAGTTCGCTGCCTGTTTCCCCACACAACAAGTCAGTATAATTGTAAAATAATGAATTGACTGTGAAGTACTTGCCGAGGATGTCTGTGTGCTGCCCTAACTCCATGCAGCGTAACAGGAAACGGTGTGTGTAAAAGCAGAGGACTGTGGAAGGTTGTGCACAGGGAGTATGGTGTGACACATTTACAGTTTGAGGTCCCAAATTTGGAATTCTTGGATTTTTGAATTGATTCAAAGTAAAGCGCTTTAAAGAAAAGCTGTAGTGGGAGGGATCATCTGTCTTTAAATTAGACGAGGACTGTGACCGTTTATTAACGCAAATTAGAATATCTATACATAACAAAGATGATTAAACAGATTTGCACAACTGACTGCTATTTGAGAATAAACCACTTCCTTTCCTCTTCACCCTGTCGGATGGCTGCAAGAGGGAGATTGGTCAGCAAAGAAAGATATTCTCCTCGGGTTGTAAAGATAGAACTGCTCTTCATTCTGTGGCCTCTTGTAGCAGTGTAGCTACGCTTGGTGTTATATGGACACAGCTTGTTGACATTAATTTTTATCATGTGTCAGAAATTTTATATTTTCCCTCTTCAAAATTCAGTTCTCCCACCGTACAGATCAGTCTGCCATCTCCATTTTATCTACTGTTTAATGGGGGTGGGTTGTTACTGATTTTCAGCTAAAAAGTAACTCTGTTGGCAAGTGCCTCATAGCAACTCCCTTTAGAGTTAACTCTCCAACACGTGCATCAGAGCACCATGCTTGGTAAGGCTGTGTTAGACCTGTCTGCCTGCAGGTAATTGAGCTGATTGGAGCATCAGTGGGAATGGATGAGTCAGTAAATGTATGAAAACATAGAAAATAGGTGCAGGAGTAGGCCATTCAGCCCTTCGAGCCTGCACCACCATTCAATATCATGGCTGATCATTCACCTCAGTACCCCTTTCCTGCTTTCTCTCCATACCCTTTGATCCCTTTAGCCATAAGGGCCATATCCAACTCCCTCTTGAATATATCTAATGAACTGGCCTCAACAACTTTCTGCGGTAGAGAATTCCACAGGTTCACAATTCTCTGAGTGAAGAGGTTTCTTCTCATCTCGGTCATAAATGGCTCACCCCTTATCCTTAGACTGTGACCCCTGGTTCTGGACTTCGCCAACGTCGGGAACATTTTTCCTGCATCTAACCTGTCTAAACCCGTCAGAATTTTATACGTTTCTATGAGATCCCCTCTCATCCTTCTAAATTCCAGTGAATATAAGCCTAGTCGATCCAGTCTTTCTTAATATGTCAGTCCTGCCACCCCGGGAATCAGCCTGGTGAACCTTCGCTGCACTCCCTCAATAGCAAGAACGTTCTTCCCCAGATTAGGAGACCAAAACTGTACACAATAGTCAAGGTGTGGCCTCACTAAGGCCCTGTACAACTGCAGTAAGACCTCCCTGCTCCTATACTCAAATCCTCGCGCTACAAAGGCCAATATGCCATTTGCCTTCTTCACCGCCTGCTGTACCTGCATGCCAACTTTCAATGACTGATGTACCATGACACCCAGGTCCCGTTGCACCTCCCCTTTTCCTAATCTGTCACCATTCAGATAATATTCTGCCTTCCTGTTTTTGCCACCAAAGTGGATAACCTCACATTTATCCACATCATACTTCATCTGGCATGTAGTGGATGATCACTGGAGCGTGTCGGGAGACTGAGCCGTGGGTGGTCACAGCCACAGGAAATAAGTATTGTTGGTGTGGGTTATTTACACAAATTGACAAAACAAACTTTACAAATCATTTTTATAATTAAAATTATTTACTGTATTGTACCACGATTTTGATAAACAAATGATGGTGTTTATCACCAGAGATTATCCTGCAGCACACAGTGTTGCCCAGCAATCCTTTTCAAAATGCGCTGTGAAACTGAACGGTGTTCTTACTTGTCCTCTCCACCCCCGCCCCCCCCTCTCCCCACCCCCGCCCCACCCCCGCCATCCCCTCTCCCCACCCCGTCCCCCCCTCTCCCCACCCCCGCCATCCCCTCTCCCCCCCCCTCTCACCACCCCCGCCCCCCCTCTCCCCACCCCCACCCCACCATCCCCTCTCCCCACCCCGTTCCCCCCCTCTCCCCACCCCCGCCATCCCCTCTCCCTCCCCGCCCCCCCCTCACCACCCCCGCCCCCCCCTCTCCCCTCTCCCCACCCCCGCCATCCCCTCTCCCCACCCCGTCCCCCCCTCTTCCCACCCCCGCCATCCCCTCTCCCCCCCCCCCTCCCCACCCCCGCCCCCCCCTCTCCCCACCCCCGCCATCCCCTCTACCCACCCCCGCCATCCCCTCTCCCCCCCCCCGCCATCCCCTCTCCCCACCCCCGCCCCCCCCTCTCCCCACCCCCGCCATCCCCTCTCCCCCCTCCCCACCCCCGCCCTCCCCTGTCCCGCCATCACCTCTCCCCTCTCCCCACCCCTGTCTCTCCCCTCTCCCCACCCCCGCCCTCCCCTCTCCCCTCTCCCCAACCCCGCCCTCCCCTCTCCCCACCCCCGCCTCTCCCCTCTCCCCACCCCCCCTCCCCTCTCCCCACCCCCGCCCTCCCCTCTCCACACCCCAGCCCTCCCCTCTCCCCTCTTCCCTCTCCCCTCTCCCCTCCCCAATACAGATCTGTGCTGCTGCTTTTTGAAGAAGCGCGCCCTCTTTCTGCAGTGGCGTAACAATCTCACATTAAAACAATACATTTTAGCTTTTCTCTTGTCACCTGTTTTTACCATTTTATTATCTCAGTTTAATGAAAAAGCCTGATGAAGTAGGGTATGTTACAGAAATTTAATTCACTGAAAACGTTAACACTAATAGTCAGGCCTTGATGTTGTACAATATAGGCCATTCAGCCCCTCTAACATGTTCCTCCGTTCAGTCAGATCATGGCTGGCCTGTAGCTGCCCGCCTTTGATCCATGTCCCCGATACCCAAACCCAACAAAATTCTATCCATCACAGACTTGATCATTCCAGTATACATAGCCTTTTGGGGCGACAGAATTGCAGATCTCCAGTACCCGTTGTGTGAATAACTGCTCCCTGACTTCACTCCTAAGTGGCCTAGCTCTACTTTAAAGTTTGTGCGCCCTTCTTCTGGATTCCCCTACCTGAGGAACTGGTTTCTCTGTCGTGAATCCCTTTATCATTTTAATCGCCTCAAGATCATCCCTCACCCTTGTGAACTGAAGGAGCTCGAAGCCTGTTTGATGCAATGTGTCCTCACAATGTAACCCGTTAAACCTCAGTATAATTCTGGTGAATCTGTTGCTCGCCAATAAACCCTTCCTGCAGGCCAATCCCCAAACCTGAACGCAGTATGCCAAGTGATGACTGGCCAAGCATACCGTCAGCTGTACATCGCTCGAGGAACAGCAGCTCATCGTTCGTTTAGGCATTTTACAGCCTTCTGGACCCAACATCGAGTTCAACAATTTCAGACCATAAGCCCTGCCCATATTTTGTTTCCTGTTTCTCTCCCTTTCCCATGACAGCTGGTGATGATTCTGCCATTCCCATTTTCACCCTCTCTCGACTCATCATCTGTGTCTTAACTTGGCCCATTACCATCTCCTTCTGTCTCACATCATCATTCCTTGTGTCTCTAATCCCTCCTGCCTTCCACCCAATCACAGACCTTCCCTTTTGCTCTTTCCTCCCCTCCCCCCTTTCCCAGCCCCTGCACTTGCTTTAAACCTGTTACATCTCTAAACTTTTTCCAGTTCTGATGAAGGGTCACCAACTTGAAACGTTAACTCTGTTTCTCTCTCCACAGATGCTGCCTGACCCACTGAGTATTTCCAGCATTTTCTGTTTTTATTTTATGTAGCATAACTTCCTTCATTTTATATTCCAGCCCCCTTGAGATAAAGGTCACCATTTCATTAGCCTTTGTGTAGCTTTTAGTGATTTCTGTACATGGACCCGCAGCTCCTTTCGCTCCTCCACAGTTCCTCGTCTCCTGCTGTTTAGCAAATATTTTGATTCTCCTTTCTTGGGTCCGAAGTGGATGACCTCACACTTCCTCACATTGAAGTGTATCAGTTTTTCCCACTCACTCAGTCTGTTTATGTTCCTTTGTAACTTCCTGCTCCCATTCACACAGCTTACTGTGCCTCTGAATTTGCTGTCATCTGCAAACTTCGTTCTACAACCTTCCTTCATCGTACATACCTTCACCAAGTCATTGATATACATGGTCAAAAGCTGAAGCTCCAGTACTGATCCCTGGGGAACGTCACATGGCCCATCTCACCAATCAGAGCACATTCCCTTTATCCTATCTCCCAAACGTTTACTGACCCATGACACAACGTTACCGCCAATTCCGTGCGCTTTTGCTTTGACTGCAAATCACTTTTGTGGAAACTTATAAAGTGCCTTCTGGAAGTCTATACAGACAATGTCCATAGATGCTCCCCCATTCACCATGTCGGTGACCACATCAAAAAATTCAACTAGATTAATCGTATGTGAGCCACCCTTCACAAATCCATGCTCACTCTCTTCGATTAGCTCTTGTCCAAGTGCTCACTCACTGTCCCTGCCGAGATATTTCAGTAACTTCCCCACAACTGATGTTAAACTGACTGGTCTGTAGTCTTCTGCTTTCTCCCTCCCTTGTTTCTTAAGTAATGGAGTACCATTTGCAATTTTCCAATCCAAAGGCATAAATTGCCAAATCTAGCGAGCTTTGGAAAATTATGACTAATATACTTGCAATTTGCTCATCTATTTATTTTAATTCCCCGAGGTGAAAACCATCAGGCCCTGGAGATTTGTCGACCTTAAGTCCCATTATTTTACCCACTACCACTTTATTTAACTTGCATTAAATGTAATAAGTTCCTCCCTTTGATTATTTTTTTTGTTCCGTGCTTCCCGGCAAATATAGGAGGGAGTCACTTCAGACCTCAAACATATTCCTCGTGTTGGTAATGCACCAGTGGTCATGTCATTGGCGAGTAAGGGAGAAGAGAACATAACATAATGAATATATTAATCATAAAATTACCCAATATTTTGGACTAAAATGGCAGTTTCGCTGAAAATGCCCCAAAGGATACATGGCATGGGAAACATCTGCTCACCTGAGGCTGGAGTCGAAATGCATTCTTTGGGTATAGTGACCGGCTAGGATAAACCTGACACATGGTTGCATCAAAGGTGGATTATCGTGAGCTCCATAACATTCCTTTCTACAGAAGAATACCGATTAGCGAGTTCTGAATCAGCTGACTGCTCAAGTGTAAAGGTGCAACCTGTTCAGTTTGGGATCGAGACTTGGCCAAGGTTACAGCTTCTGACTGCCGCCTAGTCCACCCACATGTGTCTGGGCAGCAGAACATCTGCGGTGAAACCTTACCGTCAAATAATAACTTGCCAACGCTGCCTGGCTCAGCTTTCCCAACAGCAACTTACATTTATAAAGTGCCTGTAATGGAGATAAACATCCCTCGGCACTTCATAGAGACCCAATCCAAAATAACCAACGCCCAGCCCAAGATGGAGATATTAGCAGGACTGACCAAAAGCGTGTTCCCTTTTCTGCCATTGTTCATCTCGGCAACAAAAGAAACTCATGAATCCAGTGATTCAGTAACAATGCGAAATCACAGCTTTTGCTCTGAGTTTCGCAACATGTGTTAAAGTATCAACCATAAAACACTTTGCTAAATTGTAAAAGCTCGTGTAAATCAGGAAAAGAAGCCTTTCAATTGTAGCTACACAGTGTGCCTTCTCGTTAAATGGCGTTATACAGATCAGATCTGTCAAAAATCATTAAAGGGACTTGCTGAAAGAATTGGTCATAGAAACATAGAAAATAGGTGCAGGAGTAGGCCATTCGGCCCTTCGAGCCTGCACCGCCATTCAATGAGTTCATGCAACTTCAGTACCCCATTCCTGCTTTCTCGCCATACCCCTTGATCCCCTTAGTAGTAAGGACTACATCTAACTCCTTTATGAATATATTTAGTGAATTGGCCTCAACAACTTTCTGTGGTAGAGAATTCCACAGGTTCACGACTCTCTGGGTGAAGAAGTTTCTCCTCATCTCGGTCCTAAATGGCTTACCTCTTATCCTTAGACTTTGGGAACTGTTACTACATTTAAAACAAGTAACTTCAAAATTGAATTAAACCAATCTGTTTTTGATGTGTGAGGTTGTGAATAAAATTGATTTGATTTTACATTCATTTCCCATTTTTCACCATTCCCCAGCCTTGCCACGTCAGATATTATCCACAGATCACCTGAACACTGCACTAAAGTATTTTTTATATCCGGCTATTTAACTCAACGTAGTGTGTCTAGTTTTAGGCACTAAGAGAATTGAGAGATATGGGGATAGGGCAGGAATGTGGAGTTTAGGTAGAAGAAAGAAAGACTTGTATGTATACTTGTGTATATATATATTGCCTTTCACAACCTCACAGCCAGTGAAGTATTTTGGAGTGTAGTCACTGTTGTAATGTAGGAAACACATCAGCCAATTTGCGCACAGCAAGTATTATATTTCCTGGTCTCCTATGATCTACAAACTATAAAATGATGCCGTGTATACCCAACACTAGTTCATGAATATATATCAAAAAGAACAGGTACTGTATTAGCATGGAAAGAGAATTAACTAACTAACAGAAAACAGAGAGTCGGGATAAATGGTTCATTCTCGGGTTGGCAATCAATAACTAGTGGGGTGCCGCAGGGATCGGTGCTGGGGCCTCAACTATTTACAATCTATATTAATGACTTGGATGAAGGGACCGAGTGTAATGTAGCCAAGTTTGCTGATGATACAAAGATGGATGGGAAAGTAAATTGTGAGGAGGACACAAAAAATCTGCAAAGGGATATAGACAGGCTAAGTGAGTGGGCAAAAATTTGGCAGATCGAGTATAATGTATGAAAGTGTGAGGTTATTCACATGCAGGAAAAATAAAAAAACAAATTATTATTTAAATGGATAGAAATTACAAAATGCTGCAGTACAGAGAGACCTGGGGGTCCTTGTGCATGAAACACAAAACGTTAGTATGCAGGTACAGCAAGTGATCAGGAAGGCAAATGGAATGTTGGCCTTTATTGCAAGGGGGATAGAGTATAAAAGCAGAGAAGTCCTGCTACAACTGTACAGGTATTGGTGAGGCCACACCTGGAGTACTGCTTACAATTTGGGTTTCCTTATTTAAAGAGGGATATACTTGCAATGGAGGCTGTTCAGAGAAGGTTCACTAGGTTGATTCCGGAGATGGGGGGGTTGACTTATGAAGAAAGGTTGAGGAAGTTGGGCCTATACACATTGAAGTTTAGAAGAATGAGAGGTGATCTTATTGATAATGAGGGGACTCAACAAGGTAAATGCAGAGAGGATGTAGGGGAATCTAGAATCTATATGGCATAGTTTCAGAATAAGGCGGTGCCTATTTAGAACTGAGATGAGGAGGAATTTCTTCTCTCAGAGGGTTGTAAATCTGCGGAATTCTCTGCTCCAGAGAACTGTGGAGGCTGAGCCATTGAATATATTTAAGGTGGAGATAGACAGATTTTTGAACGATAAGGGAGTAAAGGGTTATGGGGAGTGGGCAGGGAAATGGAGCTGAGTCCATGATCAGATCAGCCATAAGGGGCCAAATGGCCTACCCCTGCTCCTAATTCCTATGTTCTTATCTGAAAAACAGCATCTCTGACAGTGCAGCACTCCCTCAGTACTGCGCTGGTGTCAGCCTAGATTTTTGGCTCAAATCTCACAACCTTGTGACTCAGAGGCGAGCACTGTCCTTGGCGCCATGGCTGCCCCGTATAGAATGGCTGTGCAGGCTCGAGGGGTTGTGTGGCCAACTCCTGCTCTAATTTCTTATAGAATCATAGAAACCTACAGCACAGAAGGTTGTGCACAAACCTTTGAAGGTGGCAGGACAGATTAAAAGAGTAAATGGGATCCTGGGCTTTATAAATAGAGGCATAGAGTGCAAAAGTCGGGAGGTTATGCTAAACCTGTACAAAACACTAGTTCGGCCCCAGCTAGAGTTTTGTGTCCAATTCAGGGCACCGTACTTTCGGAAGAATGTGAGGCTTTGGAGAGGATACAGAAAAGATTTACAAGAATAGTTCCAGGGATGAGGGACTTCAGTTACGTGGATAGACTGGAGAAGCTGGGGTTGTTCCCCTTGGAGCAAGGTTGAGAGGAGATTTGATTGAGGTGTTCAATATCATGAGGGGTCTGGACAGAGTAGATCGAGAGAAACTGTTCCCATTGGTGGAAGGGTGGAGAACCAGAGGACACAGAATTAACGTGATTGGCAGAAGAACCAGAGGTGACATGAGGAAAACCTTTTTCCATAATGAGTGGTTAGGATCTGGAACGCACGGCCTGATAGGGCGGTGGATACAGATTCAGTAGCAGCCTTCAACATGGAATTGGATAAATACTTGAAGGAGAATAAATTGCCGGGATATGGGGAGAGTGGGGGAGGGGGACTGACGGGATTGCTGTTCCATAGAACGGGCGCAAACTCGATGGGCCGAATGGCCTCCTCGTGTGCTGCAATGTTCGATGATTCTAAGGAGGCCGTTCAGCCCATCGTGCCTGTGCCGGCGTGTAGAAAGAGTGGTGCTGCTTCCTCCCACTTCCCCGCTTTTTGCCCATAACCCCATGAGTTCCTCATCCTCGGGTACCTGTCCCACTCTTTGTTAAAATCAGCTCCCAGCACCTTTTCAGGTCGAGCGTTCCAGATCCCACAACTCTCTGAGGGAAAATATTTCTCATTTCCTGTCTGGATCTTTTGCCAGTGGTTTTGATTCCATGCTAATATGTCAAACCTTCAGGTGTCAAAGTTCAGGGCATTGCATACTCAGGGGTCGACACTTGACTGAAATGGAACTGATCTGTAAAACTGATAATCAAATACCCCACAGATTAAACAGGAAACAAAATAAGTTTGATTCAGTAACGACCAAAGAGGAATAAGTAAGCAGAAGGAAGCTGAGTAATCAAATTAGTACTTTGAAAAAAACTACATTCACTCAGCAGCAAACTGTCACTCAAAATTACTCTGAATTTCTTGGTGGTCGATGGAGGTTTACAGTGCAGAGGGCTACTTGGCCCAGCGGGTATGTGCTGGCTCCTGGCTCGGGCAATCCTAAAGCTTTCCCACTGCTCCTCCTTCTCCAGCCCCATATCTTTTTCTGCTTTAGGTATTCACCTGTTCTTCCCTTACAATTTACCATGGTCTCTGTCTGAACTACTCCCTGTAACAAATTATTCCATGCTCTAATAAATCTTCTTGTAGAAATTTCCCCTAAAATCTCTCCTCCGTGACCATTTTAAATTGATGATCCCTTGTCACTGACTCTCCAACCATTTAAAAAATTTGTTCCTGGAATGTGGGCATCGCTGGCAAGTCTGGCATTTATTGCCCATCTCTAATTGCCCTTTGAGAAGGTGGTGGTGAGCCGCCTTCTTGAACCGCTGCAGTCCGTGTGGTGAAGGTGCTCCCACAGTGCTGTTAGGGAAGGAGTTCCAGGATTGTGACCCAGCGATGATGAAGGAACGGCCGATATATTTCCAAGTCAGGATGGTGTGTGACTCGGAGGGGAACGTGGAGGTGGTGGTGTTCCCATGCGCCTGCTGCCCTTGTCCTTCTAGGGGGTAGAGGTCGTGGGTTTGGGAGGTGCTGCCGAAGAAGCCTTGGCGAGTTGCTGCAGTGCATCTTGTAGATGGTACACACTGCAGCCACGGTGCGCCGGTGGTGGAGGGAGTGAATATTGAAGATGGTGGATGGGGTGCCGATCAAATGGGCTGCTTTGTCCTGGATGGTGTCGAGCTTCTTGAGTGTTGTTGGAGCTGCACTCATCCAGGCAAGTGGAGAGTATTCCATCACACTCCTGATGTGTGTCTTGTAGATGGTGGAAAGGTTTTGGTGAGTCAGGAGGTGAGATACTCGCCGTAGAATGTCCAGCCTCTGACCTGCTCTTGTTGCCATAGTATTTATGTGGCTGTTCCAATTAAGTTTCTGGTCAATGGTTACCCCCAGGATGTTGATGGTGGGGGATTCGGCGATGGTAATGTCAAGGGGTGGTAGTTAGACTCTCGCTTGTTGGAGATAGTCATTGCCTGGCACTTGTTTGGCGTGAATGTTACTTGCCACTTATTAACCCAAGCCTGAATGTTGTCCAGGTCTTGCTGCATGTGGCCATGGACAGCTCCATTTTCTGAGCAGTTACGAATGGCACTGAACATTGTGCAATCATCAGCGAACATCCCCACTTCTGACCTGAGCAAATACTCTTCCTCTCTTCATCCTACAAAACTCATCAATTTTAAAAACCTCTATTAGATCTTCTCTTAATCTTCTGTAGTGGAAATAGTCCCAGATTTTCCTCACAATTTTAATTTCTTACCCTGGTTATCATCCAGGTGAATCTACACTTTATATTGCCAAAGCATGACTGTCCTTTCTAATGGGACTGTAACTGTGGCCTAACCGTTGCCCTGTACAAACTTACTGCATTGTGCACTGCCATTCCACCCATTAACTCTACCCAATCTACTCATTAACTTTACACCAGTTTCCCACTATGGGCCCAGGACCAGGAACTCCTGACTCAGGGAGCCCCTGCCCTAGTGCTCCCCCACCAACCCCCTTAAACCAATGACTGGCACACTTAGGACATGCAGGTAATTCTGACTTAAATCTGAGAACTGGTGTCTGCTCAGTCAGACAAGTATATACAATAAACTATTCCTGACAGAAGTGGTTCCTTTAACAAAGCATGGGTGTGCGCATATATTTTCATAGTTGGCTCATGCCGTGTAGATGAATGAACTATGAATGAAAAAGAAGTGAATTATGGGACATGGGCTCCACGTTCCATATTGTAACAATTAAACCCATCAACAAGCTAAAAGAACTTTGGCCTCTTTTTTCAATAATGAAACTGGCCATGTGTTTAGCATTTAAGGATTATAACATGCTTGAATTTTTGGTATTTGACATGAGAGAGACTGAAGATAAGATTTTTGCAGAATGCAATACCACAGATTATTAAACGCCTCTATTTTCTAGCAGTGCAACAATTTAACAAAGAAACAAATGCTCATTTTGAATCACTCCAGTGAGTCGAGCTATTCCCATTGGTCCAGATCATTCCAACTTAAATTGACTTGAGCACACTAACAGGAAAACCTTTTATAAATGTTGGCAGACTTAACTTTCTGCAGCGAGTCGAATGGGTTGACTATTGCTAAAGATAAAATAGAACTCAGAAATCTGATGTGCAGTTTTTTATAATGGGTTAAATATCTTCCAAATATCTGCTGCAGATATCATAAATATCTGAGATGGCCTTTTGTAAATAACTTGGGGCTGAAGTATCTCCTGCATCGTTTGACCAGAAAAGTCAACGTGAGCACAAAGCCGATAATCGGATTGTTGACAGGAGGATTTTCAGCCCCTTATTCACTGGCCCCTCTTGTGGTGCTGGTATTTACAGGATCTTCCGTCACGCTGTGCACCACGCCACTCCTGCATAATTGAATTCCTCCTTTAGACAGGCCTCGGATTTCAGAAGGAATTGAAGTGTTTCAGTAAATGGCCAGTATTTGAACTGATGATTGTGTTGAAGTTAGAATTTACAGGCAATTGACAATAATGTATTTCAAAGATACAATAACTGTCAGTAGCCATTTGACATGGAACAATACTGAATATCTCTCCAAATATTGCACCTGGTGAAGGCAAATATAACCTGTGAATACCAAATCGTTTGTGCAGCTGCAACCCAGATAATTAACAGTGCTCTTACAACAAGTTTAAATAAATATATAACTAACTAGACTGACCAAATGTACATGATCTAAATAGCACATAATCTCAACTCTCATAATATCCCATCAAGCACTCAATCGTGCAAATTAACTACGGATCTCCCAACAGAGATACACAATCTCAATTTGTTATGGAGAACGTTTATGAATTTGCAATATTTATGTTCTTTCTAATTTCCTGAGTTTACTTAGGGTTTAGTGCACCAAGCCTATGAAAATGTGTGGCTAACTTACTCACAGGCCTCAAGCAATAAACATCTTAGCTTGCACTTGAGGCCATTGACAATGCTCCATGTCTAATGGTACCTCTTTCAGAAGGCACTTGGCTTCCACTTGGCAACTTATCACAGTCTCAGGATAAGGGGTCGGCCATTTAGGACTGAGGAGGAATTTCTTCACTCAGAGGGTGGTGAATCGTTGGAATTCTCTACCCCAGAGGGCTGTGGAGGCTCAGTCATTGAGTATATTCAAGGCTAAGATCGATAGATTTTTGGATATTAAGACAACCAAGGGATATGGGGATCGGGCGAGAAAGTTGAGTTGAGGTTGAAGCAGGCTCGAGGGGCCGAATGGCTGACTCCTGCTCCTATTTCTTATTTTCTTATTTACAAAAGGCCATCTCAGATATTTATGATCTCTGCAGAAATTATTTTAAATAGATATTTAACTGCTTCACAGTGCAGTTTGCCAGATTATTGCTTTGTAGTGAGCCAGAACCATTAAAGTTTATATATGTATTTTGTAAAATTACGAACACGCACAATTTATAATAAAAATGGCATGCATCAGAATTAAATTAAATTGTTCGATTGGGCTGCTCACTCATTTGCTCAATAAGTGTTTGAAATGGTTGTGATTAACAGCAGTACAGCAGAATGTTTCTGTAATACAGGAACTTCACAGACTCAATAATTTGCACCAGGCTGTCTGTTATATTATGAGACAAAGCTAACATCAAATTATTGTGTTTCCTCTCCCGTGTGATAGAAACTTCTTTTTAAAGTGTCATCTCACAAAGTAGACAGTTTGCTGAATTTCAAAGATGGTATCTGACAAATCAAATTCACTGTTTACAGAAAAATCATGTTGGTTTAAAAACTGGAACATTCTGTAAAGAATGCAGTTTTGACGCCTGCAGACACTGAATACAAACACCTAGATGCAATCTCAATCTGTCTGCTAGCATCTTTGATTCAGTATTGTTCAATGTGAAAGATTGTGAACAGGTTTAAAGGTCAGAGACTCCTGATGGTGCAATAACTGAGGAAAAGGCTCTTTGTATAATCTCTAGTGCTGTATCACTGCAACTCGGAATTATTTAACCCGACACATAGCATTGAGTCCCAGTCCCTCACTGCCCCATACCTTGAATAGTGATTAAAGCCATTATTGATGGAAACTCACAACTTGGAGTCCCGATATTATTGTGTGATATTTCCCCTAGTTGGCTATTATGTGTGATATTTTACAGTATAATTCGATATCGTCTAGAAATTACTGCTTTCAATCTTCGTCAACAAACAAATTAAAATTAGTGTGTAACCAGCGATGCTAAAATAACACCATCTTGAAACGTGTTAATATCACATTTCTCTGGTTCCTATGTTAACGTTTATTTTAACTGTGTTAATACCTCATTTAAAATAAGCAGTGGAAACATAGAAAATAGATGCAGGAGTAGGCCATTCGGCCCTTCGAGCCTTCACCACCATTCAATATGATCAGGGCTAATCATACAACTTCAGTACTCCATTCCTGCTTTCTCTCCATATCCCTTGAACCCGTTAGCCGTAAGGGGCACATCTAAATCCCTTTTGATTATATCTAGCGAACTGGCCTCAACAACTTTCCATGGTAGAGAATTCCATAGGTTCACAATTCTCTGAGTGAAGGACTTTCTCCTCATCCCGGTCCTAAATGGCTTACTCCTTATCCTTAGGTGGCAAAAATATGAAGGCAGAATATTATCTGAATGGTGGCAGATTAGGAAAAGGGGAGTTGCAAGGAGACCTGGGTGTCAAGGTACATCAGTCATTGAAAGTTGGCATGCAGGTACAGCAGGCGATGAAGAAGGCAAATGGTATATTGGCCTTCATAGCTATGGGATTTGAGTATAGGAGCAGGGAGGCCTTACTGCAGTTGTACAGAGCCTTGGTGAGGCCTCACCTGGAATATTGTGTTCAGTTTGGTCTCCGAATCTGAGGAAGGACATTCTTGCTATTGAGGGAGTGCAGCGAAGATTCACCAGACTGATTCCCGGGATGACAGGACTGACATATGAGGAGAGACTGGATCGACTGGGCCTGTATTCACTGGAGTTTAGAAGGATAGATTGGATCTCATAGAAACATATAAAATGCTGACGGGACTGGACAGGTTAGATGCAGAAAGAATGTTCCCGATGTTGGGGAAGTCCAGAACCAGTGGACACAGTTTAAGGATAAGGGGTAAGCCATTTAGGACTGAGATGAGGAGAAACTTCTTCATTCCGAGAGTTGTTAACCTGTGGAATTCCCTACCGCAAACAGTTGTTGATGCCAGTCCATTGGATATGTTCAAGAAGGAGTTAGATATGGCTCTTACGGCAAAAGCGATCAAGGGGTATGGAGAGAAAGCAGGAACGTGATATTGAGGTGAATGATCAGCCATGATCTTATTAAATGGTGGTGCAGGCTCGAAGGGCCGATGGCCTACTCCTGCACCTATTTTCTATGTTTCTATGCTTCTAGACTGGTCCTGGACTTCCCCAATATCGGGAGCATTCTTCCTGCATCTGACCTGTCCAGTCCCGTCAGAATTTTATATGTTTCCATGAGATCCCCTCTCATTCTTCTAAATTCCAGTGAATATAAGCCTAGTTGATCCAGTCTTTCTTCAGATGCCAGTCCTGCCATCCCAGGAATCAGTCTGGTGAACCTTCGCTGCACTCCCTCAATAGCAAGAATGTCCTTCCTCAGATTAGGAGACCAAAACTGAACACAATATTCAAGGTGAGGCCTCACCAAGGCCACGTACAACTGCAGTAATACCTCCCTGCTCCTATACTCAAATCCCCTAGCTATGAAGGCCAACATACCATTTGCCTTCTTCACTGCCTGCTGTACCTGCATGCCAACTTTCAATGACTGATGTACCATGACACCCAGGTCTCGTTGCACCTCCCCTTTTCCTAATCTGTCGCCACTCAGATAATATTCTGCCTTCCTGTTTTTACCACCAAAGTGGATAACCTCTCATTTATCTACATTACACTGCATCTGCCATGCATTAGCCCACTTACCTCACCTGTCCAAGGCAACCTGCAGCCTCTTAGCATCCTCCTCACAGCTCACACCGCCACCCAGCTTAGTGTCATCTGCAAACTTGGAGATATTACACTCAATTCTTTCATCTAAATCATTAATGTACAATGTCATACAAACTTAGTAATCATTGATACAGTAATATGACCAACAGTCAAATTCTGACTTATATTCTTGGAAGTTTGCAGTTATTTGTTCTGGGAATGTAACATTCTCACTGAGTGTAAATTCAACAGCATTAACTGACACATCATGTTATACAAATGTCCCATTGTTCTAGAATGTCGATCACCACTACCATGGGTGTTTTCAAAGGTTTTTTTTTGTTAAGTAATGTCATAGAACAATAAAATTATTGTGCCTCAATGCGATGAGTATTCGTAATAAGGTGGACGAATTAACTGCACAGGCAGCTATTAACGAACATGATATAATTAGGATTACGGAGTCATGGCGCCAGGGTGACCAAGGCTGGGAACTCACCATCCAGGGGTATTCAACATTCAGGAAGGATAGACTGAAAGGAAAAGAAGTGGGGTAGCGTTGCTGGTTAAAGAGGAGATTAATGCAATAGTAAGGAAGGACATCAGCTTGGATGATGTGGAATCGGTATGGGTGGAGCTACGGAATACCAAAGGGCAGAAAACGCTAGTGGGAGTTGTGTACAGACCAGCAAACAGTAGTCGTGAAGTTGGGGACAACATCAAACAAGAAATTAGGGATGCATGCAATAAAGGTAAAGCAGTTATCATGGGCAACTTTAATCTACATATAGATTGGGCTAACCAAACTGGTAGCTGTACGGTGGAGGAGGATTTCCTGGAGTGTATTAGGGATGGTTTTCTTGACCAATATGTCAAGGAACCAACTAGAGGGCTGGCCATCCTAGATTAAGTGATGTGTAACGAGAAAGGTCTAATTAGCAATCTTGTTGTGCAAGGCCCCTTGGGGAAGAGTGACCATAATATGGTAGAATTCTTTATTAAGGTGGAGAGTGACACAGTTAATTCAGAGACTAGGGTCCTGAACTTAAGGAAAGGTAACTTTGACGGTATGAGACGTGAATTGGCTAGAATAGACTGGAAAATGATACTTAAAGAGTTAGCGGTGGATAGGCAATGGCAAACATTTAAAGAGCGCATGGATGAACTTCAACAATTGTACATCCCTGTCTGGAGTAAAAATAAAACGGGAAAGGTGGCTCAACCGTGGCTAACAAGTGAAATTAGGGATAGTGATAAATCCAAGGAAGAAGCATATAAATTGGCCAGAAAAAGCAGCAAACCTGAGGACTTGGAGAAATTTAGAATTCAGCAGAGGACGACAAAGGGTTTAATTAGGAGGGGAAAAATAGAGTATGAGAGGAAGCTTGCTGGGAACATAAAAACTGACTGCAAAAGCTTCTGCAGATATGTGAAGAGAAAGAGATTAATGAAGACAAACATAGGTCCCTTGCAGTCAGAATCAGGTGAATTTATAATGGGGAACAAAGAAATGGCAGACCAATTGAACAAATACTTTGGTTCTGTCTTCAGGAAGGAAGACACAAATAACGTTCCAGAAATACTAGGGGACCAAGGGTCTAGCGAGAAGGAGGAACTGAAGGAAATCCTTATTAGTGAGGAAATTGTATTAGGGAAATTGATGGGATTGAAGGCCGATAAATACCCAGGGACTGATAGCCTGCATCCAAGAGTACTAAAGGAAGTGGCCCTAGAAATAGTGGATGCATTGGTGATCATTTTCCAACAGTCTATCGACTCTGGATCAGTTCCTATGGGGTAGCTAATGTAACACCACTTTTTAAAAAAGGAGAGAGAGAGAAAACAGGGAATTATAGACCGGTTAGCCTGACATCAGTAGTGGGGAAAATGTTGGAATTAATTATTAAATTTGAAATAGCAGCGCATTTGGAAAGCAGTGACAGGATCGGTCCAAGTCAGCATGGATTTATGAAAGGGAAATCATGCTTGACAAAACTTCCAGAATTTTTTGAGGATGTAACTAGTAGAGTGGACAAGGGAGAACCAGTGGATGTGGTGTATTTGGACTTTCAAAAGGCTTTTGACAAGGTCCCGCACAAGAGATTGGTGCGCAAAATTAAAGCACATGATATTGGGGTAATGTATTGACGTAGATAGAGAACTGGTTGGCAGACAGGAAGCAGAGAGTCGGGATAAACGGGTCCTTTTCAGAATGGCAGGCAGTGACTAGTGGGGTGCCGCAGGGCTCAGTGCTGGGATCCCAGCTATTTACAATATACATTAATGATTTAGATGAAGGAACTGAATGTAATATCTCCAAGTTTGCAGATGACCCTAAGCTGGGTAGCGGTGTGAGCTGTGAGGAGGATGCTAAGAGGCTGCAGGGTGACTTGGACAGGTTAGGTGAGTGGGCAAATGCATGGCAGATGCAGAAGAATGTGGACAAATGTGAGGTTATCCACTTTGGTGGCGAAAACACAAAGGCAGAATATTATCTGAATGGCGGCAGATTAGGAAAAGGGGAGCTGCAACGAGACCTGGGTGTCATCAGTCTTTGAAGGTTGGAATGCAGGTGCAGGAGGTGGTCAAGAAGGCAAATGGTATGTTGGCCTTCATAGCAAGGGGATTTGAGTTTGGGAGCAGGGAGGCCTTGCTGCAGCTGTACAGGGCCTTAGTGAGGCCTCACCTGGAATACTGTGTTCAGTTTTGGTTGTCTAATCTGAGGAAGGACATTCTTGCTATTGAGGGAGTGCAGCAAAGGTTCACCAGACTGATTCCCGGGATGGCAGGACTGACATATGAGGAAAGACTGGATTGACTGGGCCTGTATTCACTGGAGTTTAGAAGAATGTGAGGGGATCTCATGGAAACATATAAAATTCTGACGGGATTGGACAGGTTAGATGCAGGAAGAATGTTCCCAATGTTGGGGGAGTCCAGAACCAGGAGTCACAGTCTAAGGATAAGGGGTAAGCCATTTAAGACTGAGATGTGGAGAAACTTCTTCACTCAGAGAGTTGTTAACCTGTGGAATTCCCTGCCGCAGAGAGTTGTTGATGCCAGTTCATTAGATATATTCAAGAGGGAGTTGGATATGGCGCTTATGGCTAAAGGGATCAAGGGGTATGGAGAGAAAGCAGGAAAGGGGTACTGAGGGAATGATCAGCCATGATCTTATTGAATGGCGGTGCAGGCTCGATGGGCCGAATGACCTACTCCTGCACCTATTTTCTATGTTTCTATGTTTTCTATGTTTCTATTTATATTTATTTGGAAAACTGTATTTAAGAAATGCTAAAAAGACAAGCAGCATTTTTTTGGTGATTGAAAGTGGAACATTTGATTGGAATATTTTATTGCTCTGTGGAAAAGTTTCCATCCAATAGTATGGAAGGAAAATTTACTTCATGAATCCATCAAGCAGAAATGTATTTGCCCATTTTTGATTAGTGCACTATAATATGATGAAAGCAGGATGGAAATGATAACCATGTCGCTGTATTTTCATCTTTTTGTGTTCTTCGCAAAATAAAGCAATAAAACAAGGCAAACATTGACCAAAAGTGAGTAGATAAAAAGACTATGGAGTTATTTACTGAAACCGTGTTTGTGTATTCTAGGTCCAGGAATGGCTGTGCTTGACTTGTCAAACTCAACGGGCACTAAGTGGACAACTGGGAGACCCTGGAAAAATGCCACTTTCGCTTCCAACCGCATCAAAACCACCACCAAAGCAGACTGTTTCTGGGCAGCCTGGGCCTAAACCACAGCAATCTCAGAAAGGCCCACCTACTGCCAGTGCACCTTCTAAACCGTCAGCCGAACCAACCATTGCTCAGCCAAAGGAAACTCAACAACAAAAGCTCAGACCCCTGACAACTGCTTCCACAGAGGCACAGAAGAAAGAAATAGTTTCTGAAGTTCCTGCCAAACCTACAGAAACCTCGCCTGCAGTCAAACCGGACAAACCTTTGGATCCGGAATTAAACATCACTAAAAAAGTAATCGAAGAAAAACCTCCATCAGGTGAGAAGATGGAGGTTCTGTCTGCGCCTGTGCAAAGGGAAGATAAGCAATCAGAAAAAACCACTGCGCCAAAAGATATGGGGCCAATCGTCAATAAAGAGCAGGCTGAAATAGCGAGAGCGAAACAGGAAGGAGCCATGCCTGGTACAGACCTTCCCAAGCTTCCCCCTGAAGCCCTGAAGGTGCAAAGTGAACAGCTGAATAAACAGGATTTACTCGAGACTACAAAAGACAAAGTTTCAATGGTGAGTAAACACATTGCTTCTGAAGATTTCCTCTCTCATAAAGAATTTCTCGATAGAGCTTCAGGTGTAATTTTCCACAGAATCGCATAGAAACTGATCTTCAGACATACAATGGGCCCAATGCTGACCAATCCAGTACTGGGAGAGCCTGCGACCACTCCGGGCATTCAGCCCATCGCTGAGCTCAATTATTGGGCTTAGAAACATAGAAAATAGGTGCAGGAGTAGGCCATTCGGCCATTCGAGCCTGCACCACCATTCAATAAGATCATGGCTGATCATTCACCTCAGTACCCCTCACCTAACCTGTCCAAGTCACCCTGCAGTCTTTTAGCGTCCTCCTCACAGCTCACACCGCCACCCAACTTAGTGTCATCTGCAAACTTGGAGATATTACACTCAATTCCCTCATCCATATCATTAACGTATATTGTAAATAGCTGGGGTCTCAGCACTGAGCCCTGCGGTACCACACTAGTCACTGCCTGCCATTCTGAAAAGGACCCGTTTATCCCGACTCTGCTTCCTGTCTGCCAACCAGTTCTCTATCCACATCAGTATATTACCCGTAATACCATGTGCTTTAATTTTGCACACCAATCTCTTGTGTGAGAGCTTGTCAAAAGCCTTTTGAAAGTCCAAATACACCACATCCACTGGTTCTCCCTTGTCCACTCTACCAGTTACATTCTCAAAAAATTCCAGAAGATTTGTCAAGCATGATTTCCCTTTCATAAATCCATGCTGACTTGGACCATCACTGTTTTCCAAATGTGCTGCTATTTCATCTTTAATAATTGATTCCAACATTTTTCCCACTACTGATGTCAGGCTAACCAGTCTATAATTATCCGTTTTCTCTCTTCCTCCTTTCTTAAAAAGTGGTGTTACATTAGCTACCCTCCAGTCCATAGGAACCAATCCAGCGTCGATAGACTATTGGAAAATGATCACCAATGCATCCACTATTTCTAGGGCTACTTCCTTAAGTACTCTGGGATGCAGACTATCAGGCCCTAGGGATATATCGGCCTTCAATCCCATCAATTTCCCTAACACAATTTCCCGCCGAATAAGGATTTCCTTCAGTTCCTCCTTCTCACTAGACCCTCGGTCCCCTTGTATTTCCGGAAGTTTATTTGTGTCTTCCTTCATGAAGACAGAACCAAAGTATTTGTTTAACTGGCCCGCCATTTCTTTGTTCCCCATTATAAATTCACCTGAATCTGACTGCAAGGGACCTATGTTTGTTTTCACTAATCTTTTTCTCTTCACATATCTGCAGAAGCTTTTGCAGTCAGTTTTTATGTTTCCAGCAAGCTTGCTCTCATACTCTATTTTCCCCCTCCTAATTAAATCCTTTATCCTCCTCTGCTGTATTGCAAAATTCTCCCAGTCCTCAGGTTTGCTGCTTTTTCTGACCAATTTATATGCCTCTTCCTTGGATTTAACACTATCCTTAATTACCTCGTTAGCCACAGTTGAGCCACCTTCCCCGTTTTATTTTTACTCCAGACAGGGATGTACAATTGTTGAAGTTCATCCATGTGATCTTTAAATGTTTGCCATTGCCTATCCACCATCAACCCTTTAAATATCCCTCGCCAGTCTATTCTAGCCAATTCACGTCTCATACCATCGAAGTTACCTTTCCTTTTCAGAACCCTAGTCTCTGAATTAACTGCATCACTCTCCATCTTAATAAAGAATTCAACCATATTATGGTCACTCTTCCCCAAGGGGCCTCGCACAACAAGATTGTTAATTAGTCCTTTCTCATTACACAACACCCAGTCGAGGATGGCCAGCCCTCTAGGTGGTTCCTTGACATATTGGTCGAGAAAACCATCCCTAATACACTCCAGGAAATCCTCCTCCACCACATTGCTACCAGTTTGGTTAGCCCAATCAATATGCAGATTAAAGTCGCCCATGATAACTGCTGTACGTTTATTGCACACGTCCCTAATTTCTTGTTTGATGCTATCCCCAACCTCACTGCTACTGTTTGGTGGTCTGTACACAACTCCCATTTGCGTTTTCTGCCCTTTTGTATTCCGTAGCTCCTCCCATACAGATCCCACATCTTCCAAGCTAATGTCCTTCCTTACTATTGCATTAATTTCCTCTTTAACCAGCAACGGCACCCCACCTCCTTTTCCTTTCTGTCTATCCTTCCTAATTGTTGAATATCCTAGATGTTGAGTTCCCAGCCTTGGTCACCCTGGAGCCATGTCTCCGTGATGCCAATTACCTCATATCCATTAACTGCTGTCTGCGCAGTTAATTCGTCTACCTTATTCTGAATACTCCTCGCATTGAGGCAAAGAACCTTTACGCTTGTCTTTTTAAACACACTTTGCCCCTTTAGAGTTTTGCTTTAATGTGGCCCTTTTTGCTTTTTGCCTTGGGTTTCTCTGCCCTCCACTTTTACTTTTTTTCTTTCTATCTTTTGCTTCTGACCCCATTCTACTTCCATCTGTCTCCCTGCGTAGGTTCCCATCCGCCTGCAATATTAGTTTAACCCGCGTGGCATATGTTAATCAGGGGCCTAACTTGTGTTGAAGGAAAGCTGGGCTGACAGCTGGAGGCAAGCCTTCTCGTGGGGCCAGGCGGAGCAACTCGTTGCGATCAGCTCCTCCACGGTGTCACGCTCCAACCACTCTCCGGGACTTGCCTCTGGGCACAGCTGGCGGGGCAAGCGGCCCAACATGTGTGAGCAGCAATACCTGAGCTGCCTGTGGTGGTGTTACAGGCGCGGGCAGCTCGGGCAGAAAATTCTAATGAGGCCCAAGGTCCAACCTCGGCTGGCCTCAGGGTTCAAATTCTCAAACTACCTAATGTTGGGATAGGAAATCATTCTCTGGATTACTCTTCCACTAACTCAGCCACTGTACACTCCATCGTCGCTGGGTCACAATCCTGGAACTCCCTCCCTAACAGCACTGTGGGAGCACCTTCACCACATGGACTGCAGTGGTTCAAGAAGGCGGCTCCCCACCACCTTCTCAAGGGCAATTAGGGACAGGCAATAAATGCCGGCCTTGCCAGTGACGACCACATCCTGACGATGAAGAATAAATGAATAAACCTCCCACTACAGTGTCCCCGAGCCACCTTTTCTCCAGTGTAAACATTTGCAGCTTCCTTAGTCTATGGTGCCTAATTGCAGTGCCCTTTCCGAAGTCCAGTGTTCCCACTGTAGTGTGATGATCAGAGTTAATTAAATGCAGCAGATGGGGCCAAACACAAGCTCACTATTACCTGTCGGACTCGATGGTTGCCACAAGCTATTCATCAGAACCCTCTTTTGTGTTGTTTCCTGATTTCCCCAAACTTACATTTCTCCAGATTAAATGACATCTGTCCCATCTCGATCAAGTCTATCTCAATCCCTGTGTTTGGTCTACTTGTTGCTTGTTATTGGCAGCCCCCACCCCCCCTCCCAGCATCATCAGCAAACACAGACAATTTCATTTCTGTCCCCATATAATATAAGCAATGGTCCTCGCATTCATTTCTGAAGCATCCTGCAAATTACCACCTTCCATTAGTAGTGGTAGTAGTACTTCTCCTCCTACCCTCCTTCCCTCCTTTCCTCCTTCTCCTTCCCTCCTTCTCCTCCTTCTCTCCTTCTCCTCCTTCCCTCCTTCTCCTCCTTCCCTGCTTCTCCTTCCCTCCTTCTCCTCCTTCCCTCCTTCCCCTCCTTCCCTCCTTTTTCCCTCCTTCCCCTCCTTCCCTCCTTCTCCTACTTCCCACCTTCTCCTCCATCCCTCCTTCCCTCCTTCTCCTCCTTCCTTCCTTCCCTCTTTCCCTCCTTCTCCTCCCCTCCTTCCCTCCTTCCCTCCTTCTCCTCCTTCCCCTCCTTCCCCCTTCTCCTCCTACTCCTCCTTCTCCTCCTTCCTTCCCTCCTTTTCCTTCCCTCCTTCCCCTCCTTCTCCTCCTTCCCTCCTTCACTCCTTCCCTCATTCTCCTCCTCCTTCCCTCCTTCTCCTCCTCCTTCCCTCCTTCTCCTTCCCTCCTTCTCCTCCTTCCCTCCTTCCCCCTTCCCTCCTTGCCTCCTTCCCTTCTTCTCCTCCTTCCCTCCTTCTCCTCCTCCTTATCCTCCTTCTCTCCTTCTCCTCCTTCCCTCCTCCTCCTTCCCTCCTCCTCCTTCCCTCCTCCTCCTTCCCTCCTTCCCCTCCTTCTCCTGCTTCCCTCCTTCCCCCTTCCCTCCTTGCCTCCTTCCCTTCTTGCCTCCTTCCCTTCTTCTCCTCCTTCCCTCCTTCTCCTCCTCCCCTTCCCTCCTTCTCCTCCTTCCCTCCTTCTCCTTCCCTCCTTCCCTTCCCTCCTTCTCCCCCTTCTCCTCCTTTCCTCCTTCTCCTTCCCTCCTACTTCTTCCCTCCTTCTCCTTCCCTCCTTCCCTCCTTCTCCTTCCCTCCTTCTCCTCCTTCCCTCCTTCCCTCCTTCTCCTTCCCTCCTTCTCCTTCCCTCCTCCTCCTTCCCTCCTTCCCTCCTTCTCCCCTTCTCCTTCCCTCCTTCCCTCCTTCTCCTCCTTCCCTCCTTCTCCTTCACTCCTTCCCTCCTCCTCCTTCTCCTCCTTCTCCTTCACTCCTTCCCTCCTTCTCCTTCTCCTCCTTCCCTCCTTCCCTCCTTCTCCTGCTTCTCCTCCTTCCCTCCTTCCCCTCCTTCCCTTATTCTCCTCCTTCCCTCCTCCTTCTCCTCCCCTCCTTCTCCTCCTTCCCTCCTTCCCTCCTTCTCCTTCTTCCCTCCTTCTCCTGCTTCTCCTTCTTCCCTCCTTCTCCTCCTTCCCTCCTTCCCTCCTTCTCCTTCACTCCTTCTCCCCCTTTCCTCCTTCTCCTTCTCTCCTACTCCTTCTCTCCTTCTCCTTCCCTTCTTCCCTCCTTCTCCTTCCCTCCTTCCCTCCTTCTCCTTCCCTCCTTCTCCTCCTTCCCTCCTTCTCCTTCCCTCTTTCCCTCCTTCCCTCCTTCCCTCCTTCACTCCTTCTCCCCCTTTCCTCCTTCTCCTTCCCTCCTACTCCTTCTCTCCTTCTCCTTCCCTTCTTCCCTCCTTCTCCTTCCCTCCTTCCCTCCTTCTCCTTCCCTCCTTCCCTCCTTCTCCTTCCCTCCTTCCCTCCTTCTCCTTCCCTCCTTCTCCTCCTTCCCTCCTTCTCCTTCCCTCTTTCCCTCCTTCCCTCCTTCCCTCCTTCCCTCCTTCTCCCCTCCTTCCCTCCTTCTCCTTCTTCTCTCCTTCTCCTCCTTCCCTCCTTCCCTCCTTCCCCTTCCCTCCTTCCCCGTCCCTCCTTCCCTCCTTCTCCTTCCCTCCTTCTCCTTCCCTCCTTCTCCTTCCCTCCTTCTCCTTCACTCCTTCCCTCCTTCTCCTCCTTCTCCTCGTTCCCTCCTTCTCCTTCACTCCTTCCCTCCTTCTCCTCCTTCTCCTCCTTCCCTCCTTCTCCTGCTTCCCTCCTTCCCTCCTTCCCTTATTCTCCTCCTTCCCTCCTCCTTCTCTTCCTTCCCTCCTTCTCCTCCTTCCCTCCTTCTCTTCCTTCCCTCCTTCTCCTCCTTCCCTCCTTCTCCTCCTTCCCTCCTTCTCCTTCTTCCCTCCTTCCCTCCTTCTCCTCCTTCCCTCCTTTCCTCCTTCCCTCCTTCTCCTTCACTCCTTCCCTCCTTTCCTCCTCCTTCTCCTTCCCTCCTTCTCCTCCTTCCCTCCTTCTCCCCTCCTTCCCTCCTTCTCCTTCTTCCCTCCTTCTCCTCCTTCTCCTCCTTCCCTCCTTCCTTCCTTCACCTTCCCTCCTTCTCCTTCCCTCCTTCTCCTTCACTCCTTCCCTCCTTCTCCTCCTTCCCTCCTTCCCTCCTTCTCCTGCTTCTCCTCCTTCCCCTCCTTCCCTTCTTCCCTCCTTCCTTCCTTCCTTCTCCTTCCCTCCTTCTCCTTCCCTCCTTCTCCTCCTTCCCTCCTTCTCCTTCCCTCCTTCCCTCTTTCTCCTCCTTCCCTCCTTCTCCTGCTCCTCCTTCCCCTCCTTCCCTTCCTTCCCTCCTTCCCTTCTTCTCCGCCTTCTCCTCCTTCTCCTCCTTCCCTCCTTCTCCTTCCCTCCTTCCCTCCTTCTCCTGCTTCTCCTCATCCTCTATCTCCATCACCTCCCTCACCTGATTCAGTTGTTTGCATCTTCCTGAAACTTTGTTTTATTTCTGACCTTGTGAACCAATATTCTGTGTGTCACTAAATATATAACATCTGCCGAATTCTTCTTATCCACGAGGTATATTGGCCCAGAAATCCCGGTTTCTTCTTCCCGCGGGCGTTCGACGAACAATAGGAGAAAAGATGCGCACTTACCTTTTGGTCGAATGCCCGCCCGAGATCCCGGACTCGAGGCCTCCTCTACTTACGCAGCGGAGCGCATTCACGTTGGGACGTTCGCAGGGGTCACGTGGGCCTGGACACCCAATCACGGTAAAGTATTTTCTCATTCATAGTGATAAGAGTTTCGTAAGTCTGAAATTCTTATTACTATGAATGAGAAACACCCCCAAACACCCAAACACTACATAAAACATTAAAAAAACACCTCGCATAAATACACTACAGAAATTAAAGTTGATAGAAATGTTTTTTAAAGAAAACAAATTTGCCGATTTAAAAAAAAAAGTTTTAATTATGGTTTCAAATAGAATTACCTGAGTGGGCAGGGTTTTAACATAAATATATTTTTTAAATTTTATTTTAGTCACGTTTTTGATATGTTTTTAAACTCTTACGCATGTAAAAGTAGGCTATGCTTTTATCAGGCGCAAGATTTTTGAGGACGTTTGCTGGGTAAGATATGGGTAAATCCCGTAATCCTGCCCCTGCAAATGTCCTCGCTCCCAAGATGCGCGAGATCTGTCAAGCCAGAAACTTGCCGGATTGGAAAAGCTAGTTTTCGGCGCACGTGCATTGTGTGCTGAAAACCGACTTTTCCGATGCCTTCTCGGGTCCGTAGAAACTTTGCACAGACCCGGGGAGGCTGGGATTTCCACGCCATTATCTCTTCAACAAATTCCAGTTGACTTTTGTCTTCTAATGTTTCGCCTGAATGTCAGCCTCAAAGGCCTATTCTCAGGATTATCTTTTCGTCCATGTTCATAATTCACGCACTATTCCTGTTTACGATAAATCACTAGAACTGCCCCTCGGGTGTGACTGATTCGTTCGCTCTTGCCTTAGACATGCTGAGTGCAGTTTATCTAATCCAGATACTTTGATCTATTTTACTGCTCTCATCCTGTCTGTTACCTCCTTACTCATAATTTTTAATATCTCCTCTGACCTCCTGCGTTGGGAAGTAAGTTAATATGAACACTAACACAATGAATTGTTTTGACGACCTGCTGTCCCTTGATTACTTGATATTAATATCATCTTTTAAATCATTGAGGTCCGACACTCTCCCTCACCACCTGTTCTCTGTGAATATAACAGGAATCGTTCAGACTGTGCTTTATCTTTCCCGCAATCTTAGTCTTGTATTCAATTCTAGTTTAGTCTTGGACTTGTGTGGAATAATAGTGTCCAGGTACTTGTTTGTCAGAAATCCCTCCCTGCCCATTTATTGTAAACAACACTTAATACCTCTGCTAAAAAAGCAGCGAGAGGATTTCCGATGAATGAGTGAAGTGTCCATCCACTGTTGGAGCACAGTGTGAGTTTGTTCTGTTCACACACCCTGTGGTGTTACACACAGGGAGTCCAGATGGATTGTAGTATTCAGGTCAGGTAGGGTGAGATGGTGGGGAATAATTGGGCCAAGGTGGGGGAGGAAGTAGAACGGAGGGTGAGAAAGGGGAGAGCAGACAAATGGGATGTAAACAGCATTTTACAGCATTTTGAATGCTGGCTAGCCCTTCAAGCAGGATAGGGACATTATATATACATCCAGGCATTGTGCAAGACCACAGCGATGTCTGTCTGCATGGCTGAACTGCCAGTATCAGTTATATCACAAGTTATATCACAGATGGTCGATAAACTTTAGCTGGCCTTGTATATGAGGGCAGGTGGGATATTAGTGGAGGCCCTGCAGACTGAACAGCGAGTCTCATACGTAGTCCCCGGACATCGCTTCAGGAATCCCTCAGGGCAGTGTTCTCGGCCCAACCATCTTCAGCTGCTTCACCAATGACCTTTCCTCCATCATAAGGTCAGCAGTGGAGATGTTCGCTGATGACTGCACAGTGTTCAGTTCCTCAGATAATAAAGCACTCCATGCCTGCATGCAACAGGACCTGGTCAAAATTCAGGCTTAGGCTGATAAGTGGCAAATAACATTTGCACCACACAAGTGCCAGGCAATGACCATCTCCAAGCAATCTTGTTGTGCGAGGCCCCTTGGGGAAGAGTGACCATAATATGGTAGAATTCTTCATTAAGATGGAGAGTGACACAGTTAAGTCAGAGACTAGGGTCCTGAACTTAAAGAAAGGTAACTTCGATGATATGAGACATGAATTGGCTAGGATAGATTGGAAAATTATGCTTAAAGCGTTGACAGTGGACAAGCAATGGCAGACTTTTAAAGATCACATGGATGAACTTCAACAATTGTACATCCCTGTCTGGCGTAAAAATAAAACAGGGAAGGTGGCTCAACCGTGGCTAACGAGGGAAATTAGGGATAATGTTAGATCCAAGGAAGAGGCATATAAATTGGCCAGAAAAAGCAGCAAACCTGAGGACTGGGAGAAATTTAGAATTCAGCAGAGGAGGCCAAAGGGTTTAATTAGGAGAGGGAAAATAATGTATGAGAGTAAGCTTGCAGGGAACATAAAAACTGATTGCAAAAGCTTCTATAGATATGTGAAGAGAAAAAGATTAGTGAAGACAAATATAGGTCCCTTGCAGTCAGAATGAGGTGAATTTATAATGGGTAACAAAGAAATGGCAGACCAGTTGAACAAATACTTTGGTTCTGTCTTCGCAAAGGAAGACACAAATAGCCTTCCGGAAATACTAGGGGACCGAGGGTCTAGTGAGAAAGAAGAACTGAAGGAAATCCTTATTAGTCAGAAAATTGTGTTAGGGAAATTGATGGGATTGAAGGCCGATAAATTCCCGGGGTCTGATAGTCTGCATCCCAGAGTACTTAAGGAAGTGGCCCTAGAAATATTGGATGCATTGGTGATCATTTTCCAACATTCTATTGACTCTGGATCAGTTCCTATGGACTGGAGGGTAGCTAATGTAACCCCACTTTTTAAAAAAGGAGGGAGAGAGAAAACACGGAATTATAGACCGGTTAGCCTGACATCAGTAGTGGGGAAAATGTTGGAATCAATTATTAAAGATGTAATAGCAGCACATTTGGAAAGCAGTGACAGGATTGGTCCAAGTCAGCATGGATTTATGAAAGAGAAATCATGCTTGACAAATCTTCCAGAATTTTTTGAGGATGTAACCAGTAGAGTGGACAAGAGAGAACCAGTGGGTGTGGTGTATTTGGACTTTCAAAAGGCTTTTGACAAGGTCCCACACAAGAGATTAGTGTGTAAAATTAAAGCACATGGTATTGGGGGTAATGTATTGACTTGGATAGAGAACTGGTTGGCAAACAAGAAGCAAAGAGTGGGAATAAACGGGTCCTTTTCAGAATGGCAGGCAGTGACTAGTGGGGAACCGTAAGGTTCAGTGCTGGGACCCCAGCTATTTACAATATAGATTTATGATTTAGACAAAGGAATTGAATGTAATATCTCCAAGTTTGCAGATGACACTAAGCAGGGTGGCAGTGTGAGCTGTGAGGAGGATGCTAAAAGGCTGCAGGGTCACTTGGACAGGTTAGGTGAATGGGCAAATACATGGCAGATGCAGTATAATGTAGATAAATGTGAGGTTATCCACTTTGGTGGAAAAAACAGGAAGGCGGAATATTATCTGAATGGTGGCAGATTAGAAAAAGGGGAGGTGCAACGAGACCTAGGTGTCATGGTACATCAGTCATTGAAAGTTGGCATGCAGGTACAGCAAACGGTGAAGAAGGCAAATGGCAAATGGATATATTCAAAAGGGAGTTAGATGTGGCCCTTACGGCTAAAGGGATCAAGGGGTATGGAGAGAAAGCAGGAATGGGGTACTGAAGTTGCATGATCAGCCATGATTTTATTGAATGGTGGTGCAGGCGCAACTATTTTCTATGTTTCTATGTAAGAAAGTCAAAATACCTCCCCTTGACATTCAACGCCAAATCCCCCACCATCAATATCCTGGCAGTTACCATTGACCAGAAACTTAACTGGACCAGCCACATAAATACTGTGGCTACAAGAGCGGGTCAGAGGCTGGGTATTCTGCAGCGAGTGACTCACCTCCTGACTCCCCAAAGCCTTTCCACCATCTACAAGGCACAAGTCAGGAGTGTGATGGAATACTCTCCACTTGCCTGGATGAGTGCAGCTCCAACAACACTCAAGAAGCTCGACACCATCCAGGACAAAGCAGCCCGCTTGATCAGCGCCCCATCTATCTGTTCTATCTATCTGTGGCTGCAGTGTGTACCATCTACAAGATGCACTGTAGCAACTCGCCAAGGCTTCTTTGGCAGCACCTCCCAAACCCACAACCTCTATCATCTGGAAGGACAAGGGCAGCAGGTGCATGGGAACACCACCACCTCCACGTTCCCCCTCCCAGTCACACACCATCCCGACTTGGAAATATATCGCCGTTCCTTCATCGGCGCTGGGTCAAAATCCTGGAATTCCCTCCCTAACAGCACTGTGGGAGCACCTTCACCACAAATTCCTGCCTCACTGGGAGCGTACGGTGTGCACACAGACCCAGTGAGGTCACGCAAAAGCCCGTTCTTGGGGCGCGATGTGCAGGCGGCAAAAACTGGCTTTTCCGATCTGTAAACATTTCTCTTGACGGAGAAATCATCCCTGGGAGACGGACATCCGCGCGGGAGAGATTGAGCTATTTGCCCAACTCATTACCAGCAAATCTCCTTCAAACTCTTACCCCTGGGGAAAGCAGGCACATAGCTTACTTTTACAAGCGTAAGTGTTTTAGAACATATAAAAATTAAATTTAAATACACATTTTTACTTTAAAAACCCTGTCCATTATGGGAAGTTTATTTGTAACACTATTAAAACACATTAAAAAAATTCCAAAATGTATTATTATTTTCTAAAACATTTAGTTACATTTAATATCAATTAATTTAAAATATGTGAGGTGTTTTATCTATTTATTGTGCTGTGTTTTAGGGGTTTTCTCACTGATAGTAATGGGAGTCCGTACAAACAGAGCTCCCATTTTTATCAATGAGAATCATAGATGGTCCCTCGAAGCGAGGATGACTTGCTTCCACGCCGAAAAGGGATGTTCACAGGTGTTTCAATGAAGGACCTAATATTCCGGATCCCGAACTACATCCTGAAGGGTGGAAGATGCCTGTACGTGGATTTTTTTAAAGTGTGGTGGCCGTTGCACACCAGCCAACATATGGGCTTGACAGAGTTACGTCTGGGTCCAGTGGCAAGGGTTAACCAGGATGACTGGAGACCAGCTCTGCTGCATGGACCCAGTGCGCACACATATTGCAGGGTGGGCTGGCCCGTGCTGCCCCTGGGCCCTTGCCTCTCCTGGTCCTGAACTGACGCCTCTCCTGGGCCCCTGGATATTTACATGCATCCTAACAACATGAGAATACTGCATGGTGATTGGTGGTCCAGACCCATATGATTCCATCATGTACGTACGTACGTACCTGAAAGGTATATTCCCGTGCGCTGCACAGCGAATCTCGGCCTCCGACTGGGACCCTACGTTCCTCCGAAACCAGCAGGTATTTTCGTAGATTTTTTTGGGGTCGGAGGTGTTCGTACAGAGGAAGCCTTCGACCGCAATTTCCCCCCTAATATCTGGTGGGAAAATTGCACATCTCAAACTGAACCCACCTGTTTCCTTCCATGTAACATTGGCCATGTCCTGTAACAGGTGTGTATCTCCTCTCTGCTCTCGACCCAAGCGATGTTTAGCACCCCGATGACACGACATTGGAGCTTGGGCCAAAGCAATGCGGGTCTTGCAGTGCAAAGCACACTTCTCCCCGCTAGAGTTGGACTGGGAAAACCACTGTTCATCGATGAGGAGCTGGGGAGATAATGGCCCTGAAATTCCGCTCGGAGGTTTCTTTCGAACGGTCGCCTCCGACCGGAGAATTTTTATGTATTTACCTGGTGGTCCCGGAAGCGCCCTGGATTCCAGTGGGGAGGCCTTTTCTTCTCGTGCTGCAGAGCGCGCTCCCGGTCCTCCAGGTTCCCACGCAGAATGTGCGTGACTGCTCAAGCAATCAGGTAAAGTGATCCACAGCTTTCTCATTAATAGCAACGGGAACTCCGTATCTATGAGCTCTCATTGCTATTAATGAGAAGAAAAAAACAAACACACTAAACACCATAATAAAAAATAAAAAACACACCTCACATAATTAAAATTAATTGAAATTAAAGTATTAGAAAAAATATATATTTTTCCGATTTTTTAGAATTTTTTTTAAATTATGGTTTAAAATAACCTTACCATAGTGGGCAGGGTTTTTATCAATTAAATGTGTTTTTTAAATGTTATTTTATAATGTTTTTGTGTGTTTTAAAACTCTTACGCCTGTTAAAAGAGGCTATGTACTTGCTTTGATCAGGCGCAAGAGTTTTGAGGACATTTGCCGGGCAAGATATGGATAAATCCTGCCCGTGCGACAGTCCTCGCTCCCGAGATGCGGAGGATCTCGGAAAAGCCAGTTTTCAGCGCATGGGCATTGTATGCTGAAAACCGGCTTTTACGATGCCTTCCCGGGTTCGTGCACACCCCGTACAGACCGGGGAGGCTGGGATTTCTCGGCCAATTTCAACCTGAATCAAAGCAAAGCTTGGTGTCCATTGCAAATCGTGGAGTTTTACAAACAGGTGGTGGAAATAAAGAAAGTTTCATTTATTCTCTGATCCCCTCAGCCCTGTCCCCTCTCTCTCCCCCTCAGTCTCTCTCTCCCCCCTAGTCCCTCTCTCTCCCCCAATCTCTCTTTCTCACTCCAGTCTCTCTCTCCCACAGTCTCTTTCTCTCTCTCTCCACCTCCCCACCCCCGGTCACTCTTTCTCTCTCTCCAGTCTCTCCCCCACTCCAGTCTCTCTCTCTCCACAGTCTCTCTCTTTCTCTCTCCCCAGTCTCCCTCTTTCTCTCTCTCTCTCCCCAGTCTCTCTCCATCCTCAGTCTCTCTCTCTCCCAGTCTCCCTCTCTCTCCATCCCCAGTCTCTCTCTCTCGCTCCATCCCCAGTCTCTCTCTCTCCCAGTCTCTCTCGCTCTCCATCCCTAGTCTCTCTCTCTCTCCCTATGCAGTCTCACTCTCCCCCAGTCTCCCTTTCTCCCAGTTGCTCTCTCTTTCCCCCAGTCTCTCTCTTTCTCTCTCTCCCCAGTCTCTCTCTCTCTCTCTCCTCAGTCTCTCTCTCTCGCTCTCCCCAGTCTCTCTCCATCCTCAGTCTCTCTCTCTCTCCCAGTCTCTCTCTCTCTCCATCCCCAGTCTCTCTCTCTCCCAGTCTCTCTCTCTCTCCATCTCCAGTCTCACTCACCCCCAGTCTCTCTCTCTCCCAGTCTCTCTCTCTCCCAGTCTCTCTCTCCCTCCCCCAGTCTCTCTCTTCCTCCCCCAGTCTCTCTCTCCCTTCCCCAGTCTCTCTGTCCCAGTCTCTCTCTCTCTCTCTCCCCAGTCTCTCTCTCTCTCCCCCCAGTCTCTCTCTCTGTCTCATAGAAAGATAGAAAATAGGAGCAGTAGTCGGCCATTCGGCCCCTTGAGTCTGCACCGCCATTCAATATGATCATGGCTGATCCTCTATTTCAACACCATATTCCCGCTTTTTCCCCATACCCCTTGATGCATTTTGTTTCTAGAAATCTATCTATCTCCCTCTTAAATATATTCAGTGACTTGGCCTCCACAGCCTTCTCTGGTAGAGAATTCCACAGGTTCACCACCCTCTGAGAGAAAATATTTCTCCTCAACTCGGTCCTAAAATTCCTACCCCGTATCCTGAGACTGTGACCCCTTGTTCTAGACTTCCCAGCCCGGGGAACATCCTCCCCGCATCCAGCCTATCCAACCCAGTCAGAATTTTATACGTTTCAATGAGATCCCCTCTCATTCTTCTAAACTCTAGTGAATACAGGCCCAGTCGATCCAGTCTCTCCTCATATGTCGGTCCTGCCATCCCAGGAATCAGTCTGGTGAACCTTCGCTGCACTCTCTCTATGGCAAGTATATCTTTTCTTAGGTAAGGAGACCAAACTGCACACAATACTCCAGGTGTGGTCTCACCAAGGCCCTGTATAACTGTGGTAAGACATCCTTGCTCCTGTACTCAAATCCTCTTGCAATGAAGGCCAACATACCATTTACCTTCCTAACTGCTTGCTGCACCAGCATGTTTGCTTTCAATGACTGGTGTACAAGGACACCCAGGTCCCTCTGTACGTTGACACTTCACAAGCCGTCACCATTTAAATAATATTTTGTCCTTATGTTTTTCCTACCAAAGTGGATAACTTCACATTTATCCACGTTATACTGCATCTGCCATGTGTTTGCCCACTCACTCAACCTATCTAAATCGTCTTGCAGCATCTTTGCATCCTCCTCACAACTCACAATTCCACTTAGTTTTGTGTCATCAGCAAACTTGGAAATATTACATTTGGTTCCCTCATCCAAATCATTTATATATATTGTGAATAGCTGGAGCCCCAGCACTGATCCCTGTGGTACCCCACTAGTCACTGCCCGCCACCCCGAAAAAGACCCGTTTATTCCTACTCTCTGTTTCCTGTCAGTTAACCAATTTTCAATCCATGCCAGTACATTACCCCCCCAATCCTATATGCTTTAATTTTGCACACTAACCTCTTATGTGGGACTTTATCAAAGGCCTTCTGAAAATCCAAATACACTACATCCACTGGTTCTCCCTAATCGATTCTATCAGTTACATCCTCAAAAACTCCAGTAGGTTTGTCAAACATGATTTTCCTTTCATAAATCCATGTTGACTTTGTTTAATCCTGTTGATATTATCTAAGTGTACCATTATCACATCCTTTATAGTAGACTCTAGCATTTTCCCTACTACTGATGTCAGGCTAACCGGTCTGCAGTTCCCTGTTTTCTCTCTCCCTCCTTTTTTAAATAGTGGGGTTACATTTGCCACCCTCCAATCTGCAGGAACTGATCCATAATCTATAGAATTTTGGAAGATGATAATCAATGCACCTACTATTTCCATGGCAACCTCTTTTAGTACTCTGGGATGCAGATCATCAGGCCCTGGGGATTTATCTGCCTTCAGTCCCATTAGTTTCTCCAGCACTATTTTCTTACTAATAATCATTTCCTTTAATTCCTCTTGCTCACTAGACCTTTGGTTCCCTAGCATTTCTGGGACGTTATTTGTGTCCTCTTCCGTGAAGACAGAACCAAAATATTTATTTAATTGTTCTGCCATTCCCTTGTTCCCCATTACAAATTCTCCCATTTCTGTCTGTAAAGGACCTACATTTGTCTTCACTAATCTTTTTCTTTTTATGTACTTGCAGAAACTTTTGCAGTCAGTTTTTATGTTCATTGCTAGTTTACTCTCATACTCTATTTTTCCCCTCTTAATCAATCTCTTGGTCCTTTTTTGCTGAATTCTAAACTGCTCCCAATCCTCAGGCTTGCTACTTTTTCTGGCAGCTTTGTATAACTCCTCTTTGGATCTAATACTATCCCTAATTTCTTTTGTTAGCCATGGTTGGGCCACTTTTCCTTTTGTGTTTTTACACCAGAAAGGAATGTATAACTGTTGCAATTCATGCATTCGTTCCTTAAATATTAGCCATTGCCTATCCACCGTCATACCTTTTAATGAATCTTCCCAATCTATCATCGTCAATTCATTCCTCATACCTTCGTAGTTTCCTTTGTTTAGATTTACGACCCTAGTTTCAGATTGGACTACTTCACTTTCCATCTTAATAAAGAATTCAATCATGTTATGGTCACTCTTCCCAAAAAGACCCTGCACAACAAGACTGTTAATTAACCCCTTCTCATTACACAATACCCAATCCAGGATAGCCTGTTTCTTAGTAGGCTCCTCAACATACTGATCTAAAAAACTATCTCGTACACACTCCAGGAATTCATCTGCCACAGTATTATTACTAATTTGGTTTGGCCAGTCTATATGTAGATTAAAGTCACCTACGATTACTGTAGTACCCTTGCTACATGCATCTCTAATTTCCTGTTTGATGCCATCCCCTACATTATCACTACTGTTTGGAGGCCTATTTCTCCCTCCCCCCCCCCAGTCTCTCTGTCTCTTACCCCCTCAGTCTCTCTCTCTCTCTTCCTTCCCCAGTCTCTCTCTTCCTCCCCAGTCTCTCTCCCCCAGTCTCTCTCTCTCCCCCAGTCTCTCTCTCGCCTCCAGTCTCTCTGTCCCTCCCCAGTCTCTCTCTCTCCCCACCCCCCCAGTCTTTCTCTCTCTCTCTATCCACCCCTCCCCCCCAGTCTCTCTCTCTCTGTCTCCCCCCCCCCCAGTCTCTCTCTCTCTGTCTTCCCCCCCCCCCAGTCTCTCTCTCTCTCCCAGTCTCTCACTACCTCCGATATTTCAGTACCTCTGGTTTTTTCTCTCCCACAGAAGGCCGTCAGAATGTTTGTGTAGATAATCACAACGATATTTTCAGAAAAACTCTAAATCAGTAAAGCAAAGTGGTCGACCGGGCTACTCACGATAAAGGCCCCACTTCCTGTTTTGGGTCCGCGGAGTCTGCGCATGCACGGGACGGGGGGGAGGGGGGGGGCGGAGTCCAGGACGGTCATGCGCAGAAGGACACAAAAAACTGTTGCAAATAATCATTCCGTAAAATGAAAGCAGGCAGCCTCATTATAATAACCTGGGACACCTGCTCCCATCTCATTGTGATGGGCCTGTGCCAGTTAGACCTGAGTCTTCCCGTCCCCATCCGGAGAAGCCCCAGGACCAAGGGTCTCCGCGGTCCGTTCCCCACCTGTGCCGGGGTGCTCTGTCATGGCCATAGTCAGTAAAATGTCCCTTCGAACCCTTGTGATGGTCAAAGACAACACAGGGCCATGGGGTTAGTGTCTGTGTGGCGATTAACGCTCACTCAGCTCGATTTACGTGGGCGGGCATCATTTATAAACATGTTTGTTGTAAGAAGACTCGATAACCGGTCTCAAGCACTGATGGAAAAATTATGTGTGAAATTATTATTAATTATTATGCTCCCGGGCTGTTCTTTTCACAGAATTATCAAAAACAATTTATTTAAACTATTTAGAACTAATGTCAGAGATTAAAAGAAGGAATCTAAACTGTAGGTGTCTCCAACCACAATTTACATTGCAGCTTAGAAACATAGACACATAGAAATTTACAGCGCAGAAGGAGGCCATTCTGGCCCATCGTGTCCGTGCCGGCCAACAAAGTGCCGCACGGCCCTCGGTCAGCAGCCTGAAGGTTACATATAAACCTATGAACAATGACGGAAAGGCAACGAGCACCCGGCCCAACCAGTCCGCCCCACACAACTGCGACACCCCTTATACTGAAACATTCTGCACTCCACCCCAACCGGAGTCATGTGATCCGCAGTTTATTGGCCAAGGGTGATAAATAGCAATGTACAGTACTATTGTTTCAATTTGTTTTGTTATTGTCCTGGCCAAAGGCCGGGAGATTCTTGCTCCTGCTCCGTCGGCATGACTACCAGAAGTGCAATGACTACCCGTTTAGTCACTTCCAGTGGTCAGGTTAGGGGGCAACGCCATTGTAAGTTACTCTTCACACTGTGCCTTCCCATCTCGAGACGATCCAGGGAATCTGACATTTACAGACACTCAATTTCCGTGCATCATTAATGTCATTGATCCAGAAACATATGTGAATAGTAATGACCAAGGTCAGATCATTATCTATAATATTTTATCTTCTGCGGTAAGCCACACATGTTTTTGTAGGCTTACTCGAAACAATGTAATGGGTTTTATGTTTAAGATTGCAATTATGACAATGTTATATTTAAAAATATTTAATTATAAAACTCAATATTATTTACTGCCATGAAAGACACTGAGGGCTGGAATTTGGCCAGTTGTCGATATTTGGTTTTTATTGTCATTTTTGGGAAAAAATAAGAATAAAAATTTTGCCATTCTTTAAGGGGGTAAATTTGGCTCCAAAATACGCCTGTCGATAAAAATCGTCATTTCAGGAGGATTCGTGGTGGATTCATTCATTCATTTATAGGCAGTCCCTCGGAATCGAGGAAGACTTGCTTCCACTCTAAAAGTGAGTTTTCAGGTGACTGAACAGTCCAATACGGGAATTACAGTCTCTGTCACAGGTAGGACAGACAGTGGTTGAGGGAAGGGGAGGGTGGGACTGGTTTGCCGCATGCTCCTTCCGCTGCCTGCGCTTGGTTTCTGCATGCTCTCGGCGACGAGACTCGAGATGCTCAGCGCCCTCTCAGATGCTGTTCTTCCACTTAGGGCGGTCTTTGGCCAGGGACTCCCAGGTGTCGGTGGGGATCTCGCACTTTATCAGGGAGGCTTTGAGGGTGTCCTTATAACGTTGATACTTTGGTCCTCGCCAACTTCAGCCCAAGTCCAATTAACGCCAAAAATACAGTCCCTGGGAGAGGAGAAAACACAAAAAAATTTGCAAAAATTAAAAAATTAAGAATCAGAAAACATTCACAATATACTTAAGTAATGAATCGCTGAAAAAGAATTTAAAAATAAAAGCTTCATTTACCTTTTTTGTAGGTCTTCATACCTACCGATGTTTCTGGGCCTGCTTGTTTCGTCCGTTTAGTTCACACGAGAACGGGTTCGGCAACAGCCAAATTTAGGCAGTCATTTTTTGATTTCTATATTTGACGATACACTTTTCAGCAATATTTCAAAACCGCCATTCTTAACCTTTGACAAAATTTGGTATCTTTTAATGACAAAAAAGGCAAAATATCACCGACAAAACATGCGTTAGGCTGGGCAAATTCTAGACTTGACAATTTTAAAGAATTTCCTAATCTCAACCTTCAAAACATCAAAAGCTACAAGTATTTACCTAAAATTACATAAACACAGATCATTATGAATGGATCATTCAACCATTCAGTCTTTTGGAAAATTATAAATGAATCAGACATTATTTGTTGCATTATTCATTAAGAGTCACGAGTGTAACTTGCTCTGTGCATTAACACGATTCATTTTCTGGTGTAAATCATTTGGGAAATTCTGTTGCATGCTTCTAGAATTGTTCAGTATATATGTGAGATATTGAAATGTAATAGCATTTTTATGCATGTTGGGTTTGTTACCAGTAGGGGGTTACAAGTTATTTACAAGAAAGGAAAGTAGAAAGGATGGAATATAAAATAATACTGTCAAATACTGTCAAGATTCTGCTGCAAATTAGAATGTTATGCATAGTTGACATCCTTTTGTTGTGTTGTGTTGTGATTATAACAGGGTTCATTAAGCACATTAATAAACCAGTTATAATTGTTGGAGTTGTAACTTTATATGATTAATGGTTGCATTACATTCAACTAAATTCTATATTTTCTTAAACAGGAGAAAGAGGATGAAAGGTCAGACTCGTCAGCGCTTCATCAGCAGAAGAGCCCCCAGGGTTTGAGTGATACAGGCTATTCATCTGATGGTATATCAAGTTCACTGGGTGAAATTCCAACCATTCTTCCAAGTGAGGATAAAGACTTGCTCAAAGAACCAGCGAGGAAAGATTCCATTTCTCAGGAAAGTAGTCCCACAAGCCCATCAGATCTGGCCAAGTTGGAAAGTACAGTTCTTTCAATCTTAGAAGCTCAGGCAAATACACGAAATAATGAGAAGTCAGGCCAGTACAAAGATCCTTATGGAGTTTACGTTGACCAAGAGAGGGAACGCCACAGACCGAGAACCTTGTCCATTACACCAGAGTCTTATAGCTCTGATGAAGAAGACCTGGAAGATATTCAGGAAGAAGATGAGGAAGCGCTGGAGGATGATGGTCGTGGAGATACATTATCCAGGAAAGACGGTAAAGAAAGCTCTAGTTCTCAGGATCAAGCAGCAGTGAGGAGGCAGCGGTATGATTCTCTGGAAGACAGTAGTGAAAGTGAGCACTCGCCCCGCGCTCACAGGCAGAGAAAGGTCAGCGTTGGATCATCAAGTAGTGACAGCCAAGGATCTGGTGATGAAGAAGACTTTATTCGAAAACAAATCATTGAGATGAGTGCAGAAGAAGATGCATCAGGATCCGAAGAGGATGAATATATCAGGAGTCAGCTCAAAGAGATCAGTGGGAAAGAGCGTGCAGAGAGCAAAGTACCAACTGTTAAGCACAAACGCCTTTCAAAAAAAAGTAGCACAAGTCACGATGATGATTCCGGAAGGCGGCACTCGTGGCATGATGATGATGATGAAGACGTGTATGACGAGAGTCCTGAGTCCAAGTACAGAGAGACTAAAAGTCAAGAAAATGAAGAGTTGTCTGTCTCAGCTGGTGGAGGCCTTAGACGTTTTAAAACAATCGATTTGAACAGTTCTATTGCAAATAAATATGCAGAACAAGATTCTGAGAAAAAGGATGGATTGTACTGTGAAGAACCAGAGCTAGAGATGGAGAGCTTAACTGATTCACCAGAAGATAGGTCAAGAGGTGAAGGCTCGTCCAGTCTGCATGCAACATCCAGTTTTACACCTGGCACATCCCCCACGTCAGTATCATCATTGGATGAAGACAGTGACAGCAGTCCGAGTCACAAGAAGATGCTTGGAGAGAGTAAACAACAGCGAAAGGCCAGGCACAGATCCCATGGTCCTTTGTTGCCCACTATTGAAGACTCTTCCGAGGAAGAGGAATTACGGGAAGAGGAAGAACTTTTACGAGAACAAGAAAAACAGCGAGAGTTAGAACAACAACAAAGGAAGAGTTCAACAAAGAAATCAAAAAAAGATAAAGATGAACTAAGAGCTCAGAGAAGACGTGAGCGCCCGAAAACACCTCCGAGCAATCTCTCCCCAATCGAAGATGCCTCACCTACAGAAGAATTGCGACAAGCAGCAGAAATGGAGGAGTTACATCGGTCTTCGTGTTCCGAATATTCACCAAGCATTGAATCTGAGCCGGAAGGATTTGAAATAAGTCCAGAAAAAATTATAGAGGTACAGAAAGTTTACAAATTGCCTACATCTGTGTCACTGTATTCTCCAACAGATGAGCAAACTGATAGCATTATGCAAGACGTTGATGCTATTAATCAGAAATCTTTGAAAACTGCAGAAGAAGCATATGAAGAAATGATGCAAAAAGCCAAATTACTTCAGAATCAAAGAGAAACTGATGAAGTATTTGAAAAGGAGCCGTTATATGGTGGCATGTTGATAGAAGATTATATATATGAATCTCTAGTCGAAGATACTTATAATGGAACAACGGATAACCGTTTCCTTAATACAGGACAGGAGACTGGCACTGGTATGTTGCAAGAATCTGAAAAGAAATTAAGAAGTCCTGATGAAATTTATGAAGAAATAATGAAAAAAAGCACGTGTCTCAGTCATGGTGAGCAGTATTATTATACCCAGCCTTTAGATGGGAACCTCCATCAACAGGAAATGGTTTCCATGATGCATGATGGTGAAGAAACATTTGTTACACTTCCATCAGATGCCCGAGAACCTTCCACAAAGATGGGAAAACAGTTATTAGATGCTGATGCTGCTTATGAGGAGCTCATGAAAAGACAGAGAGCGACACTGACTCCTGGAACCAGTCCAACTCAGCCAAGTTCTCCTGAGTCCCTTGAGCCTGCTGCATCAGAGGGCACGGGCAGTTCCTCAACAACACTTACATCTGCTTCCACGAGGGTTCATGACAAACGTTTAATCTCAGTACCACTTTCTGGCACCGAACCAGACCAAGGCGCTGTGATGCATGCTATCCCTGATGTCAAAATTACACAGCACTTTACTGTGGAAGATGACATTGAAGCAGAATATGGAGAACAATATTATGCGGATAATCGACAGATGTCACATGAAGCCACCGAAAGTGTAAAACCGAGCAAGCCAGTGACTCCAAGCAGCAGTATGGTGTCAATAGCGGCAACATCAATCACTTTTACAACTCCCATTAGCACAATTGCCTCCATTGCTCCCACAACCATCGGCTCTCCGGTGTGGTGTACCATGCCAGGTGATGGATTCAAAGCAAAAGATTCTGTCGTGGTTAGTATAACCACGAGTGAAGAAAATTACACTTCAGCACCGACACCCACATCTACTGTCAAGACTACGAGCCCATTAACTTCTGCAACAGTTAGCATTTCTCATGTATATCCCATTTCAACCACTGGCCCTGCTGAGCTAGCAACCATGTCAGATCATGTCTTCATTTCTATGCATCCTAATCTAGACAGTTCTGAGATTCCCACCTCCACAATGGTGACTTCAGTGCCAGAAACGAGGGAGCTTTTGAATAAACAACCCAATGTGGGTAATATTTCTGATCAAGCCATCTCAGCTTCAGTGGGGGTTGCTGTATGTGGATCCCCAGGGATAACACAACCAATACACACATTGGCTTCCACTGTGTCAGGAAAAGAAAGACATGCAACTGCCTCAAGAACAGCACCGACCTCCTCTGTCTCAACGATAGATCCCACTTCTCTCACCATCACTGCTTCACAGCTACCACATGCCACCACTTGCGCTCCTTCTCTTCCAATTAAAATGGGCTCATCCTTCACAAGGTCATCATTACAGTCTGCTCCTGACTCTCCACTCCCTCCACCACCACCTCCTCCTCCTCCTTTACCTCCTCCAACTCTTCCAAAGCCAGTTATCATCCCGAAGAAGAAATCCCCAGCTCAGGTACCAATCTGTAGAATGGGAGCCGCTACACACTCTAGTGTTGTGACGAATTTATCTCATACATTTGATCAGAGCAGTTTAACAGCAAATGGAAAAATATATCATCCACTGCCGCCCCCTGTCCCACCAAAACCAACCTCCATTCCATCAGGATTGGTTTTCACCACAAGGCCAGTGGATGGAATACGACCTGCCATTCCTCCAAAGCCAGCACTGGCTCACCTTCCGATAACGGCTCCTATGTCAAGTGAATTGCAACGTAAAACATCAGCCACTTTGTCTTTGAACTTGACCTCACCAGGAGACTTCAAAATGATCTCTCCTACATCTCCGATGTCCCCATATTCCAATCGGTCTTCTCCAAAGTTAACTATGCATTCCCAAGCTACTTATGTAGTAATCACTTTGCCATCTGAACCTGGCACTCCAACAGAATCTATAACTTGCCAAGCACCTTCCACCCAGCCATCAGTAACCCCTTCACAACAGCATACTCTGCCACCAACCATATCCTTGGCTCACTTTACTAAATCTTTAGAAACTCAGAAAATAATTGAAAAGGGAAAAACAGAGACCGTTTATTTTTATCAGAGTTTGGCACAGGGTGTTGTATCAACAGTGGTACATGGGGTGGCAACTGAGGTCACCAAGGCACCAGTTTCTATGGTCTATGACAAAGTACCAAGTACAGGTACAGTTAGTGTCTCTATAACGATTCCTCCTGAGAGAATATATACCCAACAACCACAATTTCAGGAAAACGGGAGAACACTGGAACACACAACACAGTTCACAAGTGATGTGATTGATCTTCGTACTTTGCAAAATTTAGATGCTGGTATGACGGATAATGGTATGGATTTGTCTACTTTCTCTGCAGATGGAAGAAGACATGCTTTGGTGACTGATTGTGGTGGCATGCAGCATATCAGTGCAGTTCAGCCTGCCATTGTGAATCTAAGTACAAGCAGCTCAGACGCACAAATTCCAGGATCTACACTGGCCACGCCTACTGAAAGTATAACTGTAGTTACTTGCACAGCTACAACCACATTTACTGCAACCACAGAGACGTTTGAAAGACCTGTGGATCTTGGGCATGCGGTGTCCATACCACTTCAGCTAACAACCAAGACTGATGACGTAGCATGCAGTGATGCTCATAGTCAGTCACCTGCCACGAGCACAGTGGAAGTTCCAATCAACCTCTCTTATAGCACTGCTGCTCCCGTGCCAGGTTGGCCTATTACAAAACCAATGACAATAGCACCTACTAGTACAACAAATGGATGGATAGATGTAGAATCTACTGAGGTTGCAGCAGTTGATTTGAGCACAACAAAGCCCCATCGAATGATGGTGACAATGGATGAATTAACATCTGGAATTGTCACCACTATTGTAGAGGAGGAAGACAAGCCTGTGGATCTTACCGCAGGAAGACGGAATGTTTGCTGTGATATGGTTTACAAATTTCCATTTGGTCGCAGTTGTTCATCTTTGACACAGCAACCTGCCTCCGCACTGCCTGAAGATCGTTATGGGTACAGAGATGACCACTATCTGTATGACCGCAGTGGGTCCCATGGTTACCGAGGATTTGGGAGCATGAAGCCTTCCATGTCTGATACAAACTTGGCAGAAGCTGGTCTGTTTCTATATAAAAGCAAGCATAGCTTTGACTATTGCGGTGCTGCAGATGCAGCAGTTGATCTAACAGCGGGAAAACTGACAACAGGTCAGTATGATACAGCAACAGATCTTTCCTTAAAATTAAGCCTGTATGGTTTCCCTCAACTCGTTTTGGGTTAATTTTTTTTCCTTTGCATCATTTCTAATTCTTAATTTTTCATTTTGGTACAGAACTTTAAGCATGAAAAAATGGAATGCAATTAATTTTTTGTGTCAACTTTTTGATTTTTTGCACACAGCTGCATGTACCTGCATGTGTTTCAGCATTGCTTCTGCTTCACATCTAATTGCAACTATTAATGATAATGAAGAATTGCATGTCGTCTTTGCTTTATTCACCTGGATGGAATGGCAATGATTATCCCCACAACTCACTTTTATTATCTAGGAATGAGCTGTATTTCTGACCCTATAATTACAGGTGAAGTAACGGATTATTCTGCAGTCTGTACTCAGCCTCAAGATCATCTGAGCAAGGGAACACTGAGCTATCCCGAGACACCGCAAGTGATTGCAGCCACTGGTATACCACAGTATTCTCAAGCAAGAATAGCGCCAACTGTCGGAAGTCACTATGGCCTGCCAAGTGTTTTAAGGTCTTCTGGTGGTGTTGTTTATTCCTCTGTGGCAACTCCAATCCCATCCACTTTTGCAATTACTACCCAGCCAGGTTCAATATTCAGCACTACTCTCAGTCTCCATACCAGTGATACTATGCCTTCACTACCAGCAGCACAGCATATTCAACCAATGCCCAAGTCTTCCAGTTTCTTGACAGTAGCTGATATGGGGAGAGAACTGGGCGCTGGGGTTTCTCTAGGTTTAGATACATCAACCTTACAATCTGTTGGCATGGAAGCACTGCAAGCTGGGCTTGTGCCTAGCTTGACCACAATTTCAGCAACATATCCAGATACATCATCGGACATCAGTTTTCTGCAGCCTGAGACCGATTACATGCAGAAACATGACCTGGACTCTTCGCTGGTTCCCAATCTATCACCTGTTGCTTCGCCTGGGTCTGACGAGAACAAACACTTGCTGATGGAGAGAGAAATGCTGGAGTTTGAGAAGCTGAAACAAATCCGATTAGCTGAAGAACTTGAGCGAGAACGGCATGAGATCCAGATATTCCGAGAGCAGGAAAAGCTCATCGTTCAACGAGAACTTCAAGAGCTCCAAACGATGAAACAACAACTCCTGTACCAGCAGGAAGAAGAGCGGCAAGCTCAGTTTATGATGCAACAAGAAACCATCGCCCAGCAGCAGCTGCAGCTCGAGCAGATACAGCAGCTGCAGCAGCAACTGCAGCAACAGCTTGAGGAACAAAAGATCCGACAGATATATCAGTACAGCTATGACCATTCAGGTATAGCCACACCTCAGACAACAGCCGATCAAGCAATGATGGAATCCCAGTACACAACTGCAGAAAATGGCCGGTTCTGGCATGCCCAGGATGCTAGTACAACAGCTTCAGCCATGATGGGACATGATGAACCACAGACGCAGTCATGGTATACTGTCCAGTCAGATGGCATTCCTCAGCACATGCCGCGTCCTTGTATGCCAAGCTCAGTATCGGAAATGTCTCTGAAAGACATTGATGTTCGAGAGGGAAGACCATTGAAGAAGAGAAGCTCCATGCCAAGGCTGCGTGGTCAGTACACGGATGATCATGATGAAAGTATGCAAGAGCCACGATCATACAAAAAGATAGTTGACAGTGGAGTCCAAACTGATGATGAGGAAGGGACGGAAAGATGCTACACTAGTAGAAGGAGAAGAACTAAAAAGAGTGTGGACACCAGTGTTCAGACTGATGATGAAGATAATCAGGAGGACTGGGACATTCCCACCAGAAGGCGAAAGTCTCGAGTGGCAAAATATGCTGATGGTGGAGCAGAGATAGATAAAGCAAAACGTGCACATTTTGCAAAACTCTCTAACATTGCTGTGCAAACTGTAGCTGAGATTTCTGTTCAAACCGAACCAGAAGGAATAATCAGGACACCTTCAATAAGGGCTCGCATTGAGTCCAAGATAGAAATTGTAAAGCACATTTCAGCTCCAGAGAAAAGCTACAGAAGTGAAAGCTTAGGTTGTCAGACAGAAACAGACTCAGACGGACAAAGCCCCCAATACCTGGGCCATAAGGTAATTACAACTGTATCTCCGCAAAAAACTGATAAAAAGCGTCCAACACCATTAGAAATTGGTTATTCAAATCACCTTCGAGCAGATTCCTCATTCCACGTTGTTCCCTCCCCACCCAAATCTCCTAAGGTATTGTACTCACCAATCTCACCAATATCCCCAAACAGAGAATTGGAGACAGTGTTTGTGCCCTATGAGAAATCCCTTTCAATTGATGTAAGCTCGCAGAAACTAATGGCTCCTGAACCGCCAAAGAGTCAGCCTCTAAGTCCCAGGACTATCAAGGTGATGCAGCGATCCATGTCTGATCCAAAACCATTGAGTCCGACAGCAGAAGAAAGCTCTAGGTTACATTTCCAGTATAGCGACAGCTACTCGGTAAGCATTCTGCTCCTTAATTGTTTCTGCTTGACTGTAGCATGAAAAGTTACTATTAAACAAATAGATAGTGGTAAATATGCTTCTTGTACTTCTGGCAACGATAGCAGTAGCAGCTTGTGGGGCTGCTAACAATAGGGGACGTTCAGTCCTGTATGGCTAACCTCTAGTGCAAATATAGCCAGAAATATAGTCTACTGACCGCGTGCGATTTTCCGGGTCACACTTAATTATGCAGTGTGCAGTGCAGATTTGGCTTTGTGTGGGGATCTGACCAATGGAGAGACTTGAAAATCACAATATAGGTGACATTTCAAGGGATGTAGCCACTTATGTGTAAGTGCTGGCAAGGAGGGCAAAAAACCTTACAGATGTTTGAAAAGTTCAAAAGGCATTTAACCCGTTGGCAAGCTTTGCCAGGGGTAGAGTAGATGGAGGCAAGAAGTGACATCCAGAAATGAAGAGAAAATAGGTCCTACTGAGGAATGATACTAACTTTGGGGCAGTCAATGGAGCAGCACAGCCCCAAGCTCCCTCTCGTGCTCCAGAGTGCACGTTACGCTGCATGAGGTGTATCGAAGGTAGGTTACATTTTTGGTACATCAGGGTATCCGATCCGTAGGGTGGCAGCGCAGCATGCCAGCAATAAGCCTAAGGCATCAAAGATAGGGACTGATGTTCCATTCCAACGTTGCAGGGTGGATATTGGTGTCCTTACAGCCAATGGTGAAAGCATTTTCAGCCACCCTGCAACATTGGCAGAGAGTTGATGTGGAGCCTGTTGAGCTAGTTGTATTGCCATTGATGGGTTGGTGTGTTAAGGGTCGCCTAATGCCAGTGCAACCTAGGCACCTGCTGATCTGCCTGGCATGCCGCCTTCTAGAACCACTTAAATCGCAAAATACATTGTTTGGGAATCAGCCCAACCAATCCTCATTGTAAATTGTACCTTGACTTGTTGCTCGCCTCCAGACTCGACCGTTTGTACCGAGATGCCGTGCGGTTCCCCGAGCTGCTTAAAGTTGATCATGAAAGATCTTTAGTTTATCTTGATTTTTTTTTTGCCTGATTATGATTCCGTGAAGCACCTTGGGACATTTTGCTAGATTAAAGGTGCCATATAAATGCAAGTTGTTGCTGTTATGAAAGAACTCCCTCTCCTGCCCTCTTTTTTTCCACCTGTTTCTGTTCTGCTGAAATCCTGTAAGTTATTTACTTACAGTCGACCTCTCAGAGCCTTCGTTTAAAACCAAACTCATCATAATGAGTAAAAATATTCCCCCAAATGTTCAAATTCAAATAAATAAAAATGTTAGGCTTTTTATAAAACTATAAAACCAACACTAATAAACATACTGTAAATGTTGCAAGAACAAAAACCAAAGAATCCAAAGCTTTAAGATCTCCGATACATCGGGTGTGTCTTTGCCACATTTCCAGGGCTGGAATTTCCCTCCCTCTCCCAACCGCGAACCTGTTTCTATCCTGGATCTGAAAGGATATTACAAGAATGGGTCTTGTTAAGCCCCATCCTGTGAGGATCCCGGGCAATTAAAAGGAAGCGGGTCGGATGTCGTCATCTGATGACACATCATCAGCCAGTTTCCTTAAAGGGACCATGTCCACATTTATTGTGACAGTTGTGCCGTCAGTGTTCTACAGCATTGAGGTGCTGACAATCGTTAGACAGAGGGGCACTGCTGCACCCAGACTCTCCCCTCACTCCCTCCAGATGCTTATGGAGATAATCACAGCATGCAGGGAGGTCCGCTTCCCTTCCCATGGGCGGAAGAGACCTCTCCAGGACACCAACGCAGCCTGATTGCACATTGCACAGGAGGGCACACGCAGGGATGTGCTCAGGAGGACCTTGCTACAGTGACACAAACCTTTCAATTATCTCAGTAGATCACGAAACGTTACTGCAAAGCCACACTCAACCTCATCCTGTTGTGCCACTCATCACAACCCCATCACTCAACCTTTCCTACCCTACTCCTGCACATCCTTACACCAACATACCTTGCACCTCCATCCAATTCTCTCTATCTATCTGCATTATCACTCCTCCACCCCTCGCACTCGCCCTCATCCTTGTCCAATCATACCAACTAATAAGACACAAGGGTAGTCATTTGGGTCTAAAGCCAATGTTCATGTAAAGTTAATGTTAATATGTTGTCAAACAATGAAATCTTTATTTTCAACACTTTGCCTTCTTGGTCAGATTTGTGTGCACCTTTGGAAGTAACTTAGTGAGTTGTAGTGAATGGTTTCCCCCCCGCTCCCCGCAACATGATGAGTGTGAATGGAATGGCTTGGACATTGTAAGGTGCTTATTGATGTTGGTGTGGGGTGGTGCCAACCTGGCACATCATGTGGCAGTCAGGGTGTACAGCGTCAAGTGAAGTAAATCTGGCCATGGTGGGGCATCCCTGGCGACCCGGGCAGCAATGTGGTCGGGTGCTGATGCCCTGTGTCCTGTGCAGCATCAGGTGATTGCGGAGAAGCTCGGTACTGCTGGTGTGCCTGGTGATGATGGTGTTGGGGCCGATCATGTGGGATTCTGAGGACCAAGATGAGATTTTTCAAGGGCACCAATGCTGCTGGAATAGATGGCAGGTGAGGTTGACATGACAGAAAAGTGAACAGCTGTGAAATGGTAGGTTTTATAATAGTTCAGCAGGTGTCACTTATTCAGAGGAATGGAGAGTCACTGAAAGTCCGACCGACTTCCCTGACACGATCCTCAAGCGACGGGAACCTCGAGAAAAAGTTGGAAAAATGGCGAGTAGTTGGTAAAATGCCACTGAAATACTTTTCAACACACTCTGAACTATTGCAATTGCCCAACCCGCCGCTCAGTGCCGGATCTGCAAACGCATTTGGGAAACTGACACGGAGGCGGGGTTAGAGCGAGATACCGCCCCACTGTCAATCTTTTAGATTTTGACAGTGAACCCACCTCCAAACCCACCCTCTGAATGCCGGCAAAATCCAGCCCTCGGGACGGGACTGTGGCTCGAACAATGAAGAGCAGAAGTCAACAGAAAAACAAGTCGACTTTCATTCGAAATTCTCCCACCCGCAGACCATAAAGTGATCATAGAATTACAGAATTGTTACAACACAGAATAGCTCATTTGGCCCGTCGATCTGTGCCAGCATTCGTATGCTGGGAATGGAGACTCGCAACATTTATTCGAGTATTTAATGAACCTGTTTGTAGTATTCCTTACAACTTTCAAACTTATTCTTTTCTCGAGTTTCATATTGTGGTCAAGCTTTCCGTCATGGTCAGCTGACGTGTCTGCCCAAATCTGCCCTCCCGAACAACATACCTGCCCATATCTGCCCTCCCGAACTACATATCTGCCCATACCTACCCATATCTACCCTCCCAAACTGCATTCCTGCCCATATCTACCCTCCTGAACTACATACCTGCCCATATCTACCCTCCTGATCTGCATTCCTGCCCATATCTACCCTCCCGAACTGTATTCCTGCCCATATCTACCCTCCCGAACTGTATTCCTGCCCATATCTGCCCTCCTAAACGGTATTCCTGACCATATCTACACTCCCAAACTAAATTCCTGTCCATATCTACCCCCGAACTACATACCTGCCCATATCGGCCCTACAGAACTAGATGCCTGCCGATAAATACCCTCCCGAACTACATTCTTGCCCATATCTACCCTCCCGAATGAAGTACCTGCCCATATCTACACTCCCGAACTACATTCCTGCCTATATTTACCCTCCTGAACTACGTATCTGCCCATATCTACCCTCCCGAACTATATAATTGCCCATATCTACCCTCCCGAACTATATAATTGCCCATATCTATCCTCCCTAACTACATTCCTGTCTATATCTACCCTCCCGAACTACATACCTCCCCATATCTACCCTCCCGAACTAAATATCTCCCCATATCTACCCTCCCGAACTACATACCTCCCCATATCTACCCTCCTGAACTGCATTCCTGACCATATCTACCCTCCCAAACTAGATGCCTGCCCATATATACCCTCCTGACCTAGATGCCTGCCGATAAATAACCTCCCGAACTACATATCTGCCCATATCTACCCTCCCGAACTACATATCTGCCCATATCTATCCTCCCTAACTGCATTGATGCCCATATCTACCCTCCCGAACTGCATACCTGCCCGTATCAACCATCCTGAACTGCATACCTGCCCGTATCTTCCCTCCTGAACTGCATGCCCGCCGATTTCTACCCTCCCGAACTACATACCTGCCCATATCAACCCTCCCGAACTACATTCCTGCCCATATCTACCCTCCCGAACTGTATACCTGCCCATTATCTACTCTCCCGAATGACATACCTGCCCATATCTACCCTCCCAAACTGCATTCCTGCCCATATCTATCCTCCCAAACTACATTCCTGCCCATATCTACCCTCCCGAACTATATACCTGCCCATATCTGCCCTCCTGAACGACATACCAGCCCATATCTGCCCTCCCGAACTGCATTCCTTCCCATATCTACCCTCCTGAACTGCATTCCTGACCATATCTACGCTTGCGAACTAAATTCCTGTCCATATCTACCCCCGAACAACATACCTGCCCGTATCTGCCCTCCCGAACTACATTCCTGCCCATATCTGCCCTCCCGAACTTGATGCCTCCCGATAAATACCCTGCTGAACTACATACCTGTCCATATCTGCCCTCCCGAACTGTATTCCTGCCCATATCTACGCTCGCGAACTAAATTCCTGTCCATATCTACCCCCAAACTACATACCTGCCCATATCTACCCTCCCAAACGACATACCTACCCATATCTACCCTCTTGATCTGCATTCCTGCCCATATCTACCCTCCCGAACTATGTTCCTGCCCATATCTACCCTCCCGAACGACATACCTGCCCATATCTTCCCTCCTGCAGCATTCGAAATAAAGTAAATGAGTTGACGGCACAAATCATTACAAATGGGTATGATTTGGTGGCCATTACAGAAACGTGGTTGCAGGGTGGCCAAGACTGGGAATTAAACATACAGGGGTATCTGATGATTCGGAAAGATAGACAAGTTGGGAAAGGAGGTGGGGTAGCTCTGTTAATAAAGGATGATATCAGGGCAGTTGTGAGGGACGATATTGGCTCTAATGAACAAAATGTTGAATCATTGTGGGTGGAGATTAGAGATAGTAAGGGGAAAAAGTCACTGGTTGGTGTAGTTTATAGGCCCCCAAATAATAACTATGTGGTGGGGCGGGCAATAATCAAGGGAATAATGGAGGCATGTGAAAAAGGAACGGCAGTAATCATGGGAGATTTTAACCTACATATCGATTGGTCAAATCAAATCGCACAGGGTAGCCTGGAGGAGGAATTCATAGAATGCATACGGGATTGTTTCTTAGAACAGTATGTTACAGAACCTACAAGGGAGCAAGCTATCTTAGATCTGGTCCTGTGTAATGAGACAGAGATAATAAACGATCTCCTAGTAAAAGATCCTCTCGGAATGAGTGATCACAGTATGGTTGAATTTGTAATACAGATTGAGGATGAGGAAGTAGTGTCTCAAACGAGCATTCTATGCTTAAACAAAGGGGACTACAGTGGAATGAGGGCAGAGTTGGCTAAAGTAGACTGGAAACACAGACTAAACGGTGGCACAATTGAGGAACAGTGGAGGACTTTTAAGGAGCTCTTTCATAGTGCTGAACAAAAATATATTCCAGTGAAAAAGAAGGGCGGTAAGAGAAGGGATAATCAGCCGTGGATAACCAAGGAAATAAAGGAGAGTATCAAATTAAAAACCAATGCGTATAAGGTGGCCAAGGTTAGTGGGAAAATAGAAGATTGGGAAAATTTTAAACGACAGCAAAGAATGACTAAGAAAGCAATAAAGAAAGGAAAGATAGATTACGAAGGTAAACTTGCGCAAAACATAAAAACGGATAGTAAAAGCTTTTACCGATATATAAAACTGAAAAGAGTGACTAAAGTAAATGTTGGTCCTTTAGAAGATGAGAAGGGGGATTTAATAATGGGAAATGTGGAAATGGCTGAGACCTTAAACAATTATTTTACTTCGGTCTTCACAGTGGAAGACACAAAAACCATGCCAAAAATTGCTGGTCACAGGAATGTGGGGAGGACCTTGAGACAATCACTATCACTAGGGGGGTAGTGCTGGACAGGCTAGTCCTGATGAAATGAATCTCAGGATATTAAAAGAGATGGCAGAAGTTATAGCCGATGCATTCGTTATAATCTACCAAAAGTCTCTGGACTCTGGGGAGGTACCAGCGGATTGGAAAGCAGCTAATGTAACACCACTGTTTAAAAAAGGGGGCAGACAAAAGGCAGGTAAATATAAGCCGGTTAGTTTAACATCTGTAGTGAGGAAAATGCTTGAAACTATCATTAAGGAAGAAATAGCGGGACATCCAGATAGGAATAGTGCAATCAAGCAGACGCAGCATGGATTCATGAAGGGGAAATCATGTTTAACTAATTTACTGGAATTCTTTGAGGATATAACGAGCATGGTGGATAGAGGTGTACCGATGGACGTGGTGTATTTAGATTTTCAAAAGGCATTGATAAGGTGCCACACAAAAGGTTACTGCAGAAGATAAGGGTACGCGAAGTCAGAGGAAATGTCATACCGAACTACATACCTGCCCATATCTATGCCCCCGAACTACATACCTGCCCATATCAACCCTCCCGAACTACATACCTGCCCATATCTACCCTCCCGAACTACATGCCTGCCGATAAATACTCTCCCGAACTACATATCTGCCCTCCTGAACGAGATGCCTGCAGATAAATACCCTCCCGAACAACATTCTTGCCCATATCTACCCTCCCAAACTGCATATCTGCCCATATCTGCCCTCCCGAATTACATACCTTCACATATCTACCCACCAGAACTACATAATTGCCCATATCTGCACTCCTAAACTACATACCTGCCCATATCTACCCTCCTGATCTGCATTCCTGCCCATATCTGCCCTCCCAAACTGCATTCCTGACCATATCTACGTTCCCGAACTAAATTCCTGTCCATATCTACCCCCGAACTACATACCTGCCCATATCTGCCCTCCCGAACTAGATGCCTGCCGATAAATACCCTCCCTAACAACATTCTTGCCCATATCTACCCTCTCGAACGAAGTACCTGCACATATCTGCCCTCGTGAACGACATTCCTGCCCATATCTACCCTCCCGAACTACAATCCTGCCTATACCTACCCTCCTGACCTACGTACCTGCCCATATCTGCCCTCCCGAACTACATACCTGCCCATATCTACCCTCCCGAAATAAATAATTGCCCATATCTACCCTCCTGATCTGCATTCCTGCCCATATCTACCCTCCGGAACTACGTACCTGCCCATATCGACGCTCCCGAACTACATACCTTCCCATATCTATCCTCCCTAACTGCATTGATGCCCATATCCCGAACTACATACCTGCCCATATCTACCCTCCCGAACTCCATACTAGCCCATATCTACCCTCCCGAACTACATACCTGCCCATATCTACCCTCCCGAACTATATACATGCCCATATATACCCTCTCGAATGACATACCTGCTCGTATCTGCCCTCCCGAACTACATGCCTGCCGATAAATACCCTCCTGAACTATATACATGCCCATATCTACCCTCCCGAACGACATACTTGCCCATATCTACCCTCCCAAACGATACACCTCCCCATATCTACCCTCCCGAACTACATACCTCCCCATATCTACCCTCCCGAACTACATATCTACCCCGATCTACCCTCCCGAACTACATACCTGCCCATATCTGCCCTCCTGAACTACAGACCAGCCCATATCTGCCCTCCCGAAGGACATTCCTGCCCATATCTACCCTCCCGAACTACATACCTCCCCATATCTACCCTCCCGAACTACATATTTGCCCCGATCTACCTTCCCGAACGACATACCTGCCCATATCTGCCTTCCCGAATGACATACCAGCCCATATCTACCCTCCCGAACTACATACCTCCCCATATCTACCCTCCCGAACTACATATCTGCCCCGATCTACCCTCCCGAACTCCATACCTGCCCATATATACCCTCCCAAACTGCATTCCTGACCATATCTATGCTCCCGAACTAAATTCCTGTCCATACCTACCCCCGAACTACATACCTGCCCGTATCTGCCCTCCCGAACTACATTCCTGCCCACATCTCCATCTCCCGAACTACATACCTGCCCATATCTGCCCTACAGAACTAGATGCCTGCCGATAAATACCCTCCCGAATTACATTCTTGCCCATATTTACCCTCCCGAACGAAGTACCTGCATATATCTGTCCTCATGAACTACATTCCTGCCCATATCTACCCTCCTGAACGACGTACCTGCCCATATCAACCATCCCGAACTACATACCTGCCCATATCTATGCTCGCGAACTACATGCCTGCCCATATCAACCCTCCCAAACTACATACCTGCCCATATCTATCCTCCCGAACTACATTCCTGCCTATATCTACACCCCTGAACGACATACCTGCCCATATCTACCCTCCCGAACTACATTCCTGCCCATATCTACTCTCCCAAACTGCATTCCTGCCCATATCTACCCTCCCAAACTGCATTCCTGCCCATATCTTCCCTCCCGAACTACATACCTGCCCATATATACCGTCCCGAACTGCATTCCTGCCCATATCTGCCCTCGCAAACTGCATTCCTCAGGATATCTACGCTCCCGAACTAAATTCCGGTCCATATCTACCCTCCCGAACGACATTCCTGCCCATATCTACCCTCCTGCACTAAATGCCTGCCCATATATACCCTCCCGAACTGCATTCCTGCCCATTTCTGCACTCCCAAACTGCAGTCCTGACCAAATCTATGCTCCCGAACTAAATTCCTGTCCCTATCTACCCCGAACTACATACCTGCCCATATCTGCCCTACAGAACTAGATGCCTGCCGATAAATACCCTCCCGAATTACATTCTTGCCCATATCTACCCTCCCGATCGAAGTACCTGCACATATCTGTCCTCATGAACTACATTCCTGCCCATATCTACCCTCCTGAACGACGTACCTGCCCATATCAACCATCCCGAACTACATACCTGCCCATATCTATGCTCGCGAACTACATGCCTGCCCATATCAACCCTCCCAAACTACATACCTGCCCATATCTATCCTCCCGAACTACATTCCTGCCTATATCTACACCCCTGAACGACATACCTGCCCATATCTACCCTCCCGAACTACATTCCTGCCCATATCTACTCTCCCAAACTGCATTCCTGCCCATATCTACCCTCCCAAACTGCATTCCTGCCCATATCTTCCCTCCCGAACTACATACCTGCCCATATATACCGTCCCGAACTGCATTCCTGCCCATATCTGCCCTCGCAAACTGCATTCCTCAGGATATCTACGCTCCCGAACTAAATTCCGGTCCATATCTACCCTCCCGAACGACATTCCTGCCCATATCTACCCTCCTGCACTAAATGCCTGCCCATATATACCCTCCCGAACTGCATTCCTGCCCATTTCTGCACTCCCAAACTGCAGTCCTGACCAAATCTATGCTCCCGAACTAAATTCCTGTCCCTATCTACCCCGAACTACATACCTGCCCATATCTGCCCTACAGAACTAGATGCCTGCCGATAAATACCCTCCCGAATTACATTCTTGCCCATATCTACCCTCCCGATTGAAGTACCTGCACATATCTGTCCTCATGAACAACATTCCTGCCCATATCTACCCTCCCGAACTACATTCCTGCCTATATCTACCCTCCTGAACGACGTACCTGCCCATATCTACCCTCCCGATCGAAGTACCTGCACATATCTGTCCTCATGAATGACATACCTGCCCATATATACCCTCCCGAACTATATTCCTGCCCATATCTACTCTCCCGAACGACATACCTGCGCATATCTGCCCTCCTGAACTCGATGCCTGCCGATAAATACCCTCCCGAACTACATACCTGCCCATATCGACCCTCCCGATCGAAATACCTGCACATATCTGTCCTCATGAACGACATACCTGCCCATATCTACCCTCCCGAACTACATTCCTGCCGATATCTACTGTCCCGAACTATATACCTGCTCATATCTGCCCTCCCGAACTCGATGCCTGCCGATAAATACCCTCCCGAACTACATACCTGCCCATATCGACCCTCCCGAACGACATACCTGCCCATATCTACCCTCCTGATCTGCATTCCTGCCCATATCTACCCTCCAGAACTACGTACCTGGCCATATTGACCCTCCCGAACTACATACCTTCCCATATCTATCCTCCCTAACTGCATTGATGCCCATATCTACCCTCCCGAACTACATACCTGCCCATATCTACCCTCCCGAACTGCATACTAGCCCATATCTACACTCCCGAACTACATATCTGCCCATATTTACCCTCCCGAATGACATACCTGCCGATAAATACCCTCCCGAACTATATACATGCCCATATCTACCCTCCCGAATGACATACTTGCCCATATCTACCCTCCCGAACGATACACCTCCCCATATCTACCCTCCCGAACTACATAACTCCCCATATCTACCCTCCAGAACTACATATCTGCCCCGATCTACCCTCCCGAACGACATTCCTGCCCATATCTACCCTCCCGAACTACATACCTCCCCATATCTACCCTCCCGAACTACATATCTGCCCCGATCTACCCTCTCGAACTCCATACCTGCCCATATATACCCTCCCAAACTGCATTCCTGACCATATCTATGCTCCCGAACTAAATTCCTGTCCATATCTACCCCCGAACTACATACCTGCCCATATCTGCCCTCCCGAACTCCATTCCTGCCCACATCTCCATCTCCCGAACTACATACCTGCCCATATCTGCCCTACAGAACTAGATGCCTTCTGATAAATACCATCCGAATTACATTCTTGCCCATATTTACCCTCCCGAATGAAGTACCTGCACATATCTGTCCTCATGAACTACATTCCAGCCCATATCTACCCTCCTGAACGACGTACCTGCCCATATCAACCATCCCGAACTACATACCTGCCCATATCTATGCTCGCGAACGACATGCCTGCCCATATCAACCCTCCCAAACTACATTCCTGCCCATATCTACCCTCCCAAACTGCATTCCTGCCCATATCTACCCTCCCGAACTGCATTCCTGCCCATATCTTCCCTCCCGAACTACATACCTGCCCATATATACCGTCCCGAACTGCATTCCTGCCCATATCTGCCTTCGCAAACTGCATTCCTGAGGATATCTACGCTCCCGAACTAAATTCCGGTCCATATCTACCCTCCCAAACGACATTCCTACCCATATCTACCCTCCTGCACGAAATGCCTGCCCATATATACCCTCCCGAATTGCATTCCTGCCCATTTCCGCACTCCCAAACTGCAGTCCTGACCAAACCTATGCTCCCGAACTAAATTCCTGTCCCTATCTACCCCGAACTACATACCTGCCCATATCTGCCCTACAGAACTAGATGCCTGCCGATAAATACCCTCCCGAATTACATTCTTGCCCATATCTACCCTCCTGATCGAAGTATCTGCACATATCTATCCTCATGAACGACATTCCTGCCCATATCTATCCTCCCGAACGACATTCCTGCCCATATCTACTCTCCCGAACTACATACCTGCTCATATCTGCCCTACAGAACTAGATGCCTGCCGATAAATACGCTCCCGAACTACATACCTGCCCATATCTAACCTCCCGAACTGCATTCCTGCCTATATCTACCCTCCTGCACTAAATGACTGCCCGTATATACCCACCCAAACTGCATTATTGACCATATCTATGCTCCCAAACTAAATTCCTGTCCATATCTACTCCCGAACTACATACCTGCCCGTATCTGCCCTCCCGAACTACATTCCTGCCCATATCTACTCTCCTGAACTACATACCTGCCCATATCTGCCCTCCCGAACTAGATGCCTGGCGATAAATACCCTCCCGAACTACATACCTGTCTATATCTGCCCTCCCTAACTAGATGCCTGCCGATAAATACCCTCCCGAACAACATTCTTGTACATATCTACCCTCCCGAACTACAATCCTGCCTATATCTACCCTCCCAAAATACATAATTGCCCATATCTATCCTCCCTAACTACATTCCTGCCCATATCTACCCTCCTGAACTGCATAGATGCCCATATCTACCTTCCCGAACTATATACCTACCCATATCTACCCTCCTGAACTGCATTCCTGCCCATATCTACCTTCCCGAACTAAATTCCTGCCCATATCTACCCTCTTGAATGACATATCTGCCCATATCTATCCTCTCTAACTACATTGATGCCCATATCGACCCTCCCGAACTGTATACCTGCCCGTATCAACCATCCCGAACTGCATAGCTGCCCATATCTTCCCTCCCGAACTGCATACCCGCCCATATCTACCCTCCCAAACTACAATCCTGCCTATATCTACCCTCCCAAAATACATAATTGCCCATATCTATCCTCCCTAACTATATACCTGCCCATATCTACCCTCCCAAACTGCGAAGCTGCCCATATCTACCCTCCCGAACTGCATTCCTGCCGATAAATACCCTCCCGAACTACATACCTGCCCATACCTAACCTCCCGAACTGCATTCCTGCCCATATCTACCCTCCTGCACTAAATGCCTGCCCATATATACCCTCTCAAACTGCATTCCTGACCATATCTACGCTCCCGAACTAAATTCCTGTCCATATCTACCCCGAACTAGATACCTGCCCGTATCTGCCCTCCCGAACTACATTCCTGCCCATATCTACTCTCCTGAACTACAAACCTGCCCATATCTGCCCTCCCGAACTAGATGCCTCCCGATAAATACCCTCCCGAACAACATTCTTGCCCATATCTACCCTCCCGAACAAAGTACCTGTCCATATCGACACTCCTGAACTACAATCCTGCCCATATCTACCCTCCCGATCTAAATTCCTGCCCATATCTACCCTTTGAACGACATTTCTGCCCATATCTATCCTCTCTAACTACATTGATGCCCATATCGACCCTCAGAACTACATACCCGCCCATATCTACCCTCCCGAACTACAATCATGCCGATATCTACCCTCCCAAAATACATAATTGCCCATATCTACCTCCCTAACTACATACCCACCCATATCTACCCTCCCGAACTATATACCTGCCCATATCTACCCTCCCAAACTGCGAAGCTGCCCATATCTACCTTCCCGAACTGCATTCCTGCCCATATCTACCCTCCCGAACTATATACCTGCCCATATCTACCCTCCCAAACTGCGAAGCTGCCCATATCTAACCTCCCGAACTGCATTCCTGCCCATATCTACCCTCCTGCACGAAATGCCTGCCCATATATACCCTCCCGAACTGCATTCCAGCCCATATCTACGCACCCAAACTAAATACCTGTCCACATCTACTCTCCCGAACTACATACCTGCCCATATCTGCCCTCCCGAACCAGATGCCTGCCGATAAATACCCTCCTGAACTACGTACCTGCCCATATCTACCCTCCTGAACTACATATTTACACATATCTACCCTCCTGAACTGCATTCCTGCCCATATCTACCCTCCCGAATGACATACCTGCCCATATCTACCCTCCCGAATGACATACCTGCCGATATCAGCCCTCCCGAACTACATACCTGTCCTTATCTGCCCTCCCGAACTCGATGCCTGCCGATAAATATCCTCCTGAACTTCATTCTTGCCCATATCTACCCTCCTGATCGAAGTACCTGCACATATCTGTCCTCATGAACGACATACCTGCCCATATCTACCCTCCCGAACTACATTCCTGCCCATATCTACCCTCCCAAACTGCATTCCTGACCATATCTACGCTCCCGAACTAAATTCCTGTCCATATCTACCCCCGAACTACATACCTGCCCGTATCTGTCCTCCCGAACTGCATTCCTGCCCACATCTACTCTCCCGAACTACATACCTGCCCATATCTGCCCTACAGAACAAGATGCCTGCCGATAAATACCCTCCTGAACTACATTCTTGCCCATATCTACCCTGCCGAACGAAGTACCTGCACATATCTACCCTCTTGAACTAAATTCCTGCCCATATCTACCCTCCTGAACTGCATAGCTGCCCATATCTACCCTCCTGAACTACATACCTACCTATATCTACCCTCCTGAACTGCATTCCTGCCCATATCTACCCTCCCGAACGACATTCCTGCCTGTATCTACCCTCCCGATCGAAGTACCTGCTCATATCTGTCCTCATGAACGACATACCTGCCCATATCTACCCTCCCGAACTACATTCCTGCCCATATCTACTCTCCCGAACTACATACCTGCTCATATCTACCCTCCTGCACTAAATGACTGCCCATATATACCTTCCCAAACTGCATTACTGACCATATCTATGCTCCCAAACTAAATTCCTGTCCATATCTACTCCCGAATTACATACCTGCCCGTATCTGCCCTCCCGAACTAAATTCCTGCCCATATCTACTCTCCTGAACTACATACCTGCCCATATCTGCCCTCCCGAACTAGATGCCTGGCGATAAATACCCTCCCGAACGACATACCTGTCCATATCTTCCCTCCCGAACTAGATGCCTGCCGATAAATACCCTCCCGAACAACATTCTTGCCCATATCTACCCTCCCGAACTACAATCCTGCCTATATCTACCCTCCCGAAATACATAATTGCCCATATCTATCCTCCCTAACTACATTCCTGCCCATATCTACCCTCCTGATCTGCATTCCTGCCCATATCTACCCTCCCGAATGACATACCTGCCCATATCTACCCTCCCGAATGACATACCTGCCGATATCAGCCCTCCCGAACTACATACCTGCCCATATCTGCCCTCCCGAACTCGATGCCTGCCGATAAATATCCTCCTGAACTTCATTCTTGCCCATATCTACCCTCCCGATCGAAGTACCTGCACATATCTGTCCTCATGAACGACATACCTGCCCATATCTACCCTCCCGAACTACATTCCTGCCCATATCTACCCTCCCAAACTGCATTCCTGACCATATCTACGCTCCCGAACTAAATTCCTGTCCATATCTACCCCCGAACTACATACCTGCCCCTATCTGTCCTCCCGAACTGCATTCCTGCCCACATCTACTCTCCCGAACTACATACCTGCCCATATCTGCCCTACAGAACAAGATGCCTGCCGATAAATACCCTCCTGAACTACATTCTTGCCCATATCTACCCTGCCGAACGAAGTACCTGCACATATCTACCCTCCTGAACTACATACCTGCCCATATCTACCCTCCCGAACTACATTCCTGCCTATATCTACCTTCCTGAACGACGTACCTGCCCATATCTACCCTCCCGAACGACATTCCTGCCTGTATCTACCCTCCTGAACTACATACCTGCCCATATCTACCCTCCCAAACGATATTCCTGCCTATATCTACCTTCCTGAACGACGTACCTGCCCATATCTACCCTCTCGAACTACATTCCTGCCTATATCTACCCTCCTGAAAGACGTCCCTGCCCATATCTACCCTCCCGATCGAAGTACCTGCTCATATCTGTCCTCATGAACGACATACCTGCCCATATCTACCCTCCCGAACTACATTCCTGCCCATATCTACTCTCCCGAACTACATACCTGCTCATATCTACCCTCCTGCACTAAATGACTGCCCATATATACCTTCCCAAACTGCATTACTGACCATATCTATGCTCCCAAACTAAATTCCTGTCCATATCTACTCCCGAACTACATACCTGCCCGTATCTGCCCTCCCGAACTAAATTCCTGCCCATATCTACTCTCCTGAACTACATACCTGCCCATATCTGCCCTCCCGAACTAGATGCCTGGCGATAAATACCCTCCCGAACGACATACCTGTCCATATCTGCCCTCCCGAACTAGATGCCTGCCGATAAATACCCTCCCGAACAACATTCTTGCCCATATCTACCCTCCCAAACTACAATCCTGCCTATATCTACCCTCCCGAAATACATAATTGCCCATATCTATCCTCCCTAACTACATTCCTGCCCATATCTACCCTCCTGATCTGCATTCCTGCCCATATCTACCCTCCTGATCTGCATTCCTGCCCATATCTACCCTCCCGAATGACATACCTGCCCATATCTACCCTCCCGAATGACATACCTGCCGATATCAGCCCTCCCGAACTACATACCTGCCCATATCTGCCCTCCCGAACTCGATGCCTGCCGATAAATATCCTCCTGAACTTCATTCTTGCCCATATCTACCCTCCCGATCGAAGTACCTGCACATATCTGTCCTCATGAACGACATACCTGCCCATATCTACCCTCCCGAACTACATTCCTGCCCATATCTACCCTCCCAAACTGCATTCCTGATCATATCTACGCTCCCGAACTAAATTCCTGTCCATATCTACCCCCGAACTACATACCTGCCCCTATCTGTCCTCCCGAACTGCATTCCTGCCCACATCTACTCTCCCGAACTACATACCTGCCCATATCTGCCCTACAGAACAAGATGCCTGCCGATAAATACCCTCCTGAACTACATTCTTGCCCATATCTACCCTGCCGAACGAAGTACCTGCACATATCTACCCTCCTGAACTACATACCTGCCCATATCTACCCTCCCGAACTACATTCCTGCCTATATCTACCTTCCTGAACGACGTACCTGCCCATATCTACCCTCCCGAACGACATTCCTGCCTGTATCTACCCTCCTGAACTACATACCTGCCCATATCTACCCTCCCAAACGATATTCCTGCCTATATCTACCTTCCTGAACGACGTACCTGCCCATATCTACCCTCTCGAACTACATTCCTGCCTATATCTACCCTCCTGAAAGACGTCCCTGCCCATATCTACCCTCCCGATCGAAGTACCTGCTCATATCTGTCCTCATGAACGACATACCTGCCCATATCTACCCTCCCGAACTACATTCCTGCCCATATCTACTCTCCCGAACTACATACCTGCTCATATCTACCCTCCTGCACTAAATGACTGCCCATATATACCCTCCCAAACTGCATTACTGACCATATCTATGCTCCCAAACTAAATTCCTGTCCATATCTACTCCCGAACTACATACCTGCCCGTATCTGCCCTCCCGAACTAAATTCCTGTCCATATCTACTCTCCTGAACTACATACCTGCCCATATCTGCCCTCCCGAACTAGATGCCTGGCGATAAATACCCTCCCGAACTACATACCTGTCCATATCTGCCCTCCCGAACTAGATGCCTGCCGATAAATACCCTCCCGAACAACATTATTGCCCATATGTACCCTCCCGAATGAAGTACCTGTCCATATCTGCCCTCCCGAACTAGATGCCTGCCGATAAATACCCTTCCGAACAACGTTCTTGCCCATATCTACCCTCCCGAACGAAGTACCTGTCCATATCTACCCTCCCGAACTACAATCCTGCCTATATCTACCCTCCCGAAATACATAATTGCCCATATCTATCCTCCCTAACTACATTCCTGCCCATATCTACCCTCCTGAACTGCATAGCTGCCCATATCTACCCTCCCGAACTACATACCTACCCATATCTACCCTCCTGAACTGCGTTCCTGCCCATATCTACACTCCTGAATGACATATCTGCCCATATCTATCCTCTCTAACTACATTGATGCCCATATCGACCCTCCCGAACTGCATACCCGCCCATATCTACCCTCCCGAACTACAATCCCGACTATATCTACCCTCCCAAAATACATAATTGCCCATATCTATCCTCCCTAACTACATACCCACCCATATCTACCCTCCCGAACTATATACCTGCCCATATCTACCCTCCCAAACTGCGAAGCTGCCCATATCTACCCTCCTGAACTGCATTCCTGCCCATATCTACCCTCCTGAACTATATACCTGCCCATATCTACCCTCCCAAACTGCGAAGCTGCCCATATCAACCTCCCGAACTGCATTCCTGCCCATATCTACCCTCCTGCACTAAAATTCTGCCCATATATACCCTCCCGAACTGCATTCCAGCCCATATCTACGCACCCAAACTAAATACCTGTCCATATCTACGCCTGAACTACATACCTGCCCGTATCTGCCCTCCCAAACTACATTCCTGCCCACATCTACTCTCCCGATCTACATACCTGCCCATATCTGCCCTCCCGAACTAGATGCCTGCCGATAAATACCCTCCTGAACTACATACCTGCCCATATCTACACTCCCGAACTACATACCTACACATATCTACCCTCCTGATCTGCATTCCTGCCCATATCTACCCTCCCGAATGACATTCCTGCCCATATCTACCCTCCCAAACTACATATCTGCCCACATCTATCCTCCCTAACTGCATTGATGCCCGTATCAACCATCCCAAACTGCATACCCACCAATATCTATGCTTCCGAACTACGTACCTGCCCATATCAACCCTCTCGAACTACATTCCTGCCCATATCTACCCTCCCGAACTACATACCTCCCCATATCTACCATCCCAAACTACATTCCTGCCCATATGTACCCTCTCGAACTATATACCTGCCCATATCTACCCTCCCGAATTACATACCTGCCAATATCAGCCCTCCTGAACTATATACCTGCCCATATCTGCCCTCCCGAACTCGATGCCTGCCGATAAATACCCTACTGAACTTCATTCTTGCCCATATCTATGCTCCCAAATGAAGTACCTGCACATTTTTGCCCTCTCATACTACATTCCTGCCCATATCTACCCTTCTGAACTACGTACCTGCCCATATCTACCCTCCCGAACTGCATATCTGCTCATATCTGCCCTCCCGAACTACATACCTCCCCATATCTACCCTCCCGAACTACATATCTGCCCATATCTGGCCTCCCGAACGACATACCTCCCCATATCTACCGAACTGCATACCTCCCCATATCTACCCTCCCGAACTGCATATCTGCCCATATCTGCCCTCCCGAACTACATACCTGTCCATATCTACTCTCCCAAACTACATACCTCCCCATATCTACCCTCCCGAACTGCATACCTGCCCATATCTACCCTCCTGAACTATATACTTGCCCATATCCACCCTCCCGAACGACATACCAGCCCATATCTGCCCTCCTGAACTACAATCCTGCCCATATCTGCCCTCCCGAACTACATACCTACCCATATCTACCCTCCTGAACTGCATTCCTGCCCATATCTACCCTCCGGAACTGCATTCCTGTGCATATCTACCCTCCCGAACTATATACCTGCCCATATCTACCCTCCCGAACTGCATTCCTGCTCATATCTACCCTCCTGCACTAAATGCCTGCCCATATATATACCCTCCCGAACTGCATTCCTGCCCATATCTGCGCTCCCAAACTGCATTCCTGACCAAATCTACGCTCCTGAACTAAATTCCAGTCCATATCTACCACCGAATTACATACCTGCCCGTATCTGCCCTCCCAAACTGCATTCCTGCCCACATCTATTCTCCCGAACTACATACCTGCACATATCTGCCCTCGTGAACTACATTTCTGTCCATATGTACCCTCCCGAACTACATTCCTGCCTATATCTGCCCTCCTGAACTATATACCTGCCCATATCTGCCCTCCCGAACGACATACCAGCCCATATCTGCCCTCCCGAACTACAATCCTGCCCATATCTGCCTTCCCGAACTACATACCTACCCATATCTAGCCTCCTAAACTGCATTCCTGCCCATATCTACCCTCCCGAACTGCATTCCTGCCCATATCTACCCTCCAGAACTATATACCTGCCCATATCTACCCTCCAGAACTGCATTGCTGCTCATATCTACTCTCCTGCACTAAATGCCTGCCCATATATACCCTCCCGAACTGCATTTCTGCCCATATCTGCCCTCCCAAACTGCATTCCTGACCAAATCTACGCTCCTGAACTACATACCGACCCATATCTACACTCCCAAACTACATATCTGCCCATATCTACCCTCCCGAACTACATACCTGCCCATATCTGCCCCCCCGAACTACATACTTGCCCATATCTACCCTCCCAAACTACATACCTGCCCATATCTACCCTCCCAAACTACATATCTGCCCATATCTGTCCTCCCAAACTGCATTCCTGACCAAATCTACGCTCCTGAACTAAATTCCTGTCCATATCTACCCCCGAACTACATTCCTGCCTATATCTGCCCTCCTGAACTACGTACCTGCCCATATCTGCCCTCCCGAACTACAGACCTGCCCATATCTATCCTCCCTAACAACATTCCTGCCCATATCTACCCTCCCGAACTGCATTTCTGCCCATATCTGCCCTCCCAAACTACATTGATGCCCATATCTACCCTCCAGAACTGCATAGCTGCCCATAACTACCCTCCCGAACTACATACCTGCCCATATCTACCCTCCCGAACTATATACTTGCCCATATCTACCCTCCCGAACCGCATACCCACCCATATCTTCCCTCCCGAACTGCATAGCTGCCCATATCTACCCTCCCGAACTACATACCTGCCCATATCTACCCTCCCGAACTACATACCTGCCCATATCTACCCTCCCGAACTATATACTTGCCCATATCTACCCTCCCGAACCGCATACCCACCCATATCTTCCCTCCCGAACTACATACTTGCTCATATCTATCCTCCCGAACTATATACCTGCCCATATCAACCCTTCCAAACTACATTCCTGCCCATATCTACCCTCCCAAACTATACAGCTGGCCATATCTACCCTCCCGAACGACAGATCTGCCCCTACCCTCCCGAACTACATTCCGGCCCATATCTACTCTCCCGAACTATATACCTGCCCATATCTACCCTCCCAAACTGCGTAGCTGCCCATATCTACGCTCCTGAACTAAATTCCTGTCTATATCTACCCTCCTGAACTAAGATCCTGCCCATATCTACCCTCCCGAACTACATACCTGCCCATATCTACCCTCCCGAACTACATATCTGCCCATATCTACCCTCTCAAACTGCATACCCGCCCATATATACGCTCCCGAACTACATACCTTCCCATATCTTCCCTCCCGAACTGCATACTTGCCCATATCTACCTTCCTGAACTACATACCTGCCCATATCTACCCTCCCGAACTACATACCTGCCCATATCTACCCTCCTGAACTGCATACCTTCCCATATCTTCCCTCCCGAACTACATACCTGCCCATATCTACCCTCCCGAACTACATACCTTCCCATATCTACCCTCCCTAACTACATACCTGCCCATATCTATCCTCCTGAACTGCATTCCTGCTCATATCTACTCTCCTGCACTAAATTCCGGCTCATATATACCCTCCCGAACTGCATTTCTGCCCATATCTGCCCTCCCAAACTGCATTCCTGACCAAATCTACGCTCCTGAACTAAATTCCTGTCCATATCTACCCCCGAACTACATACCTGCCCGTATCTGCCCTCCCGAACTACATTCCTGCCCACATCTACTCTCCCGAACTACATATCTGCCCATATGTACCCTCCCGAACAAGATGCCTGTCAATAAATACCCTCCCGAACTACATTCTTGCCCATATCTACCCTCCCGAACGAAGTACCTGCACATATCTGCCCTCGTGAACTACATTCCTGTCCATATGGACTCTCCCGAACTACATTCCTGCCCATATCTGCCCTCCCGAACTACAGACCTGCCCATATCTATATTCCCTAACAACATTCCTGCCCATATCTACCCTCCCGAACTGCATACCTGCCCGTATCAACCCTCGCGAACTACATACCTACCCATATCTACCCTCCTGAACTGCATTCCTGCCCATATCTACCCTCCCGAACTAAGTTCATGCCCATATCTACACTCCCAAACTACACATCTGCCCATATCTACCCTCCCGAACTACATACCTGCCCATATCTGCCCTCCCGAACTACATACTTGCCCAATCTACCCTCCCAAACTACATACCTGCCCATATCTACCCTCCCGAATGACAGACCTGCCCCTATCTACCCTCCCGAACTACATTCCTGCCCATATCTACTCTCCCGAACTATATACCTGCCCATATCTACCCTCCCAAACTCCGTAGTTGCCCATATCTACGCTCCTGAACTAAATTCCTGTCTATATCTACCCTCCTGAACTAAGTTCCTGCCCATATCTACCCTCCCGAACTACATACCTGCCCATATCTACACTCCCGAACTACATATCTGCCCATATCTACTCTCCCAAACTGCATACCCGCCCATATATACGCTCCAGAACGACATACCTTCCCATATCTTCCCTCCCGAACTGCATACTTGCCCATATCTACCTTCCTGAACTACATACCTGCCCATATCTACCCTCCCGAACTACATACCTGCCCATATCTACCCTCCCGAACTACAAACCTGCCCATATCTACCCTCCCGAACTATATACTTGCCCATATCTACCCTCCCGAACCGCATACCCACCCATATCTGCCCTCCCGAACTACATACTTGCCCATATCTATCCTCCCGAACTATATACCTGCCCATATTAACCCTCCCGAACTACATTCCTGCCCATATCTACCCTCCCAAACTATACAGCTGGCCATATCTACCCTCCCGAACGACAGACCTGCCCCTATCTACCCTCCCGAACCACATTCCTGCCCATATCTACTCTCCCGAACTATATACCTGCCCATATCTACCCTCCCGAACTGCATACCTGCCCATATCTACCCTCCCGAACTACATATCTGCCCTTATCTACCCTCCCAAACTGCATTCCTGCCCATATCTACTCTCCCGAACTATATACCTTCCCATATCTACCCTCCCGAACTGCGTAGCTGCCCATATCTACGCTCCTGAACTAAATTCCTGTCTATATCTACCCTCCTGAACTAAGTTCCTGCCCATATCTACCCTCCTGAACTACATACCTGCCCATATCTACCCTCCCGAACTACATATCTGCCCATATCTACCCTCCCAAACTGCATACCCGCCCATATATACGCTCCCGAACTACATACCTTCCCATATCTTCCCTCCCGAACTGCATACTTGCCCATATCTACCTTCCTGAACTACATACCTGCCCATATCTACCCTCCAGAGCTACATACCTGCCCATATCTACCCTCCTGAACTGCATACCTTCCCATATCTTCCCTCCCGAACTACATACCTGCCCATATCTACCCTCCCGAACTACATACCTTCCCATATCTACCCTCCCTAACTACATACCTGCCCATATCTACCCTCCTGAACTGCATACCTTCCCATATCTTCCCTCCCTAACTACATACCTGCCCATATCTACCCTCACGAACTGCATACCTGGCCATATCTACCCTCCCGAGCTACATACCTGCCCATATCTACCCTCCTGAACTGCATACCTGCCAATATCTATCCTCCCTAACTACATTCCTGCCCAAAACTACCCTCCTGAACTACATTCTTGCCCATATCTACCCTCGCAAACTGCATACCTGCCCATATCTAGTAAAAGATCCTCTCGGAATGAGTGATCACAGTATGGTTGAATTTGTAATACAGATTGAGGGTGAGGAAATTGTGTCAGAAATGAGCGTACTATGCTTAAACAAAGGGGACTATAGTGGGATGAGGGCAGAGTTGGCTAAAGTAGACTGGGAACACAGACTAAACGGTGGCACAATTGAGGAACAGTGGAGGACTTTTAAGGAGCTCTTTCATAGTGCTCAACAAAAATATATTCCAGTGAAAAAGAAGGGCGGGAAGAGAAGGGATGACCAGCCGTGAATAACCAAGGAAATAAAGGAGAATATCAAATCAAAGACCAATGCGTATAAGGTGGCCAAGGTTAGTGGGAAACTAGAGGATTGGGAAAATTTTAAACAACAGCAAAGAATGACTAAAAAAGCAACAAAGAAAGGAAAGATAGATTACGAACGTAAACTTGCGCAAAGCATGAAAACAGATAGTAAAAGCTTTTACAGATATATAAAACGGAAAAGAGTGACTAAAGTAAATGTTGGTCCCTTAGAAGATGAGAAGGGGGATTTAACAATGGGAAATGTGGAAATGGCTGAGACCATAAACAATTATTTTGCTTCGGTCTTCACAGTGGAAGACACAAAAACCATGCCAAAAATTTCTAGTCACAGGAATGTGGGAACGGAGGACCTTGAGACAATCACTATCACTAGGGGGGTAGTGCTGGACAGGCTAATGGGACTCAAGGTGGACAAGTCCCCTGGTCCTGATGAAATGCATCCAGGGTATTAAAAGAGATGGCGGAAGTTATAGCAGATGCATTCGTTATAATCTACCAAAATTCTCTGGACTCTGGGGAGGTACCAGCGGATTGGAAAGCAGCTAATGTTTAAAAAAGGGGGCAGACAAAAGGCAGGTAACTATCGGCCGGTTAGTTTAACATCTGTAGTGGGGAAAATGCTTGAAACTATCATTAAGGAAGAAATAGGGGGACATCTAGATAGGAATAGTGCAATCAAGCAGACACAACATGGATTCATGAAAGGGAAATCATGTTTGACTAATTTACTGGAATTCTTTGAGGATATAACGAGCATGGTGGATAGAGGTGTACCGATGGATGTGGTGTATTTAGATTTCCAAAAGGCATTCGATAAGGTGTCACACCAAAGGTTACTGCAGAAGATAGAGGTACGTGGAGTCAGAGGAAATGTATTAGCATGGATAGAGAATTGGCTGGCGAACAGAAAGCAGAGAGTCTGGATAAATGGGTCCCTTTCAGGTTGGAAATCGGTGGTTAGTGGTGTGCTACAGGGATCGGTGCTGGGACCACAACTGTTTACAATATACATGGATGACCTGGAAGAGGGGACAGAGTGTAGTGCAACAAAATTTGCAGATGACACAAAGATTAGTGGGAAAGCGGGTTGTGTAGAGGACACAGAGAGGCTGCAAAGAGATTTAGATAGGTTAAGCGAATGGGCGAAGGTTTGGCAGATGGAATACAATGTCGGAAAGTGTGAGGTCATCCACCTTGGGGAAAAAAAACAGTGAAAGGGAATATTATTTGAATGGGGAGAAATTACAACATGCTACGGTGCAGAGGGACCTGGGGATCCTTGTGCATGAATCCCAAAAAGTTAGTTTGCAGGTGCAGCAGGTAATCAGGAAGGCGAATGGAATGTTGGCCTTCATTGCGAGAGGGATGGAGTACAAAAGCAGGGAGGTCCTGCTGCCACTGTATAGGGTATTGGTGAGGCCGCACCTGGAATACTGCATGCAATTTTGGTCACCTTACTTGAAGAAGGATATACTAGCTTTGGAGGGGGTACAGAGACGATTCACTAGGCTCATTCCGGAGATGAGGGGGTTACTTTATGATGATAGATTGAGTAGACTGGGTCTTTACTCGGAGTTCAGAAGGATGAGGGGTGATCTTATAGAAACATTTAAAATCATGAAAGGGATAGACAAGATAGAGGCAGAGAGGTTGTTTCCACTGGTAGGGGAGACTAGAACTAGGGGGCACAGCCTCAAAATATGGGGGAGCCAATTTAAAACCGAGTTGAGAAGGAATTTCTTCTCACAGAGGGTTGTGAATCTGTGGAATTCTCTGCCCAAGGAAGCAGTTGAGGCTAGCTCATTGAATGTATTCAAGTCACAGATAGATAGATTTTTAACCAATAAGGGAATTAAGGGTTACAGGGAGAGGGAGGGTAAGTGGAGCTGAGTCCACGGCCAGATCAGCCATGATCTTATTGAATGGCGGAGCAGGCTCGAGGGGCTAGATGGCCTACTCCTGTTCCTAATTCTTATGTTCTTATATCTACCCTCCCTAACTACATTCCTGCTCATATCTACCGTCCTGAACTATATACCTGCCCATATCTACCCTCCCTAACTATATTCCTGCTCATATCTACCCTCCCTAACTACATTCCTGCCCATATCTACCCTCCCGAACTACATTCCTGCCATATCTACCCTCCCTAACTACATTCCTCCCCATATCTACCCTCGAACTGCATACCTGCCATATCCACCCTCCCTAACTACATTCCTCCCCGTATGTATCTTCCGAAGCTAGATTCCTGCCGATATCTACCCTCCCGAACTGCATTCCTGCCCATATCTACCCTCCCGAACTACATTCTTGCCCATATCTACCCTCCCTAACTACATACCTGCCGCAAGACATGACCGCATTTCAGACATAGTGAAAGTTAGAGCACTTTGATTTCTTTGTCTGAATCCCTTAGTTATGGATAATTTTATGGCACCCACCATGTCAGCTGCTAATTCCGCCATTATGGGTTACAGTAATGCCATTCGGTGATCGAGTATCTCAGAAATGGAAGGATGTATCGTGGCTTGGTGATTGTGAAACCTTATGTCTGTTGTTTCTTATCACTTCTTTGAACTTTTTTCTGACCACTCGTGAAGTTCTTTTTTTGATTTGGGTTGTAGTGAATCACTCCGTGTTCTGTCTTTATACATTGATCAGATGATTGAGATCAGTTCCAATTATTTCTGTTCTCCTGGCCAAGCCTTCCCACTTCGCAATGGACACTTCTTATTCAGTGTAACGAGCCTCTCTGCTTTTATGCCATAGGGTTGATATTTCCAAATCTGCTGTGGCAGCTTTAGCTTTGCCTGGCCAATTGCCTCATTTCCTGCTGTTGGGTGTGTTATTTTGATTGTTACAGTTGTGAGCTTTGTTAGGGTCAGCCTTCGATATTCGTCTAGGTACAGTGGTGCTGATGTTTCCCACAGCGCACCTAGTAGCAGGCTCGAGGGGCCGAATGGCCTACTCCTGCTCCTATTTTTAATGTTCTTATATTATTATGACTTCTGACCAGCCCAATTAAAGTCATGTTGGGGTCCAATCAATATCATTGATTCCCTATTGGAATCTATTTTGTGGGTGCATTTGCGACCTCCATCTGCTCCACAGTAAAACCAGCACTCGGCGGCAACAAGGCACGAAGTCGAACTTCACCCGTACACACTGAGGAGGTTGTCTTAAAATCAGGTTCCATGTGTTCATAAGTTAACGGCACATTTCCCCAATACCTGCTGTAATATTGCACGAGGCAAAATAAATTGCAAATCGAAACTGGCCCATGCTAGACAGAGAAAACAAGGGTTAGTAAGTAGTAATCAAGGAGGTCTCCCTGTGCTAAATGGTATATACTTTAATGCAAGGAGTATAGCGAATAAGGCGGATGAGCTGATAGCACAGGTACACACTTGGGAGTATGACATTATAGCCATTACAGAGACATGGCTGAAAGAGGGGCACGTTTGGCAGCTCAGTATTCCTGGTTACAGGATTTTTAGACAGGACAGAGGGGGGGTGGGTCACAGTATTGATTAAAGAAACTATTACAGCTGTGAGGAAGGATGATATGTTAGAGGGATCATCAAATGAGGCCATATGGGTCGAACTGAAAAATAAAAAAGGGGCGATCACACTGCTGGGTGTGTATTATAGACCCCCAAACAGTGGGAGGGAGATAGGAGAACAAATATGTAGGCACATTTCTGTTAAGTCCAAAAACCATAGGGCAGTAATAGTAGGGGATTTCAACTATCCTAATATTGATTGGGACAAACATAGTGTGAAGGGTATAGAGGGTGCGGAATTCCTACAGTGCATTCGAGAGAACTTTTTTAGTCAGTATGTAATAAGCCCAACACGGGAGGGGGCGCGTTCTGAATTTAGTTTTGGGAAATGAAGTTGGGCAGGTGGAAGGGGTATCAGTGGGAGAGCACTTGGGTGCCAGTGATCATAATTCAGTCAGATTCAAGGTAGTTATGGATAAGGACAAGGATAGGCCTGGAATAAAAGTCCTAAATTTGGGAAAAGCTAACTTTACTAAGTTGGGAAGTGATTTGGCCACAGTGGACTGGAAACAGCTACTTGTAGGTAAATCAGTGTCGGAACAGTGGGAGGCATTCAAGGAGGAGATCCGGAGGGCTCAGGTCAAACATGTGCCCTTAAAGAAAAAGGGTGGGAATAACAATTCTAGAGTCCCCTGGATGTCTAGGGACTTAATGGGGAGGATAAAGTAAAAAAGGGAAGCTTATGTCATATACCGACGGCTAAATACTTAAGAATCTCTGGAGGAATATAGAAACTTCAGTGGTGAAATTAAAAAGGATATTAGGAATGCTAAGAGAGAGCATGAAAAATTCTTGGCAGGTAAAATCAAGGAAAACCCAAATATGTTCTAAAAATATATTAAGTGCAAGAGGATAACTAAAGAAAGAGTAGGGCCTTTAGAGACCATGAGGGTAATCTGTGAGTGGAGGCAGAAGATGTGGGTATGGTTCTTAATGAATACTTTGCGTCTGTTTTCACTAAATAAAGGGGCAATGCAGATACTGCTATCGAGGAGGAGTGTGAAATTCTGGATGAAATAAACATAGTGAGAGAGGAGGTATTGAGGGGTTCAGCAGCTTTGAAAGTGGATAAGTCCCCAGGCTCGGATGAAATGCATCTCAGGCTGTTGAGCGAAGCAAAAGAGGAAATAGCAGAGGCCTTGACCATCATTTTCCAGTCCTCTTTGGATTTGGGCATGAGGAGGACTGGAGGACTGCTAATGTAGTACCTTTGTTTAAGAAGGGAGAAAGGAATATGCCAAGTAATTACAGGCCTGTCAGCCTAACCTCAGTGGTGGGATAAATACTGGAAAAAATCCTGAAGGACAGGATAAATCTACATTTAAAAAGGCAACGATTAATTAGCGACAGTCAGCACAGATGTTTTAAGGGAAGATCGTGTATGACTAGCCTGATTGAATTTTTCGAGGAGATAACCAGGAAGGTCGATGAGGGTAGTGCATACGATGTAATATATATGGATTTTAGCAAGGCTTTTGATAAAGTCCCACATGGCAGACTGGTCACGAAGGTAAAAGCCCATGGGATCCAGGACAAAGTGGCAAGTTAGATCCAAAATTGGCTTGGAGGTAGGAAGCAAAGGGTAATGATTGATGGATGTTTTTGTGACTGGAAGGGTGTTTCCAGTGGGGTTCCGCAGGGCTCAGTACTGGGTCCCTTGCTTTTTGTGGTATATATCAGTGATCTAGATGTGAATTTGGGGGTATGATTAAGAAGTTTGCAGATTACACTAAAATTGGCTGTGTGGTTGATAATGAAGAGGAAAGTCATGGGCTGCAGGAGGATATCAATCTACTGGTCAGGTGGGCAGAGCAGTGGCAAATAGAATTTAATTTGACGAAGTGTGAGGTAATGCACTTGGGAAGGGCAAATAAGGAAAGGGAATACACATTAAGCAGTAGGCCACTTAGAAGTGTAGATGAACAAAGGGACCTTGGAGTGCTTGTCCACAGATCCCTGAAAGTAGCAGGCCAGGTGGATAAGGTGGTTAAGAAGACATATGGAATGCTTGCCTTTATTGGCCAAGGTATAGAATATAAGAGCAGGGACATTATGCTTAAATTGTATAATACACTGGTTAGGCCACAGCTGGAGTACTGCATGCAGTTCTGGTCACCGTATTATAGGAAGGACATGATTGCACTGGAGAGGGTGCAGAGGAGATTTACGAGACTGCTGCCTGGAATGGAGAATCTTAACTATGAGGACAGATTGGATAGGCTGGGTTTGTTCCCCTTGGAACAGAGATGGCTAAGGGGAGACCACATTTAGCTGTGTAAAATTTTGAGGGCCTGGATATAGTGGATAGCGAGGGCCTATTTCTGTTGGTGGAGGGGTCAATTACGAAGGGGCATAGGTTTAAGGTGGTTGGTGGAAGGTTTAGAGGGGAATTGAGGGGAAGCTTCACGCAGAGGGTTGTGGGGGTCTGGAACTCACTGCCTGGAAGGGTGGCGGATGCAGAAACCCTCACCACATTTAAAAGGTGCTTGGATGGACACTTGAAGTGCGTAACCTGCAGGTTTATGGACCTAGAGCTGGTAATTGGGATTAGATCAGATGACCTTTTGTTGGCCAGCGCAGTAAGTACTGCAGGGAATCGAATATGGCCAGGGTGATCTCCTGGACTAATTTTGTTTGCCTGAATGGGTCGGAGAGGAATTTTCCCAGATTTTTTCCCCAATTGGCCGAGTTTTTATCTTTTTTTGGCTCTCCCAGGAGATCACATGGCTCCGGTTGGGGTGGAGTGTAGAATGTTTCAGTATAAGGGGCGTCGCAGTTGTGTGGGGCGGACTGGTTGGGCCGGGTGCTCTTTACCTGTCTGCCATGAGTCATTGTTCATAGGTTTATATGTAACCTTCTGGGCTGCTGACCGAGGGTCGTTTGGCTCTTTGTTGGCCGGCATGGACATGATGGGCCGAAATGGCCTCCTTCTGCGCTGTATATTTCTATGTTTCTATAACTGGAATTAATTCGGTTCTCAATTAATATATTCAATGTGCTCAGTGCATTGTCACAGCCTTGATACATGTTAATGATCAACAAGCAAACTCTAACCTTTGACTTCATAGAATTCACTGTCATTATTTTGTGCTGCATCACCAGATGGCTCCACCTCAGTCATGCAGCACGGGCTTTTATTGGGTTGTAACAAGCCCCGAGCTCACCATGTCACCACACCACGTCACCATGTCGCCACACCATGTCACCACGTCATGTCACCACACCATGTCACCACGTCATGTCACCACAACACGTCACCACGTCATGTCACCACACCACGTCACCACGTCATGTCACCACACCACACCGCCACGTCATGTCACCACAACACGTCACTACGTGCAGCACGGGCTTTTATTGGGATGTAACAAGCCCCGAGCTCACCACGTCAGCTTTTGCAATTTACTGGGTGAAGATCTGACATATTCATTTAAAAAGAAAGATGATATTGAAAGTCTGTTTTATTCGATATAAAAAAACTGGAGAGGAAAATAGATTCCAAACAAATTATTTTTGCATTTTGCTGTTGATAAAACACAAACTGCTAGCATATGATGGACTGCTAATGTATTTTTAATCTGTTATGATGACGAGGACTTTTGAAAATGGCTGACTGCTGATAAGTGTGGTCAAACTGTGCAGCTTCTCACTGAGTGGAGTTCTGTCAGTAATTATTTACATAGACAGTGGTGATGTGTGCAGAATGTCGATCAGGTGTCACAACTAGAATTATTTTCATTTTAAGGTTACGCCGTTCGGAGATTGCATATTCAGAAAGTTATGGCACAGAAAGGATTTTGAGCTGAAGGGCTCAGGAAAAGTCTAACTAATGCCACACACTGCCCCACTCCAGCAAGACCTGGTCCAATAATTTCCGTGACATGTTTTTTTCTCCGTTTCCTTGGTTCATGCCCCAAGTGTGGGCAAGAGGGCAGGCAATCTGTTCCTGCGCCTCTGGCAGTGATGCTCTCGAGCTGACATCGAGAGATCGCTGCAAAACTTCCCGTCCCAAATCTATGTCGGGGTGGCCGGATGAGCCCAAAGCGGCGGCCATTCAATTTTGACGAAGTAACGGTCCTTTCCGGGACCGGGAATTTCGGGGCAGTGATATTTTGCATCGTAAATCCTCTGCCTCCTCCTTCCTCTTTACTGGCCAAATAAGCACTTAATATATTTCCTGACACATAGCTTGATGTTACAAGGCTGGCTGATACTGATTCTGTTGGCTTCAACTCTGTTATGTTCACAGAGGTTCTGTTACTGGATAGTAATCCAGGGGCCGGGACTAATGATCCCGAGACATGAGTTCAAATCCCACCCTGGCAGTTGGGGAATTTAAATTCAGTTAATTAAATAAATCTGGAATAGAAATCTAGTGTCAGTAATGGTGACCGTGAAACTGCCGGATTGTCGTACAAACCCATCGGGTTCACTGATGTCTGTTCGGGAAGAAAGTCTGCCGCCCTTACCCAGTCTGGGCCTATCTGTGACTCCAGACCCACAGCAATGTGGTTGACTCTTAACTGCCCTCTGGAATGGTCCAGCGAGACACTTATACCAAACCGCTGCGACAGAATCACTGGGAGCACCTTCACCACACGGACTGCAGCGGTTCAAGAAGGTGGCTCATCACCTCAAGGGCAATTAGGGATGGGCAATAAATGCCGCCATTTCCAGTGACGCCCACATCCCATGAATGAAAAAAGAATCTGCTCCTAGTGGAATTTTGGAAAGAACAGCAGGGTAGTTTATCACCGATAGTGATTACTCTTGTTAAACTGCCCTTCATAGATGTCAGCTCATCGTCATCAGTGGGCCTGTGACATTAACAGTGAGGCACCCAAATCAATGAGTGAGTGATCAAATATTATGACAAAGTTTGGTTTAATTTTCATACTGTTCAATCGTAAGCTACACGATATAGTGATGGAGGGAGAGGCAGACTGAAATGAGGAGATAGTTGGGAATACACCTGTACTTCATCTTGGCTCCACAAGGATAGCAACTCGGCCTACCTCCTGCATGTTTCCCAGATTTATCATTGCCCTGTGTTTATCTGTGAGATCCCTCCAAGTCCTTACCTGTGAAATCTTTCTCCATGTTCCCCAGTAAGCATCCTAATGAATTATTTTCATCATAACTGATCTGGCATAGTTAAAAAATCTGTAACTAGAGATGGATTGAAACTCAGAAGAAGGAAGGTTAACAGAGAGTCTGCATTAATTGCTTCACGTGGAAGGTGGTGAATGTGTTGCACAGACTGACCAAGGCACCGTTGACAGCAGATGATTTGGCAAGTTGAAGAGGAAGCTGGAGAAAGCAGCAAGTGAGGTGTGTGAATGATATAGTCTCGGATGGTACTTTGTGACTGGCAGATGGACTGCAATGATGTCTGCAGGTCCTGTACATGTCTGAGCTCTCCACCCTCTCCTACGTTCCTCCCTTGGTCACTTCACTGTGCTTGGACTTTCGCTGAGATGCGAGGAGTGTCACAGATGTAGACAAATGCTGCTGGTGTAACTGCCAGTGACGATGGCCGCACTGAGCACGCCCACAGAGCCACTTCCTCTTCTTGTCACAGTGGGAGTGGCGGACAGCAGCAAGTTGAATTTGGGCAGGCCAGCCCAGGTGCCAGGTGATGAATGGATGCCCAACTGCTGAACAAATTGGAATGAACATTAGGAAAGGGAATGGGGTTGGACATAGCATCAGCCTCGACTCCAGGCAGGCACGTCACAAAAAATCAGGCTCTCCGAAATAATTGCTGAAGATATTTAACATGCATAACAGATTAAGTTAAGAAGAATAATAGTTCTGAAGGGAATACTGCACATCAGCATTCTGAGCAGTGTTTCTTCACTCCTGCAACCTTCCTAACATGCATACATATCAAAAAATAATACTTAGACAGTGGATGCCTGTTATGGCAGGTACAATAGTTTGGCAAGTGATTTTGTTTATTCCCAGAATGAATTACTGAGTGATAACAGTGTTTATTTATATATATTTCTAATAAAACGTTCATGCAGTTGCATATTCTGATACATCTAATGGCAAAATAATTTCTTGCAGCTGTCTGCACAATTCAATTACAACTCAACCTGTTTACTGCAACTCATCTATATGCCACAAGTGAAGCATCACTTTGCCATCTGACAGTTCGTAAAGGAAACATTTTTTGTATCATTTCCTGTCAAGATAGACACAATTCTGTTCAGTCTTCAATTTTGTCACCTTTATTCAGAATGAAGAATAGAATATTTGATCCGCATTTCATTAATTGATAATACTCGAGACTTGAGCAACATAAATAGAGCAATAAATCAATCATTGAAGAGACACAATGGTTGCTATCGTCAAAGTCAGCATCTTTCATCTCAGAAACAAAATCCTGTTTACTTTAATGGAACTGGAGCAGATCAGAGGAATGGTTTACTGAAACTAATAAATTATAATTGTTGAATTATGAATAAGGGTTTCAGTGGAATCTTACTGAAATACTATAAATATTTGTTTAGATATTTAGTGCATCCTTAAACATTTTCTCTCCCTTTGTGCCACTTCAACCAAACACAGAAAACTACCTTAAGCCATGAATTATTTAGATGGTGAAGGATATTTTTGCAAACTGCTCAGTAATTATTCATTTTGGAGAGGAGATGAGAGAAAGATAAATATTCATAGTAGGTGGTTCATGGTTGGCGTACCCTTGTGCAGAGTCACGGAATGGTCGGACGGGAGTCTGTGCCCATTATTCACCATGTGCGTCAGACCATCTGAGAGAGGCACCTAATCTGATCCTTTCAGTTGGAGGAGGATAGCTCAGAGGCAGAGAGCCTGAAACAAGGAAAAATGGGAAAGTAGGGAGGGAGAACAAAAGATTGAAATAGTGAAAAGCCTCTGAAACTTTCCATCATCCCTTATGTTGTTTACCTTAGATGGCAAGGTTGGTGTGCTTATGTATAAACTATTATGTTATCCACATTGTTGCTTGTGTGTTCTGATAATAAATAAGCATATGTTTAAAGAAAGCCATAATTCTTCAGCACAAATTTGATGTCAATAATTGCAAATTTATTTGTAGTTTATAACAATTTAATTATAATTTTAAATCTATTTCTGCCTTTGATAGAATTCAGAAGCATCATTGAGGCTGCTGCACTGACTTACGATTGTTAAAGCTGTAGAAATATTTAATATTTATTATGACTAAACCAATTAAAGAGAGTGATGCATTAAAATGACAACGTACAGTAAGACACGGTTAAAATGAAGCCACTCGGGATTATTGTTCCACAGCCAATGAGATGAATTCTTAGCCTGGGCCATTACTTTACATATTATGTCAAGTGAGTCTTTTATGAACAAGATTGTTTTTTTGGTATGATGTAACGCTCCATTAGATTTAGATATTATACAGTATTTCAGCAGGAAAAAGGCATGTTTGATCATAGGTTATTATCTTTTATTCAGCAATGCAGAGTACTATCACCATATGTGTCATCAGTGAGATTCTGTTACTCACAAATAATTTAGCCCAGGAGATGTAACTATTTGGAGTGCAATCGGGCGCACTAAGGATTCCATAATACTGTACATATTGCAGACTGAAGTGCTAGCAGACCTGGAGGCTAATAAGCACACAGTAGGTAACATTTAAATCAATAGCAATGTGGAGAGCTCACAAATGGCTTTTACAGTTACTGAAGCATCTAAGCCATTTCATACTATCTTAAATAATAAATGATCCTCAGGCTCGGTAAAGTATTGAAAGTCACGCAAATAATATTGTCATCTGTGTTATCAACGAGAACGCTCTGTGCACAATGTCAGTGGTAAGAGAGAAGTTAATTTCTCTGCCTTATTCATATTCAGTATTTTTCATGTGCAAAAATATATAGTAACTCTGGAAAAATATGTATAAGTGGTAACATTTATTGGATTGTTATGAACACAATTGGGGAGCCCGTATTCAGTGACATCCGTCTTGGAATTTATGTCTCCAGTAATTTATTAGGTAACTGCTGCAGGAATGGGTCATTTGAAGTTTCAGTTTTAAGTTTAATACTTGACTGTACATCAATGAAAGTGTAATTGAGATTTACTGGACCAATGGATGCTGCTGCTTGTATGTCCAGTACCTGCAGCATTGCAGTGGTTACAAGAAGGCAGTGCGACTAATGCCGTGTCTATTTGTACAAAAAAGGTGTGAAGTAGTTTTATTTGCATGAGTGAGAGACGGTGAGACGGCAAGCCAGTGTTTGCATGTGAAGGACTGGATAGTGCAGAGGAGTGAAGTACTGGTGAGGTACGTTTTACTGCCCGACTAGAATGTATTTACATTTTCCCCCACATATAATTAGTAGCATAAATATAGCTTACATTAAAGCAGAAATGATTCTGTATAAAGCTGTAACGTTACAATTGATTGCAGTGATGGTAAATACGAATATTCCCACACTGGAGTATTTGTTTTCAGAATTTCTTGGTGTTAGATGTGGGTTTGCAGTGAAATGAAGGTTATTTCAATGTTCAATACACAATCATTTCTATATTAAAAATTGAATGATTTACATATTTCAAATCTTGGTAAAGTTCATGAAGCCTGACTTACTCCCTGTCTGAGGGTATAAACCAGAGGCAAATACCCTTTGTATCTGAGCAAGTTCTTGCTGCCACTCCTCCTAGCCCAGGTAGCCGATGCTGCAGGGCATGGGCTGGTAAACGACCAGAGGCATGCTGCCTGCTGTACAATGTAGCTGCAGTTAAGCTCTTCTGTGATTTGTGTCTACACATTATGCAAGACTTTAAAAAAAACACATGTGCATTTTTGAATTGTGTGAATTGGGTTTGTGCATGCAATGAATTAGCAGGCTGGCCATTAATCCCGTTCCTGTAACACTGGGAGCGGTAGCATTGTGGTTATATCACCAGTAATCCAGAGACCCGAACTAATGATCCAGTGATACAAGTTCAAATCCCACCCCGGCAGCTGGGGAATTAAAATTCAGTGGCTCCGGTTGGGGTGGAGTGTAGAATGTTTCAGTATAAGGGATGTTGCAGTTGTGTGGGGTGGACTGGTTGGGCTGGGTGCTCTTTACCTTTCCGCCATTATTCATTGTTCAAAGGTTTATATGTAACCTTCAGAGCTGCTGACCGAGGGCCGTGCGGCTCTGTGTCGGCCGGCGCGGACACGATGGGCCGAAATTACCTCCTCCTGCGTTGTAGATATCTATCTATCTAATATCAGTAATGGTGACCGTAAAATTATCGGATTGTCATAAAAACCCATCTGGTTCAATAAGGGAAGGAAATCTGCCGCCCTTACCTGGTCTTCGCTCTATGTGACTCCAGACCCACAGCAATGTGGTTGACTCTTAACTGCCCTCTGGAATGGCCTAGCAAGCTACTCAGTTGTAACAAACCACTACGAGAAATAATAAGAATAAAACCGGACAGACCACTCGGCACCGGCTTCGGATACAACAACTGCACACCCAGCCCAGTCGACCCTGCTCATTAATATCTGGGGACTTGTGCCAAAATTGGGAGAGCTGTCCCATAGATTGTCAAGCAACAACCTGACATAGTCATACACACAGAATCATACCTTTCAGCCAATGTCCCAGACTCCTCCATCACCATCCCTGGGTATGTCCTGTCCCATCAGCAGGACAGACCCACCAGGGGTGGTGCACAGTGGTATACAGGCGGGAGGGAGTGGCCCTGGGAGTCCTCAACATTGACTCCGAACCCCATGACGTCTCATGGCTTCAGGCCAAGCCTGGGCAAGGAAACCTCTTGCTGATTACCACTGACCGCCCTCCCTCAGCTGATCAATCAGTGCTCCCCCATGTTGAACACCACTTGGAAGAAGCACTGAGAGTAGCAAAGGCACAGAATGTACTCTGGGTGGGGGACTTCAATGTCCAGCATTGTAAGGTGTTTGTTTTTCATTCTACTCTGATTCTTCGACCTCGGAACTTATAGTGGGAAAGGACAACACGTGGCACAAAATGTAGGCTTAACCCAGTGTCCGTTTTATTACGCAAAAACCGATTAAAACTACAGGACTAGACTTCTGAGAGAAATTGACTGAAAACATACAATCCCCCTTCCTGGCTGTAGCTATTATAGGTCTATGCATCTGGTGTAGTTCTTTTGTTGTCCGGTCCTTTTACAGACGCGATGTCTCCAGTGGGTTTGTTATTCCCCACCCTGGTCACTCAAGTTCAGGGTCTCACGGAACAACTCCATTGTTGTTATGCATGAATATGTTTTGGTTCTTGAATGCCCTTAATTGTCCAGCTTAATTCCAAAAGCTTGCATTAATCAATTTTTAGTTCATGGTCTCCTTCTGTGCTTTTCTGAAGATTAGTAACCTTACATCATCAATTGTGGCTCAGTAGCACCACTACTGACCGAGCTGGCCGAGTCCTGAAGGACATAATTGCCAGACTGGGCCTGCAGCAAGTGATGAGAGAACCAACATGAGAGAGAAACTTCCTTGGCCTCGTCCTCACCAATCTACCTGTCGCAGATGCATCTGTCCATGACAGCATTGGTAGCAGTTATCACCGCGCAGTCCCATTTTCACACTGAGGACACCCTCCATCGTGTTATGTGGCACTACCACCGTGCTAAATGGGATAGATTTATCCACTCATAAATGGGCATCCATGAGGCACTGTGGGCCATCAGCAGCAGCAGAATTGTATTACACCACAAACTGTAACCTCATGGCCGGCATATCCCTCACTCTACCATTATCAAGCAGTAAGGAGTGCAGAAGAGCATGCCAGGAGCAGCACAAGGTGTACCTAAAAATGAGCTGCCAACCTGGGGAAGCTACAACCCAGGACTACACGCATGCTAAACAGCAAAAGAAACATGCTATAGACAGGGTTAGGCAATCCCACAATCAATGGATCAGATCAAAGCTCTGCAATCCTGCCACATCCAGTATCAATGGTGGTGGACAATTAAACAACTAACGGGAGGAGGAGGCTCCATGACTATCCCCATCCTCAAAGATGGGGGAGCCCAACACGCAACTGCAAAAGACAAGGCTGATGCGTTTGCAACCATCTTCAGCCAGAAGTGCCGAGTGGATGATCCATATCGGCCTCCTCCTGAGGTCTCCACCATCTCAGAAGCCAGTCTTCAGCCGATTCGATTCACTGCACATAATATCAAGAAACGGCTGAGCACGCTGGATACAGCAAAGTCTATGGACCCCGACAACATCCCGGCTGTTGTGCTGAAGACGTGCTCCAGAACTAGCTGCGCCGCTAGCCAAGCTGATCCAGTACAGCTACAACACTGGCATCTACCCAAAATTGTGGAAAACTGCCCAGGTATGTCCTGTCCACAAAAAGCAGGACAAATCCAATCCGGCCAATTATCGCCCCAAAAGCCTACTCTCAATCATCAGCAAAGTGATGGAAGGTGTTGTCAGCAGTGCTATCAAGCGGCACTTACCAATAACCTGCGATGCTCAGTTTGGGTTCCTCCAGGACCACTCGGCTCCAGACCTCATTACAGCCTTGGTCCAAATATGGACTCAAGAGCTAAATTCCAGAGGTGAGATGAAAGTGACTGCCCTCGACATCAAGGCAGCATTTGACTGAGTGTGGCATCAAAAAGCCCTGAAGTCAATGGGAATCAGGGGGAAAACTCTTCACTGGCTGGAGTCATACCTAGCACAAAAGACGATGGTTGCGGTTGTTGGAGGCCAATCATCTCAGCCCCAGGACATCGCTGCAGGAGTCCTTCAGGGCAATGTCCTAGGCCCAACCATCTTCAGCTGCTTCATCAATGACCTTCCCTCCATCATAAGGTCGGAAGTGGGGATGTTCGCTGATGATTGCACAGTGTTCAGTTCCATTCGCAACTTCTCAATAATGGAGCAGTCCGTGCCCGCATGCAGCAAGACCTGGACGACATTCAAGTTTGGGCTGATAAGTGGCAAGTAACATTCGCGCCACACAAGTGCCAGGCAATGACCATCTCCAACAAACGAGAGTCTAACCACCGTCCCTTGATAACGAATGCTATTTGCCACTTATCAGCCCAAGCCTAAATGTCGTCCAGGTCTTGCTGCATGCGGGTACGGACTGCTCCATTATCTGAGGAGTTGCGAATGGAACTGAACACTGCAGTCATCAGCGAACATCCCCATTTCTGACCTTATGATGGAGGGTAGGTCATTAATATTCAATGGCATTACCATCACCGAATCCCCCACCGTCAATATCCTGGGGGTCGCCATTGACCAGAAACTTAACTGGACCAATCACATAAATACTGTGGCTACAAGAGCGGGTCAGAGGCTGGGTATTCTTCGGCGAGTGTCTCATCTCCTGACTCCCCAAAGCCTTTCCACCATCTACAAGGTACAAGTCAGGAGTGTGATGGAATACTCTCCACTTGCCTGGATGAGTGCAGCTCCAACAACACTCAAGAAGCTCGACACCATCCAGGACAAAGCAGCCCGCTTGATCGGCACCCCATCCACCACCTTCAATATTCACTCCCTCCACCACCGGCGCACCGTGGCTGCAGTGTGCACCATCTACAAGATGCACTGCAGCAACTCGCCAAGGCTTCTTCGGCAGCACCTCCCAAACCCACGACCTCTACCATCTAGAAGGACAAGGGCAGCAGGCGCATGGGAACACCACCACCTCCACGTTCCCCTCCAAGTCACACACCATCCTGACTGGGAAATATATCGGCCGTTCCCAACACCAACTGTATTTAGAAGGCATCTTTAAATTAGGAAACATTCCAAAGTAATGCACAAAGGTGAAAGCAGACAGTAAGCAGTGATGGGAGCTGGTTGGGGAGCAGACTGAAGGAATGGTCTGAGGTAGGTCATGAGAAGACCTTGGAAAGAGACAAGAGACAGTCAGGCCGAGAGGGGTGGAGGGAGGGAGTGTGGGGCCAAGGCAGCTAAGGCTCTGTGACTAAAGGTGGAATAAATACAGAGAAGGCCAGAGAACTGGGTGTGGCAGGTTGTACTGCAGGAGGGCGCACATATCAGGAGAAGAAAGTCTGTGAGGGGGGGGGCAAGGATTTTGAATTCAGTGCATGGGGATTGGGAGACAAGGAGTTAACAGACAGGGATGATAGGAAAACAGAACTTAATGCAGACTGGAATTAATCCCATCATATTGCTGCAGTTGTAAATACAAGCTTCCTTAGTTATTTGTATTCTTGATAATGTATAAGGCATAATGAAATTACTTTTACCAGCCAGATATGGGAATGCTAATAATGTCTGCTTGCTTTGCTCTATATAATTGGCAGCAGTATAATGTACTCATGTTATGTAAATGGCAGTAAAGGTTGTGACATTGAAGGTCTGAATACAGTAACTGCTTACTGAGGATTGACTGGTTGCAATGCTCAATCAGCAAAAATACAATGGTCTGATTAACCCTTTTCAGCACAGCATCCTGGAGAGAGTGAATGTGCAGTCTGTTAACTTGCACTGAAAGATATGGCCTTGATACAGGAATTCAGTAAATGCTCATTGATTTTATAACACTAATTGTGTCGATACTGAGATAACCATAACAATTTGAACAATGAGGCCCTGAGATTTTTGGTGGGGATGGGGTTGTGAGATGGAATAGAACTTCCTCCTGACAACACCAATGTTCTTGACCTGAGGTCAGCTACTTTGAATATTTTGTTGGGTGTCCATGCCATTTCCGAGGCACCTACTTGGCCAGGGAGGGAGGGATTTTGCTGCAGAGTGAGGCAGCAAACGAAGAGGATTCACCCTGCAAGGTATTGCTGCCTTCCCCAACAGAGTTTACAGAGCACACAGACCGTTCTCCGTGAGGAACTATGTGTGAGGGTTGCACATCATCACAGGGGCAATGGGGGAGCTAAGCCAACTACTGCATGAAGACTTGTGGCCAAGATTATCTGCTTGGTTGGGACTCTGAAAGTAATGACCACACTAAGTTTCTAAGTCACTGGCTCATTTCAAGCAGTCATGGAAGATCTGCATAGTATCATTAAAATAAAGTCTGGACATGCAGTCATCAGTTAACCGATGCATTTTTTGGGAGAGCTGTTCAGCGTGACCGCAAGCCAGCAACATGATAGGGCCATCCAGTTTTATTGCAGTGCAGGATGCAATAGATATCACGCACATAGAATTTGCAAGCTCCTGTCATTAACCCCTCAACCTCTGTCCCTTGATGCCTTCTCTGCAATTCTGGCCTCCCTGAGCTCTTCAAGGAAGATATCCATCATAGTTGTTGCTTGCTGTGCCCTGCAGAACTTTGCCATCTAAAAAGACCTGGACATGAAGATTCCTGAGGAGGTGGCCTGAGTTGTTTTGGAGGCAGAAGGTCATGGAATGGGGTATCATAGGAATTCACAGTGATGGTTGCAAGGAGCATCAGAAAACTCAATTTATCAATCAAGTGTTCTTACCCAACAGTCTCCCTTTGTCACCACTGCCACTGTTCCTTATCCTCCATCTGCATATAAATCAAAGCCTTCAATCCAGCAACCATCTTAGAACATTGCATCACATCAGTTCTCTTTGGCCCTAAATGACCACACAAGACTAAATAATATGAATGAATAACTGAGCTTGCCATAAATGCACCCTTTCCTGTGTGACGATCATTCCACGGTTAACTGAGCATAGACTAGGTGCACATTCTCCTTTATTACAAGAAACTCAACCTATTCTTTCCTCACACCAAGCTTCGCTGGAGGTGAAATCTGTCTATTCTAGTGCTGCCCTTGGGTGTGACCTGAGGGGCAGTGTCACGAGGTGCTGCTACAAAAGACTGGTGGGATGAAGTGGCTGTCCTCTTGTGGAAGCTCAGTGCTGGGAAGCAGCCAATGTGGCCGCACCATTGCAGCTTGTTCCTGATCCGCCCGACACTGTCTGCCGTTTGCTACTTGTGTGCTGCTCTGAGAATGAAAGACTTACATTTATCTCGCGCTTGTCACCACCACCAGACGTCTCAAAGCACTTTACAACCAATGAAGTACTTTTGGAAGTGTAGTCACTGTTGTAATCTGGGAAACGAGGCAGCCAATTATGCACACAGCAAGCTCCCACACACAATCTGTTTTATTTTGTTATGTCGATTGAGGGATAAATATTGGCCAGGACACCGGGGATAACTCCCCTGCTCTTCTTCGAAATATTGCCATGGGATCTTTTACATCCACCTGAGAGAGCAGACGGGGCCTCGGTTTAACGTCTCATCCGAAAGACAGCACCTCCAACAGTGCAGTGTGCACCATCTACAAGATGCAGCACCTCCCAAACCCGCGACCTCTACCACCTAGAAGGACAAGGGCAGCAGGCGCATGGGAACACCACCACCTCCACGTTCCCCTCCGAGTCACACACCATCCTGACTGGGAAATATATCGGCCATTCCTTCATCGTCACTGGGTCACAATCCTGGAACTCCCTCCCGAACAGCAATGTGAGAGCACCTTCACCACATGGACTGTAGCGGTTCAAGAAGGCAGCTCACCACCATCTTCTCAAGGGCAATTAGGGATGGGCAATAAATGCCGGCCTTGCCAGCGACGCCCACATTCCAGAACGAATTTTAAAAAGTCTCCTTCCATGGAGGCTGCTGCCTCTGGTCCCTGGCCGCTTCTGAGCTGGGGATGGTGGGCTGTCGTAGATTCCAATACACCTGCTACACACTCCACTGAAGCATCCCAAAATGAAATGCTTCCTTGACGTTACTGCAACCGAGGGTTGTTGAATCCAGAATCACATGTCAGTTGCTGCACATCCTCCAAGACCAACCTCCGACCTCCGAGACCGACCTCTGACTTCCGAGACCGACCTCAAAGACCGACCTCCGACCTCCGAGATCAATCTCCGAGACTAACCTCCGACCTCTGAGACCGACCTCCGAGACCGACCTCGGACTGACTTCAGAGACCGACCTCAGGGACCGACCTCAGGGACCAACCTCCGAGACCTCTGAGACTGACCTCTGAGACTGACCTCTGAGACTGACCTCTGAGACTGACCTCTGAGACTGACCTCTGAGACTGACCTCAGAGAGAGACCGACCTCAGAGACCGACCTGAGAGTCTGCACCTTGCTGACGGTCCTGGAACATCCTCTACAGTTCATAGAAACATAGAAAATAGGTGCAGGAGTAGGCCATTCGGCCCTTCGAGCCTGCACCGCCATTCAACAAGATCATGGCTGATTACTCACCCCAGCACCTCCCCCCACACCCCCTCCACACCCCCTGACCCCCCCAGCTGCAAGGACTACATCCAACTCCCTCCCGAACACATCCAATGAACTGGCATCAACAACTCTCGGCGGCAGAGAACCCCACAGGCCAACAACTCCCCGAGTGAAGAAGTGTCTCCCAATCCCAACCCCAAACAGCCCACCCCCCATCCCAAGAGCGTGCAGACTCACCCAACACTGGGAACACCCAACCCGCCCCATCGCATCAGAATCCTTCCCAAATGCCGAACACCCCCGGATGTCGAGCCCCCAGCCCCGGCCACCCCGGAGCCACGCCCCCGCGACGCCAACCACACCACATCCACCAACCGCCATCTGCGCAGTCAACCCGTCCACCCCACTCTGAACACTCCCCGCACCGAGGCACAGAACCCCCAGGCCTGCCCCTCCAACACACTTCGCCCCTCCCAGACCTCCGCTGCAATGTGGCCCCTCCTGTCCCCCGCCCTGGGTTTCTCTGCCTCCCCACCCCCACCACTCTTCCCTCCATCCCCTGCCCCCGTCTCCCCTCATCTTCCCTCTGCCTCCCCGCACAGGCTCCCATCTTGGGGGCGGTAACCTTCTGGGGCAGGGAATTTTAGCCCCCAGCGTGGAAGTCCTGCTCCCACCGCAGAATTGGCCTTACCCCCCCTCAATGGAAGCGGTGTGCAATTTCCCACACTGCACTTCCTTTGGGGGCAGTTACCGGGGCACGACTGGATGCTCCTGTGACAGTGGGAACTGGTGCTCTCCACTCTCCCGTCCTGTGACAGTGGGAACTGATGCTCTCCACTCTCTCTCCTGTGACAGTGGGAATTGGTGCTCTCCACTCTCCCATCCTGAGACAGTGGGAACTGGTGCTCTCCACTCTCTGTCCTGTGACAGTGGGAACTGGTGCTCTCCACTCTCCCGTCCTGTGACAGTGGGAACTGGTGCTCTCCACTCTCTCTCCTGTGACAGTGGGAATTGGTGCTCTCCACTCTCCCGTCCTGAGACAGTGGGAACTGGTGCTCTCCACTCTCTGTCCTGTGACAGTGGGAACTGGTGCTCTCCACTCTCCCGTCCTGTGACAGTGAGAACTGGTGCTCTCCACTCTCTCTCCTGTGACAGTGGGAATTGGTGCTCTCCACTCTCCCGTCCTGAGACAGTGGGACTGTGCTCTCCACTCTCTGTCCTGTGACAGTGGGAACTGGTGCTCTCCACTCTCTGTCCTGTGACAGTGGGAACTGGTGCTCTCCACACTCTGTCCTGTGACAGTGGGAACTGGTGCTCTCCACTCTCTGTCCTGTGACAGTGGGAACTGGTGCTTTCCACTCTCTGTCCTGTGACAGTGGGAACTGGTGCTCTCCACTCTCTGGATTCATGGGCACCCCCTTCCGATGGTGCATTTGATTCCGGATGTCTGTAAGTGAGCAGCAGTGATAGGTTTGTGTTTTGCTGCTTCCATCGAGCATGCTGCTCTCTGCCCTTGGTTCCTCTTCACTTGCACACATTCTTCAAAAGTATTGCCCGATGCTCCCAGGGCTCCTCTCTTGCAGCGGCCTCGCAGTTTAAACCATGAAACGGCTGCTTATCCAGCCTGTTGCTGAAATCTTCCGTCATTCTCGGCTTTTTAAAGGATGTAATTGTCAATCCCCCCGACCACTCCTCTTCTGACACTCGGGCAGCACTGACGGACATTTTACTGGATGGCCTCGTAATCTATAGCAGCTAAACGCTGCCGTGGATCAGCAGCTGGAGGTCCGGGCTCAGCAAATGGCCCTGTACAATTTCACAGCCTCTACATCTGTTGGAACTCAGTGATAGAAGTTGTCAGACCAGAGGCTACGTCCCATTCGCTCCATACAAGAGGTTATGTTTCAGTTCCTGAGAGGCACAGAGCTGCACGCGAGCTATCTCGTGGTGGTGGCTGATGTGCAACGGTCACCACACGTTAAAAAAATCCACACACAATCATCTTCCACCCTTCAGTTGGAGTTCAGGATTGGAATATTGGGTCCTTCATTGAAACATCCTCAGTCCAGGGACCGCCTATGCTGATGATGAACTCGAATGAAGAGTTTTGGGAGTAAATCTGAGTTGTAAATTTTATTTTTTAAAGTTGTATTTGAAAATGATTGCCCCATTTTCTCTTCGTTCACCGGGGGAGGGTGGAGCTTTGGGTCATTTGTACTTTATGCAGAATGAAGCTGAAGAAACAACGGAACAAACAAAATGCAAGACTTGAGTAAAGAACGGAATGTAGAATTGGGCAACGATTTTACTGCAATCATTCCGAAGGATGATTAGACATTTTCTGCCGATATGTTGGAGCTTGAGTTTAAAAACCATTCAAACATTTTACCAACCCCATTGTTTTAGAATCCTGGACCCCCTTTACACTGGAGGCTTGATGTAAGTATGGGAGTTGAAATCTCTCCACTCCCCTCTTTGGGTGCTCCTCCAACACACTATCCAACATCCTATCCAACATCCTCGCTCTCCTGTCACACCATTTCCTCTTCTGAACTCACTTCCTCCCAGGACCTCACAACTGTCGGAAATTCTTGGCTAATTCGATTCCCTTCCTCTTACAATCTACAGGCTTTTCAAACCTAATCATCAAACCACTGCCTTTAATTTGCCACAAAATACTAGAATATAAACTCACACAGAAGCTATACATTAGTTCATCTAGAATATCACAAGGGTGCATTCTGGGACTGAGATTAAGGCAGGTTGTTGATACATATGTGTTTAATACTGAGAGTAGGTGAACATTGTTAGAATCCATCTCACAGCTAATTCACTCTCGAAAATAATTGAATAATTCTAGAATGATAGTGGGAAAGCAGAAAATGCAATACTGGGAAATGATGGTGCCCACAGGCTTGGAGCAGAAATTGTTGGCCTGTCGGGCCTGAAATGGTCAGTGCGCGAGAAGCTGGAGCCGAGCGGCAGCCCATAACAACAGAAGAATTAGGAGCAGGAGTCGGCCATTCGGCCCCTCGAGCCTGCTCCACCATTCAATAAGGTCCTGGCTGATCTTTGACCTCAACTCCACCTTCCCGCCCGATCCCCATGTGCCTTGATTCCCTGAATATCCAAAAATCTATTGATCTCTGCCTTGAATATGCTCAACGACTGGGCTTCCACAGTTCCTTGGTGACCAGGGGGACGAAAGTAAGTCCTGGTGGGGTGAACAGCGGGAGAAGGGGCGAGGGGCTATGAGGCTGGCAGCAGCTGCAGTAGTGTGGATCCAGGAGGAATCTTTCCCTTTATCTTTGACAACAATTGTTGGTCATTGGCGCTGCCTGTGTGCACGGTGTGTTTCCTTGCAGACTAACGTGCTGAAAAATGAATAAAATCTACTCGAGACAAAGAGGTAGATTGGAAAATGTATCATGGGAAGGTTGCATCATTGGTCCATCAATTGCACTGCTTTAGATCTCAAATAAATTGCTTGTGTCAGCGTGAAGCCAGGCTTGTTGAGCTATTTCGGGAGTGTCTGACAAGTGAGGATCATTGGGCTTTCTAATACATTCTTTGAGATTGGTGATTAAATCCTCTCACATTAGTGGACTGAGACTGAGCAAATTGGCAATGGTTCCTGTCTTTCTCTTTTGTTCTTTCAAATGAACTCCAGTGAATCAAACCCAAGGCTGGGAATAAGTGACGAAGATGAGACTACCATGCCGGGTCCTGCAATAACATTAATTCGATAGAGTTGCTGGATCCCACGTGATTCTGAGAGCAGGGTGGGACTGTGCAGGACGACAGCTTTGCTGAGGGACGTATTTCCCTGGCGATACGTGTTTGTTTCTCAAAGGCATCTCACTGATTATTGCAGCTGAACATAGGTCAGTGCTGCAGCAGGGATCCAATCAGCACCCTTCGCACCATACACCATGCGATGACTATGTGAAAAAAACACTGTTAAACAGCAGGTGACATTTTTCATATTTTGAAATTCAGCAGACTCCAGAATATGTTGTGTATGAGACATAGTAAATACATGTCACTGCAAAGTACGGGAGAGGTTTCCTGCTCCCATCAACCTGCAGCACACACGCGGCAGGGAGAGGGGATGGGAAATCAGGCACCAGCGACATACTGCTTGGTATTCTCCACCTCAGCAACTCCACACACACAACTGGAGGGCGGGAATCTCACTGACGGGCCAGGAGCCATGACCGTCGGGCAGGCCGCCCCCACTTGCATTTCTTGCTGCTGTGCTGCTCCAACATATGCTCATCGTTGTGCCCCGAAATAATACAGGCTCCAGCGTTTCACAGCTTACAACAACAACTTGTATTTATATAGCGCCTTTAACATAGTGAAACGCCCCAAGGCGCTTCACAGGAGGATTATGAGATAAAAAATTTGACACAGAGCCGTATAAAGAGAAATTGGGGCAGGTGACCAAAAGCTCAGTCAAAGAGGCAGGTTTAAGGAGTGTCTTGAAGGAGGAAAAAGAGATAGAGAGGCAGAGAGGTTTAGGGAGGGAGCTCCAGAGCTTGGAGCCCAGGCAACAGAAGGCGCGGCCACCAATGGTTGAGTGATTATAATCAGGGATGCTCAAGAGGGCAGAATTACAGAAGCGCAGACATCTCGGGGGAGGGGGAGAGGGGGGTCTGGAGAAGATTACAGAGATAGGAAGGGGCGAGGAGGTCATGGAGGGATTTGAAAACAAGGATGAGAATTTTGAAATCGAGGCATTGCTTAACTGGGAGGGAATGCAGATCAGCGAGCACAGGGGAATCTGTTCAACCTCCTCCGCCTCCAGGCCAGATCCAAGGACATCCCCCAAGGACATCCCATCCTCCATCATCAAACTACAGTACGCAGACAACACTTGCGTCTGCGCACACTCGGAGGCCAAACTCCAAGCCATCGTCAACACCTTCAGCGAGGGTAAACATCCGTAAGACAAAGGTTTTCTACCAACCTGATCCTGCCACACAGCACTGCCCTCCCGATTATCAAAATCCAGGACGAGGCCTTGGACCATTTTCCATACTTCAGGAACCGACTGTCAGTAAGAGCAGACATTGTCGACGAGGTCCAACACCGCCACCAGTGCACCAACACAGCCTTCTGTCGCCCGAGGAAGAGAGTGTTTGAAGATCAGGACCTCAAACCCGGCACCAAGCTCACTAATGCACAGAGCAGTAGTGATACCCGCCCTCCTATATGGCTCAGAAACATGGACTATGTACAGCAGGCACCTCAAAACCCTGGAGAAGTACCACCAACACTGCCGCGCAAGATCCTACAAATCCATTGGCAGGATAGGCGCGCCAACATCAGTGTTCTCGCTCAGGCCAACATCCCCAGCATCGAAGCACTGACCACACTCGACCAGCTCCGTTGGGCGGGCCACATCGTCCACATGCCTAACACAAACTCCCAAAGCAAGCGCTCTACATGGAGCTCCAACATGGCAAGCGAGCTCCAGGTGGGCAGAGGAAATGCTTCAACGACACCTTCAAAGCCTCCTTGAAAAATGTAACATCCCCACCGACACCTGGGAATCCCTGGCCCAAGACCAGCCAAAGTGGAGGAAATGCATCCGGGAAGGTGCTGAACACCTTGAGTCTCTTCGCCGAGAGCAAGCTGAAGCCAAGCGTCGACAGCGGAAGGAGATCATGACACCCAGGCACCCCACCCACCCGTCTGCCCCACCTGTGACAGAGACTGTGGGTCCCATATTGGACTTTTCAGTCACCTGAGAACTCATTTATAGTGTGGAAGCAAGTCATCCTCGAATCCGAGGGACTGCCTATGATGATGAAGGTGATGGGTGAATGGGACTTGGTGCAAGTTAGGACACGGGTAACCGAGTTTTGAATCACTTCGTAGGGTAGAATGTGGGAGGCCAGCCAGGATTGCATTGGAATAGTCAAGTCTAAAGGTAATAAAGGCATGGATGAGGGTTTCAGCAGCGGATGAGCTGAGGCAAGGGCAGAGACGGGCGATGTCACGGAGTTGGAAATAGGCGGTCTTAGTTATGCTGCAGATATGTGGTCAAAAGCTCACTTTAGGGTTAAATATGACACCATGGTTGCAAAAAGTCTGGTTCAGCCTCAGACAGATGTTGGGGAGAGGGATGGAGTCAATGGCTAGGGAACGGAGTTTGTGGCGGGGACCGAAAACAATGGCTTCGGTTTTCCCAATATGTCGTCAGCGTACATGTGGAAACTGACGCTGTGTTTCCGGATGATGTCACCAAGGGGCAACATGTAGATGAGAAATAAGAGGGGGCCAAGATCCCTGGGGGACACCAGAGGTAACGATGCGGGGGCGGGAAGAGAAGCCATTGCAGGTGATTCTCTGACTACGATTAGATGGATAAGAATGGAACCAGGCGAGTGCAGTCCCACCCAGCTGGACGATGGTGGAGAGGTGTTGGAGGAGGATGGAGTGGTCAACCGTGTCAACGCAGACAGGTCGAGAAGGACGAGGAGCGATAGTTTACCTTTGTCACAGACACAAAGGATGTCATTTGTGACTTCGATGAGAGTCGTGTCAGTTCTGTGGCAGGGGCGGAAACCGGATTGGAGGGATTCAAATATGGAATTGTGGGAGTGATGGTCACGGCTTTGAGAGGTGACAACATGTTCAAGGACTTCTGAGAGGAAAGGGAGGTTGGAGATGGGGCGATAGTTTGCAAGAACAGAGGGGTCGAGGGTTGGTTTTTTGAGAAGAGGGGTGATGACGGCAGATTTGAGGAAGGGGGAGGGGGCCAGTACTTGAGGAGACAGAACCGTTAACAATGTCGGCTAACATGGGAGCCAGAAAAGGAAGTTGGGTGGTCAGCAGTTGGGTGGGAATAGGGTCAAGGGAGCAGGAAGTGGGTCTCATGGATAGGATGAGCTCGGAGAGGTCATGAGGGGAGATCGAAGAGAAACTGGAGAAAGATGTGAGGTCAGGGCTCGGACAAGGGGCTTCCTTAGAGGACGTTTGGCCCAGTGGACTAGGGGAACGAATGGAAGAAGCAGGGACGGCCAAATGGATGGTCTCAATCTTAGAGACAAAGAAATCCATGAGCTCCTCGCACTTATTGTCGGAAACTGGGGAGAGGGGTTTAAAAAGACAGTCTTGAAGCTATGATGCCTCTGCCAGGATAGAGATAGAGAATACAACAGGTATGCTAAACAGAGATTGCACTGTGTGGATGGGCCTGGGCATGTCCTGTGGTACAGCCCCCACAGCGTGACCGGATGGATAAGAGCGTGCTGTATACTGCACGGTGATGCATTGTGCAGGAGGAGCGCAAGAAGCGGAATAGGAATGAAGCAATGAGATGGAGGAATTTCCTGTTGCACTGGAGTTGCCCCCACCCCCAGAACAACCTTTCTTGTATCATGTTCCCAGGGATGTGGCGAGACACTTCACCGCACCCAACATGTAGGTGCGGCAGAAATGTGGCTCAGGACAAAGGAACCCTGAACAATTTCCATATTCAATTCCAAACGTGTATTAGTGCAATGGTCCTTGCTGTTCTGTCAATGTCTCGTATACAAGGGATTCATCTTTGTGACTGTGTGTGGAGCATTTCATTCCCACCTGTTGTACTGCTCCTCGATGGCCCTGAATGATTGCGTAGATGTTGGTGGCCCTGGTTCTCCTTCTATCAGGCCATAAGACTCTGGCATCACATCTGCTCCTGTGGTGACTGCCTGGGCCTGCTCACCTTCTGTGTGGCTTATGTGAGTGGGGCAGAGCTGCCAGGAGAGTTGGTTTATGGCCACGTCCTCAGCAGATGCCGTCAACTGTGTGGTGACGGATTGCAGCGCTCCAATTGGTTGTTGAAGCCCTGTACCAGGGCACAGTCCAGACAAGTTCCCAGCATGGTGAATCCAGACAGAACAGACTCGTGGATATTGGCGCCCAAGGTCTCATTAGCATCAGTCTGATATTCCACAAAGAAACCACAAAAGCACTTAGGACTCGAATAAGAGGGACTTTAAAAAAAATTAATTCCTGGAATGTGGGTGTCGCTGGCAAGGCCGGCATTTATTGCCCATCTCTAATTGCCCCTTGAGCCGCCGTCTTGAACCGCTGCAGTCCGTGTGGTGAAGGTGCTCCCACAGTGCTGTTAGGGAGGGAGTTCCAGGATTGTGACCCAGTGACGATGACAGAACGGCGCTATAGAGGGAGGTGATTCGACACTCTCTTGTTGGAGATGGTCATTGCCTGGCAGTTGTGTGGCACAAATGTTCCTTGCCACTTATCAGCCCAAGCCTGAAGTTGACACCATTTGACAAGGTGCCACATAAAAGCTTACTGCACAAGATAAAAGTTCATGGGGTTGGGGGTAATATATTAGCATGGATAGAGGATTGGCTAACTAACAGAAAGCAGAGAGTCGGGATACATGGTTCATTCTCTGCTTGGCAACCAGTAACTAGTGCGGTGCCGCAGGGATCAGTGCTGAGACCCCAACTATTTACAATCTATATGAATGACTTGGAAAGAGGGGCTGAGTGTAACAAAGCCAAGTATGTTGACGATACAAAGATGGGAGGAAAAGCAATGTCTGAGGAGGACACAAAAAATCTGTAAAAAGACATAGACAGGCTAAGTCAGTGGGCAAAAATTGGCAGATGGAGTATAATGTTGGAAAGTGTGAGGTTATGCACTTTGGCAGAAAAAATCGAAGAGCAAGTTATTATTTAAATGGAGAAAAATTGCAAAGTGCTGCAGTACAGCGGGACCTGGGGGTACTTGTGCATGAAACACAACAGGATGGTATGCAGGTACAACAAGTGGTCAGGAAGGCCAATGGTATCTTGGCCTTTATTGCAAAGGGAATGGAGTATAAAAACAGGGAAGTCTTGCTACAGCTATATAAGGTATTGGTGAGGCCACACCTGGAATACCGCAGGCAGTTTTGGTTTCCATATTTATGAAAGGATATACTTGCTTTGGAGACAGTTCAGAGAAGGTGCACTAGGTTGATTCTGGGGATGAATGGGTTGACTTATGAGGAAAGGTTGAGTAGGTTGGGCCTCTACTTACTGGAATTCAGAAGAATGAGAGGTGATCTTATTGAAACGTATAAAATTATGAGGGGGCTTGACAAGGTGGATGCAGAGAGGATGTTTCCACTGATGGGGGAGACTAGAACTAGAGGGCAAGATCTTAGAATAAGGGGCCGCCCATTTAAAACTGAGATGAGGAGAAATTTCTTCTCTCAGAGGGTTGTAAATCTGTGGAATTCGCGGCCTCAGAGAGCTGTGGAAGCTGGGGCATTGAATAAATTTAAGACAGAAATAGACAGTTTCGTAAATGATAAGGGGATAAGGGGTTATGGGAGCGGGCGGGGAAGTGGAGCTGAGTCCATGATTGGATCAGCCATGATCTTATTAAATGGTGGAGCAGGCTCGAAGGGCTGTATGGCCTACTCCTGTTCCTATTTCTTATGTTCTTATGAATGTTGTCCAGGTCTTGCTGCATGCGAGCATGGACTGCTTAATTACCTGAGGAGTTGTGAATGGAACTGAACACTGTGCAATCATCAGCGACCATCCCCACCTCTGACCTTATGATGGAGGGAAGGTCATTGATGAAGCAGCTGAAGATGGTTGGGCCTAGGACACTGCCCTGAGGAACTTCTGGGTCAAATGCTGTCTTCGTGTCAAGGGCAGTCATTCTCACCTCACCTCTGGAATTCAGCTCTTTTGTCCCCTCGAAGTGTCACAAAGTGAAAGTCTGTAAAGTATTTAAGCAGCCCAGCACAGATGGAAAGTGTACTCCTTCAAACCAGCCATCACACCTTGCAAGATGCTTTGCACACTCTCAGAAGACTCAATGAATTTTTTGTGCTCCGAAAGCAGGATTCTTTTGTCTGCATGTCCTGGATGGCAGTAGTTTTGGAACTCAGAAGCTGAAGTTGACGTTAAGTTGATCCTCCCATCAACTCCTTTGCGCTTATCTGCTGCAAATTACATTGGCTCCTCTTCATACAGTGTGTGCCTGCAGTGTGTGTGGTGCTGTGTGTGTCGTGCTCTGTGTGTCCTGTGTGTGTGTCCTGTGTGTGTGGTGCTGTGTGTGTCGTGCTGTGTGTGTGGTGCTGTGTGTGTGTGGTGCTGTGTGTGTGTCCTGTGTGTGTGGTGCTGTGTGTGTGGTCCTGTGTGTGTGGTGCTGTGTGTGCATCGTGCTGTGCCCCCTAGTTCGAGAGTTCTAAACTCTCGAGCCAGCAGAAACACTCTCTCAGCATCTACCTTGTCAATCCCACTCAGGATCTCCGTGCAAGCGCAGGAGATACAACACCTGCCCTTTTACCCCCTCCCTTCCCACTGTCCAGGGCCCCAAACACTCTTTCCAGGTGAAACAGCGATTTACTTGTACTTCTTTCAATTTAGTATACTGTATTCGCTGCTCACGGTGTGGTCTCCTCTACCTTGGGGAGACCCAGCGTAGATTGGGTGACCGCTTTGCGGAACACCTCCGTTCAGTCTGTAAGTGTGACCCTGAGCTTCAGGTCCCTGTCACTTTAATTCCCCGTTCCACTCCCACTCTCACTCTGACCTCGGCCTCCTACACTGTTCCAACGAAGCTCAACGCAAGCTCGAGGAACAGCACCTCATCTTTCGATTAGGCTCTTTACAGCCTTCCGCACTCAACATCGAGTTCAACAATTTCAGACCATAAACCCTGCTGATCCTTGGCTCCCCCCCCCCCGCCCCCCGAGCCTGTTTCCTTTTCCCTCCTTGTCTCTAATGGCAGCTGGACATTATCCCACCATTCGCACCCGATCTTGACTAATGTTTCTCGAACTCCTGCCATTACCATTTGAATTTGGGCCATCATCCCTTTTGTCTCTCTAATGTCTCCTGCCTTCCCCCTATCACAGACCTTCCCTTTTATTCTTACTGCCCCTCCCCCTTTCAGTGCTTGTTGAGAATCTGTTCTTCTTTCCGAACATTCGCCAATTCTGACGAAGGGTCACAGACCTGAAACATTAACTCTGTTTCTCTCCACAGATACTGCCTGACCCGCTGAGTATTTCCAGCATTCTCTGTTTTTATTCCAGATTCCAGCATCTGCAGTATTTTGCTTTTGTATCCCCTCAGAGTTTTATATGTTTCAAATAGAACACCTCTCATTATTCTAAACTCCAGAGAGTATAGGCCCAATCTACTCAAGCTCTCCTCATAGCACAATACTCTCATGCCAGGAATCAATCTAGTGAACCTTTGTTGCTCCACCTCTCAGGCAGGTATATCCTTTCTCAAATAAGGAGACCAAACTGTGCACAGTACTCCAGGTGTGGTCTCACCAAAGCCCTGTACAATTGTAGCAAGGGTTCCTCACTCTTATACTCCAAGTCTTGCATCCCTCGTCCCTGCTCCTCACCCACACCTATAGAGATGGAATAGGAAGCATTTATTACTATCAGTGATCTTGTAACACACACATGCCATGCAACAATGATCTGATGTTTGCCAAGTTTCCTGTTGACATACTGCCTGCTGCGATGAATTCATGGAGCAAAGATCAAGTTGAAGTGGCGGGGTCACGTACTGACTTCTCCCATGGGCTGTATGGAGTGGGGGCTCACACTCTCTAAATCATTTACATTGGGAAGGTGGGTGTTAATGTAGTGTTTTATGATTTTATCTATCATCATTGAAAGATTTGAAATTGGAAGATGTGTCGAGCATGAATATGATTTCGTTACGATTTTTCGGAAGGTTTGCGATGATGAACGAGGGAATCATGTAATGATGTAGGTGGTTGAAATGGAAGTGTGTTTTGCTGCCATTCCATCAGATTAGGAAGAGGTAAATTCAATGGACACTAACCGTGGCAATCTTCCTCAATGCATTAAAGCTTTTGCTCCTCCACAGTGGGGACCTCCTCAGGACAAATCTGCACTCAATTGCTCTGCGACTCTTCCGGTGCAACCCAAACAGCTCCCGTTAGAGTGAGCCGCTTCTCCAACCTATACATAGCAAGTTCTTTGCCTCATCTCTTTCAATATTACATCTCAGACTCCATCTGAAACTGCAGCAAAAAACAACTTCAACAGACTGCATTTTAACAATACTGCTAGTGAAGGTGCCGCAGTAATCACAGCCCAACTCCATGCTCTGAGTGCAAGGTGTAATCAGTGTCGGCAACACTGCATCACCCCAACCCCAACCGGGGTATTAGTAATGGGGAACATGGAGATGGCAGAAACTCTGAACAAATATTTTGTATCAGTCTTTACGGTAGAGGACACTAACAATATTCCAACAGTGGATAGTCAAGGGACTATAAGGGGAGAGGAACTTAACACAATCACAATCACGCAGTAAGATAATGGGACTAAAGGCAGATAAATCCCCTGGACCTGATGGCTTGCATCCTAGGGTCTTAAGAGAAGTAGCGGCAGGGATAGTGGATGCATTGGTTGTAATCTACCAACATTCCCTGAATTCTGGGGAGGTCCCAGCAGATTGGAAAACTGCAAATGTAATGTCCCTATTTAAAAAAGGAGGCAGACAAAAAGCAGGAAACTATAGACCAGTTAGTCTAACATCTGTCGTTGGAAAAATATTATTCCATTATTCAAGAAGCAGTAGCAGGACATTTGGAAAAGCATAATTCAGTCAGGCAGAGTCAGCATGGATTTTGAAGGGGAAGTCATTTTGACAAATTTGCTGAAATTCTTTGAGCATGTAACGAACAGGGTGGATAAAGGGGAACCAGTGGATGTGATGTATTTGGACTTCCAGAAGGCATTTGACAAGGTGCCACATAAAAGGTTACTGCACAAGATAAAAGTTCACGGGGTTGGGGTTAATATATTAGCATGGATAGAGGATTGACTAACTAACAGAAAACAGAGAGTTGGGATAAATGGTTCATTCTCGGGTTGGCAATCAGTAACTAGTGGGGTGCCACAGGGATCAGTGCTGGGACCCCAACTATTTACAATCTATATTAATGACTTGGATGAAGGGACTGAGTGTAATGTAGCCAAGTTTGCTGACGATACAAAGATGGGAGGAAAAGCAATGTGTGAGGAGGACACAAAAAACCTGCAAAAGGACATAGACAGGCTACGTGAGTGGGCAAAAATTTGGCAGATGGAGTATAATGTTGGAAAGTGTGAGGTTATGCACTTTGGCAGAAAAGTACGAAGAGCAGGTTATTATTTAAATGGAGAAACATTGTGTACAACGGGACCTGGGGGGTCATGGTGCATGAAACACAAAATGTTAGTATGCAGGTACAGCATTGATCAGGAAGGCCAATGGAACCTTGGCCTTTATTGCAAAGGGGATGGAGTATAAAAGCAGGGAAGTCTTGCTCCAGTTATACAGGGTATTGGTGAGGCCACACCTGGAATACTGCGTGCAGTTTTGTTTTCCATATTTAAGAAAGGATATACTTGCTTTGGAGGCAGTTCAGAGAAGGTTCACTCGGTTGATTCCAGAGATGAGGGGGTTGACTTATAAGGAAAGGTTGTGTAGGTTGGGCCTCTACTCATTGGAATTCAGAAGAATGAGAGGTGATCTTATCGAAATGTATAAGATCATGAGGGGACTTGGCAAGGTGGATGCAGAGAGGATGTTTCCACTGATGGGGGAGACCAGAACTAGGGGGCATAATCTTAGAATAAGAGGCCACCCATTTAAAACTGAGATGAGGAGAAATTTCTTCTCTCAGAGGGTTGTAAATCTGTGGAATTCGCTGCCTCAGAGAGCTGTCAAAGCTGGGTCATTGGATAAATTTAAGACGGAAATAGACAGTTTTTTAACCGATAAGGAAATAAGGGGTTATGGGGAGCGGGCGGGGAAGTGGACCTGAGTCCATGATCGGATCAGCCATGATCGTATTGAATGGCGGAGCAGACTCGAGGGGCCGTATGGCCGACTCCTGCTCCTATTTTGTATGTTCTTAAGTTATTATTTAAATAACTGGCCCTCAGAAAATACACGGAGGTCCCTTCCATATACCCAAGATATGCTTGTGCTCTGTCACTATCAGAAAATCTGCATTATAGTTTGCAAATGGGATATTATAGGAAGAGGATTGCTTATATGGATTTGGACTGATTATTACAGCTGCTGCTAAATTATTAGAGAATATGTCAACTCCTGGAGGTTCTGATGTATGGAAAGGCCGTGCGTAGCACAAATTGAAAACTGAATGAAGTTCGGTTTTTATCAGTTCTTGTCGTTAACTAACCGACTGGGGTAAAAATTATGTCAATGTTGACAGCTTTATTCTCGAGTGCCCTGATATAAGATCAGTCACTATTCAATGTATTCAAGCATCCTGGAATTAAGCAGCAGGGAAGTGGTCTGCAGTGTGCCCAGAGATAACCAGAAACAGCCAATAAATTTCCGAGGTCTGAGTCAACTACAAAACCTCATTAAAAATTTACTGCGTTTGCAAAATATTGCGGAGCATGAAAGCAAAAATATTGGGAGAATATGGTGCTCCCAGACAGTTTGTAGTGAGGCACTATAACCCAGACTAGTACATGGTGCATTTAATCAACAGACAAATGCTCCTTATTCTCTCAAAGATGTAAATTATATCAGTATTAAATTATAATGATTAGTTTAACACCTTACAGTTAATTGGATGCTGCAGTCTTGTATCTTATCTCGGGATTACTCCGTATAAACTCCTGAAGTCATCATTCAACCAGCAGTGAAATCAATGGAGAATATCCTTTAGTGTCAGTTTTAATGTAAATAAGTTTTTAAAATTATTTATGCCCTTCCACCTGATTTTTTTGACATTGGGATAATGACAGCTGCCAAGCGGGGCGAGTAGTTGAGGCAGGGCCCGGTTTAGGAGACCATGGCCTGGGCTTTCCTCTCGGACAAGTTCACCATCAGAGGAGGGGGGAACGGGTCACTCCCCATTGTCCTGGGTCATGGGCAGGGCAGGGTCACACCAGGATCCCTGTGATAACTGCAAGGTTGCAGAATGTGGTGTGGCAGCAGAGAGTGTCCTGAACAGGAGGGACCTCATCGGAGATTGCAGCAGAGCCCTGAAGTTCGGTGGCACAATTTTATTCCAGGTCTCAGACTGAGCCATGTCTCAAAAAGGCCCAGTGCTTGAGGCCTGAGGAGGAGAAATGCCCTTTACTGCTGTCCTTCTGAAAGGGCCTACAACTGGCCTTTCATTGCTGCACATTTCCCCCCCACTCTGGTGCAAGGGTCAAGGATGTCTCGGAGCGGGTGCAGGACATTCTGAAAAGGGAGGGTGAACAGCCAGTTGTCGTGGTGCATATAGGTACCAACAATATAGGTAAAAAATGGGATGAGGTCTTACGAGATGAATTTAGGGAGCTATGAGCTAAATTTAAAAAGTAGGACCTCAAAAATAGTAATCTCAGGATTGCTACCAGTGCCACGTGCTAGTCAGAGTAGGTATCACAGGATAGCCCAGATGAATACGTGGCTTGAGCAGTGGTGCAAAAGGGAGGGATTCAAATTCCTGGGACATTGGAACCGGTTCTGTGGGACGTAGGACCAGTACAAACCGGATGGTCTGCACCTGGGCAGGACCGGAACCAATGTCCTAGGGGGAGTGTTTGCTTGTGCTGTTGGGGAGGAGTTAAACTAACATGGCAGGGGGATGAGAACCTATGCAGGGAGACAGAGGGAAATAAAATGGAGGCAGAAGCAAAAGATAGAAAGGAGAATAGTAAAAGTGGAGGGAAGAGAAACCCAAGGCAAAAAACAAAAAGGGCCACATTACAGCAAAATTCTAAAGGGGCAAAGTGTGTTTAAAAAGTCAAGCCTGAAGGCTCTGTGCCTCAATGCAGGAAGAATGTTCCCACAGAACCAGGGGTCACAGTCTAAGGATAAGAGGTAAGCCATTTAGGACCGAGATGAGAAGAACCTTCTTCACCCAGAGAGTGGTGAACCTGTGGAATTCTCTACCACAGAAAGTTGTTGAGGCCAATTCACTAAATATATTCAAAAATGAGTTAGATATAGTCCTTACTACTAGGGGGATCAGTGAGTATGGCGAGAAAGCAAGAATGGGGTACTGAAGTTGCATGTTCAACCATGAACTCATTGAATAGCGGTGCAGGCTCGAAGGGCCGAATGGCCTACTCCTGCACCTATTTCTATGTTTCTATGTTTCTATGTATTCGGAATAAGGTGGACGAATTAACTGCGCAGACAGCAGTTAACGGATATGATGTAATTGGCATCACGGAGACATGGCTCCAGGGTGACCAAGGCTGGGAATTCAACATCCAGGGTTATTCAACATTTAGGAAGGATAGGCAGAGAGGAAAAGGAGGCTGGGTGGCATTGCTGATTAAAGAGGAAATTAATGCAATAGTAAGGAGGGACATTAGCCTGGATGATGTGGAATCGGTATGGGTGGAGCTGCGGAATACCAAAGGGCAGAAAATGCTAGTGGGAGTTGTGTACAAACCACCAAACAGTAGTAGTGAGATTGGAGACAGCATCAAACAAGAAATAAGGGATGTGTGCAATAAAGGTACAGCAGTTATCATGGGCGACTTTAATCTATATATTGATGGGGCTAACCAAACTGGTAGCAATGCGGTGGAGGAGGATTTCCTAGAGTGTATTAGGAATGGTTTTCTCAACCAATATGTCGAGGAACCAATTAGAGAGCTGGCCATCCTAGACTGGGTGATGTGTAATGAGAAGGGATTAATTAGCAATCTTGTTGTGCGAGGCACCTTGGGGAAGAGTGAACATAATATGGTAGAATTCTTTATTAAGATGGAGAGTGACACAGTTAATTCGGAAACTAGGGTCCTGAACTTAAAGAAAGGTAACTTCAACGGTCTGAGGCGTGAATTGGCTAAAGTAGACTGGCAAAGGGATACTTAACAGGTTGACGGTGGATAAGCAATGGCAAAAATTTAAAGATCACATGGATGAACTTCAGCAATTGTACATCCCTGTCTGAAGTAAAAATAAAACGGGGAAGGTGGCTCAACCGTGGCTAACAAGGGAAATTAAGGATAGTGTTAAAACCAAGAAGAGGCATATAAATTGGCTAGAAAAAGTAACAAACCTGAGGACTGGTAGAAATTTAGAATTTAGCAGAGGAGGACTAAGGGTTTAATTAAGAGGGGGAAAATAGAGTAGGAGAGGAAGCTTGCAGGGAACATAAAAATTGACTGTAAAAGCTTCTATAAATGTGAAGAGAAAAAGATTAGTGAAGACAAATGTAGGCCCCTTGCAGTCGGATTCAGGTGAATTTATACTGGGGAACAAAGAAATGGCAGACCAATTGAACAAACCCTTCGGTTCTGTCTTCACGAAGGAAGACACAAATAACCTTCCAAATGTAGTAGATGACAGTGGGTCTAGTGAGAAGGAGGATCTGAAGGATATCCTTATAAGGCAGGAAATTGTGTTAGGGAAATTAATGGGATTGAAGGCCGTTAAATCCCCGGGGCCTGATAGTCTGCATCCCAGAGTACTTAAGGAAGTAGCCCTAGAAATAGTGGATGCATTGGTGATCATTTTCCAACAGTCTATTGACTCTGGATCAGTTCCTATGGACTGGAGGGTAGCTAATGTGACACCACTTTTTAAAAAAGGAGGGAGAGAGAAAACGGGTAATTATAGACCGGTTAGCCTGACATCAGTAGTGGGGAAAATGTTGGAATCAATCATTAAGGATGAAATAGCAGCGCATTTGGAAAGCAGTAACAGGATCGGTCCAAGTCAGCATGGATTTATGAAAGGGAAATCATGCTTGACGAATCTTCTGGAATTTTTTGAGGATGTAACTAGTAGAGTGGACAGGGAAGAACCAGTGGATGTGGTGTATTTGGACTTTCAAAAGGCTTTTGACAAGGTCCTACAGAAGAGATTAGTGTGCAAAATGGTATTGGGGGGAATATACTGACATGGATAGAGAACTGGTTGGCAGACAGGAAGCAGAGAGTCAGGATAAACGGGTCCTTTTCAGAACGGCAGGCAGTGACTAGTGGAGTGCCGCAGGGCTCGGTGCTGGGACCCCAGCTCTTTACAATATACATTAACGATTTGGATGAAGGAATTGAGTGTAATATCACCAAGTTTGCAGATGATACTAAACTGGGTAGCGGTGTGAGCTGTGAGGGGGACACGAAGAGGCTGCAGGTTGATTTGGACAGGTTAGTGGGCAAATGCGTGGCAGATGCAGTATAATGTGGATAAATGTGAGGTTATCTATTATGGGGGCAAAAACACAAAGGCAGAATATTATCTAAGTGGCGGCAGATTAGGAAAAGGGGAGGTGCAACGAGACCTGGGTGTCATGGTTCATCAGTCATTGAAGGTTGGCATGCAGGAACAGCAGGCAGTGAAGAAGGCAAATGGTATGTTACATAGAAACATAGAAACATAGAAAATAGGTGCAGGAGTAGGCCATTCGGCCCTTCTAGCCTGCACCGCCATTCAATTAGTTCATGGCTGAACATGCAACTTCAGTACCCCATTCCTGCTTTCTCACCATACCCCTTCATAACTAGGGGATTTGAGTATAGGAGCAGGGAGATCTTACTGCAGTTGTACAGCGCCTTAGTGAGGCCTCACCTGGAATATTGTGTTCAGTTGTGGTCTCCTAATCTGAGGAAGGACGTTCTTGCTATTGAGGGAGTGCAGTGAAGGTTCACCAGACTGATTCCAGGGATGGCAGGACTGACATATGAGGAGAGATTGGATCAACTGGGCCTTTATACATTGGAGTTTAGAAGGATGAGAGGGGATCTCATAGAAACGTATAAGATTCTGACGGAACTGGACAGGTTAGATGCGGGAAGAATGTTCCCGATGTTGGGGAAGTCCAGAACCAGGGGACACAGTCTTAGGATAAGCGGTAGGCCATTTAGGACTGAGATGAGGAGAAACTTCTTCACTCAGAGAGTTGCTAACCTGTGGAATTCTCTGCCGCAGAGAGTTGTTGATGCCAGTTCGTTGGATATATTCAAGAGGAAGTTAGATGTGGCCCTTATGGCTAAGTGGATCAAGGGGTATGGAGAGAACGCAGGAAAGGGGTACTGAGGGAATGATCAGCCATGATCTTATTGAATGGCGGTGCAGACTCGAAAGGCCAAATGGCCTACTCCTGCACCTATTTTCTATGTTTCTATGTTTCTCTCCTGGCGGCCCCTGGGGTCAGGAGGCGGGGAGATTGGCAGCTGCCCTGCTCCCATGTGATTGGTTCCCTGCTCGCAGGTGACTGGTTCCCTGCTCCCATGTGACTAGCTCCCTGCTCCCTTGTGATTGGATCCCCGCTCCCGTTCTCTGCTCCCGTTTCCCGTTCCCACTCCCCGCTTCCACGCGGCTAGTTCCCTGTTACCCGCTCCCATTCCCCACTCCCGTTCCCTGCTCCCGTTCCCTGCTCCCTCGCGGCAGGGACATCAGGGGGTGGCTGGTGAATAAAATCCATGGAACTGCTGCTGATGGTGGGAGTGTATTGGCCCACCTCCCTGCCAATTCCCTTGGATTTTCCACAACTATACTGCACAGTTTTAGGGCTGGATGGTGGAGGGAAATCCAGCCACATGTTTATTGAACTACTGTTAAAACTATAAATATATTATGTGGTAATTGTTTGTTCTTAATTTCACTGCTAGTTAATGAATAGGATAAATATTAATATCATATCTTCACGTGTTACCGTGCCCTGCCGTAGAGCAGAGAACATGATACATACCCGTTATGGAAAGCCAGTTATAGGCTTCTGCGTTTGTAAAATGATTAAGTTTATCAAAGTGCCAGGAAATAGTTTAATAAGGAAATCAGGAAAGAAATTGAAATTTCTGGTCAGTTTAGTAAATTGAGTGATTTGGTTAAGTGTGAAAATGCAGTTAATAATCTTTTTAATATAAGACTGCTATTATTACTTCTTATTTGACTAATGTTATAATTTCTGACTCCATTTGGGAGATCTTTGAGTTTCAATAGTCATGTCATTGACATCTGTGCGATATCGATATATTTAATGCCTCTGTTATCCCAATGTCAGCTGCCTCTTGAGAATATTTCCCTTACAAACCCTTAACCCTAACCCTTACAGTCCAAAATGAATGAAATCAATGGGAAATGAATGTGCAATTCAAAATCTAATCACTGACCAATAAATAAATGTGGAGTATTGAACAGTTACTCAGCCACAAAAATTTATAATATTGACAACACCATAATTCAAACCAAGCTTGTTTCTGGACACACAAGTTTCCAAGGAGCTGCATTGCGTTGTTCAAGCTTGAGTGGTTGTTTGTGCTACGAATAACCTCCCTGTTTTATTGAGAGAATGCTCACTAAACTCTTGTGTGTTAAGCGTGGTGACTCGAGGGTCACTGTGACAGGAATGTGAAGATTCTGTGTACAGTCCCCTAGCACTGATACACATGCCGGGAAATTGACATGGCTCCCAATCAGCACATTGTGAATCGCCTTGCTGGGTGAAAGTGGCAATTAGTCATACCATCATTTCAATGTGTTCAGACAATGGTCGTTCTTTGAACACTGTATCCTCTCAGCAAGCTGTCCCACGTTCATCATCGTAGGCTGTCCCACGTTGGAGTATTGCCTGTCATGCCACTTTATTTTGAATGGGATTCGTTTTCTGAATGGGTTGATCTTGTTACTCTGGTTTGGTTAATTTAATATAAATATAAAGGGATATTTGTATTTTCTTCTCAGCACGACTGACGCAGTGGTTTTAAATCAAATCAATTATTAATTGTTATATACTTGTTATCTCAACAGTGTATACTACCGGCATACTTCCTCCTCACCTAACTTCAGTTAAATAGTGTAATCCAGTGTAGCGGGCCTGTGGCAGTTACCATGGAAATCAGAGGAGCTAAATCATAGCACACATTTGTTCAATGTACACCTGGTCTGTTTGTCATCCTCTGTAATTAAAGGGGAACAGTTACAGTTCGGCCTTTACTCAACACTTAAGCCTTGTGTTCACTGCTAGAACCTTCCTTCAACCAGACCAAATCTCCTATGATCAAAAATCTGTTCCCTTATTGATGCTGTTTACAGATTAGTGCGCTGAAGTATAATGGTTCAACCCTAACTGGAGATGGCCACCGCATTCTCCAATCCATTTTGAAGGACGAAGATATTTCATCACCAGAAATGTATACAGGTTAAATTTACTTCATTAAATGTATCTACAAGCAAAACAGATAGAGAGAGAGACTAAACACACAACACATACAAATAATGAAACTAGAATCACTCCATCATCATCACCTTCATAGGCAATCCCTCAAAATCGAGAAAGACTTGCTTCCACTCTAAAAGTGAGTTATTAGGTGACTGAACAGTCCAATACGGGAATTACAGTCTCTGTCACAGGTGGGGCAGACAGTGGTTGAGGGAAGGGGTGGGTGGGACAGGTTTGCCGCACGCTCCTTCCGCTGTCTGTGCTTGCTTTCTGCATTCTCTCGGCGACAAGATTCGAGGTGCTCAGCGCCCACCCGGATGTTCTTCCTCCACTTAGGGCGGTCTTTGGCCAGGGACTCCCAGGTGTCAGTGGGGATGTTGCATTTTATCAAGGAGGCTTTGAGGGTGTCCTTGAAACGTCTCCTCTGCCCACTTTGGGCTCCCTTGCCATGTAGGAATTCCAAGTAGAGCGCTTGCTTTGGGAGTCTTGTGTCAGGCATGCGAACAATGTGGCCTGCCCAACGGAGCTGGTCGAGTGTGGTCAGTGTTTCAATGCTGGGGATGTTGGCCTGGTCGAGAACACTGATGTTGGTGAGTCTGTCCTCCCAGGGAGACATCGTTGGTGGTATTTCTCCAGCGATTTGAGGTGTCCACTGTATATGGTCCACGTCTCAGGGCTGTAGTGATACCTGCCCTCCTGTATGGCTCAGAGACATGGACCATATACAGTAATCAATCCACAATGGTTAATGTACCTTTTTTTGACAGGAAACAGAGAGTAGCAGTGAACGGTTGTTTTTCAGATTGGAGGAAGGTATACAGTGGTGTTCCCCAGGGGTCGGTACTGGGACCACTGCTTTTCTTGATCTATATTAATGACCAGGACGTGGGTGGACAGGGCATAATTTAAACATTTGCGGATGACACAAAATTTGGAAGTACATTGAACAGTGAGGAGGATAGGGATAGACTTCAGGAAGATATAGACAGGCTGGTGCAATGGGCGGACACGTGGCAGATTAAATTTAATGTAGAAAAATGCAAAATGATACATTTTTGTAGGAAGAACGAGGAGAGGCAAATGTAAACTAAAGGGCAAAATCCTAAAGGGGTGCAGGAACAGAGAGACCTGGGGGTATATGTACACAGATCGCTGAAGGTGGTAGGGCAGGTAGAAACATTTAAAATAATGAAAGGGATAGACAAGATAGAGGCAGAGAGGTTGTTTCCACTGGTCGGGGAGACTAGAACTAGGGGGCACAGCCTCAAAATACGGGGGAGCCAATTTAAAACCGAGTTGAGAAGGAATTTCTTCTCCCACAGGGTTGTGAATCTGTGGAATTCTCTGCCCAAGGAAGCAGTTGAGGCTAGCTCATTGACTGTATTCAAATCACAGATAGATAGATTTTTAACCAATAAAGGAATTAAGAGTTATGGGGAGCGGGCGGGTAAGTGGAGCTGAGTCCACGGCCAGATCAGCCGTGATCTTGTTGAGTGGCGGAGCAGGCTCGAGGGGCTAGATGGCCTACTCCTGTTCCTAATTCTTATGTTCTTATGAATGCAGTTAAAAAGCTTACGGGATCCTGGGCTTCATAAATAGAGGCACAGAGTACAAAAGCAAGTGAGTTATAATGAACCTTTATAAAACACTGGTTCAGCCTCAACTGTGTTCAATTGTTTAGGAAGGTTGTGAAGGCCTTAGAGAGGGAGCAGAAAAGATTGACGAGAATGGTTCCAGGGATGAGGGACTTCAGTGACGTGGAGAGACTGGAGAAGCTGGGGTTGTTCTCCTTGGAGCAGAGAAGGTTGAGAGGAGATTTGATCGAGGTGTTCAAAATCATGAGAGATCTGGACAGAGTAGATAGAGAGAAACTGTTCCCATTGGTGGAGGGGTGGAGAACCAGAGGGCACAGATTTAAGGTGATTGGCAGAAGAACCAAAGGCGACATGAGGAAAAACGTTTTTACGCAGCGAGTGGTTAGGATCTGGAATGCGCTGCCTGAGAGGGTGGTGGAGGCAGACTCAATTGTGGCTTTCAAAAGGGAGTTGGATAAATATCTGAAGGGAAAAATAGTGCAGGACTACGGGGAAAGGGTGGGGGAGGGGGACTGGCTGAGGTGCTCTTGCAGAGAGCCGGCACGGGCTCGACGGGCGAATGGCCTCCTTCTGTGCTGTAACCATTCTGTAATTCAATAAAATAAAAACACACTGCTCCCTTTTCAGTAGAAGTGATTAAGACTGCATATGGTGTGCGACATGATTCATGTCAGTGCAGCTGCCACATTCGGTGCACTGTGCTTCCTGCTCCGTCTGCCATTTACCAATTAAACCTGAAACCTCCTGATTGGAAAAATGTTTTGTTTCAGTCATGGCAGGAGAGACAACAGGCACAATCGATTTTGGGGGAGGTTCATGGGGGGCGGGAGGTGGGGTGGAAAGTACTGAGCCCATTTTAGCTGCTCCGATACAGGTGATGTGTGGACAACAGCTGTACCTGTCCTGAACAGGTGGTACCTGGGACATTGCCCAGCTCAGTAAGCCACAGTGCCACCTACATTGGAGAGCAAGCTTGGGGGGCTCAGTTGGAGCTAAGTAAAGGAATAGGCAAGTTTAATTGTGATAAAGGGATGACGGAAATAGCCATGAGAGCCAAGAAATGCCGACCTATGTAAGATTTTTAATATAAAATCGATGCCCAAGGTGTGTCCGTCACATTACAGATGACAAACACCAGACATCACTTTTTAAAGATGTAAAAAATCTTAATAAAATAAGGTGAGAAATGCAGATAATAGGCCGCAGCATGTGATTTACAATTGCCTGGAGTGACCAGCCGATTGTACATGGTACAAATACTGAACATGCAGTCAGCAGGTTACTTGCAAAACATCCTAGCCATGACTCAGACGTAAAATTACTTGTGCATGAGGCACAGTAGATTCCCGCAGATTAATAACTTCACAAATTATTATTTCCCTGTAACTGATCTGAAGAGTTTCTTGTTAATTTGAAAAAAATAATTCCACATTTAGATGTTGGCCTCACATCAGTTCCTGTCCGATTTTTGGCATCTCTCCCATGCAGTCAACAAAATCCTTTGTTAAAAATAATTTTTATTTCATTCATCGTGTTCCTGAAACCCTTTCCTCGCAAAAGCAAACGAGCTTTGAGGGCCAGCAAGTATCAGTCACAGTGTAATGGTGTAAGCCAATCCCTGCTGATCCAACACCCAGCTGCCACAATCCTCCAGACACAAGTGACCAAGCTGTCCCCAGCTGCTTATGGTCACATCACACGAGGGGTTGCATTCACCCTGGAAATCAGCTCTCTGTGTGAATCAGACTGGGGAGGTGTCAACATTGGGACGCGATAAACATAATACCTGGTACACACTACAGAGACTGCGGCAGATGACTGAATATTGCCAAGAGTAGAACTGAAATCCTTCTTAATGAATGAGTGGCTGAACACACACAGGAAGCTCCATGTATCCATCCCCAGTTTGTGCTGAGCAAATTATTCTCAGACACAGTGTAATTAAGGTTGTTAGCGTTAACCACTAGGCCCTCTGCTTTCCCATTCCTGATTCCTGTCCAGCCACCCCTGCCAGCCTTGTCCGGAGGTGGATGTCGGCAGAAAACTGGCTCAGGTGCAGCTTGGAGTCGCCTGCTCTTCCCCCTTCTCCCGGCTAGTGAACGACCTAGTAACATTTCTTCAAGGAGCCCAATATTCACCACACTATTTACCGCCATTTTTGGAGCTGTTTTTGGAGCTAACTGAATTTTGCAAGTTCCACCAATGGTATAATGCCATCGTTAATGGATAACGGCCGCTTTGTTTAAAGTAGCGTTTTTCTGAGTCACTCGGAGTCAAACCCACCCATAACGCCATTTTTACCCGTTTTTGCGAGTTTGGCCAATTAGGAATTTTTCAGGTACAGCGCTATGGACCACTTTCAAACCTTCCCAAATCGTAATCAGCATTACCGACACCATCTTTACAAACGGAGCTGAGTTATAGCTTTTGGAGCGAGGGAATAAAACTTAAATTGCAAACTACTTCAAAATGTTTGTGCAGAGGGAAAAGATCAACTTTATTAAAGTTCAAAACTGCAATTGCAACACGTGGTTAAGTTCCACCACCCAACTGTTGACTTGGCTTCCACCTCCTCCCCCCTTTTTCCCAAGTGAGCGCCGAGCTCCTGTGTCCGGCCGAGGGTTCAATCCTGCCGGCCGCCCCTGTCCCCAGCCAAATGGCTCACTACAGCCCCCTATCCCTGACCGAATGGCCTACTACAGCCCCCTGTCCCTGACCGAATGGCCCACTACAGCCCCTATCCCTGACCGAATGGCTCACTACAGCCTCCTATCCCTAACCGAATGGCCCACTACAGCCCCCTATCCCTGACCGAATGACCCACTACAGCCCCCTATCCCTGACCGAATGGCCCACTACAGCCCCCTATCCCTGACCGAATGGCCTACTACAGCCCCCTGTCCCTGATCGAATGGCCCACTACAGCCCCCTATCCCTGACCGAATGGCCTACTACAGCCCCCTGTCCCTGACCGAATGGCCCACTACAGCCTCTATCCCTGACCGAATGGCTCACTACAGCCTCCTATCCCTGACCGAATGGCCCACTACAGCCCCCTATCCCTGACCGAATGGCCCACTACAGCCCCCTATCCCTGACCGAATGACCCACGACAGCCCCCTATCCCTGACCGAATGGCCCACTACAGCCCCTATCCCTGACCGAATGGCTCACTACAGCCCCCTATCCCTGACCGAATGGCCCACTACAGCCCCCTATCCCTGACCGAATGGCCTACTACAGCCCCCTGTCCCTGATCGAATGGCCCACTACAGCCCCCTATCCCTGACCGAATGACCCACTACAGCCCCCTATCCCTGACCGAATGGCCTACTACAGCCCCCTATCCCTGACCGAATGGCCCACTACAGCCCCCTATCCCTGACCGAATGACCCACGACAGCCCCCTATCCCTGACCGAATGGCCTACTACAGCCCCCTGTCCCTGATCGAATGGCCCACTACAGCCCCCTATCCCTGACCGAATGGCTCACTACAGCCCCCTATCCCTGACCGAATGGCCCACTACAGCCCCCTATCCCTGGCGGAATAGCCCACTACAGCCCCCTATCCCTGACCGAATAGCTCATTACAGCCCCCTATCCCTGACCGAATGGCCCACTACAGCCCCCTATCCCTGGCGGAATGGCCCACTACAGCCCCCTATCCCTGACTGAATGGCTCATTACAGCCCCCTATCCCTGACCGAATGGCCTACTACAACCCCCTGTCCCTGACTGAATGGCCCACTACAGCCCCCTATCCCTGACCGAATGGCTCATTACAGCCCCCTGTCCCTGACCGAATGGCCCACTACAGCCCCCTATCCCTGACTGAATGGCTCATTACAGCCCCCTATCCCTGACAGAATGGCCTACTACAGCCCCCTATCCCTGACCGAATGGCCTACTACAGCCCCCTATCCCTGACCGAATGGCTCATTACAGCCCCCTATCCCTGACCGAATGGCTTACTACAGCCCCCTGTCCCTGACTGAATGGCTTACTATAGCCCCCTATCCCTGACCGAATGGCTCATTACAGCCCCCTATCCCTGATCGAATGGCTTACTACAGCCCCCTGTCCCTGACTGAATGGTTTACTACAGCCCCCTATCCCTGACCGAATGGCTCATTACAGCCCCTTATCCCTGACCGAATGGCTCACTACAGCCCCCTATCCCTGACCGAATGGCCCACTACAGCCCCCTATCCCTGACCGAATGGTCCACTACAGCCCCCTATCCCTGGCGGAATGGCCCACTACAGCCCCCTATCCCTGACCGAATGGCTTACTACAGCCCCCTATCCCTGACCGAATGGCCTACTACATTCCCCTATCCCTGGCGGAATGGCCCACTACAGCCCCCTATCCCTGACCGAATGGCTTACTACAGCCCCCTATCCCTGACCGAATGGCCTACTACAGCCCCCTGTCCCTGACTGAATGGCTTACTACAGCCCCCTATCCCTGACCGAATGGCTCATTACAGCCCCCTATCCCTGACCGAATGGCCTACTACAGCCCCCTATCCCTGATCGAATGGCCTACTACAGCCCCTGCAGACAGGTGAAGTTTCTTGGTCAGCACAACACCCAACACTAGTATTGGTTGACTAGTAGTTTCTGCTTCACTTTCTAGGGGAAGGTGCCTCAAAGCCAAATGAAATAAATGGATCAATATACAAAGTGGTGGACACTTCGATATACATTGTCCACTTTCTACCAATAACTAAATGTTTAACCGGACCCTGTTTGCTATGTTCTCCTTTATATTTAATGTTAATAATGTCAATTCTTAATGCTTTTATAAATAATGTATAATTTCACTTTTTTTATTAATGTATGGTAACCAAAAATCATTGGGTCAATAAACCCAGGATTCTATTATGGAAATTCTGCAGATTAGTAAATAAATACATTAATGTAGGGCACCAGGGTGCTGAGAAAGCTAAAAACCCAACTGTTACATATAAAGCACCGAAATTGCATTCCGAATGCTGATGTGCAGTGATGCAGGCAGTGGTTTGTGCCGAATGGCCCACACTCCTGAACAAGTCACGACTGATGAGGCCAGGCCTGAATTAATTTGCTGAGACCAAAGGCACCTTTGCAGTAATAATGAATCTTCCTTCGATTCTTTCTGCTTTATGTACTCCGGAATTTATCCCTTGCGCTCAATCCACATTGTCTCTGTGCAGGAATTACCTGATTTGGTTTTAATGATGGATTCCTCCACTGTATTTCTCTTGATTTTAGTATACATACATCAGACCAGTTATGTACTTCTTTTTTCCTTATTTCGTTTTCTGACACACAAATCTTGAAATAAATACTTCAATGCTGAAATTATCCACTAAGCCCATGATGTAATTTCAAGATTTACAATGTATACAGGGTCACTGGTGTGAATTGGTGGGCGGGGTCTGTATTATACTAAATGTCTCTGTTATATTTTGTGGTACAATATGAGAATGACTCTTCTCATAGTGCCCCCATGAGGATTGAAATGCTTCGTTGTGGCAATGGGAAAACAGGTAAAATTAACAAACATGCAGAACAACTTAAATTATCAACATGCTGAATTGTAAGCCGCTCTTCGCTACATCTTTGAGTAATGCTAAATAAATACACATTAGAAACATAGAAAATAACTGCAGGAGTAGGCCATTCGGCCCTTCGAGCCTGCACCACCATTCAATATGATCATAGCTGATCATTCACCTCAGTACCCCTTTCCTGCTGTTTCTTCTATGGTCCTAAGAGAGAGACCAAGTGGGGGAAATGTTTTTTTTATTGTTTCCTGGGATGTGGGCGTCGCTGGCAAGGTCGGCATTTATTGCCCATCCCTAATTGCCCCTTGAGAAGGTGATGGTGAGCCGCCTTCTTGAACCGCTGCAGTCCGTGTGGTGAAGGTGCTCCCACAGTGCTGTTAGGGAGGGAGTTCCAGGATTTTGACCCAACGACGATGAAGGAACGGCTGATATATTTCCAAGTCGGGATGGTGTGTGACTGGGAGGGGAATGTGGAGGTGGTGGTGTTCCCATGCGCCTGCTGTCCTTGACCTTCTAGGCGGTAGAGGTCGTGGGTTTGGGAGGTGCTGCCGAAGAAGCCTTGGCGAGTTGCTGCAGTGCTTCTTGTAGATGGTGCACACTGCAGCCACGGTGCGCCGGTGGTGGAGGGAGTGAATGTTGAAGGTGGTGGATGGGGTGCCGATCAAGCGGGCTGCTTTGTCCTGGATGGTGTCGAGCTTCTTGAGTGTTGTTGGAGCTGCACTCATCCAGGCAAGTGGAGAGTATTCCATCAAACTCCTGACTTGTGCCTTGTAGATGGTGGAAAGGCTTTGGGGAGTCAGGAGGTGAGACACTTGCCACAGAATACCCAGCCTCTGACCCGTTCTTGTTGCCACAATATTTATGTGGCTGGTCCGGTTAAGTTTCTGGTCAATGGTGACCCCCAGGATGTTGATGGGGGATTCGGCGATGGGAATCACATGTATGTCAAGGGGCGGTGATTACGCTTTCTTTTGTTGGAGATAGTCATTGCCTGGCACTTGTTTGGCGCAAATGGTACTTCTGGCTGAAGATGGATGCAAATGCTTCAGCCTTGTCTTTTACTTAGCTAACAAAATGTTGATCAGTGCGATTCAGTCTTTTCACTTCATGATAAGAGGCTTCTTAGGCCAAAGGTAAAGGGGTATTATTGATGCCTGTATACTGCACCTATTGCTTAATTCGGACGTGATTTGAGAACACTGCAAGTTGACAATAATGAATTATCCATTATGGTGCTGAAAATCGGCGACAGGCACAAATCATCCTATTGGCCTATTGTGACAGGATGTGTCCACTGGGAGTGTCTGCCACTGACCGTGATGGACTGTTCAGGGTCAGAAGGAGATTGCTCATTATCGACCAGTGACGGGCTCTCGTGCTACGAGAAACACAACGGAGGCACTTGCCTGTTGCAGGTTGTAAAGCATAGCACTAGTTGCTGGCTTGTGTGTGGGGTGGGGGCATGGGGCTCAATATTGGGTCTCCCTTCCTACCCAGAAAGACGACAGAGGTGCCACCTTAGCCCACTTTGTAAATGATCTATCTAATATGTTAAAATAACTTTTTTTTTAATCCGTTGGGTCCAGGTGACCCAGGCCTCGGGCCCACATCCACCATTCAACCTGCATTGTGCCCCCAGCTACTGAGGGACCATGTAGGTAGACACGGTGGTATTGCAAATCCACCTGGTAGGAAGTTCCAGCCCCACAAGTGTGTGTGGATCCCCTGTGCAAGGCTGGGACCCTCGTAACCAGGTTCTTGCCTAATTCCCAGCCCTTTCTCCGCACTCCCACTGGACTTACTTGACTTTGCCATCTGCACTATTTGACATTGGAAAGTTAAAGGGCTTTTCACCTTCATTTCAAGAGTAGATTTATTTTATTGATATAGCACGCTATTGCATTTCTCAGACACCCCAAAGCACTTTAGGTGCAATGAATTGCTTTGAAATGCGCTCAGTGTTACAAGGCAAGTGCAGCAGTCTGTCCATGTGCCGTGTTGTGTTGGTGTTCATTAAGTAAAGAATGTTGGCTCGAGCACCAGAAGAATTTCCTGCTCTTTGTAAAACAAGATAATGAACATTCATTTGAACCACTTGAATGGGGCCTTGGTATAATGCCTCATTCTGATTATCTGCAACAATACGGCACTCGCTCAGTACGGCACTGAAGTGTCAGCCTGGATAGTGAGACTTGAACCCACAGCTTTCAGAGAGGCGTGACCTTATCTGTACAGAGATGCCGTATCGGTAGGAAATTGTGCAGAAAAACTCAAAATGTGCTGCATATTATTAGGGTGAAATGAGAGGTCTGTGACAATTAACACTGTTGGTATCTCCATCAATGTTGTTATTTCTGACCTGTCAGCTTGTTGCAAGGTCATGTTCTAATCTTTGAGTAAGTAGCTGTCAAAGACATTGATTGCACTCCCTTTGCTCTGGAGACCGACTGGACTCGAGCCCAGCACATGAGAAAAAGCTGAAGGCCTCTTTTCATTAATGGCTGTTTTCATGAATCAGTTGAGGTCTAGTGATCTTAGCATCATCCCCAGTTGATGCAGTAATTACAGAAATTACAGCAAAGAAGGAGGCTGTTCGTCATTTTGGGTATGTGCCAGTTCTTCAACTCCAAACCCATTCCCCCCATCCTTTCCTTATATCCTTCAATATTCTCCTTCTTCAATCCCCTTTTGAATGATGTTTTGATCTCTGCCTTTTCCCCATTCTTCAACAGGACTAATATTTGCCACCCTCCAACCAGTTGGCTAATTTCTCATTAGTAAGGATATTGGGAAAATGATGTTTAGTGTCTCTGTCATCTTCCCCCTACCTTCAGTAGTCTGGGCAACATCTGGGCAAAGTAAAGTCTACTTTTAAACCCATTGTCATTTGTTACCCACTTTCAGAATATTTATTCCCAGTACTAACTCCAACATTTTCCTGGGCTCTTCTACAGCTTCCTCTATCGAAATAGGTCGAGAATACTTATTAAGCATTTGTAACCATCAAGTGCAAGATCTTTAAGCAACCCTTCTTTGATTACCCTTTCATGTCTATGCGATTACCCGTTTACGCTATTTCCCATTATGTTGAACGTCAATTGTATTTCATATTTCCTCTTAGTGTACCTAATTATTATTGTTTCTTTTTCCACAGTATAATTCTCCATTTATTATCCCTCCTATCTAACCTATTTATCGATGAAACGCCAGTCTTTGAAGTACACCCTGTGTTACTCACAGACCTCGCTGATTCAGTGATCTATAATATGCTCTCAATATAGTAGCAGATCCCTTGCTGTTTCTTAACTCCCCACAAATCGACGGTGAGCACCATCAATTCAAGCTTTTCTGTGTATCTTTCATTAATAAACCCCCCTCCCTCTTTTATCTTTCACTATCTCTGCAAGCAGTGTTTTATAGTTGAACTATTTCGTTCTCAGTCTCACCCTGGCTGAAGCCAAGTTTCTGAAAAGGCTCAAAAATCAGATTCTTCCTTTCTAATCGGAGACAGAGAGCCACTTCCCCGACTTCCGTCGCCATGCTGAGCACATTCACATCTAAACCTTGTGACTCAGACACACTCGTCCTGCTCAATACCCTTTCCTTTTTAAATTCTTAACTCTACTCCTTTCCCCTTAACCTGTCTCCTATGTACATTTCTCCATACAGCCCTTTTCTTTGCCGATCTCCCACCTCCTGATGTGTACACCTTACTTCAGCAAAAGGATGGCGTTTCAGAATTTTGCATTATAAAGTTACCATTTCGAATTCAACGTGTTCCCAATCTGAGCTGCACTGTCTGCGCAGTCATCATCATCATCATAGGCAGTCCCTCGGAATGGTCTCGACGCCCTCCCGGATGCACTTCCTCCACTTAGGGCGATCTTTGGCCAGGAACTCCCAGATGTCGGTGGGGATGTCGCACTTTATCAAGGAAGCTTTGAGGGTGTCCTTGTAACGTTTCCTCTCCCTGCCTGTGGCTCGTTTGCTGTGGACGAGTTCTGAGTAGAGCGTTTGCTTTGGGAGTCTCGTGTCTGGCATGCGCAGTGAGGGATTGAGGGAAGTAATACCAGAGGATGATTTATCCTCTCACATACCAGCGGTAAACTTGGCTCATTGTGTCCACGCCGGCCTACAAAGAGCTATCCAGCCCACTCACACTTTCCAGCTCTCAGTCCGTAGCCCTGTAGGTTACGGCACTTCAAGGTACTTTTTAAATGTGGTGAGGGTTTCTGCCTCTACCACCCTTTCTGGCAGTGAGTTCCAGACCCCCACCACCCTCTGGGTGAAGACATTTCCCCTCAACTCCCGTCCTACCAATTACTTTGATTCTATGCCCCCTGGTTGTTGACCCCTCTGCTAAGGGAAATAGGTCCGTCCTATCCACTCTATCCAGGCCCCTCTTAATTTTATACACCTCAATTAGGTCTCCCCTCAGCCTCCTCTGTTCCATAGAAAACAAACGGAGCCTATCCAATCTTTCCTCATAGCTAAAATTCTCCAGTCCAGGCAACATCCTCATAAATCTCCTCTGTACCCTCTCCAGTGCAATCACATCTTTCCTGTAATGTGGTGACCAGAACTGCATGCAGTACTTCAGCTGCGACCTAACCAGTGTTATTTACAGTTCAAGCATAAACCCCCCTGCTCTTGTATTCCATGCCTCGACTAATAAAGGCAAGTATTCCATATGCCTTCTTAACCACCTTATCTACCTGGCCTGCTACCTTCAGGGATCTGTGGACCTGCACTCCAAGGTCCCTTTGTTACTCTACACTTCTCAGTGTCCTACCATTTAATGTGTATTCCCTTGCCTAGTTAGCCCCTCCCCAAATGCATTACCTCACACTTCTCCGGATTGAATTCCATTTGTCACTGTTCTGCCCACCTGACCAGTTGATTGATATCTTTCTTCAGTCGACAGCTTCCTTCTTCATTATCAACCACACGATCTCTTTTAGTATCATCTGCAAACTTCTTAATCATACCTCCTACATTCAAGTCTAAATTATTGATATATACCACAAAAAGCAAGGGACCCAATACGGAGCCCTGCGGAACCCCACTGGATACAGCCTTCCAGTCACAATTGACCATTACCCTTTGCTTCCTGCCTCTGAGCCAATTTTGGATCTAACTTGCCACTTTGCACTGGATCCCATGGGCTTTTACTTTCATGACCAGTCTGCCATGTGCGACCTTATCAAAAGCCTTGCTAAAATCCATATACACTGCATCACACGCACTGCCCTCATCGACCCTCCTGGTTACCTCCTCGAAAAATTCAATCAAGTTAGTCAGACTCGACCTTCCCTTAACAAATCCGTGCTGACTGTCCCTGATTAGTCCATGTCTTTCTAAATGAAGATTTATCCTGTCCCTCAGAATTGTTTCCAATAATTTTCCCACCACTGAGGTTAGGCTGACTGGCCTGTAATTATTCGGTCTATCCCTTTCTCCCTTTTTAAACAAAGGTACAACATTAGCTGTCCTCCAGTCCTCTGGCACCACACCTGTAGCCAGAGAGGATTGGAAAATGATGGTCAGATCCTCTGCTATTTCCTCTTTTGCTTCTCTTAACAGCCTGGGATACATTTCATCCGGGCCTGGGGATTTATCCACTTTCAAAGCTGCTAAGCCCTTTAATACTTCCTCTCTCACTATGTTTATTTTATCTAATATTTCACACTCCTCCTCCCTGATTGCAATGTCTGCATCGCCCCTCTCTTTTGTGAAAACAGACGCAAAGTATTCATTAAGAACCATACCCACATCTTCTGTCTCCACACACACACACATTAGCTTTATGGTCTCTAATAGGCCCTACTCTTTCTTTAATTATCGTCTTGCTCTTAATGTATTTGCAAAATATCTTTGTTTTTTTCTTGATTTTACTTGACAATATTTTTTCATGCTCTCTCTTTGCTTTCCTAATTTCCTTAATTGCACCCCTGCACTTTCTGTACTCCTCTTGTGTTTCTGCAGTATTGAGCCCTCGGTATCTGTCATTAGCTTCCCTTGTTTTCTTTATCCCACCCTGTATGGTGGGGAGATGTCGGGAGGTGGGGTGCGGGGGTAATGTTGGGGGGGGATGTGGGATGTGCGTGGGGGATTGGGGGGGTGCAGGGGGATGTCGTGGATTGTGCGAGGGGGTACGGGGAGGTGGGGGGGAAGTCGGGGGTACGGGGGGCTGCGAGGGATGTCGGGGGGGCAGGTGCAGGGGTAATGTTGGGGGGGGATGCGGGGGGATGCGAGGGGGCTCGGGAGGATGTCGGGGTGGGTGTGGGAGGAGAAGTCATGGCGGGGGAGGGAAAGTGCCCTTGCAGTGGGTCGGCTATCCCGACCAGTCACAGTGCCGCGCTGACGTGTCACAGCGTCCCGCCCTTTCAGTTAAAGGGGCAGGCCGCTGCGAACTCTACAGAGTTTTCAGTTCGGCCCACTGGGCCACCAGGGAGGGTTTCGGCCGGGCCAGCGACCTGGTACCCGAGAGGGGTGGGGGATGCAGTTGCCAGGCTGCCTGTTGGCGGCACGGCCAACCCTGGGGCAGAATTGACTTGGCAGTCGGCCGACAATAAAAAATAAAATGGAGTCGCCGGCAGCGGGACCTCCCCTTCAGGGTGGCGCACCGCCCAGCCGCAGACAGCTCCCCGCCGAGGAACGCTGTTAGTGGCATCGACCAGCAGCGGCGGGGCAATTTCCCAAGGGGGTTGCTGCTGCTGATCGGTAAGGGGCCGGTGTGTGCCTGACGCGGTGGCAGCACAGAGGGTTTAGAAACCTGTTCCCGCCGCTCCCGACCCGGGGGCAATGTCGGTTGGGTCAGCCTATCCGCCCAACCCCTGGTCAGCGAGGCCTCTCCGATACATTCCCTTACAGGCGGTAATGGCACATGGGCGGGGGCAACTTCGGCCCCATAGAGTTAAAGGGAGATATGTCTCATCCGGCGTGGATAACATTCCCTTCCGCAACTAATGTCTTGCTTTGTTCCACAAAAACTGTCAGGACACATTAGAAGTACAGGTAACCCAATTTTTTTTTCACAATAGTGTGTTTCTTTTCCAATGTTTCCAGTTTTGCTGGACCGGTGATCTGGCCGGCAGTGCAGGAGTGGAGAGCAGAGTCTTCGGTCTTTGCTCCTTGCTGTCATGGTCAGCTTGTAATGAGAAACATTCTGTGAGCCTTTCAACAACTGCCAGATATTCCACCCAGTGATCCAGAGGCACGCACAGCACATCAGGCGGTCTCTGCAGGGAGCCACTCACTGATATTCAGATTAGCTGACCTGTCTGTCAGCTTACTCCACCCTTGGCATGCAGTATGTCACCTGGGTAGCAGTTCCACCTCCACTGTGATGGGACTGCATAATCAGCCCCGCCAGGGATGAATTATTGTAATATTATACTGAGTGTGCAGGATTCGGAGTTGGTGCTTATCCTTCCCTTTGATGCTCAGTGCTTTCCCTGAGAGGCACATTCCTCAGCACCATGCACAACAAAGAGCCTGAGGTAAGAACAGTTATATATATATTGTACTGAATTCATATTGAGAGCAGCAGATGACTAGGAAAGGTTTATTTTATGAGGCCCTTGTGTTATTGACACACTATTCAGCAGCTGGGTGTCCAAATATTTAACAGGGCATTTCTGATTATTTCACTTGGTGAAAGCAAAGATTTGATATTTAACCAGTGCACAGCTGATCTTGCAAAGTGCTTTAAAATAGGATCTCCTAAACATATTAGGTTGGATTTTTGGCTCATTTGCACCTCTGTTTGTGCCCCGGCGGGTAAAAGCAGGTAAATGCTGCTTTTGGGCGTTATGCCAGGTGTCCAGAATTTAGCACCCGGCCGGTAAATTCAGCTCAATAACGTAGCGCCCCTCCCTCCAGTTTCACTGAGATCTTGACGTCAACCATCGTGTAATGCTCCGTTAGCGCCCCGGATGCAAAATTTGGCCCCAACGCCTCATTTAACACCCGCCCCAGGAAACATCTGAAATTCCAGGCATTCCCAGGGTGCAGCAGGCGGTATTGGCAGCGTATTTATATGGAGGGAGGAGGGTTCTACATCGCAGATCACACTGACTGCAACGGTTGGGCACATCATGCTGCGTGAAGCTCCAACTTGCAAACGGAAATGTTATCTGCCATTACAGTGTCCTGACAAGTTCAGTGAGAGAATGTAATGGGGGCATTACTAGTTCACCAGCGTATTATGTTCCATGCTATAGCCAGGTGGTGTCAAGCTAGAAGAAAGGCTCTTGGCCATGTTGGCCCATGGGTGAGGAGAGGCCGAAGATGTCCGGGGAGGAGGGCATACCCCCCACGGGTTTACAGGCACCAACGCTCAGACCTCCGGCTCTCTGAGGAGCAGTGTGTGAGAAGGCTGCGCTTCTGAAAGGAAGTGCTGACAGAGATATGCCGTCTCCTACAGGCAGACCGATGGCTGCATCGCCAGGCATTGCCCGTGGAGTTTGCAGGCCCACCTCAGGAGCAGGACGACGATGAAGAGGAGCCTGGCGAGGCCCCCATTGGATAGCCCCCCGATCCATGGGGGAAGCAGTGTGGAGATGCTGCCAGCCAACAGTCACACGTTGCCGGCTCGTAATGCACCGGCTCCTAAATGGGGAAACTGAGGGATGGAGCTAATCCTGGGCACACTGGGTGCCCCATAAAGGTACATCTCCAGTGACCGTTGCAATGATGCACAAGATACCAAGGCAATTGATGAGTCAGAAATGTTACTGCAACAAAGTCACAAAAACACCCCCCCACCAAAATAAAACCTTACAATACACACCGTTACGTTGCATGGCACTAAACAACAAGGAAACTTCTTTACTGCCGCAAGTTTTGGCTCGGTGCACAAAGTCCGTTGTGTAACACCTGACTTAACACCCTCGATTGTGGATCTTCATTTTGTGCCAAATTTCCCAGTCGAGGGCGCAAACCAGTTTCAGGCAGTATCTGTACTGCCCCGCCGCGATTAACGGCCAAAATCGGCAAAGCCGAAAATCCAGACCAAGTCTGAGAGTTTCAAATGTTTTCTGCTTTCCAAAACACGTCGCATAACCCAATCTTCCAGCTTGACATTCCCTCCTGACTCGACATACTGTGACCTCGTGCGATCAATTGGGCATCTACTATGGCTACAAGCAGAGCTTAGGCAATAACAAGGGTCAGTCAACAATAAAGTGCACTTATGTTGCATCTTTAATGTAGAAAAACTTCCCAAGATGTTGGGCATTAAAAGATGTCAACAAAGAATTAGTTGAAGAGATGGGTTTAAAGAGATGTCTAAAGTTGGAGAGAGATGAGGGATTTTGGGAAGGAGTTCCAGAGAAGACAGCTGAGATAGCTGAAGGCTTTGGCACCAATGGTGAAATGGAGGGAAGTTCAGAGTGGTGGGGACTGGGTGGTATAGGAAGAGCTGCTGGGCAGGGGATGGTCGCACAGGGGAGGGGAGGGCGAGTCTAAAAGAGCATGAGGATTTAAAATTTGATGATTTGACAGGACTGGGAATCTGTGCTCAGCAAGGATGTACAATAGGTCAGTATGAAGGTGGTCATTAGGAGAACAGCTGACAGCATTTTGGACAAATGAAGTCCAAGGGCTAAACTTTCCTTTAATTTTCGGCGGGTTCTCGGCGCTTTTCTCAGTGGTACAGATGTTTCCCCTTTTGTTTTTCAATGGTATCGCCCAAATCTGAAAACGCCCGCCGGGGCCAAACCGCCGACGTGCACCGGCGAGAGAATCGCCAGGGCGTAAATTTAGACTCAACGGAAGCCGCTCCTGATCGCCGAGGGAACCGCCCGGTGAACACTGCTTAAACCGGGCGGCAGGTGAGTACTCTGTAAAGGGAGGTAAGTTAAAGGGTCTTTATTTAATTATTTTTTATTTTAAAAAGGCGATTGGCTTTTAAAGTGTCTTGGGAATGTTTTTTTACTTTTTGTATTTTTTTAGTGACTTTTTTTTAAAGTTTGCCCCCTCCCTAGGGCCAACCGCAGCCTTGGACTAAATTTTTTAAAAACCGCCTGTTTTACTTAGTTTCCTCTTAACCACCGAGAAAACCGTCGAGAATACAGGTACAAGATCCATTTTCTCACCGGCCGATTAGTTTTAATTAGTTTTAACTTAAAAGTGGAAATTTGCGCCTGCGTTACTTACTAAATGTTAGCGGTTTTTCTGGGCAGGCAATCGGGCATTGAGGGGCACACGGGAAAGTCTAGCCCTAAGTATCAAAAGCGTGAATAAAGTTTTGAGGATTATTGGGAATGAGGTGGAGGTGAGAAACTTTGCAAATCAGACAGCAAGTGAACCGCAAAGTATCAATGAAATATTGGCAAGAAAACTAAGCAGCGCTCTGTGTGTGTGTGTGTGTGGCATAAGTCGCTGGGGAGCCTCTGGAGGGGGAATGGTAATTACAGTACATCCCATCCTCTGTCATCGAACTACAGCACACGGTTGACGCCTGCGTCTGCGCACACTCGGAGGCCGAACTCTAAGCCATCGTCAACACTTTCACCGAGGCAATGAAAGCATGGGCCTTAAGCTAAACATCCGTAAGACAAAGATCCTCTACCAACCTGACCCCGCCACACAGCATTGCACCCTCGGTTATCCAAATTCACAACGAGGCCTTGGACAACATGGACTATTTTCCATACCTCGGTAACCCACATTGAGCAGACATTGACGACGAGGTCCAATATCGCCTCCAGTGTGGCAGTGCAGCCTTCTGTCACCTGAGGAAGAGAGTGTTTGAAGACCAGGACATCAAAGCCGGCACCAAGCTCATGGTCTACAGAGCAGTAGTGATACCCACCCTCCTATATGGCTCAGAGACATGGACTATGTACAGCAGACTCCTCAAAACGCTGGAGAAGTATCACCAGAGCTACCTCCACAAGATCCTGCAAATCCTCTGGGAGGACAGACGCACCAACATCAGTGTTCTCGCTCTGGCCAACATCCCCAGCATCGAAGCACTGACCACACTCGACCAGCTCCGTTGGTGGGCCACATTGCATGCCTGACACGAGACTCCCAAAGCAAGTGCTCTATGCGGAGCTTCGACATGACAAGCGAGCCCCAGGTGGGCAGAGGAAATGTTTCAAGGGCACCCTCAAATCCTACTTGATAAAGTACAATATCCCCACCGACTCCTGGGAGACCCTGGCCCACGACCGCCCAAAGTGGAGGAAGAACATCCGGGAGGGCGCTAAGCACCTCGAGTCTCATCGCTGAGAGCATGCAGAAAGCAAGCGCAGGCAGCAGAAGGAGCGTGCTGCAAACCAGACTCCCCACCCACCCTTTCCTTCAACCACTGTCTGCCCTACCTGTGACAGAGACTGTAATTCCCGTATTGGACTGTTCAGTCACCTGAGAACTCACTTTTAGAGTGGAAGCAAGTCTTCCTCGACTCTGAGTGATTGCCTATGATGATGATGGTAACTTAAAGAACTTTCTAGAGATGTGTTGAAATTCCATGGAAGAGAACATATGATCACGTGTAATATTTTTCTGTTTGCATACATAACAATACTGGGGTGAGCTTTCCTGTGTATCTGCACCCAGAAAGTCATGTAATCAATGCAAATACCCAGTATAAAAGATCAAACAACCTCAGGCACAATGTGTAGCACACGTAATTACGTTAGGCTTGAATTTCCTTGATCTTTTACACCCACCTATCTTGTACTCAAAACATCTCCGTTCAATATAATGGCTCCACCTTCGCTGCAAACGTCCCAACACGCAAATTTCCTTCAATTCCCCTGGTGCAAAATGGGTGTAAAATTAAGGCCAGAATTTTAGAAGCATCAATAAACAAAGGCCCTTAGTTTGCGATAACAGCAAAGCAGAGACGCTCACCGCTGGCCCCAAAGAAACTACCCAATCAGATCGCTCGATCTCTGTGGCAAGATATTTGCCTTTCTCGACATGTAATTGGTTGTAGCGATCTGTAATGGGAATGCCCATCGCAGAACTGTAGTGACATCAGCAAGTTGTCTAAGCAGCCAATCACATTGAAGAATTCTCACACCACAAACCAGGAAATAAAAATCAGCTTTTATCCCACTTTTTAAAATGCTAGAGAGAGCAAAATAACTCTTTCAGATGGGGATAAGGTAGAATCTGAAATATCATGAACAAATGCTTTTTTTAAGCTTTAAAAAATTGTGATTTTTATCATAATTTGACACTTCACAAAGATAAAATAATTTTTTCAAGGCCACAACTTTTGTTAGCAGTCACTATGCTGTTAAAACCCCAGTTACACATATTCCAACAAGGCTTAGCATTTAATGGGGTCATTAACAGTGATATTACTGCGGAAAAGCCCGTCAGTTTAACAGATTCCCTGATTACATTGATTGCTGGACAGGAAGCAAAGAGTAGGAGTAAATGGGGACTTTTCAGAATGGCAGGCAGTGACTAGTGGGGTACCGCAAGGTTCTGTGCTGGGGCCCCAGCTGTTTACACTGTACATTAATGATTTAGACGAGGGGATTAAATGTAGTATCTCCAAATTTGCGGATGACACTAAGTTGGGTGGCAGTGTGAGCTGCAAGGAGGATTCTATGAGGCTGCAGAGCGACTTGGATAGGTTAGGTGAGTGGGCAAATGCATGGCAGATGAAGTATAATGTAGATAAATGTGAGGTTATCCACTTTGGTGGTAAAAACAGAGAGACAGACTATTATCTGAATGGTGACAGATTAGGAAAAGGGGAGGTGCAAAGAGACCTGGGTGTCATGGTACATCAGTCATTGAAGGTTGGCATGCAGGTACAGCAGGCGGTTAAGAAAGCAAATGGCATGTTGGCCTTCATAGCGAGGGGATTTGAGTACAAGGGCAGGGAGGTGTTGCTACAATTGTACAGGGCCTTGGTGAGGCCACACCTGGAGTATTGTGTACAGTTTTGGTCTCCTAACCTGAGGAAGGACATTCTTGCTATTGAGGGAGTGCAGCGAAGGTTCACCAGACTGATTCCCGGGATGGCGGGACTGACCTATCAAGAAAGACTGGATCAACTGGGCTTGTATTCACTGGAGTTCAGAAGAATGAGAGGGGACCTCATAGAAACGTTTAAAATTCTGACGGGGTTAGACAGGTTAGATGCAGGAAGAATGTTCCCAATGTTGGGGAAGTCCAGAACCAGGGGACACAGTCTAAGGATAAGGGGGAAGCCATTTAGGACCGAGATGAGGAGAAACTTCTTCACCCAGAGAGTGGTGAACCTGTGGAATTCTCTACCACAGAAAGTTGTTGAGGCCAATTCACTAAATATATTCAAAAAGGAGTTAGATGAAGTCCTTACTACTCGGGGGATCAAGGGGTATGGTGAGAAAGCAGGAATGGGGTACTGAAGTTGCATGTTCAGCCATGAACTCATTGAATGGCGGTGCAGGCTAGAAGGGCCGAATGGCCTACTCCTGCACCTATTTTCTATGTTTCTATGTCTATGCTGGCTATTGGTGGTGGGCTGGAGGTGTCCACAGCACAGCCAGTGCCGGAACTTCACGATTTCCACCTTTAGATGCACCTGCGCTAAATCCTGAAGTTGCGGTCAGTTTCAGAGGGGCAATGACATCATTACCCATCGCAAAATCCGGGCCAAGGTTATTTTTCCAGGATAAATACAGAACACTCTGGAAATCTCAGCAGGTCAGGCAACATTTGTGGAGAGAGAAACAGAGTTAACGTTTCAGGTGACCCTTCATTTGCCAGTGTTTTATTGTGATTTTTAAACAATTATTGTATTTATCCTCACTGAGACCAGCACTGCATTTTCTGTTTCTTTGAATGAGTTTTTATGGCTTTAGTATGAGTCACATTAAACATTGAAAAGTTTCTTAAACATGCTGTAGCTAATGAGCATGAATGATGGTTAGATGGTTTGAAATGTAAATTTTCATACTTAAGGAATATACGCTGTGATTCCCCGCTTACCTCGGCCCTGACGGTTTACGTTTATTTTCACTTGTTTACAGCGAATTTTGCATTTCGGCTTATGCTAATGAGATTGGCAGAAAATGTAAGTGTAAATGGGTGCATAAAATGCCTCTTGTTACAAAATATGTAGAAACCACTGACACATTCCGTTTGCTTTGTCCTGGTAACACACTACATGATTGAGACCAGGCCCCATTTCTGGCCAGTGCAGATCCCTGTGCATACTGATTGGGAGTGCCAGTTTCTCACTACAGGCGTTGGTCTACAAGGCGTCTCTGTGGAAGGTGATGACAGACAGGTGCAGACACAGCTAGAGAGATAGTTTGGCAGCCCATTACAACTGAGATGGAAGTGGCAAGAAAACTTGTGTATAAGTTCTATGCTAATCTAGGTTTAGTATTACTGAGAGTTAGCAAAGCTTTCTGTTCAATGTTATTATTTTCTATAACAAAGAAGCTGTCAGATAAAACTTTGAGTGGATTGAAATCTGCTACTGTTGATGACTTTAAGAAACGTTATTTGTATTCTATACCTAAATCACATGGTCCACGTGGATTCTCTTCTGCTATCCAAAGATTAGGAGCCAGAAATTCATTATCGCCCCGTTTGGGGTTGGTAACATTTTTCGCCTCACTCGCTAAATTCGGGTTACTGCCCCCGGAAGGAAGTGGAGTGCTGACGTTCCGTTTCCTTCCGGGGGCAGTAATGGGGCGCATGCTTCAGCTGCGCTGCACACTTGGCCGCGTACGGGGGCTCGTCCCACCATTAAAAGGAAGGTTCATACTCTGCATAAGAACAAGCCACCTACCTGGGGAGTGGGGGTGCTGCGCGATCACGGGACTGAACCCGCCAATGAACCCCAACCGGAGCGGTAACAAAATCGGCACATTTATTTTCTCAGTCGTGGCCGACCGCCCAGTGCGAGTCCCCTGAACCTGTCGTTGTTATCGCCTGCCGCAGTTTCAGGGGGCGGTATCCAATTTTGGGCCAGGGCAATGACATCACAATCTTGGGGCGCAGGAGATCGCCACCGCTACACTCCCGCCGAATTTAGCAGGAGTCGTTAGCGGTGCCACAGCCGGTCACAAAGTCCTTTGCACCCTGTTTGCGCTAACTGGAGACACAAATGCACCAATTTCTACCCCAGGAGATGCAAGAGGATTTATGCCAATTCAGTGACCACTGCAGCAGCAAGGGTTTCTGCTCACTCCCTCGGCAATCCTACATTGCCAGACATTGTGCATAATGTAAATCTTTGTTTTGTATGAAGCAAGGGCTCATTTGTGGCACTCAAGCAGGAGAGAAATCTCTGGTGAAACCCTGAAAACCTAACGGAGAGCTAGTGAGAATAAGAACATAAGAACATAAGAATTAGGAACAGGAGTAGGCCATCTAGCCCCTCGAGCCTGCTCCGCCATTCAACAAGATCATGGCTGATCTGGCCGTGGACTCAGCTCCACTTACCCGCCCGCTCCCCATAACCCTTAATTACCTTATTGGTTAAAAATCTATCTATCTGTGATTTGAATACATTCAATGAGCTAACCTCAACTGCTTCCTTGGGCAGAGAATTCCACAGATTCACAACCCTCTGGGAGAAGAAATTCCTTCTCAACTGGGTTTTAAATTGGCTCCCCCATATTTTGAGGTTGTGCCCCCTAGTTCTAGTCTCCCCGACCAGTGGAAACACCCTCTCTGCCTCTATCTTGTCTATCCCTTTCATTATTTTAAATGTTTCTATAAGATCCCACCTCATCCTTCTGAACTCCAACGAGTAAAGACCCAGTCTACTCAATCTATCATCATAAGGTAACCCCCCTCATCTCCGGAATGAGCCTAGTGAATCGTCTCTGTACCCCCTCCAAAGCTAGTATATCCTTCCTTAAGTAAGGTGACCAAAACTGCACGCAGTACTCCAGGTGCGGCCTCACCAATACCCTGTACAGTTGCAGAAGGTCCTCCCTGCTTTTGTACTCCATCCCTCTCACAATGAAGCCCAACATTCCATTCGCCTTCCTGATTACCTGCTGCACCTGCAAACTAACTTTTTGGGATTCATGCACAAAGACCCCCAGGTCCCTCTGCACCGCAGCATGTTGTAATTTCTCCCCATTCAAATAATATTCCCTTTTACTGTTTTTTTTCCCAAGGTGGATGACCTCACACTTTCCGACATTGTATTCCATCTGCCAAACCTTAGCCCATTCGCTTAACCTATCTAAATCTCTTTGCAACCTTTGTGTGTCCTCTACACAACCCGCTTTCCCACTAATCTTTGTGTCATCTGCAAATTTTGTTACACTACACTCTGTCCCCTCTTCCAGGTCATCTATGTATATTGTAAACAGTTGTGGTCCCAGCACCGATCCCTGTGGCACACCACTAACCACCAATTTCCAACCTGAAAAGGACCCATTTATCCCGACTCTCTGCTTTCTGTTCGCCAGCCAATTCTCTATCCATGCTAATACATTTCCTCTGACTCCGCGTACCCTTATCTTCTGCAGTAACCTTTTGTGTGGCACCTTATCGAATGCCTTTTGAAAATCTAAATACACCACGTCCATCGGTACACCTGTATCCACCATGCTCGTTATATCCTCAAAGAATTCCAGTAAATTAGTTAAACATGATTTCCCCTTCATGAATCCATGTTGCGTCTGCTTGATTGCACTATTCCTATCTAGATGTCCCGCTATTTCTTCCTTAATGATTGCTTCAAGCATTTTCCCCACTACAGATGTTAAACTAACCGGCCTATAGTTACCTGCCTTTTGTCTGCCCCCTTTTTTAAACAGAGGCGTTACATTAGCTGCTTTCCAATCCGCTGGTACCTCCCCAGAGTCCACAGAATTTTGGTCAATTATAAAGAATGCATCTGCTATAACTTCCGCCATCTCTTTTAATACCCTGGGATGCATTTCATCAGGACCAGGGGACTTGTCTACCTTGAGTCCCATTAGCCTGTCCAACACTACCTCCCTAGTGACAGTGATTGTCTCAAGGTCCTCCCTTCCCACATTCCTATGACCAGCAATTTTTGGCATGGTTTTTGTGTCTTCCACTGTGAAGACCGAAGCAAAATAATTGTTTAAGGTCTCAGCCATTTCCACATTTCCCATTATTAAATCCCCCTTCTCATCTTCTAAGGGACCAACATTTACTTTAGTCAATCTGCTCAATACTTACCTGAACCCATGTGAAATGCCGTTTTTAGGGCTTGTTGGGTTTAAGTGTGTGCTGTCAATCATTCTTACTTGGATTCTAATAGTTTGGTTTCAATTTCTTGACCATTGCAAACAATATCGATTTGAGTACCATAGAATTAGAGAGAGAATGATCCTGCATTGATTAAAGTACTTTGCTTCCGTTTCAGACCAAAGGTTCTCAAAGTACCACACCAGTGGGTACTCAGAAAAAAGTGAAGCGAACACTTCCCAACCCTCCTCCAGAGGAGCTTGGTGGTTCCGGGAGCCAGGCGACATTCCCCACTGTCGGCTCCATTTCCCGTCGAAGAGTCTGTCGAACCAACACCATGGCCAGAGCTAAAATTCTCCAGGACATTGACAGAGAATTGGAGCTTGTGGAACGGGAGTCCTCCAAACTCAGGAAAAAACAGGCAGAACTGGATGAAGAAGAAAAAGAAATTGATGCCAAATTACGATATTTGGAGATGGGCATTAACCGAAGGAAGGAAGCACTGCTGAAGGAGCGAGAGAAACGGGAACGTGCCTATTTGCAGGGCGTGGCCGAGGAAAGGGATTATATGTCAGACAGCGAAGTAAGCAACATAAGAGAGACCAGAATGGAGGGGCAACGTGGATTAGAGAGACCTAGAACTGCACCACAGCCTGATTATGAGCAATTTCTGTCACCTCAGACCCAGCCACAGCCTCAGTATGCAACCACTCCCAGCCATTACACGCAGTACCAGTACTCTCCTACACTAACCCAAGCCCAAACTCAATACCAACAGCAATCTCCTTACCAACAGCAGGCACTGTACCATCAGCAAGTTTCTCCCTATCAAACGCAGCCTACATATCAGGCTGTCCCCACTATCACTTACCAACAACAGTCCCCTCCTCCTCAAGCCCAGCCGACAGCCTATCCGCATCCATCACAGATGATGATGATTCAACAAAAACCAAGGCAGACAACACTTGTTGACCTTGAACCCAAAATAACTCCAAGCTATGAGGTGATCCACAATCAGCCTCTTCTGATGGCTTCCACCTCTGCAGACAGCACATATGCAATTCCTCACTTGAGCAGTAAGTACAGTAATTTGGACCTTAGAATAGGGCTGGATGAAAGGGGAACCCTGGCAAGTAGCCCAATGTCCAGCATTTCTGCAGAATCCTATTATGCAGATCTCGAGCACCATGCACCTCGGAACTATGTTCTGATTGATGACATTGGCGAACTCACTAAAGGATCTAGTTCCCTTACTCCTGGATTCAATCTTCATGACATACAGAAGGAAGTACAGAAGAGCGAGCGTCTTCTCCGTGCAAGTGAAGCACGCAGAACTGGGGACGTGAAAGATTTTATTGGACCATTGCAGACCTCATCTCGGCTACACTCCTATGGAAAAGCAGCCGAGGATTCCATGGAGGATCCTTATGAACTAAAGCTGTTGAAGCAACAAATCAAGCAAGAGTTCCGCAGAGGTACCGAAGGTTTAGAACATCTGTCTGGCCTTCCCCATTACTACCATGGAGATAGCAGCTACAGGCACTTTCCAAAGTCTGAGAAATACAGCATAGGCCGGCTTACTCTTGAAAAGCAAGCTGCAAAACAATTACCACCATCCATTATTTACCAAAAGCAAAGCAAACACAAAAAACAGTTGCTGGACCCCAAACTCGCTAAGTTTTTGCCCATTCAAGAAGCCAGAGATGTAGAGCCTGACTATACTAGCTACATGGGCACTACGTCATCAGTGACTGGTGTTACTTCTCGGGCAAGATTTATTCAGGATGACATAACATATGGCCTAAGAAAAAATATCCGTGAGCAGCAGAAGTTTGTTGGGCCAACTATCAGATCTGCGTTGGATGAGGAAATTGACAAAGCTTACACCAGTGGGACCAGATCCAGGCCCTCGTCAGTTTATGGGCTTGATTTGTCAATTAAAAGGGACCCTTCCAGTACGTCACTACGAATAAAGGGTCAGGAAAATGATCCATTAGATATCGCCTATGCACACGGCACTCCTGCACGGACAAAACCCTCCAGTTTACCCATTAGCCACAGTCGAGGGCGGATTCCCATTGTGGCCCAGAATTCTGAGGAAGAAAGCCCCTTGAGTCCAGTTGGACAACCAATGGGTATGGCTCGTGCAGCAGCAGGTCCTCTGCCACCAATATCTGCTGATATCAGGGAACAGTTTGGTTCCAGCCATTCACTGCCCGAAGTCCAACAGCACATGAGGGAGGAGTCACGGACACGTGGTTATGACCGTGACATTGCGTTCATTATGGATGACTTCCAACATGCCATGTCAGACAGTGAAGGTAAAACGGGATTCAGGCTGTTGTATTATCATCAACAACATTACCCCTCTGTGCATGTCTATAATTTCTCTTCATTCTTTATGGACTCTCCTCTTCTTGCCTGAACTTTATTTTCAGTTGTGTATCTGTGTGTAGCTCAGCAGAGAAAAGTTTCGATACAGCATGTTACAAACATTGCAGCTTTCCTTTCACATTCAGGATTTTCTATCAACCATTTGCAAGTAAGAAAATGAGGATATTATTGAACTGCAAACATTTATTTTGGTGGAATGTGTATGATGTTACTTGAATTATGATACTGCTTACCTGTAAAGATTTTGTGAGGAACAATTTTTGTTTTCAATTTCCTTTGTAATTTATTTTTTTGTGTGTAAAACAGTCCATATTTCCATGCTATTAAAACCATTCCCATGAATTAACCCGAAGTACTGTGCAGCCTTAGAGAAATTAGCAGCATTAGTATTGAAACATCAGTCTGTACTGCAGGATGTCACGGTTTATTTTATCGTTTATGATTTGATAAAAATGAGGGAGCTGTCTTTAAGACTTTCTACCATATTTCTTTTAATTCAGAAAATTTAGAGTTGGAAAATGTTGGAAGAGTTGTGTTTTGACCATTTTGAACTATAGCTTAACTAGACCAGCAAAGACACAATTGTGTCAATTAATTCCTAATTTATTTACTTTTATATTTTGGAATTGGCTACACAAGAGAGCTGCCAATCCCATGTGAAACTGCTTGTGCACAGAGCCTCACAAGTAAAACCAATATTGTACACGTGTGCATGGCTTCTCCGAGATGTAATGCTCCCTGTGCCATAGTTTGAGATTGTAGCTGCATGTGACATTAGGTTAGCGAGCAATGTGAGTCAGTGTGCACTCTGGGAATATTATTAATGTTACAATCTCTGCATATGTTTAATTATTATAAAACTTCACTCCCAATATCCTGTTATGTGCAAAGTGATGTAGTAGAGCACAGAGACACAGAGTTTGTTTCTCAATTTTAAAATGATTTTATTTAGTTTCCAAAAGCGTTATATAGATTTCTCATTAATTTTATTAATGCTTATTGAACAACGACTTCCATTACTGTTTTACAACATTCTGAATTTATTTGTCCTGTCTGCATTCCCCCTCCCTGGGCCAAAAACTAACGCAAGAAATAAGTACAAACAATACTTTGCCGATTTTAGTTTGGAGATGCTGCTGATTAACAATCAAAGGGTCACTGCAGTTAAAGTTCTTGGTGCCCTACATCGCATATAAATAAAACAAAGATTATCTGAGAAACTTAACTATTCTGATACTGCTTTTTTTCTTTCTTTTTCCTTCTCTTGCTTTATATCAAACAGGGGTGTGCACAGCACTGAATCAATTAACTGAACCCAACCAAACTAGGCTCATTGAAATCAATTGTGAGTTGAATGATTTGGTCGGACTTTCAGCTTTGTTAAGTTGAGTTTGCTAGCTAATGAAGGAGCACTGAGTGACATTATATGGTATATATTGCAAGGCATGGTCATCGATTCTTGGGAAGTTTTGTCTATTGAAAATACCAAAGGAAACGAAAGACCAATCTGTGTGCACTATTGCTGCCAGGCTTTCCGTTTCAGCTTAACAATTCAGATATGAAACATGCTTCATGTTCTAACTGAGGATATTACTGCTTCAGATTAAACAAATGCAAATCCCAAACCAGATTATATTGGTATGTTGTGCAGTTCCTCAGCATCGAGCTGGTTTTAGAGATCTGCCCTCAGTAAAATCATTTCCCTCAACAGATTAAGGGCAGATTTCTCACACATTCATCATCGGTGGGTGGAAAATCTCGCCCTTGATCATTTAGGCAACGTCCATGACAGTGCAAATTGTTATAGATCATTAGAAGGAGTGGGCTGATTAGCCTTGTTTCCGTTCCAAATATTATATTCTTATATTGTCCAGTTTTTGACCCTTGGTTTTGAATCTAAGCAATGCATGGTTCCCAGAATCTACGGCAGAATTTATGTTGTCCTGACTAGTTTCCATTTTCTTATCACAATTATGAAAAATAATTGACTCACTGAAGATATTTGTAACCAACTGATCTGGCTATTACCCCAGATTATGAAGGTTCTTTTATATTTAGTTTTGAATTTATATTTTACAACTAGCTATAAAATTCATTCTTGAAAAAAAATATTCAGAAAAAGATTTGACAAGTAATACATGGGAGCATTCACAGTATTCCTGTGCAAAACCCCTACCCTATTAAAGTTCGGGAAACTATCTAATGATTTCAGCATCAGATGGTTTGCACACCTTTAGTCTCCAGTTAATAACTCTGTGATATGTTTAAAAATTGCCTTTCTGCTCTTCAGTTGCACTTCTTGTGAATTGCCGTAGCCTGTATCATAGGCTGTAATTGTGCATGATCATATTGTAAAATGCATAGACTTGCATGCTGCAGTAACCAAACAGCACAAATGCCGTCCTTTCCTGGTGGCCCGCTGCCACTCCTAAACCCCTATTGTCTGGCCTGGAGAACTGACATTTCCTTGATTTTCAAAGCATATCATCTGCGTCGGGAAGAAACGGATTGGTTTGACAAGCCACGTGAATCTCGCCTCGAGGATGCAGCTGCCTTAAATCGCAAACTCCCGGAGAAATTAACCCACTCGAAACAATTGCAACAGCAGTCTACAGAAGTAAGAAAGGATTTATTAGTTTTACTTTTTACATTGACTCACCTTTATCATAGAATCATAGAAATTTACAGCACGCTAGGAGGCCATTTCGGCCCATCCCACTTTCCAGCTCTGGGTCCGTAGCCCTGTAGGTTACGGCACTTCAAGTGCACATCCAAGTACTTTTTAAATGTGGTGAGGGTTTCTGCCCCTACCACACTTTCAGGCAGTGAATTCCAGACCCCCACCACCCTCTGGGTGAAGAAATTTCCCCTCAAATCCCCTCCTAACAATTATTTTAAATCCATGCCCCCTGGTTATTGACCCCTCTGCTAAGAGAAATAGATCCTTCCTATCCACTCTATCCAGGCCCCTCATAATTTAAACACCTCAATAAGGTCTCCCCTCAGCCTCCTCTGTTCCAAGGAGAATAGACCCAGCCTATCCAATCTTTCCTCATCGCTAAAATTCTTCAGTCCAGGCAATATCCTGGTAAATCTCCTCTGTACCTTCTCCAGTGCAATCACGTCCTTCCTGTAATATGGTGACCAGAACTGCACGCAGTACTCCAGCTGTGACCTAACCAGTGTTTTATACAGTTCAAGCATAACCTCCCTGCTCTTGTATTCTATGCCTCGGCTAATAAAGGCAAGTATTTCATAAGCCTTCTTAAGCACCTTATTCATGACTAAATATGAATTCGAGACATTTAATTTTATATACCATATCGTATTGATCTGTTTTTCACAGTTTTGAATACCAGATCCTAATGGACAGTAGACTATTACATTTAGAAAATATTTTAATCCAATATTTTAGCCTAGAAGTTAGCATTAGCATAAAGTGCCTAACATAGACACATAGAAACATAGAAAATAGGTGCAGGAGCAGGCCACTCGGCCCTTCGAGCCTGCACCACCATTCAATAAGATCATGGCTGATCATTCCTTCAGTACCCCTTTCCTGCTTTCTCTCCATACCCCTTGATCCCTTTAGCCGTAAGGGCCATATCTAACTCCCTCTTGAATATATCCAATGAACTGACATCAACAACACTCTGCGGCAGGGAATTCCATAGGCTAACAACTCTCTGAGTGAAGAATTTTTCCTCATCTCAGTCCTAAATGGCTTACCCCTTATCCTAAGACTATGTCCCCTTGTCCTGGACTTCCCCAACATCGGGAACATTCTTCCTGCATCTAATCTGTCCAGTCCCGTCAGAATGTTATATGTTTCTATGAGATCCCCTTTCATCCTTCTAAACTCCAGTGAATACAGGCCCAGTCGATCCAGTCTCTCCTCATGTCAGTCCTGCCATCCCAGGAATCAGTCTGGTGAACCTCTGCTGCACTCCCTCAATAGCCAGAACGTCTTTCCTCAGATTAGGAGACCAAAACTGAACACAATATTCCAGGTGGGGCCTCACCAAGGCCCTGTACAACTGCAGTAAGACCTCCCTGCTCCTATACTCAAATCCCCTAGCTATGAAGGCCAACATACCATTTGCCTTCTTCACCACCTGCTGCACCTGCATGCCAACCTTCAATGACTGATGTACCATGATACCCAGATCTCGCTGCACCTCCCCTTTTCCTAATCTAACATATTAATATGATATTCCTTTGTTGAATTAAAATGAATGATCAAGATCTCTGTAGCGGGGATTGTGTTACTGGACCTTGTAATCCTGAGCACTGAGAATTCAAATGCCACCATGGCAGAATTCATTTCTGGAAATAAAAAGCTGTTAGATTGTCATAAAATCCCTAGTGTCCTTTAGGGAAGGAATGCTGCTGTCCATGGTCTGAGTCCAGCCTCACACCAACCTGGCTGATTCTTAATTGCCCTCGAAGTGGCCGAACAATCCACGTGTATCATCATCTTCTCAGGCAATAAGCCTTGCCTATTGTAGTGTATACATTATTTTTGTCTACATTTTCCCTTGCTGGACTATAATTACCATTCAATATAATGCTTAAAAAGTATTTGACTAGAATAATATTTAACTGGCTTTATGATGGAAATCAATAGGGCGCTGAAGTAACCTTCCTTGGAGAATTGTTCATGATTTGTAGTTTATCGATTCTTAGTTCAATTGGCTACGGCTTCTTCATGAAGACACAGCAAGCTTTCTGTTTACAAGTGTTTTTCTTTCTTGTGTGCAAAGGTTTCTGCAAAATGTTTCTTACATTATTTCCAAGAAGAATATGTTAAAGCAAATAACTTCTTTCTTATTCTCTAGGCTAGTGGGAAGCCTGTTCAGTACAACTTTCCCCACTCTCGGGTCAGGGTTCAAAGGGATCTAAAGGACCAGACAATATCAGGTAGAGGAACTCTGTCTTCCCCTACCCTCACCCCACCACACCCCTCAGTGCACCTTGTTCACATTTAATTTCGCTTCCCTTCCTGCTCCGCTTGCTATGCTGTCATTTAATGCTTGTTGTCTATTGCATTTTCGTATGAGGCACACATATCAAACATGTTCAGATATGTGACTGCAATATCATGAATGTATCAATATTATTGTTCTAGAAGTTGTAGAAGTTTACAGCACAGAAGGGGGTGGTTTGGTCCATCGTATCCGTGCCGGCAAATGGCAGGGCGGAGGGGGAGTTCCGCCTTTAAAACCCATGGGACAATTCTACAACCTGTATAAAGCTACAATGTTCATCATATTTGAACGTTTTTCTTCCAACTTCAGTTTTTCATGTGTAACTTTATTGTGAATGATTTTTCTAATGAACATTTCTGTATCGCGGAACACCCAGTTACCGTATCGAGAAATACTCAGTTACCGTATCGAGAAACACCCAGTTACCGTATCGAGAAACACCCAGTTACCGTATCGAGAAACACCCAGTTACCGTATCGAGAAACACTCAGTTACCGTATCGAGGAACACCCAGTTACCGTATCGAGAAATACCCAGTTACCGTATCGAGAAACACCCAGTTACCGTATCGAGGAACTCCCAGTTACCGTATCGAGAAACACTCAGTTACCGTATCGAGAAACACTCAGTTACCGTATCGAGGAACACCCAGTTACCGTATCGAGAAACACCCAGTTACCGTATCGAGGAACACCCAGTTACTGTATCGAGGAACACCCAGTTACCGTATCGAGAAACACCCAGTTACCGTATCGAGAAACACCCAGTTACCGTATCGAGAAACACTCAGTTACCGTATCGAGGAACACCCAGTTACCGAATCGAGGAACACCCAGTTACTGTATCGAGGAACACCCAGTTACTGTATCGAGGAACACCAAGTTACTGTAGCTTAACACCAAAACATTGAGAATCATGTTTCACTGATTATATTACCACGAAGCTGTTCTCACAGTTATACTGTAACTTATAAAGTACCAATTTACAAATCTCTACTGACGATGAGTAGATCAGTTTAGGGTCCCACTTGTGTCGCATCTGTAAGATGCAGCAGTTCTCAGTCAGGCTTCTGTATAGAGTGCTCGAATATACAAGAATTTATGGGGTGAGTTCTCTCACCATTTACAGGGCAATAGATGTGTATAAATAAAGCAGGATATTTCCTGAGTGAGGAAAATCAGGTGGAAGTCATTTCTACCTGTTGTGCACCTTTAAAAGGTTTCCCTCGAGTTCCCATGCCCTTTCTCAGCCGCCGCGTGATCCACCTGCCGAGTCTCGGCTGGCTCAGTTGAGAGTTCATGGTGTAGCAGCAACCTGAGTAACTGTGACTGAGATTTCGGAGGCGTGGCAGCAGCCAGGATCACCCAGTCGGGGCGGAGGTGAGAAGTTTGTGAGCTGGCAGAGTCAGGAGTGTTTCAGCACTGATTTCTGAACCCATTTTGGGGATTTATCTACAAATATCTGCAGATGTCCCTCACTGTATCTCCCAGGGTAATCCCTGCAGATGTCCCTCACTGTCTCTCCCAGGGTCAGCCCACTGGATGGTGTTTGGAACCCTTCCCACCTGCAGTTGTGTCATCTCAGGATCAGGTGTGGCTTTCCCTGTGGGTGACCTTTAGATGCCATTATCATGGAAGAGAAGGAGAGTCAGGTCACCAGGTATTCCCAAAGGATAGTCAGGCAGCACAGGTTATATGAGGAGCTCGCTAACAAGCTCTGCATAAGAAGAATGTGCTTCCCCAAAGTGGCAATATAGTATCTCACTGACCTGCTGCAGGAAGTCCTGAAGTCCCACAAGGCTGCTTCCACTACTTGCTTGTTGGCTGTGAAGGTAACCACAATTCTCAACCTCTGCAGCTCAGTGTCAGTTCAGGCAGCCACAAGAGATCGCTGTTCCATCAGCCGAAGAGCAGTGTAGGTATGTGTTCATCAGTCACTGACGTCCTTAAGGTGAGAGCAGCCCAAGTTATCATATTAACAGTTTGCATTTACGTAGCACCTTAAACATAGAAAAAACATCCCAAGACGCTACACAGTGGGATATTAGAATTGGACATTGAACCGATATGAGGAGTGGTGACCAAAACCTTGGTCAAAGAGTGATCCCTCTTTCCTCATTAATGACCGCCCTCTTCTCCAATCTCCCTTTCCTCTCTAAAGTTCTTGAACGTGTTGTCACATCCCCAAATCCGTGTCCATCTTCCCCTCAACTGCATATTTGAATCTCTCTAATCAGCTTTCCCTCCTTGCCACAGCTCTGAAATGACCCTAATTAAAGTCACAAATGATATCCCCTGTTACTGGAACCATGGGTCACTATCCCGCCTTGTCCTTCCCGATCTTTCTCAGACCAACCTCCTCCAACACCTCTCCTCAACTGTCCAGCTAAAGGAGAACCCTCACTTGGATCCGCTCTTACCTATCCAGTCATAGTCAGAGCATCTCTAACAATAGCTTCTCTTCCCACCCCAGGACCATTACTCCAGAGTTCCCAAGGATCTATCCTTGCCCCGCTCCTATTTTTCATCTCCATGCTGCCTCTCGTCGATGTCGTGCGAAACACGGCGTCAGGTTCCACATGTACGCCGACGACACCCATCTCTACCTCACTGCTCTCGGCCCCTCCGCTGTCTCGGTGTTGTTGGCCTAATCATTGAGCATCCTGTCCTGGTACAGCCACAATTTCCTCCAGTTAAACATGGGTAATATCAAAGTCCCGTCACAAGCTAAGTACCCTCTTCCCTGACTCCAGCCCCTCCTTGGCCAGGGGTGAATAGAATGGCAGTGTCAGGTTGAAGCTGACTATTTTCACCCTTAACATCCTGTTTGATGCTGAGCTGAGCTGCCGACCGTATATCCTGTCCATCGCAAAGACCGCCTGCTTCCATGCCCACTATTCCAAAGCTGCCTGGGCCCCCCTCCCATCCTCCACCCTCCATCAACTGCAGCTCATTGAAAATTCTAATATGGGCGATTAACTTCAACTTCCACTAATTTGGAAAAAGCTATTTCCACTGGTTGGTAAGCCAATAAATCGACGGCATAAATTGAAACTGATCACCAAAAGAACAAAAGGATGGGTTTGATTTTTTTATTGAGACAGAGGGTTGTTACAACATGGGATGTCCTAACACCTGACTGCTGGCACCTGAATCCACAGCGGCTTTTAAAAGTGAAGCGGAAAAATTTGGGGAAAAAAACCCAAAGGATCTGGGGAAAGGACAGGGGTATGGAAATGGCAGATTGCTGTTTTAAAGTCAGAACAGCCACAAGGGAGTGAATGGCCTCCTCCTGTATTGTAAAATTATATGATTTTATGGAATATATTCTTCAAAATCCAGGCACAAATCGAGAGATTGTATACAAATCAATCGGGTTAAGCAGTGTGTCAGTCATCATCATAGGCTGTCCCTCGGAATCGAGAAAGACTTGATTCCACTCCTGAAGTGACTTAATAGGTGACTGAACAGTCCAATACGAGAGCCACAGTCCCTGTCACAGGTGGGACAGATAGTCGTTGAGGGAAGGGGAGGGTGGGACTGGTTTGCCGCACGCTCCTTCCGCTGCCTGCGCTTGTTTTCTGCATGCTCTCGGCGATGAGACTCAAAATGCTCAGCGCCCTCCCGGATGCACTTTCTCCACTCAGGGCGGTCTTTGGCCAGGGACTCCCAGGTATCAGTGGTGATGTCGCACTTTATCAGGGAGGCTTTGAGGGTGTCCTTGTAACATTTCCGCTGTCCACCTTTGGCTCGTTTGCCGTGAAGGAGCTCTGCATAAAGCACCGGCTTTGGGAGTCTCGTGTCTGGCATGCGAACTATGTGGCCTGCCCAGCGGCGCTGATCGAGTGTGGTCAGTGCTTCAATGCTGGAGCAGTTGGCCTGGTCTAGGACGCTAACATTGGTGCGTCTGTTCTCCCAGGGTATTTGTAGGACCTTGCGGAGACATCGTTGGTAATATTTCTCCAGCGACTTGAGGTATACATCGCCCATGCCTCAGACCCATGCAGGAAGGCAGGTATTACTACAGCCCTGTAGACCATGAGCTTGGTGGTAGATTTGAGGGCCTGGTCTTCGAACACTTTTTTCCTCAGGCAGCCGAAGGCTACGCTGGCGCACTGGAGGCGGTGTTGAATCTCCTCAACAATGTCTGCCTTTGTTGATAAGAGGCTCCCGAGGTATGGGAAATGGTCCACGTTGTCGAGGGCCGCGCCGTGGATCTTGATGACTGGGGGGGCAGTGCTGTGCGGCGAGGATAGGCTGGTGGAGGACCTTTGTCTTACAGATGTTTAGCATAAGGCCCTTGCTTTTGTACGCCTCAGTAAATACGTCGACTATGTCCTGGAGTTTAGCCTCTGAATGTGCGCAGACTCAGGTGTTGTCCGCGTACTGTAGCTCAACGACAGAGGTTGGGGTGATCTTGGACCTGGCCTGGAGGCGGCGTAGGTTAAACAGCTTCCCACTGGTTCTGTAGTTTAGTTCCACTCCAACGGGAGCTTGTTGACTGTGAGGTGGAGCATGGCAGCAAGGAAGATTGAGAAGAGGGTTGGAGCGATGACGCAGCCCTGTTTGACCCCGGTCCGGACATGGATTCAGTCTGTAATGGATCCGTTGGTAAGGATCATGGCCTGCATGTCGTCGTGGAGCAGGCAAAGGATATTGACAAACTTTTGGGGGCATCCGAAACGGAGGAGGACGCTCCATTGTCCCTCACGGTTGACAGTGTCAAAGGCTTTTGTAAGGTCGAAAAAGGCCTTGTATAAGGGCTGGCGCTGCTCCCTGCATTTTTCCTGCAGCTGTCGCGCTGCAAAGATCATGTCTGTTGTGCCCCGTAGGGGACGAAATCCGCACTGTGATTCTGGGAGGAGCTCCTTGGCCACAGGGAAAAGACGGTTGAGGAGAACTCTAGCGACAACCTTCCCAGTGGTTGATAGCAGGGAGAATCCCCTGTAGTTGCTGCAATCGGACTTGTCCTCTTTTTTAAAGATGGTCACAATCACTGCATCTCTCAGATCTCCCGGCATGCTCTCCTCCCTCCAGATGAGAGAGATGAGGTCATGTATCCGCGCCAACAGCGCTTCTCCGCCATACTTTAGCGCCTCAGCAGGGATTCCATCCGCTCCCGTAGCCTTGTTGTTCTTGAGCTATTTAATGGCTTTTCCTACCTCGTACAACGTTGGGGTTTCACTGAGGTGGTGGCGGGTCGCATGCTGCGGGATGAAGTCGAGAACACTCGAGTCAAAGGCAGAGTCTCGATTGAGGAGATCTTCGAAGTGTTCCTTCCAGCGGGCCCTGACTGCCTCGGTGTCCTTGATGATTGTTTCCCCGTTCTTGGCCAGGAGTGAGGTGTGGCCTTGGGTGTTTGGACTGTAGGTGGGATTTAATAATGGGAAATGTGGAAATGGCTGCGACCTTAAACAATTATTTTGCTTCGGTCTTCACAGTGGAAGACACAAAAACCATCCCAAAAATTGCTGGTCACAGGAATGTGGGAAGGGAGGAACTTGAGACAATCACTATCACTAGGGGGGTAGTGCTGGACAGGCTAATGGGACTCAAGGTAGACAAGTCCCCTGGTCCTGATGAAATGAATCCCAGGATATTAAAAGAGATGGCGGAAGTTATAGCAGATGCATTTGTTATAATCTACCAAAAGTCTCTGGACTCTGGGGAGGTACCAGCGGATTGGAAAGCAGCTAATGTAACGCCTCTGTTTAAAAAAGGAGGCAGACAAAAGGCAGGTAACTATAGGCTGGTTAGTTTAACATCTGTAGTGGGGAAAATGCTTGAAACTATCATTAAGGAAGAAATAGCGGGACATCGAATAGGAATAGTGCAATCAAGCAGACACAGCATGGATTCATGAAGGGGAAATCATGTTTAACTAATTTACAGGAATTCTTTGAGGATATAACGAGCATGGTGGATAGAGGTGTACCGATGGATGTGGTGTATTTAGCTTTTCAAAAGGCATTCGATAAGGTACCACACAAAAGGTTACTGCAGAAGATAAGGGTACGTGGAATCAGAGGAAATGTATTAGCATGGATAGAGAATTGGCTGGCGAACAGAAAGCAGAGAGTCGTGATAAATGGGTTCTTTTCGAGTTGGAAATTGGTGGTTTGTGATGTGCCACAGGGATCGGTGCTGGGACCACAACTGTTTACAATATACATAGATGACCTGGAAGAGGGAACAGAGTGTAGTGTAACAAAATTTGCAGAGGACACAAAGATTAGTGGGAAAGCGGGTTGTGTAGAGGACACAGAAAGGCTGCAAAGAGATTTAGATAGTTTAAGCGAATGGGCTAAGGTTTGGCAGATGGAATACAATGTCGGAAAGTGTGAGGTCATCCACCTTGGGGACAAAAAACAGTAAAAGGGAATATTATTTGAATGGGGAGAAATTACAACATGCTGCGGTGCAGAGGGACCTGGGGGTCCTTGTGCATGAATCCCAAAAAGTTAGTTTGCAGGTGCAGCAGGTAATTAGGAAGGCGAATAGAATGTTGGCCTTCATTGCAAGAGGGATGGAGTACAAAAGCAGGGAGGTCCTTCTGCAACTGTATAGGGTATTGGTGTGGCCGCACCTGGAGTATTGCGTGCAGTTTTGGTCACCTTACTTAAGGATATACTAGCTTTGGAGGGGGTACAGAGACAATTCATGAGGCTGATTCCGGAGATGAGGGGGTTACCTTATGATGATAGATTGAGTAGATTGGGTCTTTACTCAGAGTTCAGAAGGATGAGGGGGGATCTTATAGAAACATTTAAAATAATGAAAGGGATAGACAAGATAGAGGCAGAGAGGTTGTTTCCACTGGTCGGGGAGACTAGAACTAGAGGGCACAACCTCAAAATACAGGGGAGCCAATTTAAAACCGAGTTGAGAAGGAATTTCTTCTTCCAGAGGGTTGTGAATCTGTGGAATTCTCTGCCCAAGGAAGCAGTTGAGGCTAGCTCATTGAATGTATTCAAGTCACAGATAGATAGATTTTTAACCAGTAAGGGAATTAAGGGTTACGGGGAGCGGGCGGGTAAGTGGAGCTGAGTCCACGGCCAGATCAGCCATGATCTTGTTGAATAGCGGAGCAGGCTCGAGGGGCTAAATGGCCTACTCCTGTTCCTAATTCTTATGTTCTTATGTTCCTCAATTGTGCGACCGTTTAGTCTGTGTTTCCAGTCTACTTTAGCCAACTCTGCCCTCATCCCACTGTAGTCCCCTTTGTTTAAGCATAGTACGCTCGTTTGAAACACTACTTCCTCACCCTCAATCTGTATTACAAATTCAACCATACTGTGATCACTCATTCCGAGAGGATCTTTTACAAGGAGATCGTTTATTATTCCTGTCTCATTACACAGGACCAGATCTAAGATAGCTTGCTCCCTTGTAGGTTCTGTAACATACTGTTCTAAGAAACAATCCCGTATGCATTCTATGAATTCCTCCTCCAGGCTACCCGTACGATTTGATTTGACCAATAGATATGTAGGTTAAAATCCTCCATGATTACTGCCGTTCCTTTTTCACATGCCTCCATTATTCCATTGATTATTGCCCTCCCCACCCTGAAGTTATTATTTGGGGGCCTATAAACTACACCCACCAGTGACTTTTTCCCCTTACTGTCTCTAATCTCCACCCACAATGATTCAATATTTTGTTCATTAGAGCCAATATCGTCTCTGACAACTGCCCTGATATCATCTTTTATTAACAGAACTACCCCACCTCCTTTCCCTTCTTGTCTATCTTTCCGAATGTTGGAGTCCATTATTAAAGAAGCAGTAGCAGGACATTTGGAAAAGCAAAATTTGGTCAGACAGAGTCAGCATGGATTTATTATGGATTTATTTGCTGGAATTCTTTGAGGATGTAACAAACAGGGTGGATAAAGGGGAACCAGTGGATGTGGTGTATTCGGACTTCCAGAAGGCATTTGACAAGGTGAAACATAAACGGTTACTGCACAAGATAAAAGTTCACGGTGTTGCAGGTAATATAATAGCAAGGATAAAGGATTGGCTAACTAACAGAAAACAGCGTCAGGATAAATAGTTCATTCTCTGGTTGGCAATCAGTAACTAGTGGGGTGTTGCGGGGATCAATGCTGGGACCCCAACTATTTACAATCTTTATTAACAACTTGGAAGAAGGGACTGAGTGTAACGTAGCCAAGTTTGCTGACGATACAAAGATGGGAGGAAAAGCAATGTGTGAGGAGGACACAAAAAATCTGCAAAAATCACAGGCTAAATGAGTGGGCAAAATTTTCACAGATGGAGTATAATGTTGGAAAGTGTGAGGTCATGCGCTTTGGCAGAAAAAAATCAAAGAGAAAGTTATTATTTAAATGGAGAAAGATTGCAAAGTGCCACAGTATAGCGGGACCTGGGGGTACTTGGGCATGAAACACAAAAGGATAGTATGCAGGTACAGCAAGTGATCAGGAAGGCCAATGGTATCATGGCCTTTATTGCAAAGGGGATGGAGTATAAAAGCAGGGAAGTCCTGCTACAGTTATACAGGGTATTGGTGAGGCCACACCTGGAATACTGCGTGCAGTTTTGGTTTCCATATTTAAGAAAGGGTATACTTGCTTTGGAGGCGGTTCAGGGAAGGTTCACTCGATTGATTCCGGGGATGAGGAGGTTGACTTATGAGGCAAGGTTGAGTAGGTTGGGCCTCTACTCATTGGAATTCAGAAGAATGAGAGGTTATCTTATCAAAACATACAAGATTATGAGAGGGCTTGACAAGGTGGATGGTGAGAGGATGTTTCCACTGATGGGGGAGACTAGAACTAGAGGGCATAATCTTCGAATAAGGGGCCACCCATTTTAAACTGAGATGAGGAGAAATTTCTTCTCTCAGAGGGTTGTAAATCTGCAGAATTCACTGCCTCAGAGAGCTGTGGAAGCTGGGGCATTGAATAAATTTAAGACAGAAATAGACAGTTTCGTAAACGATAAGGGGATAAGGGGCTATGGGGAGCGGGCGGGGAAGTGGAGCTGAGTCCATGATCAGATCAGCCATGATCTTATTAAATGGTGGAGCAGGCTCGAGGGGCTGTATGGCCTACTCCTGCTCCTATTTCTTATGTTCTTATGTTATATTCTTATCGAATGCCTTCTGGAAATCCAAATACCACTGGTTCCCCATTATCCACCCTGTTCATTACATCCTCAAAATCTCCAGCAAATTTGTCAAACATGATTTCCCTTTCATAAAACCATGCTGACTCTGCTTGACATAAAAACATAGAAAATAGGAGCAGTAGTAGGCCATTCGGCCCCTCGAGTCTGCACCACCATTCAATATGATCATGGCTGATCCTCTATCTCAACACTATATTCCCACTTTCTCCCCATACCCCTTGATGCATTTTGTTTCTAGAAATCTATCTATCTCCCTCTTAAATATATTCAGTGACTTAGCCTCCACAGCCTTCTGTGGTAGAGAATTCCACAGGTTCACCACCCTCTGAGTGAAAAAATTTCTCATCTCGGTCTTAAATTTCCTACCCCATATCCTGAGACTGTGACCCCTTGTTCTAGACTTCCCAGCCCAGGGGAAACATCCTTCCCGCATCCAGTCTATCCAACCCAATTAGAATGTTATACATTTCAATGAGATCCCCACTCATTCTTCTAAACGCTAGTGAATACAGGCCTAGTCGACCCAATCTCTCATCATAAGACAGTCCTGCCATTCCAGGAATCAGTCTGGTGAACCTTCACTGCACTCCCTCTATGGCAAGTATATCCTTTCTTAGGTAAGGAGACCAAAACTGCACACAATACTCCAGGTATGATCTCACCAAGGCCCTGTATAACTGTAGTAAGACATCCTTGCTCCTGTACTCAAATCCTCTTGCAATGCAGGCCAACATACCATTTGCCTTCCTAACTGCTTGCTGCACCTGCATGTTTGCTTTCAATGACTGGTGTACAAGGACACCCAGGTCCCTCTGTACATCAACACTTCCCAAGCCATCACCATTTAAATAATACTTTGTCCTTATGTTTTTCCTACCAAAGTGGATACCTTCACATTTATCCAGGTTATACTGCATCTGCCATGTGTTAGCCCACTTACTCAACCTATCTAAATCGCCTTGCAGCATCTTTGCATCCTCCTCACAACTCACAACCCCACCTAGTTTTGTGTCGTCAGCAAACTTGGAAATATTACATTTGGTTCCCTCATCCAAATCATTTATATATATTGTGAATAGCTGGGGCCCAAGCACTGATCCCTGTGGTACCCCACTAGTCACTGCTCGCCACCCCGAAAAAGACCAGTTTATTTCTACTCTCTGCTTCCTGTCAGTTAACCAATTTTCAATCCATGCCAATACATTACCCCCCCCAATCCTATGTGCTTTAATTTTGCACACTAACCTCTTATGTGGGACTTTATCAAAGACCTTCTGAAAATCCAAATACACTACATCCACTGGTTCTCCCTAATCGATTCTATCAGTTACATCCTCAAAAACTCCAGTAGGTTTGTCAAACATGATTTTTCTTTCATAAATCCATGTTGACTTTGTTTAATCCTGTTGATATTATCTAAGTGTACCGTTATCACATCCTTTATAGTAGACTCTAGCATTTTTCCTACTACTGATGTCAGGCTAACCGGTCTGCAGTTCCCTGTTTTCTCTCTCTCTCCTTTTTTAAATAGTGGGGTTACATTTGCCACCCTCCAATCTGCAGGAACTATTCCATAATCTATAGCATTTTGGAAGATGATAATCAATGCATCCACAAATCCATGGCTACATCGTTTAGTACTCTGGGATGCAGATCATCAGGCCCTGGGGATTTATCTGCCTTCAGTCCCATTAGTTTCTCCAGCACTATTTTCTTGCTAATAATCATTTCCTTTAATTCCTCTTGCTCACTAGATCCTTGGTTCCCTAGCATTTCTGGGACGTTATTTGTGTCCTCTTCCGTGAAGACAGAACCAAAATATTTATTTAATTGTTCTGCCATTCCCTTGTTCCCCATTACAAATTCTCCCATTTCTGTCTGTAAAGGACCTACATTTGTCTTCACTAATCTTTTTCTTTTTATGTACTTGTAGAAGCTTTTGCAGTCAGTTTTTATGTTCTTTGCAAGTTTACTCTCATACTCTATTTTTCCCCTCTTAATCAATCTCTTAGTCCTTTTTTGCTGAATTCTAAACTGCTCCCAATCCTCAGGCTTGCTACTTTTTTTGGCAACTTTGTATAACTCCTCTTTGGATCTAATACTATCCTTAATTTCTTTTGTTAGCCATGGTTGGGCCACTTTTCCTTTTGTGTTTGCAATTCATACATTCGTTCCTTAAATATTAGCCATTGCCTATCCACCTTTTAATGAATCTTCCCAATCTATCATCGCCAATTCATTCCTCATACCTTCGTAGTTTCCTTTGTTTAGATTTATGACCCTAGTTTCGGATTGGACTACTACACTTTCCATCTTGATAAAGAATTCAATCATGTTATGGTCACTCTTCCCAAAAAGACCCCGCACAACAAGACTGTTAATTAACCCCTTCTCATTACACAATACCCAATCCAGGATAGCCTGTTCCCTAGTAGGCTCCTCAATATGCTGGTCTAAAAAACCATCTCGTACACACTCCAGGAATTCATCTGCGACAGTATTATTACTAATTTGGTTTGGCCAGTCTATATGTAGATTAAAGTCACCTACGATTACTGTAGTACCCTTGCTACATGCATCTCTAATTTCCTGTTTGATGCCATCCCCTACACCAGCAGTACTGTTTGGAGGCCTATAGACAACTCCCACCAATGTTTTCTGTTCCTTGGTGCTCCTTAGCTCCAACCAGACTGATACTACATCTTGATTTTCTGAGCCAATATCCTTTCTCACTACTGCTCTGATTTCATCCTTCACTAACAACCCCACACCACCTCCTCTTCCTTTTTGCCTGTCCTTCCTAAATATTGAATATCCTTGGATCTTCAGTTCGCAACCCTGGTCACCCTGCAACCATGTCTCTGTAATTGCAACTATATCGTATCCGTTTACACCTATTTGTGCTATAATTCATCTACCTTATTACAGATGCTTCGTGCATTCAGATACAATGCTTTTAAATTTGTCTTTTTAACATTATTAGACATCTTAACATTATTTTGCACTATAGCCCGATTTGTCTTATCGCCATAGTTTCTTACCTGGACCCTATTTGTTAGTGCATTCTTGTGTTTGTGTGCTCTGTCCCTTCCTGACATAATCTGGTTATCCTTACCACAATCACTTTCCGGCATTGCTTCCTTTTCTTTTCTCTTTAGCATTCTAGATTTCTCTCCACTGCGACTGTCCTCCCCTGTATTATGCTTTTCCAAATGTCCTGCTACTACTTCCTGAATAATGGACTCCAGCATTTTCCCAACCACAGATGTTAGGCTAACTGGTCTATAGTTTCCTGCTTTCTATCTGCCTACTTTTTTTAAATAGGGGAATTATATTTGCGGTTTTCCAATCAGCTGGGACCTCTCCAGAATCCAAGGAATTTTGGTCGATTACAACCAATGCATCCACTATCTCTGCAGCCACTTCTTTTAAGACCCTAGGATGTAGGCCATCAGGTCCAGGGGACTTGTCCACCTTTAGTCCCATTATTTTACCGAATACTTTTTCTTTAGTGATAGTGATTGTTTTAAATTCCTCCCCCTCTTTAGCCCCTTGATTATCCATTATTGGGATGTTTTTAGTGTCTTCTTCCGTGAAGAACGATACAAAACATTTGTTCAAAGTCTCTGCCATTTCCCTGTTCCCCATTATTAATTCCCCAGTCTCATCCTCTAAGGGGCTAACATTTACTTTAGCCACTCTCTTCCTTTTTATATACCTGTAGAAGCTCTTGCTATCTGTTTTTATGTTTCTTGCTAGTTTACTCTCATCATCTAACTCCCTCTATTATTGTTTTAGTTGTCCTTTGCTGCTTTAAAAAAGTTTCCCAATCCTCTGGCCTCCCACTAATCTTGCCCACATTATATGCCATTGTTTTCAATTTGATACCATCCCTTACTTCCTTAGTTAGCCATGGATGGTGTTCCCTTCTCTTAAAGTCTTTCCTTCTCACTGGAATATATATTTTTTGAGCATTATGAAATATCTCCTTAAATATCTGCCACTGCTTATCAACGGTCTTACACTTTAAGCTATTTTCCCAGTCCCTTTAGCCAACTCTGCCTTAATACCTTTGTAATCGCTTTTATTTAAGATCAGGACACTGGTTTGAGATCGAACTTTCTCACCCCTCAACTGAATTTGAAATTCAACTATGCTATGATCACTCATTCCAAGAGGATCCTTTATTATGAGATTGTTTATAAATCCTGTCTCATTACACAGGACCAGATCTAAGATAGCCTGATCCCTGGTTGGTTCTGCAACGTACTGTTCAAGGAAACCTTCTTGGATATACTCTATGAACTCTTCCTCAAGGTTACCTTGGCCAATTTGCTTTGTCCAATCAATATGAAGATTAAAAATGCCCATGATTATTGCCGTTCCTTTATTACAAGCCTCCTTTATTTCTTGATTTATATTCTGCCCAACAGTGTAGCTACTGTGAGGGGGCCTGTAGACTTCACCCACCAACGACTTTTTCCCCTTATTATTCCTTATCTCCACCCAAACTGATTCAACATTGTGATCCTCTGGGCCAATATCATTTCTCACTAACGCACTGATCCCATCCTTTATTAGCAGAGCTATCCCGCCTCCTTTTCCTTTCTGTCTGTCCTTCCGAATTGTCAAATACCCCTGAATCTTTAATTCCCAGTCCTGGTCACCTTGCAACCACGTCTGTGCAATGGCTGTCAGATCATACCCATTTTATCTATTTGTGCCGTCAACTTATCTATTTTGTTACGAATGCTGCGTGCATTCAGATAAAGAGCTTTTAAATTTTTTTTTTTTTAAACTATGTTTCCTGCTTTGACCCCACTTTCTGATTCACCTTTATGTTTATACATTCTGTCCCTTCCTGTCACGCTCTAGTTTTCATTTCTCCCAGTGCTACCCTGATCTACTGCCTTCTCGTTCGAAACATAGAAACACAGAAAATAGGTGCAGGAGTAGGCCATTTGGCCCTTCTAGCCTGCACCGCCATTCAATGAGTTCATGGTTGAACATGCAACTTCAGTACCCCATTCCTGCTTTCTCGCCATACCCCTTGATCCTCCTAGTAGTAAGGACTTCATCTAACTCCTTTTTGAATATATTTAGTGAATTGGCCTCAACAACTTTCTGTGGTAGAGAATTCCACAGGTTCACCACTCTCTGGGTGAAAAAGTTTCTCCTCATCTCGGTCCTAAATGGCTTACCCCTTATTCTTAGACTGTGACCCCTGGTTCTGGACTTCCCCAACATTGGGAACATTCTTCCTGCATCTAACCTGTCTAAACCCATCAGAATTTTAAACGTTTCAATGAGGTTAGGGTTAGGGTTGCAGTCCATCAGGCCCTGGGGATTTATCGGCATTCAATCCCATCAATTTCCCCAACACAATTTCCCGACTAATAAGGATTTCCCTCAGTTCCTCCTCCTTACTAGACCCTCTGACCCCTTTTATATCCGGAAGGTTGTTTGTGTCCTCCTTAGTGAATACCGAACTAAAGTACTTGTTCAATTGGTCTGCCATTTCTTTGTTCCCCGTTATGACTTCCCCTGATTCTGACTGCAGGGGACCTACGTTTGTCTTTACTAACCTTTTTCTCTTTACATATCTATAGAAACTTTTGCAATCCGTCTTAATGTTCCCTGCAAGCTTCTTCTCGTACTCCATTTTCCCTGCCCTAATCAAACCCTTTGTCCTCCTCTGCTGAGTTCTAAATTTCTCCCAGTCCCCGGGTTCGCTGCTATTTCTGGCCAATTTGTATGCCACTTCCTTGGCTTTAATACTGTCCCTGATTTCCCTTGATAGCCAGGGTTGAGTCACCTTCCCTTTTTTATTTTTACGCCAGACAGTGATGTACAATTGTTGTAGTTCATCCATGCGGTCTCTAAATGTCTGCCATTGCCCATCCACAGTCAACCTCTTAAGTATCATTCGCCAATCTATCCTAGCCAATTCATGCCTCATACCTTCAAAGTTACCCTTCTTTAAGTTCTGGACCATGGTCTCGGAATTAACTGTTTCATTCTCCATCCTAATGCAGAATTCCACCATATTATGGTCACTCTTCCCCAAGGGGCCTCACACAACGAGATTGCTAATTAATCCTCTCTCATTACACAACACCCAGTCTAAGATGGCCTCCCGCCTAGTTGGTTCCTCTAGAAAACCATCCCTTATGTACTCCAGAAAATCCTCCTCCACCGTATTGCTTCCAGTTTGGTTAGCCCAATCTATGTGCATATTAAAGTCACCCATTATAACTGCTGCACCTTTATTGCATGCATCCCTAATTTCCTGTTTGATGCCCTCCCCAACATCACTACTACTGTTTGGAGGTCTGTACACAACTCCCACTAACGTTTTTTGCCCTTTGGTGTTCTGCAGCTCTACCCATATAGATTCCACATCATCCAAGCTAATGTCCTTCCTAACTATTGCATTATTCTCCTCTTTAACCAGCAATGCTACCCCACCTCCTTTTCCTTTTATTCTATCCTTTCTGAATGTTGAATATCCCTGGATGTTGAGTTCCCAGCCCTGATCATCCTGGAGCCACGTCTCTGTAATCCCAATCACGTCATATTTGTTAACATCTATTTGCACAGTTAATTCATCCACCTTATTACGGATACTCCTTGCATTAAGACACAAAGCCTTCAGGTTTGTTTTTTTAACACCCTTTGTCCTTTTTGAATTTTGCTGTACAGTTCTTTGACTTTTTAAATTTTCGCTCAGCTAAATCCACCCCTCCCCCCACTATTTAGTTTAAAGCCCTCTCTACAGCCTGAGTTATTTGATTCGCCAGGACCCTAGTCCCAGCACAGTCTAAGTGGAGCCTGTCCTAACGGAACAGCTCCCTCTTACCCCAGTACTGATGCCAGTGTCCCAGGAACCAAAACCCATTTCTCCCACACCAGTCTTTGAGCTATGCGTCATCTGTCTGATCTTATTCACCCGATGCAAATCTGCTCGTGGCTCAGGTAGTAATCCAGAGATTATTACCTTTGTGGTTCTGCTTTTTAATTTGGCCCCTAGCTGCTCATACTCCCTCAGTACCGATGTTGTTGGTGCCCACGTGGACCACGACAACTGGGTCTTCCCCCTCCCACTCCAAGTTCCTCTCCAGCCCTGAGGAGATGTCCTTAACCCTGGCACCGGGCAGGTAACACAGCTTTCGGGACTCAGGCTCTCAGTTGCAGAGAACAGTATCTGTCCCCCTAATAATACTGCCCCCTACCACTATAACGTTTCTTTTTACTCCCCACACTTGAATGGCCCCCTGTACCACGGTGCTGTGGTCAGTTTGCTCATCCTCCCTGCAGTCCCTGCTCTTGTCCACACGGGGAGTAAGAGCCTCGAACCTGTTGGACAAGAGAAAGGGCCGAGGCTCCTCCATCACTCCATCCTGTGTCCCCGTAACTTCCTCACTCGTAGTCACACCCTCCTGTCCCTGACAACGGATTGAATTTGAATTAATTAATCTAAAGGGTGTGACTGCCTCCTGGATCGCGGCGTCCAGTTAACTCTCCCCCTCCCTGATGTGTCGCAGTGTCTGCAGCTCAGACTCCAGCTCATCAACACGGAGCCGAAGTTTCTCGAGCTGCAGACACTTGCTGCAGATGTGGTCACTGTGGACCTTAGTGGGGTCAACCAGCTCCCACATGTTGCCGCAGTGACACATCTCCTGCCCTGCCATCGCTAATGTATTTAATTAATTAACTTTTCAGGTTTTGAATGTTTAGTTTTTAATCCCAGCTCCTAATTTAATCCAATGCCCAAGAAGAGAGTGGGTTTGGGGGCTGGGTGGGGTCCGGGCGGGTCGGGGGCGGGGTCGGGGGGGCGGTGTTAGGCACTGGGCCGTGTAGCTCTGCCACGTACTAGAGACTCGTCCCTTCATTAACGGGAAAGGCCCAAGCTGCAAACCCATGGATCACTGGGGAGCAGGGCCCCTGCTGTTCCAACAGCTCGACTCTCAAGCAGAGTGCCGGGCTGACTGAGCATGGACCCCACGTTCGGAGCAGATTTTTCTTTCAATGGCCGACTCCGCCCCGCGAGCGCCCGGTACGTGTCCCCTGAAACTGTCGCTGTCATCGCCCGGGGCAGCTTCAGAGGGTGATATGCAATTCAGGGTCCAGGGTGATACGAGGCGCTGTGCACGAAAATGGGATTGTAATCGCTGGCGGGGCAGAGCCGGGCGCTACGGGTTACTGCTGCCGTTAAACGCCCGGGCAATTTAACGGGAGTCGTTAGTGGTGCCTGGGCGGAATGTCAGTTAGCACCCGCCAGGGGCAGAAATGTGGGATACGTGAGGCGCAAGCGAACCGAATTTCAAAAATGTTGATGAAGGTGGCTCGTCGCCACATAAACTTTTCAGAATTTACAGATAAATTCCTTATCTCTGGGTAGAATAGCTACTATCGTACGTTACCTTGTTAACCTGGTAATAATAGGGAAGAAATAGACTGATCACATCCATAATGAACTGTGATATGTTACTAACCTTGCGTACGGGAACAATGGCAGCTTTGTTGGTCGAAACGAACGATTAATAAAACGCTCTCTTGTTAAAACAACAGGTTTTGCCGAGTACAGCAGACCCACTATGCAGAGTTGGTTTTGCTGCGATACAAACCGCTTATAGCAAGACATGTAAAGTTTGTTTTGTATTTTGTAGGAGATTCATTGATAAGAATGACTGTTACACATTTGCTAAAATCAGCAAACATCAACCAATTCTTGATGTGCTCTAATCAAATAAACGACTTTATATCCCATATAGCAGCGCATTTGGAAAGCAGTGACAGGATCGGTCCAAGTCAGCATGGATTTTTGAAAGGGAAAACATGCTTGACAAATATAGAATTTTTTGAAGATGTAACTAGTAGAGTGGACAAGGGAGAACCAGTGGATGTGGTGTATTTGGACTTTCAAAAGGCTTTTGACAAGGTCCCACACAAGAGATTAGTGTGCAAAATGAAGGCACATGGTATTGGGGGTAATGTACTGACGTGGATAGAGAACTGGTTGGCAGACAGGAAGCAGAGAGTGGGAATAAACGGGTCCTTTTCAGAATGGCAGGTAGTGACTAGTGGGGTACCGCAAGGTTCAGTGCTGGGACCCCAGCTATTTACAATATACATTAATGATTTAGACGAAGGAATTGAATGCAATATCTCCAAGTTTTGAAGATGACACTAAGCTGGGTGACGGTGTGAGCTGTGGAGGAGGATGCTAAGAGGCTGCAGGGTGACTTGGACATGTTAGGTGAGTGGGCAAATGCATGGCAGATGCAATATAATGTGGATAAATGAGGTTATCCACTTTGGTGGCAAAAACAGGAAGGCAGATTATTATCTGAATGGTGACAGATTATAAAGGGCAGGTGCAACGAGACCTGGGTGTCATGGTACATCAGTCACTGAAGGTAGGCATGCAGGTACAGCAGGCAGTAAAGAAAGCAAATGGCATGCTGTCCTTCATAGCGAGAGGATTTGAGTATAGGAGCAGGGAGGTCTTACTGCAGTTGTACAGGGCCTTGGTGAGACCACACCTTGAGTATTGTGTGCAGTTTTGGTCTCCTAATCTGAGGAAGGACATTCTTGGTGTTGAGTAAGTGCAGCGAAGGTTCACCAGACTTATTCTCAGAATGGCAGGACATATGAAGAAAGACTGGATCGACTAGGCTTATACTCACTGGGGTTTAGAAGAATGAGAGGGGATCTCATAGAAACATATAAAATTCTGACGGGATTGGACAGGTTAGATGCAGGAAGTATGTTCCCGATGTTGGGGAAGCCCAGAACCAGGGGTCACAGTCTAAGGATAAGGGGTAAGCCATTTAGGACCGAGATGAGGAGAAACTTTTTCACCCAGAGAATTGTGAACCTGTGGAATTCTCTACCACAGAGAGTTGTTGAGGCCAGTTCGTTGGATATATTCAAAAGGGAGTTAGATGCGACCCTTACAGCTAAAGGGATCAAGGGGTATGGAGAGAAAGCAGGAAAGGGGTACTAAAGTTGCATGATCAGCCATGATTATATTGAATGGCGGTGCAGGCTCAAAGGTCCGAATCGCCTGCACCTATTTTCTATGTTTCTATCGATGATGGGGTTTGATGAGCAGATCCCAAGTGATTTGAGGAAAAATATCTTGTATAAGTTTTATTATCATGTAATAATTAAATACTGATGGCCTTTGTGATGAGTACTAATTAAATGTGTCATTAGCAAAATGTACCTGAAGCAATTTGTTCATAACTTAGCTAAGGTTCTCGGTTCTTGAATAATAAGTCACAAAAATGCTATAAGGTTGACCAACAGACTTATTTTGTTAACACACACGTAGTCTCCTCTTCATTCGAAACTGACTCAATTTTATTTTACCTGATAAAGAACTTTAGCACTTAAAGAATTGAGTTAAGTGCTTTGTTATTGATGTTGCTTAAATCAAATTATTAAATGATTCAATTTTTTAAAGCAAAACTGAGTGGAATGACGATGAGTAGGCTGCTGATAACTTTGCTGATAGCTGCGGCATTGAAGTGACTGCCTGGTGCAAATTTCAGTCGTCGGTTGTGGGGAACTGGTGGAAACTATTAAAGCTGAGGAGGACAACAGACAAAAACAGTATGAGCTGGTGCAAAGCAGGAATGCCTCTGGCTAACCCTGTGTTCCACACATTGTGAAAGAGTTTTATGTTTTTTTATGAGAAGCAAAAGCTGCAGCGCGAAGGGAGGCGTTGTGCAACGTTCGTGGTGTAAGGATGGCAAACTCCCGCGCTAAAGTGCCGGGCCGTGAGCGCTCCGAGAGAGGCCGGGGGAACCTTAAACACAAAACCGTTCCCAGAACATCGCCCACCACCACGACACAAATCGCTGAATATATTAAAAGCACCAACCCTCGCACTGACCATTACCGACTTTACCGTCCTCACCGCCCCGGTTTCCCAGGGGTCAGTGTGAGATGTGATTCCAGGCGGATGGGGCGGTGCCGTGACCAGAGGCGTTACATACCCGGCGCAGCTCTCCCCGGCGGTGCTGCTCAGTGTCACCGCAAAACGGAGCGGAGGATCGCGGCCGGACGCTGGAGACCTCGCCGTCCCGTTTCACACTGCTCCGGGGCGAGACCCCGGGCACAAAGGACCCGAACATTCAGCCCGAACGGTTTCACCCAAGTGAGGATTGACAGAGGAGCTGTTTGCTCATTGATCTGATCCATTCAGGATAACTGACGAAACACCGCGTGGCCAGAGGCAGACAGCCGCTGATGTATGGCTCCGTCACCTGCTCTTCACTCCAAATTCAAATTTCATTACTTATTCTCCACACTGTCGATCCGAAACCATTCACAGCACGACTAATCAACTTCATCCGGGCCTTCTGTTCCCTGGATTAGTGTCCTTTCTCAATTATCCAGAGCCAGAAATGGATTTAGTCGCAATAAAGGCTCCAGTTCCTTCTGCTCAGACCAAGGCGGAAAGCGTATTTGATTGGTTTTATTTTTGACCAGCAAATGGAATTATGCAGTTTAGAAATGTGCATGTGTTAAGATTGGATATTTGTTATTGGGAGCAAAAACTGAAGCAGCAAATCTGTCGTTAGCTGTAATAATTATTTATAACCCTGTTGTTTCCCTTCAGTCCCCTCTCCTCTTGTCTCTGTCAATCTGCTGTGAAGTTCAGAAAGCAGGGAAATATAGTCTTTCCGATCCTTGCCTCGCGTATTACGGAGGCAGTATATGTCCACGACTGTGACAAACATGCTGTATAATTGGGCAACACAGCTTTATAACCAACCCACTGGATGTACTTGGTTTTGTCCCAGACATCAGTTTTTCTTTGTGATAGTAATATTTCTAAATGGAAGTAAGACTGTACAGGATGGACACACACGATGATCCTTGAACAGTGGTTCCATCTCTTCAAGCGATGGACTTCCAGCGGCAGCTGCTTTCCTCTTTCAGCCCAAGCCCTGAATATCTGATTGTGCATCAAACCCGACCTCCAGCTGATGCCTCCCAAAAGCTACCATTGCAAATCTCGTAGCCGAAATTGCCCCTTGTTTGCACCCCATTAGCGCCCCTGGGAGGCGGCCGTGTTAATGCCTTGGGCGCGATTGGTTCAGTGGTTTTGGGGACAATGTGCTGGTAACCCCGTGCCCCGCGATTAACGATCCGGACTGACTCACAACAGGCGATGACGTCATCGCCGTGCGCGCCGACCCCTTTGCGCCACGTGGGGGAAATTGCCCCACAGGGCATGACGCTGGCGGACATCGTCTGCTAGGGCCCCCCCTTAAAGGGTGGGCCACGTGCACCCCGAGTCGCCATTTTATTCTGTCGGTCGGCCCGACAATGGCGACCCTTGCATCGACCAGGCCGCCATCATGCAGCACTGTGCCGGGCCCTGTCGGGCACGTCCCTGGGGGCCAGGGCCAGCCACCACAGGGCCTGCAGAACACACAGCGCCCCTCCCCTTTAACTGAAAGGGAGGGTATTGTAGCGTGTCAGTGCGATGCTGAGCTTCCACGTAGCGCTGGCTTCTTCAGTGCAGCGCTGTCACCCCAGGAGCGACCCTCCAGCAAGGTGCAGTGTCGGAGACTCTGTCTGCCTCCTCTCTGTGGTGCACCTGTCCAAATCCGGGCTGGGTGATAAAAGTTCCGGCCCCAGAAGGCTACCTTCCCCAATCGGGGCACAGGGCAATTTCAGCCCCCTCCTCATCAGGTGTCTCACAAGCTGGCAGTTTGGTGGAATGAGCGACTCAGACCATGTGCATGGTGCCAGTCACCTCGGTGCTCAATGCTGCGTGCTAGGCTGACACATCAACTGCTCAATTCTAGCCCTTGTGTGTGGCTTTGCAGGAGGATCTTGCTCATCATGCTGCTGCCTCTCCGACAGGTCGGTGTCCGCTCCAGCCCATGCGTGCTGCAGCTTCCCCGGTTTATATTAAATACATTGGCAAAGTTATTTTCTGTGTACAGATACTTCAAATGTTGCTAAAATATTCTATTTATTATGTTCAGGAAATATTTTAGTGCTAAAATGCTGATTGAGACCTTGGGTCTTACCAAATGTAATATAGCTTGTGCAAAACAGATTGTGTTTATTACAAAACTGTTCTTATCAAATGATTATGACTGTTAATAGGGCTGATATTGAGTGTGGGAAGTGGTAACTGTGATCAATGTATATCGGCATTGTGCAGTAATTGGTATAATGGTCGCTGACATCTGTTTGAGCACAGTCCGGTGATTAATGTTTGCTGGGAAATGTCCACATTAACACTCACAAGTGCTTTATTACAACAGGTAAACTGATTTGAAAGCTGGAAAGCCTTGATTTATCAAGTTTGAAAGTGGCACTTAGTATTCATGATTGAGACAGGGGAATATCGTCCCTTTAGTTACAGTGAACTGGCGTGTAACTTTGTGGGGAGAGAACCAGAGATAATGTTTCCGATCGATGACCCTCCGTCAGAGTTCTGACAAAGGGTCACCGACCTGAAACATTAACGCTGTTTCTCTCCTCACAGATGCTGCCTGACCCGCTGAGTGTTTCCAGTATTCTCTGTTTTTATTTCAGATTTCCAGCACCCGCGGTATTTTGCTTCTGCAGAATATAATTCTGACTTATATGTGAAATCAGATGGATGATTTAAAATATCCTTTTAATACCTGTATGCTGATTTTTAAGCAATATAAATATTGGAAAGTCTTGAAATGTTGTTCCATTTTCAGCACACAATGAGCATGCACTTGGCAGGAGGGGAGAATTTGGGACAGTACTTGATTCGGTCCCTTCGCGATGGAGGTGGGGCCAAGTGATTCTTCTGCCTGATCGCCCCGCTCCCCCCCCCCTCCCCCCGCCCGGTGTGATGTAATTTTTGGAGGCTAGACTGGGGGGAACCTAGCTCCCCCTCAAAGCTTGCCCGTTCTACCTATGATATGGCCAGCAGTATGTGTCTGCATGAAGCAGGGTCAAGGGTCATGAATGGCCCCAGTACTAACTCCAGGACCACCTGAGAGACGCAGATACTCATCACATCACTAAAAGAGTAATTATTATATCTGGGCCGGAATGCCGAGGCAAACTGCAATATTGACTCCAATTATGAAGTTCGTCTGTTCAAGAACTTCTCGCCTGAAGAAAGAAAAGACTGTTAACGAAACTCTGTGCTGTGGAGACAGCCTTCGATACTGAGCAGCAAGTTTATTGATAGTAATGGCACCAGAAAGGTCACAGTGAATTTACTCAGTCGACCTGAGTAGAATACACTGAGATTTTTCTAAAAATGTTTGTCACTAAACCCGACAGAAAACGTCCAACATTGCGGGAGCGGTGAGAATTGTCCTTGTAGGCGGAGGCTAGGTCACTACCGTCACTCCAAACTAGACTCAAATGTTTTGTGTAATTTGTTTTGTTGCTGGTATCAACCATGTGAAGGCCAACTCCGGTCTGTTTGCAGCAATTCGGTGCGCTCCCTCACTGATTCACACTTAACTCAATTCTTTACCCAGAGAGGGGTGAGAATGTGGAACTCGCTGCCACAGGGAGGGGTTGAGGTGAATAGTATTGATGAATTTAAGCGGACGCTGGACAAACATATGAGGGAGAAAGGGAGAGAAGCTTGTGCTGATAGGCTGAGATGAAATAAGGTGGGAGGAGGCTCATATTGTGTTCCTAACACAGATGAGACTGCACACAGGGAGGTTAAATTAACAGTGACCTCAGTCTTTATTAAGACACTCCAGAGTGAGGAACAGGCCTTAGGGGCCGGCTTATATACAGTGCTCCCAAGGGATGCTGAGATCCCTTGGGACTTCAGGGGATGCGCTCCCTGGTGGCGGAACATGGGAGTGCATGCTTTACAGATACACAACATCACTCGCCCCCCCAAAGTCAAAGTGAAAACTATTTACAAGGTGAGGCTGTCGGGAGCCTTTCTTTCCCTGGTGGGACCGCCTCGGTGCAGATGTCTGTTCTGGTGTGTTGGCTTTGCCGTCGCTGGGCTGGCGTGTTGTTGGCCCTGCAGGGCTGCTGGGTGAGCCTGGCCTTGCTGGGCTGTTGGGCATGATGGATTCGATTTCCTGGTCCGGCATGGTGTCATTGATCCTTTGGGTGTGTGTTGAGGGCTCGAAAAAGGTGATGTCTGCTGTGGGTTGTTCAGGGCAGTCTGTGAACCGCAGCCTCATTTAGTCCAGGTGCTTTCTGCAAATTTGTCCATTGTCTAGTTTGACTACAAACACCCTATTCCCTTCTTTAGCTATCACCGTGCCCACGATCCACTTGGGACCATGTCCATAGTTTAGCACATACACAGGGTCATTCAGATCAATTTCCCATGACACAGTGGCGCGACCATCGTTTACATTTTGTTGCTGCCGCCTGCTCTCTACCTGATCATGCAGGTTGGGGTGAACCAGCGAGAGTCTGGTTTTAAGTGTCCTTCTCATGAGTAGCTCAGCCGGGGGCACCCCTGTAAGCGAGTGGGGTCTCATGCGGTAGTTGAACAGTACTCAGGACAGGCGGGTTTGGAGTGAGCCTTCTGTGACTCATTTGAGGCTCTGTTTGATGGTTTGGACTGCCCACTCTGCCTGGCCCATTGGAGGCTGGTTTAAACGGGGCCGAGGTGACCTGTTTGATCCCATTGCGGGTCATGAATTCTTTAAATTCGGCACTTGTGAAACATGGCCCGTTGTCACTGACTAATATGTCAGGCAGGCCGTGGATGGCAAACATGGTCCTCAGGCTTTCAATGGTGGCGGTGGCGGTGCTTCCCGACATTATTTCACATTCAATCCATTTTGAAAAAGCATCCACCACCACCAGGAACATTTTACCGAGAAACGGGCCCATATAGTCGACATGGATCCTCGGTCATGGTCTGGAGGGCCAGGACCACAAACGTAGTGGTGCCTCTCTGGGCGTATTGCTCAACTGAGCACATATGCTGCATTGCCATACACAGGACTCTAAGTCAGGGTTGATACCGGGCCACCACACGTGGGATCTGGCTATCGCTTTCATCATTACTATACCCGGGTGTGTGCTGTGGAGAACCGAGATGAACGTCTCCCTGCCTTTTTTTGGTAGCACTACGTGGTTACCCCACAACAGGCAGTCTGCCTGAATGGACAGCTCGTCCTTTCGCCGCTGGAACGGCTTGATTGTCTCTTGCATTTCAACGGGGATGCTGGCCCAGCTCACATGCAGTACACAGTTTTTTACTAGGGACAGCAGAGGATCTTGGCTGGTCCAAGTCCTAATCTGGCGGGCCATGACAGGTGATTTATCATTTTCAAACGCTTCCATGACCATCAACAAGTCTGCGAGCTGCGCCACCATCAACAAGTTTGCAGGCTGTGCCATTTCCACCCCCATGGTGGGCAATGGTAGCCGACTGAGAGCATCCGCACAGTTCTCGGTGCCTGGCCTGTGGCGAATGGTATAGTTATACGCTAATAGCGCGAGTGCCCTCCTTTGTATGCGGGCTGAGGCATTTGTATTTATCCCCTTGTTTTCAGCGAAGAGGGATGTGAGGGGCTTGTGATCAGTTTCCAGCTCAAATTTGAGGCCAAACAGGTAGTGATGCGTTTTCTTTACCCCGAACACACACACGCTAATGCCTCTTTCTCAATCATGCTGTCGGCCCTCTCGGCCTTCGACAAGCTCCTGGAGGCATAGGCGACAGGTTGCAGCTTCCACGCAACGTTAGCTTGTTGTAATACACACTCGACTCCATACGACGACACATCACATGCTAGCACAAGTCTTTTACACGGGTTATACAATACAAGCAGCTTGTTGTAGCAGAAAATGTTTCTGACTTACTTGTTTTTTTTCCCCATACCCAGTTCTCACCTTTGCGTAATAACACATGTAGGGGTTCTACAAGGGTGCTTAACCCCGGTAGGAAGTTACCAAAATAGTTGAGGAGTCCCAGGAACGACCGCAGCTCCGTGACTTTCTGTGGCCTGGGCGCATTCCTGATAGCCTCTGTCTTGGCATCTGTGGGCAGAATGCCGTCCGCCGCGATCTTTCTCCCCAAAAACTCCACTTCTGTTGTCATGTTGACCTCTTCAGCCGCAGCCCTACGCGATCCAGTCACTGGAGGACCTCCTCCAGGTTTTGTAGGTGCTCAGCGGCGTCCCGACCCATGACCAATGTAGCGTCCTGAAAGACCACCGTGTGTGGTACCGACTTGAGTAGGCTCTCCATGTTTCTCTGGAAGATCGCTGCAGCCAACCGAATTCCAAACGGGCATCTGTTGTAGATGAACAGTCCCTTGTGGTGTTGATGCAGGTGAGGCCCTTCGAAGACTCCTCCAGCTCCTGCGTCATGTAGGCCGAAGTCAAGTTGAGCTTGGTGAACGTCTTGCCTCCTGCCAGCGTCGCAAATAGGTCGTCTGCCTTAGGTAACGGGTATTGGTCTTGTCGCGAGAAACGATTAATAGTTACTTTATAATCGCCGTAAATCCTGACCGTGCCATCACTTTTGAGTACTGGAACAATCGGGCTGGCCCACTCACTGAATTCCATTGGGGAGATGATGCCCTCGCGTTGCAGCCTGTCCAGCTCGATTTACTCCCTCTCTCTCATCATGTGAGGTACCGCTCGCGCCTTATGGTGAATGAGTCGTGCCTCTGGGACCAAGTGGATCCGCACTTTCGCCCCGGAAAAGTTTCCAATGCCTGGCTCAAAAAGGGATGGAAATTTGTTAAGAACCTGGGTACATGAGGCCTCATCGACATGTGATAGCGCTCGGATATCATCCCAGTTCCAGCGGATTTTGTCCAACCAACTCCTTTCAAGCACTGTGCGGCCATCGCCCGGGACAATCCAGAGTGGCAGTTCGTGCACCGTGCCCTCGTAGGTGACCTTGACCATGGCGCTGCCCAAGACAGTGATAAGCTCTTTGGTGTATGTTCTCAGTTTTGTGTGGATGGGGCTCAGGGCTGGTCTGAGTGCCTTGTTGCACCACAGTCTCTCAAACATCTTTTTACTCATGCTGGATTGGCTAGCGCCAGTGTCCAATTCCATGGCTACGGGTAAGCCATTCCATTTTACGTTTAGCATTATAGGTGGACATTTCATCGAAAATGTGTGCACCCCGTGTACTTCAGCATCTGCCTCCTCTCTCTGAGGCTCAAAATTGCTTTGATCCACCATGGATTGATCTTCCTCTGCCACGTGGTGGTTAGCAGGTTTTGCAGAGCTTGCAGCTCATTTGCAAGCTCGTTGGAGGTGCCCCATTGTTCCACAGCTCTTGCAAACATACCCTTTGAAGCGGCATGAATAGGCTGAATGGAAGCCGCCACAACACCAACAAGGTGTGAATTGCCTTGCATTTATCCTTTGTTGGGGACTCTGAGTCATCTGGGTCACCTGAGGCCTGCTGGCAGTTGCAGACTCGTGGTTTCTGCCCTGTACATTTCTGCTCGCAAACACAGTTCCTGTTAATTTATGAACATTGCTAGCACTTGTGTGCTGAGAGATTTGTTTGTTGTTATCACTGGTGGACATAAACCCCTGTGCTATCACAATGGCCTTACTGAGGGTCGGTGTCTCTACAATCAAAAGTTTTCGTAGGATGGTCTTGTGGCCAATGCCCAGTACAAAAAAGTATCTGAGCATTTGCTCCAGGTAGCCATCAAACTCACATTGTCCTACAAGTCGCCTTAGCTCGGCAACGTAGCTCACCCCGTCCTGACCTTCAGATCACTGGCATGTGTAGAACCGATACCTCACCATCAGCACGCTCTCCTCGGGTTAAGATGCTCCCGAACTAGTGTACACAGCTCCTCATATGACTTATCTGTGGGTTTCACCAGAGCCAGAAGATTTTTCATGAGGCTGTAGGTCGGTGCCCCGCAGACTGTGAGGAGGACCGCTCTCCTTTTTGCAGCGCTTCCTTCTCCGTCCAGCTCCTTGGCTACAAAGTATTGGTCTAGCCATTCGACATAGGCTTCCCAGTCCTCACCCTCCGAAAACGTCTCCAGGATGCCCACAGTTTGCTGCATCTTTGCGTTGGATTCGTATTCTCGTCGCCAATTATTGTGTTCCTAACACAGATGAGGCTGCACACAGAGACGTTAAATTAACAGTGACCTCTGTCTTTAATAAGATAAATGCTGGGATCCCTTGGGACTTCAGTGGATGAGCTCCCTGGTGGTGGAACATGGGAGTGCATGCTTTACAGATACACAACAGCACTTGTGTAGCATAAACACCAACACAGACCCATTGGGCTGAATGAGCTGTTTCAGTGTTGTAAAACTCTATGTAAATATTCCAGTCATTGTTTACCCTTTCAGGTAACTGAAGTTAAATTAAGAAGAGTGCAGCAGTTACAAGCAGTTCATACAGTGCGCAGCATTGCCAATGTGTGTGTTGGGTGAGCTGAGGAATGACTCCATCGGATCCTTCCTGCCCCTTTCACCAGACTGAGAATGGCCTGAGCCTCAGGACCGCTGCAATGCCAGTGAGCAGCAGGGAGACAGGTGGCCAACGTGTTGTGGGGGTCCCAGCGGGGGGAGTCAATCCGAACATGAACATTATCTGAGCTTCGAAAGTGATCACAGCCCTGAATTCTGATGCTTTCAAGTTCTGTAAAGCTGCCGGGGGAGGGTGGTTTGATGGGAGGAACAGGTCTGTCAGTGCACTGACATTGAATGCCAACCAAGCTCTGCTGAGGCACAACCTAGTCACAAGTCACAGCAGTGGGCCCCAGGCAGCAGGGCTTCTTCGCTGTTTGCCAATTGCCGTGGGTGCAGGACACTTGCAGTTGCACACACGCCCAAAGGCAAAACTGGCAGGGAAAAGTAGAAATGGTTCTTACCGCATCAATGTGCAGACAGTTTATAATATCCCTCCCAACATCCGACACATTAACGTCAGGTGTCCCGGAGGCTGCCTGATTCTGTCACCCTGCAAGTCCAACATTCAAGATCACTTCCATAAGAAATGGCAGACTGTATCCTGCAGGATCCTGCGTGTCCTCTTTGATGGTGGTGGCTGATATCAGTCACTATGACAACCAATAGGAAGGAGGAGCTCTACAGTAAGGCACTGACCAAAACAGGGAACTCCTTGAGCAGTGTTTTAGAATCTTGATGAAACAATCCCATTGCATATTGATGAAGTGCTTTGCTTCATTTTTCTATCAACCCCCTGCCCCAGGAGCCAGCGGGCAGGTCTGCGCTGGGTCTGCATGGGGTTTACGCAGGGTCTATGAGGGGTTCTGCATGGAGTCTACGCGGAGTCTGTACGGGATCTACGCGAGGTCTGCATTGGGTCTGCAGAGAGGGAGCCTTCCACAGCGAGTGTGCATCACCACGTCTCTCCCTGCGTTTAAAGGCGAGAGCACTCAGTTAGCTTACGGCGCTTTGCCTCAATGATTTCATGCATGTCTCGGAGGATTAATGAGAGCCTTGTCTTTAAGGTCCATTTCATTAATAGTTGCGTGGGGGGAACTCCAGTCAATGAATGCGGACAGGTTCTGTATGCCAGCAGTAGTTGCGACAGGCGGCTCTGCAGCGTGGGACCTTGGATTTTGAGCATGCCTTGTTTAATGATTTGTACTGCTCTCTCCGCCTGGCCGTTGGAGGCCGGCTTGAACGGTGCCGTCTTGACGTGATTTATGCCGTGGTCAATTATAAAGTCTTGGAATTCTGCGCTGGTGAAGCACGGACCATTGTCACTGACCAATATGTCAGGGATTCCGTGCGTTGCAAACATGGTTCCAAGGCTCTCTACAGAGCTCGAGTGGAGGTGGTGCTCGAGTTTAAAATGGTGCATTCGATCCACTTAGAAAATGCATCTACAACTACGAGGAACATTTTGCCCATGAATGGGCCCGCATAGTCTACGTGCACCCGTGACTACGGTTTAGTGGGCCAACGGGCTCAGGGGAGCCTCCCTGTCAGCATTACTGAGTTGGGCACAAATGGTGCACCGTCGGACGCAGAGCTCCAAGTCCGCGTCAATGCCAGGCCACCAGACGTGGGATCTGGCTATGGCCTTCATGAGAACGATCCCCGGGTGCTCGCGGTGGAGCTCCCGGACAAATGCCTCTCTACCTCGCAGAGGCATAACTACTCAGCTGCCCCACATCAGGCAGTCTGCTTGTAGTGACAGCTCATGCATGCGCCTGTGAAAGGGTTTTAATTCCTTGGGGCAGGCATCGCGAGCCTCTGCCCAGTCACCAGTTAAGACACATCTTTTTACTAGGGATAACGTGGGGTCACTGGTCGTCCAGGCTCTGATTTGGCGAGCCGTCATGGGCGAACCTGTGGACTCGAAGACATTGATTGCCATGATGATCTCACAGTCCTGTTCATCATGGTCGCCAGCGGTAGCCTGCTAAGCGCGTCGCCACAGTTGTCTGTGCTTTATGGTGTAATCGTAAGACGCCAGCATGAGTGCCCACCGTTGAATGCGCGCCGAGGCGTTGGCGTTTATTGCCTTGCTCTCGGATAGCTGGGACGTGAGGGGCTTGTGGTCGGTTTTTAACGCGAACTTGGCTCCGAAAAGGTATTGGTGCATCTTTTTGACACCGTACACGCACGCAAGCGCCTCCTTCTCCACCATTCCGTACCCGTGCTCCACCCGCGAAAGTGACCTGGAGGCAAATGCTATGGGTTGTAATTTACCCGCATCATTGACATGTTGTAAAATGCACCCGACCCCGTACGCTGACGCATCACATGTAAGAACTAGCTTTTTACCTGGATCAAAGAAAGCCAAAACACTGTTGGAACACAGAAGGTTGTGTGCCTGATTGAAGGCACATTCCTGGGCGTCCACCCAAAACCAATCGCACCCCTTTGAGTAGCACATGGAGTGGCTCCAGCAGCGTGCTTAAGTTCTGCATAAAGTTCCCAAAGTAATTGAGTAGCCCGAGAAAGGCGCGCAGTTCTGAGACATTCCGGGGCTTGGGTGCCAGGCAAATTGCTTCAGTTTTGGATTCTGTTGGGCGGATTCCATCAGCGGCAATCCTTCTGCCCAAAAATTCAACCTTGGGCGCGAGAAACAGGCACTTGGATTTCTTAACTCTTAGGCCTACCCGATCCAACCGCTTGAGTACTTCCTCCAAATTGTGGAGATGGGAGTCGGTGTCCCTGCCCGTGATAAGTATGTCGTCTTGAAATACAACCGTCCCCGGGATGGACTTGAGCAGACTCTCCATGTTGTGCTGGAATATAGCAGCTGCTGACCTGATGCCGAATGGGTATCGATTGTACATGAAAAGGCCTCGATGTGTGTTGATGGTGGTGAGAAGCTTGGACTCGTCGGTCAATTCTTGCGTCATATACGCAGATGTGAGATCTAGATTTGAGAAAAATTTTCCTCCAGCCAATGTGGCAAATAAGTCCTCCGCTCTGGGCAACGGGTATTGGTCCTGTCGGGAGACTCTTTATGGTAGATTTGTAGTCCCCACAGATTCGTACGGATCCATTAGGCTTCATTACTGGGACAATGGGACTTGCCCAGTCGCTAAATTCCACGGGTGAGATCATACCTTCCCGCAGAAGCCTGTCCAGTTCATGTTCAATCTTTTCCCTCATCACATAGGATACAGCTCTAGCCTTGTGATGGACCAGTCTAGCATCCTGTGTGATGTAGATTTTGACTTTAGCCCCTTTGAAGGTGCCAACACCTGGCTGAAAGAGATGTTCAAATCGACTTAGAACTGTTGAGCAGGAGGTCCGTTCCTCTGATGACATGGCGTGAACATCATCCCATTTCCAGTTTAGTTTTGCCAGCCAGCTTCTCCCCAGCAGTGCTGGGAGATCTCCGGGGACAATCCACAGGGGAAGTCGGTTCAATGTCCCTTTGTGTGTGACTGAGAGCATGGCGCTGCCAAGGTTTGGGACGATTTCTTTGGTATAGGTCCTTAGTTTGGTGTTGACCCTTGTGAGTTTTGATCTGTCTCTTTTGTGCGGCCACAGCTGTTCAAATTGTTGAGCGCTCATGAGAGATTGACTCGCACCCATATCCATAGAAACAGAAACATAGAAAATAGGTGCAGGAGTAGGCCATTCGGCCCTTCTAGCCTGCACCGCCATTCAATGAGTTCATGGCTGCACATGCAACTTCAGTACCCCATTCCTGCTTTCTCGCCATACCCCTTGATCCCCCTTGTAGTAAGGACTACATCTAACTCCTTTTTGAATATATTTAGTGAATTGGCCTCAACAACTTTCTGTGGCAGAGAATTCCACTGGTTCACCACTCTCTGGGTGAAGAAGTTTCTCCTCATCTCGGTCCTAAATGGCTTACCCCTTATCCTTAGACTGTGACCCCTGGTTGTGGACTTCCCCAACATTGGGAACATTCTTCCTGCATCTAACCTGTCTAAACCCATCAGAATTTTAAACGTTTCTATGAGGTCCCCTCTCATTCTTCTGAACTCCAGTGAATACAAGCCCAGTTGATCCAGTCTTTCTTGATAGGTCAGTCCCGCCATCCCGGGAATCAATCTGGTGAACCATCGCTGCACTCCCTCAATAGCAAGAATGTCCTTCCTCAAGTTAGGAGACTAAAACTGTACAAAATACTCCAGGTGTGGCCTCACCAAGGCCCTGTACAACTGTAGCAACACCTCCCTGCCCCTGTACTCAAATCACCTCGCTATGAAGGCCAACATGCCATTTGCTTTCTTAACCGCCTGCTGTACCTGCATGCCAACCTTCAATGACTGATGTACCATCACACCCAGGTCTCGTTGCATCTCCCCTTTTCCTAATCTGTCACCATTCAGATAATAGTCTGTCTCTCTGTTTTTACCACCAAAGTGGATAACCTCACATTTATCCACATTATACTTCATCTACCATGCATTTGCCCACTCATCTAACCTATCCAAGTCACTCTGCAACCTTATAGCATCCTCCTTGCAGCTCACACTGCCACCCAACTTAGTGTCATCCGCAAATTTGGAGATGCTACATTTAATTCCCTCGTCTAAATCATTAATGTACAATGTAAACAGCTGGGGCCCCAGCACAGAACCTTGCGGTACCCCACTAGTCACTGCCTGCCATTCTGAAAAGTACCCATTTACTCCTACTCTTTGCTTCCTGTCTGCCAACCAGTTTTCAATCCACGTCAGCACACTACCCCCAATCCCATGTGCTTTAACTTTGCACATTAATCTCTTGTGTGGGACCTTGTCGAAAGCCTTCTGAAAGTCCAAATATACCACATCAACTGGTTCTCCCTTGTCCACTCGACTGGAAACATCCTCAAAAAATTCCAGAAGATTTGTCAAGCATGATTTCCCTTTCACAAATCCATGCTGACTTGGACCTATCATGTCACCTCTTTCAAAATGCGCTGCTATGACATCCTTAATAATTGATTCCATCATTTTACCCACTACTGATGTCAGGCTGACCGGTCTATAATTCCCTGTTTTCTCTCTTCCCTCCTTTTTAAAAAGTGGGGTTACATTGGCTACCCTCCACTCCATAGGAACTGATCCAGAGTCTATGGAATATTGGAAAATGACTGTCAATGCATCCGCTATTTCCAAGGTCACCTCCTTAAGTACTCTGGGATGCAGTCCATCAGGCCCTGGGGATATATCGGCCTTCAATCCCATCAATTTCCCCAACACAATTTCCCGACTAATAAGGATTTCCCTCAGTTCCTCCTTCCTACTTGATCCTTTGACCCCTTTTATATCCGGAAGGATGTTTGTGTCCTCCTTAGTGAATACCGAACCAAAGTACTTGTTCAATTGGTCTGCCATTTCTTTGTTCCCCGTTATGACTTCCCCTGATTCTGACTGCAGGGGACCTACGTTTGTCTTTACTAACCTTTTTTTCTTTACATATCTATAGAAACTTTTGCAGTCCGTCTTAATGTTCCCTGCAAGCTTCCTCTCGTACTCTATTTTCCCTGCCCTAATCAAACCCTTTGTCCTCCTCTGCTGAGTTCTAAATTTCTCCCAGTCCCCAGGTTCACTGCTATTTCTGGCCAATTTGTATGCCACTTCCTTGGCTTTAATACTATCCCTGATTTCCCTTGATAGCCACAGTTGAGCCACCTTCCCTTTTTTATTTTTACGCCAGACAGGAATGTACAATTGTTGTAGTTCATCCATGCGGTCTCTAAATGTCTGCCATTACCCATCCAAAGTCAACCCCTTAAGTATCATTCGCCAATCTATCCCAGCCAATTCACGACTCATACCTTCAAAGTTACCCTTCTTTAAGTTCTGGACCATGGTCTCTGAATTAACTGTTTCATTCTCCATCCTGATGGAGAATTCCACCATATTATGGTCACTCTTCCCCAAGGGGCCTCGCACAATGAGATTGCTAATTAATCCTCTCTCATTATACAACACCCAGTCTAAGATGGCCTCCCCTCTAGTTGGTTCCTCGACATATTGGTCTAGAAAACCATCCCTTATGCACTCCAGGAAATCCTCCTCCACCGTATTGCTTCCAGTTTGTTTAGCCCAATCTATATGCATATTAAAGTCACCCATGATAACTGCTGCACCTTTATTGCATGCACCCCTAATTTCCTGTTTGATGCCCTCCCCAATATCACTACTACTGTTTGGAGGTCTGTGCACATCTCCCACTAACGTTTTTTGCCATTTGGTGTTCTGCAGCTCTACCGATATAGATTCCACATCATCCAAGCTAATGTCCTTCCTAACTATTGCATTAATCTCCTCTTTAACCAGCAATGCTACCCCATCTCCTTTTCCTTTTATTGTATCCTTCCTGAATGTTGAATACCCATGGATGTTGAGTTCCCAGCCCTGATCATCCTGGAGCCACGTCTCTGTAATCCCAATCACATCATATCTGTTAACATCTATTTGCACAGTTAATTCATCCACCTTATAACGGATACTCCTTGCATTAAGACACAAAGCCTTCAGGCTTGTTATTTTAACACCCTTTGTCCTTTTAGAATTATGATGTAGTGTGGCCCTTTTTGTTTCTTGCCTTTGTTTACTCGGCCTTCCACTATTGCTTTTTACCATTTTACCATCTGTTTCTGACTCCATATTACTTCGCCCTATCTCGCTGCATAGGTTCCCATCCCCCTGCCATATTAGTTTAAACACTCCCGAACTGCATTCACAAATGTTACCCCTAGGACATCAGTTCCAGTCCTGTCAAGTGCAGACCATCCCTTTTGTACAGGTCACACTTTCCCCAGAACTGGTTCCAATGTCCCAGGAATTTGAATCCCTCCCTCTTGCACCACTGCTCAAGCTACGTATTTATTCTAACTATCCTGCTCCCTCTACTCTGATTAGCACGTGGCACTGGTAGCAATCCAGAAATTACTACCTTTGAGGTCCTACTTTTCAATTTAACTCCTAGCTCCCTAAATTCAGCTTGTAGGACCTCTTCCCGCTTCTTACCTATATCGTTGGTACCTACATGTACCACGACAACTGGCTGTTCACCCTCCCTCTCCAGAATGCTCTGCAGCCGCTCTGAGACATCCTTGATCCTTACACCAGGGAGGCAACATACCATCCTGGAGTCTCGGTTGCGGCCGCAGAAACTCCTATCTATTCTCCTTAAAATAGAGTCCCCCATCACTATAGCTCTCCCACTCTTTTTCCCACCCTTCTGTGCAGCAGAGCCAGCCACGGTGCTATGAACTTGGCTGCTGCTGCCCTCCCCTGATGAGTCATCCTCCTCAACAGTATCCAAAGTGGTGTATCTGTTTTGCAGGGGGATGACCGCAGGCGACCCCTGCACTACCTTCCTTGCACTGCTCTTCCTGCTGGTCTTCTATTCCCCAGCTGGCTGTGGACCCTTCACCTGCGGTAAGACTCACGTCATTCTCAGCATCGTGGATGCTCCAGAGTAAATCCACCCTCAGCTCCAATTCCGCAACGCGGTCCGTCAGGAGCTGGAGGCGGATATACTTCCCGCACACAGTCGTCAGGGATACCGGAAGTGTCCCTGAGTTCCCACATGGTACAGGAGGAGCATATCATGTGACCGAGCTCTCCTGTCATGACTTAACTCTTAGATTAACTTAAATTGGCAACAACAATGCTAAAGTTTACTCACTGTTATAGAAGAGAAAAAAGAAAAACTACTCACCAATCACCAGCCAATCACTTACCCCCTTGGCTATGACGTCACCTTTCTGTTTCTTTCTAATTCTTTTTTGCCTTCTCCCTGTAGCTGCACAAGCGACGCCTCTCCGCGCACCTCCCGACCTTTTATAGGCCTCTCCAATGGACTCGCGCTGCTCCCAGCTCAGCGACGCCTCTCCACATACCTCCCGACCTTTTATAGGCCTCTCCAATGGACTCACACTGCTCCCGGCTCAGCGACGCCTCTCCACGCACCTCTTGACCTTTTATAGGATTCTCCAACGGACTCGCGCTGCTCCCGACTCAGTTCCATGTTGATGGGTATCCCGTTGAGTAGGATCCTCATCATTATTGGAGGCATCTTGTTGTAGGAGCAGTGGCCATTGATCGTGTTGACCCGCTGTACATCGGTGTCCCGGGTACTGTCCCCACCTTCTTCTGGTCCGCTTTCTGACCCTTCCGATTCGTATACCAGCTGAGCTGCTGTTTTTCTGCACATGCGGGCCAGATGCCCTGTATAGTCACAGTTTCTGCAAACAGCATGCTGAAATTGACACCCCCTTGATGAGTGCCTTCCCCCACATCTCCAGCACAGACCGCTTCCTTTGTTTCCAAAAGATGAGCTGCATCTGGCTGATCTCTCTTGAGCTCCTCTCAGTTTGTAGTTGATTGCTCGCATTGTGGGTTGATGAAGTGTGAACGGACGTTCATGTGGCCCCTAATGGCTTCTGGCACCACTGCCTGCTGTTGAGGGCCTGCTCTCCTGCCTTTCTCTGTGTGTGGGGGTAGCAGCTTGTTTCACGCTGTGAACCCCTTGTTCCGATATTTCGTTAGTTGTCGTACCCGCAGTGTAGATCAACCTCGTTTCTTCTTCTCCTGCCAAGAATGCCTGTATAACCAGTGCTGCTGTCTCTAGGGTCAAGTTCTTGGTCTGTATGAGCTTTCGGAATACGCCTGCATGGCCTATTCCTTCAATAAAAAAGTCTCTCAGTACTTCTCTCCTTAGTTCATCGGAGAACTCACATAAGCTAGCCAACCTCCGAAGTTCCGGCATGAAGTCGGGTATGCTCTGGCCCACATAATGTATGTAGTTGTAGAACCTGTGTCTGGCCATGTGTAGGCTGCTCGCTGGCTTCAGGTGGTCTCTTACCAGTGTGCTCAACTCTTCAAACAACTTGCTTGCTGGTTTCTCGGGTGCCAGCAGGTCCTTCATTAAGGCGTATGTTTTCGAGCCACAGCTGGTCAAGAGATGGGCTCTTCTCTTGTCTGCCTTATCATCGCCCAACCAGTCTTTGGTTACAAAGCTTTACTGGAGCCTTTCTATAAAGTCCTCCCAATTATCTCCAGCATTGTATTTTTCATCTGAGCCGTTGGTCACCATTCTGTGGATTCTGTAATCCCGTAACTCATCGCCACTGTAAAGTCCTGTCCCTGCAGTACAGATTCACACGAGGCACATACTGAAGTCAAGGTCACTCAGGACCTGCACCTTTATTACACAGCTCTCGAATGCCTCGCTTGCCTGAGACCTGTCCTTATATACCTGTCTGGGACAGGTATCCAGTGTCTCCCGCAAGTGCACCCCTGGTGGTAAGCTAAGCTTGTGGTTACAGGTCATCTCTAGATACAGTCATGTATAGCATGATAAGATAGTTATGTACAGTAGTGTGAGATACAGGACAGTCCGGCAGCAGTGCCCCCTCCCCTTGAGCCGCCACGCTGCCGGGGCTCACTTACACCAAGCATGGTGCACCGCACGAAGGATCAGTGATTTTTGGAGGTAGGTTTGGGGCGGAGTGTGCTGGAGGTGCGGGGAGCGACGGTGTGCGCTTGCGGCAGTCGGCAGCAGCGGGGCGGAATTAGGGACAGGCCGAAACATCCCCGCGCTGAGTTTGGGTCGTGGTGGCCCATCGCCTGCAATGCAGTGCCACTCGATTCTGTTGCCGCAAAACGGCGGGAACGGGCCTTGTCTGGGCCCTGGATTTCACCCCCACTGTCTGCAACCAGCAAATTAACCTCCCAGCTTGGGTCATTATAACCCTGTGACACCGCAGGCTAATGAGATCCTCACAAACATTGAAATGAATGTAAGGAAAATGCTGTGGGTTCCCAGCAGAGTTCCCATTCCATGCTCTCCCCGAGCGATGCTTAACGCACAGGCAATAAAACAACACCTGCTCCCTCATCTTTATTCTTTCTCTCTCTTTTTGTCTTAAAAAGGGAAGAACTATTTGAATAATAGCGCTAGAAAAGTATATCTATAATTTAAAATATTTCTTTTGCATTTTGAAAAACATTTCTCCCGATAAAGCATTTGTGATATCCAGAATATCCTGCGTTCAATGTAGCCGTGTGGCATGACAATCTCTCTGGGCCGAACCAACCAGACAGCATCTTCCCGTCCCCTGCAATATTGCAATACATTGTTGTCTTCAGCAAAGTAGTTGATCGTTGCTGAGAACATTAATCGGGGGAATGGGTGGAGTTGCAGGGCAAGGTCTGCCTGGGTATTGCTGTCTGATTGACAGTTATTTAGGATGCACAGTGAATCATTTGAAGGGCATAGTTTGCTGATTCAAATTTGATGTTTCATTACACGGAGGTTGAGCACAGTCAGCAAAGGCTTTGCAACGTTTAATGAATGTCTTTGGGAGCAGGTGGAGTTTATGTGACACACTGCAGTCTCAAATAGTGAGCCACCTGCCTTGATAATAACCGCTGCTTTAAAGTTAAACTGCCTCTTCTGTCTCTTGCTCATGGGCTGCGATTGTTGGGATTGATCTGAGGGATGCAAACCAGCCGTCCTGTATTTTAGAACTAAATTCTATACATCAGCACAGGGGAAGTTGCATAATGTGATCAGTGTTTTATTCTTTTAAAGCTGAGGGACTGAGCTCTCCTGATAGCTTAGCAAATGTATTCAGTGCATGGCTGGATCATAAATATCAGGAAGTTTCCAAGCCTCTCTACTGATCTGAACAGTAATGCCAATGATATTCGCCCCAGGACTCGTCCAAGGGGAGGGGAAGAGTGACTACTGTACAGTATCCAGCAACCTCTGTCAGAACTCTGTATTTGTTGGCTGTTGATAGGATCAAGCCTGGCAGTCATGCACCCCCATGTCAACACTTGCTGTCAGGGTCAGACATGATTAATGGTCACTTGGGTAAGATACTTGAGGATGACAAGAGTTTGCTAAAGGGTGACCCCGTCAGAGGGAAGGAATAAGTTGACGAGAGAAAGAAAGAGGATGGTTCAAAGTGCTTTCTCACATGTTGCTTTCCCCTGACTATTATTAATGTGGAGCTGTGAATGACCATCTCTACGCTCCTCCCCAGCATTACTGCATCTGGATTCAACTCACACCAAACATTTGTTTAGAATGTCTGTTTCCCCCAGGTTAGTTTGTGCAGCTCACCTCAGCTTTTCAGGATTTCTGATTGAAATAGCAGCTGCAATAATTATATGCTCCAATGTGTTTCTCATCAGCATCCATAACTTGCACAGGAATCAAGGCCTGCGTTTGTGCTTTTCCCAAAGTCAGCATTAGGAGCTGCGATGAGGTGCAGCTGTGTATCTGGCCGCAGTTTTCCGGTCAGCGGACTAGTGCGGAACGACAGGTGACTCCGCAGCTCCGTGCATCTGACACGCTGGAGAAGGGAAAATATTTCATTTAAAATATCTACGGGTTGGAATTATTAAATTATAATCTTTTTGTATTTATTGAGACTGAGAGAGCACGTTATGCTGCAAAAGCCTCCCACCTTCACCTTCCTTCCCCTTAAAGAAAGGGCAGGGTGCACATGCAAGGTCATCACTTAATAACTGCCCTCGAGTTCCTCCAATAGTGGCTGCTGATCGTTTCTGGCCAGCGATGTGTCCGCCGTGTCAGGCCACTCTGAACACAAACCCCCATGGTACGTCATGGTCCCGAGTGGACCGTGCTCCCTCTTCCTGTCTGGCAACACGTCACGCATTAAACTCAGAGAATTTAGGTATTCAAATTGGGAAAAGGCATCTCTTCGACCCCCCCTCCCCGACACTTCGGGCTTCCTGCTGCAGTTTAAACAGCTAAAACCGAGCAGTTAAACATCGCAACCACTGAAACCTTCCCCTGCTCCCCCAGCGAACTGACACAGCCAGGCATTGTTGTCCCCTCTCCCGCACTCCCACCCCCACACAATCTCCCCCCCCCCACACACACTCTTCCCCCCCACACACACACTCTCTCCCCCACACAATCTCTCCCCCCCACCACACACAATCTCCCCCCACCCCCCCACACACACAATCTCCCCCCCCCACCCCCCCCCCCACACACACATCTCTCTCCCCCCACCACACACAATCTCCCCCCCCCCCACACACACAATCTCTCCCCCCACCACACACAATCTCCCCCCCCCCCCCCCACACACAATCTCCCCCCCCACACACACAATCTTCCCCCCCACACACAATCTTCCCCCCCCCCACACACAATCTTCTCACCCCACACAATCTCTCCCCCCCCACACACACAATCTTTCCCCCCCCCACACACACTATCTTCCCCCCCCCCACACACTCTTCCCCCCCCCCACAGTCTTCCCCCCCCACACTCTTTCCCCCCCCCACACTCTTTCCCCCCCCCACACTCTTTCCCCCCCCCACACTCTTTCCCCCCCCACACTCTTCCCCACCCCCCCACACTCTTCCCACCCCCCACACTCTTCCCACCCCACACACTCTTCCCCCCCCACCCCCCCCCCCACACACACTCCCCCCCCCCACACACACTCCCCCCCCCCCACACACACTCCCACTCCCCCCACACACACTCCCCCCCCCCCTCCCCCCCCACACTCTTCCCACCCCCCCACACTCTCCCCCCCCACACACTCTTCCCCCCCACACACTCTTTCCCCCCACACACTCTTTCCCCCCCCCACACACTCTTTCCCCCCCACACACTCTTCCCCCCCCACACACACTCCCCCCCCCTCCCCCCACACACACACTCCCCCCCCCTCCCCCCACCTCCCCCCACACTCTTCCCACACAATCTCTCCCCCCCCACACACACACTCTTCCCCCCCCATACAATCTCCCCCCCACACACACACACACACACTCTTCCCCTCCCCCACACAATCTCCCCCCCCCCCACAATCTCCCCCCCCCACAATCTCCCCCCCCCCACAATCTCCCCCCCACACACACTCTTCCCCCCCCCCCACACACACTCTTCCCCCCCCCCACACACACAATATCTGCCCCCCCACAATCACTCCCCCCCCCCACACACACATCTCTCCCCCCCCCCCACACACACACTCTCTCTCCCCCCCCAGACACACACTCTCCCCTTCCCCCCCACTCACTCCCCCTCCCCCCACTCACTCCCCCTCCCCCCCCCCCACTCACTCCCCACTCACCCGCCCTCCCCCCCACTCACACTCTCCCCCTCCCACCCACACACTCTACCCCTCCCACCCCACACACTCTACCCCTCCCACCCCACACACTCTCCCCCTCCCACCCCACACACTCTCCCCCTCCCACCCCACACACTCTCCCCCTCCCACCCCACACACTCTCCCCCTCCCACCCCACACACTCTCCCCCCCACCCCACACACACTCTCCCCCTCCCTCCCCCCCACAC